>NC_060080.1:38787500-40015000 GCF_922984935.1 Meles meles | reverse complement strand
TAACTCTGCTTGGCAACAGATGTCAACTAGACTACTGTTGGATCATTTCTCCGTATGCGCAAATATTGCTTCACTATGTTGTACACCCAGAACTAATTTAGGCCTCAGTTAAAAACTTCAAGACAAGGCAAGAGCACGAAGTCCCAAACGCAGAAGCATTCTGACTATGGGGCCTGTGGGACTGTACTGGTCTCCCACACATAGGTCCCGCCCTGCTTTAGATTATATTTATTAATGCACATTGTGCGTGTCGAATCTCCTCACAGAGTTGACGTTTCCCCACCGCAGGCTGCTACACAAAATGCCTTGAGGTGACAGGTGGACGGGCATTTAAAACATTTGAATAGCGTAATAGTTTATATTTATTGTGAGGTGTATTAGAAAAAATCATGACTATCACAATCCATAATCTCGCAGCGATGCTCTGTCAGTTCGAGCTGCTATGACAAAACATTGTCAACTGGCTGGCTTACCAAAGACTCATCTCTCACAGTTCTGGGGGCTGGAAGTCTGAGATCAGGATGCCGGCACAGTCAGGCTCCGGTGGGAGACCTCTTCCTGGCTGTGAACTGCCCACCTCTCGTCGTAGCCTCTGGGGGTGAAAAGGAAGAAAGAGAGCTCTTTGGGGTCCCTTTTACGGGAGCACTGGTCCCATTCCTGAGGGGTCCATCCTCATGACCTAATCACCTCCCAAATGTCCCACCTCCTCATACTAGCAACATAAGAATTTTGGAGGGGCACAAACCTTCAGTCCTAATAGATACATAAGCTCTCTTAGAAACAAATTTATTAAAGGGAAAAAATCAGTTGCTCTGAAGAAAAAATATTAAGTAAACAATTGTAAATATGATACTCAGATATGGAAAAAAATGAGAACGGTCCTCGGAGTTTGAGAAACACCACACTGGACTGTGAGTTCTTCACAATCATATAAAGCTTGTCACATATGTCATACGGGCCTAGATATCCCTCTACTTGCTCCTCAGTCTCCCCGAATGTCCCCTTTAGGGCCAGCCAATGCCAAGCGAATGAATCAGCAAATCAACCAATGGCAACCTCGGCACCTGCAGCCTGAGCCTCTCTTTGAAAATTTCATTTCTAGGACTTTTTTTTTTTTTAAGATTTCGTTTATTTATTTGACAGAGATCACAAGTAGGCAGAGAGGCAGGCAGAGAGAGAGGAGGAAGCAGGCTCCCCGAGGAGCAGAGAGCCCGATGTGGGCTCGATCCCAGGACCCTGGGATCATGACCTTGAGCCAAAGGCAGAGGCTTTAACCCACTGAGCCACCCAGGCACCCCCTTTCTAAGATTTTTTTCTGATTAATCAACTTACTTGGGATTCATTTCTACACATTTTAGAAAAAAATGGCTAAAGAAATCCATTCCTTTAAGATATATAGAGCTCGTTTGGGAATACACTGCTTGCCTTTCGTTTTCAGGGCCTCTCCCTGATCCCTGGGGAGAGGGATCCCACTCAGAAAATCAGACCCTTAGAGCAGGATGCAAAGTGTCGTCTCATCCATGCCCTGGCTCCCAGTTAGCCTGGAGGCTGGGTCCTGCCTGTGGTCTGAGAGGACACTGGGTGACATGTATTTCCCCAAGAGCTCAGCCTGTAGGATTATCACGACAAGAAGACACTGGTTGATATTCTTGGAAGGTCCTGGATGAATAAGCAGCCAGAAGTTTTCATCAAAAAGTTACCAGCCCTGGGGCGCCTGGGTGGCTCAGTGTGTTAAAGCCTCTGCCTTTGGCTCAGGTCATGATCTCAGGGTCCTGGGATTGAGCCCCGCATCGGGCTCTCCGCTCAGCGGAGAGCCTGCTTCCCTTCCTTTCTCTCTCTGCCTGCCTCTAAACAGTCTCCAGCGTCACCTTTCCATCAAATTTTACCTTATTAGACAACAGAGCCACAAAATTTTAAAAAGGACAAAGACTGAAATGTTACCCATGACAAACATTTTGGAAGCAAGTTTCACTAAAATGGTGAAAAAGGAGAAACACAGATTTTTAAAAATTTAATTAATTTAATTAACATCTAATGTGTTAATTTCAGAGGCAGAGGTCAGGGATGCGTTAGTCTTATATAACACCCGGTGCTCTTTACATCACCTGCCCTCCTTAATGCCTGTCACCCGGCTACCTCCTCTCCCCACCCCCCCCACCCCTCCAGCAACCCTGTTTGTCTCCTATGATTAAGAGTCTCTTATGGTTTGTCTCCCTCTCTGATTTCGTCTTGTTTCATTTTTCCTTCCCTTCCCTTATGATCCTCTCTTTTGGAGAAAGACGGATTTGATGATTACAGGCCAAAACCACCATCTCCAGCTTCACCAGTGTTTGTCAGGTGACACTTTGTTTCTTGAATAATCATTAACATACATTTAAACGTGTTGTTTACTGTCGCTATTTAATGAATGACCCAAGAAAGGATGTTTCTCTCATGACGCTTTCAATCTACTGAAACATATCCCCAGTGTTTTCTTTCTTTCTTTATGAGAAATTATTTTGCAGGTTTGAGGCAAGCATATTGAATGAACTGACACATTTCCGGACTTATCCATCACAGAAATCGAGTATGGATGTACGTGCTCATGGTAAAAATTCAGACATTACAGGGGGATGGGTGACTCTGAAAGTGAGAGTTCCCCTATAGTTATGGTTTCTGAAAATAAGCAGTGTTTCCAGTCCTTGGTACATTCTTCCAGATTTTGTCCACGCTTATGTACACACAGCAAGAGGCTGTTACTTTTTGTGCTGTATAAAACTGCCTTTCCCTTGACTCTGCCTTGGACATCTTTTCACATCAGTTCATCAAGAGCTATGATGTGAGAGGACTCACATGTGACTCCTCAGACACGTATCTGTGGTCAGACTCAATAGAGCATCATAATTCCAGGGGATCTGCTGAGCTCGACTTTCTCCCCAACACCACAGACCAGGAGGGATGACATTCACCAATGCTTGGGAAATGGCTGACTCTTCTCGGAGACCATCCCTGCTCATCGCCCACAACCCATGACCTGTCCCTCACAGAGGAGCTGCTGGGGACCGCCATCATGCTGGCCAAACCCACCCACTTATCCCAAAAGGTGACTTTCTAGGCAGATCTAGTTTGTCAACGGGACACTCTCCTCACAGGAAAAGTCTGAGTTCTCGGAAAGAAATACATTTATTGGAAAGTATGCAGAGAAAACAGCGTAATCAGAATGACTACATGTTTAACGAAATGCCTACACAATAAACCATTATGTCACCTTCATTAATTGGTCAATTTACTATTTATCATCATTTCACGACATTTAAAAAATGAATTGAAAGTAACATTGGCCCATTTGCAAGAATTCTTGGGGAATCCATGAAGACTGCCAACAAGTAACATGAGTTCCTCATATCCTTATTATTTTTAAAAGCAAAATTATTAAAGGGGTGCCTGGCTGGCTTAGTCAGTGGAGCGTGCAACTCTTGATCTCAGGGTTGTATGTTTGAGCCCCACATTGGGTGTAGAGATTACTTAAAAAATAAAATCTTAAAAATATATATTCACACCTATCTGTGTATATGTGTGTGTGTGTGTGTGTGTGTGTGTGTGTGTACATAATAGTGAGGGCTGTGCTTGACATATGGATTACTCCTGGGCCAGAGTCTTTAGAAGTAGGAAGACCTAGGGCTGCATAGGACCCCAAGGAACCCTGTACTCAGCCAGGATCACCTTCGGCACACACGCGATAGGAGTTGTGCTGAGTTAAAAGGAAGTTCTTCCTCAACAATTTCTAAAAATGGTCCCTAGCATGAGGGCAGGAATATTAGTGGTCTGGGAACTAGGAGAATCAGAGGCAGAATTTAGAGAGTCGACAAAGGTGGAAACCCATGGCCTAAAAGCTTTCTTCAAGGCTCCCCTGGCCCTCTAGAAAAACATAAAATTCTATCATTAGACCCAATGCCTTTACTGGCCTAGATCCCCACTGAAATACAACTAACTTCAGGAGTAAGGTGCTTGTTTTCTCTTCCTTAAAAAAAAAATAATAATAATAATAACAGAAGTGGAACCTATATAATAAAGAGCACACATCTTCAGAGTCTGGCCCAATAATCTTTTAAATATATATCCCCCCAGTTAGCACCACTCAGAAGTGCATGAAATATTTCCCATCACTCCAAAAGGCTGCCTCTGCTTCCTCCCAGGTCAATTCCTCCTTCAAGGTAACCACCATTCCGATTTCAGTCACCATAGATGAGTTTTGCCTGTTTTTGAACCTCATATAGATGGAATCATACAGGATGTACTCTCTTGTGTCTAGTGTCTTTCTCAATATTGCGTCTGTGAGATTTATCCCTGTTGCTGAGAATGGGAATCGCTCTTTCAGGTGTTAGCAATGATGGATTTGCGTATGGCCAAACAGGTCTATCATTGTACGTCCCACAGTCCTCTTCTGCATCATGCGATCATCATCTCTCCCCCTCTTCTCTCACAACCCTCCGCTGTATAAATGGACAAGTAAATGTCACGATGTCTTACAATTTAGATGTGACTTTTTTTTCCTGGTTACAAAAGTTACATATGCTCATAGAAGAAGAAGAAGACAACAACGAGGAAGAAGAAAAAGAAGAAAAGGAGGAGGAAGAAGAAGAAGAAAGGGAGAGAGGGGAGAAAGAAAGAAAAAAAGAAAGAAAGAAAGAGAAAGAACGAAGGAAGAAAGGAAGGAGGGAGGGAAAGAGGAAGGAAGGAAGAAAGGAAGAGAGAGAGAAAGAAATTCTAGCTCTTGCATGGTTCACCCAGACACAGTCAATCCTTGGGCTGGTCAGTGGCCTTTGACCTGTAGTCTGGCTCAAAAAAATGAATTAGGTCAGTCACTTCTCCCTCTCAGGAATGTGACCTCTAGAACTCGGAGGGAAGTGGCACTTGGTGGAGACACTCACGTGGACTGTGTGTGGTGCCGCCCAGAACCTCCTCCAGGAGGGCAGGGCCTATTTTCCCCAGCTGCAGCCTTTTCGTCCCACCTGAGGACAATTCCAAATCCAAAGCAATTCCAGAGCTCCTTATGGGGCTGGCTGACGCCTCTGTGGAGGCTGTGCTGGTGCCGGATCTCCCCTCCCCCCAGCCCACTCCCCCTTCTCCCTTTGCCTGCACCCCCCATGAGCATGAGCCCCAGGGCCCACCACCATAAACTTTCTGCTCACTAGTCTCCACCTCAGTCTGTTTCCTGGGGGGACCAACCCGCCACAGGGCACGAAGAAAGGGTGATGAACGGTATCAGGTCTGTCCGGCACAGGTCCTTCCCTCCTGCTCCGAGTCCTGCTACATTCATATCCCACATCCGGACTTCTGTCCTCCTGGAGAATTGCTTACCTGACACTCAGTGTCTCCAAAGAAAACAAGATGAGTTTTGCAGAAAGGTAAGGCCAGATCTAGTATTCCCTAGCTGAGCCTTAGTTTCTTCATCTGTAAAATGGGCCTCCACCGGGGCCACTTCACTTCCTGTGTCTTCCCCCAAACCCCGCCCCACCATTTCCCTCCACAGCCCCCACTTCCACCATCCCTTAGCTGGTCTTTCTGATGCACCCTGCACAGTTCACCCAGAGCACTCGTGGTGGGACATGCAGCCGGCCACAGGTTCATACTGGGTTGACATTTGACTGAGGAAAATCAGAGAAACAGCTACTGTCACAATTAGCCATTTCATGAAAATGAGAATTCATGAAACTGAGATCATGGTTGCTGTTTGGAGCACTTTAGCAGGCTGGGCTTTCTGAAGCCCCATTTTAATTAAATAATGCCCTTCCCCTCCTCACTTCCTCCCACCCCTACCCAAAGTCAAACCTCCAGAGGTCTCCACCACCAAAGAGAGTCTAGATCTGTAAGCCTAATCCGGGGTCCTGTGATCTGTCAGCACCTCGTCCCCCAGCACATGGTACCAGGAACCCAGGCCCCCCACACCCTAGACCTCCCCGCCTCTGCGCCATTGCCCGGACTGACCGTGCCCACGGAAGTCCCGCTCCTATCGCAGCTTTTAGACAAAGCTGCAATTCTGAGAACCCCCAGGTCAAAAGCATTTTGCCTGTACACTGATGATAACGTTTGTCATTAGCTGCCTTGGGTTAAGGCTTAACTAGGTTAACTAGCTACAGTGCTTCTTTAGTTAAAGAGTTACCTGTCCTCCTGACGTGGTCTGTTAGCAATCGCCTCTCCTACTTCTCCAAACTTAGCCCCAGCACGTATCATTCCTACCGATGTGTCAGCGGAGGAGAGAGTTAATTTATCGGCTTAGCTTTGGGAAAATGCACAAAAGGGATTTGTGTCACCTGTTTGCCCCCGCCCCCAGATGAACATCTGAAGAATGCAGGCCTAAGTGAGGACCTTGTACAGTGACCACACAGAAAAGCCCCAAGTCTCCACCCTTTCCTGGAGTGGAGGGGGCGGTGAGTGGGCTTAGGAGGTCCCATAGCACAGCCCTTGGGGGTGTTTGCTGGGTATTGGCTACCCAGGGGAGAGGCTGGGACTCAAGGGCTCCCACGTACTGTCTCCATGGACACTTGTGGCCAAGTCAGTATCTGGGTGCCATGGAAACTGCTGCTGGGAGCAGAGAGGAAAAGCAACAGCCAGGCCACCCACACTAAGCCCATTGTCCCCCGAGCTAGCCCCTCCCTGAGAGGCTCCTTATCAGGCTCTCCCAGGCCTCCAGCTCCCTAACCGCCAGCCACACCAGCTTCCTCTTGCTGGCCCAGCCTGGGAAACCAAGGGGAGTCTCATCTGCCTCAGGACCCCCCACCCATCCTGTCCGCCCCAGTCCTGGTGATCTCGAAGGCAGCCCAGCAGGAAGGCCTGAGAGCTCATTTCTTAGCTCCCTTAGTGGGGAGCAGAGGACACCGGGCAGAGAGAAGGCCTGCAGGCAGTCTGTTCACAGGAGCACTGCAGCCTCTCTTTTGAAGCCCAAAAGGTGAAAATCTGTTGTATGGTTGGGTGGCTTGTGCCCTGACTGTGCCTCCTGGCCGAGAGGACAAGGCCAGGTTCTGGGAAATGGCTCTGGAACCGGCCTTAGGGCCCAAGAAGAAACTCATCTGGGTTCTACTCTAAGCCCCACCCATTCCTTTGTCCTCCTCCAAGTTCTGGAAGCTTCCCTGGAAGGCCAGGGCTCTCCAGTACCCCTCCTCCTGCCACCTCCCTCACACAGGCTCCCCGAGCCAAGGCCTAATGGCACAAATCCGCCACCAAGCAACATGGGAGCCAGAGAGGGACAGAAGGGGCAGGTGACTCTGAGCTGGGACCCCTCCCCCTTCTCATCTCCATTTACCATTTTAGCCAGCAGGAGCCAAGGCTGGGGTAGGGTAGGGCTACCCAGAGCCCGGGAGCCTGCCTCTTCACCACATGAGCTGTCTGGACCTGCTTTGAGCCCAGACTTGATAGTCACAGGTCAGGAGTCCAACAGATGCCCCAGAGCAGCAAACCTCATAGGGATTGGAAGCCCCCAACTCACCCCGAAGCCAAGTGAGGATGTCAACAACTAGAAGGGCTTATGATTACAGCACAGCCTCCCACCAGCGCCCCCCCCCCATTTTCCCCAGAGCACCCCCTGCCCAGACACCCGTAGGGCCAACAAGGGCACCTGCCTTGAAGAAAATACCTGAAGCTCCTCGGCCTCCTGGAGGGGGCGCTGGTCTGGATGGCGCCTGAGAGGAGCCTGGGCTTTGGACCCAGAGCTTGGGGGGAGGCTCCAATCCCAGCTGGGTGACTTGGGGCAAGGCATGTAAACTCCCTTAGCCTCAGCCTCACCACCTATGAAAAGAGCAATAGAAATTTCTATACACCTTATCGGGGTGTTGTAAGGGCTTGACTAGAGAGTAACTAAGAAGCATTTAGTGGAGCACACAGAGAGCGCTGGGTATACAGATCACACTGGGGGAGCATGTCGCCATTAATATCTATATGACAACCTTTTACCCCTAGAATTCTGGCAGGGAGTAAAGGAGCCATAGGGGGCAAAGGGAGAGCAGTACTCGCTGAAGCAGGAACCCCCCCTCCCCCATCCCCAGAGAGACCCAGAGGCCTCAGAAGGGCAGAACTGCGGGCAGCATGCACCCCCAGTGAGGGGCCGCCCTAACATTCCTGCTGGGACTTAACAGGGGGTGGCCAGTTAGTTCCTGGAATGTCCAAGAAAAACAAACTGGTTATTCTGAGTGAAATTGCAGCCTGGCTAAGGCGGGCTGGGTCTGCTTTAAATTAAACACAGCATTTCTGAGATTCTTTTCATCTCCTGGCCACTGTGGGTTAGTGGAGACATTACCTCACCTCACCTTCCTGCTCTGAGGTGAGGAAGCTGACAGGTTGTGAGCCTGTGGATGGGATGAGATTGTGGTGGTGGGGGCCGGGGGGGCGGTTGCTGAGAGCCTCATCCCGGGTTCCCAGAGGGGTGCGAGGTGAGCAGGCCTGGGGTACCGGATACTTGGGAATGTGGGGAGATGTATGAGGGGGAACTCCCATGCACAGTCAACCCTGTCCTTGGTATTTATGTAAGGAATTCCAGCATTTGCTAATACATTGCTTTCCTAGGAGTTCTTGAAACAAACAAACAAAAAACTTGGCAGTAGTCTGGCAAGTCCAGGCTTGGTCCCTTTGTCAACCCTTCGAACATTTAGGTACAGGAAGTCATAGCCACGACTTCCAGTTCCTCAGCAGAACTCCCACATGTTTTGCTTTCGCTGGCCCACTGAGACAATCAGGCCTGCTTCCCCACTGGGGGGCCTTGGTCAAGGGTGGAGCTCCCTTCTGGTTTCGGAAATTGCTTCTGGCCAGCTTTGCCAGCTTGTAGAGTCCTAGAAAATTCCAAAGTGTGGAGTCAGGCTGACCCAAGTGTGAGTCCCAGTTCCCTCAGTGAAGATGATCTAATCTTACTGGGACCTTCAATAGTCTCATCTTTAAAACGGGGGTTGTTATGTGGAGGAATGAAATGAAGTGTATTCAAGGTGCTTTTGTTTCAAATAAAGTATACCCAAAGTTCTTTGGGTGTAAGAAACTGAAACCTCCTGGGCGCCTGGGTGACTCAGTCGGTTGAGTGTCTGTCTTGGGCTCAAGTCGTGATCCCAGTGTCTTGGGACCGAGTTCTGCATTGGGCTCCCTGCTCTGTGGGAAGTCTGTTTCTCCCTCTGCCTCTGCCTGCTGCTCCCCCTGCTTGTGATCATATGCTCTGTCAAAAAAATAAAATCTTTTTTAAAAAAATTGAAACTTCCTCAAGCTGTTTTATGTAAAAGGGAAATTGTGTGGAATCAAGGGACTTTCATAAATACAGGCCACAAGGCCTCTCCAGAGAACGGGAACCAGGACCCCGAAAGGGGCTGTGCAGTCTCTCTGCTCCTGCTCTCCCTGCCTGGGGTGCCTGCTTCCCTCTGGGTCTGGGCACCAGTCTTCTGTCCCTGAGGACCTCCTTTCACTTTTCCCTCTACTCAAAGCCCCTCCTTAGCTTGACAGCATTTCCTCGTGCTAGGTCCCCAGTTAGCAGTTAGTGCTCAGTAAATGATGGCCGGATTCTAGTGTGTTCCTTTGTCCTGTGTATCGGTGCTGTTCTGTATATTGTTTGTCCCTCCAGATCTGCTCCTCTTTCTTGTCCGCCTTGCCCCGTCTCTGGAGGCTGAGCTGGATAAACTCTGCCCATGGAGCTTCCTCGCCTTCCGGTGCAGGTGGATATCAGTCCACAGTGGACACCAGCAGGAAACAGGAGCACAGGAGGGAAGAGCCGCAGGGCGTGCATTGTTCTAGGGCCTGTGGGGGATTGGAGGGGCAGTGGCGTGGCTGGTTCCCTTGTGGGAGGCCACAGCGACCCCCCCTTCAGCTACAGTCCTCGCTGGGTTCTTGAATCACGTCCTCTCCTTGTCTCTTCAAGTTCACGGTACTGGTGGCTCTTGCTCCATCCTCCCCTCATCTTTATCAATCATCCGTTCATTATATTCTTTCCCGTCACAGACTGGTCAGGGAAACACTGAGTTGCCATCTCTCTCCTGCTGGGACTCGTGATACAATCAGACTGTGGGGGAAGAGAGCTTTGTGTCCTTGCCCCACCTCCCACTCTGGCTCCTGCAGAAAGCAGGCCAAGAGCTAGAAACTCTTTGAGATAAACATTAGAAATAAGATGTCCAGAACTGAGAAGATAACCGGAATTCTGCTAGAAGTAAAAGGGAATACATGTGCAATAAGAAGAAATACTCCCATTGTAAGAAACTCTCCGTTTTCCTGGGAGAACGTGACCCCCATAAAAGAGTCAGAAATTTGCTACCAATTCAGTTACGGCCTCTCTCTTTCCTACGACCAAGATGCCTAAGGCCGAGCCTCATACAGGTTGTGAATAGAGGGTAATTTTGAATTGTCAATTTCTCTGCATTTTTCACTCCCAAGTTCATTGGATTGTTCACCAGAATCTGTCTTTTCCTTTCCTTTTCCAGTTTGGACTCTGTATATCTCCCTTTGGGCTTTGACCATGAGGTCTTAGCCCCTGACAGACATGTCTGGCTCTCTCGTCTAGGCTGCTCCACAGCTCACTGTCAAAGTTCCCGAAGGCTTTCCCTGGAAGAGGGCATTTTATCCTAAGACCTGAAGAACAGGACACTGCACTGGCCAAACATGGAGATCAGGAAGAGGTGAGGATCCCAGGCCCAGGAAAGCTAGTGTGGCCAAAGGAGGGCCAACAGTGGGGAGTTCAGTATGAATGAGGTCAGAGGGAGAGAGGCGTAGAGCTCAGTCGTGCAGGGAGCCCACTGTAGACCACACCTAACAGGCAGAAACGGAGGTACAAAGACTCCATGTTACTGCACAATAAACACTCACCAACATTGCTGGCGGGGAGAAGCCTCATTGAGAGTGAACCCCTTGAATTTTTCTCATGGAAGCAGCGCTGGTCACAGGATGAGTTTGACTGTAGACTGGCCCCATCCCAGGGTACTTCAGAGGACACTGGGCCCTCAGCAGGGAGGCCACTTCCCACAGAACGCAGGCGGTGTCGGGGATGTCCTCACCTCTCTGTGACTCCACTCCCAGGGCTCAGCGGCCTTCTTGCCTAGACGGGTAGGACCTCCAGGAGGACGGTGAGGAAATGGAAAGGCCAGTGGCCTCCCAGTGGTCCTCCTGGGAAGGTCTGCCAGGGTCCTGGGAAAGGACCACAAACTCTATCCAACCTTGGGAAACTCAGCGGGGCACAGCCTGGTTGAATGCTGGCCCTGTCTCCCAGCAGGCGCGATGTGAGACGGTGTCCATGGGTGAGGGGACAGGACCCCAAGTGAACCAGCTGCAGGAAGTCTTTGCTCTCTTCTCAAGGCTGCAAGCTCAAAGCAGTCGACTCTGCTGTCCCGTATGGCCCAAATACCCCTCCCTCTCTGGTCTCCTTCCCTGTGGCCCCTGCTCCTGCCCCCTGCCGTAGGCAAACAGGGGGACGCATGGGCCGAAGCCCCCACGCAGCCCGAGGCCTGCTCGCCTGTCCCCCAGCCCCACAGACAGGGTCATCACCGCCAGCCCTCCCAACACACAGCTGGCCCCAAGGGTGCTGCCACCACCACAGGCCACAAGCCCCTCGGGAAGAGGAGCACATCTCACAGGGTGAGGCGTGGGGCTGGCTGCATATTAGGGCCTAGTGGGGACAGAGGCCACAGCAGGCGCAGAGCAGGAGCGGGGCCAGGGTGGGCCGCCATCTACAGCAGCCTACAAAGGGCCCAGCCACAGGCCACACGGCCAGGCTGACAGAGGCAGCGGGGCCGAGCATGGAGACAGGGGTGACTGGCAGGGGAAGAAGCAGGCCCAGGCATATCCACTCAGATGCACACTCCCATTTTCCTGAGCTGAGTTTTAACAGAGGTGAGATGACTCCCCCATTTCTGGCCTGGACGGTGGGCTGGATGATTGGTCTTCGCTTTGACAGGAATGTGACCTCCTATAGGGAGAGCAACTTCTCAGCCTGGACAGACCTCAGGTTGCAAGCAGAGCAGAAGTCCCTGAACCTCACTTCAGCCCACATTCTATTGGTCAGGGCTAGGCACTGGCCAGCCCAGATTCAATGTGGCTAGGGACTCCTAGAGGGTGTGAATATAGGGAAGTGTGAGTCATTGGGGCTTTGTCATGTCCAAGTCCAAGTAACAGGCAGGAAGCAAGAAGAAGAGCAAGGCTCCAAGCCAGATTCGCTTGCCACTTGGGCCTCTGACCTTTGACAAGTTCCTCTGCAGCCTGAGGACTTCCTCTGAGCCAGAGATAGGGCTGGGTCATGTGATCATCCTCAGCTGCAAGGAATTCTGGGAACCTAAATATTTTAACCTGAGCACACTACAAGAGCCTTTAAAACTTGGATTTTTAGTAAGGAAGAAGGGAAGAATGGCTCTTGAGGAGTCATGAAGGGTGACTAGCGGAGTGTACTGCAGAACCTTGGAGGGGTGAGGAGGAAATAATGGGCACCGAGCACCTTTGTGGCAGAGAAACCACACACAGCCCTTTACACAGATCCTCTCAGAAGGAAATGGAAGATCTGGTTTTGTAGGTCAGGGGTGGGGCCCGAATGTGCATCTCCCACTAGTGCCCCAGAGATGCTGAGGCTGCGGAAGGAAAACCGCATTTTGAGTAGCCCAGAACAGGGGTACACCGAGCAAACAAGTAACCTCAGAATCTCAGAGGGTTAAATGACAAAGGCGTGTCTCTTCCTCAAGCTACATGTCCACTGCATGCTGCTGGAGCTCTGCTGTGCTGGTGACCAGGCCAGAGGGAAAGAAGTTGTGACAAATCACCAACTGGCTGTCACAGGCATTCGAGTCGAATGGCCATGACCAATGTCAATGTCAGGCGGGGAAGAGAAGCTCTTTCAGAGAACGATACTGCAGATTACCACAGGCTTCACTGAGGAGGTAGAATTTGACCTGATTAAGGCCCTGAGGGAGGAACCTTCTATAGAGAATGTGGGGAGAACTTTCCAATTGGGGAGAACTTTCCAGGTGGAGGAAATGCCGTAAGTCTCTACCACTGATGGAACACCTGTTAGGTGCTAGAAGCTTTCAGATTGTTTCCTACTCAGCCCCCACAAGAACCGGAGATATTTTTAGCCTTTTTTATGAGCAAGGAGACTGACGGTCTGACATCAGCTGAGCTGCTTGCTGAAGGTTACAGGGCCAGAAAGTCGGAGGCTGGGAAAGCAAACCCAGTGTCCGGGGCTTTCTCTCCCAGGCCACAGTGGACACGTGGAGGCATGTGTTTGTGTAGGGTGTTTACAGGATGGTCTGTATGCTACCATTGCCCTGGAAATGGTCCCAACATCTAGAGGATGGGTGTTGTTTTTCGAGGAGGAAGGATCATGAACAGATTGCAATTTTTATTATGGTAAAATACACAGAACATGAAACTTACTATTTTAACTGTTTGTAAGTCTACAGTTTCCATGGCATTAAGCACATTCACATTGTCGGACAACCACTGCCACCATCCATCTCCAGAAATTTTTCATCTTGCGAAACTGAAACTGCCCCCCTTGGACACTAACTCCGCCCAGCCCTTGGAAGCCACCATTCTACTTACCTGTTTCTATGAATCTGACAACTCTAGGAAATTGTCCTTGCGTGTCCACTTATCTCAGGGCAATGTTTCAGTGTTCGTCCATGTGCTAGTAGCATTGACACGTTATTCCTTTATATGGCTGAGTAATATCCTATTGCATGTACGTACCCCGCTTTTATCCACTCATCCACCGATGGATGTTTGGGTATTGTGATGAACACTGCTATGCCCATGGGTATGCAAATACCTCTTCCGGTCTTTGCTTTGAGTTCTTCTGTGTATGTCTCTGGAAGTGAACAGCTGGATTCAGAGGAATTTTTGACATAAAGGACTATGGGTCGGAGGTACTGGCGGACCTTGCTGGGGTCCAGAAAAAATGCTGCACACCAGCACATAGGGAGATGCCAACCCCCACCAGGCAACCCCAGCCCCCTCAATGCACCCCCCCAAAATGTTCTAGTTAGGGCCTGTTGTAGGGGGACAGGGAGCCCCACCCCCACACTATCTAGGCACAGGAAGTCTCTCTGCCTTGTTATTTAACTGTCCTGCAGGCGCAGAGATCTTGTCCCCAAGGAGACTGGAAGCTCTGGAGGGAGAACAGCCATCAACCCCTCTGAGTCTCCCTTTCCCTCATCTATCAAACTGAGGCCATGGTATTCGCCCGCCTACCTCACAGACTGACGGGAGGTTCCAGTAAACACATGCATTGAGGCACGTGGAGTTGCCGCTGCCTGTGGCCTTCCCGCCACCCCCGCCCAGGCTGCCCTCCAGGCTCCCCTCTTGCTGGATCAAACAGGGGCACTGCAGGGGTGATGTCTGGGAAGGCAGAAGGGCCTCTGGGGCCATTTCAATAAGGCCAGAAGAGCCCTAGGGCTGAGATAGTGAAAAGGAGGACAGCAGAGGTAAAATCATTCCCTGGTGACGGTTCTAGGGCAGTGGTTCTCAAACTGGAGCAGGACGGAGGAGCCTCAGGGTGCGCATTTGAGACACAGAGGCGGGCCCACCCGCGAGTTTCGCATTCAGGAAGTCTAGGGGCCTAAGAATCTGCATCTTTCCAGTTCTTGGGCATGCTG
This sequence comes from Meles meles, assembly GCF_922984935.1. Taxonomy (NCBI): domain Eukaryota; kingdom Metazoa; phylum Chordata; class Mammalia; order Carnivora; family Mustelidae; genus Meles; species Meles meles. The sequence goes on along the minus strand of NC_060080.1, from coordinate 40,000,427 downwards.
ATACCGCTGGTCTGGGACCTAGCTTTGAGAGCCACCACTCTAGAAAATGGAGGAGAAAAAGCTGCTCGCTTTGAGGACCACGGACACATGAGTCCCTCCAGCCTCTTACCTCCTGACCTCCCACACTCCCTCCCTTTCTGGTTTTCTTCCTTCCTGGTCCCACATTTAATATTAAAGTGCAGCATCCGGACTAGGCTGACCAGATGGCCACAGGCTGCCGAGGGCCCCAGGCCTGTGGTGTGACCGGATGTGGCAGGGTCAGAGTGAGTCAGATAGCCAGCAGAGGGAAAACACCATGTTCCAAGCAAGGGGCCAGGGCAGCCTTCCAGGCCCTGTAAGAGCGCAGGGCACTGTGCAAAGCTGGGATAGCCTTCCCCTGGGGTCGGGTGTTCCCCGGGCTGCAGGACGCCGGGTGAGGAGCTGGTCGGTGGGACAGGCTGTACCCGGGGCGTTCACTCAGGCCAGGCCTTCAGAGACAGGGACGGAAAGCGGGCCAGGAAGCACAGTGAGTAGGGGCAGAAGTCCTGTGTGCACATGAAGCAGCCAGCCCTCGACCCTTAAGATGGCCAAGCTGTCAAATTTCCCCTTTGAATGCTCCCACATCCTTTGTCCCACCAGTAACCCAAGGTGAACCCTGCAGTCCACCTTCCCCTGGGCTCATCCACCAGACTTCTGTGGACCTTCTCTCCCCTCCCTGACCCGGGAGGGCCCCCGTTGCTCTTTTCCAGAAGATTGCTAAGCTCCCTGATGAGTGGAATCCAAGACATGTCACCCTCTGCCATCAGAACCGGGTGAACATGCCAGGAGGTGCCCCGTGCAAAGGCACAGCTCTAAGAGGGACACCAGCCCTGGGTGTCTGCGCTGGGATTGGATCTGACTCTGGGGCACTGCTTTCACATTCTCTAGATCTATTTCTTTAACCATGGAATGGGGCCAATGGGACGCGCACAGCAGGATGGAGGGAGTCACGTAAGATGACATCACAGAGGCCTCTTGTAACTGGTACCGGTCTCCTCTGTAGTGAAGAGTCAGCCTGGACGTTCTGAGAGTCCACGTGGTAAGGCGCAGACTTACCACATCCCAACATCCTGGGATGGGTCAGGCCCTCACCACATCTTAGATCCTTCAAGATTTACCTCTGCGTTTCTTTGGGCCATCGAGTGGAGCTCTTAGTTCTTTTAAGGTGGCTGTTGGTCGTTGATTTGTTCCAGTTTCGGTTCTTGTGAGTGACCAGTCCCCAGCTAGGCTCGCCTCTCCCAGCAGTTCCATCTAGACCTCTGGGAGGCACAGTCGAGAAGCGCCCTGTGGCCCGGGGTGGCATCTGGTGTCCTCACATCGACCGGCCACGCTCCACTTGGGTAGCGTCTTATGTGAAATCTCCTTCCGCAGGGTCCGAGTGGGGGTGGGGGGCACACAGTGCGGAGACTGAGACCCCAGACTCTGGGGCCACTCGCCCAGCTTCAAATCCTTATTCCTCTGCTTGTTGGCTCTGTCCGTGGACAAGTTACCACGAGAGGAGCCAACGGCACTCTGGTGGGGTCGGCAGGGGGGTTGGGGAATTAACGCACCTAAAGGAGTAGCTCATTGCCTGTGCTCAGTGAGCCCCCGCTGGGTGGACGGAGCAGGAGCTCAGGGTTCTTTGTGCTCTGCTTCCGACCCTTAGTGACTTTCTGCTGTTACCATGGTCCCTCCGGCACGTGGAGACTATGGTTACAGGCGGGAGGTCACAGGCGTAGTGTTCTTGAGAGTCCCCTTTTTCATCTATGGACCTCAGAAGATGCTCCAGCTGTCCCAGCTAAAATCTAGGGGTGAGCTTGGCCCCATGTGGCCTGCGGCTAACCCCCTTAACTACGGTGTTCTGCACTAACCTCTTGGCCTGTGTTATCTTATTCATTTAATTTGGGGGGGGTATTTAATGACAAAGAGTTATCTATAGCTATAATAAATAAGAGTTCTTTAGAATAGACAGTGAATGTCAATAGAAACAAACCAATTTAAAAAATGGGGAAAGGACACAAATAGACAGTTCCTAGAAGTGCAAATCAGGGGGCACCTGGGTGGCTCAGGTCATGATCCCAGGATCCTGGGATCGAGCCCCAGCGGGCTCCCTGCTCAGCGGGAAGTCTGCTTCTCCCTTTCCCACTCCCCCTGCTTGTGTTCCGTCTCTCTCTGTCAAATAAATAAGTAAAATATATATATTTTTAAAAGTGCAAATCAGAATAACCAACAAACGTGAAAAGCAGCTCAGAACTGTTAATAGAGAATTGCACATTAAAGTAGCAATGAGGGGCGCCTGGGCGGCTCAGTGGGTTAAAGCCTCTGCCTTTGGCTCAGGTCATGATCTCAGGGTCCTGGGATAGAGCCCCGCATCGGGCTCTCTGCTAAGCAGGGAGCCTGCTTCCTCCTCTCTCTCTGCCTGCCTCTCTGTCTAGTTGTGACATCTGTCTGTCAAATAAATAAATAAAATCTTTAAAAAAAAATAAAGTAGCAATGAGATGCTATTGTTTACCTATCAGGATGCCTAAGATTTAAATAATTCTCTTTTGTAAAAGATACATTAGCCCCTCCATACCTGTGTTTGGGGCAGGGTTTGTCAACTTTGCTATCACTGATATTTGGGCCCCGATAATTTTTGATTGCAGCGGCCTGTCCCGTGTGTTGTACACTGTGTAGTAGGATCCTAGCCTCTAGCCACTCAATGACACTTGCATTCCTCCCATCCCCCGTGCCAGTCTTGACAACCAAACATGTCTCCAGACATTATCAAATGTCCAGGGGGGCAAAACTGTCTCGGTCGAGACCTGCTTGGTATATAGATAAACACTTACAGCCGTATATGACTTTATGAACATTTACTTAATTTTAATCACTATTTTGCAAATAAGGAAACTGAGGCACAGGGATGCCAAGTAAGCTTTCAGGGTCACGCTGTCAGTTTAGGACCCCATGATGGGAGGAGGAGTCTGATTGCAGAGCTCAGCTTCTCACCGGAACTGCAGCCACACTGCTCAGCCACATTCTTGAGCTTTGCCTGGTTGACTCATGTAGAACTTCATGTTTCTAGGCAAGATCATGGGTGAGGGAGTTTTTATTGTGGTCCTGCCGAGGCTTGTGTCTGATACTGTCACCTGTCGCCCACTACTGGGCAGCCAGTCCAGAAAGCAGCATCCGGCAGGGCCAGCCAACCACATGAGCAAGGCTGACGGCAACTTGCAAGGAAAGATTAGGGCAAACAGCACTGGGCTTGACCCACACAGTGGCCTCTCCTATACTCGGGGGGAAGGTGGAGCAGCAGAGGTGGGGGTGGGCCCATAAGGAGGGGTAATGATGACTGCACTCCTGATTCTTTCTCAGTGTCATGCCCTTCCGTGCTCTTCCCTTTCCTCCCCACTCTGCAGTCTCCCCAAACCCCTGCTATAGCCAGCTGGGGGGGGGGCACGATCTTACCCAGACTGGTGGGGTGTGTGGGGGCGCATGTCATCTGGTGGGTTCCTCAACCTTTGGCCCTTGGTCACAGTGAGGCTGTGTCCAGCTGGCTTGTCTGTTGGGGAACGAGGCTGTGAGCTCTGTGAGGGCAGGGCCGGTGTGTTTCCTCCATCTTTGCCAGCAAGGTGCCGTGGGCATCAAGTTCCAGCCGGTGCAGGCTGGCGAAGGAGCGGCACAGTCAGGATATTTAGATTGGCATGTGCCTTCTGGACCCCTGAGTCCAAAGCCCTTGGCTCCTAGAGTCGCTCAAGGGGAGTCACCTGAACAGCAAAGGGGAGCTGAGGAGCTCAGCCCTGTTCCCTGTAACCGGGTTCTCGCTTTTCCCTGGGCCTGTGAACAAACCCGAGTTGTAGGGGGTTCTGGGCCGGAGGGAGCTCCCTGATTACCGCTCACAGAACGGGGAGGCAGTGCTGCTTAGAGCAGGAGGGGCAGTCCTCATGGAGGGGCTTCCCTTTGGACGCAGCTTCTTCTCAGGGTGTTTCTTGTAGGAGATATTTTCGGCTCCAGCGTCCCCTCTGCCGCCCCTGGGGGCATGCTGCAGGAAGGAGCTTCTGCTGGAACAGCAGCCTCCCCCACGGGCTGGGGGCACGTGCTCAGCTGTAGGCCTCCTGTTTGTGCCTGGAAGCACCACCTCTCTCTGCTAAGCCCCAGGCAGAGCAGATTGGGGCGTCCTTTGATCTTCACTCTATCGTTGCAGACACCTATCACCCATGGCGCCATAACAACTTGGTCACACATGCGCACACACTCTCCTACTTTCTGAGGGTAGAGAGCAGATCTTAAGATCTTACTTGGGAAGAAACTGGGGAAACTGGGTCTCAATGACTTGCGAAGTCATCCTGGAGACAGAAGGTGAGTGATCTGCACAATTTAGGGCTTATTAGGGCTTATTCTTTTTTTTTTTTTTTTTTACATTTTAAAATTTTTAAATAAACATATAATGTATTTTTATTCCCAGGGGTACAGGTCTGTGAATCACCAGGTTTACACACTTCACAACACTCACCATAGCACATACCCTCCCCAATGTTCACAACCCCACCCCCTCTTCTGACCCCCTCCCCCCAGCAACCCTCAGTTTGTTTTGTGAGATTAAGAGTCACTTATGGTTTGTCTCCCTCCCGATTCCATCTTGTTTCATTTATTCTTTTCCTAACCTCCAAACCCCCCACATTGCATCTCCACTTCCTCATATCAGGGAGATCATATGATAGTTGTCTTTCTCCAATTGACTTATTTCGCTAAGCATGATACCCTCTAGTTCCATCCATGTCATCGTAAATGGCAAGACTTCATTTCTTTTGATGGCTGCATAGTATTCCATTGTATATATACCACATCTTCTTCATCCATTCATCTGTTGATGGACATCTAGGTTCTTTCCATAGTTTGGCTATTGTGGACATTGCTGCTATAAACATTTGGGTGCACATGCCCCTTCGGATCACGTTTGTATCTTTACGGTAAATACCCAGTAGTGCAATTGCTGGGTCATAGGGTACCTCCATTTTCATGGAGGTTGAGGAACCTCCATGCTGTTTTCTAGAGTGGTTGCACCAGCTTGCATTCCCACCAACAGTGTAGGATTCCCCTTCCTCCACATCCTTGCCAGCATCTGTCATTTCCTGACTTATTAATTTTAGCCATTCTGACTGGTGTGAAGGGGTATCTCATTGTGGTTTTGATTTGTATTTCCCTGATGCCGAGTGATGTGGAGCCCTTTTTCATGTGTCTGTTGGCCATCTGGATATCTTCTTTGCAGAAATGTCTGTTTATGTCCTCTGAATTTAGGGCTTATTCTAAGGCAGTTGTTCTCGACCTGCTGCACGTTAGATTTTTTTTTTTTTTTAAGATTTTATTTATTTATTTGACAGAGAGAGAGCACAAGCAGGCAGAGAGAGGTGGGGAAGCAGGCTCCCTGCTGAGCAGAGAGCACGATGTGGGGCTCGATCCCAGGACTCTGAGATCATGACCTGAGTCGAAGGCAGAGGCTTAACCCGCTGAGCCACCCAGGAACCCCATGTGGACTCTTCCAGAGATCTTCTATCACCTTCTATAGTGCAGGCCACACCCCAGACTTGTTAAATCAGAATCTTTGGGACAGTGTGCTGGAATCTTTTTTTTTTTTTTTTGGTGTTCCAAGATTCATTGTTTATGCACCACACCCAGTTCTCCATGCAATATGTGCCCTCCTTAATACCCACCACCAGGCTCTCCCAACACCCCATCCCCCTCCCCTCCAAAACCCTCAGTTTGTTTCTCAGAGTCCACAGTCTCTCATGGTTTGTCTCCCCCTCTGATTTCCCCCAACTCACTTCTCCTCTCCATCTCCAATGTTCTCCATGTCGTTCCTTATGCTCCACAAGTAAGTGAAACCATACGGTAATTGACTCTCTTTGCTTGACTTATTTCACTCAGAGTAATCTCTTCCAGTCCCATCCATGTTGATACAAAAGTTGGATATTCTTCCTTTCTGATGGAGGCATAATACTCCATTGTATATATGTACCACATCTTCTTTATCTATTCATCTGTTGAAGGGCACCTAGGCTCTTTCCACAGTTTGGCAACTGTGGCCATTGCTGCTATTAACAATGGGGTACAGATGGCCCTTCTGTTCACTACATCTTTCTAGTAATTACCTAGTAGTGCAATTGCAGGGTCATAGGGTAGCTCTATTTTTAATTTCTTAAGGAATCTCCACACCGTTTTCCAAAGTGGCTGCACCAACTTGCATTCCCACCAACAGTGTGAGAGGGTTCCCCTTTCTCTACATCCTCTCCAACACATGTTGTTTACTGTGTTGTAAATTTTGTCTCTAACTGGTATAAGATGGTATCTCAATGTGGTTTTGATTTGAATCTCCCTGATGGCTAATGATGATGAACATTTTTTCATGTGTCTTTAGCCATTTATATGTCTTCTTTGGAGAGTGTCTGTTCATGTCTTCTGTCCATTTTTTGATGTGATTATCTGTTTTTTGAGTGTTGAGTTTGAGGAGTTCTTTATAGATCTTGGATATCAGCCCTTTGTCTATAGTGTCATTTGAGAATATCTTCTCCCTTTCTGTGGGTTGCCTCTCTGTTTTGTTGACGGCTTCCTTTGCTGTGCAGAAGCTTTTGGTCTTGATGAAGTCCCAAAAGTTCATTTTTGCTTTTATTTCCTTTGCCTTTGGAGACATGTCTTTGAAAGAAGTTATTGTGGCTGATGTCGAAGAGGTTACTGCCTAAGTTCTCCTCTAGGATTTAGATAGATTCCTGCCTCACGTTGAGGTCTTTCACCCATTTTGAGTTTATCTTTGTGTATGGTGTAAGAGAATAGTCAAGTTTCATTCTTCTATACATAGTTGTCCAATTTTTCCAGCACCATTTATTGAAGAGACTGTCTTTTTTCCACTGTATATTTTTTCCTGCTTTGTCAAAGATTAGTTGACCATAGAGTTGTGGGTCCATATCTGGGCTCTCTATTCTGTTCCACTGGTCTATGTGTCTGTTTTTGTGTCAGTACCATGCTGTCTTGGTGATCACAGCTTTGTAGTAAAGCTTGAAATCAGGCAACGTGATGCCCGTTTTGTTTTTCTTTTTCAACATTTCCTTAGCAATTCAGGGTCTCTTCTGGTTCCATACAAATTTTAGGATTATTTGTTCCAGCACTTTGAAAAATGCCAGTGGAATTTTGATCAGGATAGCATTGAAAGTATAGACTGCTCTAGGCAGTATAGACATTTTAACAATGTTTATTCTTCTGATCCATGAGCATGGAATGCTTTTCCATCTTTTTTGTGTCTTCTTCAATTTCTTTCATGAATATTCTGTAGTTCTTTGAGTACAGATACTTCACCTCTTTGGTTAGGTTTTGGAATCAGTTTTTTAAAAAGGTTTCCAGGGTCCTTTGTGGCTCAGTTGGTTGGGCAACTGCCTTTGGCTTGGGTCATGATCCTGGAGTTCCAGGATTGAGTCCCACGTCAGGCTCCCTGCTCAAAGGGGAGTCTGCTTCTCCCTCTGACTCTCCCCCTTCTCATGCGTGCTCTATCTCTCTTTCTCTCTCTCAAATAAATAAAATCTTTAAAACAAAAACATAAAAATAAAAAGGTTTCCAGGAGGACCCAATGCGGAGAATTGAAAACCTCTGTTTTAAGTGGATGTTGGCAAAAAGGGGGGCTTAATGGTGTAGGAACTAAACTATTTTTGACTCTAGCTACTTTGGTGGTTGCAATTGAAGAACCCTGTGTAAACAAGGCAGGAGAGAGAAAATGGCAGAAGGCTGGGAGACCCATGGGGGACCAGCAACCCCATCAGCTGACCGGCATGGCCTTGAGCACAGACAGCTACTGCCCTCCCCACCCTGCAGTCCCAGGCAACCCCAGTCAGAAGTCTGCAGGCCTCTCACACCACCAGTCTTTTAGAACCAGTCTTTCCTATTTCAGGAGCATTTTCTAGACTCCTATAGCCCCCCATTCAACCGTCAACTCAAAGGTTTAAGATTGGCAAGCAACAGAGAGACGCTTCTTAAGTGGTTCCTAAGTCTGCATAGGTACAGACCCCCCAAGCACCCCAGCATCTGATTAAGACACGACCTAAGTGAATCACTACATCTGCTATATAGCACAAAAGAGGAAAGAACAAGTATTGGCAAGGGGATGGAGAAATCGGAACCCTTGTGTGCTGTTGGTGGGAATGTAAAATGGTACAGATGTCATAGGAAACAGCACGGCAGCTTCTCAAAACATGAAAAATAGAACAGTCACTGCCAATGATCCAACAATTCCACTTCCGGGTCTAAACCCCAAGGAACCAGAAGCAGGGTCTCCAAGAGATCTGTCCATCCATGTTCACGGCAGCATTGTTCACAAGAGCCAAAAGGTAAAAGCAACCCAAGTGTCCATTGACAGATGGGTGGATGAACAAAACAGATACACAGTGGAATGTTATTCACCCTTAAACGGGAAGGAAATTCTGACACACACAATACTGAAGAACGTCGAGATTATGTCAAGCAAAATAAGCCAATCACAAAAGAGCAAATACTCTTTCCACTTAACAGAGGTAGGAGTCAAATGTGGAGACGCAGGAGGAATGGGGGGCTGGCCAGGGGCAAGTGGTCACCAGAGGAATGGGGGAGTTGGTGTTTGATGGTGACACAGATTCAGTTTTCTAAGACGAAGGGCTCTGTGGATGGATGATGGTCTAGTTACATAATAATGTAGCTACTTAATGCCACTGAATTACAGACCTAAGAATAGTTAAGAGAGTACATTTTATGTCATTTCACCAAAATTAAAACAAAATCACACAGCCTAGAGAAGTGAGAGGGGCACACAGTAAGAAGCCAACCTTTCACAGAAGGGGTTTATCAGAGTTGTGGACTGGAAGAGCCTTGACAGGGCCAGGGAGGAAACTGCTTAGGTTTTGTACATCTATTTGGGACCGAGGACAGTGGAGAGACGAAAATTCAGATCCAAGCTGGGAACAGGACAAAGCGCTTCACCCCCCCCCCCCCCCAGTTTTCTTCCTGGTTCAGATAGAAAATGTGGAAGCTTCATAAAGGAGGGTTCTTGTGGGAATGCCGGTAGTTTCTTGTGAGAACCCGAAAGAGAAAGATTAAAAAGAAGCAAAGTTATAAAGCAAGCAAGTAGGGAGGACATTGACACATGATGGGGTAGTGTGGGGAGGACACCCAAGAGCAGTGCCTGGGTCTGGCACCACAGGACTCTGAAGAAACTTGCAGCCACCATGAAGTCTGTGAACCCCACCCTACAGTCGCTCCCTGTTCTACTTTGATTAAAAAATGATTATGCACCTTGATCTACCCTCTTCATCAGATTTGGCTTGGACCTACTTGTGGTGCTTTCCAAATCATTTTCAGTGCACTGCATATTCTGAAGAACGTGCCATCTGAAACAGCCCAGAGCCCCCAAGGATGCTCAGAGAGAACCAGTGAAGAGAGCATGTGATGGCAGATGGGGAGCCCGCAGAATCCTGGCCTGCCGTGACCAACAAGCTCCGCAATGCCTGCTTACAAAGCATGTATATCCTGGAGCAGAAACACATGGAAAACAGAGATGCCGGGAAATGCACGATGGATCGGATAGAAGGGCAGGGGGTCATTGCCTCCCCTCCCAACACAGGTCAAGAGTCTAACTTCAGTGTGCAGTGTCCGCACCGTTTCTGCTCCCCCTCTGTACCTGCCACGTCCGAATGGGGCCGAGCCAAGGAACTTACCCACTTATGCCTAGCCATGGGGGCCAAGCAACCATGTGCTCCTTTGTCCAGTGGGTTATCTTATGATCTCCTGAGGAACCCTCTCCCACAATTCCAGTGGGAGTGGAAGTTACAGAGCCACAAATTGGCCCACTACCCCAAGCACACACGGCTTAACCTGTGGCACAGGATTCCTCTGTGACCCTTCTTTCTGGGCCTCTCAGAAGCTGTGCCTACTCCTCTGTACCCAAGCCCTAGTCAGCTGTTGCTGCCGCTTTCCCCAGCGTGGACACAGGAGGCCTCGTGTGGACCGGTCACAGTCTAGAGGGAGCAGCGTGGTCATTCTCCCCAAGCAAGGCCTCTCTTCCCACCTGACACACACGGGGGACCTTGCCACTGGCTTCTACTCTCCTGGCCACGGGGGCAGAAGCTGGCTCAGGAAAGGGGATGAAGCAGGGGCTGGCGGGGGTCACAGGCGGAGGCTGCAGGGGTGAGCTCTCCCCCACATCCTCTGACAGGAACAAAAGGGACCCAAGACATGGCTGTGCTGAGAAATCACAGTCCTGGGCTCTCAGATCAGAAATGGAGAAACCACAAACCAAGGGAAAAAAACCAAAAACTCAAGTCTTTTTAGTTTCTTTTTTTCCCCTCCCAATAGCTAGTTCCAGTGATGTTTATTACTCAGCCTGAGTTGGAATAACATTAGACAAAAATAGAAATGGCCTCTGGTTTTACAAAGCGTTTGTACAAGTCCTTTGATTTTCTGTTCATGCCAGGGTCCCCTGCTGTGGCGCCAGAGGTCAAGGGAGGCTGGAAAGCGCGGAGGCTGCAAGGCCTGCAGATTGCCAACCGGGTTGCGGCCACAATGCCAACAGCAGAGCTGGGGAAGATAAACCAGGCAATTTGTTCAACAGCCCGACTGGCGACTTAGGGCTCCACACATGGGGCTGAGCGGCTGGGGTCCTGCACCAGGCACAGAAGTTGGGTGGGTTGAGGCATGGGCTGGGCTTGGGCAAAGAGTCCTAGGCAGAGACTCTGTGGGAACTCTTACCCCAGGAACTGGCGTAGCCGTGAAGAAGAGGCCGTGGGGCCACGGCTCCAGGTTCCCTCCCAAGAGCTCCTGTACCCAGGACTCCTGCCTGTGGTCACCAGCGGCCCACAGCAGCAGGACATCACCTCCCTGCTTCAGTGCCCAAGAGGGAAAGGGCTGGCCACCTGAGAGGAACTCGGGATTCAGTGAATCTTGCTCCTATCCCAAGACAGCACTGTCTAGTTGAAGCTGGTCCACCCCAGAGGCCAGCTGCTTTCACGGATGCCCAGCGTCGCTGCTGTGCCCTGCACAGCCACTCTGAACCACCTTGGATTCTGCTTTCCCAGGCCTCTCAGGGGACGGGCAGGCCAGGCCCTCCCCCACGTCCTCCTGGCTGTCCTCCAGGCCGGGCAGATGGTATGTGGCAGCCACTATCTCAGGGGCTGCTTGAGCTCGAACAGGCCTGTCCCGCCCCTGACGACTTTCCCGACCACGAGGCAGGCAGAAGGGGACCTCAGCTCATCGTGCGATCCTGGAGACACAAGAGCTCTTGTTAGGCGGTTGACGGAGAAGTTGGGGTAGGTGAGGAGACAGATGGGGCATCTCAGAGGCCAGCAGGAGGTCCTGAGTCCTGGAGGCCGATGAGGTTACATGAGGTAGCACTGCTTTGCAGAGAGGAAGACCCTTCTCCCTTTCCTTCAAAAGGGCAGAGGTAGCTTTCCTTCTACTGCCCACCCTCCCCAGCTGCTTCCCCAGTGAGATTCCAAGATCTCACTCGAGTGAAAGACATGTAGAAAGGGGCCCAGAGCAGACTTAGAAGAGGGAAGGCCCAGGGCACCTGTCCATGCACTGACCCATCAAGGTGGCCTGCTTCAGGAACTGGAAGCTGGTTTCAAACGTCATCTGCTGCAGAGGGGAGGAGTTTGAACGAATCCCAAAGCGATTCAGCGGCTTGTAAACGCCCTCGAAGCACATATAGTCGGCGACCAGGGAAAGATGGCGGGGATCAACGGCAATGCCTGTCACATTGGCAGCAATAGCGGAAGGATTACACAATGACAGGGGAACAGCTGGGACAGCATCACCTGACACGAGCCAGCGCACAGGCTCAGATGTCAGACCCCCGGGCTCCACTTCCAGCTTGGTCACCTATTCAGTTGGCTACTTAGCCCCCAACCTCGGCAGGGCAGTCCCCCCTCATCCCTGGCCACTATCGGTGCAGCCCACTCTCCACCTTTAACCACTAGCCCAGGACACAGACTCCAGACCTGCAGGACACGGAGAACCTAACAGCATCGTTTCACTTGGGAGCCCAAATGTTGAAGGCAGGCTGGGACCACGTCATCAGGCAAGAGCTTCCTCAGAGGCCAGATGAGAGGTCGAGGGGATGGCGGTGGTAGGGGGGGAAGCCCTCAGTGATGGGACTGAAAGTTGTCCTCCCAGGTCACTGTCAGGGTCTCTCACAGGCCACATGCTCACTGTAGCCACATTTTGGCTCCCTATAGAGCTGGCCCGCCACACCAGGACCTTCTTAGCACTCCCCATGGCCCCTCTTACCGTACACAGCAAACACGTCCCTGATCTCCTTCTCGATCACCCGCAGTGCAGCCTCGATGCCATAGGTGCTGGCCATGGCGTGGATGTCATTGGAATAGAGACGGCGCAAGTCCAGAACCTAGGTAAGAAGGTGGGGCTGAGTGGGAGGGCCTGGCCTTCTGCTCCCTTCCATTGGCATGACCCACCCTGACCAAGCTCACTCCTTTTCTGGTAGTTAACCACAGCTGACGATGAGATGATCGAGAGGTGGCCCAGGATTAGTGAAGGGGAACAGTGCACGCAGAGCTATGGGTGGCCAGGCCCCAAGATTTGTCTCGCTGTCACCACCACAGCCCAGAGATAACTTGGTACCCGCTTCAGGTCAACAGGAAGAAAGATATTTCCTTGTTTATTTAATAGACAGACATGTTTCCTAGGATTGAGACTTCCTTTGGTACCTGAGGGAAGTTCTCCAGCAGACACTGAAATCCCTCTCCAGGACACAAGGGGCAGCGGCGGGGCAGCTCCGTGGGGGAAAGCCGGGCTTTGTCGGGGGGCTTGAGGCTCCAGCTTAGCTATGCTGGGGGCCCCGAGGGGGCCCGCAACATGGCAGGTCATCCTGGACCTGGTGGAGACCTCGACCTTGTTTAAACAAACCTCATGATCACAACAGAGTTCACCCTGCTAGGGGCTGACTCCCAGGAGGCACAAGGCCACCCTGCCCGTCCTCAGGGGCAGCAGGGGCCTTTGCAAGGCAGCTGTTGTGGGAGCAGTGTTCCAGGAAGGAAGAGCTTTGTCAGCTGGGTGCAGACCTGGGAGAGTGGGCTACAGGGGTCCCAGCACCTCAGTATTCTCTGGGGAAACTCTTGTGCCCAGGGGTTGAGAGCATCTCAAAAGGTTCTGAGAGACACAGCGAAGTGGGAGAATGAAGCAGGAACAGCAGGTGGGACAAAACATACGGGGCAGCTGTTCTGGGCCACCTCTGCTCCTAGGGCCTCCTTTGTCAGATGAAAGGAGCAGCTCCCAGCCAGTCACTCAGCAACTATTTCTAACAAATCGACTTTGGGGAAGTTCTAATTTCAAGGAAAAAAATGTATAGCCACAGTGGTTTGAGAAACCTTAGGTTAGATAACGTTAAACAGGTTTCTATACTACAAGTCCCAATGAGGCTCATGCACACGGTGGATCCCAAGAAGAGGGCCTGCGGACGGTGGCTGGGGCCTCATCCCTCAGTGGCCAGGCTCTGAGAGAGCGTACGGACCTCGTTCTCAGCCAGCAGACCATATGAACAGGGGACACGAACCTCCGCGTACTTGAACAGCTCCGGCAGATTGATTCCTTCTGTGTTTAACACAAGCTCCTTCTCGTTCTTCTTGTTGGTGGTTTCATTCAGGAGACACCTTGTGATGCCCTTGGTCGCATAGACGACGGCACTCTGGGCCAGGGACATTACCAGGGAGCTCATGTCAAAGTTAATCTTCATCAGAGGGAGCTTCACTGTCACCTGCAAGAGGAGGGCGGTTTGAGTCAGGGGAGGGGGCCAGCCTTAGCCCCGAGAAGGAGGCAGAGGCCCCCCAACTGGTTCCCCAGTCACCAGAAGCTGATACCTTCAAAGCCTGCTCAGCCAACACCTTGGGGAGGCTGGGTCGGCACCCGCCGACACTGGGTGGCAAACGGACGACACAGCGCAGCCATCTGCAGTCACCCAGACAAAGGTCACACCTTCACAACTGCTGCTGAAAATCGTTATCTGCTCAACAGCACCCGCGAGAGCCTTTTGATCACCACCACAAAGCGTCACAACTGCCGTCTTGTGTGGGGAACCTGCTCAGCGACTTTTATCTACCTTGCCATTTGCGAACCACTGGACTGGATCAAAGCAGGAACAAAAACATCAGTGAGTGTGCGGCCGTAAGCATCCTAACCAGCCAGCCTTTCAGAGGGCCCAGAATTCGGCGACCAGAGGCCGTGGGTGTGAGGAGCTAGCGCACTCCTGCTGGCCTCCCCAGCTCTGTACACTAACTGGTAGTGCTGAAGATGGAAGGACGGCGGGTGTTTACAAGTACCTACAGGGCCTGGCCCACCAGACTCACATATGCACACCATTCTAGAAGACTCTGAGAGAACTGGCCCATAGGGGATTTGAGTCAAAGGTGGAGGGATGGTGATGTGGAGCCCCCACATGCCCCCCGGCAGGCTTGGGGAGGAGCTGGGCAGCAGGCTCCTCGCTGGGGGTCTGCCAGGGTCGCGCACAGCACCCACCTGGCACCACAGGCTCTCTTCAGTGTCATACTCGTAGTCCTCTATGAACTGGTGAGCCTCCCGCACGGCCCGCACCCGGCGCTCCACGGCCTCGGCTCCCTGGGGCTCCCTGGGGCGGGCGGATTTCCGGGGCCGGCTGAGGGGGGCAGAAGCAGGCGAGTCCTCCTCCGGGCCTGAGCCCACCTCTTCATCCTGCTCCTGGGCCTCATTAGCACCGTTTGCAGAGATGCGCCCTTCCTCCCGCACGTCCTCCTCATCATCCTCCTCGACCTCCTCTTCCTCGCTCTCATAATCGACCTGGCAGGGTACAGGGCACAGTCTGTGTCACAGGATCCCGCATCTGTCCAGACTTTGCCTGCAGAACAAGCACCCCTGCAGAGGCCTTATTTGGCTACACCCATGTCTCTACTCCACCGGCCTGGGCTGCCTTCTCCTCTGTCCTGTCCCTCCCCTGCCAATGCCAGGGAGGGATAGTCCCAACTCCCAGCACCTCCCACCCTCCTCGAGCTCTCTCTCTCGCCTGTCAATTTCCTCAGCCCCTCTAAACTGCCCTCGGTCCTAGAAGCAGTCATGAGGTTGGTTTTTTTTTAAAGATTTATTTGTTTGAGAGAGAGAGTGAGAGAGAACAGCAAGTACAAACGCAAGCAGGCAGAGGGAGAAAGAGGATGTCAAGCACATTCCCCCTGAGCCGAAACCAAGTGTCAGAAGCTGAACCAACTGAGCCACCCAGGCGCCCCCACAAGACTTTTCATTAGAAAAACAAGAGGCAGCCTGACTTCACCTCCTTGCAAAAGCCTCTGGTCCCTGACTCTGATTCGATCCAGAGCCAAAGGGCAGCCCTGGGATGACCCTCGCCCAGTTCCTGTCCTGTGAACTTTATCTTCTCCATGGAGACATGTGCTGGGCAGGCCAGATTTGCTTCAAGGTTTGTAATGAGTTCCAGCATGATAACAAAAGTGGGGCCTTATGTGGCAAGCGATTATCCTGCAGGTGTGACAGAGGAGGGATGTGCCCACAGCCCCTTCACCCTGGCCAGTCCCCTCACCTCCTCTTCTTGCTTCTCCTTGCGTTTGGCATCAGAGGCATCGGCGTCTCCCTCCTCAGCTTCAGCATCCACAATGGGGCCCTCCTCTTCCTCATCTCCTTCCTGTTCTCCCTGGGGTTTGGGGACAAGGAGGGAAAGATGGGCTCCAATACCCAGTGCCTGGTGAATCCATCCACCTACCCATCCATCTTTTCTGCTCAGTCATCCACCCAGCCACCCACCTGCCTGCATATCTCGCCATCCATTCACTTTACCCCCACCTGCCGCCCTCCCAACCACTCCTCTAGCCATCCTTCCTCCTGGCCAACTCATCCATCCAATCCCTGCTCTGGGCCGGCCCTACACTCCCTGCCTCCTTCTCTTTAAGCATCGGTTTCACATGTACCGCTTGCAAAATCCTGCATTTTAAAACAATGTCAGAAAAGTAACAAGGCTTTCTAAGTCATTACAAGAACAAGTTATAAAATATTGTTCCAAATATTTTTGTTGCAAGTGGCGATGAAGATAGAGGACTGGCTTGGCGGACTATTGAGTATTTTAAAAACCAGACATTTATACCTTCTGACCCTGGCTCCTAATTTCTTTTTTTTTTTTTTTTTTAAGATTTTATTTATTTATTTGACAGACAGAAATCACAAGTAGGCAGGGAGACAGTCAGAGAGAGAGGAGAAAGCAGCCTCTCCGCGGAGCAGAGAGCCCGATGCGGGGCTCGATCCCAGAACCCTGGGATCATGACCTGAGCCGAAAGCAGCGGCTTTAACCCACTGAGCCACCCAGGCGCCCCTGGCTCCTAATTTCTCATAGTCTTCTGGGTGCCTTAAGGATAGACTGAGCAACAAAACCAAAAGACGACTGACAGAATGGGAGAAGATATTTGCAAACGACATGTCAGATAAAGGGCTAGTATCCAAAATCTGTAAAGAGCTTATGAAACTCAACACCCAAAGAACAAATCCTCCAATCAAGGATAGACTATGCAGCCTTTCAAAGACCATCCATGCCCCTCTGTGCTCTGGTTACCCAGCTGGGAGACCTGCCAGGCCAGAGACAGAGCATTCTCTCTGTTCTCAGCCAGTCCCTCATTGAAGGGGTGAGGAGAAAGGCCAGAGCCAGGATGCGACACAGCTGAGATCACAGAGCAAGGTGGGGGCAGCACTGAGTCTTCTCGGAGGGCCCTAGCCCCACACCACAAGCCAGGCTGGCTGCATGTAGCGAAAGCTGCTGTGGGCTCAGGCGACGCTGGGGAACCTGCCCCACACCGCCCCAGGGGCTCCTGGCAGATGATGTATCATCGGTCCTGCACTGTTCTGCCTCCAGTAGCTTCTCTCTGGCTCCTTCCTTTTTTATTCCTGCAGCCCAACTTCCCTGCCACTACTCTGTGGGCCCCACTTTACCTGGTCCAGGGAAGTTAAAGACAGAGCCCATGAAACCAGGAAAAGAATTCGAAAGCCCAGTGGGTACCGACACTTTGAGCCCATCCTCGGGATAAAAATCACGTATAGAGGGGCCCTTGAGAATACCCAGATGGATGACCCTGGGCCCTCACCTAAGGCCAATCAGACCGGCCCCCACCGTGACTCTGTCAGCACAGCAGATAAATGAAAACAGTACATGGAGAGAGGGGCCGAAACCAGGAAGGGGTTTGAGGAGTGCTGAAAACAACCCCAGAGTCTTCCCAGGAGAGAAGACTAAGGCAGTGGCCACCCTATGGGCTTCCCAGGCCTGGGACCCTCCCCTGTGCTGGGGACTCACTCACCTGACTCCTCTCTGACTCCCCAGCATTGTCAAGATCTCGCTGGGTGGCTCTCCGAGTGTTAACGCTTCTGAAAGCTGAGGCTTTATTATTCTTCTTTCTGAGGGATTCCATCAGAATTTTAAAGAACCTAAAATGAGAAGAATCCCGCACAGACCCATTCAGTACCCTCCTTGCAGGGGTAGGAAGTTCTGTCCGAGGGTCTCACAGCCATCTAAGGGCACGCCAGGGATTTACACGTGAGACAGAGATACAGCATCTCCTCTCGGCTTACTCTCCCCCATCCTGCTGCTGCTGAAGGGCAGAGAGCACATCAGAGAGAGCACTGCTCCACGGCCCACTGGGCCTGGTCAGAACACACGTCCTGCCACCCCTCTGGTGTGTGCCCTCCAGCCTGACAGTCGCTGGAGCTTGAAGTCCGTCATCTATAAAAATGTGTGTCGGAATCTGTGCTGTGCAGTCTTGTTTGAAGGCTTAGACCTGACCCCTGTCTGAGAACGGTCACAGGGTTGGCCGAGTGGGTGGTCCGTAAGCGGAAGGTGCTAGCGTGGCTGGGGCCGGTGTCTGATGAGGACAGCAGACTCTGTGGCAGGACTGGGGGTCTGGGCCACGGCCAGGACTGTTCCCCGGCCTGTTCCTACAGCATCTCCAGAAAGTGGTACAGCTTGGGCCTGACACCTCTGTCTCCTTGGGGCAGGAGACCTGGCAATTTGACGGGAAAACTAAGATTACAAGAGTTTATCAGAGTTTTGAAGACAATGAGGACTTAGTTTGTGGCCATAAATCATGTTGACAGGTTGGAACCAAACCAATTTAAAGGAACCAGCTTACAGCAGGGGCTAGGGGGGCCTTTCCTGGCCTCTCCCCTCTTCCTTCTGACTTTTCCATTTTTAAGCTCCCTTAAGGCCTCAACCCGTCCCCCACCCCTTGCTTCTTTTTTCACATAATCTCTTGCCTGTCTTCTTCTTCATGCTAGAACAGCATGCCAAAATGAGTTGCTTTTAATTATATTAAGTATCAGGTCCCTTACTTAGCCAGCCAGCCAGCCAGCCTGTACTGTCTCAGTGCCTATAATGTGTGTATCATATGCCCTGGGAGTAAATCAAGGGCGAAAATACAGAAAATACAGAAGTGCAGTCTTAATTTAAGTAGGCAGGTCAAATATTTACTGTTTGGCTTATTAACAGCAAAAGACAACTGTTCTTCCTCCTCGTTTTGTATATATATACATATATATATATATATATATGTATATATATATATATATATATATATGTTAACTTTTTAAAGTTGTGCGTGGTTTTGCTGAGGTTTCCACCTTTGGCAGAAAAGTCTCCTGGCCCTCCAATCCGGGGAAGAGTCTGGTCACCGAGTGCTGGGGATGGGGACAAGGGGCCAGACGAGGGAAGGCCAGGCTTGACTTGAGAAGACACAATCCAACTGAGAAGAGGGGGCAAAAGAGAGGTTTCTAGAAGGCTAGGCTCTGGTTCAAATCTGCATTCAGCCAGAGAATGGGGAGGAAGGTCTTGATCTCATTTGTATAGTGGGACATTCCTATCCCAACCCTAGCCTATCGCACAGTGAGGAGAGGAAATGGGACTGACAGGCATGGGGAAGGCCCAGGCCTGCTGCTTCCCTCCCCACAACAGGAGCTGCTCATCTCCTTCCATGGCTTTGGGGCTGCTACTCTGACTGCCCAGAATCTCCAGGCCAGCAGCTTTTTGGCCGGCTGTGTCACCCCTCCAAGTCTCCTCGCCCCCCTGCCTTCCACAATTGGCTCCCACCCCCACATACCCATCTGCTCCCACCACCCCCAGTGCATCCTCTGCCAGCAATTTCCCCAACCACTTCTCCACCTGCTGGAGCCGCACCCAACCCCCAAGCCTGGATCTGAGTGCAGAGGAAGTCCCCAAGGAGACCACCCCTCACCGCCATCACTGGGAATCCCTCCTGCCCAGCGAACAAAACCGTGGGAGAACACGACAGAAGGTGAAGAAGCAGAATGAACCCTGACCAGTAAGTAGCAAACAGGTTACCAGTGTGCCAGAATCCTCCTGAGGGCGCAAACACTTTGCCCTTCTGTGATTCTGCCAAGAGCAAGGGAGCCAAAGGCCCACAGTGGCTACTCTGTGCAGGCTTTGCTGTTTGTCAGAATGTGGCAACCGAAAGGGAACAGGAGGGATAGGCTGCAGGGAAACCTCCCATCCCACATAAATAATTGCAAACAGAGAATATGACCCCTGGCTGTCTCCAAGAGTGCCTGGCAACAGCCCCACCACCTGCTGCTTGTGAAGTCGGGTTCACAGGAGCTGTAACTGCACACCGCCAGCTTGGTCGTCTCACGGCCGGGACAGGCGGCCAGAACTTACCACCCGACTCCTAGCTGGGTGCTCCTTCTACTTCACCAGCCAGGGCCCCCTTTCCAGAGGACAGACACTAACATCCCAAGTGACAGATGCTGGTACAAATACTTAGAGAACCATCAAGACTTATGCTTCTCCATCTAGGACTGTGCCTCTGTGTTTTGTTTTGTTTTTGTTTTCTTCTCCAATCTACTCTGAGAAGAGTCTCATGATCTATCGCTGGGACAAGAAAAGGGAAGGGGAGAGGAGAGAGAAAAGGAAGTGAAGGAGGTGGGGGGAGGGATGGGAAGAAGGAAAGCGGGGGGGTTGTCACTCTTGGGAGCGCACTGACATTTCCTTGTGGTCTGTGAGAGGCCTTAGTGTGGCCGCTGTGCCGCCCAAGGCTGTCCAGGACGGTCCAAACCACAACCTGCTCACGCACTGCTCCTTCTCTCGTGCTGGAGTTGCAGAGTAGCTCCTCGAGACCTACTGCCGGTGGCTTTGTTTATCACAGCTTCTCAAGTGCACCAGCAAATACAAACTCCCGGAGCTGAAAAAGTACTTCACTTCTGGGAAGAAGCCAGGGCAGTTCCTCATTAAGAAAACATTTTTTTTTTTTTTTAAAGTGATGGATTTTTCAAATCCCTGAGATAAGGTAAGTAAAAAGAACTCTAAGCACAGCCTGGTACACGCCTCACGCAGACCTACCTGCCTGGCAGGCAAAAGCCCTAGGTGGAGAGAAACCGGGCAGACCATCCAACTCCGCCCGCTCTGGGTAATTCTCGGGAGGCCACGTGATCCTAAGTCCCATTTCTCAGAAAAGGGCTGCCTGGACGGCACAAACATGCGGCGCTCTTGGGAGCTATGCTCCTCCACGTTAATTAATGAGCCGGCAGGCTGGAGACGCATCTCCTGCGACGTGGCCCAGCATCACGAGAGCACTGGGTCTGCCTGGTAAAAGGACCTTTCTCCACCCAGGCGGATGGCAGTGCACGTGTTCCCCAAAGCCCAGCCAGCCATGATTTCACCCAGACTCACGTAAACTGGGGCAGGAGATGCCTGGCTGGGGCCCCTTTCCAAGAGGACGGGTTCTCATGCAGGCTCACCTGCCATAACACCCACCATCTTGACCACCACACGTTCAGAGGGCTGGCCTGAAGCCAGCTCACATCTCCAGGTGAGAGGAAGAAGAGGGTCAAGGGCAGAGCCCTTGCTGTCTCCTGGCCACGTTGCACCTGTGACTCATCTGTGAACGTCCATCACTCAGCGAAGGTTGGTGGGGTGACTGGACGCAGCGCACTCTGACTCTCTGCTGCCCCGGTGGGTCTCCATTTCAGGGAGGCTCCGGGAAGGCCCAAGTGCTCGTCTAGATTAGAGTCAGTGGTTGGTGGCCTGTGACGGAATCCTGCTGACAGATGGGATCTGTCTGGGCCTTACCAAGTTTTTGAAAATGGACAAATTAGTTGCTGGTATTTAAAAATTAGGAGACTTTTCTCATTTATAAAAGCAAAAGTAAGCAACCAAATAGCCAAAGACAGAAAACAATGGGAGACAGGGAGAGAGGCTTCTTTCTTTTTGGATCAGAAGATCTGGCCCCCTTGACTCACTCCTGTCTGCAAGTCAGGTTCTGCACTCTCCAGCGTGCTGGGGGTCTCCTGGCCCGCTTCCTGCGGGCCCTGCAGCCTCGAAGTCTGCAGCATGATCTAGGGTCAGCTGACGAGGCGGAAGTGCTTCCCTGGTTCTTCCTGGCTCACCCGCCCCAGCACGCCCAGCACCCTACGCTGTGTACTCCGCATGGTAGCCTGTGCGTTTCAAATGCCCAGCAGGAATGTGCACTCGAGAGAAGAAGGACGTTCATTCTCCCTACCAGAAGAGAACCAGAGTTTCTCTGGAAGAAGCTGCCAGGAACCCCAGGTACAGAATTGGGGTTTAAAAGCAGCACACCGTCGGCATACTGCCTGTTATGAAATAGAATATAAATGTACTGGGAACCACACAAAGCAGCCTGGAACGTTTTGCCAAAGATCACCCCGACGAGCTGGTCCGCCCTCACAGCAGCACTGCTGTGCCCCTGGGGCTCCCTCCTTCTTCCAGTACACGTCCTTCCACATCTTAAAGCCTCCAAACCCGAGAAGACAAGCCTCGTCAACCAGAGCGAAGAAATGTCTCAAGGAGTGGCGTGGTGAGTGTAGTCACACCCACAAGCCAGATCCGGAGGGAGGTCTCCAATCTGGGCTGCAGGACCTGCTGTTTCCCCCAACACTGCCCTTGAATGACCCATTTAGACAAATGCACCCAATCTCCAGGAGGCCTGTGGCCCGGAGGACTCAAGGCCCCGGACGGAGCCGAACCATAAATGCAGCCAGAGTCCTCACCTTGTTTCCACGAAGTGCAGGATGTCCTCGGGTCTCAGGCACTTCTCCTGCTGGTAGTACGCATGCGGCAGGAACTGAAACCGCAGCCGGTACATCTGAAACTTGTCCTGTTTGTCTCCGACACAGAACGACTCCTGGACATCAATTTTCTCCAACACCTTGAACCAGACAGACAGAGAGAATCCAGCTTGCCTAAGTCCCAGGGGACTGTGCGGGACAAATGGATTTTAGGAACTCAAGGGTTTAAAGGAATAGGAGTAGGGGCCACGGGCCAAACTCCCAGCCCCCAGAGAAACCCCACTGAGCTCTGCCACTGTGACTCCTCAGGGGACAGGGGCCCACAGCCGGTAGGTCACTGGCAGAGATGGCCTAAGGCTGCAGGCAGCGGGTTCTGGTGGGGCTGGTTAGCTACAGCAGGAGCATTTTTAAGGCACTCGATAATGCTGCAGAACTGATGATTGTTTACTGGTTCCTCCCTGCTCGACACCTGGCAGAGAAAGCTCCCTCATTCATGGGAGTCTGAACCTGGAGCCTGAACAGTCAGCAAATTCTATTTTTCACAGATGAAGCAGGTAAGTACCTCCACCACAGGCCAGCTGGATCCCAGAGACAGTTACCTCCCCTAAGCACACTCTGGTGAGCTGCTTCTTCAGGCTTTTCACTCTCTTCAGGGCTTTCTTGGTGTTGAACACAGGCACGCTCATCATGGGCGTCTTGATGTTGGCACTCGCCACCATGAGGATCTCCCTCAACCTGTCACAGAACAAAGGCACATCTCATCACAAGAGGTGCCTGGATTCCCTATTTGCACAAGGCCTTTCTTCTCAAGATGTTGGAGCTCTTCTGGGGTCTGAGAAGCCTGGGGATCTTGCAAGGAAATATGCTGGATCAGAGAGTCCCAAGCGCATCAGTTTAGGACAAGCTAAACTTGTGATGCGGGGATGGATAACCGTGAAGCTCCTGGTCTTGCCTGTGAGCTCTGTCAGCCCGCATGGCCCACCTGCATGGTGGGCTCTGGCCTCCTCCCCTCCACAGATTGAGGACCCTAGGGTAGGGAAGCTGTCTCTCTGCTAGAAAGTGGAAGAGCCAGGTACTGAATGCAGGTGGGTCTCCCACACCTTCCTCCTGCCCAGCGGCCATCACGCTGCTGTAGGTGAACACAGTTACCAGAAGGGCCACTGTGGGCCACAGTCTAGGTGAATGGTGCCCCCGGAACTGGGCAACCAGGTGCATGGGGCTTGTTCATAACCTCTATTCCTGAGTCCTGACCCAAGGAGTGTGACTTCACAAACATCCCAGGTAGCTGATACAGCAGTTGGCAGAGGGATACACAGAGATTCTAAGAGGCCTGGGCACAGATCCAGCCAGAGAAACCAGCCGGGCTCCAGGAAGTCTGACCCTAATCCCCATTTTTGACGAGATGCCTGTTTCTCTCCTTTCCACCCTCTCTCTCCCTCCTTGTCATTAAATGACTTCCTCTCCAGGAGTGGGCTTAGGACAGACCCCATGCTATGCACCCCTGCAGCCCCGCACCTCGGAATGCCCAGGGTGACGTTCATCTCGCCTCTGCCCGCAAAGTGGAAAGTGTTCAGGGTCATCTGCGTGGAGGGTTCCCCAATGCTCTGGGCGGCCAGCAGGCCCACGGCCTCACCCGGGTCACACAGCGAGCGCTGCCACTTCAGCTGCAGCAGGGTCCTCAACCTGAAATGGGGCAGGGGAGGGGGACGGCATGGGTTAGGAGTGCAGACATCACCTGTCTGTCAGGAGCTGTCAAGGCCACCCAAGAGCAGGGTGCAAGGCGCTATGAGCTCTCCTTCTTTCTGGGCTTGTTTTTCCTAAGCAAATCCTGCTAATCCTTAAAATCCCACTACCGACCCTGGGATGACCTAAATGACACAGTACAGATCCCAGCTGGGGGACTGAAGCTCTAGATGTCCCCGCGCAGACTATGCATGTCTGCCCTGAGGACGGCACGCACCTGCTCTGCACCAGCCACCGTGAGCCCCCCGGGCAGTGAGAATTTCTGAGCCTGCTCTTCATGTTTTCCTCTGTTAATTCTTTTTTCCCCACCTCCCACCGTACAAATTAGAAAGAGGCTCACTAAGCAATTATGGGGATACGGGGTCAGGGAGGAAAGGGGAGGTGTCTGTTTTCTTAATTGGTGCAAACGGCTGCAGGCCCCCTGGGAAACGTGCACACTATGCAGCTTTGTGATCTCTGAACCATTCTTCCTGTGAAAGCTGGTTCTCTCAGAACAGCTACGGGAATGCTGCACTATACAGCACATGGAACTTCACCCTGGGCTTGCTGCTTGTTAAGAGGTCCCCTGTGAGAGTGACTGAGAGGAACTGGCTCCCCACCTTGGCCCTGCGAACCCAAGGGATGCTCCGAGGGCTGACCTCTCCCCACTCCTGCTGCAGAACCAGCAGTCCTTCTGAAGGTCGGTGGCCAGTGCCCGGAGCTGCAGGGAGCCAGGTGAAGGGGGCGGGGCATCAGGGTCTTGGTTACAGGGAAAGCCCTGCCAGCCTCTGTGACATCCCAGCATGATTTAGTCTATCTGGGCCTCTCTGAGGCCTGACTAGAGGAACCATGTTAAGGGGCAAAGATAGAGCGTCTTCCTCCCCTCCAGTTCTTCCACTCCCGCATTTGCCTTGACTGATTTCCGTCTTCCGTCTGCAGTCCCCCTCCTGGACCCCGTGAGTCTCACAGGGTGCAGGACGAGCGGCCAGGCCAGGCCCATACTTTGGAGGTCTTCCAGCTCCGCAGGCCAGGCTTACTGAGCTGAGTGGAAAGGATCCCCGGACTAGGGGACTGCTCCAATTCCAACCCCAGAGCATGCCTTCCCTTGGGGGCACTTGTGATGTTTTAAATCCAGTGTGGCTTGGTGTTAGTACATGGCTGGCTTCCCACCCACCCAGACCACAGGATTTTCCCACTTTTTATTTATTGGTGAACAAGTCCAAGTTGAGGACTGCATGTGGTCCTTCTTGCTTAAGACTTTAGAATCCAAAGCTCAGAGAAACACCGGAGTCCTCACATGAACCCCTCAGGAAAGGCTGAGCGATGGTGTCACGGGGCCGTGAATGATTTGCCCTGGGTCACAGTCAGAAGCTGATGAATGGGGAGCAGACTCCCTGCCTCTCAGTTAGTCGTGACCACCACACCAAGCTCAAGAGAGAGGTCATTTCTGCAAGCTCCCATGCGGCAGAGCATGTTCCTGTCTCAGACCAGGCGGGGTGTCCACTCCTACCTCCCTGCTCTTGCCTGTCCTGGAGCCCTCTGGGCCTGCAAGGTTCCCTTTCCGTTTCACTTCCCTCCCTCCTGCTGGAGGCTCAAACCCAAGAGGCTGCCCTCCCTTCTGGAGTGGGGAAGGAAGTGCCCGGGAGGCAGTTTCTCCCTCCGCACATGCCCTGTAACAAGTCAACGTCATTACCTGTCAAGAGAAAGCTCTGATTTCTCATAACTCTTCTCTGCTTGAGATGCCCACTCAACACTGTAGTCATCCATCTTCTTTTCAAATGTTTCTGACACTGATGCAAAGTAGATGTCTGGGCGCCAGACAGCCAGACTGGGGTCAGGACAAGGAGCTGCCTTTTTCTGGTATTTTCTCCGACTCTGCTCATCTAACTCACCCCACATCTTCAAGATCTGAAAGGAAGTACAGGCCTCAGCCACATGGGAGGAAACCAGGAAGGGGCTTGTCTCCCTGGGACATCCAGTAGGATAAGGACGATCATAGGCATGGGCTCCAAACAGGAGCAGGGGAATGAGACAGAATCAGACGGCAATGAGAAATCCTCTCAACACTGAGGACCGGTGTCTTCCCAGCACGTGCTGCCTGACCATGACTCTCTGAGCTCTTTATCCTGGCTGTTCAAACACAGGCAGGGTGACTGGGTGACCATGAAAGTTAGCATCCAAACTGGCATTCTTTTTGAGTAGAATGGGGAACTGTCATTGATAATGTTAGCGTGAAGGGCAAAGCCAGGACATTCCTAGGCCAACCAGGACCTGTCTGTCCCTCACCTGGGCTTTCACACGCTCGATGCCTCAAGGCTATCCCACAGCACTGCTTCAAAATGTTCTCCTTGCCTCCTGGCTGCCAGCTTGGTTTGCTGACTGGGACACCCCAGCAGCAGAGGGAAAGATGGGAGAACAGCGAAGCTGGGCATTTATCCCCTGCCCTCTCTAAGAAACCTCTGAGTAGGCTGTGCCTCCCTACTGCCCACCTCATCCCACCCTACAGCCACCCTCTCCATTCCTGGCGGGCGCTCTCCCTGTTCCTGCCCACCTGGGGTGGCTGAAGACCCAAGTTACCAGCCCCAGTCAGTTTTCCCAAACCTTGCCCACACCCTTGTGAAGTCCCCTCCTTAAATTCCTATTTGAGGAATTTGTTTCATTTTGTTTCCTAACAGTGAATACAGCCAGATTATACTATGACACCCACTATTAGGAAACTACCCTGTTTCCTCAACCCCTGACTGAGGCCTATACGCTCCACACACTGAGGACACAATCACCCCCAAGTCACCTGGTGAGTCCCAAGGCTGCGGCCATTCTGGTTCCCACCCTCAAGGTTCAAGGCTTTCACAGCTGCTTGAATTTTCTGCGAATAATTCAAGAAGGCGCCTTTTCTCAGCAGGGTGTTGGGATGCTTGCTTTGCCATTTTTTGATGGCTCTGAAGTGACGGAGAGCTTTCTGAGGATCTGCTCTGGATAAAACCTCCTGGAGATGCTTCGATTTCATTATCACCTAAACAAAAACACACATACGAGATCCACGTCACACAACTTCACAGGACCACGATGGTCTGTGTGGGGCCCTCATGACGCCCCTCAGTGGGGCTGAGCACCCACTGCTGACCAGGGCCCTTGCTGTGTATCCTGGGCTTGGGAGCTAGCCGTTGGTTTCCGGAGCTGCAGGGATAAGAGGCGGGAGACCAGCATACTGAGAGCCCCTCCAGAAGCCAGGTGGGGGTGGTTTCTAGGGAGAAACGAGGAGAGGAAGTGATGGCCAAAGCTTTGGGACAGGCGCCAGGATGGGAAGGAGCCAGCGCCGGACCACGACCTTCAACTCTGCCATCTGCTGCCTGGCCATGGTCATGACGGCTTCAGTACTGGGCCACAAAATGGGGTGACCACTCAGTCACTGAGGACGGGCATTTCTGAGGCGGTAGGTACTTTATGCAACCCCCCCAGCCTGGGTGTCAGCCAGGCCTGCGTGCAAACACAGGCTCTGCTGCACGCCAGCTGGTTCTCACGCTCCGCTCCCTGCGGCCTCGGCTGCACAAGGGACAGAACACGTACTCCCCCAGGCCGTGGTGCAGATAAAAGCACACGATATCCATGGCGCACTGTAGCTTAGGGCCCAGCACCCGGCAAGTGGCCCCGGATGGCAGCTGCTATGCCACAGGCACGTGTGCCCTCTGCCATCTTGTGACGAAGGCCCCAGAGCGGGTATGAAAACATCAAGCACTTCAAAGCATCAAACGGTGCGTTATAACCTTTCCCCACCCTGCCTTGCAATAGCCGCCCTCACCGCATGGAAAGCTCAGGGTGCGAGGCCCACCACGCAGCTCGGGGCCCCACCACTGGGGCCGGGCCTACTACCTCGTAGTTGCTGGCGAGGAAGGGGAACTGCTTGGGCTGCAGGAACTGTGTCTTGGGGATATCCAGGCCGTCCTCCCCATACAGAAACTGGACCACGCTGCCATCACTGTCACGCACCGTCAGATCATACTGGACCACCAGCCCCTCCAAGTGCTTGATGATGCACCTGTGTGGAGACCAGGGCAGTGGATGACGGAAACAGGGACTATTGCTCTGCAGGTGGCTGAGCCAGGCTCTCACATTCCAGGTTCTGAGGTATGGCAGCTCCGGGCCAGGGTCTGCGTTTCCTCACGGTTCTCTGGGAGGAAGAAGCTGCAGCCACGTGACTGAGAGCCTGGGTGCCATTCCTCCGCCCTGGCTCCAATGTCCAGCCCCAGCAGCTGGGACTGCTGCCTGCCTTTCACCGCCCTGCAGCGAAGCACTCCCCAAAGACCAGTATCTTTAGGTCCACGAGGCAGGTAAGGCAGGAGGGATGCCACCCCACCCACTGCTTCCCCAGCATGGTTAGCCCGGAGATTGACCAGGGGAACGAAGGGGACATTGGGAACTAAATGCTGATGTGCTCACTGTAACCTGGCGCCCCTTTTCCAATGTTCCCAACGGTAGGCCGTCTCCCTCAACCTCTCTCCCTGCTACCTGGCGCTGGCTGCTTAGCTTTCTTCTGGTCATTCTGCCTCGGACTCTTCCAGCCATCTTACGAGGAGGTTTTCTAGTAATCACTGCTCCCCCAAGCTCCAAGCACAGACCTCAGTGTTAGTCACCACCATCTTCTTGGCACCCAGCCCGAGGCCTGGCAAGGCTGGTGCTGAAAATGCCGGAGGGCAGGCTGTGCCCTCTGCTCCTTACCCCAGGGCTCCAGCTCTCTGCACCAGCTATGGCCCTGCAAGGCTGCATAGCCAGGCCTGTCCTGACCAGCAGGCTTTGTCTTTAAAGGTCCACTAGATGCGGCTACTTGAATATCCTGCTGCTGACAGCCCCCACCACCCGTTTTCTCTCTCCTCTCTGTCCGCCGTGCCCTGGTGCTGTCACTCAGGCCTGCAAACTCAGCCGGGTCTGTCTGACACCCTCCTGCCTCATCTTCCTGCGTTTCAGCCCATGGCTCTGTCTTCGCCCCACTTGCTTCTTCCTTTCCATCGCTACTCTTGGGGGACAGCCTTCCGACGTCTGGCTGGATCTCCACCACAGCCCGGCTGGCTCCCTCCAGTCCATCCTGTCTAAAGCACTGCACATGACCTCTGTCCCAAGCCCCCACGGGCAGGTGGATCCCGGGGAGGCTCGTGCCCTTCCCCCCAGTGGCTGCCGCCCTTCCGTTCCAAGCGGGATCCCATACATCCTCCTCCTTCCCCAACTGCATTTAATTGGCCTCAGGGACCCCTGCCTCACACAGGGATCCCCCAAACCCAGACTTATTTGATCATTTGTTTCTTAGCTTTTCCTATGTTACACAAGTATTGTTGAGTGATTACAGAAATGGGAGGTGGGGTGTAACCCCTGCTCATGGAGGGAAATGGCCACGTGATCCCTGCTCCTGAGAGGGGAGTTCACCCAGCTGCCCCGGCTCCCCACCACCGACCAGCCACCCAGGGCTGCCCACCCCAAACCCGCCCTTCCCTTTCCTAGACCAACCCCATGGGCTGCAGCCTTGGGAGTCAAGGGGAAGGGGATCAAAGCATGGGATGCAGCTTTGGGGACTGTGGGACACAGAAGCAGGCGAGAGGACAGGGCTGGAGCAGACAGGGAAGCCTCTGAGGGCAGGATAAAGAAGCTCTGCCTCCTTGTGCGGCAGTCACCCGAGGTCCCAGAGAATGAGACTTCACACCATGCCTGAGAGGCATGGGGATTTCCTGTTGCCATCTCCTCCATTTCCTACCACCACTTCTCCTGGCACAGGCTCTCTGGGCTCACGAAGAACCACAGGCAGAGCTTCCCCAGGCTGCACTCCAAGAGAGGGGAGGCTGGTGCACAGGGACCTGCCATCCTGTCCTGCCAGCCACTCCGGAGTCAGGCCTTGTTCAGCTTTAAGCATCATTCCTTCCCACCTGCCCAACGGGTCAGTTAGAGAGGCTATTTACTCCCTTTCCTCCCACACAGGAGAGAAAACAAGCAGGTCTGGGCCGGGACCCCCCATGTGACACCTGCATCTGGGGAGACAGTAACACTAACTATAGACTCAAAGGCAGGGCCCCTGGGACCGGAACCCTCTCTGCACTGTCCCGGATGCTGAGCCCTCCCAGGGCAGACGACGAACTCCTCACTGCTCCAGGCCTTTCCTCGGATCCACAACCTCCCCTGGGGAAGCGGGGGGTGGGGGCAGAATGACGCACCTGCAGAACACAGGGACCTTCTGCATAAACCTCCGAGCTCATGTTCTATCGATCGGTTAGAAGGGGAAGAATGTCCACCATTTTCTATCTCAGGCACCCATGTTGGGGTCTTTAAAAAGTTTCTTCATCCAAAGTGACTGTAAGTGAACTGTCAGGGACAACGCACGAGATGACAGAGGTGACAGAGTAGGGTCTTTTTACCTTTGGAGGTAGCCGGAGCGGCTGGTTTTCACAGCAGTGTCCACTAGCCCCTCTCGCCCGGCCATGCAGTGGAAGAAGAACTCCTGTGGGAGAGGCGGGGCCGGGCCCCACAGGGGCAGTGAGGGCAGGGTGCTTCTGGAAGCAGCCACGTCTGAGATCCCGCAGCCCCCGGCACTGATGGGCCCACCGGCCCTGGTGACGTCGCCCTCCCCCATGGTTTCCTGTGTCTCCCCTTGCCCGGGAGCGGAAGGAAAGTGGAGTCTGGGTACAGGAGCCAGGAGCTCTCCCTGCACTCGCGCATTCCAACCCTAGCCCCGCACCTTACTTTCCAAGTGGAAATGCCACCAGGGCCTCGTCACTCTTCCATGCAACCCACATCCCTGAATTCTCCCCACAGTGTCACTGGAGGCGCACGGTGCTTTCCAAACGTTTTCACCCACCCACCGCAAAAAACACACTTGCAGTAGTCATCTGCAAATGTAGAGATACACACATGCACAGAGACAGAAAACTCAAAACGATAACTTTATGAAACTATCCCATCCGTTGGATGCTTTCTTCACCACCCCGTTCTGTTTTATTGCTCAAAGAAATGCCAGTCACTATCTATTACAGTGCTTTCATGATTCATTAGGGACCAGAGTTTAAAAAGTTCTGGTCTAGATCCTCTCTCCTCCATCCTCTGCCAGAGGCCATGGGTGATCACAGCCAATGTGGGACCGGCGAGGAGCAGTCGGTGGCCTTGAAACCAAGGGCCGGTCTGTTCACAACCTGGTCTTAGTTGTCTGACCTTACAGAGATGTCCCAATCAAGGAACAAAAGTTACTAACATCCAGAAAGCCATTTCTGACAAATACGAGGAGAAAAGCTTTTTCTAATGGGAGAAGTCTGTTGTTGACTGAGAAAGAACAGACATTTGTCACAGCTACTGCATTTTCCCACCGTGAAGGAGCCATGGGAGGAACCCCACGGTGGGGGTTCGTGAAACCAATCTCTATGATGCTCCCTTTGGCAACAGAGAGTACCCAGGTGAGGGGCATCCCCTTCTCTGGCTGCCTTCCAAGTAGGTGAGAAATGGTTTCGAGAGGGGTACGGCAGGAAAAAGTGGAGCTGGGATTAGTCTTACTCATCTCTCCACTTCTTGGCAAACACTGAGCACTCACTATTGCCAGGTCCCGTTAAAGCTCAGGTGTTACAATGGTGAACACACAGGGTTCTCGGGGGCTACAGGGTCTAGTGCGTCAGCAACAAATGGCTCGACATTTATTACTCAGTAGTCCTTGCTCAAAGTTGTTGGTAAAGGTCACGGGCCTCCTACCATTGAGCCTGGCAAAGAGAAGAGACATGAGGAAAACCCAGAATACATACAGGAGGCTTGATGCCAGTGAGGAATCTGCCAGTGACGAAACCGCCGGCCCTGGGGGTGAACTCATAAGGCTCAAAGCAGGGCAGTGACTTGCCAGATGCCATTAAGGGGGGTCTCCGACCTTCCAATTCGATTTGGCCCAGCAGGCATGAGATCTGGAAGAAAGGAAGCCCAAAGCAAACTCGAGATCCACACGTGTGTTAAAGCTTTGTCCTAGCAAAGGAGGGAAGGCCTGCTCTGGAAGGAAGGCTGCGTGGAAACTGGTTTGTGAAGTCCACGCTAGATTTTCACACAAACCAGAGGAGCTCGTGTTTCAAGAAAAGAACTCTGTTTTCATTTTGTTGACTCATCAAGATTTGACATGTCTGGAGTCACTTGTAAATGGGCTATGTTGGTTAAGGAAGCCATGTCTCAAAATCATCACGTTCTACCTGTAAGGGTCCCAAGGACCCCAATGGAGAAACTGAGGTCTGCAAGAAAAAGGAATTTATTGTGATCCTTAAATTCTAAGGCCAAAAGGGAATAAAAGCACTTCTTGATATTCATGGGGGTGAGGGGATTTCACTTCAGTCAAGGGGGCTTCCTGATGGCATTCAGCCTTTTAAGCCCATTCCTATATGGCTCTACACTCACCAAGGTCCTCAGGACTTTAAGAAGAAATATTAACATCTGTAAACACGCAGCCACCTGAGGAGGTGACAGGACTCGGATCAGGGATCAAGAAACCTCTAGGACAATGCCCATAATGTAATGATAAATGAAAAAAGCAGACCATGACAGGATCTCAGAGAAGACTGACCATACACATGCACGCATTTGCATTGGTGCTTGTTCCTAATGTTGAGGTGTTAACAGGGGTTGCCTCCTGTACCGATTTCTATATGCTTTTGTATTTTTTAGTACTTGTCCTAGTTTATATGGAATGTGGATCCTTTTAAAAAAATCAGAAAGAGGGGCACCTGGGTGGCTCAGTGGGTTAAGCCTCTGCCTTTGGCTCAAGTCATGAACTCAGAGTCTTGGGGTTGAGTCCCACATCATGCTCTCTGCTCAGCAGGGAGCCTGCTTCCCCCCTCTTCTCTGCCTGCCTCTCTGCCTACTTGAGATCTCTCACTGTCAAATAAATAAATAAAATCTTTTAAAAAAAATCAGAAAGAAATCTGAATTGCCTCCTGCCATGACCCCACCCTTCTGGCAAAGCAGCCAGCCTGCCTTTGCCCACACCTGCATGGTGTTCACAGTCGACCCTTTGGCTCCAGACTGCACCATCATCTGCAAGTTGTTTTCTGGGAACTGTCTGTGCAGGCCAAATGGCATGCACGCCTGCAGAGGAGATAAACACAGCAAGTCAGTGACTTCACGCCCTTCTGAAGTCCCAACGTAATCCCTAATCACAAGATAAACCCAGGATGCGGAAGCAATAAACTCAGACTATTTACCCAGAGATAAGTGTCAATCCCACTCGAGGTAAGAAGTCTCATTTGGCAATGATCCTTTCGCTAGACCCTCTAGAGAGAAGTCTAATCAGATGGCCCCACATGCCGCACTGTGCTGACACCCTCCGCCAAGAAGCCGGAGGCTCTTATCACTGGCCAATGGGGACAAAGAGGGAGAAGCAGAGGGGCTAGCATATCCAGTTTGTGATCCCACAAAGCAGTGGGTTCAAGAGAAAATCTGAGATGTACCCTTGTGAATCTGCCCGGCAGACACGGCCTTGGTTCCTGCACCCCTGGCAGGGAGGACCAGTGTCCATGTCACACTCACATTCACCAACACGCTGTCCGAGCACCACACGGGAGCCTGGCCTGGCCTCCAGGGCCCACAGACGTGAGCAAAGCCCTCTATGTGGAGCTGGAGGAGCTGCTAGGAGGGGCTCCAAGTCTATTTCAGCCTCTGCCTAGGGATACAGAGATCCAGAACAACACAGGACACGTGTGTGTTAGGGGAGGGGGTGGGGCGTGGTGCATGCGGTGGGAAGAGAGGAGCTGGAGGGACAAGAAACAATCCTGAGATGCTTCTGAGACAACGTCCCAGCATTCTCAGTCAAGCCCCGAAGCTGAGCCTCCTGGTTCTCTGAGAGGCACTAGGAAGCCTCCTCTGAAGAGATCCTCTCAAAGACGACGAGAGGGCTCGTTCTTGGCAGCCTAAGGGATGCCCAGAGCTGGTGAAGAGGACACCAGGCAAACACTGACTCTTGTCTAGCACTGGCCTTGCCTCCCCCTCCTCTTCCCCAGCTCTGGGACAGGAAGGTGCAGAGCCCAGGCTGTGGTCTTGGCCTGTCCAGGGACTTCCCTCTCCTTTCTCTGTTGCCCAAGAACTGGCTTGATGGAAAAAGCAGACGGGGACTCCAGAGTACTTCCGGAGTGCTCCCGCTGGGCAGAGAGTGTGGTGTAGATTAGCTCCTTAATCCTCGCAGCAACCCTATGAGGTAGGTGATCCTCATATCTCTATGTCCTGGTGAGTGAACAAAAGCACAGACTGGTTGTATCACTTGTCCAAAGTCACACAGCAAGTACATGGCCAAGCCAGGACTTGAACCCATACCTCCACCCCTGGCTCACCTATATAGCAAGCACCAGTGGTACTTTTGGTCCTCCATTTGGCTCCTCCACTAAATAGGGGCCCCAGAAGAATGATTTACTCCCCTTTGATGCAGTCACCCCCAAATCCAAACATTTGAAAAGAAAAAGTGCAAAGCATTCCCTCTCCTCATTAACTGGTTAAGAGAATGAAGTCCTTGATTCTTCAAAATAATGAATTCTACACATCCCACCTCACATCTCACCTAGTTAACTGTCAAACAGCCCAATTACTCCAGAGAGCCCCAAGTGAGAAGCAAAATGTAATTTTTTAAAAAACCAGCATTCAAAATGGTGGCAGTAAGTGCACACACTCGCTGGACTAACCTTGTTAATCTCATTGCTGTAATGGTTCACTTCCTCCTTGAACCTCAGATCAATCATGTTAAAATCCCTCTGGTCTTTGCCCAGATGGGCATCCTGCCATTTCCCTCGGACCTCATCACATGACGCAGCTTCTGGCAGGTTTAACGCAGCCCTGACAGCCTACAAGGAGAAAAGGCACAGGTCGGAGGCAGCAGCCAAGGGAGGAGGGCATGGGTTTCGTTCCATGGGAGCCCCGATCCTCTGCCACAGGCCGTAGCCTCCCAGGCCCTTCTCACCTGTGGCCCGCAGTGGGTGGACTCTTCAATGACCCTGTGTCTCTTTGCATCCGCCTTCGGCTTCACCAGAATGTCTTCCACGCCTGAGGAGTGAGACAGATAAGTGTGGGTAGGACTGAAA
Source organism: Meles meles (assembly GCF_922984935.1). NCBI lineage: Eukaryota > Metazoa > Chordata > Mammalia > Carnivora > Mustelidae > Meles > Meles meles. The sequence goes on along the minus strand of NC_060080.1, from coordinate 39,965,598 downwards.
CGGACCTGTCATAAGCTCAGTGAGGTCGTGGCATGGTGGGCACTGCCATGAACGCAGGCAGCACAGGGACAGCAATACGGACACGGATCTCCCTAGGGAGGGCCCGTCACCAGCTGTGAAGTGCTTCCCACAGGCGGAGCATCCTAATCACCGTTTTACACATGACCAAACGAAGGCTCAAACTTCAACTACCTGCCTTGTGTTACGTGGGCAGTGAGTAAACCCACAGCCATCTCACAAACCTGCGCTCTCAGCCAGCAGCTCTATGAACAAACACTGGATGAATGGGCTGGGGGTGAAGACGAGGTTTTGGGTAAAAAACTGGGAAGGAAGAGAGACAGGGAAGGAACAGCCTGGTTTTGATTCCCAGAAGTAACAAGTCACAGGGCATGTGGGCACAGGCACGCACCTGAGCCTGGGTGACAGGGACCACCACTGCAGGGTCTGCCCCAGGACAAATGTCATTGCAGTTAAACCTTCCTCCTGGCTCCAAAGGGCTGAGGAAGTCCTCACCTTGGGCAGGACATCCTTCTACTTCATCCTGCAATCAATTATTTCCTGTCTGTATGTGTGAGAGCCGCTGGACTCTAGAACTCCCTCAGCCACATGTGCATGGGAGGAAAATCAATGGCTTCACTGTTTAGAAGCTGAGCTAACATATCTGAACTCCAAATGCCACATCCTGGAGGCCTGAGGGACTCTAACGAACGGGTACGAGTAGGAGGGGAAAGAAACAGTCCCTTTGTGAGGAAGCTGTCATCACAGAAGTGGGTTCTTCCATGGGGTCGGCTCCTGGTGGTCTTGCTGTCCCTTCGCTGACCCCTGGCTGTAAAGGCTGGAGAAAAGGCGACTTCCCTTGGCCGCGCTTTCCCCAGAGCTGTGTCCAGCTTGGCCCCACTCCCTTTCTCCATCTCGTGGTCTCTGGAAGGCCTTGGCACTCAAGGGCTGATTTTCCCTGCACCACGTGCTAAGCAGAGCTGCAGGCAGGGCTGGGTTTGTTGGGTGTGGTCTTTTCACGCCCTGGGTGTGGCAGCTTCCTCTACTTCTCATTTTTAAAATTGTTTGTTCAAGGGCCCTCTTCACAGTAAAGTGAAAACCAGGAGACAGCCTAAATGTTTAATTATAGGAACTGGTTAAATAAACCGCCGTACCAGTACACCACTAGAATAATCCGTAGCTGAGCATGTAGGCTTATATTAGGAAATTTACAAATGGACATTTATAAATATATTCCATAATGGGGAGGAAAAGATCACCAAACTGTGCAAGGTAGGATCTTACTTTTTGCTGAATATGTTTATACTGGCAGGTCTGGAAAGACACACATCAGATCAAGAGAGCGGTCATCTCTGATGACTGAATGCTGGGTGACTTTCAACTGCTATTGGGTCTGTACTTACTTTTATTTCTCCACAATTTACCTATATCCTGTAGTTAGCAGGCCCCACTGCAGCGAGTGCATGAGCTCCAGCTGAAGCAGGCCCAGGGGTCACCTGGGGGGACTTCCACCATGTCCGCACACACACAAGTCTGCAAAGCGGAGTCCTACTCCCACTACTACAGTACTATGAACCTGACAACTCCAGCACTCGCCGCGGCTCATGCTCGACATGCAGCAGGTCCCCTGCTCCTCCCGGGAACACCGCAGAAAGGCTCAGAAAGTGACAGCACACTTGCCATCTTTCTCAAGTCCAACTTGCTAAAATGGTGTGTGCTCAAGCGCCTGGGTGGCTCAGTTGGTTGGGTGACTGCCTTTGGCTCAGGTCATGATCCCGGACTCCCGGGATCAAGTCCTGCATTGGGCTCCCAGCTCCACAGGGAGTCTGCTTCTCCCTCTGACCTTCTCCCCTCTCATGCTCGCTCTCTCAGCTAAATAAATAAAATCTTTAAAAAATAAAATAAAATAAAATGGTGTGTGCTCATTTCCAGGGAGGAGAGAATGTAGCTCCTCTGCCTAGGTTAGGATCGCCCCACCAGGTCTACCCCAACATGGTGTTTTTGACGGTGCCGACGGCCCTGTGCTGTGGGGAGGTGTGGGCAGTTCTGACAATAGGGAAGGCCCTTTGTGGAGCACAGAGTGCCCAGGGTATTCTGGAAACATACTCACAGGAGAGAATGGAGGTGGGTTTGAGTGTGAAAAATCAGTCTCAGGGACAGAAAACCATAGAGGTTGGGGTGGAGAATGGAATGGGGACTGAGGAGCAGGAAGAAACGTTGGGTGGGGGAAGGCACAGGAAAGGACCAGGTCTGTGACATGGTGGTGGCAACCGAGAGAGGACATGGTTATAGAAGGAGCCTGTCCCTCCCCCAGGAAGCTGCTAGTAGAGTCAGGGAGACATCCCAATGGCCGTGCTGGCCAGGAGAGGGGGGGGACCCCCAGGGCCACTCACCCAAGGTGAAACCTCTGTAGAGCTGCAGGTAGGCGGTGAAGAGGCGGGCCAGGCAGGTGAGAACCTTGCCGCTGGTCTCCCCACCATAGATCTCATAGCAGCAGTGGACCAGGCCATAGGCGGAGCTCCCATAGTGCGCCTTGTCCAGCACCCCACACAGCAGCTCCCCTTCTCTGATGATCACCTGTGGAGGGGACAACCACCAGTGCTGGAATGGAGGAGACCCCTCTTGTGTGAGCCCCTCCCTCCTTTTCCTATGTTTTATTAACCTTACTGTGTATGTCCCTCCACGGTAACCTGCCTCAGGTTCTTGATGGAAAGGAAGATGCAGGGAGTGATGAATCACTAAATTCTACTCCTAAAACCAATATTACACTATACTAACTGGAATTTAAATGAAAACTTGAAACAAAAAACAAACAAAAAAGAAATATGTAGCTTATAAGTGGAACTAATATATTTTTTCTAAATAAAGGAGAGGAGGACATAAAGACCAATATTTTTCAACTATGTTTGCTAGGGACTATTACCACCCCACCCCCCACACACAGATATTTTGCTTGTTTTCTTGTCCCCCTGCAGCACAACCCCACCCATACTGACTGGAGGTCAAGTACCCTTTCCAAGGACCTTATGACTAGAAATGAGAGCATCTGGAGTATAAACTCCATGAGCACAACCTTGGCCTAGGTGCTTCCTCCCTTGGACTCTACAAGTAAGAACAACATAAGCTTTCTAACATCTTCTCAGGCGTTTGCACTTTCCAAAGTTGGGTTAAAGCATCAGAAGCTAATTAAAGGAAGGACTGCTAGCTGCATAATGTAGCACACATTAAGCCCTTGATCTCTAAAGGGAAAGAAAAGTGGCAGCTTTAGTTCTAAATGGAATGTCTGCTACATCCTGTGACAAAGCACTTGTGAGCTGGGGACTTAAGGTTGAAAGTCTTTAGTGTGGGGCCACTATCTGGCTGGCTTACAGGAGCACTGTTTCCCGAGGGCTGGAGCTGGAAGGTGTGGAACCTCACAGCAGATCTGTGAACTTGAGCTACCAGGGGTCTCAAGGGAAAACATGGGTTCTGCATTTCCAAGTTTTGCAGAATTGAGTCCAGAGGCCTTCTTCTCCCCAAGTGGTTGGGAGGTTTATATGGAGGGTGAAATGCCACCAATCAACTCTGACCCTTTCTCAAACCAAGTGACACCCATTTGGGCACAACTCCCTCTCTTGAAAACCATGACGCCTGATTCTCCCTTTCTCTGTCTCTGTTTTATATCGATTTGTCTAAACCTGAGACTAGATGTCTCCAACCCGCACAGCTAGGCAGCCACACCTGGGACTCGCACATGGAGTCAGGGTTAAAGCCAGGAACAGGCCGAGGGGACTCCTGCACCCAGGCTTTGCCGCTGATCTTCGCCTTTCCTGATAAGCTCAGTGGGACATGGTCTTCCGGGATTATGTTTATGAGCAGCGTTGACACAACCTGGAAAGAAAAGAAAGATGATACTGATTGTGAGGAGAAAAGGGGAGCTCCCTTTTAGGACCACCTGTTCATCCCCAAAAGCCAGACAACTCCATTCTGATGATCTGTAGGTGGAGCAAGAAAACCAGACATTTCCACCTCTGTGGGACAAGGTGATCTCAGTTGTTCTCCACTTACATGGCGTAAGAGGGGGCTTAGGAACAGAAACAAACATACACCATTAAGAATTTCACTGGCACTCTCATTTCCTGAAATAAATTCTTTTTTTGAGAGAGAGAAGCAGACCCCCTGCTAATCAGGGAGCTCCACTCAGGGCTCGATCCCAGGACCCTGAGATCATGACCTGAGCTGAAGGCACATGCTTAACCGACTGAGCCACTCAGGTGCCCCTCCTAAAATAATCTTTAAAGTGAACAATCTTCTAGAACTGAAGATGAAGTCCCTGAATAGACCTAAAGGACGGAGAAGAAAAAAGTAAACTGCTGTGGGGTCACAGTAGAGAAAGATTTGAGTACGTAGTAAAAAAGTAAAAGCAATAACAGCAGGGTTGAGAGATGGTGGGGGTCACAGCGCTGTCCTCTGCCAGAGGTCAGCCCCAGCATGATGTCAGTTCCAGGACTGAGGCAAAGGCTGAAGAACACTCTTCAGAGGCATCCGTATCTCATCTTCAGGCCACATCAAAATGGATGAGTCACCAAAATTACGGTCAATAACATCCTCCCACAGAAGAGCTTTGACCTTCCGGTGGGTGCAAAGGAAGGAAGGAAGGGAGAGCTCTCCCTCTGAAGGGCTTCACACAGGAGGCCTGGATAATGTGACTGAGAAGCTTCAGGGATGAGAGGATGTTCCAGTGTCTCTGGTCCACCACTGACCGGTCACGTACTGAGGGGCAAAATGACTGTGCTCTTCGGGTTAGCATCACTCATTTGCAGGAGAGATAGAATCCACCTGTTCTTTCAGCAATGCTCTACTGAGTGCTTACAACAGGCCCGGTGCTGGGAAGAGTCACGAATGAATCAGTCTGCCTTCACTGGAACCTTCATTCCCAAAGGGGATTCTCCTTGGAGGAAAACAAAACAGGGGAGGAGAACCCCAAGGAGAGCAAGGGGGGAAGGGGACGCAGTATTCAGGATTTTCAGTAAGATGGGCAGGGAAGGCCCCGCCAACAAGGTGGTGAGGAAGTGAACCGTGCAGAGATCAGACCATGCACTTCAGGCAGGAGCTTTTAGTCTGAGTGAGAAGGAAAGCTGTTCGGGAGGTTCTGATCACAGGAGTGACACGCTTTGATTTTACTTTTAACAGGCCCACCTCTTCCAAACATATTCCTGGTCTAGACACGGAGGCCACATAAATTTCAGAGAATAAGCCTGCCGAGTGACACTGACAAGAAGGACCGGGACTTTAGAAGTGATTATTAAAGCTGAGTGAGGAGCTCCATGGGATAGTCTTTACGTGAGGAACACCACAGGATCCACTGATTATGGGACGGGCAACCTGATGGCTCCCACCCAGTTAGCTTTTACAGAACTAATACCAGAAATAAAGTCATTTGACTGGGATTAATCACGGCTACTGAGGGATTGGGGAGTCTTTCCTTACTTTGCTCCAGCTGGGTGCATCACGGTGGCCACCCACCCAACAAGCGGCTGCTAACTGGAGGTTGGGAGGGGCGATTTCTCAAGCAGCTGCTCCACTGAGAACCCAGGCGGGGGCAGCTGTGCCTGGGTACAACCATGACTCCAGAGCGGGGCAAAAGCAAACATTCCCAAAGATGTAGCAGGCAAGGTGCACAGAGGCCAGGGCAACAGGCATGCGGGTTAAGCAGGCATCAATAAATAGTTCTTTGTACACCTGCACCAGGCCCAACAAAGTGGTGTCTTTATGTATCATCTTTAAAGAAAGCAGACAACAGTCTGCCTCAACAGAAGATGACCAGTAGGGCCATGACTGCGCTCTCCAGAAGGGTAGCACTGCCAGGCAAGGGAGAGGAAGTAAAGGCAGGAGGGTGAGGCTTCCCTGCAAGGCTGACCACAAGCTGCACCTCAACTAAATCACCACAGCGTGGACTGGCAGGCTGGGCACAGTCGGGATAGGAAGTCTATGTGCAAGGTGCAAACACACATATCCAATCATCAGAGGACAAGGAAATACAACCCGCCATTTTGTCTATAAAAACAAGAATGCAGAAGAAGCAAAGCACTTGACAAACTCCAACAACCTTTCATGATAAAAACACGCAGCAGAATAGGAATAGAAGGGAATGGCATTGACCTGATAAGAAGGCACCTATGAAAAACCCACAGTTAATATACTCGGTGGTTGGGACACCTGGGTGGCTCAGTCAGTTAAGCATCCAACTCTTTTTTTTTTTAATATTTTATTTATTTGACAGAGAGAAATCACAACTAGGCAGAGAGGCAGGCAGAGAGAGAGGAGGAAGCAGGCTCCCCACGGAGCAGAGAGCCCAATGTGGGGCTCAATCCCAGAACCCTGAGACCATGACCTGAGCCGAAGGCAGAGGTTTTAACCCACTGAGCCACCCAGGCACCCCAGCATCCAACTCTTGATTTCAGCCCAGGCCATGACTCACAGGTGTGGGATCCATGCCCAGGTCGGGGTCCATGCTCAGTGGGGAATCTGCTTGAGATTCTCTCTCTCCCTCTGCCTTTCCCCCCACTTGCAGACTCTCTTCTTTTCTCAAAATAAATATGCTTTTTGAAGATTTTATTTATTTGCCAGAGAGAGAGAGTACAAGCAGGGTGAGAAGCAGGCAGAGGGAGAAGCAGACTCCACGCTGAACAAGAAGCCTGATGTCGGTCTTGATCCCAGGACCCTGGGCTCATGACCTGAGCTAAAGGCAGATGCTTAACTGACTAAAACACTCAGGCGTCCCTAAATAAATCAGATCTTAAAAAATGCATACATATATACTCAACAGTCCAAGACTAGACACTTTTTGCCTAAGATCAGGAACAAGACAAAAGATACCTACTCCCACCACCTGTATTCAACAATGTACTAGAAGTACTGGTCAGGGCAATTGGGCAAGAAAAAAAAAAGGCAACCAGATTGGAGAGGAAGAAGTAAAACTACCTTGGTTTATATATGACAAGATCTTTAGATGGAAAACTGTAAAGAATCCACAAAAAAGTTATGAGAGCTAGTAAATTACTAAGCAAAGATGAAGGATGCAAAGGTCAACATAAAATCTACTATTTCTATACATTAACAATGACAATCTGAAAATGAAATTAACAAAATAATTCTGTTTTAAAAAGCATCAAGAAAGAAAACACTCAGGAATAAATTTAAAGCAAAGAAATATAAAAGTCACACGCTGAAAAGTCTAACACAATGTTGAAAGAAATTAAAGAAAATCTAAATAAAATGGAAAGACATCATGGATCAGAAGACTTAATATTGTTAAAATGGCAAGAGTCCCCAAATCAATCTACAGGTTCAGTGCAATCCCTACTGAAACTCCAGCTGCAAGTTTTGTATAAATGAACACGTCAATCCTAAAATTCACAAGACCCTGAATAACCAAAACAATCGAAAAAGAAGAACAAAGTTAGAAGACTCACACTTCCAGATTTCAATACAACAAAGCACACAATAATGGCATAAAGATAGACATATCGATCAATGCAAGAGTACATAATGTGGAGCAATTAGAATGCTCAGGCATTGCTGGTAGGAATGTAAAATTGTACAGCTGTTTGGGAAAACAGTTTGGTAGTTCCTAAAAAAGTTAAAAATGCTCAGGCATTGCTGGTAGGAATGTAAAATTGTACAGCTGTTTGGGAAAACAGTTTGGTAGTTCCTCAGAAAAGTTAAAAATAACATTACCATATGACCCAGCAATTCCACCCTTAGCCAAGAGAACTGAAATACATCGTCACACAAAAACTTGTGCATGAATATACATGGCAGCTTTATTTATAATAATCAAGAGAGGAACAACCTATATTATCCATTTATCACCTAACAAAATGAGCTATTTCCATACAATGGAGTATCATCCAGCCATAAAAAAGAATGAAGTCCTTCTTCATGCTACAACATGAGTGGATTTTGAAAGTATTATATTAAATAAAAGAAGCAAGTCACAAAAGGCTACATGTTGTAAGGTATCAGTTACATGAAATGTCCAAGAGAGGCAAATCCACAGAGAAGGAAAGTAACTACCTTGGAATGAGGGAGGGAGGAATTAGGACTGATGATAATAGGTACGGGGTTCCTTTTAGGGATGATGGAAATGTTCTGGAATTAGGTAGTAGTGATTGTTGTACAATACAGCAGACATACTAAAAATCTTTGAATTACACCCTTTTAAAAATCATAAATTTGGGGCACCTGGATAGCTCAGTGGGTTAAAGCCTCTGCCTTCGGCTCACGTCATGGTCTCAGGGTGCTGGGATCAAGCCCCACATCAGACTCTCTGCTCAGCGGGGCGCCTGCTTCCTCCTTTCTCTCTGCCTGCCTCTCTAACTACTTGTACTCTATCAAATAAGTAAATAAAATCTTTTAAAAAATTCATAAATTTTATGTTAAATATGAATTACACCTCAATAAGAAAAACAGAGAAGTCAGACAAGTGGATTTTAAGCTTCTTTCTGTGATAACATTCTAGAAATGTTTAATTTACTTTCTGGTCATAAAGTATTATGCTAGGGAGAAAAGACCACCTGCAATGTGTTTTGTTTGTTTGTTTTTTTGTTTTTAGATTTTATTTGTCAGAGAGAGAGCGCACAGGTAGGCAGCAGAGGCAGAGGGAGAAGCAGGCTCCCCGCCGAGCAAGGAGCCCGATATGGGACTCAATCTGAGGACACTGAGATCATGACCTGAGCCAAAGGCAGCCACTTAACCGACTAAGCCACCCAGGTATCCCCTGCAACGTGTTCTTAAACTGAAGGGAAGGTAGCAGTATCTATGAGAATTATAAGTGGATTTTTTTAATACTAAGACTCCACTGAACTTTAAAAATGTTTTTAAAATTAAAAGGATTTCTTAAAAAAAAAAAAGTTTTGAAATGTATATATCCTTTGACTTGGCAATCACACCGCTCGGAACTCATCTCAAATACAAACCAAAGAAAGTGCATGAGTGTAAATGTAAGTGGGTGCTCACCATAGCACTAGGTAAAATAGTAAAAACTAGGTAACAATTTAAATGTCTGCCAAAAGAAAGTCAGTTAAATCAACTACGGTATATCCATATCACTGGATACGATAGAGAACTGGGCTAAAAAGAATGATGTGGATCTACATGGACGGATACAGAACAAGCCCTACAATATGTCATTAAGTGAACTAAACACATCACAAAGCAATTTTAAGAAAACTCCTGCCCATTAATTTAGCACACGAAGGCAGTTAAATGAACTTCTTGCCATATTCAGAGTAAGTTAGGGTGGTCCGAGTGAAAATACAGACTGCTTGAAATAATGGAATTCCCTTTCCTGGTGGCTCATTCAAAGTAAGCCATGTTAAAAATCAGTCAAAAAAGGTACATGTGGGGCGCCTGGGTGGCTCAGTGGGTTAAAGCCTCTGCCTTCAGCTCAGGTCATGATCTCAGGGTCCTGGGATCGAGCCCCGCATTGGGCGCTCTGCTCGGCGGAGAGCCTGTTTCCCCCTCTCTCTCTGCCTGCCTCTCTGCCTACTTGTGATCTCTGTCAAATAAACAAATAAAATATTTAAAAAAAAAAAAAAGGTCCATGTACTTGGTGGTCACAAAACCTCGTGCCTCAGGTACAAGGATGACACGGATAAAGAGGTTTAAAATACAAGTTCAAAACTGAATGTCAAATTTAATCATGACTCATGGTTCTCCTGAGTAGGTATAATATCTCATTCTTAATTACTTTCTATGAGAGTATGTGTGGACATGGAGAATAAGGTTGGGGAGGGAGGGAATTTTTCCTTTTTCCTTTCACATTACTGTGTTCTTGTTTAACAACAACTTCTGTTACTTCTACAGTTAAAAAGAATTTGAAAGGCACTTACCTAATAACTGAATTCAGGAAGGTTGCTGAATACAGGGACAATATACACAAATTAACTGTATTTCTACATCTACATAAATAATTAGAAAATTTAATAAACAATGCCATCTATAATAGCAATACCTAGAAATAAATTTAATAAAAGAAATACAAGATTTACATAATTGAAGGACATACTATGTTCATAACTTGAAAGAGTCAATACTGTAAATATGTTGATTCTCCCTAAAGTGAACTAAAGGTACAATGTAATCCCAATAAAAATTCTAGCAGGTTTTATTTTTGGGGAAATTTACAAGCTGACTTTAAAATTTATACGGAAATACGCAGGGCTAAGTATATGCAAGACGGTCTTGAAGAACAAAGCTGGAGACTTTTACTGTCAGAAATCAGTATTATAAAGCTACAATAACTAAGATAGTGGTACTGGTACAATAGAATCAAACAGATCAGTGGAACTAAACAGAGTCCAGGAAGAGACCCACATTTATATGACTAGTTGATTTATGACACAAGAGATATACTAAAGAGAAGTGGAAAAATGCTGGTCTTTTCAACAAATGATGTTATATTAACTGGAGAGCCATATGGGGGGAAAAAGGAATCCCCTACCTTATATCGCACATACCCACAAATACCAATTCCACGCAGACAAGTAAACCTAAGTGTGGAAGTAAAACAGGAGAGCTACTAGACAGTGACACAAGGGGATATCTTGATGCCCTCAGGAGAGGCACTTATACAGGATTAGCTTTGAACAGCACATGCTGGTGAATTATATTAATAAAATAGCTCTGATCATTAGAAAACAGCACTGGGTAAAAAGGCAAAAATTTGGCAATGGACAAACATAAGAAGATATATATAAAAAAAACTCTTATTAATAAGAAAATGGCATGGAATAGAAAACAAGAAAAGGACTCCAATAAGCACTTCACAAATGATGATCCCCTAATGACCAATAAGCATATGAAGAGGTACTTAACCTCACTTATCAGTAAGAAAATGCAAGTTAAAACCATAATAAGGTGCTACTACACACCCATCTGAATGGCTGAAATTAAACTAATGGAAACAAATGGTACAATAATTCAACTTCCGCTGAGCAGAAGTTACAGGAAGTAACGAGAATTCTCATGCCCTGCTGGTAGAACTGTAAAGTGCTATAAGCACTTTGGAAAAATGTTTATTAATAAATCTATTAATGTTAAACATAGATCTGATGATTCAGCAATTTGATTCCTTGGCATCTAGTCTACAAAATGAATGTGTATATTCAACAAAAGATATATACAAGAATGGTGATAACAACCCTATTTGTAATAGCCAAATGAAGACAAGCCACATGTCGCTGGAGAGTAAAAGAATAAATACATGATGACAGAGTTGCATAATGGAATACTACACAGCAATGAAAATGAATGAACTCCTGCTATGTGATACCATGAATGACTTACACAGAGATATGACTGACCATTCCATTTACATACAGTTCAAAAAAAAAAAAGACAAAAATGTAATTATAGTGTTCAAAGTCAGCTTAGAGGCCACCTTTGGGGAGGGGTAAAAATGGACTAGTGTCTGCAGGGTCTTCTGGGAGTGCTGGTGAGATTCTACTTTCTGGTCTGGGTGATTTTACAAAGGTGTATTCACTTTGTGAATGTTTACTGAGCAGGCAAATCCTTTTCCTTTATATGCTCTTTCAACAAATGCTGAGACCTCAGATTCTTAAACGGAGAGTAAAGCACTCAAGAGGCTGCCTGAAATGCCCTTGAGAAGGAGCCTAAAACTTGATGTTGGGGTACAAATAGAGCGCCTAGGCGAAGCTCCTTACCTCCTATTTCTAACATGGCTTTTCTCTGCAGAATCAGACTGAGCCAGCATCAAATTCTTGTGCATGGCAGTCATTCTTTTCTTTTACACCTACTTGTGAAGAAGTAACAGCCTGCGGCAGCCTCGCAAAAACACCAAAAAACCTCAACTGTGACACAAGTAAAACCTGGGCTTATTCTCTAGTTTTACCTAATTAAATGGTAATAATCTTGGCCCAGAAACACTGTAAGATGAAAATTATTCCCAACATGAACCAAAGTATTCCATCATTCTAATCTTTTCCATGCCACAGTTTTTCTCACTTATGTGCTTAACATGGTTGTGACAGTGAACACACAGAGATTGCTGTACTCTATTTTTGTTTTCAACATTAGGTCAGAAAAATTTCCCAGGCCACTCACTATACGGTCTTTTAAAACCACTATTTTAAACAGCTACATAATGTCTTCACAAACGGGTGTTCCACAATTTCCTTAGCACCAATGTTAAATATCCAGCTTTTTCTAATTTTCTACCGCCATCAATGATGGTGTAACAGGCTACTTTTTTCAAGTAGCTTTTTCTACATTTCAGACTGTTTCCTTTGGCTGGATTCCCAGATTGAGGGGAATCAACATATTTATGGCTCTAGATATATATTCTTTGTCCACTATTTAGTTCTATTTTGAACACATAGCTTAAGTTTAAACAAAATTCTAATAAATTCTGGACAATTACTTAAAACATCATCATTCACTTCCAAGAGAACTTCAGATGGCTTATAAGATGAAGACAAATAAACAGAAATAATAAAAATAATAGAAATAGAAATAATAAAGCAGACAAATACATACAGCCAACTAAGTCAGGGGCCAGCAAACTATAGCCTGTAGGCCTCATCTGGTCTACCACCTGTTTTTGTAAGTAAAGTTAATTGGATCACAGTCACGCTCATTCACTTATGTTTTGTCTATGGCTGCTTTCATGCTACAATGGCAGAGCTGAGTAGTTGCAACAGAGACTGTTATGACCTGCAAAGCCTAAACTATTTATTGTCTGGCTTACAGAAAAAGCTTACCACTCCTTGAACCAAACAATCCATACTTATAGATTTTAATCTTAAATTGCAAAATTCCCCATCTATTCTGTTAAACTGACTTCCACTTCTGGCCAAGCTAGAGCAACAGTGACCCAACGACTCTTCCACCAAAAACAACAGCAAAAGCAGACATGATCATGAAACAATGGTTTTTAAGACAGTGGACACCAGGCAATGAAGGACAGTGATCAGCAAAGACAGCAGACTTGAACTATTTATTAACTGACATTTTTAGAGCACTTCATTTAACAATAGCCAAGTATACATTATTTTTATGGGCTCACAATATTTACCAAGATACACCATAGTAAACATAATCTCACACACGAACATCGATAAATTTAAAAGAATTCTAGACACCCAACATATGTTTTCTTGCCACAATGAAATTAGATTGGAAATCCATAACAAAGATAACTGGAAAATCTCTAAGTATGTGGAAACTAAATAATGGACTTTTAATTAGCTCATGGATCAAAAAGAAATCAAAAGGCAAATTAGCAAGTATTTGAATGAAAATGAAAATACAATATAATAACTTAAGTGATGCTGCTTAAGCAGAATTTAAGGGGAAAACTTATGAAATGCCTATATAAAAAAAAAGGGAAAAAAGGTCTCATATAAATGATTTCATCTTCAATCTAAATGATGAGACAAATAAGGGCAAATCAAACCCAAAGTAAACAGAAGAAAAGAGAAATTAAGATCAAAGTGAAATCAATGAAATAGAAAACAGAAAAAGAGAGAAAGTCAATGAATGCTGGTTCTTTGAGAGCAAAACTAATAAATCTCTAAGCAAACTGATCAGGAAAAAAGAAAAAAGACACAAATCAGGGAGCCTGGTTAGCTTCGTCAGTGGAGCATGTGACTCTTGATCTCAGGGTCATGAGATTGAGCCCCACATTGGGCATAGAGATTGCTTAAAAAAAAAAAAAAGGAAAGATTTAAATCACCAATATCAGAAATGAGAGAGCCGACCCACCTATAAATTCTGAGGATAGAAAAGAATAGTAAAGGAATATTATAACTTTATGCCTATAAGTTTAAAAACTTATGAGAAAAATTCATCTAAAACACAAAGTACTGAGGCTCATTCAAGAAGAAACAGATAACCTGAAGAGCCCTATATGTATTAAAAAGATAGAAATCTAAGTTAAAAAAACCTTCCTATGAAGAAAAGTTCATTCCAGATGGATTCATTGGCTAATTCGACCAAACATTTAAGAAAAAAGATAATACCAATACTATACAAACTTACAAAAAGTTGAAGAGGAAATATTTCCCAACTCATTCTACGAATCCTGCATTACCCTATACCAAAACCAGGCAAAGATATTATAAGAGAAGCAAACTATAGATTAATATATGCATATCTTAGAGATATTGTGGGGTGAGTTCCAGACCACCACTATAAAGCGACTATAAAGATAAAGTGAGTCAAATGAAGTTCTAGTTTCCCAGTGAATACAGAAGTTATGTTTACGCTGTACTGTAGTTTACTGTGTGCAAAAGCATTGTGTTTAAAAAGCCAATGTATATACCTTAATTAAAAAATACTGCTTCACTCCTATGTGGAATTTAAGAAACAAAAGAGATGAATATAGGGGAAGGTAAGGAAAAATAAGATAAAAACAGAGAAGGAGGCAAACCATAAGAGATTCTTTTTTTTTTTTTTTTAAATATTTTATTTATTTATTTGACAGAGAGATCACAAGTAGATAGAGAGGCAGGCAGAGAGAGAGAGAGAAGGAAGCAGGCCCCCTGCCGAGCAGAGAGCCCAATGCGGGACTCGATCCCAGGACCCTGAGATCATGACCTGAGCCGAAGGCAGCGGCTTAACCCACTGAGCCACCCAGGCGCCCCCCATAAGAGATTCTTAACTATAGGGTACAAACTGAGGGTTGCTGGAGAGGAGGTGGGGGGGGCGGGGTAACCGGGTGATGGGCGTTAAGGAGGATACGTGATGTAATTAACAAGCACTGAGTGTTACATGCAACTGATGAACCACTAAATCCTACCTCTGAAACTATTAATACACTATATGTTAACTAAATTGACTTTTTAAAAAATACTTTAGTGCTAAAAATGCTAACCATCATCTGAGCTTTAAGTTGTAATCACTAATCACAGATCGCCATGACGAACAAGATAATGAAATAGTTTGAAATTTTGTGAGAATTACCAAAATGTGACATGGAGACATGAAGTAAGCAAATGCTGCTGGGAAAATGGCACCTATAAATGCAATGAAAAATGAAACAAAGCATACAAAACTGCTTGAATGCAGGGGAGCCACAAACCTTCAAGGAGTAAAAAACACAGTACCTGTGAAGTTCGATAAAGCAACGTGTAATGAAACGAGGTATGCCCGTATCCCTCACAAACACAAGTGCAAAAATATTCTCAACCAAACTTGAGCAAAGTGAACTAAAAAATACACAGATGGGGTAATATCTCATGACAAGTAAGGGCTCCCCCGGAACTCAAGGCTGGGTAACAACGAAAAACCAGTCAGGCCGCAGGTGCGCAGACTTAAAGAACTACTGAGCAGGAAGAGACCTGAGAGATTATCATCCTGAGCCCTTTGTATTCTAGATGAAGAAAGGAGGCCCACAAAGCCAAGATCACGCAGCTGATGAGGAGTTAGGCCTTAAGGCTAAACCTGGAGACCCAGACAACAGTAGAAACACACACACTGCTGTATTTCATTATTTGATCGCCACATACACCATTATTTCATTACTTCGACAGGAAGCACAGCATGACCTCTTAGGAGATAGGAATCCTGCATCTGAATTCCAACTCTGTCTCCTATAGACTTGGGCATGCCATTGAAGTTCTCTAAGGCCTCAGTACCCTCGTCTGCTGAGTGGGGATAATAATGGTCTCCACAGCACGGGCTGGCTGTGAGGACCACATAACGTAACAGATCTACAGAGCTCCAGTAAGGTCCTCGGCCCCTCCCAACAAAAAAATTACTACTACAGCCACCAATACCACCGCCTCTTCCCACCGTATCTGCATTATGAGGACATCGAGGACAGACACTATGCAGTCCACTCTTAGCAGACACTCCCCTGAAACCACCCAGACTCAGGAAACCCATCAAAGAGAAAGTCATATAGATCATACAGGCATACCTTGGGTTCAGTTCCAGAACACCCGATTTGCCATTTCTCTACGTCTGGTCTGGACTCTACTGGGAATGAAATCTTTTATATGAGTGGCCTGTTTTCCTTTTTTTATCCTTTCTCCCAATTACCTGCTTTCCTGTCCACAGTGGAAAGGGCTTCAGGATGGCAGGAGGAAAGAGCTTCACACGCCCCACCTTGTCTATGAGTCCTCGGTACAGCAGCTCCATGTACTGCTCCCGAGTGAAAAAGCAACCTCGAATGGTCATGTTTGCACCCGAAACCATGTGATCTTGGATCAACCCCGCCAATGGTTGGCCATCCTGCAAACCAGAACAGGTAAGAAAGAAGGCAAATGTGAAATTACATTTCTAATTCTTAATCATCCGCTTGGAAGCCATGTACCAGCAATAGCGCTCCCCTCTACTCCTGTATTGTCCTGCCCACAGCCTCACTAGGCCCCAGGCTTGAGCCTCCCATCTGGAGAGCAAACTGCCTCCCAAAGCACGTGACCTGGGCTTCCTGACCAGCTTCCTCCTTTACCAAATGCCCACTGTTCTAGATCAAAACAGCTCCAACTCATCCAGTTCCCCAAGCCTTCTTTCCATAACCCCATCTGGTTCTAGTTACTACAGTGTTATTTTTGGCATCTTTGCATAAATTTGGCCTCACTGAAGTTTGCTATGTTCTTGCTTTTATGTTTTGGTTTTATGCTTTAGTATTTTTCACACATTTCTGGCCTGGTTTTCCGCTAAATCAGTCATGCATTCAGTAAATATTTATTGAGAGAATACTATATGCCCAGACATTTGGGCTAGTCCTCCAGTCTACTCTAGTGGACCAAACAGATATGATCCTTTATGGTGAGGAAGAACGAGAGAGTCAGCAAATGACTGGACAAATACATTATCGCAAAGAATTTTAAATATCTTGGAGGAAAATAACAGACGGGTCATCATATAGATTAGAGGTAGGGGGATGATCAGAAGGATCTTTCAAAGGGGCAGTATTAGAACCCTGAGTATTACCGATGTAAGCGTCAGCTATCTAAGGGGTAGGGGTTCAGCCAGAGGAACCTCAAGAGGGTTGAGAGGCCTTGCTGTGCCTGATTATGGAAAAAAAGAATGTGTCTCTTTACAATGCAGCACATGGTCATGGTGGGGTCTTTAATAAAGGCTGTTATCTACCAGATGCCCAGACAAGGGCTTTAATGTAAGCCCCAGTGTGTTCATCTCATTTGGAACTTTTTAGAGACTTTCTGAACCCCAGTCTCCTGCAGCTTATCTGGAGGTCTGTGTTCATGGCAACGTAAGGCAGACTAATGTAAAAATAGCTGCGCCCACTGACATGCTCTAAGCAGCAGTGTTTGCAAACTTTGCAGTGTTTATGAGAACTTGAGAAAAATCTGTGCCTGGGATCTAAAGATTGTTATCATTTGATTACTCGTTAAATACTATCCAATGTTATGGCCAGGTTTCATAACTAAGGCTAAAGGAACTCACAGATGCAGCCATGGAGAAGTGCCAGGAATTTAACCACATGTACTAATTCAAAGGATAAAAAGGATGCTTGTCAAATAGCATACATACTGTGGCAAGGCGCTCCACATGAACTCAAAGACAATTATTACAGACAGGCTGAATAGACAAAGCAAGGTCAGATGGTGCACACAGCCTCTCTTACAAAGGCTTTGAGTTAAGAACATAAATAAAAAATTATACTCTGCATCTTGTTCCAAAGACAAGGTCTTATTTTGCTTAGTTGGGGTGAGAGGGGTTTAACCCAAACCAGTATTACGCATTTGCCTCATCCCACAGTCTTTGGGGGGCAGATATAGATTTTTCTTTTTGTTTTCTTCCTTTAAGAACATAATTACAAGTTATATGATCTATTCAGTGCCTTCCCTTCTCTCCATCCAGATTTTTCCATGACTAGAAAATCACCTTCTTGGCTAAATTGCTTTCAATGCAATAATCATGAATCGTAGGGAGGAATGCTGATTAAAGCAATTTACGAAGGGACTACTTATAATTCTGGATTTCCCAAATCCTGCTTAGGATCAGAAAGACCATCTCTCAATCAAAAACCCAGATAACTGTTAGCTATCCTATTCCACCTAATATCACAGCAAAATGACATTACAATTAATGCCTTTGGTCAGGATGCTTTGAGAATTAGAGTATTCCAGGACTTGAATTTTCTGGGCTAAGTGGATGGAGCCAGGAGACTCTCAAACCTTGTTAGTAAAAAAAAAACAAACCAAAAAACTTTCCACAAGGCACTGGCCCTCAAAAAATACAAAAAACAGAAGAAAAAACCCACAAAGAAACACATCAATGAAAAGTTTAACTGTTTTCTCAGGAAAGAAAGAACTGGTATCATTCACTTCCTATTTTAAGTAAGAAAATACCATGCAACTCTACTAAACACATAAACAATAAAATAAAATGTACTTTAATCAGGTACTATGGTTAATCAAGGAACAGAATCTGGAAGCAGAAGAAATAGGTTAATAAACAAAGGGAAATACAAATAAGGGAAAAAACTACCCCCTCTCTCCCAAAAAGTGTCAGTTCCTGTTCTCTTTAGGACTTTATCACCAAAGTAGTTTAAGACATGTTGCTTTTTTATAAACATGAGCAAAAATAGATCCCATGCCTTGGCATTTACACTAAGGATTAAATGAAATTTATCAAGAATCAAGAACTCTGTGCCTCTGACTAAAGAAAACTGATGGAAAGTGAAGTGAACCCTTGGGTCACCCCTTGGAAGTTTCTTCCCCCCAAGAATGTAATCCATTGATGTAAGCTTACTTATCTGTGTTCTGCCTATCTCTTGACCTAAAATCCGTGGGTAGGCAAACATATGCTGAGGCACATCTGGATTTAAACAGCTTAGCCCTTTGAAGGACGCGGTGTAAGCATGAAGTCCTTGTAGGACTTTATTCAATCAAAATGAAGTATGGAACATTCAAGTTCATTGGTCTGAGAACCTCAGAGCACCCCAAATCCCCACTCCAACTCTCACTGCGTCCAGTGCCACAAGCGAACTATCTGGCGCTTCCTGGTGGTGTCTCCCGTGGGGAAATGAGGCCCTGCCACTCCAGTCAGAGAGCCAGTTCGGTCCTGGCATCCACTTACTGCTATGTGGCCTCATCCCCCACCTTGCCTGGTAAGTGAGAGTAATGACCCATGATGTACATGGACTTGGGAGTCAAAGGTGCTAGGTTCAAGTTCCTGCCTCATCGCTGGCTGGCAAGTTACTCCTCTGTGTTTCCTCTTCTGAAAATTTCCTCTTCTGAAAATTCCTCTTCTGAAAACCTATCTCACCAGGTTGTTGGGAGGGCTAAGAGAACGTCTGCAAACAGCTTAGAGCAATGCCTGCTGCTCGGGAAGTGCTCAATGGATGGTGGCTTTTTTTTTTTTTTTTTTTTTTTTTTAAGATTTTATTTATTTATTTGACAGCGAGAGATCACAAGTAGACAGGCAGGCAGAGAGAGAGAGAGAGAGAAGCAGGCTCGCTGCCGAGCAGAGAGCCCGATGCGGGACTCGATCCCAGGACCCTGAGATCATGACCTGAGCCGAAGGCAGTGGTTTAACCCACTGAGCCACCCAGGCGCCCCTGGATGGTGGCTTTTACTGCTGCCTCAATGACAGCCACAACTCTTATTTGTGTGAAAAGGCAAAAAATCGGGGCGCCTGGTGGCTCAGTGGATTAAAGCCTCTGCCTTCGGCTCAGGTCATGATCTCAGGGTCCTGGGATCAAGCCCCGCATCGGGCTCTCTCCTCAGCAGGGAGCCTGCTTCCTCCACTCTCTCTTTCTCTCTCTCTCTCTCTCTGCCTGCCCCTCTGCCTACTTGGGATCTCTGTCAAGTAAATAAATAAATAAATAAATCTTTAAAAAAAAAAAAAGGCAAAAAATCAATTTTCAAGTTACGAAAATTATTATTCTAACTTCCAAGGGACCTCAGTGGGCCTTTCATCCCTCCTTCCTACATTAGCCCCTTCACTAATCCAGTGTTGGCTGAAGTGGGCAGAGAAGGGAATGAGAGTTAAACTCAAACAGCAGCTTCCCATGCTCAACTGTGTGGAGAAGTTCCATTTCTTCTGCAGAAGCGGGGCAAGACCCACGGAGGTGGAAAGCAGCAAAGCCCCAAGTAGCTGGGAGCTCCCTGTAACTTTCTCTGCGTTCTCAGCAGGGTCCTGCTGCAAGTTCAGTGCCCTTTTGTCTTCTCCACGTGTAAACATGGACACTAACAGCACCTACTCCAACGGCTGCATGACAGTGAAAGGGGAAGCCTCCCAAGTACTTTGCTAGACAAAGTGCTTGGCAAATGGCAGCCATAACTCCATGTTACTATTACTACTGGTTCTTTCACATTCTACCACAACCCAAGTGAATGACGTATAACTGTGAATCACTGTGATGCAAACGGCTGATAATTTGAAAGGCTCCAGGCCTTAGGATGGGTAGTGAGGAGTAAGTGATGTCCGGAACATCCTCTATTCTATTTCCTGCAGTCTGGCTCTATCCCTACTCTGTTGTTCTCATCAACACTCGATGGCTCAGGCCACTGCCACTTAACAGAATGGGTCAGTTGGCCAGGCAAGGGGCAGGGAAGCTGAATCCTTCCCACGTACCCCACCAGACAGCCATGACCACATGGGTCTGCTTTTAAGGATCAACCTCAGAGAGAGAAAGCAGGCATTCAAAGAGAAGACACTTCTATGGGCTAGAGGGATCTCACTGTGGGCCTTCGCGATTAAGTTGTCTCTTAAAACTCATGCTTGTCAGAACTCAAAGGATCAAAGTCATCTGGGGATCAGGAGGACCATCACTGCCGGGATGCTAATGCTTGTCGGTGGCTAATACATTTCAAAATCCAAACGTAAGTCCGGCAGATAAGACCTATTACACAACTACTGGTTTCTACCCTCTGAGCAGCCAGAGAGCTGAAAGCCCCACCTGGAAGAAGCCAGAACCCTCTATGCCATGGGCCCCTGGCCCTAGAGCTACCCACTGACCCCAGAAGCTGGCAAGAGCCCAGACCTGAATTGCCAAGTTGTGCGATGACCACGAAACGGCCTCAAGGTCAGACCTACCTTGGGGACTAGGTACTGCTGATCTGTGCAGGCCAGGACATGGGCCTCAGCCCGGCCCAGTTCACTCTGGGGGAAGTGGGCATTCATCTCATCTCCATCGAAGTCAGCATTATACGCCTTGCAGTTAGCATAGTGGAGCCGTAGGACTTTCTCGTCCGGCAGGATGCGGGCGTGGTGTGCCTGGATAGAGGGTCTGTGCAGGGTGGGCTGTCGGTTCAGCAGGAGGATGTCCCCATTCTTCACATGCCGGCACACCTGCGGGCAGAGCGGAGGAAAGGGGGCTGGTCAGTGACAACTTCAGTATCCTAGAGCTCACCTCGGCCTGCTGTGCATGTGACTTCTGTCCATCTCATGTTTTAGTCAACCAAATCAAAGCGGCATTGTTAGTCTGGAGTGAGGCCCTAGAAATCTCTGAGAAATAGCTAGAAGCTCAACCTCGCCCTGATCCTGGCTCTGGGCTCAGAGATACAGCAGGAGAGGAAGCTCCAGACCCCTGTCTCGGAGTCTCTGTCTTCTTCTGAGAGACATGGCCTTTCCAGAGTCGTGGATTCCTCTGGCTATTAGGTCTTGGGAGACAAAGGGACACATGTGAAGACAGCACATCTGTATGTTCAACTGTGAAACCCCTGGTCTGAAAAGGCCTGGCAGACCTCTGGATCTGCGGGCAGACCCACAGTCCCACGTGGGTACGTGATCCTAAATGCAAATCCCACGTTTTAGAACGACTTCACCCAGCCTCAAATGGTGGAGCCAGCACTGGAACATAGGGCTCTGACTCCCAGTTCAATGCCTTCTGAAGACTTTTTTTTGCACTTAAGACATTAATAAGAAATTTAAATTGCCACAGTCTTTTGGGAAAGCCATCTGACAACAGATTTAAGAACATTTAAAACTCATTTCCTTTTGGCATTTCAGAGGGAAAAAAGTGACAATGTAAGGTTATACAAACATGTATGATTAGGCAGCAGTGTTTACAGTGGAAAAACCTGGACTAACTCGGGCTGCCCCACGGAAGTGGCACGGGCATATACACACTATGTACATAAACACACTACGGAATGTTATGTGATGATGAAAAAACCCGAGTTAAATCTATACTAGTCCCGAAGTGATGGCAATAACATATTCCAGTAAAACAACACCATCAACAAAAAATCCACGTGCCATCTAGGGTGACAGGATGAGGTAAATGAAAACCCAACGCCAATTCCATACATATCTATATCCATCAGGGAAAAGGCTCCTGGGATCCTTACCCAGCCGTGACCATGGATTCCATTGGGCAAGAGCACATGGGGAAGTAAGGCATAGAGTACCTACCACCTTTAACCTCCACCCATCGTAGTGTTCCTGTGACAATGAGCATGTATTACTTCCACACTTTTTTTTTTTTTTAAAGAGATCTTCAACCATTTTTAAGGAGAGCAAGAATTACTGCACAAGTGCTATGCTCACTGTGGCGGGAATTAGAAAATACGGACAAACTTAGAGGACAGATGGGGCGCGTGGGTGGCTCAGTGGGTTAAAGCCTCTGCCTTCAGCTCAGGTCATGAGCCCAGGGTCCTGGGATCAAGCCCCGCTTCGGGTTCTCTGCTTGAACTCTCTGCTCAATGGGGAGCCTGCCTCCCCCCCTCTCTCTGCCTGCCTCTCTGCCTGCTTGAGATCTGTCAAATAAATAAAATCTTTAAAAAAACAAACAAAATCTTAATCTCACAAAACAAACTGGGGGTTGCTGGGGGGAGGTGGGGTTGGGAGAAGGGGAGGGGGTTATGGACATTGGGGAGGGTATGTGCTATTGTGAGTGCTGTAAAGTGTGTAAACCTGGCGATTCACAGACCTGTACCCCTGGGGATAAAAATACATTATATGTTTATAAAAAAAAAAAAAATTGGAAGGGGAGGCGAACCATAAGAGACTATGGACTCTGAAAAACAACCTGAGGATTTTGAAGGGTTGGGGGTGGGAAGTTGGGGGAACAGGTGGTGGGTAATAGGGAGGGCACGTATTGCATGGAGCACTGGGTGTTGTGCAAAAACAATGAATACTGTTACGCTGAAAAAATAAATAAATTAAAAAATAAAATAAAATAAAAACAAACAAACAAAAAAAGCAAAACAACTTAGAGAACAGAACAAAAACCACAAGGAATTCTATTTCATAATGATGGCCACCATTCACACTTTTCCCCCTTACCAATATGCCACTGGTCATGGCCTCCTGACAGGACAGCACTCCCCACAAAGCTGATTTCAGTGGAAGGCTCATTAAGCCTCATTTTGCCCTTCAACTCCCCTTGTATCAACTACCAGGTTTCCTAAATGATGAACATGAATGTTATTTTAAAAAGCGAACGCACGAAGGCAGCTGCTGCCCCAACGACTCTGCAGGCCCCCTGAGCAGCCCAGAGCAGTTATGGGGCCTGCTCAGACCCCTCTCACTCAAGCTCCCCCAAATCACAGCAGGCAACAGGCTGGGAATAACAAATTATTCTGTCTGGTCTCTTCTTGTGTTGCCCATATTTATGAAGCTGAACCAGAAAGGCAGCCACAGAGAGAGGCCAGAAGTGAACAAAGATTCTCCCCATCCTACACACACACACACACACACACACACACACACACACACACACACAAACACACAACACACACACTTTCAGCTGAGCTGAAAGTTTCCTCCAGGTCAGGAAAGTAGGGAGCAAAACACTGGAATTCTAAAACGCAGTCCTAAAAGCACTTAGCAATGAGGCAATCTTCCCGCTCCCCAAGGAGTTCAAACCTACCCCTCTCTGCTCCCACATCCATGTTTCCAAGGAGACCCGAACTCCTGTGGACTCCCATGAGGGTCTGCCCAGGGCACATCACAGAGCCTGAGCTGACTTTCAAGGTCTTATTTCTTTAGCCTCTCCAGAGAGAAACTGCCCAGACCTGTGGCCCAGGCCCAAAACCCCAGGATGGGCCTCGGATTTGAGTCTCGTAAATTCGAGACATCCTCCAGCATAAGCAAACCCCACAGCTGGGAAGGCACGCAGGCCAGTCTAGCAGGCAGCGGCCAATCCAAACAGAAGCCCTGGAGCACAGAGAGCTCCGCTCGCCAACCCAAACCTGAGGCCCTTCCTTTCTCTGCTCTCTAAATAAATACTGCAGTGAAAATTAGCATGCCCCAGTGCCCGGGTCAGAGTTTGCAGAGCCAAAGAGCAGCTTCTGGCAGGCTGCTGCGCTGGGAAATGAGACTCAGCCATCCTGGCCACCTCCTCCTGACTTACAAGGCCCAGAGGAAGGGACAGAGGTTTCACACTCCCAGGGGAAATGGGTCCTGTCAGTCATCCCTTCCCTTCCTGCCTAACCTGCGGTGTGTCCTTCCGGGGACCCTGGCTCTCTCCCTCCTGCTCACGTCCTCCAGCCCTCGGGCCGGTGCCAACCTACAGACAATGTGTTAACCAAAGTCTTCTAAATACACAAATAAATTAGAAGTATACGTGCATGTGATTACATAAGTAAGCACTGTGTGTAATGTTATTGGAAAATAAAAATAATCATCCTTAGTCCCTAGGTCCCTAGGTCTTGATGTAAGAACTGCTTTTCCTTCATGAAGTCCCTTCCTGTCTTTGCCCATGGGATTACCAGGTCTAACATGGCCTTCCAACCTCAGAGCCTCCTGCACCTCAGCCTGGATCCATTTGCCCCACGGGGGTGCCCTGGGCACCTCCTCCACATTGGGAGCTGAGCAGAACACCCGGCCTGCACCCTCACAGCATTTAGCCACTGGAGGGAGGATGAATGGTGCACGCACTGTGACAACACAATGCGGTGAGAAGGGGGGGGGGGGGCTGAGAAAGGCTGAGGGTGTGGAGGGAACACAACGGGGACCTCATACAAGTTTTGAGAGCGGCAAACTATAGCACACAAGTGGGACACCTGCTTTCGGAAACAGTCTTCCGGGCACACGGCCAGGCCCATTCATTTGTGCACTGCCCATGGGGGCTCCAACACTACAAAGGCAGGCTCATCAGCTGCATCAGAGCCTAAAATATTTACTACCTGGGCCTTTGCTGGAGAAGTTCACAGACCCCTATCCTAGAGGATGAGGGCTTCACAGAGACCTGCAGGACTAGCGAGGATTGGCCGGGGAGACGGGGAGGACAAAGAGATGCAGACAGGGACACAAATGCACATGCGCACAGCCCCGACAGGGGCCAGCTAGAGTGTGAGGGGCGAGCTGAGAGGTGAGGCAGGAGGAGAGAGTGGGGACAGTGTGCCTAGGGCTGGAACTTAAGTTGGAAGATCAGCGACCGAGCTGACCACATTCGACCTTGCTGCTCTTTTCAGACACTTCCCAGGCACTGAGCCATGCGGGGCAGCGGGCCAACCTTTCCTCTCCTAAGCCCTGGATCTCCAGTCACCTCCGACCCTACAGACGTAACTAAGGCCATGTGAAGTTCTCCTTGCATTTGCCTCATCCCCACATCCCAGTTACATCAGAAACCTGGGATCGTTCTGCTTCTTTCAAATGCCCTTAGCTCCAGGCTTCGCTGCCTCATGAGAGCTCCTCATGAGAGGGACCTGGCTCCTCCCGCTGTTCAGACTGCTTTCCTGCGTCACCAGTGACCTTCACTAGGACAACTCAGATGCCCCTTCCCGTGGTTTCCTCACTCTTCTCAAATTTCACAAGCATCTAACAAGTGCCCCTTCGAGCTGAAGACACCCAGGGACTGTTCTTGACCTGGAAGAGCTGCACAACCACGTGTGGGAAACAGATGCTGATGTCAAATGAGGTGGCCCAGCCCCCCACTCTCTTCTCCCTCAGCTTCCCTGGTCCACCCTGCCTTCCTCCTGTTCCCGCATTTCAGCCCCAATGAGTCCCCCCTTTTTCTCTCCATTGTACTTTGTGCTCAGAGTTTAACACTCTGAAAATCCCATTTTCCTAACTCTCCGGCCCTTAAGTCCCACACACCCACCTTTCCCAAGACATGGGCCTTCAGACTCCCTACCACCTCACTTCCCAGGGGCTGCGTGCATCTCCTTCCAGGGCACTCCAGGGCTTCGTTATCCCCTCTTGTGTCTTCCACAGCCCCGACTCCCAAACTTTCTAAGTCCCGTCTGGCTCTCTCTCTGAAACATCCCTGCCATACCTTCCCTTCCCTACAGTCCTCAGGCTGGCTCACCTGCCTCCCGATGACTCCAAACCCTCCCGGCCTTCCCACCCTGCACATTCCTCTCAGCCACCTTTCTTCCTGAGCACCAAGCACAGAAAGCCACAGGCCTCTGCCACTAATTCCCTACTAAAGCCGCCACACCACTGAGCCGTGGGGCCGAACATTCCCTGTCCCCACCACGCCATAAACTCCAGAGTCGTGGGACCTTGTCTGTGGTGAATGCCGAAGAGCGGCGGTGGAGAGAACAGGATGAGGGGAGGGTCCTCCATGCCACCTGACCCCACTCTCCTCTCCTCTCAGTCTGTCTGACTTGGAGACTCTTCGGTATGTTTGGCTTGAGGTAATATGAAGACTACATGTTTGTCTCACTCCACCCTAAGTTACGTGAAGTACGCCTTGAGTTCTCCTGCATCTCTCACAAAGCTCCTACCCAGACACCAGGCCCTTGAGAAAGGCAGAATGATCCCCGTGAGCCTGAACATAAACCTACTTAATGCACTAGAAAAGAACAAAGTAGGTGACTTGATCTGTGTCCACCCATGTCACCTACCACCAAAGTGGAACACAGGCAGCGAGCTCCTGCTCCGCCTTGGCAAAGCTCTGAGACAGAGAAGCAGCGAGACAGCAGGCTGTGGGGAGGAACCAACGGTCACCACAGCAAGGCCTCCCTAATCCTCTCTGTTCCTCCTCTGAAGCTCCATCCAGGCTGAGAGAGACTCTGCAGAGCTCGGACTCATGAAAGAAGATCTTGATCCACCACTTGGTGTGCCCAAGTCAGAATGCAAGGAGATGTCGCACAAAGGCACAGAGGAAACGTGCTGAGGAAAATGCACTCAGTCAGCCCGATGCCGTGCACTCACCCACCAACCAAACCTGAATAAAAATCCATTTCACCTCAACAACTTCTTCTGCTACTGCCTGGCTAGGGGTCATTTGTTATGCTTCCCCCACTGCCCCCCGTATAAATGGCCATCTTTAACAGGACACAAATGAGCTCACCCACGGATTTCACACCCCCAGCTCATCAGTCATGTACTCTTTCCAGTGGAGCCCAGCAAAGCCTTAGGATCCCTTAACACTGTCCCATGGACAGCCACCAGCAATCGCCAGAAAATGAGGCATCAGATGCAACCTGTGGGTTATCAGTCATCACGGACAGACCACACAGGACACTTCCTTCCTTTAGGGCAGTCCTCCAACGCTAGCATGTAAAGAAAGCCCCCAAAGCGCTTGTTAAAGCCCAGATTCCTGCGCCCCATTCCCAGAGAGTTCTAACCCATTTTGCGGGGGGTGGGGAGGAGAGGCTCAATGTGCATTTCTCACAGGCTCTAGGGATGATACGGCTGATGATCTGAGAACCACCTTTGATTCACCCTGCTTAAAGACAGCAAAGTTGCCTGCCCCAGGATCATAATTGAGTTATTATTAGAGAGCATTTCTCAAACCTTGATGGGTAACCAGCACTGTGCTGCATGACATGGAAGAGCCAAGTGAATTTAATCATGGGGTCAAGATCCTGGGAACTCCAGCTCCAGCTGGGGAGGTAAAGCAAGCACGATGAAGCCCCGAAGAAACACCCACATGCGGGGAAAGCTTCATCCGGGGATCAGCACACGTGATCTGCAGTCATAGGAGAGGCCCTGATCAAATCGGCCCACTACTCACAATTTTTGTCCCCTGGGGCTTAGGTGCCCCCGTGGCTGGTGTCAGGAGCTGTTTGGCCACGGCCTCCCGCTGGGTCAGGTCAACGGCACTCAGGGCTGTGCGGCTGCCGTCCTCGTTGATGACCATGGAGGCTCCTGGGTGCACATTGGGGCCATTGATGACGGCTTGCCTCAGTTCCTGAACATTCCAGGGGGTGACTGGCTGAGGGTAGGTCAGTTTTGTGGCAAACACCTGGAAATGGAATGGATATGAAAATTCAGGGGAGGCAAAAAAGATGATACGGATTCAAAATCTGACTCGACAGGCTGTGCAACTTCTTCCCCAAGACACGGAGGTGCTATCCTTGCCACAAAGGTCCTTTGGGGAGAAAGCAACATCCTGTCTGTCTTGTCCACAGAGCCATTTTTCTAGACTTGAGGTCTTTAGAGAATAGAGAGTGGGCCTCCTTTCCTAGCAGCCTGTCTGAAGAGAATAATCTGAGTGTTGCAGTGTTCACACTGGAATGTCGGTATCCCGTTTTAAAACTTCATCATTTCCTCACCCACTGATCAATTCACAGTCCCCACAGGGAACCCAGGATGGGACACCAGGTTGAGAGAGGTGGCCAATACCACCCCTCAAGTACCACACCGCAGCCCTGCCCACTCCCGCAGACCTCACTAAGTGATCGTGGCCCTTGCCCCGAGCCCAGACATGGCCTCAGAGCCTCTACCCGGCAATTTCAGCTGCCTCTATGATCAAGGTGGTGCTTGAGATGAAACTGATTCGGTCTCCTCATACACGGTAAGATGCAGTGTTCCACTTAATGCTAGACCTGCAATATACTCCAAGAAAAACGAGTTCCCTGGTTAAGTGAGTTTCTAAGCTACTGAATATCACAAACCCTCTGATGCTTCCAAATGCACTTAACTACATCAGAGCCTCTCAGGAGTCTGACGTAAAGAACTGGTTGGATTCTGTCCAGGTCTCTGCTCAGATGCCACGGTCAATAGCCTTACCTGCCACCCCAGGCGGCGCTCCCTTTCCCTGTCACCTGCCCCACTTTTGCTAATGCACTGACCACTGCCTGACAGAGGGTTTATGCTCCTACATATTTGTTTATTCGTCTCCACCACTGGAACGTGAGCTTCTCAGGGGACGCTCTAGTCTGTCTGGTTCACTGCTCAACTCTAGCTTATTCGCCAAACTTTACTTCGGTTCCTTGCTCCCATAACACCTCTCCACAGTGCTCTCTGGGAAGTGTGTGCCATAAGGGACCAAGAGGTAGCCTCACAGTTAGTTCCTCACAGCCATCCTGTGAGTACCACCCCCTGAGACCTGGAACAGGCTAGGGGTAGGCAGAGGAGAAACTCCAGAGTCCCTCCTTAGGACCAGCCATTATGGAACGAAACCAGATCCAAGAAAGGGAGGCCTGGCACCCTTGAAGGTAAAAAGAGGAGGTAGCACCTACGGTCTCTCCCAAAGCTGGGATGCTTTAGGCATCTGTGAAGCCAAAGCCTGGTGGGGTAGCCCACGCCTTTGGTATGGAGAAAGCAAGGAACGCCAGTAAATAGCCCTTTCTTCCCAGGGCCTCAGACTCAGGAAGGTCACCACTGGGCTTCACAAGGCCTTTCTCTGCCACCTGACCCAGCTTCTGGGTGGAAAGACCTATGGTTCTAGGAGGCGATGGACACAGGGCTAAGCTTTCTCTGACTCCTGTCCTCTCACATTTGTGTCCTTGCCTAGGGAGCCAAGTGTGCCCCAGAGAGATGAGGCAGTGGCCTTGCCGGAGGCCATCAGAACACTTGAGCTCCACTCATTTCCAGCACTCCCCTGAGAGCAGCAGAGGGGGCAGCATAGGAGGAAATGAGACTCTCCACAAAGGGAATTAAACCATCTTCATATTTGACCTCAAGGTCCATTAAGGAGGAAGCCGATTAAAGCGCTGCTGCTAATGAGCACCACAGCTTGAACGGGTGGGGAAGTGAGAGGAGGAGGCCGGCTCCCCGAGGAAACACTAATGGGTGGATGGGGCAAACCGCTTACCCCGGAGGAACTGAAGGATGGATGACACGCACACAGCCCTCTCTGGGGGGGGCGCTCTCCCCTTCCCGGGTCTGGCAACTAAGGGTACACATTCCTGACTCCTAATGCCAGGCAACTGCATGGGGGGCAAATCCCCGTTTCCCTCTTCATCTCTGTCATACACTCCATTTGACCAGGAAGGTTTAGACTAGACTCTGAGAAGTTGGGGGGAGACACATAGGCAAGGATGTGGACCGCCCCGCAGTCAGCTCCCTGCCTGCCCACCAGGAAGTGCGTCTTCCTTGGAGGCAGGTGTTTGGAGACTTGGCAAGGAGTGAAACCAACACCATCACACAGCCTCGTGCCCCCTCTAAATGGCTTGTTCAGGAAGAAGCATAAAGTCCCCACCCAAGCCACCATAGTCTGCTATACCCCTTCTCCCCAGCCCTCAACATTCCCATCTGCCACCTGACAGTAGCCGGGGAGGCCCCTCCACACACACCATGGGAATTCCAATTTCGTTGGTGTTTATGTACATGTCTGGGCAGATGACTGAGCGGGCCGCGTAGTCTACTCGCTTCCCCATCATGTGCTTTCGGAATAAGCCATCCTTCTTCTCCAGGATCTTTATGCAGGAAAAAACCCACAGAAAGCATTGTTAAGAAAAAAAAGAAAGAAAGAAACAAGAGTCAAATATACTTATTATTTTCTTGTTTCGATATGTTTATTATTTAGCCCCTCCACCTCACAATGGGGATCCAACTTTCTGCTCACCTGTCTGATGCCGGGATACTTTTCCATCATTAATTTGTCCATCTCACTATCAAACACAATATTGACATGGCTTTGAAGACGAATCCAAATGTTGTAAAGTTTGTCTGTGAGGGACTGGCCTGGAAGCAAACTCAAAAAGGATCGGTCCAGAACAACAGAAGAGTCTTTTTCCTGGCAAGATACAACCAAGAAAACAGGCACGATGGAAAAACCTCAGAAAGGCCAGGCTTGGTTTTATTTTTCTTCCTTACTCTCTCTCTGACAAATGATGAGCTCTGGAGTCTGCCTTCATGTCTTCTGAACCTGACAGATCAGTGGCAAAAGCACTAATAAATCAATCTTCTCAGTTTCTATCAACAAAACATCTGGCCTGTTACACATTTACTAGCCTATCTTTTTTGGATAGTAAAATGAACTCAATTTTATAAGCAAGCTCCTTTTTTTTTTTTTTTTAAAAACCAATACACATTTACTACTTCACAGTTTCTCTAAGTCAGGAATCTGGGTACAGCTCAACTGGGTTCTCGGCTTCAGTCTCTCCTAGGCTGTAACAAAGGAGTCAGCCTGAGCTAGGGTCCCATCTGAAGGTTCAGCTGGGAAGGATTCATCTCTAAGGTCACATGGTTGATGGCAGGGGCAATTCCCTGAGCTGCTAGACTGGGGGCCTCAGGTCCTAGTAGACTGTTGCCCAGAGGCCACCCGCAATTATGTGCTTTGTGGGCTTCTCCAACACGGGAGCTTGTTTTGCTGAAACGTATAAGCCAAGAAAGTAATGGAAGGGTGTGCTAGCAGCAGCTGCTAAAGCCCGTTACCATCTAATTCTTTAGGCCACCCTAGAAATTCTCCCTCCATCTACACTCTTCATGAAGCTCTATTATCCCACCAGATAACTGATTCTCGCATGGAATTTCACCTTTATTTATGGTTTTGGAAAAACTTAATCCAAAGCACTTATGGAAACACAAGTGGATTAATTTTTTTAAAAGGAAAAATGCAGCCATACTATTTTGTATGTTATCAAATAAAATGTGGGTCCCCAACTGAAATATGTCAAGGGACTGGCTGAAATTCAGGCCTCCCTGGAATATTTAACCAATCCTTTTAAATATTTCTGTCCCCGGCTCTGCCTCCTCCTCTTCTCTACCTGCCCACTAACCTGACTTATAATAGCACCATCTACTGACATTGTGTGGCCACGAACTAGCCACATCTGGCTGGCTATGTCACAGGAGTTAGAGGCCCCCAGTGTGAGTGATGAGAGAAGAAACCTGTCAGTGTGTTGGGGGAAGAACAGGGGGAGGGGTGAAGATCTGGTAAATAAGAACGCCATGAAAACCACTAGTAAAGTGGGTTTGTCCTCAACCCTGAGAAAAAGAGGGGTCTTCCTTAGTTATAGGGAGGACAGATGCATATTCTCTCTGTGAGGGGAGACTCACAGGAAGAGACGGTCACCTCTATGACAACAGGGGCCCTGTCGGCCTAAATCACTGCTTATGACATTACTGGCTCAGGGCTATGTGATTACTCTTGTAATGAGACCTATGAGAGGGCTCTATTTCCAAGGAGCATCAAAATAAAAGTTCTCAGCCCTGGTCATCCTATGTCCTTCCCCCAAAATGGGACCAGGACCTACAGCTGGCACATTTCTCTTAGACTGAAGGTTTCTAAATGCACACTACCCGGACAGACCAGAAAACTTTAGCAAAGCAAAGACAGTGCAGAGCAGAGTACGGGTCACCCACAGCACACGGGTCCAGGCAGACAGTGGCGCCACCTGGTGATGGGCCTGGCTCCCAGCGGAACTGCTGCCGGCAGCTGGAAGGGAGCCCCAGAGCCCGGTCCGCTGAAGGCTGAGACAGCCCTTCCTGCTTTCATCCAGGGAGCATCACAGCTGGGAAGGACCTCAGTGATCTCAGCAACTCCTCTGAGTGCCTGATTCATCTTTATATTCACTGAGGACCTGGCACACTGAAGGGACTCAGAAAGTTGGCTGAAATGGGAAAACTGATCTCACGCTATCATTTACTGAAAAGGAAGCTGAGGCCTCAAACAGGGCAGTCCTATTCCGGGAAATTCCTAGAATCGACAATAGCACCCTCCTGAACCCAATGCTAGAGGTCTTAATGAGCCAAAACCAGAGCTGGATGACTCAGACTCTGGTACTGTACCCAAAAGGGACATTCTTAGAGCCCAAGGATGCAGACTCCTCTTTCTGGAGCTGCCAATCACCACTAGTGAAGGCAGGTGGTCCAGAACTGCCTGTATGTAAAATCTTACCACTAACCCTACACATTTTACAGTGGAGACAGACCCATGAAACTAAGCAACTCAACAAAGGTCATTGCGGCAGGACCTAGATCTTTCTATGCTCGTATCATGCTTTCCCTCGACGTTACTTAGGTTCCCCAAATGACGCTCGCACACAATTGTACAGAATTCCCAACCAGCAGCTCCCTGCACCCCCAGCGTTCTGCATCAGCCCTGCGGGCCTCAGAATGAAGCAGACAGGCTGATGACATCAGCTCCAAGGTGGCCCTGACCTCATCCTTGGCAGATGCTGCCACCTCACATGGCAGCTCCTGTTCTTGGGCCATCAGTGCCAGAAGTTTTCGGATGAGAACCATGTCCTTCATGACAGCCTGCAAGTTCACCGTCTGGCCGTTGGTAAACATCTGGTCCCCCAGCCGATTGACAGGGCGATACCTGCAGGGGGACACAGGGAATCAAGGACTGCTGAGCATGAGGGAATTGTCAGGTTCTTCAGCCTCTTGCCCATCCCTGCTATAAGCAACTCACAACCCACCACACTCGGAATCCAGCCAACATTCCCACTGCAGTCAGGACGAACACTCCCACCCATGGGCAACCCGGGTGTGGAACCGCTGCTTGGCTTCTCGGTGCGCTA
Organism: Meles meles; assembly: GCF_922984935.1. Lineage (NCBI taxonomy): Eukaryota > Metazoa > Chordata > Mammalia > Carnivora > Mustelidae > Meles > Meles meles. The sequence continues at coordinate 39,932,083 of NC_060080.1, read as the reverse complement.
GGCCCTCTGAGCCTCTCCCATGGGTCATTATTCCATCGCTCTGTAAGCCTTTTCCAGTGAAACAAAGCTAATTAAAGGGCATTACCTTGAGGGTGGCACCACCAGGAAATCCAAAAAGAACATACTGGGATTGAATCTAGACTCCACGTCGACATCTTCAAGTCCCGAAAAAAGGTAATTCAGAAAGAATCCTGCATTTGAAATTAGCCAAAAGGAACATTTACATCTATGTGTGAGGGCAGGGATGAATGACCCCTAAAATTCCACTGGGTGACGAAAAAGAAAAACAGAACACGTGATAATAGGTAGAGTAGAATCACATTTTTCCTTCTAAACACAAGCAAAAAAGAGCCTTTGTGTGTTGGGAACCCACACACATGTGAGATGGTGGTTTAAGGACAGGTGCCGAAGGGGGGCTGAGATGGACTAGGACAGGGAATGAAAACCTCCTCTTGAGCATAACAAATAACATGGAGGACATGAGGAGATGGAGAGAAGGGAGTTGAGGGAAATTGGAAGGGGAGGTGAACCATCAGAGACTATGGACTCTGAAAAACAACCTGAGGGTTTTGAAGGGGCAGGGGGTGGGAGGTTGGGGGAACAGGTGGTGGGTGTTAAGGAGGGCACGTATTGCATGGAGCACTGGGTGTGGTGCAACAACAATGAATACTGTTATGCTGAAAAGAAATTAAAAAACAAAAGTTTAAAAAAAAAAAGAAAAAGAAAACCTCCTCTTGTTTCTCACTACCTTCCTGGACTATCAAACTTACACACACACACACACACACACACAGCTTTGGTAACTATTAAAAAACATATCTGAAATAGGGAAAATCAATTTAAAAAAGGTAGCCTTCTTAAAAATAAAACAAAACAAAAAATCCTCCATATAGATGCTACCAAGAAGGCATCGTTTTTGTGGATCAAGGCTGTATTTTAAATTTCCATGAACTTAGCAGAAAGCTGCTGACAAAACGAGTAAGTGTTAGGGCCTGCCGCAGAAATGATCACACTGACTTGAGTGCTCTTTTTTCCCTGACATCATCTATCCCTTCAGCAGCACTGTCATTTTTAAGCGCCCATCATTACACAGTAGCAGCTTTCAGTGTTCTAGAGGAGCACTTTCTGAGGGTGGTGACACGGAGGCCTAAATACAGTGCCTAGTTTTTGTTAGACATGCAGAAGGAATGAATAACTTTCCTTTTTGTAGGAAATTAAAATGTGGGAAAATGCTAATTTAAAAAAAAAAGACATGTTAGAGTTCATTTTTTGAATCACAGGAGGAATTCCCTTAGAATCCTTTTCTGAAGAAGTTATTAACAGGCATTTAAAGTAAGGCTGAGTTACACTATACCTTCTAGAAATATGTCAAACTAAGCGAGGCCTACCCACAGCTGTCATTTAATGACCAGGTTCAGTTAAATAGTCGTGAAGTTCATATTCTTGCCTACTCTAGACCGTGTCAATGACAATGTACCTGAAGCCAGCCCCAAACCTATGAACGGAATTCAGTAGAGATCTATAATTATTACATCTAATATAATTATCAACAGAAATAATAAGGCAGGATAAAAGAGCCCAGAGACTCATTTCGATTTCTTTTAAGTTGGTACAGCACCTTCATTCTTCCAAAGGGCGGTAAGATGCTCTTGGGCGCTGGCGGGTGTCAGGTACCCTCGTTTTCCCATCTGAGCTTCCTCAATTCCTAGAACCAGAAGGGGGGATCAAAGCACAATAAATCAATAACAGGCACTCCTTCCGTAATGGGAGTTATCAATGCTTTCTCCCCACCCTGCCAAGCCTGCAATTTGACCACAAAAATCAATCTCCAGGACAGCTTCTTCTCAGCTCTGGATTTTTTTTCCCCCTTAACCTAATTTCTAAAGTAATGGAAAGAGTATAACTATTGCATAAAACCAAGAGAGCAAAAGAAAAATAAATCACACGCCATTCCATTAGCACTACTACATACTTTGTTCCAGTCTTCTGGTTTCTATGGTATCTAAGGTAACTGTAATCTTTTTTTTTTTAACTATTGTTTTTAACCTTTTTTTTTTTTTTAAGATTTATTTATTTTAGGGAGAGTGAGAGTGCATGTGTGCACAGGGGAGGGGGAGGCGGAGAGGGTGAGAGAAAGAATCCCAAGCAGACTCCCTGCTGAGTGTGGAGCCTGTTGCGGGCTCGATCTCACGACCGGGAAATCACGACCTGAGCTGAAACCAAGAGTGTGATGCTTAACCGAACGAGCCACCCAGGCGCCCCTAAGATAACTGTAATCTTAAGTGTACACTGCTTTGCTCGTTTAGTGTCCTCTTGTGAGCATTTCTGTACGTTGTGACATAACATTTTTAGTGACTCCGTGATATTCCACCAAGAGGATGTTTCCTAGTGAGCTGACCATACTCTTACAACTGGACACAGGGAAGATCCCAATTTTCTTACTGTTGTAAGTTACGCTATGATTTAAAAAAAAAAAACCTACAACTTTATGCACCTGACAGTGTCTCACACACAGCAGATAAAGTCACTGGCTCCAATATTACCATTCAAAATATTGTACAAAAATTTATACTTACACGCCTTACTCTTATTTATTTATTTATTTGAGAGAGAGCGAGAGGAAGAAAGCACAAGCAGGGCAGGAAGGCAGACAGAGGGAGAGGGAGAAGCAGACTCCCCACTGAGCAGGGAGCCCAATGTGGGGTTTGACCCCAGGACTCTGAGATCATGACCTGAGCCAAAGGCAGATGCTTAACCCACTGAGCCACCCAGGCACCCCAAACTCCACTCTTTTGCCTTTTTCTACACTTATAAAAAATCCAGCTTCGAATTCCACCTCCCATTCTCCAATTAAGTTTACCATCTGCAAAGGATGTGTCCTCACAAGATTTTAGGGAAATACAAAACTTGGATAATAATTAAAAGATGTACCCAAATTTAACTAGTCTCTACTGATAGGCACTTAAGTCATTTCCCATTTTAAGCTATTTAAATAATACTGTCGTGTGGGTATGTCTAATTCTCAAAATAGTCATAAAAGTGGAATGGGTAGGTCAAAGAGTCTACACATTTAAAATTTTGATTCCTACAAAAACAAAGCATTTCAATCAGTTAATGCAATTCAAGGAAGCATGGGTAAGCAATGAAGAGAGGCTCTGACCTTCAGGGATAACCACAGCATTAGAAAGCGATGTATATTCGGTGGGAAAACACAGAGTCCATTAAGCTAAACACAACAATTTGTGGGCATGTCTGAAAATGGCAATCTGAACTTCCTCTCCTACTCAAATAGGTTTGAAGGGCTGAGGGAGATCAGTTGACTCTGTCAATACTCCCCAGCTCCTGTCCCAGTAGCTCTCAGTACATGAAATGCCCTACTGCAGTTTCCTCACTGTAAAGGCAGAGTGGGGTTATTCAGTCACAGGGCTACAGTGTCAAAGGAAACCTGGGGGATACCACCTCCTTGCCTGCACTACACCCTCCTGAAAAAGATTACTTGTACAACCAGCGAGAATGGATTCTGCCTGGGTAGGCTTTCAGAACACTGCTAATGTGGGTTTCGTTGAGCTTCATGAGCTGCTATGTGACAAAGGAGGTCAGAGAACTTGGGGAAGGCTGGATCGCAGTGGAGTATCTTGCCTGGGAGGACCCTCATTTTATTTTATTTTTATTTTTATTTTAGGATCCTCATTTTAAAATGCTGGGGCACCTGGGTGGCTCAGTGGGTTGAGCCTCTGCCTTTGGTTCGGGTCATGATCTCAGGGTCCTGGAATGGAGCCTCGCATCGGGCTCTCTGCTCAGCGGGGAGCCTGTCCCCCCGCCCCCCCCCCCCCGCCTCTGTGCCTGCCTCTCTGCCTACTTGTGATCTCTCTGTCATAAATAAATAAAATCTTAAAAAATAAAAAAATTAAAAAAAAAGATTTATAAAATGCTGATGTGCATTATGGGGCCTGAGGGGCCCTCTGGAGCATCTGTAGAATCTCACAAGCTTATGGTGCTCACTGTGGGATCACTGGCCTGTACCAAACACAGAGGCACAGGCCTCGTTGCTTGGCTTCCTTTGGCCAGGAACACAGCCTGACCCTTGTTCAGAACATATCACCTGCTGCCTGGAGTTACTGACCTGGGTCACCTGCGGCCTCTTCTGACAGAAGAGGCTGCATGGTCTTCACCCTGGTGCTCTGCTTGGTCATAGGCACTGTTGTTGGCACGAGGCTCAGTGCCCACCAAGTAAATGTTTGCTAAATACTAAAATCGCAATCCTGGAACCACGGGAGCCCACGGTCACTTTATTCCTTATGTGCAGAATTTTGGGTGGCACCATCATACGCTCATAGCCACAGTGAAAGGTTACTTCAGAAGAACACATTTGGCAAAGGCACTGGAAGGCTACTTAACTGCTAGACATTTACTCCAAAGAAACAGTTATCTTTCAGAATTCTGACCATCTTTGCTCTCCGTCATGAACACTAAGGTGCACTACGGGCTAAGGCAGCAATTCCCAACCTTAAATTGTTTTATGGGCTATTTATAGGTATATGAAAAATCCACCTTTGTGGCTGACCATTAACCATTAAACAAAATTAAACAGGCTTTTTTAAAAACAGGATCAGATCCCCGCACATAAAAAGGACATCACTGGAAAATCCGGAGAAACTCAAATAAAGCCTGTAGTTCATTTAATGGTAGCATACTAATTTCTTAACTTTCTTAACATGGTGGACAGGTATGCCGTGGTGACGAGAGTGCGTGGGAACTCTCCGTACTATCTTCCCCACTCTTCTGCAAGCCTCAAATTAGTCTAAAAGGTCTGACCCAGAACTTTAATAACTTTCAATAAATAAGTATTTCATAGTTATGTGAAAAAAAAAAAATAAAAGGTCTGAACATCTGTGTCCCCTCAAGTTTCATGTGTTAAAATCCTACCTTCCCCCCATATGATGGTATTGGAAGTGGGACTTTTGAGAGGTTATGAGATCAGGAGAGCAGAACTCTCGTGACCAGAACTGGCGCCCTTATAAAAAGACCCCAGAAAGCTCTCTTGCGCCTTTCTGTCGTGTGAAGCTACAGGGAGAAGACGGCTGATGGTGAAGAAGCAGGCCCTCACAGGACACCAGACTTGCCAGCACCAAAATCTTGGTCTTCCTAGCCTCGAGAACTGTGAAAAATAAACGTGTGTTGTTTAGATGTCACTCACTCTGTGATATTTTTCTTATGGCAGCCCAAAAGGACTGAGATAGTTAATCTACTCCAAGACTTGCCAGAGTCCTCAATGTAAAAGATTTATGCATCACTAGGAAGAGAACTTATTTCCCTGCCTTGTCCATGTTCTCAAGCTCTGGAATAAGGTTTAGTAACAATATGCTATGGACTTTCACTCATGAAATCTTCCCAACTCTGGGCAAGAAGTTTGGTTGTTGTCACTAGATGGAGTTGAAAACAAAACTCCAGTGACCTTCTCTAAGCCTCTGATGGCAGAGTGAGGGGTCAGTCCCAGGTCATTCTCCCCGGCACCAGCACACTGACTGCATCACACAAAATCAACAGTTAACATCTACGGACCACATATTATACACGGCAGGCACTGATCTCAGTACTTAATATGGACTATCTAACCTCATCTTCACCACCTCACAAGAAAAAACAAAAACCATACTTAAACAATCCTATGGCTACAAAATTTTAAAAGAAGAAGACATACAGACAGATGGCCAACAAACACATGAAAAGATGCTCAACATCACAGATCATCAGGGAAATGCAAATCAAAACCACAATGAGATACCACCTTATAGCTGTCAGGATGACTAGAATCAAAAAGACAAGAAATAACAAGTGTTGGTAAGGATGTGAAGGAAAAAAAAACCCTTGTACACCGCTGGCAGGAATGTAGCTTATTATAGTCATTGTGGTAAACAGCGTGGAGGTTCCTTAAAAAATTAAAAATAAAAATACCATATAACCCAGTAATTCCACTATTGGGTATTTAGCCAAAGAACAGGAAAACACTAACTTGAAAAGATACACACACTCCTATGTTTATTACATCATTATTTACAATAGCCAAGATGGGAAAGCAACCTAAGTGTCCATTAACAGATGAACGGGTAAAGGAGATATGGTGAAAATATATATACAACAGAATATATATATACAACAGAATATTATGCGGCCATAAAAGGGATGAGATCAAGCCACTTGCAATACCATGGATGCACCTAGAAGCTATTATGCTAAGTGAAATAAGTCAAACTGAAAAAGACAAATACCATCTGATGCCCTTCATAAGTGGAACTTAAAAAAAAAAAAAAAAAGGAACAAACAAAAAGTACAATCAGAACTATAAATACAGAGAACAAACTGATGGTTGCTGGAGGAGAGAAGAGGTGAGGATTGAGCAAAATGGATGAAGGAGATACAGGCTTCCAGCCATGGAATGAGTAAGTCGCAGGAATAAAAGGCACAGCATAAGGAATATGGTCGAGGATACTGTGATAGCGTTGTATGGTGACAGACGGTAGCTATACTGTGGTGAGCACAGCACACAGTGTATAAACTTATCAAAGCACTGTGTCTTACACCTGAAACTAATGTAACACTGTGTGTCAAATAAAAAAAATTTTTTAAATATATAAAACATTTAAAAATAAAAGTACTAAGTCTCTCAAATTTTTTCCCAAGTACCCTATTGGTAGAGCAGAGCTGAGTAGGGGACACTCTACTCCAGGAATCTGAGTGGACAGCCAGGAGCAGGCTGTGGGAGGTGCTGACGTTCTTTGAATGCTCAGTTTTCCTTTAAAACTCACCTGCATTTTACATTTTGCTTCAAAATAAGCCCACACTTATTTGACAGTAAAATGGTTCTAAGTATTTACCAAGTAGATTTCTTGACCTCTTTCTCAAGAATCTTCTAGAAAGTTGACTACCTGAGGCAAGATGCACTTCATTCAACTCATGGGTCACTGCCTCATAATGTAGCTCAGCCTGTCAGTTCTATGAGAGGCCAGGGCTGGCACTCACTAGGGTCCTCTCCAACCGTCCATGGCTTGGACCCCACCCCACTGTTGGCCCACCACAAACACAAAGGTGAGAAACATGATAACGACCAGGTATTCCCCAGATTCAAAACACATCTGTTGGTCATGGACCTCCCAGGGCCCAGCCTGCTCACCCAGGGGCTCTGTGTCCTGCTGGCCAGCCTTCTTGTGAACCATGGCTGGGTATGTGACTGTCAACTTGCTGTTGTGCTCCTTTCGGACAACTGACCGCCCGGTCCTATATGTGAGAACAGTTGTGACTCAGAAAAGAGAAACCTCAACAAGACATCAAGTAACTGGCCAGAGGCTTCTGGGAAAAGGGAGAGGTAAGAGCCCGGTTACTCACTTGCAGTGGGGACACCGCTTAGCAGTCATATGTGCCTTCCAGAAGTAAGCAATGAGTTTGCTCCTGCTCTCACAAACATTTTTCACCTGTTGAGAAAGGGCAAAGAACTTGCGGTACCATCTGAAGAATCCTGGGGTACACATTCACTTTACAGTTTTTACCTTTTTAAAAAAAAAGACAAAGAAAGCGATCCTCTTTCTGAAACAATATTCCCCACAGAACCCTGATACAGCCAAACTCTGCTGATTACTGAGTGACTTCTTTAAGCCTTAACTTTCCTCAACTGTAACACGAGAATGAGATTAACTCCTCATAAGCTCCTCCTAAGAGTTCATGAATGAAGTGGGGGACTTGGAATACAGCGAAGTCCTCAAGAAATGCTAGTTAATTTAAAACAAACCTCTCCGTACGCAGCTAGCATGCCCTCCCAGCTGCCTCCCTTGGAAGGCCCTCAGGGTCCTAACAAAGGCACATCCACAGTAAAGCTATACAAATGGGTCTGAGCTTCGTTGCAAATGAAACCTTCCTGAGAGATTCTGTAACTTCCATTGGACTCTACCCCAGACCAATGAAATCAGAATCTCGGGTGTGGAACTTGGGCATAAGGCGAACTCGACTTTAAGATGAGCACCTGAAAGAGGAGTACAGGCTGATTAGTATGCCATCTGTCCATCCACTGAACAAATACTGACACACGTGCTGTGGGGGCGGGGGAGGTGAGGAGGTGGCAATGGTTTACAGGGGTGGAAAAAGAAGAAAAGGACACGGACACCACTGTTAGTGTCCACCATAACCTTGCTGGACACTGGACCTATACCACCTGACTTCATCGAATCCTCTCATCGGGCCTGCAGGCACGTTAAAGCAGAGGACACAGAGGCTCAGGGACAGCAGGTAACTTGTGAAGTTGCAGGCCTCTAAGAGGCAGAACTGGGATTCAAACCCAGGTCTGCCTTGGGGCAGCTGAGGGCACACACAAATGACAACATACAAGGATCTGCGATAATTACGCTAAAAACCAAATGTTAGAGGAAAAGAGAGAGACAGGATAACTCACATGAGCACCATGGGATCCCAACAGATTGTTCTGTACGATTTTGGCCGTATACTGTTCCAACTCTTCCTGAATTTCGAAGGCAGTAGGATCAGCATTTTCTTCCAGAAACTGAGGAACAAAGAGAAAAACCATACTACCGGAGTAAAGCAAGCGTACGACTGCTAGCACCACAGGGGTCAGCCTCTCCCAGGGTGGGAGGGTTTAGTTCAAGGGAAGAGAAGGAAACTTCACGCTGTGCTGCATTTTTAAAATAGCGAAGCAACACTGCTGTTAAAAATATATATATATTTATCAAAAATATCTTGCTTCTGACAATGGTGAGCAAAGTTATTCAGACCAAACCTAAAGCTGTCAAGAACCAAGATAAGCGACAATACTCAAAATACTTAAATACTTTAAAGCTCCAAAGAGCTGACAGGACAGTGAGGAACAGGCAGATGGAACTGAAGGGGAGTCAAGAAACTAGGAGGTCAAACCCCATGGGGGTCATGTTTGCTCTGATGCAGGGCTGTGGCGCGGCAGGTCTCCAAAGTGGCCCACAGTGTGGTTATGCTCCCCTGCAGAAGGCACTGCCAGACTTCTGATCCTCTCTGGAGGACAGCAGTATTATCCTAGGCCTCACATTAGTCCCACTGAGAACTTCCTAAGTACAATGATTAAAAAACCCAAAACACTGGTCAAAAATAAATACACAAAGACAGGGGAAAGAGACAAGGTTTCTTGGGATTTGGACACTATCTTGACAATGAAGGTGACTATATGGGTGATGGTTACTTTGTAACTATTTCCTAGACTATAGGATTAATGTGCTTCTGTGTATATTTTACCCAAAAAAAAAAAAAAGAATGTTAAGGTAGTAAGCAGCATGAATCTTATGTCAACAAATCTGAAAGTTTCCATCAAATGTACTAGAAAAATACCTAGAAAAATAGAATTTACTCTGAGTAAAGCTTTAAGAAGATCCTCATCTCTCTCTCTCTCTCTCTCTCCCCCTTGGACAAATTTGACTTTGGGTTCATTTTTTGGCTCTGTTCCCCGGAAACCACATATGCTTATATGTACATACCAAACTTCTAATTCCAGTCCAACACCATAGAATTAATTCTGGATCTTTTCTCTTTCATGTATTTGTAACTCCCTTCTCTAATAGTGTGAAATCTGGCTTGCCTTATCCTTAAAATTAAGACTTATTGGATCAGTCCCCTCCCTGTATGTAACCTCTCTCCCATCACTGCTGCTACCTCTCCCACGCATGACTCCCTCTCACTCGACTTGGGCACCCACCCCCTATGCTGAGCTCTTATCCCTAAATGAACAGCTTCCTCATCCTATGTGAGCTCTGATGTTCATGCTGGGTTGCCCACACATGCAGGGGTGTTCTCCTCTTGCTTGGGCTCCGACAACCCACCTAAGGCTATACCTCTGTATAGAATCCTATCAGCTCTGTCCACCTAATGTCTTTAAGACTAAATTACTCAGGAAAGGGAAGTCGAAAGGAAAGGTGAAAGGTTCCCCTTGTGACAAGAAATAAGACAAAGATGCCCGCTGTCTCTTCAACAGAGTAATGTAGATCCTAGCCACCAAAATAAGGTAAGAAAAAGAAAGAGAACATATAAGGCTTGGAAAGAAACAAAAGTGCCATTAGTCACAGATGATAAAATGGTGTTGAAAATCAACAAGAATCTATAGGTAAAGCATTAGAATGTTAGCTATGTTGTTTCAGACAAAAATCAATACACAAAAATTACTCCTATTTTGATATACAAACAGAAGACGAATTTTACATAAGACACTTAATACTAGCACCAGAAAATCTGAAGGAATTTTGTATTGTAAAGAGAAAAAGGTCTCTATGATAGATTTGGTGGTCCCCATCTTATCCAAGTAATCACACTCTTAGCATTACCAATAATAAAACCAGCTGGCAGCCTGGGCCTCCTGAAATGACACCATACAGTGTAGCTCACGTGGTATAGGCTCCATTCTTACCAAAACATGAATCTAGTGAGGGAATAATCAGACAAATCCTGAATGTGAGAAGTCCTACAAGACAATTGGCTTTGAGTCTTCAAAAAAGTCAATACCATGAAAAACAATTTTCTGCATTAAAAAAGACCAAAGAAATGTACAATCCAAAGCAATGCATAAGCCTCCACTGGCTCCTACATCCAGAAAAAAAAAAACCTCAGATAGGTAAAATGGTATTTCAGGGTTATTTTCCCTAACAGTTCTTCAATTTCTCTTATGGCTTCATGTTTTCATACTGAGCTATTGGTATGTAGTTGTAAGACGTAAAGATCAAGCATTCTGGTGACTATTAGGATGACAAGCCTGGGGACAACACACAAAGAGGCCTGTTTTCACTGCTTTGGCTCGCCTGGTTTTCACACCAGTCAGCACCCACCTACCCTGTTCAGAATTCTCTCAAGCTCGTAGACTGCCTGTAGGGCACCCACTTCCAGAACTCGCAGCTGGCACACTAAGAGATGAATCACAGCACGGGGGCAGGTCAGCATGTGACAGTTCAAACAGGAGCCCCGGAGCAGCAGGTAGAGTTTCTAAAGAGAGGGAAGAAAAAGCAAGATAATTAGAGACAGAATAATCAAAGTAATTTTCAATGTATTTAAGATTTTTGTTTTTATGTAGCCAGTTTATTCCTTTGAGAATTCCACTTCCAGGGTACCTGGGTGCCTGGGTCAGTTAAGGGCCCGACACTTGATTTTGGCTCAGGTCATGATCTCAGGGTCATGGGATCCAGCCCATGCAGGCCTCTGTGCTCAGCAGGGAGCCTGCTCAAGATTCTCTTCCCCTCTCTCTGCCCCTCTCTTGGCTCACATGCAGTCACACACTCTCTAAATAAATAAAATCTTAAAAAAAAAAAATTCCATTTTCCCTGATACACCTGGAAAGGTCTCCATGACTCTACGAACTAAATAAATATTCCTGTGTATTTCTTCTTATCATTTCATTTTAATCCTTTAAAAGTTGAAATTTATTCTGGGTCTGAGGCAGAGAGCTACTTTCATTTTATTTAACTAAGTACCAGATACTAATTTTCATATTTAAATATTTAATTTAAAATATTTTATAGGGGCACCTGGATGGCTCAATGGGTTGAGAACCTGCCTTCTGCTCAGATCATGATCTCAGGGTCCTGGGATCTAGCCCCACATTGGGCTCTCTGCTCAATGGGGAGCCTGCTTTCCCCCCGTCTCTGCCTGCCTCTCTGCCTACTTGTGATCTCTCTCTCTCTGTCAAATAAATAAATAAAATCTTTAAAAAAATAAAAAATAAAACATTTAACAATTAAGGGCACCTGGCTGGCTCAGTTGGTGGAGCATGCAACGCTTGATCTGGGGGTTGTGAGTTCCAGCCCCATGTTTGGTGTAAAGATTACTTAAAAATAAAATCTTTAAATAAATAAAAAATAAAATATTTAATAACTAAGGGCACCTGGCTGGCTCAGTTGGTGGAGCATGCAACTCTTGATCTGGGGGTTGTGAGTTCCAGCCCCATGTTTGGTGTAAAGATTACTTAAAAATAAAATCTTTAAATAAATAAAGGAAATATTTAATATTCAAAATATTTAGTTTTTAAACACATACCAAACTTAAGTTTAGTTAAATATTTGGTATGTAACTGAACACTGTATTTAAGACAATTCTTTGCTCAACACGGTTAACAGATAAATATCACGAATACTGTCATCATGGAGGCTAGGTTAAGTGACAGAAAAAGCTGAAAATACACAAGTAGGACTCTAGACAGGACCCTCATTCTTAGTTCACTGTCTGCCCTTTTGGGCTTTGCTCCTCTTCCAACCAAGTAAAAGCCTACAAATCCACCGGAAGAGCTCAGGGAAGGCTCGGAGAACTCCCGAAGTCCTTCTCTTATCAGGAAGGGCATGAAGCCCCTGAAATCTAAAGTGTAGGGGACGAATTCCAAAGCTTTTTCCCTATGTGAACAGAACCAAGCTGTGGCTCTTCTTAACTGGAAGCAAATGGAAATTCATTTAGTTAGGTCTAGAGGCCAAGTTGAATTTATTGGACTTGGCTCCTCCAGATCTTATTTTATTTTAAAGATTTTATTTATTTATTGGACACAGAGTGAGATAGTGAGAGAGGGAACACAAGCAGGGGGAGTGGGAGAGGAAAAAGCAGGCTCCCCGCTGAGCAGGGAGACCTATGTGGGGATTGATCCCAGCACTCTGGGATCACGACCGGAACCGAAGGCAGACACTTAACGACTGAGCCACCCAGGCGCCCCTGATCAAGATTTTAAAGCTCACGGTAGAGAGCACTTTAACTCCGTGTCTAGAGCTAACTTTCTTGGACACCTGTAGTGAGGCCAGCGGTGGCACTCACAAAACCCACCAGCAGCCCCGAGACCCCCACACGTACAGAGCAGCCCAAGCCAAGAACGTACATCAAAGAGGAGAGGGTTGTACACAGTGAGCGGAAGGTCAATGTGGCCCAGGTGGCCAGAGCAGTTGTTGAAGTCCTGCACGCAGGTGGAGCACACCTCTTTGGAATCTGCAGGGCCCAAAGCTAAATCGTACAGGCCATTCACCGACGGGTTCCCCAGGCTGTCCAGGTAACGAGGGTTCGTAATGGACTTAACACTTAATTTCCTAAAGAGGTAAAAGAAAAATCAAGGGGAAACTAGGTTACCCAACTTCTTGGATGTTTCTTCTTTGGTGCTTCAGAGTTAAATGATGATTTCATGTTAGTTTCCTCAGACATGCTGACAACTTGAGCCTGTAGCATCTGTGTATGCCTTGCTCACCCTGCAGCTCAACACTTAGCAGAGTCTACATGCAATAGTTGCTGGGAAAATACGTGCTTAACAGACAGGAGTGGTAAAATATTTAAATACAGGTTTAGTGCAAATCTTGCATTGAGTACAATGGAGACTGTTTATAAATAGTCAAGTACCTACACATGTTACATGCTTTACAAGCAGCACTTAGTCTGACTTTAACCCTCCGAGAGGCCATCACTATATGCATTTTTCTGAGGAGGAAACTGGGGGAGAGAACAGTTAAGCAATTTAATCCAGGTAACACAGCCAGGATTACAGGGAGGATAGAGGCAGGATACGGACCATACTTAAATCCAAAACCCACATAGTTTAATAAAGAAAAAATAACCCAATAATCCCTACATGCAGCAATAGTAAACTGACGTTAAACACAAATATGCAAAACTTTGAGAAGTGTAACCTGTTTCACTAAAAGTTTTATTACAGTATCTTATGTTTGGTTTTAAGGGGGCTCCCATAGGACACCTAACTACTTTTACCAAAGTATATTCATGCCAAATTTGCTTTTTAAGTTTTTGTGTGTTTGTTTGTTTTTTTTTTACTTTGGAAATAAAGACAATTATCCAAATCTCACAACCTAGAAAAATAACACTGATAACATTCATAGACATAGCTCTATGGATATATTTTTAGAAAGATAACTGGGATCATTTGGTATTTTTAGCATTGCATTTGTCTATTTTCATTTAGCAGTAAATGAGTGTTTTTATGTCACTAAAATTCTTTGGAAACATAATTCTTAAGAGTTATAAAATCTTTCATTAGGTGGCAATTAAGAATTCATTTAACCAAATGCTATTTTAAATGAGCTTATGAAACCTATCTGCATAAGGATTTTGCACCGGATACTTCAAACCTGACTATGTCCTAAAAATATAATTATTTTCTCAGTAGAGTGGAATCCCTGAATCAAAGGGTGCAAAATGTTTTAAAACTCCTGATACATTCTGCAACCTTGCATTCTAGAAAAGGTGGGCTAATAGTAGATTGCCTGTCTTTATTATCACTGATTCTTAGCACTTAAAAATCTTTCCAGGGGCTCCTAGCTGGCTCAATCAGTACAGCAGGTGACTCCTGATCTCAGGGTCCTGAGTTCGAGCCCGATGTTGGGCATGGAGCCTACTTAAAAAAAAAACAAAAAACAACTTTCCAAATTTCAGGTGGAAAAATGCTACTCCACTATCACTTTAATTTTTTATTATAATTATTTCAAGTTGTTTTAGTCCTTTACTTACTTTGAATTTAAATCTTAATGTTTTCGTTACTGTACTACATGTGCCCCTCACACATAAGGACATTAATCTTTTACTATAACGGTGTCAAATACTTTTCCCAGTTTATGATTTGGCTTTTGTTATTTTTCACATTAAAGGTTTAAAAATCCTTTAACACCTTCGTTGAGATATAACTCACTACACAATTCATCTTTTTAAAGTGCACACTCAATAGTTTTTAGCCTATCTAGAGTTGTACAATTATCACCAGTCTATTAAGAGTATTTTCATCCCCACTAAGAGAAACACTGTACCTATTAGATGTCACTCTTTGTCACAGAAATAAAAGAACTTGCAAACAGTTAAGGTCCCGCAAATAGAGTTCCGAGGGTGTGGTCAAGACCGCCAAATGTTATGGTGATCAAAATGAGGATTTAAGAGAGTCCCCTTGATTTACTAACTAGGCAAAGAATATAGAGGGTCCTAGCAAAGAGAAGTTGTCGCTTTCAAATGAGTCTTGAAGGATAACCATTTTGATTATGTGTTTAATGAACCACCTCAGGGACGTTGCCACTCCACAGACGCTGGTTAATTACCAAAGAAACTGATGGACGCTAACATTGCAAACTAGGTCCCGGCGCAAACTCTAACCTAGCCCACCCGGCTCTAGACAGTCCGTGCCAAACCAAGACTTATCTAGAACTACGAATCCCAAAAGGCCACGCGCCGGACAACCACTAACTCAGAGGATAAACAGAGCGCAAGACATTTTGGGAACTGTAGTTTACAGCGCCGACCTCAACAGGCAGGCTCTCCATGCTTCCCACCAACTCCTTACTTGAGTTCTTCCGCCGAATACATCCCGAAGGAAATGCCCTGAAGCCTCCGCCAGGGCATGTTCTTTGAGCCCAACATCTTCTAGGTAATTTCCGAGTTCTGACACCCAGAGAGAGATTCCAATCAACACCGGCAACTTAACTCAGCTTCAAGCCAGCAGCCACCATGTGATTTAAAATGCGCTTGCGCGCGAGAAAGCTCGCTAGTTTGAGATTTACGTGGACGAGACCACTTTCACTGTAGGGGCGAAGTAATTTGACGACTTTCGATCTACCTCTTATTTTGAAAATATCGAAGACATATAAACACTGAAATAATAGTTCCTGAAAATTTCTTCGAGGCAAGTGGAGCGTTTTGAGTCTTTAACTTCCGTAGCAAAGTCTTTCAAACCATGAGCTTTTTTAACCCCCTAATTCTTGATCGCTTTTGTCTTGTTCCGTCTCAGCCAATAGCCGAGCCCCCTCTTGGTGATCCTGAAGGTCGAGGTCACGCTTTCCCAGGATGTTTCGCGAAGAAGCCAAGGATGGCGGCGGTTACGGCGAGCCGGTGGCTGCGCTTTCGCTGCAAGGTTTGTCTGACCCTGACGGGTCAGCGGGCAGGTCCGTGTGGACAGGCCTCCAACTGCAGGTAAGACACGCATGGAGAACCCAAGAGAAAGACCCTTTAGCCATTCGTCCTCTGTGTGGGGAGGACGAGAGCTGGGGAGCTAGGTACAATGGAGTGAGACGCGCATGCGCAGTTTCGCGGCCGCGTGCTTAACTCGACACGCGGAGCTGGAGTCCTGGGAAAAGGGCTTGAAACTCATTTGTTAGACGTCACTTATTGGGCGGCTGGTTAATCCTCGAATTAAGAACTGTCGTTAAGATTAGGATCCTGCTCTCTTGGAGCATGCGTTTTAGTGGATGTGGCTGCTAACAACCCCGTCCCAAGTTTTTAAAAATAGAAAAGTATGCGCCCTTCCTCATCTTTATCAAACGGGGAACTCTGAAGATTTTCCCAAATTAAGGGCAGTTTATGAGGGCCAGTGTGTGCTGGATGCTTTCGGGATGGTTGGCCAAAGAAATTATCTAGGTCTTCATAAAAACAAAGAAGTGTAAAAGATTGGAGCACAGCCTTTGGATTGCTGTGATTGTCACACCTGAGAGTTGTATTATTTAATTTTTTCACTAATTACAAACAGTGGTGGTGTGGAAGTAGTGTCAGTAGTTTGTAATGAAAAGTTGGGAAAACCCCAATTTTGAATTCGACGTTTGCCAATTTTTTAGTTGGTTAATAGATTTTCTCTTTTGTAGACTGCAGCTAGTAATAATTGTCCAAAAAATGGTGAGGAATAAGTGAGCTGTGTAGCTTGAGGTATACGTCTTATATGCGATACCTGCACGCAACTTATCAAAAAAGGAGAAAGTGCTTCACCTGATGCTCTAGAAGCCTTAATGCTGCTGTCTATCCCGGTCCTTTTCCTGGTAGTGCCATTGTTGACATTTTTCTACTCATTTCCATTGTCTGACATAGCATCTCTCCCACTGCATTTATCCACAAGACAGCAGTGGTCATTATATCCTGATGTCAGGAGATACAGATAGCATGGTTTATAAGAGTTGATGCCTCTCTAAAGTTGATCCTTAGCAGAAAAGTAACGTTTTAAAACGATGCCTGAGACCAGATGCCAATAGAGGAAGTGAATTTTATACCTAATCACGTTCTGGCAGTTTTAGGAATGGTACCAATGCTGTGTAGGAAGGGAATACATAAAATAATAATGCACATGGCTATGTGCTATTTTGATTGTATTTCTTAGTGTTATCAGAACATTTTAACTCAGTCATGGGTCAGTGACTCTGTATTTTGGATGAAAATATCAGCAGTTTCAAGTTTAAATGAGCGCATACATATTTGGCAAATTACTGATTGTTCAGTGACATGGGATGAAAGCCTGATGATCTTAGCTTAATAATTTATCGTAATTGGTGTAAGTGGGATACTCTTATCATCATGAGTGTGTTATTCATATAAAATAAGGAGCTCATTAAATTATCCCTCTTGGGGTGCCTGGGTGGCTCAGTGGATTAAGCCGCTGCCTTCAGCTCGGGTCATGATCTCAGGGTCCTGGGATCGAGCCCCACATCGGGCTCTCTGCTCCGCAGGGAGCCTGCTTCCTCCTCTCTCTCTGCCTGCCTCTCTGCCTACTTGTGATCTCTCTCTCTCTGTCAAATAAATAAATAAAATCTTAAAAAAAAAAAAATTATCCCTCTTGACCTTAGTCAAGATTAACAAAGTTGAAAGTCCCTTATGTTTCAAATCTGCTACTTTAAGTGGTTCAAATGATATTGAAAATTTTTCCCTGATTTTATTTAACGAGATTGACTAAAAAATATTGACCATATTGTGTCCTTATCTTGTATCTGTTTTGTAATGGTTTTGAACTTGCTGTCAGGCCATGTCTTCTCAGTATACATTGACATGAATCATTCAGTTATTTTGATCCATGACAATTGGGAAATTCGGTTCAAATGCACATAGGTGAAGGTGAGATGGAAACTTCATTAATGGGTACACTTCAGGGATTTTATTTTTTGCAGATTTTATTCTGGAAGTGCAACTGTCCCAAAGGTTGAAGGAGCTAATGTAACAGGTACGTAAAAATATATTGAAATGGTTTCATTTTTGTGTTAACACGTTGCACTTATTTGTAGTAGTAGTATTGGGAAACTGATTTACTTTTATTTTTAAATTAAGGGATTGAAGAAGTCGTCATTCCAAAAAAGAAAACTTGGTGAGTATTCCATGTTCATTCAAGTGATTGAGGGCAAAACATTTGTAGGTAAGGAACCAGTGACATGAAGAACGATAGAGAGCATTCCTCGGGACAAAACAGTGTGGGAGAAAAACTTGGGATTTGAAAAGAACATAAAGAAGAAGGTGGAGAGAAGTGAGTGAATGGGGCATGAGATTTACATAAGGGTTAAGAGATCTTCTGAACTAAGTTTGGGTTAAAGTTAAATAATGGTTAATTTGTGAACATCATTATTAGAATAACTTTTCCCCCCCCATTTAAGAAAGTTCTTAGAAGGTTGGCAGACCAGACAGAAGTTCTATCTTTACAGTCTTTAATGAAGTAAAATAAAATAGTGTGGACAGAGTTTAGCCTTTTTTAGTTAACTAGGTAGACCTTTGAATACATTGCCTTATTCAGCATTTGTTGAATATGTGAGAACTGAAACTTTCCCATAGAATTCTTTTTTTCTTTTTTTTTTTCCCATAGAATTCTTATAGTAATGATTTTGAATGCATTTTATGACCCTAAAAATCTAGGTCTTCTCCAAGTAAGACTTGAAGATCAAGTCTATTTAAAAAAAGAATAAACCTTTTTAAGTTAGAGAAGTAATTGACTATTGTGGGGGGGGGGTGGGTTAAGTGCAAGAAGGCAGTAAAATTACCAACAATCCCTCTATTCAGACACCGTTTACTTAATCTGTCTGTCCTACAGTAAAATGTGGATAATGACAGCACCAGGCCTAAAGGAATAAAGGAGCATTTGTTTTTTGTTTTTTGTTTTTTTCCTTTTTTTTTAAATTAATTAATTAATTTATTTTTTCAGCGTAACAGTATTCATTGTTTTTGCACCACACCCAGTGCTCCATGCAATACGTGCCCTCCCTATTACCCACCACCTGTTCCCCCAACCTCCCACCCCTGACCCTTCAAAACCCTCAGGTTGTTTTTCAGAGTCCATAGTTTCTCATGGTTCATCTCCCCTTCCAATTTCCCTCAACTCCCTTCTCTCCATCTCCCCATGTCCTCCATGTTATTTGTTATGCTCCACAAATAAGTGAAACCATATGATACTTGACTCTTTCTGCTTGACTTCTTTCACTCAGCATAATCACTTCCAGTCCCGTCCATGTTGCTACAAAAGTTGGGTATTCATCCTTTCTTTTTTTTTTTTTTTAATAAACATATAATGTATTTTTATCCCCAGGGGTACAGGTCTGTGAATCACCAGGTTTACACACTTCACAGCACTCACCATAGCACATACCCTCCCCAATGTCCATAGCCCCCTCCTCCTCTCCCAACCCCACCTCCCCCCAGCAACCCCCAGTTTGTTTTGTGAGATTAAGAGTCATTTATGGTTTGTCAGGAATAAAGGAGCATTTGAATAGCGCCTTCCATGTAGTCAGCTCTCAAAGGAGCACTCTTTTTAAAGTTCTGGGATATAATTTTTTTATATAAGTTACAGTTGATTCTTGAATAACATGGATTTGAACTGTGTGGGTCCATTATATTTTTCCATAAATACAGTACCGTATTCTTATGCTTGTCTTAAAAATTTTTTTTTCTGGCTAACTTTGTTATAAGAATACACTGTGCAGTGCACCTAGGTGGCTCAGTTTGTTAAGCAACTGCCTTCAGCTCAGGTCATGATCCCGGGATCGAGTCCCTCATCTGGCTCCCAGCTCCATGGGGAGGCTGCTTCTCCTGACCTTCTCCTCTTTCATGTTCTCTCTCACTGTCTCTCAAATAAATAAATAAAATCTTGGGGGGAAAAAAGCATAATCTTGTGTAACGTACTTAATGTACAAAATATGAATTAATCAGTTCATGAAGTGTGCATTAATCAATTGTTCATGTTATCAGAAAGACTTCAGTCAATAGGCTATTACGTTTGGGAAGACTCAAAAATTAAACATGGATTTTTGACTCTGCAGGGAACACGAGAGTTGGTTGGCACCCCTTGTTCAAGGGTCAGCTGTATTCATTTAGTTTGGGAGAATTGATTTGTATCTATGAACGAGGCACTTTCTTGCGGCATTCATGTCTAAAGCACATTACCAACCCACTGTGCCTCTGTCCCTAAAGGAGGTACTACAGAGAATACGAAAGGGAAAATTTGGAGGATGTGCTCAAGTGGTTTACGATATAGTTGAGTCACGTGCATGTTTTAAATCTTACATCTTAAATTTGTGTAAGTACTAATCTTACACGTGGCTGGAGGCACACAAGATATGATAAAATCAGTAATGATTATATTACATTAATCAAGGGGAGTTATATTGAATATGTAGAAATTTACCTGTGCCTTAAATGAGTAAGATTATTTTATTGGAATCAGAATCACCAGGGAGGGCACCTGGGTGGCTCAGTTGGTTAAGCATCTGCCTTCAGCTCGTCTCATGATCCCAGGGTCGTGGGATCAAGTCCCGTATCCGACTCCTTGCTCACTGGGGAGCCTGCTTCTTCCTCTCCCTCTACTGCCAGCGCGTTCTCTCTCTCTCCTGTGTCTAATAAATAAAATCTTTAAAAAAAGAATCACCAGGGAATTTTGTTTAAAATGCATATCCCTGTAGGTAATTCTTGTGAGCCCTAAAGTATGAGACCTACAGATACACAGAACAGTAAGGTAGAATGGGACATGACCATGACATATTTGCTGGTAGGAAGAGGCCAAGCAGGCAGTCCTGTGAAAAATGGTCTTTCAGAGTAAGGGAAATAAGGTAGCTAGTAGAGAGCATTGGCCAGTAAACTGAGGCCCAATTATTTATGGCCCAGGAAATAAGAATGGTTTTTACATTTTTTTACACTTGAAAAAAGTGAAAAGACTTTTTTTATTTGAGAGAGAGAGAGAGCATGAGCAGGGAGGGTCAGAGGGAGAAGCAGACTCCCTGCTGAGCAGAGAGCCCAATGTCGGGTGCAATCTAGGGATTCCAGAATCATGAACTGAGCTGAAGGCAGTTGCTTAACCACCCGAGCCTCCCAGGCTCCCCAGAGAAAGTGAAAAGACTTTCATGGTGAAAATTATATGAATTTCAAATTTCAGTGTCAGCTAAAACTGTTTTGGAGTGTAGCCTCATTTGCTAATGTTGTCTGTGGCTACTTTTATTCTATACTGGCATAACATACAACGGAGTCCCTGTGACCTATAGAGTAAAAAATACTATTTGTTTCTTTAAAGAGAAAGTGATGATTTCTGTGCTCAGGAATTTAGGGTTTTAGACCTGGAAGAACCATAAGGACTACAAATTCTTGTTGCCTTATTTTAGATATCACCTTTTAAAGTTGTGATCTCCTAGGTCACTCAGGTAACATAGAAGACGTCAACAAATTATACAGGGTCATTGTGAGTTTTCATAGGTGAATGTGATGTGATAAAGGCAGTGTTGTGGGCACCTGGGTGGCTCAGTTAGTTAAGCGACTGCCTTTAGCTCAGGTCATGATCCCAGAGTCCCTGGATCGAGTCCCACATCGGGCTCCCAGCTCCATGGGGAGTCTGCTTCTCCCTCTGACCTTCTCCCCTTCGCAGGCTCTCTCTCACTCACTGTCTCTCTCTCAAATAAAATCTTTTAAAAAATAAATAATGGCAGTGTTGTGAACACGTTAATCTGAATTGTGTAGTGATTTTAGGGATGACAGGGAGTCCATTTATGATCAGTGCATTGGTAACTCGGTCCTAAAAGAAATAGATACTAAAACTTACTAGAGGGGCACCTGGGTGGCTTAGCTGGTTAAACATCTGACTCTTGAGGGGCGCCTGGGTGGCTCAGTGGGTTAAGCCGCTGCCTTCGGCTCAGGTCATGATCTCAGGGTTCTGCTCAGTGGGGAGGGGATCCTGCTTCCCTCTCTCTGTCTCTCTCTGCCTGCCTATCTACTTGTGATCTCTCTGTGTCAAATAAATAAATAAAATCTTAAAAAAAAAAATCTGACTCTTGATCTCAGGGTCATGAGTTCAAGCCCCATGTTTAAAAAAATATATATTAGATTGGCACAGAGAAGATGTGGAGAAATGGATGCCCAGATACATTTGTTGATCGGGCACTCAATTGAAATAATACTTTGGAGGAAAGTTTGCAGTCATAATTTAAAATGTGTATACCTTATTGAATAGCTATTCTGGGGGAGCACTTGCATAAATCCAAGTACTTATGTGTTTTTTATAACTTGGGAGTAATAACAAGCTGAGACAGTCTAAATGCCTGTAGATAAGTGGGTAATGAGAACTGGTTTTCATTTAAAGAACTAGAGTATATGTAGTAACATGAATAGTACAGATTTACATAAGCAAATGTTGAGAATGACGGTGTGTGTTTTTTATGGCTGTGTGTGTGTGAGAGAGAGAGAACTTGAAAAGTTCTGGAAATACAAAAACCAAACTTGCAACGCCTGGCTGACTCAGTCGGTAGGGCAGGGTGTAGAGAATTAAATACCAAACTCCGTGGAGTAGGAGGCGGGGGCCACAAGATGACCCCATAACCTGTAATGTTCTCATTTGTATTTTAGGGATAATGTATCCATTGAGGTTGCTTTTTAAAATTACTCTTTTTAGAAAAGAGAACTAGTGAGTACTCTGAATGTCATAATCTTACTGTCATTTGTTCAATATGTTAGGAAGATATGTTGACTTGCTAGGACATACATGCTAACGTAGGCTTTAGGGGATGCCAAGAGATGTGAGGATGTCTTCGTCTTGAAGAAATTACATAAATGTGTGGGGTTTTTGTTTTTAAGATTTTATTTATTTATTTGATCCCAGGATCCTGGGATCATGACCTGAGCTGAAGGCAGAGGGTTTAACCCACTGAGCCACCCAGGCGCCCCCATAAATGTGGTTTTTAAAAAAGGATAGAAAATCCAGTGGATTTTATATACATCAGGACATTATTCAGTCTTGATGTAATACAAAATTTCCTGTATGTTTTTTCTATTTGAGATGATTTATGTTTATATAAATGTTACATTAAACTTTTTCTTGAAAAATGCTTTTGGTTTATTAAATTGATCTCACTGTTGGAAATGAAACACAAAATGTAACAGAAGTAAAAATATATTTAGAGACAAATTACCTTGGTTTGTCTATTCAGTGAAATCTTCTTTTCTGGTAGTTAGTGAGGGTCTCCACTCATAGCACAGCAGACAGCTGGCCTGAGATTTTTATAAAGCTTATATAGTTGAGAGGTTCTAAATGAGGAGAGTACAGCGGAGTCATCTGGGGATTCAGTAAGAATGTATGTGACAATTCTCTGTGGAACTTGGAGTATTTGATTCAGGGAGTCCAGAGTGCATCTTGTGATTTATTCTCATATGTAGCTGAGTTAAGAGCCACCACTTTAGATAAAAGAAGCCCAGAAAGTGCAATGAGAATGCCTAGGAAAATGGGGCACCTGAATTTGAGCCCCATATGGGTATAGAGGTTATTTAAAAATAAAATCTTAAAAAAAAGAATGCATAGGAAAATGGGTAGGGCAAGATTAGACTCAGGATAGATTGTTTCATGAGCTAGGGGTGGAAATCGCTAGGCCTTTGGAGATGGTATGATGACCATGCCAGAGAGGGTAGGCAGAGTATAGTAGGAACATGTACTGCCCACCTTTAGGCAGAAGCATAGGACAGGTCTCTCATTTTCTAGCTTGTTTTTCTAGCGATCTTGAGGAATAAGAGCTGGCTTTATTTGAGACCTAAACTTTATTATTGGCCAGTCCATACTGAGAGTAGAATCAGTCACTTGTTCGTTTGTGAGTATGGAAATCCCTGCTATGGGGTAACTTGTGCTTCTTGTTCTTAGGGACAAAGTGGCTGTTCTTCAAGCACTTGCGTCCACGGTGAATAGGGTAAGTAGACTTTTAGCTTTTTGTTGTGGATCTTGAAAGTTTCTTAGAAATGATCTAATCCAGTCCCTTCATGTGATAAATGGGGAAACTAAAGCCTTTAAAGGAACTGACTCTAAAAGTGCTTGACTTAGGCCCTTGTCTTTTATCTCCAAATTCAGTGTTTTTATCCTAAACCAGTAATCCTTAAACTTAATTCCCTGAAGAGCTGTTGAAATGTCCAGCCCTGGGGATGGTTTGGGTGTGATACTGTAATGCAAGTATCTGTGGACCAACTTTGAGGAATATTGTGTTTACAGTGCTGTAAATAATGCAACGATTAAGAACGTGGGTCTGGAGCCAGTGTTTTGTTTCATAGCTGAGCAACTAGCTTTGTGATCTGCATCAAAAAGTTATTTTATTTCTTGATGCTTCTATGTGTTTATAAAGTGGGGATTAATTATGGCATCAAACTTTAAGGTTACCGTGTGAAATAATTTAGTACAAAATAAAAGGATTTAGGGCAGTGCCTGGCACAAAAGAAGTGCTCAGTAAATGCTGGCTCTTTTATTATTACTGCAACTTATTTTAGTGAAATATTTGTCAATAACTTGTTCTGTTGACAGTTCACAGAGTTTATAGTCTGATAGGTTAACTAAAATCTTGGTAAATGCCTCCAAAATGGGAACTTTTTTTTTCCTTTGAAGAATCTCTACACCCAGATCTTAAAACTAGCATATCCGAACCGAAACCTTTGCTGTCTCCTCAATAGCAACTCCATTATTCTAAATGCCAAAGTCAAAACCGTAGGAGTTATCTGTGACTCCTCTTTCTTTCATGTTGCACGTTAATAAATCCTTTGTTTCTTCCTTTAAGATAACATGTGTGTGGAGTCCCATCATCTCTCCAGGTTAATGACTGGCTGGGAGAACACTCAGGACTCAGGATATATCCTACAGCTATGATTTATTATAGAAAAGGCACAAAGCAAAGTCGGCCGGGGCAAAGTCACACGGGGTAAAATCCAGAAGAAACCAGGTGCAAGTTTCTGAGAGTCTTTTCCCAGTAGAGTCACACAGGACACTTTTCATTCCTCCAGCTGAGTTGTAACAGCATGTGTGAAACGTCTACCATGAAAGTTCATTAGAGACTAAGGGCCCAGAGGTTTTTCTGGTGTCTGGCCACATAGACACCCTGTGCCTGGCACATACCAGAATTCCAGACTTTCAGAAGGAAGTACAAACAGTTTAGGCACAGCGAGCCGTTTCATCAGTCCCGGGGGTGGTGGGAACCCTCCCCAAATCCAGGTTTCCAGGTGCCAGCTAAGGGCCAGCCTTGCAAGCAGGCCTTTCTAAGGACAGCAGTCTCGGGCCTGGTAACTCTTTCTGCACATCATCAGATTCTGCACTCATATCATCACCACAGTTGCTTTCCTCGTGTAAGTTATTAACATCTAATACTCTGGACTGATCCCAGCAGGCTCGGTCTCTTACACTGCACCAGCTCCCCACACACTGCTTGCAGTTAAGCAGCCGTGATGATCCCAGTAAAATGTTGGATCACATCACTCCTTCCTCAGAACTCGAGTGGCCTAATTTGTCATAATTGGGATAAAAACTGAGGTCCATATGAGGGCACCTATGGCCCTCCCGCTATCCTCCCCACCCCCACATTACCTCTGACAGCGTCTCTTGCTATCTTGGACACCGCAAGCCTCCTGGGCCTCCTGGCTAATTCTGTTCCCAACAGGCACAGCTCTGCCTCAGGGTCTAGTGTTTGCTTTTCCTTCTGCCTGGACTGGTTCCCCAGGTACTCTCATCACTTGCTCCCTCACCTGCTGCACTCGACGTCAGTGTTGCTTCTTCAGTGAGGCCTTTCCTGACCACCCGACTTAAGTTGTAGACCTGCTACTTTCTTGTCCCTTTTTGTACTTCATTTTTCTGCATAGCAGTTACCTGTTTTTCATTTACTGTATGTATATTGTTTATTTTTACTTTCTGGAGGTTCCCCCCCATTAGACTAAGCTTTATTGGGGTAGAGGGTGATTTTATTGTCTCCCTGGAGCGAGAATAATGCCTGGCACGTAGGTGCTCTGTAAATAATGAGTAGGACGGCACTGAACTATGGCTGTGGCAGTTGGGGTAAGGGACAGTGGAGTCGGTAGGGGAAGTTAAGGAACTAGCATCGGCTGGATCTGATGATATCTCAGTTGACTAGAAGTAGTGGGACAGGATCTACAGGTTGGACTGCAGATTGGTCAGTACCATTCACTGAGAGAAGACAGGACAGGTGGTAGCTTCGGGGAAGTTCACTTTAGGGATCAATTTGGCTTGAGGCATCTGAGCTACAGGGCCAGAGTGGAATTGTTTCACACAGACGGTTGGAGGACTTGGAAATCTTATCTAGGGAGGGAAGTTAGGAGATAATGGGAAGAATAAATCTAGTAAGTTAAAAGAAGCCCAGCATGTCACCAGAACTAGAGGCCCCAAACAGGTTTCTGACAGGGGTGGTGCAGAGGGTCAGAACCAGAGCCAGGCACTAGTTTGAGTGTAATCAGGGAGTGAGCAGTCCGGGGCAGCTAACGGAGAACCGCCACCTCTGGTTTACCATTACCTGACTGCCTCGTTCAGTAGAGTGACATGACCACATGAAATGAGCCTCCCATGAGTATGAAGGGATATCGGTTTGGAAAGTGGCAGCAGGAAGCAGAGACCCCCCAAAAAATCCTACTTCTACTTAATCCTACTTAGGTATGAGCAGCCTTCTCTTGAGAGGTGCCGGGCCCGCTCTCCCCTGGAGAGTCTGAGTCAGACAAGGCATCAAGGGGACAGTTAGAGATTCTGGATGTAGGGTGAGTTTTCCCTATGGCACAAAGGTCCCAGAAGACCCAGGAAAGTAGGCTCTAAGGGAGAAGAGAGGAATAGAGGAAGTAATTGGGGGCCAGTTTTCAGTGAATGGTACTGAAGAGTTGTTCAGGGTTCTCCCTAAAACAGGGTAAAGCAGTATGTAGAACGTTCGACAACAGGACACAGGAGAAGCTGCTGCTATTAGCTCCTTCCAAGAGGGCACTGCACTATCTTCTATTTGGGGAAGGGACTCTTGGTGGGTAGTGGCTAGGTTTGAAGGTGTGCAGGACATCGGTGCCCATATTGGTTAATTCAGAGGATCTTTCATTTAAAACAGCACTAGTTCCTGGAAGCACCCTCAGATCTGAAGAAGCAGTCGCGGGAGTTTGAGTCATTGTTTGCTGTGTGTGTAATGACAAATGCGTATTACAGAGCTAAGAGTGTGGTATAGATGTTAGTGTTTTTCTGACGACAAACACACACATATTTCTGTATGTGTTATGTATCTAATACTTATTTTACAGTGTTTTTGGTCATCAAAACTCAAGGTCTTAATGAAAATCTAACTAAAGAGACTTCTGTTTCTTCACAGGACACTACGGCTGCCCCTTACGCATTTCAGGATGATCCTTATCTCATACCAACATCCTCTTTGGAATCCGTGAGTATCTTTGTGCACTTTTTCTAGCATCGTTTTATCTTGTTCGGGTATAAGCACGGATACAGAATTTGACTTACATGTAAAAACCTTTGAAAAGTTAACAGTTCAGAGTTTTGGAGATTGGCTGTGGGAAGGATTTGGGATTTAAAACTTAGGGCTCCTCACACTGGAGCAGTCCACTCGGCTTCAGTGCGCTGGTTTCATATACCCCCAGCTGTATAAGATGTGACCTAAAATGTCACACTCAGTAGCAGAGGGGGACATACAACAGCATGTAATTTAACTTCTGATTGGGCTTCTGTGTATTGCTGCATTCTTGGGTGGGGGGTGGATGGTACTTGCTAAGAGTGTCATTTTGATCTCTTGAGTCAGTTTACATCTAAATCCTTTTCTTTATATAGCGTTCGTTTTTATTGGCAAAGAAGTCTGGGGAGAATGCAGCAAAGTTCATTATTAATTCATATCCCAAATATTTTCAGAAGGACATAGCTGAACCTCATATACCGGTAAGGAGAGGTAATTGTGATTTTTCAGGTATTACTAAGTAAATGTAAATGAAACCAAGTTTTAGGGCTAATATTTCAGTAGCCACTTGAATGGCCTTAGTATTTGGGTGAAGTCTTTTGATGTATATGGTTATCTTTGCTTCAGTAGTAACCCCCCCCCCCCCCCAAACACCTGTCTGTGTTTGCTCCTCATTTTGTTTTCCCTGTTTGGCTTCTGTGACACCAGAATCTTAGGTCTTTACCTCTGTGACTGTTCTTCTCAGTTTTTTTGAGTAGCTTTTCTATCTACTACTTAAGTGTGGAGGTCTTCTTAGGTTTCCAGGCCCAGTCATTGTCTTTTTCCTGTCTGCAGTTTTCCCGCGGCAGCCCTTCTAGTCCGTTTGGCATTCTTGTAGACCTGGCCCAGATCCTTCAAGCTTTGATATTTGATAGTCCAGTGTCCTGGTTTCTCTTCAGTGTGTGTCAGCCCTTCGGCCTTTCACTTTGAACTCTAAATTGTATTTCCAGCTACCTCTGCATTGTGTCGTCATGGAGTGTGAGTGTTGTGCGGCGTGTTAGCTATTGTGCTCTGTGCCAGTGTTACCGTGGCCCAGTGGAACAGAAGCACCTCTGCCCTCCTGGGTTTATTAGTGGAAATAGGAGCCTCAGACCCATGTCCCAGACTCCTTGCTTCCCAAAAGGCACGCATCCAGGCACAGCCTCCTGCTTCTCAGGGAGCTTCTGCCAGTGACAAAGTAGGAGGTCAGTGTGATTGTGTAGGTGATGCTGCTGGAGTCCTGTGTGGAGACAGTGGCAGTGATGGTCCACTCGCACCCCTGGATGTTTCTAACCAGTAGTTCCTCTTCTGTGCTGATGAGTTGACCTCTGCTTGAAGCCTTGTGTGAGTCCCTGCCTCCCTGGTAGACAGCACTGTCACACCTTCTAGATGTCTCGTCATTTACATGCACATTGCTGTTCTTTCCTTCCTTGCTCTGTTAGATGGGGAGAACCTTGAAAGTAGAGAAGGCCTTTCACCTGTGCCTCTAATTCCTCGCTTTGTGCCTGGCAGAAAATGGTCAGCATTCAATAAGTAATGAAATAAACTAGTGAGTGAAGTAAAATCAACCGATCTTGGTGATGGTCAGTGTTTTTAGAGTATAAGAAGCATCCGGGCTGATGCTCCTTTGCAAATCAGATATACTCTGACACTGGGGAACAAGATTGGAAGGAAAGGAGAAAGGATCGTTTTGGCAGAGGATGAAATAAATTCAGCTTGAAGTTGGGGATTTTTTAGATTGAAATAAATATTTTGGGGGGCTTTTCAATTCTCCCTGAGCTAGGAGATAGCTAAATGATCTTGTTTCGAATCCCTGAGGGGTTCTTTGATCTTTTTTTTTTATTTAATATAATTCTTTTAAGTTATATTCCCTACAAAGATGTGTATATGGTGCCCCATGCGTGAAACATGAATTGGGACCATAAAGTTTTATTTTGGTGTGTTGGTGATAAAAGTTTAGTCCTGCTTGGTTACTGCCCTTTTACCTGTTTGTGGTAATTAGCCATCTTCTTTTCCTAGTGTTTAATGCCCGAGTACTTTGAACCTCAGATTGAAGATATAAGTGAAGCAGCCTTGAGGGAAAGAATCAAGCTCAAAAAAGTGAAAGCATCTGTGGACATGTTTGATCAACTCTTGCAAGCAGGTGACTCAGTTCATTTAAAGCACCCCTAGGAGGGGTACCTGGGTGGCTCAGTGGGTTAAAGCCTCAGCCTTCGGCTCGGGTGGTGATCTCAGGGTCCTGGGATCCAGCCCCGCATCAGGCTCTCTGCTCGGTGGCCTGCTTTCCCTGCCTCTCTGCCTACTTGTGGTGTCTGTCTGTCAAATGAATAAATAAAATCTTAAAAAAAAAAAAAAAGGCACCCCTAGGAACGTGGGCTTGGAAGTGGGCTATGCTTACGTGATCCCGCTGGTTGTGAGCAAAAGTTAGAAGGATCGCTGCTTGATGCTGTGGTTATGCTTTTAAGAGTTAATATTTCAAGTTCTGCTGCAGCTTTTGTTTTTTTTGGGAAATGTAAGCGAGATGGAGTCGCAACTTAGTTTACTGTGCTCTGGACTGTATTGTGCAGCAGGCAGAGAAATGAGAGAACCATTCTTCCTTGGCTTCTGTTTTTAACCTTAGGAATGTACATACTGTATTCACATTTCTTGCACTTTTTAAGTATGTTTGGAGGCATAAACAGACAAGGAATATTTAAAAAGGGAAGAGCACTAAACTGGGATATTGATTCTAACTCTGATACCGATTAGCTCTGTGGCTTTGGAAAAATCACTTAAATTTCTCAGAACTTCTGTCTCTAAAATTCTGACTGTCTGACTTTGATCTGGATGAACCTCTAGCGAAGTAGATCTCAATTGCATGGCCTGTAAGCTACCAAGACAACAGCGTACCTATAATAACATCAGAGGCAGTGGGATTGTAAGTTAATGGACTGAACAGAATGCTGTTCAGTGATTTAGGATAATAGTCAAACACAGAAGAGAGAGGAACTGGGCTGAATCACTCAGTACATTTTTCAGCACAAGAGACCTTTGCAGAAAGCTGTGTTTGATTTGAGAATATTGATGTATTGTCTGCTGGACATTGAATATACAGTTGAATTGCTGAAGCACATTATACTTTAGGGAGGCTTTTGCCTCTGCTTGTTGCATATGGTAATTGGTAAGTCTGCATTCAGGTACTCAGTGCTCAGACCTGTCTTCCTCTAGGTTCATACCACTATGTGCTGTAGGCACATGCGGACACTCCATACACGCCTCTAAAGACGGCGTGTCAGCCCCACAGCTCAGAGTAACAGAACAAGCCAATATGCCATGGGGGCGGGGGCGGGTAGAGGAAGCTTTACTGTCAAGCCCCTCATAAGTACCAAACACTTTGCTTGGCATTTCACATGCTGAATTTAATTCTATAATGCCTCAGGAGTTGCTGTGTTTTATAATCATTCTATAAAGGAAGCTGGTTATTAAGTAAGTTTCCAGGGATACAGAGTTCTGAGATAGTAAGATCCAGTCCAGTTCCCCTCCACAGCCTCTGTTCTCGCCACTGCCATGCTCTTTTATGAGCTTTTAAACGTCCCAGTTGGCATTTTTTATTATCAGTATATTTTCTTTAGAAAAAATACTGTATCTTATACTTCCTGTTCCCTTTTTTCCCCTAGTGTCAAGACGGGAACATAATGTTCTTGAGTATTGCTTTTTTTAAAAACTACTGTAACTAGACATTTGTGCTCACATATCTAGACAAGTATTCCAGTGAGGGCCTGGATCCAAGTAGAATAGTTCTGCTTGCATTTGTAGAAATGGAACTGGGCCAGGGGAACTGAGTGGCAGTCATTTGCTGAGTGTTCAGTTTGGAAACGATCATTAAAACCATGAGATCGTTTCCCTGGGGACATGAGCATGTAAACTAAGCACAGGGTCAGGCGTTGTCTTGTGCTTTAGTCCCTCCTGTCAGACACCACAGTTAGTAGAGATTGTGTCCCTGTCTGCATCCCTTTAGGTGTTGGGGTTCATGTGGACTGCATCCTCATCCATGCTGAGAATGGTGGATGACATGATGTATGCAGCCAAGAGCCACAGCCTGCAGAAAAAGTGAAGAATTTTAATGCAGTGAGTTTCAGTTCTTTATTGTTTCAATGTTTCTTTCCCTTTTTTTCTCTTACCCACAGGAACCACTGTATCTTTGGAAACAAGTAATAGTCTCTTGGATTTGTTGTGCTACTATGGTGACAAGGAACCCTCAACTGATTATCATTTTCAGCAAAGTGAAAAATCTGAAGAGTTGGTAATGGTTTTGGCAGTGATTTTTTTTTTTTAATTTCTTTTGCCAATAATAACCATTTCAAAGTAAGATGGTTCTTATGCCCTATGTTAGGATAATAGAGGTTTGTTCTGAGGTGCAGTATGGTATAGTAGCTTTGATAAAAAGTGGTGTGTAGGAGGAAAGATCTAAACAATTGTTTTAATTCTGGTTCCCTTAAAAATATGTTGATCTTGCCTAAAAAATATGTTGACCTTACCTACCACATGCAGGCAAAGCCTTGACCAGAAATGTTTAGACAAACTCCTCTGTTGTTACTTACACTTACCATACGTAAGGAACAGGGAAAGACTCCGCGGCCCCAGCCACCCCCCCCACCAAAATATGCATACATAACGTGGGCAGAGAGGCATGAGCTCACTGTGGGGTGTAGGGCAGTATTGTGCCAAGGGCCGGCCTGTAGATAGGGAGCGCTATCTTTCTCAATCTGAGAGTTTTACTTCTGGAAAAAGATCCCGAGGACATCTTTGGGTCATGTGAATAAAGAATATATACATCATTTTCGGGGCGCCTGGGTGGCTCAGTGGGTTAAAGCCTCTGCCTTCGGCTCAGGTCATGATCCCAGGGTCCTGGGATCGAGCCCCGCATTGGGTTCTCTGCTCAGCAGGGAGCCTGCTTCCTCCTCTCTCTCTGCCTGCCTCTCTGCCTACTTGAAATCTCTGTCCGTCAAATAAATAAAATCTTTAAAAAAAAATATATATATATATATATACACATCATTTTCATAGTGTTGGTGCATGTAGATAGAAAAATGTGGAAAACTGGATGTCCAGTGACAAATGATTGGATTATGGTAATGTGGTTGACAGGACTAATGTAGGTCTGTTTGGCTGTGGAAAGATGCACCATATATTGAAAAGTGAGAAGATAGGCTTGACAATATTATTTCATTTTTATAAAGTATTTCCATATGCATGAGAGAAGATGAAAAGTGCTTTTCCTTCTATTTGTCTAATTTTCCTCCATTGAATAGGGGTTATTTACATACAGAGTAATTAAGTCGTTTAAAATGTATAGGCAGGTGATTTGTTTCCCTGGGGCTCAAGCTTGATAGAGCCAGCTTAAGCCAGGTTGTGTTTGGATTTGCAGTTCTTCTCTCCCGTTGAGGCTGTGCAGGGTACCGCTTCATCTGTCTCCAGGCTGTCAGTTCTCATTTCAAGTGCTAGCTTTACTTTCTGTCTCTAAGTGAGCTGATTTATGCTGAAAAAATTATCAGTTTTTTAAATGAACATTTACTGGTTTTCTTTCACTTTCTGTTGGATCTGTATTTTATTTTTACAAAGTTTCCTTTGCCTTTTTTTTTTTTTAAGATTGTATTTATTTACTTGACAGATCACAAGTAGGCAGAGAGGCAGGAAGGGAGAGAGGGGGAAACGGGCTCCTCACTGAGCAGAGAGCTCAATGCTGGGCTCAATCCCAGAACCCTGAGACCATGACCTAAGCTGAAGGCAAAGGCTTAATCCACTGAGCCACCCGGGTGCCCCTCCTTTGCCTTTCTGGTTTTAAGTATCTGAGTAGGAGAATGCATTGCATTGTCATTTTTTTTTTTTCTTTTTTTTGATGGTTCATTTCAGGAGGAGGCCGCAGAGGAAAATAACAAGAAATCAAAGAAGGCCGATCATCAGTTTGGAAACCTGTGGAGGTACGTTACACGTCAGGAGAACCTTGTAGTGTGGTTTTTTTATGGGGTATGTCATGTTCCCCAGCACCCCCTCAAGAAGATGTGCTCCTGAAGTTTCTAAAGTAGAATTTGTTTTCAACATACAGTACAAGTGTGACCTTGGCATGATATGCATTTAGAGCTCGTTCCGTAAGAGCTTTACTTCCAACGAGCAATACTCAGTTCTTCCTGTGCCTGTTCGTGCCCCCCCCCCCCCAACGCCCCATTTCATTTCGTGTCACCTTACATAGTGTTGGTTCCTTGGGTAGTGCCATCAGTGCTCCTACTCTGCAGTATATAACTCACGTTCTGAAAGATTGGCTCATTTTGTTCGTGTAAGAATACACATCCACTGGAATATAGCTCTAAATTAAGGCAACTGGCCAGCAAGCAGAAGTACTCAGCATTTCTAGACAGAAGGTGAATAATGTTTAACTAACATTTGAGAATTGAAGTTAACCAAGTAGAAATGTCTAAGAAATATTTCATGTGGACGTCTGGAGAAGGAGAGCTACCATTAGTATCTGAAGTCTTTTAAAGTGCTAAGTTGAATTTAATAATAGTAGATTTTAATAGTAGATTTAATAGTAGATTTTAATAATTTCGTGTAGTGGTTAAGAGCTTGGACTTTGGCATACCGTCCTGGCCCAAATCCTGCTTCTGATTTCCAAGACCTCTTTGTAAGATGGTTACGTTAGGTGAGTGAGTGGTTGATAGGGAGGAAGGAAGAAGATGCCCCAGAGTGTGACACGTACACACTAGACTGTGAGAGAGATTTTGGAAAAACTGCTTGTCCGTGGGGGGCTCTGGGGAGTTGTATATGGTTGAGAGAGGGTGGGGAAACTTCAGTGTGTACCCTCTGTACACTTTACTTTTTGTTCAGTGTCGTATGTATTTTTTGTAAAAATTTTCAGTCCTGGTTCTGTCGTTAACCACGAAGCTGCGGACCACTTGAGGTGTTTAAGCCTCAGTTTTTCCCACTTTTCAGAGTGCTAACCATCTCTCTCTCTCTGGATGCTAGGAATTGTGTGTATGAAGTGCTTGGCAAAGTGCTTGGAACATTTTGAACTCTCAGTAGGTGTGGTAGCTATCGGTTTTTCCTGTTTCCCCTGGTTCATTTACTCTTCTGTGTCTAGGCCAAAAAACAATGCAGAGAGAATCTTTGCTCTCATGCCAGAGAAAAACTCACACTCCTACTGCACAATGATCCGAGGAATGGTGAAGGTAACATTTATTTTTATATTTCTGTCTTTAATGTCCACTAATTCCTGGTTTTTCACCCTCAGAATTGTTGACAGTTGGGCTGCATAATGCATTGCGGTGGGGGCTCTCCACTGCACCGTGGAGTGTTTAGAAGCTCCCTATTCTATACCCACTGCATGTCAGTGTTGCGTCCTCCCCCCTTCAGTTGTGACAACTAGAAATATCTCCAGGAATTACTGCATGTCACCTGGGAGGCAAAATTTCCACAGCAGTGGAGTATAAACTTCTTAAAAACCAGGACCTTGTCTGCTTCTTTTGCAATTTACTTTGTATTCCCAAACCCTAAGACAGTTGCTGTGCAAATATTTCTCAAGTCAACATATATGATGATGCTTAATGTTTATGCTCTGTCTCCCAGCACCGAGCTCTTGTGCAGGCATTAAACTTGTACACTGAATTACTAAACAACAGACTCCATGGTAAGTGTGTTTGTGGAGAATTTCCTTTTCTTTTCTTAAGAATCTGTAACATTGGGGCACCTGGGTGGCAGAAGCCTCTGCCTTCGGCTCGGGTCATGATCCTGGGGTCCTGGGATCGAGCCCCGCATCAGGCTCTCTGCTCAGCGGGGAGCCTGCTTTCCTTCCCCTCTCTCTGCCTACTTGTGATTTCTATCTGTCAAATGAGTAAATAAAATCTTAAAAAAAATCTGTAACATCTGGAATGCCTGAGTGGCTCAGTCGGTTAAACATTTGCATTACACTCAGGTCATGATCATAGATAGGGTCTTGGGATTGAGCCAGACATCGGGCTCCTTGCTCAGTGGGGAGCCTGCTTCTTCCACTGCCTGCCGTTCCCCCCTGCTTGTGTGCACACGCTTTCTGTCTCTGACAAATCTTGCAAAAAGAAATCTGTAACATTTTTGAATCTGCAGAATATTTGGATCTTGCCTCAATTATGAGCTCAATTTTCATCTTTTCATGTGGTATTGGTGGTAGAAGCAGGAGGAGAGATCCAGAGCAGGGAATGATTGTCTGGTGTCGTGGGCACATGGGAATGAGCTAAGAGCCACATGCGCGTTACTGCTTTGCCTTCAGCTGAGGCATTTAGGGGTTAAACTTCAACCTAGACTGTTGTTTTTACAGCTGATGTGTACACCTTCACTGCATTGATTGAAGCAACAGCTTTGAGTGTGCATGAGAAACTGGAGGACAAATGGAATAATATACTGGTAAGGAGGAACCCTCCTTTTGTCTTCTGATGGGCGGAAAATACCTTTTCCTAGAAATAAAAGGGGCGGAGACAGCATTTACTGTGCATTTTCATGGCAAATACTACCACGCTGGGCGCACAGCGGTTGCATGTTTACACCCTCCCAGCAACCCTGCAGTTTAAATGGCTGTGTCTGACATGTGCGTAGAAAAAGTTACCTGACCCATTGTCCATGGCTAGAATTCATAAAGACCACAGTTGCTTCATTTCTCACAGTGTTTTCATTACAAAAATAATGTGTATTTATGGGAACATTTTTATCAGGTAAGTTTGGAAAATTATACTCACTGGCTTGAAATAACTTCAGACTAGAAATGTTTTTATTTTTACACCATGCAGTTTGTCTTTATACCATACTGCTCATTTTAAAGGAAAATACTCCATTCTAGTCTGTTCTTTTGCTTTACTAGGCAGGGTGAAGACAGTTGTATAACTTGATCAAGTGAGGTGGGGTGACTTCTCTAAAAGGCAAAGTCACTGGTCCTGCTAATAGATAATTTTTAGATTAGGGATGTTCAGACTTAGCTAGAGAACCAAAATCTTTTTTATTACTTTACTTACTTATATTTAAAGGTCTTATTTGACAGAGAGAGCCACAGCAAGAGAGAGAACACAAGCAGGGGGCTGGTGGGAGAGGGAGAAACAGGGAGCTCAATGCAGGGCTTGATCCTAGGACCCTGGGATCATGACCTGAGCCGAAGGCAGACCCTTAACAATTGAGCCACCTAGGTGCCCCCCTTCCCCCAAATTATTTTTTAGTGTGTGATATTAGTTAATTGGACAAATTATCTATCCAGGCATAAACAAGACTTACTGCTTTTGACTCAACTAGGATCTGCTAAAACAAATGGCTGTTCAGAAGGTGAAACCAAATCTACAGACATTTAATACCATTCTGAAATGCCTCCGAAGATTTCATGCATTTGGAAAAGTGCCAGCCCTGCAGACCTTCCGTGAAATGAAAGCCATCGGAATAGGTGAGTATGTGTCCTGTCCCTTCCTGGAGGCTGAGCCAGTGCTGACCAGAGGTCTTAGATCCAGATAAGTGAAAAAGAGATGGTAAACTCTTCTTGCTTTGTACAGAGCATACTGAGAATTTCAAGTCCACCACTTGGCACAGTTAATTACTAGTATTGAGTAATGGTGGGAACTCCTTTATCTTCATGCTCTTTATGGCAAATTACAATGTTCTTTTAATACTTTAGTTTTCTGTGGACTTTTAGGGAGAACTGTTCACTTAAGAATTAGTTTTAAATCCCATGACATTTGCTGGCACAATTAGGTGTTTGGACCTAAATGTGCCACTGTGTTGTATAGTTTGCAGTAATTATTAAAGATTGTTTGGGAACACGTTCACTTCAGTATGCGTTAGTATTCTAGAATGTAACATTTAGTAATGACATGTCAAGGCTTTCTAAAAGTGATTGTTTTTGATCTCTTTCCACTTAACATTAATTCAAATGAGCTAGGAAAGGTCTTTGTTCAGAGGAATAGGAATATATCATCTCTTACTTAAGAGATACCAAGGTTGGTGTGTTTTTAGTTCATTGCGCCTCAGTAAACACTATTTTTGGACAGCCGCGTTTGACTTTTTTTTTTTTTTTTTTTTTTTCCTGTCAACCTGGTAATTTAGAACCCTCACTTGCAACATACCATTATCTTATTCAGCTGTTCTATCACCACGGTATGTATGATGTTATGTATTAATTCATGTAGAAAGCTGATCCATTCTCTTAAGTTTATGTGATTGTTATAGTCTTCTTTCCCTGTGCAGGATTTAAGAATAGAGAACACAAATTAACATTATCCTATAGCCTGAGCGGAAAGTTACTCCAGGTAGAGAGGACAGGGCCATTAAATGTCCTAACAGTGTTGGTGTACAATTACCAATGGTCAAAAGGTGGGACACTTGGGTGGCTCAATCGGTTAAGCATCTTCTTTCAGCTCAGGTCATGATCCCAGGGTCATGAGATTGAGCCCCACATGGGACTACCTGCTCAGCAGGGAGTCTGCTTCTCTCTCTGCCTCTGCCCCTCTCCACCATTCTAACAAGCTTTCTCTCTGTCAAATAAATAAATGAAATCTTTAAAAACAAAGAAATAGTCAGAAGGTACATTAGTCTGGAGTTCTTTTGACTCTCCAGAGCTGTGTTTTCCAGTAAAATAGCCATTAGGCACACATGCCTATTTAATTAAAATTAAACGACATTTAAAATTTATTCATTGCTTTA
This sequence comes from Meles meles, assembly GCF_922984935.1. Taxonomy (NCBI): domain Eukaryota; kingdom Metazoa; phylum Chordata; class Mammalia; order Carnivora; family Mustelidae; genus Meles; species Meles meles. The sequence continues at coordinate 39,893,963 of NC_060080.1, read as the reverse complement.
GTGCTAGGTAGCCACATGTGGCTCCTAGCTACTGTATTCAGTGATGCAGCAATAGAACATTTACATTTGTACAGGAAGTTGTTGGATGATGCTGCTCCACAGTAACCTTGACCTTATTCTGAAGTCTTGTCGGAGAACCTTTTGGCTCTGTTTGTCACCTGCTTTAGGCCCGCCAGTTCCTGTAGGAGCTGTGCTCTGTTGAATGGACTTCAGAGCAAGGCACACCTGAGTTGAAATTTCACCTGTCACTTATCAGCTTTGCCAAAAGGGACTGAATACCTTACCTGAGTAAATACTGCAGGCTGTGACGATGAAATGAACTCTTGGCTCGTGCTTGAAAGGCATGCAGTAAGCACCCCTAGTCTGTCAGTTCTTAGCCGTTTGCCCCAATCTGAGAAAGAACCCCTTCAGAAATGACTGTTCCAGTCCTTCTCTGCTGTAGTAGACTTTACACATATAAAAGAGAACTTGATTGTTTTGGTGGGCTGATTTTACAAAATCCACATCCTCACCTATGGGGAAGATTCTGTCTTTTTTAGGGTGGTGGTAGGGGGAAGAGGTAACAGACTCTATCTTGGAAACAGATAAACAGTTTCCACAGTAATTATATCTTCTAAAATTTTACTTAACCCTGATGACGTTATAGTGAGTCTAGTGTTTCTGACCCTAAAGCCTGTTGCATTTCTCTTCTACCATTACATACCACTTTGGTTCAGTTGCGAAACAAAGTCTGGTCTTGCTTCCTAAGTAACACTCGGGAATATGGGAGCAGGCTCAGAGGGGGAGTGTCCATTTGCCTTACACATATGGAAACTGGTTCCCTGTAGTAATGACTTTTAGGTATTTACTCAAAGGGGAAAGCCTAAAGAAAGGATACATATAAAGAGAACTGTTGTGTAACTACTAAAATGATTAGAAATGCCAGCAAATGGAAACATGCTTGAGGAAATTGTAGAAATACATCTGTACTGTCATTAAAACTACATTACCACTTGTGTGCTGATAAGGTAGCAAACAGATTGTATGAATAAGGTGAGGTGTTGGAAAATTGTGTAGGTGCATTTTATACCTATTAGTACTCAGTTCATGTGATTTTAAGAGGATTGCCTCATTCCATTAATTCTACAGTTCTCTTTTTTCTTGGCCTTTTCATCCCGATCATACATAACACAAATGATTACTGCCAAAATAAATATTTGTTTTCTGAGTATGCAGATTTGGTGAGGTTGTTTGTATCTCCCACTTCAGTGAAAGATAAGCTTCAGACAGACTAAGGAGGAAGGGGAAGTGTGCTGGGAGCACATAGACCAAGAGCTGGACTGTCCCAGATCGTATGAAGAGTTGCCCCCCATGGTGTGTGCACCTGCTCCTTCAGCGGGCACGCGCTCCGTAGGCTGTGTGCCGGGTGGTACGCTGGGGGGTGGAGGGTACAAAGGGGTGTAAGGGGGGGACTCCTTATAAAGCCTGATTGCTTTTTTGTTCTGCAGAAAACCGTTCGAAAGGATCATCCCTCATAATCTATGATATTATGAACGAATTAACAGGACGGAAATTTTCCCCAAGGGACCCAGATGACGGTAGGCATAGAAATTGCTTGTGTGAGACAAAGAGCCTGCTCTCTTTTTTTTTTTTTTTTTTTTAAAGATTTTATTTATTTATTTGACGGAGAGAGAGATCACAAGCAGGCAGAGAGAGAGGAGGAAGCAGGCTCCCTGTGGAGCAGAGAGCCTGATGCGGGGCTCGATCCCAGGACCCTGAGATCATGACCTGAGCCGAAGGCAGCGGCTTAATCCACTGAGCCACCCAGGCGCCCCAGAGCCTGCTCTCTTGATTGCCAGTTATTAGAGGCCTAATGATAGGACAGGGTTTGATTTAGCTTACTTGTCTTACAGGTGATTATTCTGAAGAGGCCAAAATATGTGTGGCCCATTGCTGTGTGCTTTCTCTACTAGAGTTTTTATTCCTTTAGGTTTAACTTACACATTAACAGTTTTATTGCTAGGATATTTATTAATGTTGCTCACTTGAAAATGTATTTTATCCATTGTAACCAAGACTTTGTGAACTTTGATTTTCAGATATGTTTTTTCAGTCAGCCATGAGAGTTGTGAGTACGGATTCTTGTTTAACTTTTCTTCTTCCTTTTAGTCATTTAAATCTATCTTTAACTGGGGTGAGTGGGATCCCCTGATTTTTTCATTTTCTCTTTTGTCTATGTCTTTGGTCCAAATTTTCTTTCTTTCCTCTTAAATTTCATGCTAATTCACATAGCATCCCTACCCTTTGTTTATTGTATATGTTGTCTTTTTTCACACCTTTGCTCAGATAAGGTTAAAGAGTATTTCATATTTACCTATTGGTGATTTTTTTAAATTGATAATGGTTGTTTGGGATTTAGGTTTTTCATTTTATGTTAATTAGAAGAAGTTTTAGGCGGCTTCAGGATGGGTTAGCATACCCTATTCCCTAAGGATAATTGCTCTCCAAAAGGTTAGTGTGTACCCTTGCAGGTTTTCTCCTCCAGGTATTCAGACACACACAGCCAGGCCCGTTTCAACTGTATTTTGTTTATTGACAGTTGCATAGTATTTCATAGGAGGGGGGGACTGCAATTTACTGGAGTCTTCTACTGTTCGTGTATTTTGGAGTTACTGCGTGGGGTTTTTTTTGCAAATATGGTGAGGCTGAAATGAGCACTCCTCTCTTTTATGCACATAACCAGGTGTTTTCATAGGATTGATTTCTAAAGCTACAATCACTAGATTAAAATTCTGTTTTAGATTTCACAGAACTTGGGGTTTGCCTCCCTCTCACCCCAATCTTAAAACTCTTGCTGTCAACTAGTAATACATTGAATCAGCGTGAATATTTCCACAAGTAACTCTTTTTAATGTAATGAGCCACTCTTTGACTGGTAAATCTGGGTGATGCTTACTGCTTACAAATTTTCAGTGCTCATTTCTCAGAGATCTAGAACTTGCTTATCAAGTACATGGCCTCTTAAACACTGGAGACAACTGGAAATTCATTGGACCAGATCATCGGCGTAATTTCTATTAGTAAGTGTGTTGGAAATGTATCCTTTTGTATTATTGGAGCCTCTTTAAGCAACCATTAGTTCTGCAAACGGGAGACTGTTGGTAGGCTTCCTGTGTCAACCCTGGAGGCAGCAGGCCCCGGACTTAAAGTACAACTACTTTCAGTACATGTTAACTGAGCACTTGGGAGTTCAAGCAGTGGTACAACTGATTTGCCTGACTGAGATGTCTGGTATAGTTAGATCTTTTAGATTGTTTTTCTCTGTAACAGTTTAAATGTTTTTTTGTTTTTTTTTTTAATTATTTATTTATTTGACAGACAGAGATCATAAGTAGGCAGAGAGGCAGAGAGAGAGAGGAGGAAGCAGGCTCCCCGCTGAGCAGAGAGCCCAATGTGGGGCTCGATCCCAGAACCCTGGGATCATGACCTGAGCCGAAGGCAGAGGCTTTAACCCACTGAGCCACCCAGGCGCCCCTCTCTGTAACAGTTTAAATCTACGTATCTTTTCCTCTAGGCCCTATTTTATATTTTTGAATATATAGTAGGGTGGGTCCCTAACAATTTCAACACAGCCTTTTTTTTTTTAAATTTTATTTAAAGATGTTATTTATTAGAGAAGGGGCAGGGGAAGAGGGAAAAGCAGACTCCTGGCTGAACAGGGAGCCTGATGCAGGGCTCGATTTGAGGACCCTAAGATCATGACCCAAACTGAAGGAAACGCTTAACCCACTGAGCCACCCAGGCACCCCAACCTCGTTTTTAAAAAGGAGGGTACAAGATGAAGCCCAAAGAGGCTCCTTAAATGAGTTTGACTTCAGGTAGATAAAAACAAACAAGCACTTAAGGAGGCAGTCTGTTAGTAGGCATGTAATGACTGTCTTCTGTGTGTCTATATCCTTCACATTGCGTGCTTTTAAAATGAATGGATATTAGGGGCGCCTGGGTGGCTTAGCGGGTTAAAGCCTCTGCCTTCGGCTCCAGTCATGATCCCAGGGTCCTGGGATCGAGCCCCACATTGGGTTCTCTGCTCGGTGGGGAGCCTGCTTCCCCTCTCTCTCTGCCTGCCTCTCTGCCTACTTGTGATCTCTCTCTGTCAAATAAATAAATAAAATCTTAAAAAAAAAAAATGAATGGATATTCACTGTCTGCTCACAGTGAGCTGAGAACATATTGAGGCAGTCATGAACGGCCAGCTGTGGGTAAGAAGGTATTAATTAGGAAGTCCAGACAGCATGGTTAGCACCTTCTGGTCAAGCATTGGCCCATGCAGTTTGACACTGTTTGTAACTTATAAGTTGATTTTAAAGTCTGTGTAACGTATCATATAGCTGTGCTGTAATTTAATTATTCTGTTGTTAGGGATCTGCGACTAAACCCATCTTTTCTCTCCATTACAGTTCCAAGTTCTTCAGTTTGCTTTGTCTAATGGAACAAATTGATGTCACCTTGAAGTGGTACAAGGACCTGATACCTTCAGTAAGATGATCATAACCTGTCATTGTAGATGAGCTGGTGGGTATCTTTGCTGACTAATACCTTAAACATATATCCCTGTTTCTCTTAATCAGGTGTTCTTTCCCCATTCCCAAACTTTGATAGATCTTCTCCAAGCATTGGATGTGGCCAACCGGCTAGAAGTGATTCCTCAAATTTGGAAAGGTTGGTTTCAGCTTGTGAGTTCAGCACCATCTCACTTCATCACTTCATTGTCCTACATTTTGATTATCAAAAGTACCAACATTGTTAGGGATGGAAATTTCCATTTTTCACTAAATTGAATATATTTTAGTCTGCTTAATGGGTGCTGGCTCACTTTGCATGTTGGATTGCATAAGTAAAGATGCATTGAAAGTGACCTAAATAAGTTTTTGTGTGACACACCCTAAATCAAAATTCAGATCTCCACCCACAAGTCTTTGCGATTCCTCTGTATCATGCTGCATTCTTGTAACTCAGTTGTTAACCAGTCAGTGATACTTAATGCTTCTAAGAAATGGGCATGATTGTGGGTTTCTGTGTATAAACTGGCTGCAGAAGATGCTGCGTGTCTTCTACGAGGTGACTGTGATCGCTTGAGTTTCTGTCGGCTGCAGGTTACCATATCTGAACACTGAGACTCTAGCCCTGACCTGTTTTACAAGATTGCTCTAATGATTGTTGCATTAAAGATCGTTGACAATCACCAAGTGCTGTAAAATCATGTCTTGCCATATGGAGCTGGTAGCTGCTGCAGAGTAGCACACCTGCTGTGTCTCGCCCTTGACTGGGAGCAGGTCACTGCCTTCCATTGCTCCTTCATCCATTCTTAGCATGAATTATCCTGCTGATTGCCTGGAGTCCTAGAATAAGTAGTGTCAGCACCTGACTTTGACCAGCCTGGGAACTGTGACGGTGGACAAAGGTCAGCTGAAGAGTTTTGGTTTTACATATCTGTAATCACCTCTGTGTTCTTTTTGTTTCAAGATAGTAAAGAATATGGTCACACTTTTCGCAGTGACCTGAAAGAAGAGATTCTGATGCTTATGGCAAGGGATCAGCACCCAGCAGAGGTAGGTAGGGTTGTATCCAGAGTCAGGTTATGTTACAGTGATTAGATGGGTACTAGCCAGTATGTTCTCGAACACTGTGGACTTTGTAACGGTAATTTCCTTGGTTTCATCTAGGGAAACCTTACAGAGAATTTTGCCATCTAAACCCAGATTTAAATTCTGTATCTAAACACCCAGCCATTAGCAGAATCCCATTTTTGAAGTCCAAAACAAGTTTCTTTCTGTCTTGACAGTAGTAGCTTTTTGAAAAAAATTCCCATCTAAAGGATGTGGCCAACTTGCAAATTATTTACCCCAGAGCAGGGCAGGGTGCCCTTTTTTTTTTTAATCGTTCATGTACTATACCTGTGATGGGTTTCAGATGGTAGAATGCATAGCTCAAAAATGTCACGACATCTGCAGAATCTCCTCAACTTAGACTCTCCTCAGACCAGCTAGGCAGTTCTGCTGACTCTGAGCCTCTCAGCTTCAGGTGGCGTTTGCCGACTGTGCTGCAGATATCAAATCCACTTACGAGAGCCAGGATGGCAGACAGACTGCTCCTGAGTGGCCAGCCAACTCTCTGAACTATATAGCTGTCCTCTTTTTAAGGGCTGGGAGAACCCAGGAAGCCTGGTGAGTACAAAACCTCAAGCATATAGTAGCAGTATTTGTATCTGGATCTCAGAGAACATCTTCCCTGGTCACTGTATGACGTGTAATTAGAAAAGTGAGTTTTTTCTGGGACTGCAAATACTGACTGAAAAGGAAACTTTCGGAAGACCAGCAGAGTATAAACATTGTATTTAAGAGAGGACACAGTTTAATGGGCAAATTCTCTATTGTTCTCCTGTTTTCTGTATCTATGGGCAAGTAGTCTCTTGTCTGTCCACTTAATAGAATGATGAGAGAATCTTACTTTTGAAAATGTCTTGGGCATTTGGCTTATCCAAGTATTATACTTAATGCTTAAAGTGCAGGCTGTACACTTGGGACTTCAAGAAACTGACATTTACAAACTTAAACCATCTTTGGTTTTTGCCACTGTGTGCCTACCAGTTAGGTGTTTTCATCAGCACTTCCCTCACATACTTAGTGTTTGTGAATGGACGCTTCACATGCATTCCTTTTTCGAAAAGCAGAGAAGTCAACAAAAGAATACTTTGTAGGAGTAGTCCTCATTAGGTGATTTTGTTCAGTAAGTGGGGTACTTGTTTATGGCCTTTTCAACATAAGAAAGTGACTTGAACAGAGTTTTCAGCCCAAAATGTAGAAGAGCTGGGGAATGAAGGCTTTGCTGGCCTAAACTGGTCTTAGGAGTATGAAATCACACACATGACCTGCTACACTGCTAGTGACCAACCTTTGATGCTCAAATTTGTTAACGGGTTGACACACATGCGTTACGAGTCAGGCTGTGATGATTGGCGCAGGGGTACGGACCTCAGCTGAATCATGGGAGCTGAATGTATGTGTTTCGCCTTTGTCCTGCATGTGGCAGGATGCTGGTGAGCACTTACAGGAGACTGATGCCTCAATCTGAGCCTGCTCTTCACCGCGTATCTCTAGGACACTGCTCTTGTTCCGGGATTGTAAGAAAATAGAGATCACACTCTGTTGCATCCTTCTCTAGAAGAGGGTGTACCCCCCTAGTAAATTTCAACCCTGGCAATGAATAACACTTGCCTGGGAAATGCACGTATGTGAAGTCTGGGAGGAGGGAGTTGAAGCACCCACGGTGATTTAGATGTAAACAGGGCTGGGAAATCAGCTCACAGGTGCTGTCTTCAGCAACTTAACAGCAGGAGAACGGCTATGATCATCTGCTCACCTTCTGTGCTGTTAGTAATCTTTCTCATATCTCGTGTTGAACAGGAAAATGTTGGGGCTTTTCAAGAAGCATAATAAGATCCCTGGGTAAGTTGAAGTTAACAGGCTTCCCTGGCTACATGTTGGAATTTGCAGCATATTCTTAACTCTTAGCATGGGGTGATTGGAATTTCTTTACATACCTCATTCAGTGATTGAGCATCCTTCTGCTAAAGCAAATGGACAGTTCTTCTACCATCTAGGGCGTCCTGAAGCAAGCAGTGTTTAATCTGTGCTTGTTAATTGCAACACACTGGCGATACACTGAACAGATCCTTAATGAAGGCATACTAAACCAATGTTCATTCTTTGACCCTTTAGTCTTCATGGCAGCACCTGGGTGGCTCAGTTGGTTAAGTGTCTGCGTTCGGTTCAGGTCATGGTTTTAGGGTTGAGCCCTGTGTCTGGCTTCTCCTCAGTGGGAAGTCTGCTTCTTCCTCTGCCCCTCCCCCCACCCGTGCTGCTTCTCTCTCAGATGAATAAATTTTTAAAAATCTTTAAGAAAAAAAAATTTTACCTGCAAAACTACTGTTGAAGATTTCATGACTCAACTTTATAGGATGCTAGGTTTTACTTTGCATATAAATCTTTGAGGGGGTCCAGGGGTTTAGGTGGGGAATGTTGACATTTTGTCTTTCTTTTACAGAAATGAGTTGCTGAATGAGTTTATGGACAGTGCAAAAGCATCCAGCAGCCCTGCCCAGGCCATTGAGATAGTGAAGCTGGCGGGTGCCTTCAGTTTGCCTATTTGTGAAGACCTTGCCCAGAGAGTGATGGCTGACTTTGCGATCAGCCAGGAACAAAAGTGAGCCCTGCATGGGTAACATAAAAGAAAGTGATAGAAGTAGAGCAGGCCATTTGCCCATCTACAGCGTTTATAGTTTTCTGCCTCCTTAACTTTCTTTGCAAAAAGGACATGTTAGCTATTTCATTTGTCATACAAGTCAGAGGCCTGTAGATTTGACTCTTGGAACCGTTTCCCTTTTCATCATAGTTCAGTGCAGCTGCAGAGTCCCTCCCCCACGCCTGAAATGCAGTGTAACCCTCTAGTTTATTTTCCTTATAGGGAAGCCCTGGGAAACCTAACATCACTGACCAGTGACAGCGACAGTGACAGCGACACCAGTGAAGGCAAATAAAAGTGGGCAAATCAGGAGAAGCTGTGGCCTGGAATAGCTGTTAAAACTACACTTGAGAACTGCCATCTCCATCTAACCATATTGTGAAGAAAACAAGAGAATTCAGACTTGAACTTTGAAGAACAATAGATACAGCATGGACTAAATTCCTAATTTGATACTTACTAAGCCACCCTCTCAGGGCTGACCATTTAAACAGAAGCAGAGCTACCATTTCCCTTTCTTTGGACATGCAGTGTGAGGACACAGCTCCTAGCTCTATGGACCTACAGTGTTTGTTCCGCCGACTTCACACTGCTGTCCAGTGTGGTCTGCCTTCCCCTATCATGGATTTGGCCTTTGTTGGCGGATGCTGTGATGCTGGTACCTCCTCAGTCTTTGAGAAGGTGGCTAAAGGAGATTTGTAGTACAAATGTCTACTGATACTAGATGAGTAGCCCAATTGCAGGGGTATTGTAGAGGTGAGAAATTTGCCATTGTTTAATCATTTTGAAGTTGCTTAGGGTTTAGGCTGCACATATGGAAAAATGGAGGCTGTAATTAAACCCTAGTTAATGTGCATTTGTATGCATTCCCATTACTTTTACACAGCCTTTGTTTTGCACAAGTTCCAGGGCTGGGGGCGGGGGGAGGTGCTCCATCTCCTTTGCTTCCCTCTTTGCCGGCCAGGACCTTTAGTTGTACTCAAAGTGCTCAAGAGTGAGGGCTGCTGGGCACCTGGGTGGCTCAGTAGGTTAAGCATCTGCCTTTACCTCCTGCCTTCAGCTCTGGTCATGATCCTGGTGTCCTGAGCCCTGCATCAGGCTGCCTGCCCAGTGGGGATCCTGCTCCTCCTCCTGCTTGCCTCTCCTCTACCTGTGCACTCCTTTGCTCTATCACATAAATAAAAAATTTGAAATATAAATAAAGTGAGGGCTGTTACTCAGGAACTTCTAGTTCTGGCATTTCTCTTACCACTCTTGAAATCCTGTTGGAAGCTAACAGGAACCTTCATGGTTTACAAGAGCATTCTTACCCTTCGTAGGGTTTCCACAGGCTGCTTTTGCTCATACGTAGTTCAGATGTACTGAGTTCCCACAGAGGAAGACCTTCATCTTAACCCTGCCAGGGCTGCCACTGACGGCCTACTATATCGTACCATTGTCTATTACATGGATCTGTTCCAGCTCCGCTTTCCATCCTCTCTAGGCCTGGACCCAGCTTTAGACCCTCAAAAACCTAAGTAGTGGTTCATGGTTTCTCCTAGATGGCTGGTTTAAGCCCTCTAATTGAAGGACAAAGGGGGCAGAGAAATAATAATTAGCTACTTAAGCATTCCCATGTGGTACTCACTGACCTAACTAGAGCAAATGAACAAAAGGACAGTTAAGGCTGATTAGCCTTTGATCTTGGTTTACAACTTCTAGGGAGAACCTGGCTTCCTGTTAAGTTTCTGTTCACTCTGATCCTTCCCATCTCACCTACAGATGCCTGGCTCTCTTCTTGGCCAAATACTATACTCATTGTAGTCCTTATAAATGTGGTACATTTCTCCTTGCCAGGCCCCAGCTGAACCCTCACCTTAGTGCTTGGCAGCTACAGAGCTGATGGGACAAAGTCCCATCTTGGCTGATGTCATGAAAATTTATAGTGGATTTCAATGTAGTTCAGTTGTTTTAACTTCTGTAGTTTACTCCAAATACCTACTCTAGGCAAGTAAATGTTTGGAAGTTTCAAAAAATTAGCCCTGTAGGATTTGCCTCCATTCTCTCATTTTTATTTTTAATCTCTACACCCAGTCTGGGGCTTGAACTTAATCCTGAAATCGAGTTGCATGCTTTACTAACTCAAACAGCCAGGTACCCCTCCATTCTCTCATTTTTAAAATATTTATTCACTAATACTAGCCTCTAATAGTGAAAGATGTTGCTTCTTTATACCAAAGTCAATATCCTACAGTTTTTGCTTCTGGTCCCTGGCTCTCCCCTCAATTTTGCTGTCTTCCTCCTCACAAGAGTCTCTAATGCACCCAAGTACTGCATGCCTAAAAGGCAGTTACTAAAATGAGTGGTTTCTCAGTCATGTACTAGAATGGCTCATTTTTAAGACCACTCTTAACTTTTCATAGATGTTTAAATAGAAATATTTACATTTACAACCTAAAATCAGCGTTTTAATTCCTTTTAAAGATTTTTATTTGACAGATCACAAGTAGGCAGAGAGAGAAGAGGAGGAAGCAGACTCCCTGCCGAGCAGAGAGCCTGACGTAGGGCTTGATCCCAGGACCCTGGGATCATGACCTAGGCTGAAGGCAGAGGCTCTAACCCACTAAGCCACCCAGGCGCCCCTAAAATCAATGTTTTAAACAAAATGGTATGAGGAGAAAGATTTGAGTTCTAAGTCCAATTAGGAGCAGAATCAAGTTATGAAAAGCTTTGAGCATTAATGGCAGATAAAGCAACCATGTTAAAATAATCCAAAAATAGCCTTTTGGAAATTGAGGACAGTTTGTTTTTTAGAAACGTATCAAAAAGGAACAGGAGAAAAGAGAGGAACAAACTGTGGAGTCAGAACCCATGGAATGGGAAGGGTCTAGGGAGGAGGCCTGCTACATATGAATATACTTGTTCAGGATGCCTCAGATCACCAGTGTGTGGAAATTAGGAACTAGCAGATCTGAGGTTCAGAAGAACAATTTGAGGACTCCAGCAATAAAATGGACTGTCTGATGTTGGTCTTTAAACTATAGGATCTGAAGCTGAATTTCGTGGGTGGTGATTAGAATACTGAAATGATTAGAAAATCAAAGTACATCACATGCAATAAAGCTGTGATATATTTTACAGCACAGTAAATATATGCATATAGATACACGTGTGTTAAGTTCATCTGGTCATGACACAAATTATTTTCCTGCCGGTGACAAAGTTTTAAAAATATTGAAATAGGACATGCTCGGAGACAGCAGTCACTGGAACAAGGCTGCTCAGGGCAAGTTCAGGGAATCATTTAGATCAGCTCTTCAGAGCAGAGTGGTGATTTACCAGAGAAAAGTATTTGATTTGGTTAACAAAAGGCAATGTGCTAATGGAAGGACAGAAAAGTAAGGTATATACGGTCTGGGCAGTGAAGGAACATCCAACCTGGCCCAGGAAGGAGCCTAACCTGTCAAACTGCTGTCCATCCAATCTGCATAGCCGAGAACTGACAGAATTCAGGACTGGAGATCAAGCCCAAGAACAGTTTACAAAGCTTGGGAGGATTTCAGACTCTTAAAAACTAAGAATGTCCAAGAGGAATAAAGGTTATGAGAATTTATTCCCAGGGAAACCTAAACTTTGCCACCAATACCAGTGGAATTTGTTCCTACAACAATGGCACCTCTGCTGGCTCTTGCCTCTTAGTCCCTCTAGAAAACCTCTTCCTGAAAACCCCAGGGCAGCGTCCCTACAGCCAGCGTGAACTAACAAGGCAGTGAAACCACATGACCTCCCCATGTTTTGGAAAGGGGCAGAGTGGCCAGTTACCCTCCTCCTCTTCGACCATCTCTTCCTTTCTGATACTCTCCTGCTAACCTCAGAGTCCCTAAATGCATCGGGGGGGGGGGGGGGGGACAGGGAGCTGGAAGACATGGGGAGAAGGGGGTTCAGCTTTGCACTGGAGCTGATGAAGAGTGGATTTGCCTGATAATGAATCCTTTTTATTTCCCATTCATGTTAGATTATCTGTTCTTCTGCATTGAGTTCAAGCAAGTTACTTTAAAACTGGTGGGATAAATCATTTGGGACTTGGAGACTGCTTTTATCCAGAACCTGTTAAGAAAGAGCAGAGGATTTAAATTAATGCTAAGGAATAGACTATGTGCCTTAAAGAAACTATCTAAAACTGCATTTTAGTTACATTATTGATTTTGAAACATTAAAGCAAGGATCGGAGTTTTAATGTTGTATCTGGAGATACGAATTTAAAATACTGAGGAACACTTCCTATAGCATGCAAGAGGGAGACAGTAAGGTAACCCAATTTAAGGCTCGAATAGATTGAGACAGTTAAAGCAAGACAGAAATAATGATTTGCTTCACACGATCAAGTCAGAAGTGGCAGAGATGTAACTTACCACCTACAGTTGAAGTAAAAACCCGCTGGAGTGAAGCTGCCAGCCTCTAACGGTCCAGGGTTATAGCCATCTTCCCCCAAACTTGCCCTTCTGGGTTCCAACTTGCCTTCAAGGACAACTGAGAACCCAAGTAAAGGCCCTTTTTACTTGAGGGCTGCTGCGTAACATCTCAGGAAGATGGGAGTCTCGCTACGCATAAGGAGAGAGAACCAAAGCCTGACTGAGCGTCCTCTTTCAACATCACCCCGTTTTCCCACAGGCAGAAGGGGTAAGGAGGTTTGTTAATGAAACTACTAAAACTTGAAGGCCAGTGGTCTTCATTATTTTGAATGACTGAGCTAAAATAAACCATTGCTTGCTTCTTACGAGCTCAGAGAATCACATCTGATGAGTTATTTCCCAGCTCCTAGAGACATTTAGATTTCCTCATAACTGGTAATTACATTTTACATGCTACATAAGTAGAACAAATGACATGCACCTTTACCATGACAAACAGGTAAGCAGCTTTGCAAGTTAATGTATTCTGTAATTCCATGCCATTCCAAAGGGAAGAAAGGCTGAATTTAGAATAGCCTCATTATCTTCTGGTAAAAATAGCCCACTCTAACTGCAGAAATTAAGGGCATTACACAAAGCATGTGTTCTATCAGAGACACTATATATTTTGTATATTTTGTTGATTTAAGAATCTACTCAGGAAGAACATAAGGAATATTAGCAGTATCAACCAAGGCCAAAACAGGACCAAAAGATCTCCACATCAAAGGTCAAGTGCCATGCAAACTCAGTGTAACAATCCAAATTTGGGGTCTGGCACACACCTGCAGAAATAGAAAATAGAATTCCTCTCTCCTTTAGGATTTGTAGTTACTTTGCTCAGATAAAAGTGCCTCCTCAGTCTCTTTGTGAACACACAACTCCAACAAAAATTAAAATTACAAAAAAAATTTGACAGTATTTTCATGGAATAAAAACAAAGAGGGAATTTGTTAATGTTTACCCAATATGGCGATTGTCCTAACCTTCAGAGCCATGAACTAAAAAAGTTCTCTGGGTTTTATGGCAATCCAGTTTAAATATACCACAAAATTATTCAATCCTGTGAAGTTTCCAGGCTCAACGTCCCCACTTCAATGAAGAGATTCAGTCCAAGTACTAGAAAGGAGCAAGGTCAATTACCAGTGTTTCAGAACCAAGAGCTGTGACCTGTTTTGAGGGCTGCTGAATTATTTTGTGCATAAAAAAAGAATTATTATTATTTTTTAATGAAACAGACCAGAAAACAGTACATCACAAGTAGAAAGGGGCTAGCAGTGGTTTGGAAAAACTGTTTTATGTATGCACACAGGTGTGTGTATATATAGGGTCCCAATGTAAAATAAAAATTTTTCCTGTGGTAGCAACTTTAAAAGTCTCAGATACTATTTCTAGTGCCTTTTAATCACTAGAAATGCTTTATCTCCCATTATAAATATTTTGACATTGTGCCTTGTACATCACTCTTGAGTTTGACCAGCAGGAATCAGTTCACCAGAACCTTCAGAGCCTTGCACTTTCGGAACCCAATTCATGACAGGGAAACTCAGTGCCCAGGACTTCCTACTTCTGCTGTTGCCACTTGTCAAGGAACTTGTCTACACATACAATGAACTAGAAATGGTACTTTTTGAAAAGGGATAAGCTACTCAGTTTTCATCTTTTTGTTTTATTCAGTTTGCTCCAAGGGCAGAATCAGTAGTCACAGGGATCACAAACATTATTTTGACTGGCTCACAAGCCTGATCAGTAAAACCTGAAAAACAGAAAATGTTACACAAGTTGCAAAGGAAATACTCCTGGAGTTCACTGACATGATAGCAAGTTGAAATAATATAAATGCAACAGGTGTTAACATTTAGAACAGTACTTGTAACCTGCTCCTTTCTAGACAATTCTGGGACCCTGTTGCAAACCCTTCATGTATCACTGCTGATTCCCTTTCACATAAAATACGACTTTACAAAAACTCTTCCTAGACCTTACTCTTGCTGTACTTGAGTGGTTCCTATTCCTACGGCGCTGGCGTATGCTGTCAGGATGTCCACTATCTGTTTAGTTTCTAGGGTCATTCGGGCTTCCTTCAGCCAGTCCTGTGCCACTCGTCTGGACTCCCCCTTCAGCTGATTGACAAACTTGGCTGCCAGCTCCAGATCACCATGCTCAATGCAATAGGAGGCATAGGACAGTAATTTGAAAGTGTTTATATCCTCAGGGCTGAGCTCCGCGGGTGGCTTCAGTTGCTGAGGCGGGAATAAGAGCAAGGACTGCAGGTAGGAGAGGAAGTATTGGTATAAGCTATTTCTGGTTTCATCAATCATCGCTACCCTTCGGGCCAGTTTTTGAACAGTGTAGAAACGGGCTCTAAGGGTCTCTTCACTGTACACCCCACGAGTCAGGGACTCTGGAGGGATAGCTGCGGTTAAAGCTTGGGCAAATTCACTATCGCCACAGTTGACTCTGATGGCCTCGACCGCACTACCAAGCGGCACGGTGGGCAGGTCTGCAGACGCAGTCTTCATGCTGTACTTGAGCGCCTCCACCGACAGCCAGAGCTGGTGCGCTTTTCGGGCCTCCTCTTCAGCCACTGCATGACCTATCAAGGGAAAAAAAAGCAAAGAAAAACATTTTTCTCTCCGACTACATGTCCTCCTCAATACCTCCAGAGATCTGATGCACCCTGCGCCTCCAACAGGTTAAAGCCACATGTGTGAACAACGGGGCCAGAGAGCGCCTCTTCCAACCTCACCCACCACCATTTCTGGAGTGTTCTTTCCTAGAAAGCTGGCCTCTTCATGAGGCAACACTGCAAGCCTAATTTGAGCACTTCTTTTCTTTTTAAAGAGAGAGAGCAGGGGAGGAGCAGAGGAAGGGACAGAATCAGGAGCAGAAGATGTAGGGCTCTATCTTATGACTGAGATCATGACCTGAGCCGAGATCAAGAGCCGGACACTCCACTGACTGAGCTACCGAGGTGCCCCAATAAGGCCTTGCTTTTAGTAAAACTATGGAGAAAACTGAAAGGATGTATGTGTACAAGCACAAATGAGTCTCTTTTTCTGTGACATCTAGGACAATACATGGTATCTAATTCAGGTATTTATTTTAGAGTGTTTGAGAAACATACTTAAACTAGGCTAAGACTTATGTTAATGCCAACAGAAACTTCCTGCAAAGGAAGACTTCAAGTAAACATAATGGACTACTGGATCTTGAAATTTCATGAGTAGTTTATTTTTATACTTATCTGACAAAGATGGCTCTCTAACACTCCCCAAAAAACTCATTTTATCAACATCCTACCAGGACATTTCCCTTTCAATGTGGCACATGGAAGCCTCAGAATAACTACTGTCCATTTGGTCAGTGGAATCAGCAAATCACCACCTCCAAAACAGGACCGGAGACAGGTCAGCAGAGCCAGAGGGCGAGCATGGGAAATACACCGGCCTTCTTCTCTTCTCAGGACACGTAAGACATAACCAAAGTGTGCTGGGTAACCTGCCTTGTAGATGGTGATCTCCATTCTATGATACACCGAGTAAAACTTCAAGTATTTAGATTTAATTTTTAGATTCTTTTGAATTTCCTCTCACAAACTCTCTATGTTCCAAACTTATCAAATCTGGGCTAATTTTCACAGAAATGAATAAAATTTAATAGCATGACTTCAGCATCGTTATGCCCTAATGCTGATGGATGTATCTCATTGCCCTGCTACCAAGAAATTATCCTAAGAAGTTGGACTGAATAAAATTGTAAGAGGCCCATGAGCTCACTCTGAACAGCCTGTTCGATTCCTCTCAGTCTGGCATAGGCAGTGTTTATATCCAACGTAAAGTTGTCAACTTGCTCTTGACTGAGCCGACGAAACTGTAACTCTTGCTCTGCCAGTTTCTCAGACAGGTCCTGAAATAAAACATAAACAGTGTCCGGAAAAGAGTGGTGCTACTTCAGTGCATGGCATTTATTAGGACACTACAGTCTTCCAGCAACTGCCATCTCCACAAGCAAGAGGGCCTTTAAAATCTCCAAACATTTGTCGGGAAAACTCCTCCATTATGTGTAAGGTTTCAAAAATTTCCTAAAACTCATAGCAGATGTGATTTTCTACAAATTTACTGATAGAACCTAGTATTAGAGGAAGCAGACCAGGAGGAGGAGAACTCAAGCTATTACAAAAGGGGAAAGTGCCAACCTGTAATAAAGTAACGTACTACCACCCCAACATAATAAACTGTATTCAATATTCCTGATTCAAGAGCTTATATACTCATTCTTTTCTCAAAAAATACCCATCAAATAAATTTAAAGTAAAATACCTTTTCATATTGGCATAAATTTCAATTTTCTGGAAGATCTCCTTACGTGGAAAACCTCATTCTCTTCTTGTGAGACAAAATAAGTTAGTATATTATAAATGGCTTGCTGAATAGAAACAAGTTATGATTAAAGATAGCTTGTCTTGCTGTGATTTCCAAACCTAAACTCTAGGAAGTTTCCTCAGATATAAAAACCTGAGCACTACCACATAATCCGTAAGAGTTTGTGGAGAGAAAGCAGGAGTTACACCTGTTAAGCACCATCCGCATTCTTGAAACCCCCTGTACCAACCCTCCCTAAAGCTCTGAAGGCTCCAAGTAACTAGGACACAGATAAAAAAACACATGTGATAAATAACACACAGGTACATCTTCCCGTAAAAAAGAGCAGTGCTACAAATATACAAACGCCCCAGTGCACCAAGGCTGGGTGCCATTAGCAATCTTTCCTCACTCCTCCATACCCTTGGGGGCAATGACATCCAGAGCACATGAAAAGTAAAGGACAGATTGTTCATGTAAAGGGGAAAAGGAGGCTGAAGGGCAGCTGATGCTCTCTCGCAGGTCCTCACCTGTTCAAATTCATATTTCAGTTCCTGCTCCTGTACCCTAAGCACATCGCGTAAGTGATCAGTGTGGGCAGCAGCCTGTCGGCGAAGCTGGGTTCTCATTTCATTCTCCATGGCATCTCTGACTTCCTCTACCTGTGAAACCACAGGAATTATCACACTTGCTTTCAGAAAAAGAAAGAAAAGAGAAAGGATGACAGCAGCTTCCATATCCTGAGCTACTCCCGACGTGCCACGCATGTGGACATGGTCCTGACCTCTCTGACATCCACCAGAAAGCTGAATGTTGGAAAGTGACTCAAAAACAAGGTCACACAGCTATGGCAAAAATCAGACCTCAAATGGGGTCTCTCTGGCCCCCATTTCTGTTTCTCCCATATCACCAGGCTGCATCTTACACAAGGCCAACACTGTCATTTCCTGAATGACACACTCCTGTGACAATGAATAAATTCCAACTCATGGAAAAAAATAACTACAAAGACTTGGGATCAAACACAGCTTCACTACAACCATCTGTGTAACCTATGAATAATAAATAATGCCTATTATAAAGAACTATTAAGAAAAATCAATAAATATTTGGCAGTTACTTTACACAATTTATTCTAAACAAAGAAAACTACTCTGAAACTGCTTACTTTAATATGAATTTAGATTCACAACACAGCCCAGATCTAACTAAAAATATGAAAAGCCTATTACAACTCACCTAACAATTGGCCATTGGATAATTATAAATTATTTAATACTAATTACCTGGAATTCATAACCTACTTTTCCTCAGAACAAAAGTAATGAATAAACCCATTCAGTCAGTACATACATATTTATAAAGTGCCAATCCTGGGCTCGGTAGTGCCTACCATATACTCGGATACAGCAGTGCTTGAGGCACACAAACTTTTTGTTCTCATATAATGTACAATATAGGGATTGGACAGTAAGTAGATAAACTGGACATCTCAGATTGTGATACTTACTTTTAGAAAATAAATAAGGCAGTATGAGGGAAAGGAAGACAGAATCTACACTGTAAGAACAGGAAAAGTCTTGCTGTTCTAGAAGGTAACATCCAAGCTTAGAACTATGGTTTAAAGAGAGGAAGTGTAACAAAGCACAAGGCAGAGAGCAAACAGTCCAGGGCAGAATAAGTAGTGAAGGTACAAAAAAACCAGGGCACCTGGCAAATACAGGCAATAAGGGAAGTAAACATTAAGGCAGGCAATAAGGAAGTAAACATTCCTGTTTGCTCACAGCAAACAGGAATGAGATCAAGAGGCCTTTTTGGTACGGGCTAAGAATTTGGATTTTTTATTAAAAGCAGTGGGCCGTCAGTGCAAAGTTTTCAGCAGCCTAGTATCTGATCTGAATGGGTTTTAGAAGAACCAACTGCCATGTAAATAGACACAGAAAGATGGGTATGAAAACAGAACCTGGGGGCTCCTGGGTGGCACAGTCAGTTGAATGGCTGACTATTGGTTTCGACTCACATCATCATCTTAGGGTCCTGGAGTCAAGCCCTGCTATGGGCTCTGCACTCAGCAGAGTCGGCTTGAGGATTCTCTCTCTCCCTCTTCCCCTCCCCAAGTTTGTACTCCCCCCACCAGAAATTAAAATTTATTTTTTTAAAAAGGTGTGGGGGGGAAACTGTTATGGGAAAGGAAACTTATGATAATCTGGACTTAGAGAAGGGAGACAAAGTTGGGATTTACTTTGGATGCAGAACTGGATACGTTGATGGACGGATGTAAAAGTTGACAGAGGAACAACTAAGCATGTTTCTGGCTTGAGCAACTCGGTAGATGGAGATTTAGAGAGAAACAGGCTGAGGGGCTGGGAGACAGGTTGGGGAGAGTCAAGAAATTTGCTTTGAATAAGCTGAGTTTGAAACAACTGAGTTTGAGTTTCAAACAGCTACTGAGAAGTCAGGTAGAGACATCAAGTCAGCTGCCGGATAGGAGGAACCTGAAGGTGAGGCAGAGGCCAGAACTAGCAACATAAATGTCCCTGTGACGGACAGGATTTAACCTTCTCAGTCCCAGGTCTAGATAAGATGCACCTGGAGACAGTTTAGATGGATAAAAGGTTTCAGAACCACGGCCAGTACATGCTCCGATTTGGGAGGCGGAGGCAAGAAGGGGGCAAAGGAGTGGCCAGCAAGGTGGGAGACAGGCCAGGAGAGTGTGGTGTCCTGGCAGCCTAGCGAGAAAAGAACCTCACGGGGGACGGAGTGCTCACGAAGGGAGGTAAGTACTCAGGTGCCCAAATCAACCCAGAGACACCTATTTAATACATGACATGTACTGAAAGAAGACTAAAGGAGCGATCTCATCCATTCTTAACCAAAACACTGGCAGAGAAAAAAGACACTCAATCCAACAGAGATTATTTCAGCACCGCTTTAGGGGACAGCAGCTCCACCCGGAAAAGATAAAGTAGATAATCCCAGATACCAAGGGCTTGTAACTTCCTTTCACTTCAGCATCTGCTCAACATAAAGGAATTCCGCTACAACAATCCTTCCCTAGAAGTTCTGATTAAAACAAGGGCCAGTTCAATGGTGGGTCAGCATGATTTACATCTAATATTTTAAAGTCAATGACTGTTGATATTATTATGTCTAGAAGAGCTATTCGAGTGGATTCACGTTCAGTATCTCATTTCCTCTACCTTTCTGTCTTGTTCGGCCTGTATCTCACTTCTGTGATGTTCTAATGCTTTTGCCACTGCAGAGTCAAACGCCCGCTTTTCTTCTAGCTTTTGTTTTTCCAAGGCTAGTGCAATGTGCTGCTTCTCTGTGGCTTTCTGTTCTGCCAGCTCTCTGTTCAGCTGGTCAATGCGGCGATGTGCATGAGCAATCAGAGAGTTCAGGTCTTCAGTAGTCAGTTTGTCAGCTAAATAGAAAATGACATTAAAATGTTAATGATTTCACCAAAACTGAACATCTACAACATACCTGCTTCAAGTGGCAGTAATTTAATTTTAATAGCTATAAAGAAAGCAAAGGGTAGCTAACCCTTTGAAGCAGATTTAGATTCTCCACTGCCCTCAGAAATTCACAGCCTGTGTCCAACTAAGACATGTTCAATCCCAAGGGAAGTAATTTAGGTAGGCCTTCAAGTATATTATCAGTTCTTTTCCAGGAACCCAAATTAGGACTTCCGATCTGAACTAAATATAAACAGACTTTATCATTTATCCTAATTTTGCCTCTAAAAACAGTTTATATATGCACAATTCTGTATTTTCGCTCATGCATAACTGTGAATAGTCATAACAGGCATTCTAATATTCTTTTATGTTAAATCTCAAATTCAGATTCTCTGACTTTTCTCTTACTAGTAAGAGTTTTTATACCTTTTCTTAAACAGATGGTGTTACCCAGGACCATGATCTGCAACCAGAACTGCCCATAAGAATCACTTGTCAAGCTTTTTAAAATACACATGCCCAAAGATTCTCACTTAGGCTTATGCATGTATTTTGTTTTCAAATCTCACACTCCAAAAGTAGTATTCTGACACATTACTGTAGGTTAAGAATTACAGCTTTAACAGCAAAATCCAGAGGGTGGGAAATACTACATGATGAATGACTCAATTCCACAGTATAAGAACTGAGAAGCAAAAAAAGCGAGGATAAGAAACTTACTGATCAAATTCAACACATGCAGCTCCTTTGGATACTGGTTCAAATAAAACTAAAAAAACTCATTCTATAAAATGATTGGGGTTAACTGAACACCAAAAAGACATGTGATGATATTAAGGAATTACTGTTTTAGGTGTGATAATGGTACAGTGATTATTTTTTTAAATATGGAAATTATTTGTAACTGAAAAGGATATATGATATTTGGGATCTGAGTCCATAGAAGATGGGGAAATAAATGACAAAAGCCATGTGTTGATAATTCCTGAAGTTGGGTGATGAATCCATAAGCTCTCCTACTTGTTACTGGAATTTTACATAATGAAAGCTTGAAAATACATATAGATATCGATCTACCTATCTACAGATTTCCAATCACTTGGTGAAACATTTTTGTTCCTGAGAGCATATGGATGCCCAAAATATTGAAATCAGATTTATCACATGCAACATAGTTGTTACAAATTATTCAGATGCTTTAATAAAAGAACCATAGACAAAAAGACTTCAGTATTTTAAGACACAAAACAAAAGCCTCTAAGTTTAAGACACACAAAATTACTCACCTAGGTCAGAAATACCTACAAAGGAAAAGAAGTAAAGTTTGAAAAAAAGAACTTACATATTTCAGTTATTAATCATTAAATAGGAATATCCAAAAAGAAATAGGGAACCAGAAACCAGTAACAGAAAAAGCATACTTTAGTATTAGAAAGCAAAACAATTAGTTTATTTCCTAAAACATAAAAGGACATAGAACAATACAAATCAAGGTAAATTCTAGCATTTTACAAAATAAGAGAGTCGTTCATATTAAAAGTAGCTTTGGTTTCCAGGGACTCGTCTGTATTTTTGCTGAAGCAATCAACTTAGTTTTTACACAACAACTATCATTCTCATTTACTCCCGAGCCCTCCATTTACATTGGTTCATCGCATATTTCACTAAGCCCCAGTCTGGACTCTGTTCTCAGTACAGGCCTCTCCAGACATTTCAAATACTTAAGAAATCAATATTCTGTCACAGGCACCACCTTGATGACACAGTGACAGGGGAGGGAACCACAGCCAGTCTCCTGCCTCTCAGCGTAAGCTTAACATCATGGACATGACCCTTAAATTCAAAGACAGGCATTTTTCACCCAAAAGGGCTTTAGAAGTCAACTATGTAATCTGGTATTAGACACCCCCCACCCTCCCCGCAAAAAACCAAAAACCAAAAAACAGGAATCTGTTCCAGTGTTGCAGGAAAAATTGGCAAGATGAAGAAACTGAGATGTCAGTCTCAACAAAGCACACAGATGAGACTTTCTACTAGTCTACAGCAATAAAGGAACTGTCCCCTGGAAACAAAGACAATCTACAACCTGCACTTCATTTTCCCATCCTGGCAATGTCTACCTATGCTCCCCCTAAAGGTTCCTCCTCCCTCCTCCCAACAGTGCTAACCACTAGCTCTAAATAGGGTGTTTACCATTCATCTTGTTAGATTTTATATACATATGCATCCTAAAACAGCACATTGTTTTGCATGTTCTTAACCTTCACGTAAGTGGTACCCTACTCTCTGTATTCTTTCTCAACTTTTTTTCTTAACATTTATGTTTGAGAGCCATAGTTTTAGTTCATTCACTTATACTGCCACATGGGAGGCCCATTTAGCAGTTTCTGATTTTTCTGCTCTTACAAATACAGGGCTATGAATATTTTATGAGTCTCCTTGAGCACCCATGTATCTTCTTAAGTACATACCGAGGAGCTGACCAGTTGGATCAGGTAGTACATGCATTCCGACATAGGCTCAGAGAGGCCTAAAACACCAGTTCAGTTCCTACCTTACATTCAGCTTCTAACAGACAGTAGCAAACGTATTTTGAATTTGTTGAGACTGGTAATTTATGTGACTATTAGTACTCTCTGGGTACTTCAGGAAGAAATAACAATCCTCTGCAGTTACACTGTATAAAACATGGTTAAAGTTCCCTGCAGTCTGAGCTATCTGCAAGTTGATAGTCATACAGATGATTTCCTTCTCACTAAATGAGTTTTTAAACCATAATGTCATCAGACCAGTCCTGAGGCATGCCTCAATTCATTACAAATATTTTTAAAGTACCAAAGGCTTTGCATAATTTTACATATATATACAATATTCTAATAGATTTAAGGTTAAAATGCCATTCTGAATTACTTGGATTCTAAATTATTTTTTCCTAAGTAGTAGAGATCTGAATAGAACCATTGATTCTGGAATCAAACACTGGCTGGAACTAAACCACAGGAGCACTGTCACCTATTATGGCTATGACAAATAAAATGTGGAAAACATTGTACTGTTAACAAATTGAGATAAGCATACCAGAGGGGTTTGGATTAGATGAATGGGGTTGAAGCAAGTTTAGCTGAACAGTTTTTAAAACACAAAAACAGTAAAGTACCAACACTTCAGTTGTACTTACTCATGCCTTTCCACCCTGGCAAGACTTCTGGAGTAATACTGTCCAGTTCTCGTTTAAAGTCATCCCGGGCTTGGACCACCAGCTCATGATACTGAGATACGACCTTAGCCTCAGACTGAGCTGCTTTGACCTGAACAAATACAAGGGGTATGGGTTAAAGTGAACAGAAATTATCATTATCATCCAAAAAAAGGGAGGCATTATAGTCATGTATTTATATGTTGGCTGAGAATATATAAATAATACATATATATAAAGCTAGAGCTCAGAAAAAGGAACATAAGCCATGTAAAGCAGACAAGCCCTTTACCATCTTTTTTTTTTTAAGATTTATTTATTTATTTGACAGAGAGATCACAAGTAAGCAGAGAGGCAGGCAGAGAGAGAGGAGGAAGCAGGCTCCCTGCTGAGCAGAGAGCCTAATGCAGGACTCGAATCCAGGACCCTGAGATCATGACGTGAGCCAAAGGCAGAGGCTTATTAACCCACTGAGCAACCCAGAGGATGTACCCTCTACACCCACAGGGTAAAGCCAAGCCCTTTACCATCTTACTATGCCCCTGTCCCTCTTTCTCTGGTCACAGGAAACTACCCATGTAGACTATGTAAGTGCAAACAAAGAACTGCTACAAAACGAAAATTTTCATTTAACAACCATGACCAAAAATATTATCTATTTTAAAAAGTATTGACAAGGGGCGCCTGGGTGGCTCAGTGGATGAAGCCGCTGCCTTCGGCTCAGGTCATGATCTCGGGGTCCTGGGATCGAGCCCCGCATCGGGCTCTCTGCTCTGCAGGGAGACTGCTTCCTCCTCTCACTCTGCCTGCCTCTCTGCCTGCTTGTGATCTCTCTCTCTGTCAAATAGATAAATAAAGTCTAAAAAAAAAAAAAAAAAAGTATTGACAATAATGGATAATCCAGTTTGTGTCCAAGATCAGTAACAACTTCTATTCTTTGCAGGGGAAAACAGAAAAAGAAAGGAATCTTACTATTTTCCTGAATTCTTCAAATTCTTTGACTAAAGGATTATATTTAAAAATCTCAAAAAAAAAAAAAAAAGCCTCTGCCTTTGGCTCAGGTCATGATCTCGGGGTCCTGGGATTGAGCCCCGCATTAGGCTCGGCTAAGTGGCAAGTCTGCTTCTCCCACTCCCTTTGTGATCTCTCTCACTTTCATGGTCCCTCAAAAAAATATTTAAAAAAAAATTTTAATGCTATAAAAGACCTAAGAAACATACCTTTTGGACCACATTATCCAGATCAACTATCATGTTATGAAGTTTCCCCTCAGCGGCAGTTATATGAGATTTGGCCCCAGGAACCTCTTCTTTTTTTGCATTTTCAATTACACTTTTCATCTTCTCTAGCTCTTCTCTAGAAACCAATAAAACAAAACAAAGATTTAGTATTATTCCTCATCAACTTTAGCAAAGAGCTTGATGTAAATACAGCATACAATTGTTAAGAAGCTATGAAAAAATGTAATTTGAAAAAAATTACTCAAGTGTTTTTTCACAATATATACAGACAAAGCAGCTTTCCTTACTAACTGAAAACAGTGTAGTCAGAAGCTAGATTTACCAGCATGAACCAGACAGGGAGCATGGTATACATGGAATACACAGGCTTCAGAACCAGGAAAACCTGGATTCAACTCCCAGATCCACCTCTCCTTTGTTGTTCACCCTTATATGGGGATTAGAAGAAATCAATGAGAAGTACCTGGCACAGCGACTGCCACATCCAGCGCACTGAATGAACGGCAGCTTTTGCACAGATTATGCCAATTGTCCTTCTGCTGAGAGAGTGCTTAATACGGAAGGCAGAAGCAAGGGAGGAAGCCAAGGAGCTCACTGAGTAAATACACATGGGTCTCGAGGAGCCCTCATGATTCAGAATGTTTCACAAACTGGATGAACTGCAGCCTAGCCACCACAAAACACAGAACTCAAGAGCCCCAACTCAAGGTTTAGTGATGTGAGCATAACGTCTTAAAACTCCTACAAGATATGCTGCCGTGAATTAGAAGACTTCTCTTTCTCTATGAATAATAAATACTTTATCAAAAATCACAACAAAACTTTGAATGAGTGATTCCAAGTTGAGAGGCTGATGAGACCCTTTAGTCAAATGTAGGTTTCCAGCATCAGAGGTTGATTTTATATTTGGCTTGCTTGATCCTAGTTTTAGCCAAATTCCAGGAATCGAGGTCAAGGTGGCATAAAGCTAGACCTACTATTTACTAACTACTTTGATAGTTAAAACAAAGAGACTGTGACATACTCTCAAAATTCTGATAAAACTGCCTAAACCACCCCTGAAAAATCTTGAAATTATGGCAGAATCTCAGTAAATCTGTAGAGATACATCACCTAAAAGAAAAACTGCTTCTTATACAAGATCCTTTATATAGGTTTCTGCCAAATTTACGTTGGCCTAATTATATTTTATTCCCTCTCTCCTTTTCAAGCCTCTGTGTTTCTGATACCGATACAGATCAAGGAGAGGTGAAGGGAGGGAAGGGTTTCTCTGCCTCGTGTTTGTATACAGGCAATACAAAGAAAACCCAGCCCAAAGAAAGCCACCAGGAGGCCCTAATTACTTGTTAAAGTCCATGAGTAATTACTTGGCTTTGAGAAGGGCATCAGCAGCCTCATCGACTGCCTTTCTGCGTTCCTTCAATGCACCCTCCACTGTGCGCCACTGAGCCGACTTCTTCTCACCTGCAATCTAAACAAAAGGTTTTACTTATGTAAACATGAATTATCACTATTACAGTCACAGCATACACCACCGTGGCTAAATTTAGAAACAAGGGCATTAAATTCAAAGGTAAAAACTTATATATGGCATTTCTTCAGAGTAGGGTCTCTTAATCTAAGGTTCATGGTTAGAACCAAGGAAGTCCATGAACCCCATCAAAACCAATCACTAAAACTGTAAAAGACTGTGTTCTAGTGCATATAAGCATCTTCTAAGGAGAGATAATATTTTTATTAGATTCACAAAAGGAGAATATGAAGCAGAAAAGATCTGTAAGAACAGTAACTTTATGAATTGTTTATTCTTCAACAAAGCATCACTATTTAAAATTCTCTTAATGCAGGTCTGTCTACCAAAATCAGTTTAAGGGTAAGCAGAATGTTTATACAGCTGTACAGTCCTTACTCATCCAAAACATTACCCTAAAAAATGACCCTCTATAATTAGTAAAGTGAAAATCAACTACTGTCAAACCCACGCCGAATTTTGTAAGATGTTAATTTTATATATATACAAAAGTCTTCCTTGAAAATCCTTACAGAGGTCCAAGGATAAGCTGTTCTGTGGAATAGACACTACATTTCCCTACTATCAACGGAGTCCAACTGTTTCCAAACTGTTTCCAAACACGCTTTGAGAAAGTAATTCTGTATCTATTTTAAGAGCCTTTGTGCATCAGCAGTTTTTTTAAAGAAGTTGGAATCCATTTTTAACATTTCAAAACTTGTGTTCATTCATGTTTCTGATAATTTTGTAACACCAGCTAATACCCCCTAATCTAGTTAACCATTACCATAAGATGTCCTTTAGTTGTAAAATCTTGATTTCAACAGATTTCTTACTATCTAATGCACATGCATTACATGCTGTGCATTCATTGGGAAGAGGAAATACCCTCTTATGGAGCCCTTCACCAAAGTAATACCATTGATATTTAAAGCTTCTAATCAATGTCCTTCTGAAACATACCAGTCTACTTTGGTTTGAACCCAAATTCCTGATATCCTACAACATACACCCTTCCCACACCTGTATAACCGAAATACTAAGTATTCTCTGTGTGGTTTCCACTTTCCTGACTGAACTTTGACTGAAATCTATTTTCTTGGACACTGAATAAACCAGAATTTTCTTAAAGTTTTTTAAAAGGTTCTAATTTCTAGTTGTTTACATCAGAGTTCTAACATTTCTGTGATTTATGTGCCTAGGACTAAAGCAACGTGAAGCATGTTTAAATTCTGTAAAAAGCCCATAGTTGTAGTGGCAAAGTAACTTTACTTATCACACAAGGTATTGATCCGAGATTCACAGTTCATGTACTTATTTTTAACTCTTCGAACAACTTGGTGTCTAAATACATTTTTATACACTGAATAACTGAATTTAATTATTTAAAAAATTTATTACGCCCCAGTACTACTGTTTTAATTTATTCTCTGATGTGCTCAATGTAAGTTAAATAATCAACAGAAGCATTTAAAATAGCTGGTTTGGGGGGCACCTGGGTGGCTCAGTGGGTTAAGCCTCTGCATTTGGCTCAGGTCATGATCCCAGGGTCCTGAGATCGAGCCCCACACTGGACTCTCTGCTCAGCAGGGAGCCTGCTTCCCCCTCTCCCTCTGCCTGCCTCTCTGCCTACTTGTACTCTCTCTCTGTTTGTCGAATAAATAAATAATAAAATCTTTAAAAAAAAAAAATAGCTGGTTTGGGGGCACCTGGATGGCTCTGTCAGTTAAGCACCAAACTCTTGATCTCAACTTACATCTTGATCTCAGGGTCACGAATTGAAGTCCTGTGTCAGGCTCCACACCCAACAAACAAATAAAAATAATAAAACAGCTGGTATTTGGTGGTACGTGGGGTTTTTGTTTTCTGAGAAAGAGAGTGTGAGAGGCAGGGTGAAGCGGGGCGGGGGGGGGGGGGGGGGCAGGCAGAGGGAGAGGGTGACTCTTAAGCAGGCTGGCTCCATGCCCAGCCCAGAGCCAGATATGGGGCTCCATGCTGGATCTCATGACCCTGAGATCATAACCTGACCCAAAATCAAGAGAAAATCCCTAACCAACTGAGCCACCTGGGCGTCCCTTGTATTATGTCTTATAACTGTGTCAAACTAAAAGTATCTTAAAGTAAAAAGTTTATTTAAAAAAATGATTGGCAAAAAAATTAAAAATTAAAAAATTAAAGAAATTTAAAATGGTTGGCAATTTTTTTTTTTTTAAAGATTTTATGTATTTATTTGACAGGCAGAGATCACAGATAGGCAGAGAGACAGGCAGACAGGAAGGGAAGCAGGCTCCCTGCTGAGCAGAGAGCCCGATGTGGGGCTCGATCCCAGGACTCTGGGATCATGACCTGAGCCGAAGGCAGAGGTTTTAACCCCCTGAGCCACCCAGGCGCCCCAAAATGGTTGGCAATTTTAAAGCAAAAAAGAATGAACAACAAAATAATACTCAAGCACTATTAAGATATGAGAGCAAATATGAATGATTATTGTACCGTATCACTGTTGTGAGATAAAGCACTATACGAAACTCATTAAAAACAACATGCAAAGATCTTTCCTGTCTTATTTATTTAAAAAAACAAAACAAAACAATTACTCTCAATGGTCTTCACTTAGTGGGAGAAAGCCCATACTAAAAGGAAGAAATCAGTCTTAAATACTACATGGCTACCCATTCTTTGGCTCACCTCCGAATTGTCCATGGCTGCTTTCAAAACGTTGGAGTGCGCATTGACAGCCTGCACCGCGGCGTTCTGAGCGATAATGGCCTGTTGAGTGATGTGAGCAGTTTGGCTCAGAGCATCTTCTAAGCTCCTGGCTACAGCTGAAATACAAAGAACAGTAAAAAACAAATCCCTCCCTGCTAAAATAACTTTATTGTAAACTTCCCTGCTTCTCCTACTCAGTCTTCCTTTGCATTTTCTCAAAAATGTAAAAAATAAAAACAGATTTAGAGAATCATTTCATTTGCAAGTATGGTAAAATGTTAGTAATTACTAAATCTGGTGGACAGACCTATGGGGGTTCATTATACTATTTTTGCTTTTATATACAACTGAATTTTTTCAAAATAAAAAGTATTTTGGTTTTTTGTTTTGTTTTGTTTTCTCCAAGACAAAAAATTGCTTAAAGAAGGCTAGCATACAAAAAGAATGAATACTGTTATGCTGAAAAAAAAAAAATATTATTAGTATATTAAAAAAAAAAAAAAAAAAAAAAAGAAGGCTAGCATATACTTCAAATGGGAGGAACCAAGTTTAAGGCACTGTTAGCCTATTACAGCTACTAGAGGCTATAAATTTAGCATAACCATTAGCATTGTTCAGTTTAAATAATGGTCCCATAGAGCCACAGGGAAAAAGAGATGCCCATTTCACCTCAGCATGAAGGGATACTCACAGCATCTTATATCACCAAGATATAAGGAGATAACAGACAAACAAGAGAAAGAAAATGATAAGGAAGCAAGGCAACAAAAAAGAAAACAGTGGTTTGGAAAGGACAGTATTTTCTGTAAAAGAAGTCAAGAAATAGCCAGATACCACGATGCAAGAGGATACAACCTACTAAAATCATACTTCTACGTGTTGCTTCAGGAATCAAAAAGAAACCTAATTAAAAATAAATAAATAAAGCAAGGGATGACTCCAGATGTAACACTAAAATGGCAAAATGGTCATCTGAAGAAAGCAAGCCAATGAGAAGACTAATTTATCACGTATCAGATGATTAAAAAAGGGAAAATATATTTGGCAGGTAAAACAAAAACAGAAGATGATTTTGAGCAAAAGCAGCATAAGCTAGAGATGAACAAACAGAACCTAGGAACCACCTGTGGTACCTATGCAATAAAGATGAAAGGAGAAAGGTGATGAGAAAATACCACACCATGAATGTGAGACTGAGGTTCACCTGAAGACACATGGGGTATGAAGAGAGAGGAACAAAGAAAAAAAGAGGCAGAGAGGGAACGTGAATGAGTTAAGGGGGGCAGGGGTAGCCTGGGGGGAGACCCCCGCTCCCACACATGAGAGCACAGATAACAGTAAACCATTCACAGTGGCCCATAGGCTCAAAGTTTTCTTCAGGTCTATTCACTATACTTTGATTCTTCCTTCTCCCTCCCTTTCTTTCTTTCTTTCTTTCTTGTTTTGTTTTGGCTATTCAGTTGTAGGAGTTCCATATATATTTTGGGTATTAACCCCTTATCAGACTTAAGGTTTGCAAACAGGTTGTCTCTCCTATTCTGCACAGTGCCTTTTTGTTTCGTTAGTTGTTTCTTTTGTTGTACAAAAGCTTTTTTAGTTTGATGTGGTTCCACTTGTTGATTTTGTGTTTTGTTTTAAGATTTTATATTTGAGAAAGAGTGAGAGAGAAACAGAGAGTACACAAGCACGGGGTAGGGGGAGGGGGAGAAGCAGACTCCCTGCAGAGCAGGGAGTCTGACTTGGGACTCAGTATCATGACCTGAGCCAAAGGCAGACACTTATCCAACTGAGCCACCAAGGCTGCCCCTGGTATTTTGTTTCTCAATAAGAATTACAAACACAGGGGCGCCTGGGTGGCTCAGTGGGTTAAAGCCTCTGTCTTTGGCTCAGGTCATGATCCCAGAGTCCTGGGATCAAGCCCCGTGTCGGGCTCTCTGCTCAGTGGGGACCCTGCTTCCTCCTCTCTCTCTGCCTGCTTCTCTACCTATTTGTGATCTCTGTCTCAAATAAATAAATAAAATCTTAAAAAAAAAAGAGAGAGAGAGAGAGAGATTTAAGAATTACAAACATACACATTTTAAAAGTAAAGCCTGAGAGGGGCGCCTGGGTGGCTCAGTGGTTTAAGCCTCTGCCTTTGGCTCAGGTCATGATCTCATGGTCCTAGGATCGAACCCCGCATCGGGCTCTCTGCTCAGTGGGAAGCCTGTTTCTCCCTTTCTCTCTGCCTGCCTCTCTGCCTACTTGTGACCTCTCTCTCTGTCAAATAAATAAATAAATTATTAAAAAAAAAAAAAAAGTAAAGCCTGAGAGAAAACTAAGAGGTGATAGAAAAAATCCTTAAAATTCTCATTTTGCCCAAAATGAAGGATAAGAACTGGATCCAAAAGAAAAAAAGGGGGGGGAGGGGGAAGCATTACGCAATAGCAGACATCACTACCTTAAATGTACAACTTCAGGGCATCTACATTATAAAAGGTGAAAAGTGAAAAATAAAAACATGAATAAAAAATTGATCTTGATTTGCTATAGAAGAGAATTCAGGAAAAACTACGAAGTGGGAAAAATATAGAAATATTTCACTTATTTAGAAGTCTTTATTCAACATTCCCAATTATTTGTAACCATGGCCAAGAACTTAGAACACAAAATTATCCAAAAACAAAATCCAAGTAGTCAACTTAAAGCCCTGCACCTATGCTCCTTCTGTCCCTTCCACTCTTTGCACAATTCCAACAAACCTGCCTCCTGAGAGTAGGGCAGAACCAAAGCATCAGAAGGTAAAGAGGAACCACTCAAGACAGACAGACAAGCAGAAATAAGACATGAGGAGAAGCAATAAAAAACTATAAAGAGAGGCACCTGCGTGGCTCAATGGGTTAAAGTAAAGCCTCTGCCTTCCACTCAGGTCATGATCCCAGGGTCCTGGGATAGAGCCCCGCACTGGGCTCTCTGCTCAGCGGGGAGTCTGCTTCCTCCTCTCTCTCTCTCTGCCTGCCTCTCTACCTACTTGTGACCTCTGTCAAATAAATAAATAAAATCTTTGAAAAAAAAACTATAAACAACTGCCATAAGACTTTAAAATAAACACCTCTCAGTCCAGCAAAAAGCTACATATCTGGGGCGCCTGGGTGGCTCAGTGGGTTAAAGCCTCTGCCTTCAGCTCAGGTCATGATCCCAGGGTCCTGGGATCAAGCCCCACATCGGGCTCTCTGCTCCGCAGGGAGCCTGCTTCCTCCTCTCTCTCTCTCTGCCTGCCTCTCTGCCTACTTGTGATCTCTGTCTGTCAAATAAATAAATACAATCTTAAAAAAAAAAAGCTACATATCCCCTACTTCCACAGACATCATTATACAACCCAGTACAATAAATGATGCGCCCTACACCTTGTTTAAGACAAGAAAAAGACATTTTTAGATATATCTCTTTTAAAAACCATCAAAAAGTTTAACATAAAATCAAAACTTAAAAGGGAATATGCTTCAGTTAGCTGGAAACCAGCCATGTGTAGAACATTTCACCTCCCACCACTGTCGGATAAGGGGGCTACTAGACAGAGTCCAAAGGCTGGTAATAAACCACAGCAGGCGCCATTTTGACCTATACAAATAAATTTATGAGTTAGACAATTAAAAGGCTTTCAGGGAAGTCGCCAAAACGTAGACAACTTCTGTTCCACAGAACACAAAGAATCTTTAGCACGAACCCTAATAAACACAAATGGATTAAGTACAAGTATTATTTGGAATTTTCTCCAACTATACACTAAGAAGAGCCTTTGTTACCCAGGTAGAACGAGGTTAAATGGAAAGAATACAAATGATGAAATAAAGGTGGTACACAGACAAATGCCACTAAAGAAACCAAACTAGCTGATGGATCAGAAATGTTTGCCGATGGCTGAAGAAGACAGCAACTGACAGAGATGACGCAAAGTGCTTAAGAAGCCGTCTGGTTTACATACACTCAATCTTAACTTGTTCTTGCTTTTCCTGTTGTGCAAGGCGAGCTGCAACTTCTTCGGGTGGTCGCTCCCGTACAGAAGTTGAGGATGCTTCCTCTTGCAGCAAAAATAAATAAGAGGAAATCAAATTTCAGCACAGAATTTCAATAGCTCAGAGGGATATAAAAACACCATCGTTTGTACTTGCCAGTTCTATCAACTGAAGGCATTTTTGTCATTATGATTCTAAAACCACATCACCAGTCAATGATTCCAACATGACGAAATAAGGGATCAGCTCTTAAACCTCTTGCTTTCAGAGATTTATTCAGACTCCAAAGTTTAAAAAAAATTCCTTAAGCCAGTCTGTGAATAAAACCAGTGTAAGCAGGTACTTACATACTGTCTGGAGGTTGCCTAGGCATTAAATAGTTCTGATGGACAAATCATTTATGAAACCACAAATATAAATAAACTACCTGAAGCTGCAGGCTTGGGTTGCCCTTCACCAATTCCAGGGTGCTCAGTTTTTATAGATTCCTCATGCTGAACCGCAGGGGCTGGGACTGATGGTGTATCACCTGCTGCAGAAATAATTTGAGCTGCCTCTGTAGGTCCTACAAATATATGTTACTCATGGTATTTGTAATCTCCTGGGTTAACACAGAAGAACATAGGAATCTACTATGACTAGCACCCACTTCACATCTGTCTCCTTACAGACACAAATGCAGATACTGCCACTACTCAAACGTGCAAGGAGACTATGGCCCAGTCCCCCAGAGACACAAACCCACACAAGATGGACAAGGGGGGAAATGTACAAGAGATCCCACTTGCATTTTTAAGCACCATGGTTCTCAGGCAGGGCTTCTAGTAACATACTAAATGGTATTAAATATTAACATATGAGAAGTGGCCAGAAGATTTACATAACATGGAAAAGTAGTAACAAAGGAAAAACAGACCTGTAATGAAGAAGGTAAACAAAACAAAGTAATCAAAAGATATTTTTTAACTGCTTTGAACAGTGTAGAGATGATAAAAGAGGTGTGAGCAAGAACAGTATGACAGTTTTAAACACAAAAGAAGGAAGGAAGGCTGAAAAATATCAAGAGCTTATAAACAAGTGCTGGGAAAGAAAATAATTAATTCGAGAGGCAAAATAGAGGAGAAAAAAAGAGGAACATAACAGAGAAAAAAAAAATAAACTGTAAGTCCCATTTAAGAGATGAAGCTGGATTACTGCAAGGCCTATTAGCTGGTTTCCCTGCTCTGCTCTTGGTCCCTTTATCTACTCTCTGCAATAGCTAATGATCTTATTAAAATAGAAATCAGATATCAATCCCTTGGCTCAGAAGCCTCCTAACACCTTTCCATCTCACTCAGAATATAAAGCAAAACGCTTATAACGGCCTCCAAAGCCTGCCGCAATAGGCTTCCTGCTTCCTCTCGACCTCAATTTCTACTGTTCTTCCACTCCTGCTTCATGTGCTCCTTACTAGTTAAATATACCAGGCCTTAAAACGAGCTAATCCCTCTGCTTGGGATGCTTTTCTCCCACCAGCCTTGTAGACCCACCTTAATTCCTCATCGCTTTCTAGTCTTTGCTCAGATAACACCTTTCAGATGAGACTTTTTTTACCCCCCCCGTTTTAAATTGCAATATTTCCCCCCAACACATCCCTTCTGACATCCTATATATTTTACATAATTTATTTATGTATGATCTTCCTCCCCTTATCCCACTAAGAAATATTTGCAGTTTGTGCTTGTTTTTACTATTTTGTTCATTGCTATAGCCCCAGTGCCTAGAATGTGCCTACTATGTTTGGCACATAGTAGACAATCAATGAATATTTGCTGAATGAAAGTCAAGAGGTTTAATCAAAGACAGAAGTGACTAAGGAGAAACACAGAAGTTGAAATGTTTACTGAGCAGGTTAGAGTTAGGTAAGTGTCATAAATTGGGACAGAATTACTGGCAAATCATGAATTGGGGAAAAAAATCCGCAGACCACAGCTAGAGCACTGAAAAGAGAAGAGAAAAGCTAGGAGTCAGGGGAAAAATATAAAGAAAAAGTGTTGGAGGCAAGATAATTCTTGCCATTATCCTCACTGAATAGCTATTCACAATAAAGTCCAACTCCATATCCCACTCGACTCCTAAAATGAGTGTCAAATGATAGGTGTAAACACTCCTTCCTTGGTAAGAACTAGGGACCAGAAGAGTGCTTCCTGAGGTAGAGGCCCCCTCTTGACCCTGGGTACAAATTCATTAAAACAATCTATTTGTCTATAATTTTAAAAAAACTGATTCTAAGTATGGTACCTGTTGTTAAAGCTGGAGTGTCTCCCTTCTGTTTTTGGAGTTGTGAGGCAGGCTGTTTAGATTCTTTCATTACCTCTGATACACTGGAGATTTTTAGTGGACCAGACTGAATCTTAGAAATAAAAAACATGTAACATTTCAGATATAATACTGTTTGTTTTTTTTTTAAGGCAGCATACAATAACTTGTATTATTTCAAAAGTCAAGTAGCTCAGGCTTTTCATATAAAGTTAACACTTCACAGTATTACATATTTTATTAATCACAGTAAAGTAAGGTAAGTCCTCATTTTAGAAAAATGCAACCCAAAAACTGCATGCCAAATGACTGGCCCAGTTTTCATAGTAACAAAGGCTTCTCTTAGGGCAACTAATAAAGTATATGTTGCAGAGCCTTCCCTTTAAACACCATTTCTTTTATATATACAACATTGAGAGCACCATTTCCATCTGCTTCTTAAATCCAATTTTGTTGCCTTGTATATACATTCAGTTAGAAACAAATAATTTTCAGAGGCTCTGAGTAAAACCACGTTAGTTTTTGTTTCCTTAATCTCCCAGATACATGCAACTGTACACTGAAAAACAGGAGCCTATTGTAATGCCTGATTTTCTCTTTCTCAGTTACCACCTGCCTCAAGTTTAAGACCCTGTTCATTAAAGGACTGCCGTTATGATGTGCTGGCAAAAATTACTGAGTAACAGAAATATTTTCATTTACCACCTGTGATGTGCCATTTTTTGCCAGAACTTGGTAATGGGATTCAGATATCTCAAAGAATACTCAAATATAAGAGCAATAATTTTGAACTTAGTCACTACCAGAAATTAGAAATATGTGCATTTTCTTTTAGTAAAATTTTATCATTTAAATCATGAAATACATGCTCCTTATAACAAGCAAAATAATATCAAGACATATTAATGGTTTTATTTTGCTTCTTTACTGCTTTTTTCCTTTCCAGCACTCGGAATGTAGCCACTGCCAACAGCCTGAAATCTATCCTTCCATGCCTGAGCATAAGCTCAGGTATATACACATTTACAACTTTTCATTTTTTTAAACAAAATAGGGTTAGTTATATTATACAAACTACCACATAACTCAGTTCTTGGTTTTGTTTTCATTTAATAATCTATCATGGACATTCTCTTCCAGATCAAGAAATTATTTTTAGTTCCACAACATTCTAATTTAATTGTGTATCTTAATGTACCTACAAACCCCAAAATTTTATCAATTACTCTCCTATTTTTGGAAAACAAGCTTGTTTCCTGCTTTTTTCATTGTTAAACATCCTTGTCCAGGGTGCCTGGGTGACTCAGTCCGTTAAGCATCTGTCTTCGGCTCAGGTCATGATCCCAGGGGCTTGGGACAGAGTCCCTCATCCAGCTCCTTGCTCAACTAGGAGCCTGTATCTCCCTCTGCCTGCCGTTCCCCCTACTTGTGCATGCATGCTCTCCCTCTTTGACAAATAAATAAATAAAACCTTAAAAAAAAAATCCTTGTCCATGCAACTGGAAAGCACTGCAGTGGTATCTGTAGCATAGTCTGCCAAAGAGGAAGTGCTAGGTCAAAGAGGTTATATATTTTTATTTTTTATTTATTTATTTATTTTTAAGATTTTTATTTATTTATTTGACACACAGAGAAATCACAAGTAGGCAGAGAGGCAGGCAGAGAGAGGGGGGAAGCAGGCTCTCCGCTGAGCAGAGAGCCAGATGCGGGGCTCGATCCCAGGATCCTGAGATCACGACCCGAGCCGAAGGCAGAGGCCCCAACCCACTGAGCCACCCAGGCGCCCCCAGAGGTTATATATTTTTAGCAGCTACTAACAGATCGCTTTCACATAAGGCTCTAGCAACTCACACTCTCCCAAAAAATGTGTGTGTTATGTGTGTCTGTGTATAAATAAGACTTATTTCCAGACTAAGTTTTCCTACTCTAATTTCTAATCCTGTGTCAAGACCTTACCATTCTATTAAAGTATGATTATAACAAAGTCAATTACCTGGAAAAACAAGTGTCCTCTGACTCCTCCCTAACCCAACACTGTTTTGAAATGTGCTTGGCTAGTTTAGTACATTATTTATCCTTTCATATGAATTTTAAAATCATCTTATCTGATTCCTCAATCTCTAAAAAAAATCCATTAGAATTCTTATTAGGTGTATGTGTATATGGTATGGGTATATGGTATGGGTTGTGTGTCTGTGTCTGTGTATACAAATGTCATTTCTGTCAAATATATACAAATTTAAGGGAAATTTAAGAGAAATGCATATATTTGAGAAAAATGACATTTTTATGATAATAACTCCTTTCCAGAACATAATATTTGTCTCCATTTAGGCAGGTCTTATTCCATGTCCATCAAAAAGATTTAAGTTTATCCTCTCTCAGTATTTATTATCTGTGCATAAATAATCATGTTGGCTCCAAAACGATTATCATGAAATAAAATGCACAGTTTCTAAAAGCAACAAGTTGGTAACAATGCATAAGAGTAGAGAATGAATAAATGGTTAAAATTAAAAAAACAAAAACACTGGGGCGCCTGGGTGGCTCAGTGGGTTAAAGCCTCTGCCTTCAGCTCAGGTCATGATCCCAGGGTCCTGGGATCGAGCCCCACATCTGGCTCTCTGCTCCTCGGAGAGCCTGCTTCACTCCTCTCTCTGCCTCCCTGCCTACCTGTGATCTGTCTCTCTCTCTGTCAAATAAATAAATAAAATCTTTAAAAAAAAAAAAACAAAAAAAAAAAACACTAACTGCTACTGTAATCCAGAGACGAGAAAATACACTTTGGTGTATGTAGTGAAGGATGTAGGTCTTGAAGAGAACATTAGTAGACAAAAGAAAAGAAGCCACTCTGGATATGAGCCCATAAAGGGAAAAGTTGTGCAAGCTGAAGTGATCTTTGTTTAGCTCTCTGCTTTAACACAGGCCCTCAAAACAGTGTCTGGTATATAGTAATCAACTTGATTGACATTTGCTGAATAAATGAATGGAAAGCACAAGGCATATTTATAAGGTAAACTGACATGAAGCTAAGGATTTATGTGCAAGACCATTTAGAGATAAGGCTGGAAAGGTAAACAAAGAGCCAGACTGCCAAGTTGTGTTGAATGTCAACCTATAAACCAGCAAAAACCACAAACTACAGAATAAAGTAACAAACAGCTAGCTCCTAGGCTAATCTTCAACCACTCCTGACTTTACTCTCTTCACTCAGAACATGAAACAATGTCTAAAGTCTCTATGATCTGCCTTTCAAATAATAATAAATATATAAAAATCAATGATAAGTGGTATCATGAAAATATCATAAAAATGTGATAGCACTTATTTTAGAAGATTCTCTGGTATTGATATGAGGATAGCCTAGATCATGGTAGAAGAAGAGATCTCAGGGGTGGAGACTGGGAGGAAAGTCTTGGCGGGGGCAGGAAGAAACAGGTCTAGTTTGGATACAAAGTGACAGAGGTCAGAAATGGGATGACAGTTGTAATGCAAGAAAAAAATAGGGGCAGCTGGGTGGCTCAGTGAGTTAAAGCCTCTGCCTTCGGCTCAGATCATGATCCCAGGGTCCTGGGATGGAGCCCCGCATCGGGCACTCTGCTCAGCAGGGAGCCTGCTCCCCCCATCCTTGCACATGCCTGTCTGTCTACTTGTAACCTCTGTCTGTCAAATAAATAAATAAAATCTTTAAAAATAAATAAATAAACATCAGAGATTAAACAAAATATGGTTGCTAATGAAATATAGGCAACTATGAAGATGAACCTAAGAATTCTAACCTAACTATGTGACACCATGATACTATCTATAACACAAAAAGAGCAAATCAGAAGAGTTTAACTTGTGAGGTGGTGCAGTATGGACCTGCCAAGGAATCCAAGTGGAAATGTTCAACAAGATAGCTGAAGTAGAATGAGAAAAGGCCATGACTCTGAGAGAGATAAACAGGTAATCTACAAAGAATGACACCTGAAGTCATGTCAAGTAAGAAAAGAACACTACTCTCAACTGTCAGCCTTACTCCATGCTCCTAGAATTGTTCTCAGCTATCTCTCCTGGGTCATGTAGGCTAAAACAGACCCAAGATTTTAGAATGAATCCACAGAATTCCTTTCCTTGACTACTGAAGCTACAAAATGGTCTCTCTTGGCCAGCACAGACATTTTAAAGTTCATATGGAAGAATAAATGATGTGGAAGACTATTCTGAAAAAGCATGACAGAGTAATGGGAAGGTGTCACAGGACACTTGCTTTTCTAAGTATTAATGCTGTTACAGGACTGACCTCTAGACTATGCTAGCTACTAGAGAAAAGAAGTTCACCCAATTTTTAAGAAAGTACTGAACAACCATGTCCAGCTTCACAGCATAAAGAAATACCCAAGACCAAATCAGCAAAAATCCATGATCTCCTCTGTAAATTATTTTTCAAGGGGTTTGTTTGAATGAACAATTATTTAAGATGTTTAAAAAAATGTTAGGCCTGGGGGGCGGGGGGTAGGTTCAAACTCTGAATATGTACAACGTTCCAGAAATATCAGAAGATATTTCCGTCAACCCATCAGTAAGCAGCTGAAAATTCTTTGACTCTTGTTTTGTGGTCTAGAAAAAGCCACTACTAACTATAATGCCTTGGGTTCTGTGTCATGACCATTCTACGTTTACATTTTTAGTGCTGTAAGTCAGAACCTCAGAACTACAACAGTGTAGGCTGTCACAACCATCCTCCATCCACGGGACAGCCACAGTTACCTCTGCCCAAGCAGCCTCTTCCATTTACCCTCATGTGCCACACAATCATTCTATGTAGTGGGTACTAAATGAGAACACTTAACTTGGAAGGGATGAAAATCCAACTCTGCAAATTAATGTTAAAGGAAACTAGTAAACACATATCTGGCCAAGTTCTACTGAATTATAAAATATGTTCAAGATGAAAACCACCTGCTTTTACTAGCACTCCACAGGATAAACTGAAATATTGTTTAAAACTCTTACCGGCTTCTTTGGCAATGGAACAGGATAAGGTGGGGAACCAAGAACCATCTCAAAGAGTTTGTCTGAGTAAGGTATGGTTTTCTCTACACTTTCCCGGAAATGGGAATCCCATTTAGCATACAGGATAGTGCCACCAATACCTCCACCAACAAATAAAAGGCCAGCACCAGCAATTTTGCCAGGAGACAACCTAAGGGAAAGAAACAGGAAACACATTCACACTTCTTGCCTCTCCCAAACCTACTTCCTTAGACCAATGTAAGAATCTCAAAGACCCCTACACTCTACCCCTCTACTGCTGACTCAGATGACAGCAGCCAAGTTTATTACTACAGCTGCACATCACCTTCCCTTCATTTGCTTTAAAACAGGTCTGCAACAGAAAACAACATTTACTTATGGATAACTAGATTTTTTAAAGTACAGTAATATCTAGAATAGGAAGAATGAAGTAATCTACCTTGTAACAGTTAAAATTAAAGATGTTCACAATCATGAGATTTCCCTTGAATCCAAAAAAAAAAGCATCACTTTTTTTAAATCAACATATAACGTATTATTTGCTTCAGAGGTACAGGTCTGTGAATCATCAGGCTTACACACTTCACAGCAACTCACCAGAGCACATACCCTCCCCAATGTCCATAACCCGACCGCCCTATCCCTACCCCCCCAACCCCCCAACAACCCTCAGTTTGTTACTTGAGATTAAGAGTCTCTTATGGTTTGTCTCCCTCCCAATCCCATCTTGTTTCATTTTTCCCTTTCCTACCCCCCAAACCCCCCACCCTGCCTCTCAAATTCCTCATATCAATCACTAACTTTTAAAGCTCCTCTCCCCTTAATAAAACATTTCTGTAAATAAAACAAAATAAACCCTTTACAAAAGAAAGACAATAAAAATATCAGATAAAACAAATACTTTTAAAATTACAATATGCTGAGCTCTGGATATAAATCTATTAGCCACAGAACGGAAGACAGCACATGAGGGAGGGAGGCTATCTACCTTGTATGCCATCTAACTACAAAAGAACCAAAAGGAGCATCATAACAGATTTTCACCTACAGATAAATAATGCTCCAAATATTAGAGCAAAGCTCCAGTGTTTGTACCCCTAAACAAAAAAGATTTTAAACAGCTATTCCCACATTCATGCAAAACAGATACACAAACGTCTCTTTACACACAGTTAAAAGCCCATTCACAGGGAGACACACCACATACCTAGAACCGCCTGAAGTAGAGTATCTACGGCATGGTCGTAGTGGACGGAGGACAAACTTCCCACAGAGACAACTCTAGAGAGGAAGGAGAAAACATCACAACCAATGGAGAAGGAATCTGGAAAGCTTTTAGGGTTGTAACTCAGGTGTAATATTTTTATTACACATGTCTTTGTTAAACAAAAAATTATTTTCAGAAATCAATTTACCATGGAACATTCCTATAGGCCCTTAACAATGACGCTTCCAGTACCCCAAGGCTCATATAAGATCATTTTTAAGATTAAAAAATGATTATCAGATTATGATCAATTAGCACTTTAAAGTGTTATATACACTAATTACTTCTTGGATATGACTGAAATTTGTCATATGTTTTTTTAATTGGCAAGAAAAAATAAAACAAAAGTATAAAATATCTATTTTTACTTGGTAAGCTTAATTTAGACATCTGAAAAATTACCCACAGGAAACACTGCACTGTAGGATGTGTGTAAATCCACTCGGGAGAGATCCAATCTTAGCTTAATTTATCTAGAAAACCAAATTTCCCATCTGTAAGATAACTATGGGACCAGCCCATCATTTCCTAGCAGCAGTCATTCAAATCTAAAAGTTCATCTTGGGGGGAACCTGGGTGGCTCAGTCAGTTAAGTGGCTGTCTTCAGCTCAGGTCATGATCTCAGGGTCCTGGGACAAAATCTTAAAAAATAATAAATAAATATAAGTTCATCTTGGTTTGCCTTAAACTAAAAGTCAAAACTTTTTTAAAAAGATTTTGTTTATTTGAAAGAGAGACAGAGGGGTGCCTGGGTGACTCAGTGGGTTAAAGCCTCTGCCTTCAGCTCAGGTCATGATCTCAGGGTCCTGGGATCGAGCCCTACGTCAGGCTCTCTACTCAGTGGGGAGCCTGCTTCCTCCTCTCTCTCTGCCTGCCTCTCTGTCTACTTGTGATCTCTGTCTGTCAAATAAATAAATAAATAAAAATCTTAAAAAAAAAAAAAGAAAGAAAGAAAGAAAGAAAGAAAGAAAAAGAGACAGAGACAGAGCATGAGCTGGGGGGTGCGGGGTGGGGGGGGAGGCAGAGGCAGAGGGAGAAGCAGACCCCTTGCTGAGCAGGGAGCCTGGACTGGATCCTAGGACCCGGAGATCATGACCTAAGCTGAAGTCAGACATTTAACTGATCGAGCCACTCAGATACCCCAAAAGTCAAAATTTTTAAGACAAAAATTTTAACATTATAAATGCTCAAATAAATACTTACCTCCATATAACTAGTCCATTTACTCAAAAGCAAATAATCAAACCAATACTTTGAAATTTGTTTTAATCAAAGTAAAGCACATAAATGCAAATGTTTCTTAACAGTACGTGAATCCCTTAAATAAAACAAATGAACACCTACAGAAATACTATGGGGGAAGGTTTTGATAAACTTAAAGTCATTCACAGCAATTGATCTGAAATTTCAAATTTATTCCATCAATATCATCTTTCTTTATACCAACTAGAAAATCAAACTGCAACAAGGCAAGAGGGAAAAAAAATGCATTCTCTGGGTTCCCTGATGAAACTGCATTCAAAGAATATCAGAAAAACACAAATTTCCTTTTAGAAATAACTTCAAAGAAACTTGATCACAGGATCAAAGGCCACATAAAATTACTTTGGAATTAATTACATTTGCAATTTATGTTCTATGCCCAAAGGTAAACATTAATATCAACACATTTAGGGGGGAAAAAAACACAAGTTAGCTGTTTTACAACACATAAAGAAGTTACAGTTGGTATTTTAAAAGCATTTTGATTATGTGTAGAATTCTCAACATCTTTCAACTATATTTAACAGAAAAGCATGTCTTCCTATTGTTCTGTAAAGTTGGTTATAGGACATTTTAAACAGAACTGCAACTACTTTTGTAAGTCAACATCTCCATTTTGTTGACTTAGAAATTTTTAGGAAACCATTAAAGTTGTATTTAAGATTCCATACTTTCATAGGTACAAAGAAGTAATCAAGTCAAAAATTAAGACACTGTTCACAGTGGATAACTGCTAACTGGAACATCAAGCAGCAAACA
The DNA here is from genome assembly GCF_922984935.1 of Meles meles. Lineage (NCBI taxonomy): Eukaryota > Metazoa > Chordata > Mammalia > Carnivora > Mustelidae > Meles > Meles meles. The sequence continues at coordinate 39,850,177 of NC_060080.1, read as the reverse complement.
TTATAGTGGAAAACCGAACCCAGGAAGTACAAAACCGTATTAATGCTATAACGCAAAAAGACTTTATTTCACATCAGTATTTATTTTTTAACCTGTTTCTTTTTCCATCTTCTACTTTGCTTCATCTTGACCCTCATCCCTCCCTCGACAAAATATATCTGATGTTGACTGTAAGTTTATAGTTCCTAGTACGAAGAAAATTAAAACATAAAATTTAAAATAAAAATTCAAAAGATAGGGGCGCCTGGGTTGCTCAGTGGGTTAAGCCTCTGCCTTCGGCTCAAGTCATGATCTCGGGGTCCTGGGATCAATCCCCCCCATTGGGCTCTCTGCCCAGCAGGGAGCCTGCTTCCGCCTCTCTCTCTGCCTGCCTCTCTGCCTACTTGTGATCTCTCTCTGTCAAATAAATAAATAAAATCTTTAAAAAAAAAAATTCAAAAGCATATAGTGGTCTCCCTCACAACTTCTGTCCCTCAGCCACTCAGATCCCTTCCTCTCCATAAGCAACTAATGCTATCAGTTTCTTGTATATCCAGAGATGTTTTGTGAGAGAATTCCCAAAACTCCCTTAACACAAATACCAAAATATACACCCAGTTCTGAAGTTCATTCAACAATATGTATCTGTGATCCTTCTGTGTCAGTAAATGAACTCTTCCTAGAGGGTTTTACGGAGATTCATTATTCCACTGTACGGACGTTATTTAATGTACTTAACCAGCCCCCTTTTGATGGACAGTGAGGCTCAGTCTAAATTCTTGTTATAATAAGTAATGCTGTCTGGGAAGTACACATCAATCATCGACTTAGGTGAATTCTTAAAGTAAAATTTGCAATTTTGATAAATATTGCCCAAGTAGTCAAAAAGTCTGCTAGTAATGTATGTTTTCTCACAACCTGCCAAACACTTTTAGTAGAGTCTTAATCACAATCTCTTTTATTATGACTCAGTATCTTTTCATGTATTTATGATGTTATTTCCCTTTCTATGATTATATGGTATCCTTTGACCACTTTCATTATTTACTTTTATATTTATTATCTCGGGGTCCTGGGATGGAGTCCCGCATCGCGCTCTCTGCTCGGCGGGGAGCCTGCTTCCCTCTCACTCTCTCTGCCTGCCTCTCTGCCTACTTGTGATCTCTCTGTCTGTCAAATAAATAAATAAAATCTTTAAAAAAATAAATAAATAAATAAATAAATAAAATAAAATAAAATAAAATAAAGGGACGCCTGGGTGGCTCAGTCAGTTAAGTGTCTGCCTTCAGCTCAGGTCATGATCCCAGGGTCCTGGGATCAATTTCCACATCAGGCTCCCTGCTCAGCAGGAAGTTTGCTTTTCCCTCTGCCTGTTGCTCCCCCTGCTTGTACGCACACACACACTCTCTCTCTCTCTGGTAATTAATAAAATAAAACTGTTTAGTGAATGTTTCCCTACACACTGTTTCACTTTTTTTTTTTTTTAAAGATTTTATTTGGCAGACAGAGATCACAAGTAGGCAGAGAGGCAGGCAGAGAGAGAGGGGGAAGCAGGCTCCCCACTGAGCAGAGAGCCCGATGTGGGGCTTGATCCCAGGACCCTGAGATCATGACCTGAGCCGAAGGCAGAGGCTTAACCCACTGAGCCACCCAGGCGCCCCTTTACCACATGATCCTGTCTTCTGTACTTCCTGCAAACCAGAGGTAGATCCTGACACCTGCTTAAACTCAGGTTTATTGTCTCTGGCAAAACTTTAGTTGGTGCTGTGTTCTCTCACCAGAAGGCACAGTTTCTGGTTAGCTCTCTTTTTATGTTACCAACTGCATTGATGTTAACAATGTCTAGATCCATTAATTTACTGGAAGTTGTAGAAGACAGTGTTTCTGTTATTTTTCATTTATCTTGAGGCTCAGTGGGTTAAGCCTCTGACTTCGGCTCGGGTCATGATCCCAGGGTCCTGGGATCGAGCCTCGCATCGGGCTCTCTGCTCAGCAGGGAGTCTGCTTCCCTTCCTCTCTCTCTGCCTGCCTCTCTGCCTACTGGTGATCTCTGTCAAATAAATAAAATATTTTTAAAAATAAATAAATAAATATAAATATATATAATAAATATATAAATATATATATAAATAAATATAAATAAATTCACATACCTTGTAAAAAGACCCTTCCCTCATCTACAATTTGGTTACCCAAAATATAGGTCATACAGGAAAGGCAGGATAAATCCCTGTTACCTTTCTATCCACTTATCCTCTCATAATGACCAATTGTGGATTTTTTCATTTATTAATTGTGACAAATTGTATTTCCTAAAAATTGTTACATTTCCCATCCCACCTGGTTTTCCAGAACCTTGCAACTGCATTAAACCTCAAGAACCTCCTGACAGAACCAGAAATCCTTAGACCTAAGAGATAATTTGTTTAGGTTATTTATATAATAAATGGATTCATTTATATAATTTTTACGTATATGATAAATGCTATTACTATAAAATAACAAGTAACAATGCTGTTATTTAATACCATTAAGTTTGGGGTGATCTGTTATACAGTTACAACCGAACAGATAACTTGTACCTAGAGTAAGGCATTTCCACAATAAAATATAAAGCACATGGGGAAGAGGGTGAAAGTTGGAAAGGCCTTGAAGAGACTTCACAGAAGCCTCATGTCATCCATGGAAAGTGTTGGTTAAGGGCTTCAGTAAGAAAAATGTTTTTGGAAACATAGAGGAAAAAGGGATCCTTGTTATACAGTGTCAGAAGTTTGTCAAAATTGTCACCTGTGGTAACAGGTGACATGGAAAATAGAAAATCAGAAGTTGTACCTAATGGACTGATGGATTTAGCTAAACAGAATTCCAAGCAGAATGCTCAAAAGTGCCAACTAGTTTCTTTGAGCAGGATATAAGGGTAAAAATGAGCTTCAAAACAAACATACAAACAAACCAACCAACCAAAAGACCTATCTAGTTTTCAAGTACAATTTAAAGGAAATATTAAGGAGCCAGGACTTTATAAGCTCAAAAATAAAAACTTTTTCTCATTCTCAGCCTCTCCAGTTGGCAAAAATCCTTTAAGACCTCAAAGTTCTAAGGAGGTGCTCCCTACAGAATCTTTTCACACAAAGAAAAGGCCCCTTGGGGATAGTAAGGGTGTACCTCCCGTAGTCTTTTTGTTTAAACAACAGGGCTACTGAGAATCTTAAGGGTCTTACCCTATAGCAGCTCACAGGGAGTCCAAAACAGTAAAGGTAAGCTTACCCTGATATTCATGGCTGTGGCTTTTTTGTCTAATGGAGAAAACCCCAATACAATCCACAGGAAACTAAAGTTAAGATAACTACATTTTCTGGAAAAGGAAGGCTAATTCAAGGGATGAAACCAAGAGCCAGAGCAGAACTGAGAGTTATGAAGTATCATTACCAATCAGTATGAATTAAGAAATTAGCAACATGTTATAACAATGACTGCTATGTGTGGTCTTGTTTCCTGCCTTTTTGAATGGAAGTGTCTAGAATGCCTGTCACACTGTACTGTATCATGGGTATACAGGGAGCAGATACTTGTCTCTTTAGTTCACAAGTTATTAGACTGAAAGGAAAAGTGCTTCCGGAGCTGTACCCCAGGAACCACATACGCATCCAAGACATCCTATCGTCCAAGACACTGCATTGCAGGTATTCTAGCCAGCCGTCCCTGCTTAGGTTTCAGCTGCAGCCAGTATCAACTAACAGACATGAAAGTGAGAAAGACTTTGAGATGACTCTATTCCTAGCCACTGTCTGATTACAACCTCATTAGGGACACTGAGTAAAAACTGCCCAGCTGAGCCCAGGCAAACCCCAAAACTGGAACAAGGCAACAATCAATTATTATTCTACCCCAAGCTCAAGATGGCTTATGTAGCTACAGCCAACCAAAACAGTATCTTTATGAACTCATGAATTTAAACACTTCTGAAAAAAAAGTCCCATCTTTGGCCAATAGACTCCACTTCAAATTTAAAACATATTATTTTACATTATTTTAATTTTACAATGTACATAAAATATATATTTTATATATGTATGTATGTAATATATAACTTTGTACTTTAGGTCATCTGCAAATACCCGGTGTCAAAAAAATTTTTCCCCCATCTGTAGTAAAATTCAATTATAAAAATCACCATTTTATATACATATTTTTTAAGATTTTATTATTTGACACAGAGAGAGAAAATACGCAGGGGGAGTGGCAGGCAGAGGGAGAGGGAAAAGCAGGATCCCCACTTAGCAGGGAGCCTGAGAGGGCTCCATGTAGGGCTCCATCCTAGGACGCCAGGATCATGACCTAGGATGAAGGCAGACACTTAATGGACAGCCATAAAGACACCCCAAATTCACCATTTTAAAGTATACAATTCAGTGACAATAGTACATCCACAGTGCTATACAACAACCATCACCACTATTTAGTTCTAGAACATTTGCATCACTCCAAAAGGAAATTCCTGTACCACCAACTAGGCAGTCTGTCCATTGACCCCTCTCCTCAGCCCCTACAAACACTACTTTCTGGCTCTATGGGTATTTGGTACAAATGGAATCATACAATATGTGTGTTCTGTTGAGCCTGACTTCTTTCACTTGGTACAATGTTTTCAAGATTCACCCAGGTTGTAACATGTACCATGTATGTATCATGTATTTTCCTTTGAGGGCTGACTGGAATATTTCATCGATGGATACACCGTATTTTGTTTATCCAGACATTATTAGCTGATGGACATGTGGGTTGTCTCCATCTTTTGGCTACTACAAATAATGTTGTATTTCTCTGTAAGTTTCTATTTCAAAACCTATTTTCAATTTTGGGGGGTGTAGAACTGCAGGGTCATTTGGTAATTCTATGTTTAACTCTGCATCATTTTACATTCCCACCAGCAACGTATGAGGGTTCCATTTTCTCCACATCCTCACTAACACCAGTCATTTTCGGTTTTTATTATAGTCTTCGCAGTGAGTATGAAGTGGCTATATCACTGTGGTTCTGATTCGCACTTCCCTAATGCCAATGGATGTTTATTATCTTTTCATGTGCTTGTTGATCATTTACATATCTTCTTTGGATAAATATCTATTCAAGTCCTTTGCCCATGTTTTATTAGGGTCATCTTTTCTGTTATTGAGCTATAGGAGTTCTTTACCTATTCTGGATACTAGATCCTTATCATATATATGGTTTGAAAATATCTTCTCCCAGGCTATTCACTCACTTTAGTGTCCTCTGATGAACAAAAATTTTTAATTTTGATGAAACCCAATTTCTCTTTTTTTCCTTTTGGAGTCCTATCTAAGAAACCTTTGCCAAATCTAAGTCAGCCTCTAAGAGCTCTCTTTATTAAGCACCAAGCCAATCTATTTATTTATATAAACGAAGTCGCCTACTTTAATACACTTCTTAGTTCTGGAATTCCTTTTTATTAATAATAACCTATCATGTAGGGGCACCTGGGTGGCTCAGTCATTAAGCATCTGTCTTCAGCTCAGGTCAAGATCCCAGGGTCCTGGGACTGAGCCCCACATTGGGCTTCCTGCTCCATGGGAGGCTTGCTTCTCCCTCTCCCACTCCCCCTGCTTGTGCTTCCTCTCTTGCTGTGTCTCTCTCTGTCAAATAAATAAAAATCTTTGAAAAAAAAAAAAAACCTATCATGTAGAAAAAACTAAACTGTTTCAAAGCAATCTGCCTTGACATATATTACAAGGTTAGCATTACTGTATCTAACCTATAGAAACATGATTTTTAAGAACAAAAAAGAGGGGTGCTTGAGTGGCTCAATCAGGTAAGCATCTGCCTACAGGTCAGGTCATGATCCTGGGGTCCTGGGATGGAGCCCCATGTCAGGCTCCCTACTGGGTAGGAAGTCTGTCTGTCCCTCTCCCTATGCCTCTGTCCCTCCCTCTGCTTCTGCTCTTGCTCTCTCTCAAATAAATAAAATCTTTTTTTTTTTAATTTTTATTTATTTACTTGACAGAGAGAGATCACAAGTAGGCAGAGAGGCAGGCAGAGAGAGAGGAGGAAGCAGGCTCCCCGCTGAGCAGAGAGCCCGACGTGGGGCTCGATCCCATGACCCTGGGATCATGACCTGACCCGAAGGCAGAGGCTTTAACCCACTGAGCCACCCAGGCACCCCTCAAATAAATAAAATCTTAAAAAATAAATTAAATTAAAATAAAAACAAAAAAGATAAAACCTACAACTCCCACATTAAGTTCTTGCACAATCTATTCCTTAGCTCCAAACTAAGGTAAACACACAAAAAGAAACCAAATTCTAGCATTACAACCTTGAAACAAGAGAATATAATAAATAATCTCCTCACATGAACCCCATCTGGAGTTTCCAGGCTTCCCCTCTAGAATTTGCGAGTCGCTATAACTGATGGTGTTCTGGTGAAGTTTTGTCATAAGGATTCCTCCCACGCAAACAAAAAACACCGAGAAGTTAATGACCAGTTCTACATTTGAAATGCAGATTAGTATGTGACAACTTAACTTTTTCTACAGCTAACTTAAAATATTTTATAAGAATAATGAAATAAGGGGTGCCTGGGTAGCTCAGTCCATTAAGCGTCTGCCTTCGGCTCGGGTCATGATCCCAGGGTCCGGGGATCGAGCCCCACATCAGCAGAGAGCCGGCTTCACCCTCTCCCTCTGCCCGCCTCTCCTCCTGCTTGTGCTCTCTCGCTCTGACAAATAAATAAAATCTTTAAAAAAAAAAAATGAAATGTAGATTAGTATGTGTCAACTTAACTTCTTCTACAGCTAACTTAAAATATTTTATAAGAATAATGAAATAACGGGGCGCCTGGGTGGCTCAGTGGATTAAGCCGCTGCCTTCGGCTCAGGTCATGATCTCAGGGTCCTGGGATCGAGCCCTGCATCCGGCTCTCTGCTCCGCAGGGAGCCTGCTTCCTCCTCTCTCTCTGCCTGCCTCTCTGCCTACTTGTGATCTCTCTCTCTGTCAAATGAATAAATAAAATCTTAAAAAAGAATAATGAAATAAGGGGTGCATTGGTGGCTCAGTTGGTTAAGGATCTGCCTTTGGCTTAGGTCATGATCTCAGGGTCCTGGGATCAAGCCCCACATCACCCTCCATGCTTAGTAGGGCATCTGCTTCTCCCTCTCCCTCTACCCCTCCCTGCTGCAAGTGTGTGCGTCCACGCACACTCTCAAATAAATTTATTTATTTCAAATAAAAAATGAAATCTTTTGGGGCATCTGGGTGGCTCAGTGGGTTAAAGCCACTGCCTTCGGCTCGGGTCATGATCCCAGGGTCCTGGGATCAAGCCCGCATCGGGCTCTCTGCTCAGCGGGGAGCCTGCTTCCCCTTCTCTCTCTGCCTGCCTCTCTGCCTACTTGTGATCTCTGTCAGTCAAATAAATAAATAAAATCTTAAAAAAAAATAAAATCTTTTAAAAAAATAAAAGAATCATAAATTAAGGTTAAAAATATATTACACGAAAAAATCTAGGAAATTTGGCCTTGAGGCAGTATTATCTCTCAGTATAGACACACTGTGTATCTTAGAAAAAGTACCCTTCAGTTAGACCAAGGAAACAGCAGATATTAAATATAGCAAAACAAGAATTTAATACTTCTTTAGTTTTCCCTGCATATATGTGTGAATATCTATAACTCATATATTCCCACTCACCTGTCTTAAGTTATGATGTAAAATTTATTCCAAAACAGTTTGAAAGCCAATGGCCTACAGAAATGAAAATAAGGAATAATAAAAAATGATTCTAGCATGGGTAAAAGCAAAGAGCAAGCTGCATGACATACTAAAGTACCTTTTACCATGGACGCTTGGCAGACATTACTGCTGAGTAACATACTATTTTACAATCCTAATGGAGAAAAAAAAAAAGAAGAGAATTCCAGAAGATGACAACTAAAAATGTCCACGCATGAATTCAAACCTAAACTAGTCCTGCTATCAAACTTTGGCCATAAACAAACTGGGTTTTCAATCTCCTGGAACAATGCTTCTTTCTCTTCTTTCAAGTGATAAACAGTTAAGATTCTGCACGTGCAGATGACCATTACCAAATCCATAGTTAACGAGTTGGCTGGGCTGAAAGCTCAGGCCCTCCAAACACAATGTCCAACTCAAAAAGGTTGGGCCTGGTGATGCAGGCAGTACTGGGACTAAGAAGACAAACAGTGTTAAGTCTGGGAAATAAACTGAGGAAAAACTTGAGTCCTGAAGGACATTTCTGGAAAGAAAGATGACACATATCCACATGCAAGGAATTTAAGGATGATGAGTCCAAAGAGTTAGGCAGATGCCATTTGTGATGATTAATTTTATATTGATTAATTTTATGTCGGAGATTAACATTTAAATCAGTGAACTGTGTGACTAAAGCAGATTCCCTTCAATGATGTGGGTGAGCCTCACCCAATCAGCTGAAGGCCTGACTAGAACAAAAAGATGAGCCTCCCCAAAAAGGGGGAATTCAGCAGACTTTCATTCTGGAACTGCACATCAGCTCTCCAGGCCATCAGCCTTCAAACTAAAACCATACCACAGGCTAGTCTGGGTCTCTGCATACCAAGCCCCCTAGCTCCACGCAGATATTGGACTTGATAGTTTCCACAATTGCCTAAGCCTATTCCATACAATAAATCCTTTTATTACATATCCTATTGGTTCTGTTACTCTGGAGAACCATAATACACCATCAGAGAGTCTAAATCCTATGGGGCTTGGGGTACCTGAGTGGCTCAATGGTAAGTGACCAGCTTGTGATTTCAGCTCAGGTCATGATCTCAGGGTTGTGACACTGGGCTCCTGCTGGGCATGGAGCCTGCTTAAGATTCTCTCCCCCTCTCCTTCTGCCCCTCTCTCCCTCTCTGCCTCCCTCTTTCCCTCTCTGCCTCCCTCTCTAAAAAAAGTAAAACAAAACAAAACAAAACCTATGGGGCTATAGGGAAGATCACATCCACTTATAGAGGTTAAGAAAAATTAACAGAAAATAATTTATTTTTTAATTCAAACACAAGTATTCACTGAGCATCTATTAGGAGTCAGTTACTAAGATCAGTACTAGAAATAGAGCAACAAAAAATAAAGCAACAAAAAATAACGGACACAGTCCCTTTGTGGAGCTCACATTTTAATGTGGCAAACCCACAACAAATATACATTATGTCAGTAGTAGTAAGAGCTACAAAGTAAAAGTAGGGTAAAGTAAGTTCAGAGTGATGCAAGGAAGAAGAGACTGGTCAAAGGTTTATGTTACATAAGGAAGGCCTCTCTGAAGGGAAGGTGATATTTGAGAAAATATTAGAATGAAGTAAGTGAGCTAAGCAAAGGTGTGGGAAGACTTCAGGGCAAAAGAAATGAAAAAAAAAAAAGAAAAAGTAATGAGATTAAAATAAAATAATAAAACAGACAATGCAATGAGCTAAGTGCTAGAGATATCAAAACAGAATGAACCAGAGTAGAAAAATGAAAAAAGCAAAGAGCAGATCATAAAGGGCCTGGAGGGTGTGGTAAAGAGTTTGTATTTTACTCTCATGTGACAGGATGCCAATGAAGGAAGGTATGACACAATCTGTATGCTTTTAAAAAAGACTTTATTAACTACTATATAAAGAACTGACTCTAAAAGAGCAACAGTAAAAGCAGGAAAACATTTAAAAAGATGAAGTTTGATGAGAGTGGAAAGAACTTCGACAAACAATATTCTGGATAAAGTTGACAAAATCAAACAAGGAAAAGAAAATTTGAGTACAAAGCTCAAAAGAAGCTAAAGAGTCATTTGCTTACGGAATACAGTTCTGAGAACTGATATAATCCCAAGTAATAGTATGTAAAGAGACGGGACAACAATGAGGTATCACTACACATTTGTTAGAACTGCCGAAGTCCCTAACACTGACAACACGAAAAGCTGATGAGGATGTGCAACAAGAACTCCCATTCATCACTGCTGGGATGCAAAACAGCAGCCACTTTGAAAGACAGTTTGGCTGTTTCTTACAAAAGTAATAAACATATAATACTGCAATCATGCATCCTGGTATTTACCCAAAAGAACTCAAAACTTATGTCCACACAAAATCCTGCACATGAATGTTTAGAACAGGCTTTATTCATAATTGCTAAAACTTGGAAGCAACCAAGATATACTTCAGCAGGCAAATGGGTCCACTGTGGTACATCCAGACAATGGAATATTATTTGGTGCTAAACAAACAAACAAATTTTTTTAAAAAGCTATCAAACCATGAAGAGACACAGAAGTTAAATAAATGCACATTACATGAAGTGAAAAAAGCCAATGTGAAAAGGCTAAATACTGTAAGAATCCATCTATATGAAATTTTGGAAAGGCAAAACTATGGAGATAATAAAAAGATCAGTGGTTGCAAGGAGGTGAGGAAAGAAGGTGACAAATAGAGAACAGAGGGATTTTTTAAGGCAATGAAAATATTAGGATACCATAATAACTTGAGTATGTCATCATACATTTGTACAAACCCAGACAATGTACATCAAAAGTGAACCCCACCGTGAACTATGGGCTTTGGGTGACTATGATATGCCCATTTAAGTTCATCAGTTGTAATAAATGTAACACTCTGGTGAGGGATGTTGGTAATGGGGGAAGCTATGCAGACAGGAGGTATATGGGATAATTCTGTACCTTTCCTGCAATTTTGCTACAAGGCTAAAACTGCTCTTTAAAAAGTCTTAATTAAAATAAAAAGGGAGAGAGATGGGAAGAGTGGACCTTGGGGATATATTTGGAGGTACAAGAAGCAGCAGATTCAACAAAGGAAAAAGAGGAGAGATGAAGGGAAAACAGGCTCCTAGATACTACATAAGCCAAAATAGCAAAAAGTGTAACAATATCAAGTGCTATAGAATGCCTGAGAACAAACCAATGAATTTTTCAAGAACACAATTTCGAGACCATAAGAAAATGTGGATATAAGCTAGAAAAGGGTTCGTATTTAGTATTAAGATTTGATCTCTTTTCTTCTAACCTCCTAATTGGGATCCCAGTTACTAGAAGTATCTTACTAAAGATAAGGAAAAAGTAATTTTGGGCTTTATGGCAGAAAAGGAGACCCATCAGTGACAACCATGATATAACCAGGAAAAAATCAGAACAACAGTGTGCCATGAAAGGAGGGCTTCTCAAAGACAAACCAAGTTTTGCCCTGAAAGGCAGCTCTACTTCCTCCATTCTTCTAGTCTCACTTGGGTATTACATTAGGAGGGAGTCTAAGATGGCCCCCATTATCTCTGCCTCCTACTAAGTCCACGATTAGGGTTACAAGGCAAAAGGGATTTTACAAGTGTAATTCAGGTAACTCATCAGTTGACTCTGAGTTAATGAAAAGGGAGGTTTACCAGGTGGGCCCGGCCTAATCTTAATGCCCTTTATCACTGGTCTACAGATCAGAAACAGGAAAGAGAGACTTCTGAAGTCAAAGAGACAAATTCCTGGTAGCCTGCAAGAAAGCAAACGTCCATGTCACTGAAAAGCCTCTGAGCAAGACACTTTATGCAGTCTCTAAGACTTGGGTGAGAGCAGGCAAGAAAGCAGGGACTTCCGTCCTTCAGCTGCAAGGGACTGAATTCTGCCAAATGAACTTGGAAGAGCTCCAGATGAGAACGACAGCCCCCGTCAACACCTCGACTGCAACCTTGTGTGGCACTGAGTAAAGAATCCAAACCATTCATAACCACAAAATGTAAGATAATATATGGGTGTTGTTTTAATCTGCTAAATTTGTGACATTTGTTATGCATCAATAACTAATACAGACCCTACTTGCCTATAGAAGAGGCTGCTTCTATGCTGGCAACAAGTGGGGAGACAAACAAACTTGGAAGGAAAAAAAATTTTTTTGACAGTTATGATTTCTCACTCACTATGACTAGGGATTTTGTTCAATTACTACTTGAGTCACAGTACCTGTTTTGCAATACATTTTTCCAACATATCAATATTCTGAAAATTATGAGCAATGGAACAGGTTTATTTTTTCATTTCCAATTGTAGAAAATACTTTTGTACTTTTTTAAAAATTACTTTAATAATCGTGCAGAAGTAAAAGTCACTGGGCGTTTAGGCTTCTTGGATGTTCTGCCACAGTTGTCCCAGCACCTGGAGCGATAGATCCCCAAGCTAATCTCAGAAATGAGCACAAGGTCATGACTCCTGTCCTTCCTCAGAGAGTCTTTACTCCATAAACTACAATCTCCCGTTTCTGTTTAGAGTAAGAATAGCTCAGAGGCGCTCTCATCTACAAAAAAGGCCCCTCTCGAATAATTATAGCCTTGATCCCTAAAATGCGGACTCTTAACTGTTCAAACACCTCCTTATTAAACATGCAACAAGCCAAAGCTAGCCTTTTCCTCCTGGGAACTGTAGTTCTCCTCTCGACCTTCAACCACTGGCTGCGCGAAACCTATCACGAGCCCAACCGGCGACCCGAGCGGCAGCGGCCACCATTGGTCCCTGACTGGGGCAGCGCCGGGCTGATTGGATGACAGGTCCCCGAAGCCCTGCCGACCGTCCTGTGCCCGCCTCCCCGCCACCTTCTTTCCACACCCCATCCCGCTTCAGCAATAACCCTCAAGTCATCCTTCTTGGGCAAACTCCCCAATTAACTGCTTCATGGGTCGGCTCAGGACTCTCGCGATGAAGGCGACCCTGAAACACGCCCTCTCTCCCAGGGCCTAGCCAGAGCGAAAGCCTCTCCCATTTTCCGTTGGCTGCCCGGAGTCAGCCTCACCACGCGCTCTCTCCCGGCGCCCCCGCGCTCACCTGGGCGGCGGCGGTCACACCCGATAACTGACAGGCCCGCAGCATTTCGACCGGGGGGACGGCAGCGCTGGTATAGGCGGGAGCTTCCGCGGCAGAGACAGTAGGAGAGAGTGTGCGTGAGTGCGTGCCTGCGTCGGAGCAGTCTCCCCGCGCCGGTCGTACCGGAAGGGCAGCCAACGCCGCTGCGCACGCGCAACCCCCTTTCTCGACCCCGCCCAGGCCGCTCGGTGAGGGTGGGCCCTCCGTTGGCGGAAAAGGCGATTTCTCCTTCCGGGTCGCTCTCGGAGTTCCAGTGTGTAGCCCCAATAAGGGGTTAGTAGGTGAATCGGGAGGCGGCGGGGAGTGTGTAACTCGGGCTTTGATCAGTGCGGAAAGCGGATGTTATTCTTCGAGGAGTTCAAGCAAGGGAGAAGTTCAGCCTCTGTCAGCTGGATATTTCGTAGAAAGCAGTTTGGCGAAAGTTACGTAAACAATGGTGTTGTCTTGGTTTGCGTGTTTGTTTCATTTGACAGCCTTTCTTCAGGGAGTCGTCCTGATTACGGAAGGCAGGGTGAATGAACACTGGAGAGACCGTTGTGTGGAGTGTATCTAATAATGTATCTAATAAATGGCAGAGCAGAGCTAGAAATCCAGATTCTTCGGGTTCCACCGCTTCTACTCCTTCTAGATTAAACCACACTGATTTTCCTACCACGTTTTCATTTTACAAAGATAATTTTGGCTGCAGTCTTTGGGATGGGTTGGAAGTTAAGGCGGTCAGTGCAGAACTGTTCAAAGTATTCCACTGAATCTGTAACCAAGGTTTAGCATGTATATGTTGAAAACAGTATTCAATATTATGAGTACTAATAATGATCTTATCACCATCACACCAAAGAAACTAAATAACGTGTATACTTATTGTGTTTGCAAAGTTTTTTCAGGTCTTAACTAGATAATTTATTAGAGTATGGTGTTCCTAGAGTTACCGTTTTTTACAGTATGGTGGTATTACAGTATGATACTATTCCCACTTGTAAAATGGAGAAATGGATTTGAAAATTGACTAAAATCGAATACTTATGTTTGAATATGTTCACTGCTTTTCAGTGTACTTTAATAATTACATTACCCTCTCTATTTCCTATCACCATCACCCAACAGCCTCCAGAGCAGTCTCCCATTTTTTAAAAGTAAATTTAACAATTAAATTACAATCTCGCCACCCCACTCCTGACCACTGCTGTTATGCTGGGTGATGCCAGTGTGATGACTTTTCTAACATCTTGGCCATAAACCTCTCAACACCAATACCACAATTTCAATCTGCTCTAACCATGTGTGGCCCAGCCACATTTTGGGACTGAACATCGTTACCAACTTCTGCAGCTTCCAGATCTCAAACTCCAAAATTAAATTCTCTTGTTTCCTAATGTCCCATTTGACCAAATCCTTAATCTTCAACCTCCACATGCAATTTATGGATTTTTTTTTGCTTTAAAATGGACTCCTCTAAAGTAACACAACTTTAAATCACTCCTCTGTTCAAAAATGTACAATGATTCCCACTGCCAATTCAAAGAATATTTATGAAATGTCTCAGTACTTTTCCAGCACATGGGAATCTTTTTAAGGCTCAACTTGGCCACCTTACGTGAGAGATTAAAAAAGCAATGATTGGCGGGGCACCTGGGTGGCTCAGAGAGTTAAAGCCTCTGCCTTCGGTTCAGGTCATAATCCCGGGGTCCTGGGATCGAGCCCCGCATCGGGCTCTCTCCTTGGTGGGGAGCCTGCTTCCTCCTCTCTCTCTCTGCCTGCTTCTCTGCCTACTTGTGATCTCTCTCTGTCGAATAAATAAAATCTTTAAAAAAAAAAAAAAAAGCAATGATTGGGGGCACCTAGGTGGCTCAGTGGGTTAAGCCTCTGCCTTCGGCTCGGGTCGTGATCTCGGGGTCCTGGGATCGAACCCCGCATCGGGCTCTCTGCGTAGTGGGGAGACTGCTTCCTCCTTTCTCTCTGCCTACTTGTGATCTCTCAAAAAAAAAAAAAAAAAAGCAATGATTGATCATGGTAGTCAGAGCTTATATACTTACAAAGCTTATACCCACTTCCATACCCTAAAACCCAGAAGAACTAAAGGATAAAACATTCTCAGTTTGTTCTCAGGTGTGAACTGGGATTACCAGGAAGTCTGAGACCCTTTTTGGAAGATCCATATAAATCAAAACTGCCTTCATAATATTAAGATATTATTTGCTGTTTTCACTCACTATCTCATAATTATACAGTAGAGTTTTTCCAGAAGCTAGGTGACAAGTGATGTCACAACATTGACTGCATGAGCAAATTCAATCCAACTTTCTATTAAATCAGACCTTAAAGAGATTTGCAAAAAAAAAAAAAAAAGGTTAATAGAATAAAACTCTTCTCACTAATTTTTTTTAATCTTGGAATAGTTATTTTTATGAGTGTATTTTTATTATAAAAATAATTGTTTTTAAAAAATAAGAAATAAAAAAATTTTTTGTCATCTAAAAAAAAATTGTTTTAAAATCAATTAATATGGGGCGCCTGGGTGACTCAGTGGATTAAGCCGCTGCCTTCGGCTCAGGTCATGATCTCAGGGTCCTGGGATCGAGCCCCACATCGGGCTCTCTGCTCCGCAGGGAGCCTGCTTCCTCCTCTCTCTCTGCCTGCCTCTCTGCCTACTTGTGATCTCTGCCTGTCAAATAAATAAATAAAATCTTTAAAAAAAAAAAATAAAAAATAAATAAAATCAATTAATATGATAGGCAGAATAATTATTCCCAAACATACACACATATTCCTCATCCCTGGAACCTGTGAATGTTACCTTACATGACAAAGGAACTTCACAGATGTGATTAAATTAAGACTCTCGAGATGGGGAGATTATCCTGGATTATCTGCATAGGCCCAATGTCATGACAAGCGTCCTTATGAGTAAAAGGTGAGGATGGGAGGGTCACAGTCAGAAAAGGATATGTGACAATGGAAGCAGAAGTAAGAGGGATGTGACTACTGGCTTTTAAGATGGGTGGAGGCACAAGCCAAGGAACGCCTGCAGCCTCTAGAAGCTAGAAAGGGCAAGGAACCAGATTCTCGCCTAGAGCCTCCAGAAGGCACCCTGGATATTTTGAAGATTTTATTTATTTATTTGACAGACAGAGATCACAAGTAGGCAGAGAGGCAGGCAGAGAGGGAAGCAGGCTCCCTGCTGAGCAGAGAGCCCTATATCTCAGGACCCCGGGATCATGACCTAAGCTGAAGGCAGAGGCTTTAACCCACTGAGCCACCCAGGCACCCCAACCCTGGATATTTTGATTTTAGTCTTGTGAAACCCATTTTAGACTTAAGACCTACAGAACTGTAAGGTAATTTGTGATGTGTTAAGCCACTATGTTTGGGGCAATTTATTACAGCAGCAGTTGGAAATATAAGGACACTTTGGAGTCCTCAGTTTTTAAGTACCTAAAGAGGTTCTAAGACCAAAAAAAGTTTGAGAAGCATTCCCATAAATAAATCCTGTATCTTTCTGACTTGGCTCCCTCTCTTTTCATCTTAGCTCTTCATGTTCTTACTGCCAAGAATGACCTTGGCCTTGTTAAAACCCTCCCTGTTCTTTAAGATTCATATTATATTCTACCACCTCCTACCTGATCATCTCAGTCAGAAAGCCTTTTCTCCTTAACTTTGAACTACTCCTGTGGAGTGTTTATCTGCCTTGTGTTTATGTTCTATGCTTGTTTCCTTATTAAATGTGAACTCCTGGAGACCAGTCTTGATCCTTAACCATTTCAACTAGTATATGGTGTCATTTAATATATATGCATGGAATAGCTTAGCCAACAAGCATGAGTGAGAGATTTGTTGTTTTCTGTTTGAACATTAGAAAAAGTATATGATCACTAATTATCAAGAATAAAATAAGGAACATAGAATTATTTAGGAAGGATTGAGATGCTATTCTACCAAATGACAATCAGTGTTAGTGATTAGAAAAAATGTTTGTGATAGCCTTAGGATATTACATCATTTAATTATGGTTGTCATTCAATTTATAAAAAATTTTTAATAACATTGATATATCCCACTCACTTAGCCTATCTGCTACCAGCTTTGGAAGGAAAGTAAGTTGTTTTCTCAAATTTAATAAAATGAGCGAAAAGAAATTGTGTTTCAAATTGTGTACTTTAAATAGATCTGTCAATCAAATGCTCATTAAAAATTCAAGAGCCCACTAATATGCCAGACGCTCTTCATAGGCACTTGTTTTGGAGTGCTGAAGAACAGCCTGACATAGAGAAGAGAAGACATTCAATAAAGGTTGCCTTGACCGTTCCTTTATTCGTTTTGGGGGTTTTTTTCCTCCTTCTTCGACTCCACCCAAATTTCTTTTTCTTAATTCCCCTTTGCCTGGAACTTTTAGAACCAATCCGGCTGCCGTAGGGCGGGGCCACAAGATGGCGGTCCCCGTTTTTGCTCGTGCAGTGAGAGCGGCGTCAGGTCAGTGGAAAATGCGGTGTTCGATTTATCTCCTTACGGGAGGTGGGACTGGTGCAGGATGGAATAGGCGTTTAAGCGTAGAGGTTAACAGGGGGAAAAAAAAAGGCCAAAGGATTGTTCCGAATTATCTCTGGGACTGCCTGTGTTCGGCCGGTCGCATCGGAGGTTCCGGACACTCTTGGACCCTGGCGGACCTGGGTGTCCTCGGGTTTCTGCTTCCTAACCGGTTCCTGACCGTTCCGCCTTACCTAGAAAACAGACCAAAAGGACTGGGGCAGAGGAGGTGTGCGGAAGGAGACAGAAAAGTCCCTGCTAACCTCATTTAGAGGCTAGAACTCGTCATTCATGACATTTGGCCTTGAAAAAGTAATTTCTCTGAACCTCAGATTCTACAGCTCTAAAATGAGGTTGACACTGGCTGCCTGAGGACTAAATGAGCTCATGCATGTAAAGTGCCCTGCATAGTGTCTGGCACACAGCAAGCTTGTATGTATGAGGTTCACGCAATGTGCAGGAAATGTGGCGGGTTTTTTGCTCACTTAGTCCCCCGCACGGAGGCAGTCATAAGGATTTCTCAACCGAGAGAGATGACAGGAGTGAAGGCAATTAAATTGTTGACTTCGCTCTAAGGACTTCTGCAAAAATATATTTAAATATGATAAGATTATCGGTAAATTACATATACACAAATTAGGATAAAACTCTGTCTAAGAATAGAAATAAAGAAAAAAGCTACAGTGTAAAATTTCCAACTGTTATGGAGGAAACATGTTTATGGAGGTATTTTTTAATTGTGAAAATAACATATAAAGAAAAATGTATGTAACATACATGAATGGTTTAACTCTAAAGAAAACACCTGTGTAACACCGAAGGCAGGACAGAGAACACTACCGGGAACCTCTTCCCTATCTCTCTGTGCTTCTAATCCAAATTCTCTCTTTCTGGGACTCCTGGGTGGCTCAGTTGGTTAAGCGGCTCCTCTTGGCTCAGATCATGATCCCAGCGTTCTGGAATCGAGTCCAGTCTCAGGCTCCTTTTAAGCCTTCGTCTCCCTCTGCCTGCTACTCTCCCTGCCTGTGCTCTCACTCTCTTTCTGACAAATAAATACAATAAAAATCTTTTTTAAAAATCCCTCTTTCTGCTAAATATAGACAGCAGCTTCATTTCATTCTTGTCTTTTTTTCTGTAACAGTTTTAACATCTATATAGGCATCTCTAAATAATAGGTTGTTTAGTTTTGCCTGTTTTTGTACTTTACATGAATGGAATCACACAGTATGTACTCTTGTGTCTTTTACTTTGTGAAATTAGTTCATTTTGGGTGTAGCTGTAGTGCTTTCTTGTTCCTATATAATGGTCTCTTATTCGATCACCCCACAGTTCTCCGTTGGGGATTGCTGGGCATTGGAGTGTTTTCAGTTTGGGGCAGTTAGGTCCAAAGCTGATACTCCTTGTGTCCTGGCACATGAGTGCAAGAGTTTCTCTACAGTGTGCTAGTGTATATACTTATAAAACTGGCTGTGGAATTGCTGAATTAGAATATGTATATATATTCAGGATTGCCTGATACTGTGAAAGTGATGTGCTTCTTTAAAGTCACCTCAGGGGCACCTGGATGGCTCAGTCAGTCAAACATCAGACTCGATTTCAGCCCAGGACATGATCTCAGGGTCATGGGATTGAGCCCAGAGTGGGGCTCCACACTCAGTGGGGAGTCTGCTTGAGATTTTCTCCCTCTCCCTCTCTAAGATAAATAAATGTTTAAAAAAAAATAGGGATGCCTGGGTGGTTCAGTCAGTTAAGCATCTGATTCTTGATTAGTTCAAGTCATGATCTCAGGGTTGTGGTATTGAGCCCTATAATTTTTCAGAATGCTTTTAGAGGGTAAGGGATCAAAACAGCTTGAAGACCACTACTTTAGACAGCCATGCTCACTTCCTTCCCTAATCCCTATTGTTTTGATTCCTGCCACACAGAGCTGTTTGTAATTCCCCAAACATACTATCCCATTTTTTTGACTCTTTACTATACACTCCTTGTTGCCTCTTCCTCCTCTTATTCCTTCAAAACTCTGGTTTTGTTGTCACTCTCTTTGTTACAATATCTGTGTTCTCTATATAAGAATGTGTTTAGAGAAAGCCAGTGTGTATTAAAATGCCCGAACAGAGCAGAAGACTGAAGGAACAGTTCATTACTGCCCTTGATTTGTATGCTACCCTTTTGTCAATACATTCTGAGTTAGGCTGTGTTAAGTTTTTACAAGCTAAGTGTTTACACCCCACATAGGGCTGGTCCACCTGAGGGTATGGTGGATAAGGCCCTCAAGTTATTTTCTCAGAAACTGCTATCAAGCAAGATTCATCTTTCCTTCATTTTTTTCTAACCTCAGTGTATTTATCCTGGACTTTGTCTTATTAATTTTGATCTGTTTTACCAAGATCACTTCAAGTCCAGATAGTCTTTGGATTTTGCTTTTATGCAGATTTGACAAATATGCTTTATGCAGCTTCAGGACCTTCATAAAAATTGAGGAAAATATAATCAGTTAAGGACCAGGAAGAGACTTTCATCAGAACAGCAATCAACTAACTGGGGGCTAGTTTCTAGTCAGCTTGGAATTTACCTAACTACTATTATCCTGCCCACATTTATTTCTTTAGAATATAAAGAAACCTTTCACATGCCTTCCTAAAATCAGGATACACTGAGTCTAGACATTCCCATGATTTCTCAGGCTAGTGACTACATCAAAAAATGAAATGAAGTTCTTTTTAAGGAACAATCACTCCCAGGTGACAATATAGATTTTTTTTTTGTAAGCACTTCCTGTTTATCCATTCTCTCTCTCTTTTTTTTTTTCTTCCTATAAATGAGCCTGTAATTTACCCATTTATATGTTCTAGACTCTTACCTGCTCATTTCCTTCAGGAGAGGTTTCTAAGAATTTCTGAGAGTTTTTTGTTTTGTTTTGTTTTAACCAAGAGACCAAATTCTGAGGACCTTGTGAAACTGATACATTTTCTTGTCTACTGTCCTCCTCTTCAGTTCACTTAATCTTTCAAAGATTATCTCTTAGTTTGTACTCATGTCTGCAAATATTTACAGTTCTTTGAAATACAAGTTATTTATATCTGGAGACTTGAATGACTGGTAGTAGAGAATTTCACTTCCAAGCTCCCAGAGGGGCTCTCTCAACAGTCTCCTGAATCTTGGATTTCAACTCACTCATTAATGTTTATATTACCCTTTCTAGTTTGAAAATTGTTACCTTTGACAGAGCACAAAAAAAAAAAAAAAAAAATGTGGGATACCTGGGTGGCTCAGTCAGCTGAGCAGCTGCCTTTGGCTTAGGTCATGATCCCAGAGTGGAGGCCCTGCTCAGTGGGGAGTCTTCTCCCTCTGACTTGCCCCCATCTTGTGCGCTCTCTCGCTCACTCTCTCAAATAAATAAAATCTTAAAAAAGAAAAAGCTGTGGGTGCCTCGGTGGCTCAGACGGTTAAGTGTCTGCCTTCGGCTCAGGTCATGATCCCAGGGTTCTGGGATTGAGTCCTGCATCAGACTCCCTGCTCGCTGGGGAGCCTGCTTTTCCCTCTCCCTTTACCGTTTCCCCTGCTTGTGCTCTTTACTCTCTCTCTCTCTCAAATAAATAAATAAAATTTTTAAAAGAGAGAGAGGGAGAGGGAGAGAGAGAGAGAAAGCTAAAATTTGAAGCTTCAGCTCCTAAAACAAAACAAAAACAAAATATGGGGGCACCTGGGTGGCTCAGTTGGTTAAGCAACTGCCTTCAGCTCGGGTCATGATCCTGGAGTTCCAGGATCAAGTCCCACATCGGGCTCCCTGCTCCGTGGGGAGTCTGCTTCTCCCTCTGACCTTCTCCCCTCTCATGCTCTCTCTCACACTCTCTCAAATAAACAAATAAAATTAAAAAAAAAAACAAAATATGTGTTTTAAGGATTCACGCTTTCTCCTGCCATCTGTTAATATGCCATTTTTGGTAAGCATTTCTCTGCTCTTTACTATCTGCTGTTAGCATTCATTAAATGATTTCTCTGTGCCAAGTGCTCTTCCTTGCGCTCTTCATGTTTTCTCTCATTTAATTCTTGTCACCTCCCCATGACTAACCCTACTTAAATATGGGGAAACTGGGGCATAGAAGGGCCAAATAACTTGCCCATGGTCACAGAGTTAGTGAGTAGACAGTCCGACTCAAACGCCAGCACTCCAGTCCCACACTACGCTGCCCCTTGTTTGTTACATGAAATCAGTGTAATGGACAATAAGGCAACAGTTCTAAGCCCTGGCTGAACTGCAGTCTCAGTGGTGGAACTTTTTTTTTTTGAAGCAACTATTGAGGTGTAACTTACATACCATAAAATTACCTGTTTTATGTGTACAGTTTGATGATTTTTAGTAAATCTAATGGGTCATGCACCCATTGCCACAGTCCACTTTGGGGGCATTTCCATCATCCTGTGGCACTTTTTCAGTGCACATTCTTGAGTTCCACTCAGAATCTGAGTCGAGGCAGTGCCCTGTGAGTGATTCTGCTTTGTAGCCCTGGACTCTTACTTTGGCACAAATGTGAAGAATCGGTAAGGAGGGATGCCTTCCGTCTACACACCTAGGCCCCCCCACCTCCCACCCCACGAGGTGCCTCTGAGCCGCACCCAGGCATTGCCATACTGTCAGGCAAGCAGTGCTCAGCCTCTGGCAGGTCCCGTTCTCGCTCCGGATGTGTATTTGTTTCAGCACCCCCTTGCTTTTGTGGGTATTGTTCATCCTACCTGGATTCTCAGTACCTTCTCCTCTCGTGGCCTGTTCATTTTCTAAGGAGAGCTCAAGGACCTCTTTTGTTTTCTTTATGACTCCTCTTGCCACCCCGTTGCCTCTGCAGGGAATGGCCCAGCTTTCTCGTCTCTGCCTTGCTGTTGCACTATGTGCTAGCGAGCCCTGGCTCATCAGAGGGTAAGATCTGGCAGATGGGAGTTACTGTTCCAACCGTTTTGGTCCCTACTGTTGAACACAGAGCTAGGATGCATCAGAGTGGATTGTGGTGATGGTCGCACAACTTTTTTTTTTAATTTTTTAAAAAAGATTTTATTTATTTGACAGACAGAGATCATAAGTAGGGAGACAGGCAGACAGAGAGAGGGAGGAAGGAAAGTAGGCTCCCTGCTGAGCAGAGAGCCCGATGTGGGACTCGATACCAAGACCCTGGGATCATGACCTGAGCTGAAGGCAGAGGCTTTAACCCACTGAGCCACCCAGGTGCACAACTTTCTAAATTTATTAAAAAGCACTGAATTACACAAATGGGTAATTTTGTGGTATGTAAGTTATAACTCAGTAAAGTTGGTAAAAAGCTCCACGAGGAGCCTGATACTCACCTTGTTTCGACACATTCGTTTTAAATATCTGGATGCGTATTTTGGAGTATTGTATTAAATAAGTATGCTTCTCTCTTTACAGGAGCCTTAAGGCCCCTGAACATTGTGGTGTCATCAGCCTATCAAAACTGTGTCAGGAATGCCTGTCTCGGTTCTGCACTGTCCGCCCAACATTTTCGTTCTCTTCCAATGCCAACTGTTTCCTCTACTCCCCGACTTAGTGCATGTGTCAGAAACCTGCCGTGTGGGCATACTACAGCAATCCTCAACAGGTAGGGTGTATTTCAGTAAATGGGATGCTTAGACACAAATTGTAAAACGTTCCTGCCTGCAAAGAAATCTTAGAAGCAGATGGTACTCTCGGCCTACCTGCAGTTTATTATGTAGACTTTGCCTGCTGGGGTGGGAGAATATGATTGATAGCCCCATATGCCTACGTGCCAGCAGCAGGGACTACGCTACAGAGCACACGTCCCATGTTCTAGATGTGGTTTCCTGGATGGAAACTCTCAGCCAAGGCAGAGAGTGAACGAGGTGCTCAGCATGCAAGGCTGGTATTCATTTAGTCAACAGATACTTAGTTAAGGACTCCTGGGTGCCCAGTTCTTGGCAGAAAGGATATAGAGATAAACTGAAGTCCTCAAAGGCTTGATAACCTAATGGGCAGATAAGAAATCAGGTGATTAAAATAGATAGGATAAATTCTCTCATAGGGAATTGAGGGGCTACTTGATGGAAGGTTTACAAGTTGGTGATTGTGGCTATTCTTACTTATGCTTAGTGTCATGGGTCATTCAAAGTAACAATGTGTATTAAAGTCGGCTTTGTTCCAGTGGAACTGCACTTATTTCAAAGTATGGAAATGGTTTTTATCCTCTAATGAGTCTTATCGCTGAGTTTACTTTTTTTTTTTTACTATATTTTAGAGTGGCTCCCTTGCTTCCAAATGTCCTGAAGCCACCAGTCAGAACTGTGACGTACTTCAGCTCCCGGAAGGGGAAAAGAAAGACTGTGAAAGCTGTCATCTATAGGTTTCTTCGACTTCATTCCGGCCTGTGGCTGAGGAGGAAGGTGAGTCTTCACACCGTTTATTTGATTGAAAAAGGAGTGGGAGCACCTATTCTTTGACGTCTCTTCCTCCCATTTACCAGTAGCTTTTACAGTGCTCTGCTTAAGTACCAGCTTGGCAGGCATCCCTTAATGTAAGTGAATTTGTAAAACACAGTGTCACTCACAGTGGTAAATCCCCTCACTGCAGGATGTCTTCATCTCAGGTCTTTTACATGCTGGCCTAGCTGACAGTCACCGGAAGCCACATGATAGCCCCCACCTGTGCCGGCCTGTGGGGAGGCCCTCTCCAAGCCTAGAGTGTTTCAGGGGCAGAGTCGCCTTCAGCAGGGACTTTGTGGTGTGGCTTAGATTGGGGGCTGATGGGCTCTTCTGCCTACTTTGGATTGGATTCTCTAGGTGGTTTAGTCTTTTTTTTAAAAAAGATTTTATTTATTTATTTGACAGAGAGAGAGAGAGATCACAAGTAGGCAAAGAGGCAGGCAGAGGGGCGGGAAGCAGGCTCCCCACTGAGCAGAGAGCCTGATGCAGGGCTCCATCCCAGGACCCTGAGATCATGAGCTGATCTGAAGGCAGAGGCTTAACACACTGAGCCACACAGGCGCCCCTAGGTTGTTTAGTCTTTATGACAGGGTATTAACCTCATACACATTTCTTTAACTTCATGATTTTCTCTCTCTCGGTGTGTGTGATTGGGGTCCATATCAGACAGAACCCAAACACTTACTCTGGCCTGGGATCACAGCCTCTAAGAGGCCCTCTGACAAACTATTACTGCTCTGTCCTCTCCCATAGTACGTTGTGAGCATGCATCTGGGCTTTTCCACTCCCGTCTTTTATTCTCGGAAACAGAGTATCTGATAATTAGAAAGCAGCTGAAGACTAGAGTTTTGTAAAACCACCTTTGAGATTTGATAACTATTTAATTTTG
This sequence comes from Meles meles, assembly GCF_922984935.1. NCBI lineage: Eukaryota > Metazoa > Chordata > Mammalia > Carnivora > Mustelidae > Meles > Meles meles. The sequence continues at coordinate 39,825,458 of NC_060080.1, read as the reverse complement.
CTACTCGGAAGGAAGTTAAATGATTCTTTAAAGATGAAAATTAGTTTCCCCATAAAAATAAAACACTTAGTTGGTAGGACTTTCGCTAGTTGAAAGGCTAAAAGGATTATCTCCTATCTTATAAACAATCCTAAATTTAAGGTAAATATGTTGACTGGAACTCTTAGCTCATTCCTCCTTTGGAACAATACCGTGGTTGTTCATTTCCTACACTAATAAACAGAAGCTCATGTAATCCCTAAGTAGCTGAACTAAGTCATTCACTGAATAGTTCTGAATTTTGTGAATTTTGGACCATTGAAAAATTTCTTCCCACTTGTTATCATAATGATTATTTCCAGGTCTTCATCTGGCCTTAGATAAAGTAAGCTGGATGGGGTTTGTTTGTTTGTTTGTTTTGCCTTCCTCTCTCCATCCCTTATTGGGCCCTGAAACCCCCATGTTATTAAAAAGGACCTGATCAGATTCTCCAGTCATAACGCCTAGTCCCCACTCAAGACCCCAAAAGGTATTCTATATACAGAATGGCCTGCTTCATCAAAATTTAATATTAAGAGGAAAACAAAAAAGCTGGGTAGGTTAATTTATATTAATGTATAAAAACTGAAAATACTTCCTGCAGCACAGTTTTATTCCCTCCCATTTCTGAACCTAGAGAGTGTCTAAAAAGCTTCAAGCATTTTCACAGTGGTTGTATTCCACAGAGTAATGATCAGAGGTTACTAGTAGTAATAGGCAGGACAGCAACTAACCCTAACCCTAACCCTAACCTGTAAGTCAGAGATCCACAGGGACCCAGATTGGCTTGCAAGCTAGAAAATTATTACACAGATATGGAGATTTAGGTTTGAATCTTTCCATTTAAATTATGAGCAAGGAGTAGAAAAAATCTATTCCCTGGCATTTTAAAACCAGAACTCTTAAATAACATTTCCTTATTTCTGAGGATAACTGTACTGTAGAAGTTGCTGGTCAGAGTGATGACACCAAGACATGTCAGAAATAAGGTGCCTTCTCAGCCCAGGGCTGTGGTTTAGGGCTCTTAGCAATAGTTTGAGTTCTAGTCTCTCCTCCCCTATAACTTTCTGTGTGGGTTTTGCCACCTATTAATCTGGGTCGCACCTAAGGTCTCTTCTAGTCTAAATAGACTATGATTATAGATTTTATAGTCTATCTAATTTTTCTTCAGAAATTAATTTTTTTCTTCCTAATTTAAAAATTGATTCTTCAGGGCGCCTGGGTGGCTCAGTGGGTTAAGCCGCTGCCTTCGGCTCAGGTCATGATCTCAGGGTCCTGGGATCGAGTCCCACATCGGGCTCTCTGCTCGGCGGGGAGCCTGCTTCCCTCTCTCTCTCTCTGCCTGCCTCTCTGCCTACTTGTGATCTCCTGTCTCTCGCTGTCAAATAAATAAATAAGAATAAAAAAAAAAAATCTTAAAAAAAAAAAAATTGATTCTTCAAAATTAATAATGCGTGGTGGTGTATATGGCAGTTCTGGGTTAAACAGACGAGTTAACCATTCCTTCACCACTCCCTTGTATTCGTTATTCCTTAGAAAAGTACTTAGTACAGAAATTGGTCTTCAGTGTAAACAGAAGAAATGAAGCAATATACTTGAGAACTGGGTTTTGTCAGCCTTTGTAATACTTAGTCCCCTTAAATGAACATGAACATTATCAACTAGCCAGGAATGCCCTTCTTCATCCTCCATATTTGGAAAAATCAGTGGTTAAGAACTCTTACTAGTTCTGTGACCTTGGTCTGCTACCATTAACTTCTTTAATCAATGGTTGTTTCTCTTTAATCTGTAAAATGAGAATAATAGTGTATTATAAAGTTAGCGATTATAATTATTTATCATTGCTCTGTACTTCGCTCACCACAAAGAGTCATTTGGCTTTATTTTCTGTGGTTCTAATTGAAATAATCTTTTATCAGAGTATTAAATTATTAATATGTCCTTTTCAAACTGCATGTGCTTTCTGTATCTACCCCTCACTGAGAATCACATCTTTCTGAAAAACATACCAGCCCCAGTAAGTCTCATCTTTGTTCCCACTGGGCCTGTGAACCATGAATAGTGAAGATATCTGTTGTTTCCTATATAACATCATGTTTTGAATGTCTTTATAATATCATTTAACAGGCTGGTTATAAGAAAAAATTATGGAAAAAGACGGCTGCAAGAAAAAGGCGCTTGAGGGAATTTGTGTTCTGCAATAAAACCCAGAGTAAGCTTTTAGATAAAATGACAACGTCTTTCTGGAAGAGGCGAAACTGGTATGCTGACGATCCTTATCAGAAGTATCACGATCGGACAAACCTGAAGGTGTAGATCGGAAGTTTTATGACTGCCTACCTACTGAATAGGTATCTTCACATGTATGATGTCTTTGCAAAATGGAATAAGTTCAAAACTTGATGTAAATTGTGCCAATTGGTATGGAAATACACAGCTCCAACATTAAACTTATTAAAGTTTTAACACTTAATGATCAAACATTTTCAAATTTGTTCAAGGAAATAGTTTAAAATTGTTGATTATTTTTAACAAATGGTAATGGCTTAACTGGTTCCAATGAGGCTAGTTAGGGCAGGCATAAGAAGACCATAAAGCTAACATGTGAGCTCTAGCACTGTGACATCATTCTAAGTATATATGCCTGGGAACTCAGGAACCACCTCACCAACCCCACTCCACCCCCCAACCCACATCTAACCCCCAGGCCTTAGGAAGAACAGAAATTTTACAGTGTTCCAAAATCCAGTGCACCTCCAAGGGCCTCAGCAGCAGAAGATGCTAGATGTTTAGGCTTGGGTCTGCCATATATGCAGCTCAGTTTCTGCCCCAATAATAACTCTGGCTTACACCTCTCGGGTTGTTTTCTGCATCCTAACCGCCAACCCCAATCTCCAAGTTCTAAATGCCAAGAAACTAACTGGGCCAGCCTGTCTCTTTACTTAAGACCAGTCTCATCAGGAGTCACTGACCCATGTCAGGAGCCCACCCTGGCTCACTTGGTTGTGTTAGGCAGGTTCACATGGAGCAAAAAATAGTTAGGTGAGCAGTTTTGTTTAGAGGTGAGCGTGGGATGGCAACACACAGAACAGATCTAGTATTCTAGATTTAGTATGTTCATAACAATTCTCAGTTTATTGGAACTGGATTTTTATAGAGAGACGAGTAAATGACATAGCTTTTCAGTATGCCCATTCACGAAACAGAAGAGGCTTTAGAGGTGCAGACACTTTTTATCCAAATGTTGAAGGGCACTGTATTTTCCTTTTTTTTTTTTTTAAGATTTTATTTATTTATTTATTTATTTGAGAGATAGAGCATGCAAGCAAGGAGTAGAGGGAGAGGGACAAGCAGACTCCATGCTGAGCACAGGACCTGATGCCGGGCTCGGTCTTGACCCTGAGATCATAACCTTAGTCTAAATCAAGAGTAGGACACTTAACCTACTATACTACCCAGGCTCTCCCAAGGCACTGTATTTCCTAAAGCTAGTTTATCCCCCTGAGATTTCGTATTTTAACCATGAGGATAAACATTTTCCAAGGACACTTCGTAGAACTAAGGGAAAACAGTCATTTTGGAAATGATGCAAGAGCTAAGCATGGTTCATTTGAAGAGGGTTGGATGAGAGGCTTTGAGGGAAATTCTGCTCACCGTGTGGTTAAAGCCCAGGGCATTGGTCCTCAGCTATCCCATCAGAGTCATCTGGGAACCATTTCAAACAGCATATGAGCGCTTGGCCTGGTTGAAAAACCATTACAGATCTTAACCAATTTACAGTGGGGCTACATTCCAATAAATCTATTCTAAGATGAAAATACCATTAAGTTGAAAGTGCATTTAATACACTTAAACTACCAAACATCATGGCTTAGGCTAACTTACCTTAGATGTGCTCAGAACACTTAAGTTGGCCTACAGTTGGGCAAAATCACATAACACAAAACCTATCTTATTATTTTTTTTTAAAGATTTTATTTATTTGACAGACAGAGATCACAAGTAGGCAGAGAGGCAGGTAGGGAGAGAATGGGAAGCAGGCTCCCTGCTGAGCAGAGAGCACGAGATCATGACCTGAGCCAAAGGCAGAGGCAACCCACTGAGCTATCCAGACTTACAAGCCTATCTCGTAATAAAGTGTTGACTATTTCATGTTTATTGAGTACTGTACCGAAAGTGAAAAACAGGAAAAAGGTGTGTGTGCAGAATATTCGACTGTTAATCTGTCAGTTGTCTACCCTTGTGATTACATGGCTGACCAGGAGTCTCAGCTCATTGCCACCAACCAGCATCACAAGAGAGTGTCCTATTGCCTATTGCTAGCCCAGGAGAAGATCAAAATCTGAATTTAAAGTACGGTTTCTACCGAATGTGTCGCTTTCACACCATCGTAAAGTTGAAAAACCCAAGTCAAACCATCATAAGTCAGGTACTATCTGCATTAAGTAGAATTATGCCTCAATTACTACTTTAAATCCTTTAATATAGTAGTTGATTATGATAACATGAAGTTTCTCTATTGTTAATAGAACAAGGTTAAAGATAACCAAATTGAAATTCTATGGCAAGTCAGGCTAGGGTTATTAGAAGAATTTCTTGAAACCAGAGCATGTTCCTTAGAAGAAAAAGGGTGACAATAGAGGGTTCTAAAATTGAAGGCCGCCTATATGTCTGTTTATGTGACCATTTAATAAAGAACAGACTGGATTTGAGATGGGGTAGGACTCTGAAGCATGCAGTGGCATTCTGTCGATTGGTTTTCATTTCCTCATACCTTTTTTTTTTTAAGATTTATGTATTTATTTATTTGAGAGACAGAGATCACAAGTAGGCAGAGAGACAGACAGAGAGAGGGGGAAGCAGGCTCCCCACTGAGCAGAGAGCCCAATGCAGGGCTCAATCCCAGAACCCTGGGATCACGATCTAAGCCGAAGGCAGAGGTTTTAACCCACTGAGCCACCCACGCGCCCCAATTTCCTCATAATTTCCAAGGTGGCAGAAGCCAACCACTCAAAAGGTTTCCACATCTTTTTTTTCTTAAAGAATTTATTTATTTATCTGAGAGAGCTCACGTACAAGTGGGAGGGGCAGAGGGAGCGGGACAAGCAGATTCCGTGCTGAGTGCAGAGCCCGACGTGCGGCTCAATCTCAGAATCCTGACATCAGGACCTGACCTGAAATCAAGAGTCTGATGTTTAACTGACTGAGCCACCCAGGTGCCCCCACATCATCTCTTAGCCGCCTGGCCCCTGCCTCTCCCGCTCACCCCTGATAGCAGGATGGAACTGATACCTGAAGAGGTTGAGGAGGCCACTTTTCCACTACCTCCATGACTTCTCTAGTGCAGTCATGGACAACAAAGATCTTTGTTGTAGGGGCCTCAGAGCACCTTGATTTTTCCTGTAGACCTCTCCTGTAGGAGAGGTAGAGACAAGGACTGGCAACCAGGCCTTAGCATCCAGACACGGACTGAAGAGCAAGGGCTGATAGGCATATGATTTCGGAAAGAGAGGATTTTCATATATATAATTTTTGTTTTATGGATAGCAGGGCTCATCATCAACACTGATTTTTTAGTTTGACAGCCAAACATCTTTCATTAAATGACATTGAAATTTATGTAAAAATATAACTTATTAAAGACCAACTATGTCCCAGCATAGGGATGGGTATATATACCCACAAAATGGCTAATCCTCATACCAGCCTTATGGGGAAGATACTCTTTTTCCTTTGAGTTTATTATTATTATTATTATTTTTAGTAATCTCTACAACCAACATGCAGCTCAAACCCACGACTCCAAGATCAAGAGTCTCATACTCTGCCAACGGAGCCAGCCAGGCGCCCAGGAGAGATACTGTTTATCTGGGGTTTAGATTTGAGGAAACCGTAGCTTATACAAGGTTAAATAAATTACCCAAAATATAGCTAATAAGTCACAGAACCTAGGTCTAACATCTTGGGATCCTGAGCATTTCCTGGAGTCTTTCAACATGAAAATTCATATCTAAATCAACAAGTGACTATAATCTAGCATTATACATATGCAATACTTTTTCCTGACACCGTACCAAGTCAGTCTTTGAATCCTAACTTTGCTTTTCTGTTGTCAGCTCTTAATCCGGTTAATCTCAGTTCTGTTGCCATTGGACTTGGCTCAGTAAATGAATACATGAATGGGTTTTCAGCCTTTCCATCTCTTCATCTTCCTTTCAGCTTTCTGAACTTGCTTCTTTACCTGCTGCTGCTTTATTTTAGAAGACTATACAGGCAAAGAAAATGAGTGTTTCATTTTAAGTGTCCAAGTCTTCGTGAGCACCCAATGAAGCTTATGTGTACCTGTTCACATATGCATATTTTTAAGGAAATTCTGCACCCAGCCTGGGGTCAAACTCAGAACCCTGAGATCAGGAAGAGTTGCATGCTCTCCTGACAGAGCCAGCCAGGCCCTCAGCCCATTCATATTTTAAAGGCAAGGGCTGCAGTGGTCAAAGGGCATCCACACCACCCTCTTGACCTCACACATACTCCCTCACTTGCTGGTGAGGGAACGGGTACCAAGAAGGGAAATGACAGACCGGATTTTCTGTTTGCAGAATGAAAACTGCCTATCAGATGAACTGCTCTGTTTTTATAGCTACACAGTTTCCACTTGTGGCTTTTAAAACATAAAACATACTACCAGGTTTACATTTATGTGATCAACTGGTTTTCAAAACCGTTTGATTTTTCTTCCCCCGCAACAATTCAAGGCAATAGGCCTGGGGCAAAGGCACCAGGGCCGGTTAAGTGCCTGAGCACTCAGTTTCTCATCTTTGCTACCTTTCACATTTTTTTTTAAGTGTTTTCTCTTCCTCATAAGCTCAACATTACAAAGATGTTTTTTAAAAGAAAAATGTTAAGACTTTATTCAAGATATAGATCAGGCATTATAACAAAACAGCAGAACTTCAACCTTTGGAATACTGTAATTTTACACCCCTTTGATGCACAGTCCAGTATACTATTTTATTACAGATCATTCTACAGGGACTACAGGAGTAAACTAGGGAAAATGCACAGGGACCTTCCGGAAGATCAGCTCTCTGAGCGTGCGCCATTGGAGAATGAAGCACGTCCTTTGCAGGTCAAACACTGTGCAAGGAGAGGACTAGGGAGATACTCCGCTGTGATCATGGTGGACAAGCACTGTTACCACAAACGTACAGTTTACTGGAAAGAACATACACTTCAGAGGCCAGTGGAGTGAGCAAGCTAATCACACAAAGCCTGGAGGGATTATGACAAAGCTCTCCGGGGTCTAAGTATACCGCCCCGTCTCACCTCCTCAGAAACAGAACAGGTGCCCAATGACAAAGAACTAAAAGTTATAACGTGAAAATTACAGACTTTTGAGCTAGCGTTTTGTAAACAGCCTGTGTCTGTAAATCAGCAAATTAAAGGTGTTCAGTTATGCCCTCTAGAAAGAGCAGCACACCACTATAGGTACACTCAGAGGCATTCACATTTCCTGTCAGTCCATACACGAATATGCAGCTCGTTGGGGGAGTAAACACATTTTGCCAGAAATAGGACAGTGGCTGTCATTTGTATAGTGAGTGTTTTTAAGAGAGAAACCAACTCCCTCATCAACACTTAGAGAAAAAATAGTTCCATTTACATTAAGACAGCAGTTTGGATACCTTTCTATTTTCTAAATCTTGAATGAGAAGTAATACAGCGTGTCTGAAAGTAGAGTGCTTCAAACTTGTTTTTGGCATAGTTGAGTGCAAACTTGGTAGCTTGTCCTTGTTAAAACTTTACATTGTAAAATGGAGAAAATACAGTTTGTTCATGAAGGCTCTCTGCTGCTAAAGGCATTTATTGTTTTGGCAAAAAAAAAAAATTTTTTTTTTTTTTTTTTTTTTTTGCTAAAAAGCTGCTTAAGTGAAGCTGTTTCTGATAATTCTGGGTACTCCCAACTAACAGGTAAATACATTTAAAGCATATATTTTTCTTCTGAAACTATTCAGTGAGCCTGAAGAAACAGACGTTCTGCCTTCCCTAAGGGGTTTAATTATTGGTGGGTGTGGGGCACAAACAATGAAAAGCCCTCTGAACCACGAATTTGCTTATAGGTTTGTTTTCTTAAATCCTGTTGTAAATTAGAGTCACCTTCAGGGGCATTGTGGGAAGAAGGGATTTAAATATGCATATCTGGCAACAACCAACTTCAGGTAAAACCGTTTCTCAGGTGGCTAAGATCCAGCCAGCATGTCATCAGTCAAGACTACTGACGTGTGTTCGCCGAGCTCAGTAATGCAACAGTCTTGAACCGGGTCTGCTTATAGCTGGTTGACAGTAAGTTCTATGTGGTACATAACACTAATTCTCTAGTCTTAGAGCATATCTATGAACAAACACAATCCAAGTATTATAAGTGACTGCGTTGTGACCACTGCATGCATTACACTGAAAGAAAACACCAACTCTAAGCACAAATATACAAGTCCTACGTTTAGGCTCAGCTCTCCCAGAAGGGAGGAGCTACCTTGGGCCAAAATGCTACCTAAACCAGATTCTTCTTTTCAGATAAAGTTCTCAGTCTAAGTAGAGAGTCCCCTCAGCAGTGCTCTACTCTACTAAGTGATCCCGGCCTGCATCAGACGTCCAGTAAGACATGGAGTGCCCATGAGTGCGCGACTTCTCACTCACATTCTGCACAAGCCAGGAAGGGAACAGAAGGGTGCCGCCCAGGGCGCTGAGCAGGAAGTCAGTCTGTAAAGATCTCAAGCTTTGAAACCTTTCTAGAACCCAGCATTTTGACAGGTGTCTCAGGCGTATTTGATGGCATATCTGAAACATAGCTTTAGGTTTGGTTTGGTTTGGGTTGACTGGTTAGCTTTTGCTTAGTGTTCTCTTAAGATGTTCAGATTATAGGCTCCTCTACCTGGGGAAATAAGTCACAGAACCGATCACGATGAAGGAGAAACAGTCATTCTTCCAGCACTTTTGGAACACTCAAAACGATTCCCCTCAACAGTCCTGTGAGTTCACATCCCCAGGAAGTTTCACCAAGGGTGAGCCACCTGCCTAAAGCTTTGGTAAATCCCTTGAAATTATTCAGAAGCTCTTAATCCAGAATCCAGGGGGAGACAAGCTTCTTGTGATTTCTCTTATTCTGGACTGCTCCCCTGGCCTCATTACACTCATTTCTGTCATTACAATATTGTCTCTTCATGCTAACCATCTCCGGCGTTTTGGCTAAACATCTGTCTGAAGAAGATGGACCGTCGTCCTGCTGGAAAAGGGATGTTCTACTGGAGTTGTGTTTAGAAGCTTCAGAAGCACATCTGAGACATTCTCTAGAATCAAAATAATTTTTTACACATCTTGTAGTTTTCTTACATATTAGAACCTCTGGCAGCCCTTGCGAGTCCATCTGATTAAGCCAAAACTGATAAATATGTACATCATAGTCCAAAGTATTAGTACCAAGAACAAAAAAAGTTTAAAAAAATCGCTCTGTTTGCATTTACAGGACTGAAAACGAAGTATGCGACAAATAAATTACAAATGTACATCTTGGCAGTGTGAGGGTGATCTCTTATATTTCTAAAAACACACTGCTGACAATCCAATTGTGGAAAATTACTAACCTCAGAAGACTTAAAGGTCACCCCCCACACTACCTTTCCCTTTAGCCTCTCCCCAGCAACATAAAGAAAAGGAAAATGAAAGTCTTTCAAGTGGAAGAGGGGAGAGAGAAAAGGCTGTATCTGTGAGGCTGCATACTCAAAGCACGCCAGCTTGCGGATTTCTACGTTATTAGTGACTAGCTCTTTAAGGCAGAGAAGAAACATTCTGTGGGTCCGGTGCTGTTGGCTCATCTCACTCACGTGGTTTCAGTGGCTGAGGATGAGGTACTTTTCTTCCTAAAGCGGGATCGAAGAACTCTAGGCGGTGCCTGGCAGAGGAAACAGAAAAAGACATCCCTCAATGTGGCGTAAGCGTGGAAACTTTGGAGGCAAGCACCTGTGTGGATTTGTGTTGAGACACAGGCACAGTGTGAGGAAGCCGGCTGGGAATCTGGGAACCGGGTCACATCCCAAGCATCCCATGCTGAGCCAGTGGAGAAGGCAGCCGCCTCCCCCGCGCTTCACCCTCTCCTAAGTTCCTGGGTGTCCCTAGCGAGCAGTTGCGCAAAAGGATGGCACACACCTTTCTTGTTTCTGCCTTGGGAGCAAAATGATCCTAGCAAGTGACTCAGCACAGAGAAATGCCTCCCCATCTCTTCCCTTATCTTTGTTCTTTCCTTGAGAAAGGAGTCTTATGTTTCCAGGTACGTGCCTAAAATTCCTATCACCAAGTTCCCAGTCCTCCTTCTGGATGTGAAATCCTTGAAAGCACCGCAAGCCCCACAGCAAAGGGAAACACTGTCCTTAAGGATAAAGGGTTCCACCTCATCTCCCCGACAAATGGCTATCAAGGCGGGAAGCCCTCCTTCAATGGAACACATAGATCACAGAAGTTACTTCTACAATGAAAGAAAAGTAAGTTTTTGTCCTGGCAGAGCCCTCAAGGCCAGGGGCAGGAAGGGGCAGGGGGACACTAACACAACTGACCCAAGCTACCCCCCATCCCTGTCCATGTCCGCTTCTCTCCAGTCACTTCTTTTTCTATGGCATCCTTCTACACCTCTATTCCTTCGGACCTGAAGCCCCGCCCTCCCTTCTCTGTCTTGCTATTTATAGTCCTCTTTAGGACCTAGTTCAAAAGTCCCTCCTGAGCCCCTCTCCCCACAGCCCAGACACACAGACGCAGGGTCACTTTCTTTGTTCTCCTAGTGTTCTGCACAAGAGAGGACATGAGAGGACTCTGCCCTGTCTCCCCCCTCCTCACTGAAAACTTTCCGGGGGCACACCCACCTCCATTTCCCAGAAAGTAGCTCAGTGCCCAGAAGGCACACAGAAGGGAGGGAGGGAGGGAGAAAGAGAGACCACCCAGGGGGGGCAGGGGCGGAGCTAGAAAGCTCTGGCCTTCCACCTCCTGAGTCCTCAGGACACCTTTTTGATTCGGAAATGTTTACCAGCTGCCTCTGGACACAGAGTAAAAGAAGAATCAGAGAAACCTAACTCTGTCTCAGGCTGTTTGAAGTAAACAGTAAAGCAGCTCATGCAGTTTTAACAAAACAAAACCCAAATGGCATAAACCCTCAGACCCTACGGTGTTTGGGGCACCTTCCTTGGGAGAGCTGAGCCCCTCTCCCCGTCACAGGGTGGCCCCAGCTCTGACCGACTGCTGCAACAGAGTCTAAACCCAGAACATCTTTTACCAAAACCTCCAACTTCAGAACTGACCCGTGCGTGCCCCACCCTGGAAAGGACTCTGATGAACTCAGGTTTGCCCAGTGGTAATAACCACAGTCCTAGTCTGAAAGGGGTCCATTGGCCACGGTGCTCGGGTAGGGGAACATTTCAGTGCATTGCCTCATCTAAGTCTCACGGGGGTCTCTACACTAAGGACAGGGGGCCTCCCAACTTGCCTCAGATGAACGCTCAGGCCACAGTATTCAGCAGATGGGGTCCAGGAGAGGAGACGAGAGGGGCAGAGAGGAAGACTCGGGAGTCCCCAGTTCTGCCAGCCAGCCCTATACCTGGGCCCAAGGCTGGCAACTCCCTATCCTCATCACAAAGCAAGGCCCCTGAGGCTCTAGGCTTGGCCCTCTGGCTGCGACCACTCCACCCACATCCACAGCAATCAGGTACACTTGGTTTGGGTCTTTGTAGAGGGCTGTGCCCTTCCAGTAACGTTTTCTCAGGATCTGCTTTGTACTAGGCACTATTGCTGTGTCTTAAAGATACAGTGATGAACAGCTTCCGTTAAAAAACGTGTCAAATAACATATTTTCTTCCCCCTAAAACACACATTTGGGTTGCTTTTCATTCACATATCATCTTAGGTTAGTGCTTGCAAATTTTTAAGTTTTATTTTAGGTACTACATCACCTCTCCAATTTCGAAATAAAACGAGCAGTCTTTTTGCCCCTAGGCAAGGATCTGGATACTACCTAGCAGTCTGTCCTTTTTGTTTGATGGAGAGAGCGGCACTTGAGAGATGCTGGGGGTCCCAAGAGCTGCCACTCCCAGGACCCCAGATCTCCAGGGCAAAGCCCTTGTGCAAACACATGCTCCAGCCCGCAGCCCCAGACACCTTGTACCTCCAGGGGGATTTCCGTCGTTCGAAGCGCCTTATACTTGTACATGAAATCCAGCAGATCTTCCTCCTCCTCGTCGGAAAATGCCAGTGGGTTTTGGACCTGGTGGGGGTCCCAAGCCTTCACACCACCCTCATTCACATCTCCCTCAACCACTTAATGTCCATTTACAATCTACACAAAGGAGACAAAGTACAGCAGGGAGGGATCAGTATAGAAAGGAGCCAAGAAGGGCAGGCAAAGTCAAGGTTAGGTACACCACACAACAAGCCTGTTAGGACAGCCAAGGTCCCCAGTGTGTGAAGCAGCAGCCTGCATCCTCTGGGCCTCCCTGCAGGGCAGTCCTGGGCTGTGAGTGTGCTGCTAGAAACTGGCAGGCACCATGCACAGGAAGTAGCAGAGGTTCCAGAACCTACTGGATAAGCTGCCAAGGAATGTGGGGGCACTGCTGCCCTGAGAGAAGGAGGACACTGCCTTAGCTGAGAGGTGTCAAACCCTGCGGCTGAGACCTGTGACGCCACACCAAAGGGTGCTCAGGGAAAGAACGTCCTCTGGAATGGATAAATGCCGTGATGGCAGAGGGGCCTGGCGGCTTCCTCTAATCCACGGACAAGCTGTGTTGAAACTGCCTTATACTTGCATGTTCAGCTCCAAGCCTTCTTTGAGACAGGATGTCAAATGCCAGGAAGCTTTCAGGGAGAACCTTAAGCAAAGTTACATAGATTGTTTTCCTTTCAAAGGCCAAGCCCCAGAGAAGCAAAGATGCCCAGTGGAAAGAAAATCGAGGAATACCCTTCCCCCCACATGACAGCAAGATTCCTCTTTTAGTCTACCTTGATTCAATCCGCAAGTAAAATTCCAGAATTAATTCATGTCATTGAATGTGTAGTGTTTTTTTTAATGTTCAATTCTTAAACATATTCCATGTCATCTGGCCAGGTGGTCAGCATATACCCAGCTTATCTGACACTCAAAGAGATAGCTTTCTACCATCCATATATTGTTTTTACTTAGAATCACAGACTGTAGACGTAGGGGACCTCAGATCATCTGGTCAACCACCCCACGGCCTGCGTAAAGAAAACAGAACTCCTTCTGGAACGCCCTGCTACTGCTCCTAAAAACACAGTGAGCCCCCAGATGTGTTCTCCGCATCAACAGGGGACTCACTAGACTATAACACAGCACCCGACTTAACCAGGTGTGGGTGAAGCAAAACTAACAACAGACCCTAACCTTGACTGGGTTTTCCAGGTACTGCTGCTGTACTCCCCAACAGCCAGCAGGAGGCAGCACGAGAGCTAGTTGTCTTAACTGCCAGTCGCAAGGTAGACCTGTAGGCTGGGAATGGCCTGCTCTGACAGTGAGCCCCTTGGTAAGGGCCAAGATTTTGATCATTAATCTTCCTTTGAGTTTTTTGCTCTGTGCATCCCCCAACCCAGGGGGTCAGGTGGGTGGGTTTAGGTTATCCTCTTGTTCCACCCTAGGTGGAATCCGGAAGTCATCCGGGAGCCTCATCTCATCTCAAGTCAGACCTTGACACCATCACAGAGAAATTCCTTCTGGACACAGATACCCCTTGTCTGACGGGAGGGAAAAGAAACGCCTTCCTAGAGCACAAAGGCCTCGGACTAGGGCAGAAACCACAGACGCAGCCTGGCCAGCTCAGCCCCAGTGCAAAACTGCATCCTGGGAGTGGGCTTGGGGACTGGTTGGAATCCGTGCCTCTGTTCCCTCCAAATCTTGATCCAGGGCTTTCCCTGTGCTGTCGCTATCCACTCCTTAACAGTCTGATCACTTCCAGCGACGACCCCTGGGCAGGGAGAGTGACTCTCATGCAAGTTCATGGCCACAGCCTCCACCTCCAAACCTCAGGTGATGGCGGCCAAGGCCTTGAGCCAGCAGAGCGGCTGTCCTATTGCCCAAGGCTGGGTGGCCTAGAGGGAAGTGCAGGAGCCCCTGCTGTCTGCCCTAGTCTCACGACATTCTATATTAGCAAATGTGTCAGCAGGACTAAGAAGGCTGGGGAGCGGCCCGACCTCCTCTCTCTGTGAGGTGGGCAGGGAGGAAGAACACTTGGAGGCCACAGTAGATGCGTCTGCACTGAGCCTGAGGCCCACCTCCCTCCCCCGCTCCTGTAGTGGCAAACAACCCCCAGGTTAGCGAACACATCCCACACAGCACACATCAGCAGGGGCCATTAGTGGAAGTCCGCAAACATGTTGCAGAAGAGCACGCCCGTCCGGAACACTTACATCCGCGTCCCCGACAGCCACCGAGGAGAGAGAAAACAAGATTCCGTTAGGGAAAAGGTCTTTGGGCATGAAACTCACACACGTGTGAGCATGCATGCCTGTGGACAGGTGCACGCCCGGACAGACACACCCTCCCTTCTCACGCTCTAAATCTAGGACAGCTCCTGCTGCCAGAGGAAACACGCAGCGCGGGCCACGCTCCTGACCAATGCAATTCTCTCTCTTTCAAAAGGGTGAATAAAAGACATGACTTTGCTTTTTAAAATGATGTCCCATGCACTTGATTTTTTTTTTTTTTAAGAAAAAAGTACATCTCTATGACTAATTCTGAGCAGTAATACAGACTTCAGTTTTATATTACATCGAGGCAGGTCGAGAGAAGAGGGAGGAGAAAGAGCAGCCAGGCAGGAAGGAGAGGAAATAATAATAAAAATAAGGAGGGGGAGGGGAATAGCTGTGCCAGAAACAGCAGGAAATCGACTGACAGGGGCAGAAATGGAGCTGAAGTGGGGAGAGAATGTTCTACTGGGGTCTGAGATGCACAGATGAAAATCATCTCAAGGGACCAGTAGGGGCCCTCTGACCGGAGTGCCTGTGATCCCCTGAAATCTTCTCCCACAGCGTCAGTGGCCGGAGCTAGCCTCCACCTCCCCCAACACCATCTGCTGACTCTTCCCACCCGGCACCCTTCACTTGCAGAGATGGCCACACTTTATGGAGGAGGGGACAGAGACCTGCACAGCTCAGGGACTTTCCCACCAGCACAGAGGGCCTGGTGTAGACCAACCTGGTTCCTTGCGAGCAGACCCTGGGGAGACTTGGAGGTGTGGGGGAGAATTCCGGGGCACTGGGTGTTAGAGGGCCCGAGAAAGGGAGGGCTGCGGCAAAGTCCCAGATCATAGCTCTGAGCAGAGTCACCCCAGCCCAAGGCCCCACCCAGCCTGGCCTGCTACCCAGTCCCCAACACCCCCATTCCTGTAGGTCCTGGGGAGAGCAAACTTGACTAAATCCCTACAGTTGACTGAAATTCTACTTCAATGCAGCCTCTGATTTGGAAACCATCAGCGGTCACGAAAAGGTGAAGGCATCCCAGACAACAGCACAAAGCAGTCTCGTGAGGAAGGAATGGAGGAGAAGGCAGCTGTCTTCTCCCTGGTCCCCCAAGGAATAACATGCCAGAATTAGAGGCTTTCAGAAAGGCTCATGGAATTTATGAACTCAAAACTGGTGAGTAGTTAGAAATAACCACAGTTGCCTGGGGTTGCTGGAACCTCAAGATCACCATGAACCATGAACCAGTACGCCCACCAGGTCCAAGCACTAGCCTCTAGCACTGCAATGCAATTTTCCTTCATAAAACTGAGATATAACTGACATATATATATATATATATATATATACAGATATATATATATATACACATGTTTATATATATATATGCTTATATATATATATATATATATGTTTATATATATATATAAACTGTTTCTGATGCGGACTGGGTGACCTCTGAGACATGCAGAGCTGGTCAGAGTTAGACCCCTGGGTAGGACACTGGTCTCCACCGTCCCCCTGCTCAGAACTCTTTTGACTGTCAGTTCACACTGGGTTTATGGTCTCCAAAACCCCCAGGTCTTACATGGACTTTCAAAAGCCTTAGAGAAATCTTACAAATGAAGAAATGAAGGGAAAACAGGACACTTCCTAAAACCAGCTCACGCCCTCTGTTCTCACCACTATGGGAGGCATGGCCATGCCTTGGCCGCCCCAGCACCGGGAGCACAGGCAGTAGGGAGGACCGTGCTTGCCTCCTCCTCCCCTCATGTCAGCTAGATGCTGTAGGCCTGGTGGTCTTTTGCCTTGGAGCCAAAGGCAGTTCCTCCATGGGGGACACCCTCCATGGCGGGTACAAGGGGAGCTGAGCCGGTCTAGCACCACAGCCAGTCCCTCACGTGTCTACTCAGGGTCAGGGAGACAGCAGGAGCAGGTCAGGACAGAATATGTCCATCCACGGGGCGGCCACGGCTGCATTAAGCCATCACTTGCTCACAGGAAAGGCAGAAGCACGAGTCCCTGTCCAGGACTGGGGAACCCTGTTTTCCTCCCTGCTCCCTGAGGTTTCCTGGCTGCTCCGGGCTGAAATACAAAGCCTTTTCACAGACATTTTCACAACCACACAGTGAGATGGGGAGGCGGGATCTTTACATCTATTTTACGATGGGGAAATCGAGGCTCAGAGTGGTTAGGTGGTTCACGCACGGTTACACAGCTAGTAAGCAGCAAAGCAGGGCCAGGGCTCCCTTGGCTGCACCTGGACCAAGACCCCTGGAGCTACGGGGCTCTGTCACTTCCAAGGACCAGGGTAAGTTCCCGTGTCCTCATCACAGAGAACCAGGAAATATGGCCCTGCAGTGGTCTCAGAAGATCTCCACACATTCTTTGATACACCTCCCTTCAAGAGGTGGAGATTAATTCCCCTCCCCTTGAGTGGGGACTGGACCTAATGACTCTCTCCCAACAAACAGAAGAAGACAGAGGTGGTGGCGTGTGACTTCAAAGACTAGGTCCTAAAACCTACTGCGGCCTCCCGTGTGTCCTCTCTCTACCGGATCACTCACTCCAGGTGAAGCCAGCTGCTATGTTGTAAGCACGCTCAGGCAGCCCCAGAGAGACCCATGTGGTAAGACCCGAGCCTGCAGCTGGGAGCCATGAGAGAGTCATCTTAGAAGCAGATCCTCAAAGCTCAGTCAAGCCTTCCGATGACTACAGCCCCTGCCAGTATCCTGACTACAACTCTTCATAGACCCTGACCTGGAACCCCCTCAGTTCAGCTGCTCCTGAATTCCTAGCCTGCACACACTGTAAGATAACCCAGGTTTGTTATTTCAGGGAGTTAACCTCCTGAATTCCTCACAGACTGTGCAGCTGGAAGGGAGCCCCAGGGTCAGGCGCCAGCTTCTGGTTAGAACCTGCGCCGGAGGCCAGAGCCCAGCACACTGCACAGAGGCTGGCTGCTTACTCACCTTTCCGGGTCCTGCAGGTGGAGCAGCAGGTACACACTGTGGGGATGGGGGACATCATCAGTGATACCCTCACTCGACAGGAACCAGCCCCAGGCAAGCGGGGAGGCCCCAGTCGGTTCAATATAGGGGTCCCAGGACTATGCGTCTCTGTAGAGACACCAAGGTGGTGGGAGGAGATCATTCCAGATTCCGCTTCTTCTCAGGGGCTAGAAAATACTCATGCCTGGCCCACAGAGGCCAGTCCTTAAGTCCTTCAAAAAATAATTCCCACTGCACCTGCCCCCACATCCCTGCTCTTGATGCCTTCCAGTTCAGAATGGCCTCCAGGAAACCTTCTCAGACTGACCTCTGGCTTTCTGGAGTGCTTAGTGTCAGTCACTTGACTGTTGCTTTGCAAACTCCTCTGGTCTCGGTGCCCAACTGGGCCTTGGTATACAGTAGGTGCTTACTAAATACATGCTGAGTGTCTCCAAAATCATGGAAGGCAAGGATCATTCTTTCAATACCCTCTGCACCCCTCCTGGGGTTCAATGTCAAGCTTTTAATAAATGGTGTCTAACAAAATTCTGTAGGGAAGGCAATGTGTTCCTGGAAAGTCTGTATTATTATTTCACACCAGGGATATGTATTTTTATTTTACATACACTGTTCCATATTATCTCACTCTGTTTTGTCCTTTTATCACTAGGCATTGTGTTTCGAGATCCGCGTGGATGAACATTGAGATGCTGCCTCCCACAGCTGCACACATCTCCATGGGGTCCAGCCACCGCCTCTTACCTGTCGGCTGTCAGGCTGCCTTCAACAGCTGCTAGCTGTCCGGGCTTGGCAAATTCTGTGTGCTCTCCTCCCAACCCTAAGACATAGGCTGTGCAGGGATTACAGTACCCTCTTCTCAGAGGAGAGCACTTGAGGGAACTGTGCTTGTCTTCCGTGCCCAGGTCGAATTCTGCAGTAGTGACCGCCTGGGGTATCATTTCGAGAAGGGGTCGGAGGCCCAATGAGAACAATGTGGCAAGTGCCTGACAATGTCTGCCTTGCTCACACTGTGCTGCTGCTCTTCGCAGGCCCACGGTCACCCTGCCGGAATGGGAGTCCAGATGCTGGCCCCACCCGACCACGCCCAGTGTCCAAGGCCCATGAGGCCAGGAGGGAGCCCTTCGTAGCTGGGCCTCCTCTGCCAGACTTCCTTCAAGGCACCTCGATCCCCAACTGCTCTGGGGCCTCTGATCTGGGTGCTTTTGCCGCATGCCCAGGCCCCGGGTCATCTTTCACCTGTCTCTCTTCCTGAGAGGACTTTTATTTTAGGCCCCAGGACAGCTGGAGTGAGTGCCACATGGTCCCTGCCCTTCCTGCTGGGTCAGCACCTCCCTCCTCTGCCCCCTGGAATCACAGGTGCTGTGGCTGAGGGGAGCAGCAGGGAGAGCAGGCGGCATCCTGCGGTAGCATCGTAGGTTCTCTGCTTCTCTGGGAGCTCCACAGGCTCAGCCTGTGTCCCGGCATGCCACAGAGTGCATCACAGCTAATGGGAGGCGGCAGGACCAGCACCGAGACAGAGCATCCCATCTATCTAGTGCTGGTCTGGGAAAACGGTCGAAGCCGGGCACATGTTTCCCATTGCCTTCTGCCCTTACCAGACTTCTCCCTTTCCCACGTTCTGAGGCTGCCCTGAACCATCCACCAAGGAGCAGTCTAGGCAGGACGCCTGGATCTGGTCCTGGGTGGCCTTGGCACTGTACATGACCTCTCTGAACCTACTTCTTCTACTTGGTTCACTTTATAATGACAACATAGAATCTTAGAGGGCAAGGGACGGTGGGGCCGCCAAGGCCCACCTGCTAGCCAAAGCAGGAAGACCTTCTTAGAGCCTCAGTACATGACCATCCAACTTTGGTTTGGTCCCTTCCGATGTCAGGGACCTCTCAATGCAGCTCATTTGTCTCCTGGACACTTTCCCATTAGAAAGTGTTTTCATGGATGGGTTAGATAACAACAGAAACAACAGCAGCTACTACATAAAATGTCGAGCATGATCCTAAGCATTCTTGCACGGATTATCTTATTTG
Source organism: Meles meles (assembly GCF_922984935.1). NCBI lineage: Eukaryota > Metazoa > Chordata > Mammalia > Carnivora > Mustelidae > Meles > Meles meles. Next base: position 39,805,897 of record NC_060080.1, on the reverse strand, counting down.
AATCCTCAAGACACCCCTACAAGTGGGTGTTGTCATCCCTCGTGTACAGATAGGGAACCTGAGCCCAGGTCACAAGGTAGTAAGCAGCTGCCCCCTTGGGACTTTATCCAACTTTATCCCATAGGTTCTTGCTCTGCCCTCTGAGCCTCCCAGAGGAAAAAAAACTGTTTTTCTTCCGAATAACAGTTTTCTTTGAGGTTCTGTAGCCCATGAGCAAACTGAAGGTGGAGGTGATCCCTAATTCCAGTTTCTAGCCCTCTTTCTGAGACAGTGCCCAGTAGGTCAGAAGCTGGATATGCTCGAGGACATCTAGATGGTGGAGGGGTAAGCACCTGGAGGGCACTGGCCCAGGAGTCAGGAGGCCCAGGAGAACGCCAGTCAGTAGAGTTCCAGTCAGTGGTTACCGTTCCCTTCCCTGGAACTCTGTCTCTTCATCGGTAAAAACCGAAGGTCATACTGAATGATCCTGAGGTCCCTGCCCACTGTCCTTCTGGGATTCCATTCTGAACTCTCCTGGGGGAAGGTTCACTTAGGAGATAACCCCCGACCCAAGATGATCCTCACCCCTACGGCCAAGCTTCAACATTCCCAACCCCGCCGGAGTTAAACCGTCTTCCTTCCAAGAATCTTGGAGGAAAGTCACAATCTTCACACCCGGGGCCAGGGTAAAGTGGACTCTTCCTCAGAAGGGAGGAAACTGATGGACACCGGGCCTGGCTCTGAGCTGTTCCCCTCTCCCTGGCAGGGCACATGAGTCTTTATTCCTAGGGCAGCCGCAGGGCCCCTTTGTTCCCAAACCTGTCCATGACTCCCAAAGTCAGGTGGGGTCCCTGAGGCTTGGCTGCACCTCACAGCACAGGGTCAGGGCCCTGCTCTGTGTTCAAGAGCAGGGCTGCTACCAGGCATATGTCACAGACCAAGGCTCCAAAAGGGTGGTCCGTTTCCCATCTGTGAGGCTCGATTTCCCACCAAGGGTGAGGAGTCGAGCTGGCAATCCGGGACTGGCCCCTGTACCCTCTTCACCATTAACCCGGCCGTGCTCAGCCCTTGAGAGCCAAGGGTCATGGAAGCTCCCCAAGAAATGGCCTGGGAAGATATGAGTCCTGGCCCAGTGCCCTACCCCCTTATAAGCTCCCAACCCATGCCCCCCCTCAATAAGCCTGAAACCCACTAATAGGTCAGACACCTGTGGGTTCTGAATTTGGCTGTACCTCAACACCATCACGTATGTGAGTCTTGTCCCAGACTTGCTGACCCCTCCGGACATGGATGCAGGACTCTGCATGTTTAACGTCAATGCTAATACAAGCAACCTGAGACACTGGGGATACAGGTGGGGTTTCCCTAAAGCCGTGGCCTCTGCAGGAATCAGACCTCGGAGCTAGTGTGGCCCTTGGCACATAGTGGCTGAGGGTGTGCGTGGTGAATGGGGGCTCAGGGCTGGGAGGAGATGGTGGAGTGAGGGAGTACAGGAGACATTCAGCCAGGGAAAAGGGACCACAGGAACCGTAAGCTCTGGGTGGGGAGGAGGAGACATTCAGGTGCAGGTAAGCCCTCCTGGGAGTGCTGGATCAGAGAGGAAAAGAGGGGGAAAAAGCTGCCTTGGCTGAGGGCCAGCTGTGCCCATGGCCTCCAGGCTTGGTTCAGGCACTATTCCCCAACCACCCCCAAACCCTCAGATCATCAGATGGAGCAGGCAAGACCCTTTGGTGCAGGTGGTCTAATCCTGCCCCCTGATCAGAGTCCCCAGGCCAGCCTCCCATGCTGGCCTGAGTGGTGCTCTGCCTCTCAGCCAGCCTGGCATGATCTGATGGACATCTATGTGGACGGCAATGCCGGGTTATATGCCACGTGGTGTGGACTGGGCCGCTGGCAACAAAAACAAGGCCTCTGAACTGGAAAGGGGGAAGAGGGAAATGACACCTACCTGAGCTGCTAGCACTCTCAGAAGCGCTCCTGGACATCTTGGGCTGGCCGTGTTTGCCGGTGGCTCGCCCGGATCCCGGTGGTGGGGGGCTGGCGGGAGTAGGGGCACCGTCACCCCTGATGGTGGTGAGGTCCTGCATGCTGAAGCTGCGAAGTCTCTCTGATAAGGCACCCTGCCCCTGGAGACAACACAGAAGGGGGCCCAGGTCAGAGGCCTGCCCCACACAGCACAGGCTGTGGGGCAGGGGGTGGGCAGACACCACACAGGGGGCTTCTGGCACTCAGCCAGGTGGAACTCAAGAGCGGGAATGGCCCTGCAGAGGGCCCGGGGCCTGGTGTACTTGCTGGAAGCACCGAGAGGGTCAAGGTCTAGAATGTTCCAGGGCTTTCTGTGGGCCCCAGCAATTGTTCCTCTGGCTCCTGGCTCCTTCCTCTCCTTCAGACGCCCACATCACAGGGTGAGCTAGAAGCAGAGACAGACTCCGGGCGGAGGAAAGGACGGCTGCCTGCCGTTGCCGCTTCTCTGGCTTTACATGAATAAAAATCCTTATGTAGTCACATTTTGCTCAGTTCCCAGGACACAAGGATCTGGTCAGAAAGAGCAAAATCTAATAATCTGTGTGCTTGGGACTTCCTCTTTTCCAGGGAAATAAAATTCAGCCCGTGTTTTTTTAAAATGTTTGACAACAGCGATTTCTCTTATCTGTTCATGTTGCTGTTTATGAGGTGCATTTCCTTCCACTCTAGCATCTGAGCTTCATAAAATACACAAAAGGCAATGAATCAGGAAGGGGGGGAAATGATATTAAAAAAAAAAAAAAAAGCCCTGCTGACTATAACCATTTCATATTCTGAGAGAGTCACAGAATTCATCTCAGGGGAAAATTGTTCTTTTGTTTAGGAAAGCAAGACCAACCCATTATACTTATGAAAGGGAAGGTCCTTGCTGTCTGGTTGAGAGAATCTGTGTCAGAGTGAAAAGGATCACAGCAAAGGCTCAGGGAGAGCGGTATTGCCCCAGGGGCACCTCAGGGGCTGGAGAGGGAGCTTGTGTTTGGGGGAGAAGGACCTGAGAGGGAGGCCAGGGTCTGGTAGGAGAATGGGGATACTGAGAATGGGGTTGGGATTTGAAGAGAAGGAGACGGCCAGTAACCACCAGGCAAATGGATGAAGGTGGGCGTCGTCAGAAATACTGGAGGGCCTATAGACTTCCCACAGGGGCAAGGGACCGCAGGGGGTAGGGGAGAAGATATTCTACTTGGATAAGGAAGGAAAGAGTGGTTCTAGAGGGCTGGAGGCCTTGGGAACAATAAGGCACAACAGATGGAACAGAACCAACAAGTAAGCACAAAATCAGTGGGAACAGCTAATGAGAGGGCTCTGGTTTGGGGGCGGGATGGATGAAACAAACAGGGACCACAACGGTTTAGCGGGATGCTTTCAACATGGCAGAGGGTTTGGAGGACTTTTTTCATTTCACTTGAGGAGAATAAAGAAAAAAAAAAAAAATGAAAATGGCCAGCAAAGCAGAGCAGTCCACAGAAGTGACTAGTCAAAGAGCCAGTTACAAAAAGGAGCAAATGCAGAATGAGTTCATTAGGGCGAAGGTGGGAAACAAAAGGCGCTTGCAGACAGGTCTAGAAGAAACGTCAGAGTAAAACAACGAGCATGAAAATATGAAAAAGACCAGTTCTCAACCTACCAAAGATATAAAAAATGTCTCTAGGAAACTAACAACAAAAAAGAAAACTATTTTAATAAAAATAAAATTAGAACTGTATATCCAGGCAAAGGGGAGTCTGATGTTAAGAAGAGATGGAAATCCCCCTGTTAGCCTCAGATACCACTCTGTACAATGGCGGCCAAGGGGTCACCTTCTAGACATGAACAGCTGGGTGGTCTGTGCCATGAAAACCAGGTGGGACTAGCTGCCCACTATAATCTCCTCCAAGAGTTATCAGCCAACGACCCACGATTATTTCACCTGGAAGCATTTTAGGTGACATCGAGAACTCAGAGAAAATGAGAGGACTGAAGAACAAAAATGGATTCTGAAAAGAAGGGGGGAAATATTGTTACAGATAATGCAATAATTCAGTGTTAGTTTCACGCCCAGGAAGACCATTCACTGGCTTGCTTTCAGTCTTCCTCCTGTTCAGTTACTTTTGTCCAACAAGAAACAATTTATCAAGGACGTTCTCTGGGCAAGACACTGTGCTAGGTGTTATTAGGAAACACCAACAATACAACTCAATTTCAGACGAAATATAAAAAGACAAATGTACAAATAACCACACAGAGCTGCCGGACCAGAAGGTTCTGTAAGCGAGGATGAAGAACAAGAGTTCTAGAGTCAGACCTAGAGTCTAATTACAGTCCTATCACGGATCGCTGGGTGACCTTAACCCCTCCCCACCTCAATATTCTCCTCTGCCAAGGAGCATCCACATGGCGGGATACGGTGAGGGTTACATGAGATTATGCCCATACAATATCCATTACAAAGCCCAATGCCTAGTAAGTGTTCAAAAAATGCCAGTTATGATGATGGTGATGACGACGGTGTTGATGATGATACTGCCTCCTGAAACACACAAATTGCTGTTGGAATAAAAAAATGAAAAGACTACACCCAGCCAAAAGGACACAGAGGGGCTTCATGACCCAAGCCCAAATAAATGGCCAGGAATTGATATGGTGCTCTCATTTGTAAACCTCTCAGCCCCGTTCAGACTCCTCTCCAAACCTCATTCCCATTCACTTTCCACAAACCCCAATCCACCCTGCCACTTGGGCTCTTCTCTGGAGAACCTCCATTTTATTATTCTGGGAACAGCCAAGAGTTGTTCACTGGTATCCCACAAAATTGGGCTCCCTATTTTGGGAAAATTAAGTTGGATCCCCTAAGTTTGTTAAAGCTTAATACCAGGGGCACCTGGGTGGCTCAGTTTGTTGAGTTCAAGTCATGATCCTGGAGTTCCAGGATCGAGACCCACATTGGGTTCCCTTGCTCAGCAGGCTGGGGGTGGGGGGTCTGGCTTCTCCCTCTGTTGTTCCCCCTCTCATGCTCTCTCTCCCTCTCCATCTCTCTCTCAAATAAATAAATAAAATCTTTTTTTAAAAAGGCTTAATACCATATTCTCCATAATTCAATGAGCCATATTACCATATTAAAGCCTCTGAGAAGTCCTACAGTGTTTCAGGTTAACTCACTGTATTTCAAATGAATTTGCTCACAGTGGGGTATACTGTTAGTTGGCCATCCAAAATCATCCCCCACCCCATTCTTGACATGGTGGAAAAAATACCCAGATTCATTCCCCAATCTCCCTTGTAACGATGGAGGGCTATGTGATCCAATTCTGCCCAATGGAAGGAGAAATCTGCTAAGGAATTTCTGGGAGAGGAACTTTCTTGTGCTAAGAGAAGACAGGCCCAACCCCGCTCCCTGTTTTCTGCCTCTGAGCCTGGTGGAGCTGCCATTTTGTGACTAAGAGACTCACAGAAACATCCATCCAGAGCCTCGACATCACTCCCCCTCCAGAATAATGACAGCCCTCTCTTGCGCCCAGACTTCCTATAAATGATTTTCATCAATTTCAAGACATATATTCTTTTTTCATCATTGATACAGGAGTGTGTCTTAAAATTATCGTTGCCTTGACATCACTGTCATTGCCTACATAGGAATGCATTTGGTTGTCATTCCCCATGGCACGGACTGGACACCCGAACTGAACTGAGTGTTCAACTCACAAACCGTCAAGAACCACCCAAAGAAGAAATATGGGTCCCAGTTGTCTGAAGCACATTCCACAGAGACCTCTGGTAAGATCAAGAAAGTGGCAGCATCCAACCTGGCAGAATGGGTAGCAGCAGCATGGATAAAAGTCCCAGAGACAAGAGCTCTGAACCACCAGTGCTCCGGAAGGCAGAGAGTGATATGGCGTGGTCGTAAATGGATACAGAGGAGCTCAGGGGAAAAGTGATTCAGAGGAGTCAGACTCAGAAAGTAAAAAAGTGAGGTTAGGAAGACCTCAACCAACCGATCGTGCTTCTAGGTTCCTTTTAATGTGTGTACAAAAGTGAAGATTTGATGTCCAAACAAGTCTAAGAGAGTGCTTTGGATAAGTAGAAGTAAAAAGCTTTCTGTCCTAATTTAATTGGAGATATGTTCTTCCTTATAAGATAACAATGTATTAGGGTGCCTGGGTGGCTCAGTGGGTTAAGCCTCTGCCTTCGGCTCAGGTCATGATCTCAGGGTTCTGGGATTGAGCCCCTCGTCGGGCTCTCTGCTCAGCAGGGAGCCTGCTTCCTCCTCTCTCTCTGCCTGCCTCTCTGCCTACTTGTGATCTCTCTCTCTGTCAAATAAATAAATAAAATCTTTTTTTTAAAAAAAAGATAACAATGTATCTTAGAAACCACAGCATTTTAAGCTCAATGCAATATGGCTGCACGTCTCCACAAAGTTTTCTCTGGCCATCTCAAGCTCCCTGACTGGGTGCTCAGGGCCATCTGGGATCCTCTGTAGCACCTCACACTATTATATTTAACTATTGCTATTGTTTTTGGGTTTGTCTTGCCTTCCAGACCGTCCATTTCATTTACTAGTACAGCCTTGGTGTCTGTCACCTGATACACATTAGGGGTCAAGGAGCTGAATGAAGGAACATGCGGCCGTTTACCCAGCAATCCCCTCAGTAAGGGGCAGCAACAGGAAATCCCCGCCTCCACCCAGTGCATGGGGTCAAGGGGCCACCGTCCAGCCCCTGAAGGAGCCCCCAGCTGGGCAGGGACTCTAGCTCTGTCCTCAAGGAGTATAGGAGAAATGCTGGAGGGCTGGAGGGTGCAAATATCAGAGAGGCCAGGCTCCCCACAGGAGACTGCACGTGAGCTGGCCTTGGAGGATGTGCGTGGGTGAAGACGCAGGCCAAGTGGAAGAAGTAGATTTCTTAGTCAGCCACCACCCCGAGCTGCCACTTTATTCCATGCCAGATGAGATGCTAAGGACACACGGGTACCACCTTCACACTGGGTTAGTGCCCAAATGAACGCTTTGGTGGAAGGGCCTGCTAAAAGGCCACAGGTTTCTTCCAGAACAGCTGGCGGGTGGAGGACAGCGGCAGGGGTGCGACCTACTCTTTACTGCATGCCCTCTTTTGTGCTTTTAGGACTTTATACCATAAACGTGTATTACCTTGCAGAAATCATTACTACTTCATTTTCAGAAACACTCATAGAACTTTCCCAAGTTCACCTTGAGGATCCCATTTTTGTAAATACAGGGCTTGCAGGATGCTGACAAATGCCATCTAGACCAAAAAAGAATGACACGGAACCTTTTTTTTTTTTTTTTTTTTTGAATAAACAAATGAGAACAGAGAAGGAAGAAGTGGTGGCTCTGGACACTGCAATGCATTCGCTGTCCAGCTCTGAGAGCCTAGTCTCAACTCTGCTATGAGGGGCTTTGACCAAGCCACATTGGTCCTTCTCAGCCTTGCAACCTCATTGGGAAGTTAAAACACTGAACAAGATTTCCTTTGAACTACGAAACTCTGAGTTCAAGAATCTATGACCCTCTTCTGTGGTTCATTAACTGGCTCTGATTGCAATTCCAAAATAAGCGTTTCTAGAATTATTTGAAAATCTCTAAAATAAATGTTGGGTCTCCCATAGTAACTCTGATGGTGGAATAGAGTCTAGCATGTATGTGTGTGTGTTGTTTAAAGTCCTGTATCAATTTCCTCCCCAGCCAACACTCAGTTCAGAATATGAGCCATAGAAAAGCGTAGAATGCCAGAGCCCTTTCATGAACCAAGGTCAGCCTACTCTGAGTACATCTGAGCCTGTTCTGGGGCTATCATACGACATGCCAGTAGTGTCCTTACCAACCTGCCTCTGGAAGACCCTCTCCACAGCCCCCCATCATGGGACTGGGAAGGGAGACATACTCATCCTTCTACAAGAACAAATCTGACTTATAATCTGTTGCCCTCCTGACCTCTCATTCGCTATGGTGTCAAAAGCAAGTCTACCCAGCTTTGTTATTGTTCTTTCTTTACCTGTTGTTTGTTTTCACAGACCCACCAGTGCTTTCTGGACACATCAACACAGCATGGCCTGGGGGTTCTAGAACCCCCAGAAATCCTACAGATGTACCTGGGGACAAGGGAGGGTAATCCATTCCTGATTCTTTAAATTTTTTTTTTTTTTTTTTTTTTTTTTTTTTTTTTTTTTTGGCTAAAACTCTTTAGGAAATTGGACTTGAAGAGGTAAACTGTGTCACTGAACTTTCTATTAATCTGAGATCTTTACTTTCTTCCTCAGCTGGTAAGGAATGAGAAAGCCACTTTGCTAACACACACCAAATTCTGTATGTTTTGATGTTTTTAAAAAAGAAAAAAAAATTTAAAGTAAACTCTACCCCTAATGTGAGGCTTAAACTCATGACTCTGAGATCAAGAGTTGCATGCTCTACTGACCGAGCCAGCGAAGGGCCGTTTTGATGTTTTTCCTAGTTGGGGGAGGGGGGTGGTGTTCCTGGAAAACCCAGACCTTTAATAATCTGGCATTCCAAGTAAAACAATTTACCGTTAACAGGATGCCTGTCATTAGGGCCCACAGAGCCCGGGCTCAGCACAGCAGCTAAGCTTGGCTGCAAGCCCTTGATGAGGTCCTCTTTTCCAGAGGGACACACCAAGTCACAGGGGAAGGCTCCAGCAGAGCCTTCCCAGATATCGAATGCTTGTAACGAATGACAAAGAGAATAAAGACAACAGGTTTTAGTGAGCCAGGCAATTGATAAGAAAGCCACCAGCATAACCACATTTCCCACTGGTTATTCAGAACGAGTTAGTGCCTCCTTCTAAAGAGCTACCCACTTCGCGGACAGAGTTAACCCTTCTAGCTACACATGCTTCACATCAATGCCAAACAGGCTCCTTTTCAACATGCTGGATGGAGATGGGGGGCCTTGACTGTGACATAACATCAGATTAACAATCAAAGGAGAAAGAAAGAAAGAGACAGGATTTCTCCCACAATAGCATCAATTATCAAATTCAACATTCTCCAGGCATTAAACAAAGAAAAAAAAAAAAACCCAAGTAAGTTAATCACATGTTAGATGCTACCAAATTAACACAAAAAAGAGGCTCTGGAAGGACACCGAAGAGGGACTGGCTCTGGGATTAACACACACATACACACACAGGTGTCGGGAGAAGAAACACCTTGCTCGGATCCAGACCATGGGCTGGTGGGTGGAGGGGGCTGCTGGCCTCTCCACCCGACTGGATCTGTTTGGAGTTAGTCACACCTCTCCACGGGGTTACCTGCCCTTCTCTGAGGTCCAAAGAGGAGACAAAATGAAAGAGTCGAGCCACCTGACAAAGGGGAAAAGAAAAAAAGCCATGGGCACCAAGCCTACAAAACAGGGTTGAAGGGCGCCACGCTGTCTTCACCTAGGACACTCGCTCTCTCATTCACTCACTCAACTTTCTTCCTTCCTCCATTCGCAGCGGATGCAGAGGGAGTGTTTCCAAAGCTCCGTGTGAAGCCCCCACAGAGGAACAAAGATGAATATGAAACACGATATGGGATTCCTACTCCCAAGGAGCTCACAGTCTAGCCCAGGGCCTCTAGGCACAAATGCACACAGGTAGCAAATGACAAAGATGACACAGTGTGGGGCCGACTTTCAGAGGAGGGAGAGGGGGCAGCTGGCTGACACCTGGTAGCGGTCTTGAGTCTCAGACTCGTGTGAGAGCTCAAACCTGAGTGAAGCCAGGGCCGCTTGTCTGCTTCCTCCTTGGAGAGCCAGAGGCTCTGAGGGGAGGCTGATGTGGTAGCAGATCCCTCTTCCTGGGCGGGTGGGGGGGGGTGGAGGGGATAGGGGAGGGATGTTGCCAAAGGACAATGAGGGAGAGAAAGGACTAGGGTCGGAGGGAGGTGGGGGGACAGCATCCCCAAAGACCCATGTGTTCCACCGTTAGTGAGAAGTAGAGCTACAGTACATTTGCAAATATGCCCACAGTATCATAAGCGATGAAGCTTTAAAGGAACTAGATCTTACAGTAACATGTATCTGTGATCCAAACTCCTTCAGCCTAGTCCGCACCATATCCCGCATTTAAGTGTTGCCCCAGCCTTGCCTCAGGGCAAAGAGGGAGCCTGCCTTAGTGCCATTTGCTGGCCGCCTTTGACAAATAAACGTGCCTTCTTCATTCCGAAGGATGTCTGATACTAAAATGGTCAAAAGGAGCATGCAGACAGCCCAAGAAATATCCAGGGCTGTGAATGACTCTAAAATTCTCAGTGGCAGACAGTCCTCTCTCGGTGACTCAGCCATGGGTTCTCGGGGACTGGTGATGTACCCCAAGCACTAATGGTCAGGAACTGGCAGCCCGGCGTGTGTGTGTGTGGGTGGGGGGGGGGGGTGGAGTAGAGGGTTTGGGGAGGGGCCTGGGGTGCTTACAGTGATGCAGGGAACTATGGACTGGGAACTAGACAGTCTCATTCTGCACAGTTTGGCGCATCCCATCTGTGTGACCCTGGGTGAGCCACTCAACACCCAGGCCTCAGTGTCTAGTCCTGTGAAGTAAGGGGGGAGGGGCAAAGATGGCATCTAAGTCCTCTGTCTGCTCTAGTAACCCACAGGTTTGACACTCCTTCTCTCTTGGAGGAGGGCAGGTGCTCACTGTTGTAAGCTGAACCCAGGGACCCACTCCCCCAGGCACGAAGAGGAGAAGGAAACAATGGTATGGAAAGTCAGGCGGAGAGCAATGAGGGACCTGAACTTGAGGGCTGGAGGGCTTGCCCTGGGGAGACCCAGTGCAGGCAAGGCCAACTGGGATAAGAGCCCAGGTAGCACCATGATACTGTGTTCACTACCACACCTTAGAGAAAAGATGGGGAGAGTCTAGATCCACATGAGAGGGAAACTCAGCTTCCTCTCCAGAAGAGTCTGAATTGTAAATAGCTTCCCAATGCCAGCATCTGTTGTTTCTTTTATTCTGCTCAACAGAATGACGATCAGCTTCAAGATGAAACCAACATACAGGAGAAGTGAGTAATATGCAACCTTCATGAAGCATGTAGTATGAGCTCTGCATTCTGTGAAGTTTCTAGGTACACTGTCCCATAGATGTTTTATGGCAAGCACTATGGTCATGCCCATGTTGCAGATGAAAAAACTGAGACGTACAGAGGTGAAGCTATAAGTGTGGGAGCTGGGGTTTTTAATTTGGTTCTGCTTACCTCCCTGACCCACCCGTGATGTGAAGCTTTGCTCTATTAGCTGAAACAGCTAAAAATATGTACAACAGCCCTTCATTCCTTTAACATTGACTGAGCACCTACTAGATAAGACGTAATTATAATGATCACAATAGAGTGCCATATGGTGACCAAGACACAAGAGAACAGTTCCACCTGGAATCAGAAGAGGTTTCCAAGGAGAAGGTGGCTTTTGACCTTAAAAGATGGACAGGATTTCAAACAGGTGGCAATGGGGACAGATGAAGGCCGAGGGGAGGAGAGGCAGGAAAGAGAAAAGTCTAGAAATAGCACACAGAGTTGCTATTTCTGGAATAGGACAGAAGATGGTGCTGCGAGTATAGTACAAGAGGAGCCAGAAAGGTAAGGAGAAATCAGACAAGGTGGAAGAGCTGGGATCAGGGCTCAAAGAGGAAGGGAGAGGAGTAGGGACTACCTGCGCGGCTACTGCAATAGTCCAAGCCCTGAGGAAGAGAGTGGGGAAGAAGGTCTGGAAGAAGGGAAGGGATGCCAAATGGGCAGGACTTGAAGAGTAATTGGGAAAAAGGAGGACATCAAAGATGACTGAGATCTGGAGCCTGAAGGCCTGAGAGGGTGGATGGTGATTTCATTGTCATCAGAGAGATGGGACACAAGAGGAGGGCGGATTCAGGGTTAATGAAATGCTGACTAAAGGTATCAAGGAGCCAAGGGGAGGAGAGGTTCAGCAGAGAATCAGAAACACTGTCCTTGAGCCCCTGGCAGAGAAGTCTATCTGAGAACCGGTGCATTAAGGGACAGCTGAAGGTGAGGGAAAGAATGAGATGATCCTGGGAGGGAGAGGAGAATGAGGTGGGGTTCTGGAGAAATCCCATGCAGCACTGGGGGCGGGGGGCGGCTACGGGAGGACGAACAGAGTGAGCAGGAGAGTAGAATCAGGGAGGAGGAGGAAACCAAGAAGGTGCCACATCACCACAGCTAAGCAGCTCCTTCCTGCTCACAGGTGATCTCGAAAATGCTTTCTCAGACCTCCTCTTGGAGACCAGGTAAGTGGGCAGGCTTTTCCTTCCCACTTAGACCTCTGGCTGCATATGGCCTCCACAGGGAAACCTAGAACAGGGAGGCGGCAAGAGACATCTGCATGAGTTCCTAGCCCTTCCTCTTCAGCAGACTGGTGGCTCTGTGTCTTTGGTTGGTTGTCCTCTCCCTGGCCAACTACCAGGTGCAGTGAGGTGACAGGCAGCAGCTTTGGTAGAAACAGCAGAGAAGAGGAATTCAGGAAGATGGGCTGTTGCGTGACGAAGGCCAAGACGGTAGACCCGCTCTGGCGGGAAGTCTTGAGTGGTTCTGCTCTGACAAGTTGCGGAAAGCTCATCTGGGATGTGAGTCCATTTGTTTGGGAGACCTAGAGGGCAGGCAATACTTCCAGACTTTTTCAGCGGGTTGTCCGTAATAGTTTAGATAATCTTCGTGTTTAACACCGGTTGCCGTGGTGAATTCTAAATATTAATTTTATGTCACACTGTCCTTGGCTAAAACAGAAGGAAGAAGGCTAACTTGATGTAACCCTAGCACAGTGGCTGGGGAATGCTCCTCAGCTACTTGGAGGGTGTGACAGTGAAGTGAGACACGGGGACCTGAAGGGGACAGCAGTCTTTTCTTCTTTCTGGGAAGAATCTTCTGAGCAGGAGCCCACACAGGGAAGTTTTATAAAAGGGAAATCAATACCTGCCCTCCGATTAATTGTAAACAGGTAGTTTACAACTAATTAGTATACAAAGGTAGCTAGGGAAGCAAAAAAAAAAAAAAAAAAAAGAACGGCAGGAAACAACTCCAGTCTGGCCAGAAGCCCCAAGTCACTAATCTTATGAGCTTCTGGGAATGAGCTTCTGGTTCCAAAAATAAAGTTTCTTGGTGGATTGAAAGCAGTATTTTTTCCAAGCAAGAGGTTTAGAAAAACCAGCGATGGATAAAAGATAAGGATAATTGAGAGAGGACTTTAAAAAAAAAAAAAAAAAAAAACTATAATGAACTGTTCTGTAGAGTTTTATTTTCAAGGCAAAATTGAGTGGGGATTTAAAAAATGAGTGGGAAACACTATAATTTGTCGCTCTGTGTCTTGTGCCCAACTGTTCAGATGGTAGGACTGTAACCAAGGCCTGGCTCTATCTTGGTGGCTGTTGACCATGACTATAACTGCAGGCAAAGTGAGTTCTGGCTGGCAAATTGGGGAAACAGAGTCATAGCGTGAAAGTGGGGCTGGACCAGGGAAGACGTTGGAGAAATGAGGGTGACGTTGTAAGCTGTTTCCTTCTCCTTATTTTGCCGCTGAACCTCCTATCAGCTGAGTGGATAAGGGAGGGGGCCTGTCAACGTCAGGGCACTGCAGGTAGAAGGGTGAAAATAAGGCAAAGGAGAACCCAGAAGGCTTCAGAGAGGGCTTGGGGCAGGGCTGCCCGGGAAAACATTCTGTGATGTTGGAAACATTCTGTGTCCGTGCCAGCCATCTGCTACCGTGGCTGCTGATGACTGGGAATGTAACTTAGTCTGACTGAGGAGCTGTATTCTAAACGTACTTACTTCTAATTAATTCGCATGGAAAGAGCGGCATGGAAAGAGCAAGACTAGAGAATCAAAAAAGTTTGCTCTTGAGATCACTCAGCAAGGTTTGGTGGGTAGCTACACGTGCAGAATACTTAACAAGTAGGCACTGCTGGGTTCTTTATTCTGTTGTTGTTGTTGTTTCCCTAAGCAAGAAACAAAGGAAAATAATCTGGAGCCTCTCATCTCCAGAAGCTAACAATTTAAATAGGAAATATTAGATTCCGGGGAGAAACGCGTGCATATAATCTGGGGCAGAAAAACCCCGAATTCACAGACTGTCAGCACCACCTGGAGCAGGTGTGTTACCAGGTAACTTTACCAATGGTATGGGTACCAGTGGAACTGGTTTAGGGATAGGATCTCTAGGGGAGGAAAACAACATTATTTTTCAGGTTATGAGACAAATACAAGCAAGGCTGGTTTACCAGGTCTAAGAACCGGGCAGGTGGAAGAAACCTAGATGTGCTTCCAAGTTCAAAAGCCATAGGGTGGCCTTGGACACCGCACTGTTTTCCAACTTTTGTTTATATTGGTTTTTCTCACTATGGTTTCTCTTCCATGTGAGGGTGTGTTTCGCTTATTCTAGAGTATTATTTTTAAAGAGAGAGAGAGATTTCCAATTCTAGTCTTAAAAAAACCTGGAGCTCACTTTTCCCTCTGGGTGGAATTACTGGCTAGGAAACAACCCCCATCTAGGCACAGAGCCAACTTGGAGAAGAGGGACATTCAGACAGATGGTCCCAGAGAAAGGTGTCCTCAGGAAGAAGACAGAGCAGTTTTCATAGAAAGAAAAGATGCATACACACTTCCAGAGAGAGGGATTAGACCCTGGGGAAAATTGGGAGTGGATTGGCAATGAGATGGGGGTTCATGGGCCTTGGGGGGGGGAATCTCCCATGTGTAATTGTGTTGTTTTTGTTTTTCCAGTTCTAAGATAAAATAATGTTAACATTAATAACAACTTGCATTGGTACAATATAGTGTACAAAGTTTCTTTACTCTTTCTGATGATGCAAAAACTCTGCAAACTTTTTTTGGGGGGGGGGGGGGACAGGGCTCAGGGCTCAACCCTACAAGAAAAAAAAAACTATTAACTCAAAGCATGGCCACATTATGTTGTATACCTGAAACTAATATAACCTTACATGCTGATCACATTTCAATGAAAAAAAAAAAAGGAAAGAAAAAAAAAGCATAAATAAAAGATCTTTTAAGTTCCATACTTCCTCTTTGGGGAGTCTTCAAAGGATGGAAAAGAGAGCAGAAGACAGGGGAGGTGTGAGCCCTCATCTAGGTACCTGAACCCTAATCTGTCTGAAGTAAGAGAGTCTTTCATGTAGCTCACACTCTTTTGTGTGTCCATTTGGTTAAATGTAGTAGATATTTAGAGTGAAAATTGATTTGTGAATTGAGGGTGTTTTCTAGGAGGTGAGAGGCAGGGTCCAAGAGTTGTAAATGGGGGCCATGAGTAGGGTGACCCCAAGTCCTGGTTTGCTTGGAACAGGCCTCACGTATACCTATTCCTGCTGTGATTATTCCAGCACCCCTTTCCTTCTCAGATGTGTCCTGGTTTGGACATTAACCCATACAGTCACCCTAGTCGTGGGAGACTTGGCAGGCTGTCTTTTTTTTCCCCCATAAAATTATTCTGACTATTCCCCTGGTGGGGGGGGGGAGGGGGTCACCAAGATTGGTCAGGGCTCAGCTGGGAGCAGCGCACTGTGCTAGGCTCTTAGGAGCGTTACAAAGAAGGAGAGGAATTTGTCTTCCCACCATAATATTTCTGAACTAGCATGAAGTCATAAGGAAACGAAACACACACACACACACACCTCTCACTTTCTCATTCTCAAGGTTAACGCTTCTAAGAAGCTAATTCTGCATCCCAGGAATGTTCAAGTGAAGTGCTCGAACCCTAGTCACTTGTGTGCTTCTGGCTCTGGAAGGGGCCTCAGGCAGTGACCTGGGCAGAGCTGCCTGTTTAAAAATCATCTGGGGAACTTGTTAAAAATAGAGATTGGGCCTACTGCCTGAGATTCTGAATCAGCACATCTGAGAATCTATTAAAAAATGATAACAAGGCTTCCCAGGTGGTTTGGACATGAAAGCCAGATTTGGACTCACTGGTTAGTCATCATCCTTTGACCCCTGCCTAGAGTAACCCTTTGTTGCTGTGGAAACCACTGATTTACCCCTCAGCCAGACTGGATTTTACTTCTTCTTCTTCTTCTTCTTTTTTTTTTTTAAGTATACATCTGTTTCAAAAATGGAGGGCATTATTTTTGGAAGAGAAGATGTGCTTTCCCTCTCAAGATATTTATATTTAGAGAGGAGAAGCAAAGCCCCCAAAAGGCAGAAAGCCTTCCCATTTGAAACCAAATTCAGCAGGAAGCGGGCATCCCTCACTACTGTAGCACAACTAGAAAGAACTAATGAGCAGTTATTTCCTGAGGCAAGTTTCAGACCATCTGGAGCTTCCTTGTTATGAGACACCTGGCTGGAGGCTTGGGCTCAGACAGTGGTCTGAGGGGTTGGCGAATGGTTGACCAAGAGGGCATCAAGAGAGGCTCCAGCCTGAGGCAGACCTGGAAAAGGATGGCTCTGCCAAATTCCGGTCAGAGTAACATTTGCACACGCTGCTGTATGGCCAGGAGACCAACACTAGCCACCCTGATGAATACCTCACATTTATGCCCTGAGCAGAGACCCATCTTCCTTCAGGCTTTGGAAGCAGAGGAGGTGGGGCGGAGGGGCCAAGAGAAGGTTTCTCTGTAGCTTTATGTTGCGAAGTTGGCCTGATGAATTAAAGAGTCCAGCAATGCTGAGTTCTCTTATCTTTTAGCTTTGAAAAGAAAAGCACGAAATGGTTACATCTCAAACAGAAGGATCTCAGCGTTCACTGCTCCTTGTAAATCCTGATACCTCTCCTTAGTATACCAAAGCGGAATGTCCCCTCCCAGGATACTCACTGGGATCCATCACCTCACCAGCAGCCACTGGAGTATGGGGGACACCACACTACAGTTCTGTGTTATAGAAGGAGCTGGTGCTTCTCTGAATAGGGATCATTCCTTTTGGGTTTTCCTTCTCTCTCTTTCTCAGCCTTTGTCTGCAGAATGCCTTGGCTTCAAGTGGATGGTACTTTTCAAACAACACTCAACCCCAAGAGGTAAGTATTTTTTCCAGAAATGCTTCTAAATGTGCTTCTTGGTTCAGGGCACAGAAAACCAGGCTTGGTCCCCTGATCCAGCCGGCTGTTGATACACTCCATCTGACCATCCACTCAGGGCCCATGGACCACCAAGGTCTGTATCAAATGTCCTCCTCCGGGGGCACCTGGGTGGCTGAGTGGATGAAGCTTCTGCCTTCAGCTCAGGTCATGATCTCAGGGTCCTGGGATCCAGTCCGGCATCAGGCTCTCTGCTCAGCAGGGAGCCTGCTTCCTCCTCTCTCTCTCTCTCTCTCTGCCTGCCTCTCTGCCTACTTGTGATCTCAATCTGTCAAATAAATAAATAAAATCTTAAAAACAAAAAAAAGTCCCCTTCCAAAGCCTTTCACAACTCTGCTCCCCCTTGCCTAAAACCCTCAGTCACCACCTAGGACATAGGGCTTCCCTTTGCTCACACAACTCACCTCCCAGCCAGTGGGTGTTCCCAAATATTAGTATAACTGCCTCTCTTCCACTTCAGCTGAAGGCAGACCCCTCCTCCACATTTGGACTGGGGATAGGGACTGTCACCAGGAAACACAAGGCAATCTGCTGGATTTACTCCAAGGGAAATGTCTACCAATTTAATTTTTCAGGGCTGAGCACATGATGAGACACGGACACAAGGACAAGGAGAACGTGATGTGAGACAGATGAAGCTAGAAAGGACCACAAGAGGACATGAACGGGGCTGGATGGAAAGGGAAGGAAGTGAGGTCTCCATCCCAGCCTCCCACGCGACCAGTCTTTACTTCAAACCTCCTCCAGCTCTAGTTGCCGCTGCTACACACATCTTCCCCCTCCGTGTCTGAACCACTCACCTCCCGTAGGACCCGGGGCTCCTCCCTGGGCTCGGCTGTGCCACGTGTGCATAGAGCTACCCACTCATGCCAGTAGTCTCCCACCTGGCCATATTTGATTTAGGGGTCTCTCCCAGTGCACCCTGGGAAACTGTAGAGAAGAGCTCACTCCTCCCTTTTTGTTTCCTCTTTCCCCCAGGCTGCAGCTCCAAGTAATTCAGAGGTCTTAATCTGGGACCCACCATGAGTTTTAGGAGCTCTGGGAACCTCTTAATACTGCACACATCATTTGTGTGTGAGCGTGTTTGTGTGTGTCTGTGTGCATGTGTGTGTGCATGTGCACAATTTTCTTGGGGTAAGATGCACCAATTTTTTCTATCAGATTTTCAAAGGGACCCCCAAAAGATGAGGAGCCAATGATTGGTCCTGGTCCTGAGCCTGTCCTGTGCAAGTTGCGTGGGTGATAAACAGTGTGGGTGGGTGGGCTGGAGATGGTCACACATTGTGATGCTCAGCAGTGGCCCCCCACCCCGGCCCCCTGCACAGTACCTTGGAAGCAGCCATCACTGCCGCTGTGGCCGCCACGTTCAAGCCCCGCTTCCCAAAGTGCACAAGGGCATCGTAACTTCGGTCTTTTGCTTGGACCAGGCAATCGTCAATTTCCTGTTGAAGGAGAAGCAGAGGCACACTGAGTTGGAAGGTTCAAATAAATCTCTGTTCTTTCCTCCCTTCTGAGCGCTGGGCTTGGCAGCGTGCCCAATCACGGATTCTCGTTGAGACTGAAAAGTCACAGGCACTTTGGGGTGTGTGTTTGGAGGAAGAGTCGACAGGAGGAGGCGAAACAGAAGAGATACAGGGAAGTGAAAGAGGAATTAAAAAAAAAAAAAGGCGACTTACTGATCTAGGAAGGTTTTCTTTGAGCAATAGCCTAGGATTGTTCCTAAAGTCCTCTAACCTTCCAGCAAGGCTCCAGGGGTTCTGGATGTGGACGGTCCTGCATTCTACACACAGCTACTCTCCTAAGACACTGAAGGAATGGAAGAACTGAAGGAGAGAATGCCAAGAATCCAGCATCTAACCTCAGACCTGCCACTAACTGGCTGTCAGGGCTTGGCAAGTGTTTAGCTTCTGAAAAATGAGGACAGTGACAGTATCTAACTCATGGAGCACAACAAGGATTACACGAGACCATTTTAGTAAAGATCTAACACAGGGGCTGGTTTCAGTAAGTGAGGACCACTGTCATCTTCCTATCTCAAGAGGGTCAGGCCCTTACAGCTCTGAAATTCTACGATTCTGTAGCTATTTCATACTATATCCAAATCCCTCCCGTGTAGGTATCAAGGGGAGAGATGACACAAAAAGAGATGAGTGCTATTTTTGTTGATAAGGGAGATCATTTTATGGATAATGAAATAAAAGCAGAAATGAGAAGTCATCCAACAATATCCCCAGGGTCAGGGGAGAGGTTGGAAAGAGGTTGGAAAGAGGATTGAAGTCTCTTTCCTTCAGGGACCAAAACAGTGGTTTACTTCAAATTTTGCATCGGGTCTGGCTTATTCTTTTCTTTTGTTTGGGCTGGGTTGTTTTGTTGTCACTGTTTAAAGAACAGCTGTTTTGCACATCACAGTAGCTCATTTCAGAGTTCAGCAATACAGTGACACTTGGCCTTGGTCTCCTTTGAAGTTCAACACATCAGTGCATTTCCTTTGCTTTGAGGTATCAAGTGGGACAGTCAACCCCTGTGCATTCCTTGTTTAAGACTTCCCCAGGAAGTCCCCACACTAAGTTTTCATTGTGACCCCTGACTGACTCGGTAGGGATTCCTGGCGGCTCATAAGAGTCAGTCACCTTCACTTTACTGGAAATGGCATTGGTGGCTTCAGGGTAAGCCCAGCATCTGGGGAAAGGGAAGTGCCAAGAGTAGGGATTTGTCAACCAAGTCATGAGAGAGTTCCCATTCCCCAAAATCCACCCTTCTGAGACAGGCAGTGCTGTATCCTGGTTCCTAAAAGCGTTCTCAGAAATGTCTATAGTAGTCTGCTCATCCAATTACTATGTTCCCCTAAAATCTTCCCCCAGAAGGCCAAAGTACTCAACTTTCAGAAACAATAGAAATTTATATATAAAGCCACCTACGGGGCTCCTATTTTATGTTAAGAATCATATCTCAATCAGATTAGAAGATCATGTAATAGAATTAATGAATTATACAGTATTGGACTCAGTAATCCCGCTCTTGGCAATTTATTCTAAGACAATAAGTCAAAAGAAGAAATTAATCTCGAGGTACTGTGGGGTTCATGAATCTTTATGAGGATCAAGTACAAATCAGTTATGTGCAAACATGTTTAAGATCTCAGAATTTAAATGTCGTATCTATATTAAGGGTTTCTGTTGTTTTTTGGTATTTGGGGGGTTTTTGGTACACTTAAAATTTTATTTAAAGAAAAGACTGGTATGCATAAAAAACAAAGTTATCAAAGCAATTTAGGAAGACAGAGGTAATGCATTTATTATTGTATGAAATCTTAAAAAAAAGCGACAATAGAGCAATCCAGTGAAAGCAAATCCTGCAAATTAAGTTCAGTGGAGATGTTAAACAAAAAATCATTTTATGGACAGTGCCATTATAAGTAGCTTATAATTAAATTTCTCTTCAAGAGATATAAGTTGTAATTCTTACTTGAATTCTTAGTTATTGCTGACCCTTTCCTGCAATTTTTCCCTGTCTTATTTTTCCCATCTCTGGCATTAGACAAATTTATATTTTCATTGCAAAGATGTTTGTGAAGCAATTCGAAGCAAAATAAACACAAAAGGTAAATAGCATGAAACAAATTATTATGACTGCTCTCACTAGTCCTTACCAGCTGATAATTACCAAAATAGCAGGGATTCCATTGGTAGGCAAGTATTTATCATGAAACAATAAAGCAAACACTGCACAAGAAATTTCTTATCTTCCAGTGTCTGTCCGTAGCGATCTGGGCATCAGTTCAAGTCATTTAATCTCATTATGGTTCTTTTTCCTACCGTACGTTTTAAAAGTATTTTTCAATAGTCTATGTAAAAATCATATCTACAAAAGGGCAGGAGCTGAGCATGATGAAAGGAAGGAAATTCAGCTCGGGGAGTTGAATTATGAGTGAATCTTCTGTTGTTTATTGTTTCAATTTATGGAAATGCTTTTCAATCAGTAATGATACATAACATCTTTTTGAGGATCTCACCACGATTTCTAAACATGTCAGAAAAATACAGTTAAAAAAAAAAAGATTAGAAGTAACAAATTGTTGGAGGGAAATAAGAGACAATCAAGGGTCTCCTACAATAAAACACTTTGTCCTTTTTACTGATCACTTTTTAAATTTTTTACTTGCCGGAAGGAGTGAAAGCCTGAGCAGCATAAATTACCTTTTCTTTTGAAGACAGCGTGGGATGTACAAACTTCCTGTATAGGAGGCTGGAGCCTTTTGTGTAGGGAGACAGCAGCCAGGCTACAAAGGCTATTTTTAGTTCATAATAGAATGGAAACCTGGAGAGAGATGAGAAAATACACATTCTGTTCGGTTCTCGGCAACACAGCCCCGAGACCCAGCTGCACAGACACCTCTTCTGCAGGCCTCCAGATCCCTCCTGCCACCACCGGTAAAGGGTGTGTGTACTTGCAAACACAGAGCAAAAGCCCAAAGCCTTCTTTTTTTTTCCTTCCTTTTTCTAAGATTTTATTTTTATTTTTATTTTATTTTATTTATTTATTTGACAGATAGAGATCACAAGTAGGCAGAGAGGCAAGCAGAGAGAGGAGGAAGGAGGCTCCCCACCAAGCAGAGAGCCCAATGTGGGGCTCGATCCCAGGACCCTAGGATCATGACCTGAGCTGAAGGCAGAGGCTAAACAACTGAGCCACCCGGGCGCCCTTAAGGTTTTATTTTTTATTATTATTTTTATTTTTTAAAGATTTTATTTATTTGAGAGAGAATGAAAGAGAGAACACAAGAAGGGGGAGAGTTAAAGGGAGAAGCAGACTCCCCATTGAGCAGGGAGCCCAATGCGGAACTCGATCTTGGGACTCCAGGATCATGACCAGAGCCAAAGGAAGAAACTTAACCGAATGAGCCACCAGGTGCCCTCAGATTTTATTTTTTTAAGTAATCTTTACACTGAACATGGGGCTCAAACTCACAACCCTGAGATCAAGACTTGCACGATCCACCAACTGAACCAGCCAGCACCTGCTGCCCCTCCCCCGTGTCCTCCCTCTTCTCACCCAAGGCTTCTTTTCAAAGCAGGTTCTTGTTTTCTCTTTTTGTCAAAACAAGCCAAGGACCAAGGTTCTCTCCAGCAACCACCCTGCGGCCATGCCTGGCAACTGCTGGGGCTTCCTGCAGGGTTCCACTTGTTGAGGTGGGAGCCGGGGCTCCAGCCACAGCCTGCGGGGTCAGATGGCCATGGCCCTCTGAGCCCTACACCCAGTCACTGACTCTTCACTGGTCGCCAAGAAGGCACAAACCCCTGGAAGATTTAGAACAGGGAGGAGCTGACCAAGAATCTCCAGACAGAATCAAAGCTTCTCCTTCTTGGCTGTCTTTTTGGTGCCAAAAGAGGCAGGGACAGGAGCCAAACTCTTGCCAGCAAAGAGGCTATATATCCTAATATAACCTACGGCACATGACAGATTCGTGCCAATAGAAGACTTCAGAGCACAGGTAACCTACAATCCTGGAGTCAGAAGTCCTGCTTACTATTCATTCATTCATCACATGAACACTTACCCACCCCAACACGTGTTAGCTTGTACTGAGCACTGAGGACACAATGGTGAATAAAAAAGACTGATCCCTGCTCTCTTGGGGCTTTGTTTAGTGGTAAACAGATAAGAGTATCTTGTATCTTTGGAACTGATGGTCCAGGCAGAAAAACAGAGACTGATCAAAGAACTGCAAATGACACAGAACAGTTACCAGAGACAAGTGTCAAAATGGGCCTCTGCCAGACCATGTGGTGCCTTTGTATGTATAAGAAAAGGCCAGCCCCTTCAACTGGAGGCAGTCCTAGGAGCATGACTAGTGAACAGGGCTTCATTTGAATTTCAGCCCCGCCTGCCACCTTGGCCAGATACCTTGTGCTATGTACAACCTGTGCAACAATACTTGGCTGTTCTGCTGTGTACTAATACTATGTATTTTTATTTTCTTTATTCTAATGCTTTGGCATGTTGGGGCCTTCCTGACTCTGAAGAGACTGCCCCTCCCTGGGTTAGCCAATTCTGAAAGATAGGAAACAATTCGCCCACAAACAAGCCTTTCAAATGTAAACCAACCAATCCGGAACCCATATCCCAACCACCTCCTTTAGGAGCTCTCACGCTCTGGGCCACTCTCCAGCTGCTCTAATCACTCAGGGGCCAGGTACCAGCCAACAAGGGACAGCCCCAATACCCCAGAGCCCATAGAAATTATTCAGACTAGTTGGTCCTAAACATGTTTACTCTGCCTTGCCTGTTCCTTCCATGGAAACCACCATAAAGATTCTTGCCCATACTTCCTACTCTGCTTCTTGACTGACCTCACACGTGCTGTGCCTCCTGTTTCTAGGGACCTGTGCATTTAACAACCCGCTCCCTTCATGACAGTCACTCCTGAATCTATGCGTCTTACCAGACCTGATTAAAACAAATTCCAGGTACCCTTGGAAGATGATCCCAAGAGGGAAAAGGACACCCGCGCTAGTCTGAAGAATCAGAGAAGTAAATTCCTCCCACGCATGCTCTCACTCCCCATAATGCAGTTGAAAATAAAGAGTGATTTCTGGCAAGTCAGTTCAGAGCCTTCAACTCTCACACAGACTCCCAAATCAGCAGCTCCAGCCACTCTGCTTTCCTCATCGAGGTCCCTGGTCCGCTGCCTTTTGCCTCTGGCAGGTTCTTGCCCAATATTCCCTCTGCAACTCCAGAACACCGTCATGTCAAGACTGCTGAATGTTTCACAGCCATCAGAGAAGAGGCTGAAGGAACAGAGGCATGATTCTCCCACACTGGAACCATCCACTGATTATTAATGAAGGAAATTTTGTCTTGAAAACAACTATTTACCAGCTCCCAGGGGAAGGCAAATGAATCTAGCAAGCTCAGGCATCAGTACAAGATACACAGTCCCAAGGGATCTATCGCACAGCACTGCTTTCGCTGGCTATGTGAAAGATGTTTTTGTAACAGGTAATACATGCATATAGCTTTAAAAAATTCAAATATCCAAAAGAGTATACAACAAAGAGTCTTCTTTACATCCCAGACTTTTAGTCCCTTTTCCAAAAGCAAAAGCATTATCAGTAGTAGACTTCAGACACCTAAGGTAGACAATCACATGGGTATATGTGACTCCTTTAGCAGCCCCCAAACACACATGGTAATATTCGATAATCCCTTTCCCACACCACACTTCCCCCATCAAGAACACACACACACACACACACACACATATACATATACACACCCCCCTAACAGTATACCTTGGGGAATCCCAAATCGAGCTGTCCCTGGAATCATCACCCCAGGACCAGGCCCTTGTGAGGTATCATAAGGGTCTCCCAGTTGAGCCATGGAGACCCTGTACCCAGAGGTCTTGGGTTCACTTGGCTCTACCAATGCAATTACCACCAACCAAGTCACCTTCACCTGACCTACTACCGTGCCAGCCTCACCCAAGAGGAGGAGAAGAACCATGCTCGTTCCTTGATGATAAGTCCCTGAACTGTCCTGACCGCTAGGATATATTTATCTCCCCAGATACAGGTGCACAGCCCTGGAGTGCATGGGGGAGGTGAAGCCTCCCACCCTTCCAATGATACACCTTCACACTCCTGAGGGGTAACTGCTTCCTCAGAGGCTTGGACACGTGATGAAATTGCCAAAACACATGCAATTAATGTGCACAGATAATTTCTGGAAGAACACACAAGTAACTCTAACAGTCGCATCCCTGGGGAGAGAGAATGAAGGCCTGGGGGAGGAGGGCCTCACTTTTTAGTGTACGGTTTCAATTTCATTTTGCCATGTGATACAGTATTTTGTAAATGTTAAAAAACTAGATGAAATCACCTATGGATGTTGTGAGGCAAGCCACCATCCTCTGTCTCCTGTGACCATATATGACTGCTGTTTACATCAATAGAAAGTTTAAAAGAAGTTAACTATGAAGAGAAAACTGCCCTAGGGGAGTGGTAGAAAGAGGGCAGCAGGGATGAGCGAGGAGGGAGGAGGAGAGGAAGATAAAGGCGAGGGGCCATCTCCAATCCTGGAAGTAAACCAATGTTAAAGATGCTTCCCAGGAAGCCAGAAGGTGCCTCCAGGAAGAACAGAAGCTTCACTCTCTCAATCTCTCTCTCTCTCTCATTACAGAGAGTGCAGAGCTGCCAAGCTGGTGTCCATGTCCCTGGAAGGGTGGAAATAGGGCTCTGTCTGTCTGATCAGCCTGTTCTGTGCCACTCCCTGAGCAAGAGGCAGGAGGGAGTGGGAAGACTCTGCCCAAAGACAGCTGTGAACTGTAATACCTTCGGGTTTGCGGAGAAAGAGAAAGCAGGCTGAGGGCAGGACCAGATTGTGGGCTAAAGCAGGGAGTGAAGGTTCCCAACCTCTTCCTTGCAGAAGACGGACAAGACCCTCACTTCCCATACATAAACCGCTGGACAGCTCTTGCTAAGCCAGGCCAGCTGAGGCCTCCACACGGAGCAGGAAGAGGGGGAGTCCACCTGTACCTGCACACAGGCACCCAAACCCCTATCAGAGGCCCTCCAGCAGTGGGCAGAGTTTTGGTCCCATGATCTTCTGATCCTCATGTTACCCTCACAAATATGCTCCCTTCCCATGGCAGAAGGGATCCTGAAGACATAAATGAGATTATCAGCCAGCTGGCTTTAAAATAGGGAAATTATATTGGATTATTGGAGGTGGGTCTAATCTAATAACATGATCCCTTAAAAGCAGAAGCCGAGCTCTTTCTCTGGCAGGCAGCAGAAGGCAGAGATTTGAAGTTTGAGAAGGCTCTGACAGGCACTGCGGGCTTGAAGCTGAAGTGGGAGGCGCTTGTCAAGGAAATGGGGACCTCAGTCTTAGAGCCACAAGAAACTGAATTCTGCCTACTCTCCAAATAAGCCTGAAGTGGCATCTCCCCCAGAGTCTCCAGAGAAGAGCCCGGGCCGGCCCACACCCTGACTTTGGCCTCGTGGGTCCCTGAGCAGAGGACTCAGTGGATTCTACCTGGACTTCTGACACACAGAAACTGAAACACTTAATTTCTGTGGTTTTAAAGCTCCTAAACCTGTGATAATTTGTTACGGCAGCAACGGAAAGCTCATATGCTCCCCGCAAATCAAAATCAAATCAATTCCAGAGATAGCTGATAAGCATTTATGAAGTATGAAACTCTGAAGTCCCAGGGTCATGAGTAAAAATATATTCCAATTACCAGGGACAGCACACCCATCACTAGACCAGATTTCCACTTGGCCAGGAGCAATGAGACAGAATACTAATACCCCTGCAAAGAGTATTAGTTGTAAGACTAACACTAGTCCCCATGATATTTATGAGGAGGGACAGGAGGACAGCAGGAGGCTTCCCAGCAATGCACACAGGACATTGTTCAGAAGGAAGACCAGAGGACGTGAGGAGCTGGCCATGATGTTTAATTGATGACACAGTCCTCACTGGGCCTGGCCTGTTTCCCTCATCTCCCCATGGGGCACAGGAACCTCCCCAATGCAGCTCTACCCAATATGAGGCCTTACTCCTGGTACCAGACCCTGCAGCCTGTGGAAGACAAAGGATGGCTCAGCAGAGCTCCTTCTCCACTCCTGGAGACTTCTGGAGACTCAGCCCCATCCTGAGTTTGTGGTTTATTGGGGTGCAACGCACCAACATTATACATTAGGTAATCCACATTTCTTCCCTACACAATGGCTGAGACATCTATGTCTCCTAGTGGGGATGAAAGCCAGCCTCCTGTGGGGGGAAGACTATACACTAAGGTTTTTAAGACCATTGATCCAAAACAAGATTCACAGAAGTGGTATTCGGGTCTCATTCTTGGCCTATGACATCCCAGAGGGTAAGTTCATACTGAAGCTCTTTGGGTAAGGAGTTTCTCCAAAATGGAAATATTTTTATTATTCTTTCTGATGATAATTGATCATGGTGAAACATTGTTACAACACAGCCTAATACAAAACCAACCCCATGATTCCAAGTTGTAGAAATAACTCTGGTTAACAGATGAGTATTTCTGAACTACTTTTAGTACTATACGTTTAGTACACATTCCCACGTGTACAGAGAAAGTTAGGCCCTTTAAAAAGGAGAAATAAGATGCTACACTTATCTATAGCTTCGTTCACCTTCAAAGATGCAATATATTGGGGCGCCTGGGGGTGGCTCAGTGGGTTAAAGCCTCTGCCTTTGGCTTGGGTCATGATCCCAGGGTCCTGGGATTAAGCAGAGAGCCTGCTTCCTCCTCTTTCTCTGCCCCGCCTCTCTGCCTACTTGTGATCTCTGCCTGTCAAATAAATAAACAAAATCTTAAAAAAAAAAGCAATATATCAATGCATGGACCTAGCTTGTAATTTTTACTTGCTCCATTGCTATAACAGTGGCATTGTTTATAAGGAAAGAAATTTTCCATCGAAAGGGGATTGATTAAATTATGGTCTGTCTATACCATGAAATTCCATGTGGCCATGTAAAAAATAGGGAGATCTAGGGCACCTGGGTGGCTCAGTGGGTTAAAGCCTCTGCCTTCGGCTCAGGTCATGATCCCAGGGTTCTGGGAGTGAGTCCCACATCGAGCTCTCTGCTCAGCAGGGAGCCTGCTTCTCTGTCTCTCTGCCTCTCTGCCTACTTGTGATCTCTGTCTGTCAAGTAAATAAATAAAATCTTTAAAAAAAAGAAAGAAAAAAGTATATATGTATGTATATATGTACATACATAAATATGTTAAAAGTATATACAATGGTGAACAGTAGTTATAGTGAGAGTGAATGGTGCTTGAGAGAAACCTAGTTTTATTAGTCAAAGGGAAACTTGTGTGTACTGTTTCTTCCCTTTGGTGTTTTTGTTTTGTTTTGTTTTGATACATAAATGCTTTCTTACCAGCTACATTAGTTGAGGAACTTTATTTATTTTGTCCACCATTATATCATTATAAGAACAATACCTGCTCTTATAAGGTCATTGAACAAATATTTAGTTGAAGAGCAACTTTATAGATTTAATTTATTAAAACTATCCCAGTAAGACTGAGACTGCTTCTAGAAATTTCCCACCTCTCCACTGATACTAGGCAACATCTTCCCTTGAAAAGTCCCATGTCCTAGAGTACTTACCAACAAAGGAAGATGTCGGTGAATGTCTCTGCTGTGGTAAAAAGTGCAAATATAATCCAGTACATCATCCATTTGACCTGTTGAAAGAGAAAACAAAAAATCTAGTAGATAAGGTCAAGGATAAATGGCTGGCTGCCCAACATCAAGGACAAGAGGCTCAGACAATGGATGCTGAGGCATGCCCAGGCAGTATATCCTGCATTTGTAACCCCTTCTCCCTGTCCTTCCACAGATTGATTTCCAGTTCCACTCCAGACTTTGGGGCTGGAGGCAAACAGGCTACTTCCACAAATAACCCAGGCTCAAGGTCAAAGCAGATCCTGGTGACAATCTAGGCTTCACGTGAGCCAGGGAGATCAGCAGACCAGGAGGGACTCAGGATCCAGTTAGGTCATTTTACCAAGACTAACACCACATTAGTAAACTCTCCAAGTCTTAACAGAGATATACTTTGGAATGACCTTTAGTCAGGCCAGACTTTCTGGAATGTGGTCACTTAGGAATGCTTTCCTGTGGAAAAGTCTCACATCCCCTCACAGAAACTAGATCTTTTTTTTTTTTTTTTTAATCTCTCCCATGTGACCAACCTTATGCATTTCAACTGCCTTTCTCCTCCAGTAGAGCCCTTGGACCCCTGTCTCCCAAACCACTGCAAGTCTTCCATCTGCTTCCTTTGTCTCCTGGCTTCCCCCACAACAACTCATCCTATAAACCACCCCTATGCTAATCTTCCCAAACCAAGAACTTATCAGACTACTCCCTGATTTAAAACCTTCCAGCCTGGAGAATAAAGTCCAAATTCCTTAGTCTGCTCCATGTAGTGTCTGGTGATGGTGGAATAGGGCATTTGACTAACCCTCCTGCTAACAATGATAACAAACTCTGAACAAAGTATTTAAAAACAACTCCTTGAAGCCACTAGAAAGCTATCAAAATTTGGTAGAGATGCAGGTCCATATCTGGGCTCTCTACTCTGTTCCACTCGTCTATGTGTCTGTTTTTGTGCCAGTACCATGCTATCTTGGTGATCACAGATCTGTAATAAAGCTTGAAATCAGACGATGTGATGTCCCCAGTTTTGTTTTTCTTTTTCAACAATTCCTTAGCAATTCGGGGTCTCTTCTGGTTCCATACAAATTTTAGGATTGTTTGTTCCAGCACTTTGAAAAATGCCGCTCTATGGTCAACTAATCTTCGACAAAGCAGGAAAAAATATACAGTGGAAAAAAGTCTCTTCAATAAATGACACTGGGAAAATTGGACAGCTATGTATAGAAGAATGAAACTTGACCATTCTCTTACACCATATACAAAGATAAACTCAAAATGGATAAAAGATCTCAACATGAGACCGGAATCTATCAAAATCCTAGAGGAGAACATACACAGTAACCTCTTCAACATTGGCCTTAGCAACTTCTTTCAAGACATGTCTCCAAAGGCAAAGGAAACAAAAGTAAAAATGAACTTTTGGGACTTCATCAAGATCAAAAGCTTCTGCACAGCAAAGGAAACAGTCAACAAAACAAAGGGGCAACCCACTGAATGGGAGAAGATATTCACAAATGACACTACAGACAAAGGGCTGATATCCAAGATCTATAAAGAACTCCTCAAACTCAACACTCAAAAAACAGATAATCACGTCAAAAAATGGGCAGAAGACATGAACAGACACTTCTCCAAAAAAGACACACAAATGGCTAACAGAAACATGAAAAAATGTCCGTCATCATTAGCCATCAGGGAAATTCAAATCAAAACCACATTGAGATACCACCTTACACCAAGTAGAAGGGTCAAAATCAACAAGACAATAAACAACAAGTGTTGGAAAGGATGTGTAGAAAGGGGAACCCTCTCACACTGTTGGTGGGAATGCAAGTTGGTGCAGTCACTTTGGAAAACGGTATAGAGATTCCTCAAGAAATTAAAAATAGAGCTACCCTATGACCCTGCAATTGCACTACTGGGTATTTACCCCAAAGATACAGACGTAGTGAAAGAAAGTGTCATCTGTACCCCAATGTTCATAGCAGCAATGGCCATAGTTGCCAAACTGTGGAAAGAACCAAGATGGCCTTCAACAGACAAATGGATAAAGAAGATATGTTTCATATATACAATGGAATTATACCTCAATCAGAAAGCATGAATACCCAACATTTGTATCAACATGGACAGGACTGGAGGAGATTATGCTGAGTGAAATAAGTCAAGTAGAGAGAGTCAATTATCATATGGTTTCACTTACTTGTGGAGCATAAGGAATAACATGGAGGACACTGGGAGATGGAAAGGAGAAGGGAGTTGGGCGAAATTGGAGGGGGAGACAAACCATGAGAGACTGTGGACTCTGAGAAACAAACTGAGGGAGGGGGTGGGGGGTTGGGTGAGCCTGGTGGTAGGTATTGTGGAGGGCACATACTGCATGGAGCACTGGTTGTGATACATAAACAATGAATCTTGGAACACTGAAAAAATAAAACTATTTTTTTTTTTTAAAGTTGGTAGAAACTGGAAGGAAAGCACAGCAAGATAGATCCACGTTGATATGCCTGGGAATAATCCCCAGCCTACAAATCAGGGGCAGACAGAACTCAAAAAGAAACACATAGTCTTTTTGCCTGCAGAACTGGAGAATGAAGTTGGAGATTGCTAGAGAAGCTGGAAATTAAGAGGGAAAAATCCCAGAGAAGGAAGCTATAAAGGGGAAGTCCCCCAAATCCACATATAAATTCCCCTAAGTATTTGCCTGGCCCCTAAGTTGCACAGAATCAGGTAATACTCCAAGGTGGCTGAGGAAAAAAAAAGTTGGAAAGCTGGAAAAAATTGAGAAGACTAGTATCTTCTCATTGTAGTAGAAACAGAGTTTAGATTTGAGTCTTACCAAGTGGGGGAGCTTGGTAAATATCTGGGAATTTTCACTGAAACATCTAAAAGACCATACCTTAATAATAAAAATTACATCCCAGGACTAAGAGATCAGCTCTAAGACTAGGACAAAACTGAAATACTCCTACCCCAGTAAATGTAAAATTTAACTGCCACAAGGTCAAGATGGTCTACAGAAGAACAAAACTCAATATTCCTTACAAGAATGTAACATAACCTTGTAACAAGATTGCAGAATATTAGATTAATATATAAAAGTCAGGGGCACCAGGCTGGCTCAGTCAATAGAGCATCTGACTCTTGACTTCAGGGTTGTGAGTTTGAGCCCCACATTGGATATACAGATTACTTAAACATAAAGTCTTTAAAAAGTCAAATGATTTCCTACATATCTGGACATCTGGAATTTGAAATTAAAATACCATATACATTAGCAGCAAAAAATAATTACTGAGGAATATATCTAACAATATATGTAAAAGTTGTATGTGAGGAAAACTATAAACTTTGATAAAGGAAATTAAAGAAGATGTAAACAAATGGAGAGATATTCCATGTTCATGGATAGAAAGACTCAATATTGTCAAAATGTCAGTTCTTTCTTCCAAAATTAATCTATAGACTCAATGCAATCCACATCAAATTCCAGCAAATTCTTTTGTGGATCCCAACAAACTGATTCTAAAGTTTATGTGGAAGGGTGAAAGACCAAGAATAGCCAGTATAATACTGAACAAGAATAAAGTTGTAGGCTTGGTGCTATCTGCCTTTAAGATTTAATATAAAGCTACAATAATCAAGACAGTGTTATAGCTGAATGAATACATAAATAGATCTTAGAATAGACAAATAGAGGCGGGTTCCTGGGTGGCTCAATCAGTTAAGTGTCTGGCTCTTGATTTTGCCTCGGCCATGATATCAGGTTGTGAGATCAGAGAGAGACTCTGAAGCAGACTTCCCACTGAGTACAGGGCCTGTACTCAGTGGGAAGTCTGCTTCAGAGTCTCTCTCTACCTCTCCCTTTGCCCCTTCCTCCACTTTCTCTCTTTCTCTCTCATAAATAAATAAATCTTGGGGGGAAAAAAAAGACAAATAGAATAGAGAGTCCAGAAATAGACCCCATAATTATAGTCAACTGATCTTCGACAAAGGAGCCCAGGCAATTCAAAGGAGAAAGAATAGTTTTTTCAATAAATGGTGCTAGAATAACTGGACATCACATGCAATAAATAAATCAGTAAATGAGTAAGAAAATGAGTGAATGAATGAATCTAGACACTGGTCTTACACCCTTCATAAAAATTAACTCAAAATGGATCATAGGCATAAAAGAAGATATAAAACTATAATACTTCTAGAAGATAACATAGAAGAAAATCTAAGTGACCTTGGGCTTGGGAATAAGTTTTTTAATACAACAGCAACAGCATGACCCATGTAAGAAAAAAATTGATAAACTGGACTTCATTAAAATTGAAAACTTCTGCTCTGCAAGACACTGGTAAGAGAATGAAAAGTCAAGCCACAGGACAGAAGAAACTATTTTCAATACATATATCTGATAAATAAATAACATCTGAAATACACAAAGATCTCTTAAACTCTGTAATAAAACCAACAACCTAATTAAAAATTGGGCAAAAGATCTGAACAGATACCCCACCAAAAAAAGATATATAGATATATAACAACTTAATAACAAAGCTTTTGTTATAAAAGCTAAATTTTCTTTTGTCACCACTTAACAAGACACTTATCCTAAGAACACAGGGGCAGATTCAATATTATTTTTCTTGAAAAGGTATGAATATGTTAAAGAATCTACAGGAAAAGATAGACATATAGAGTGAAGAGATGGGAGATTTCAAGAGAAAGGAAACTTTTTAAAAAGATTTTTAAAATTTATTTGGGAGAGAGAGGGATCATGAGCGGGGTGAGGGGGGAGGGTAGAGGGAGAAGCAGACTGCCTTCTGAGTAGGAAGCCCGATCCAGGACCCTGGGATCATGACCTGAGCCAAAGGCAGACACTCACCCAACTGAGCCACCTAGGTACCCAAGAAGGAAACTCTTTAAAAAGGACAAATGGTATCCTAAAATTGAAAAACACAATATTTTAATATTTTTAAGTTATTGAACAGAATTAAGAGCAGACTGGATGCAAAAAATAAAAAAATGTACGAACTATAAGACAATAAAGTCAATAAGACAGAAATCTAGACTGGAAAAAAGTGGAGATGCTCAATACCCATGGAATAGCATCAAGCAGTCTAACATATGTGGAATAGGAATTTCACAGGAGAGTAAAAACAGAATGGTACAGAAAAAATTTTTGAACAAATAATGACTGAAAATTTCCAGAACTGATCAAAAATAGCAAATCCACAGGACCAGGGAGTTCACCAAATCCCAAAGAAGATAAATACAAGAAAAATGCACCAAGGCATATCACAGTAAAACTGCTGAAAAAGAAAGAAAATCTTGAGAGAGAGGGAGGAAAAAATATATTGCATACAGGGGAATGACAATAGATGACTTTCATCAGAAATGATGAATATCAGAAGAAAACAGAATAACATATCTAAAGTGTCAAAAGAAAAAAACATGTCAACCTGGATTTCCATTCCCAGCAAAAATATCTTTCAAAAGTAAAGGCAGTTCTGGTGAATGCCCATTGTCTTTGTAACTCTGAAACATGGGTCTGAACAGATTTACTCAGAGGTCTTCTTCATTCAGAAAAACAAGACTCTCCCTTGGGAGCCACCTTGTTTTAATCCGTCGAAAGTAACTGCTGTCTGAGAGACCATATGCTGCCAAGATTACCTACAGCAGAATGGGCTCCTCAGCAGGGGGCAAAGAAGGTCTTTCCAACTGTACCTTTCATGGGATGCTGGGGCCCACGACCCAGGAATTCCAAACTGGTTTCCAGATACACAGCCAAGAGCCTGAATTCCTACTCTACTGTCTTTTTCTTTTTAGTATTCAAACCATGCTCTAATATCTTCAATTAAAAACAAAGGATAATGATGGAGAGCCTGAGTGGCTCAGTAGGTTAAAGCAACCAACTCCTGGTTTTAGCTCAGGTCATGATCTCATGGGTCAGGAGATGAAGCCCTGTGATGGTCAGGTCAAGGGAGAATGATGGACAATTTTTCATTTTTTTAAAAAATTTTGATTTGTTTGACTTTCAGATGGACGTGAAACTATCAATTCCTGAATAGCTCCCCCAACACCACAGCGGCTCTGGTTTCCCTCTTGATTTTCTAGCTACCTCTGAGGTTCATCAATTCCTCCACAAGGCTTTGTTCTAGACATTCTCTCTCTCTCTCTCTCTTTTTTTTTTTAAGATTTTACTTATATACTTGAGAGAGAGAGAATGACAGAAAATGAGAGGGGAGAGGGTCAGAGGGAGAAGCAGACTCCCTGCCGAGCAGGGAGCCTGATGCGGGACTTGATCCCAGGACTCCAGCATCATGACCTAAGGTAGTTACTTAACCAGCTGAGCTCCCCAGGCATCCCTAAACATTCTCTTTTAACTCCAGACAAGACATTTTCCCCGGGAAAACTCTGTATTCCTCATCAGTAACCAATTAACCAATCACCAAGTTCTGTCACTTCTACCCTGTTGAACCTGTCTTCTTCTCTCCAACCTTTCTGTCATTTACTTACTTCAGACCACCAACATCTCCTATAAAATAGAACTACAGCCTTTAGCTTAGTCTCTAAACCTCTGACCCCTTACTAATCTGTCCTCCATATTCCATTCAGAACGATCTTCTTAAATCTAAATTTGATATTCTCCTTTCCAAAGTCTTCAACAGTTCCTTAATTGTTTTTAAGATGAGGCCCAAATTCCTTATATTGGCTTTCAAGTCCTTGCATGAATGAAACCCTAATTATCTGTATAAAAGCTTTCCCCCACACCAATACTTTCTTGAATTTTTCACTCAAGTTAAAAGGAACTTCTTTCAGTTCTATGAACAGTGTACCTTCTTTTGCCTCCAGGATTCAGCCCTCAGATCTCAACCTCAATATCATTTTCTCCAGGAAGTATCCAAAGTTTGGGTAAGTACCTTCTCCCTCTTCCTCTTATCGGGTCTCACACATGCTCCCTGTCATAACACTTGTTACTCTGCTTTGACAGTACCTGTCAACTCCTATGCTTTTCCTACTAGACTGTAAGCTCCCTGAGAGTGGAGACAAGTTGTTCTTACACATCGCCGTATCTCTAGTACCTAAAACAATTATTGGCACATAGCACGGACTCAAGGGATATGTTTTGAATGACTCAATTAGAACATTGACATTGTAAATGGGAAAGAAAGGATGGATTTCACATGTTGAGAAAAGAATATACTTTGGGAAATACTGGTTTAGGTGGCTTTTTGAGAAGAAAGGCAAAATTAGACAGCTTGCAGGGCAACAGATGCTCCCCACAGGTTCTGCTGAATGGATGGCTGGGTATATATAGGAGGAAAGGGGCTTACTGAAGTCAGGGCATGGTGTGATATGGAACCACTCACACCAGCAAGAGGGTAAAGAAAGAGGCAAGTTAGGGAGAAGAGATTGAGCACCATAAGGCTGAGGGGAGTCTGAGGGTTCAGAACATCCATGAAGAATGTCTAACAGGTCACTGAAAAGATAAGACCAATTCTCAGAATGGAGGTTAAAACTATGGACAAAGATGAGGGAGCCATGGTAAAGAGGAGACTTGAAGTGTTCACCTAAAGAAGTTTCTATCTTCTGTAGATAGATAAAGTGTGCTCCTTCACTTTAAACACTGTCATGCAGGAGCATCTGGGTGGCTCAGTGGGTTAAGCCTCTGCCTTCAGCTCAGGTCATGATCTCAGGGTCCTGGGATGGAGCCCCATATCAGGCTCTCTGCTCAGCAGGGAGCCTGTTTCCAACCCTCCCCACCCACCCCTGCCTCTCTGCCTACTTGTGATCTCTCTCTTTCTCTCTCTGTCAAATAAATAAATAAATAAATACTGTCCTACAGAAAGAAGGGTTTGAGAATGGTTTGCTGAGCCCAACAGGGTAAAGGGAATATGTGACTCAGAGATGGAAACCATAAATAAATTACCAGGAAATGGTTTTCCCCATCATGCCACACAGAAACCAAATAATGCTCATTTTTCCCCCCAAGTTTGAAATAGAACTTGCCAAATTTGAGGGATTCTATGTAATGCTTCCTGTCAGATGAGGGGGAGCTTGGGTAGGTGAGCACCCAGGATAGAGAGAGGAAGCTATGGCTGATTTGAGGGGTAATACCCAGGAGCAACGTCAGAGCGGATAGTTGACCACATGACTGGGAAGTACCTCTCAGCCGGTCAGGGGCAGGATCCAGGAGTGAGGAGATAGAGAGAAGCCAAGTCCCTAAACCACAGGTGGGAGGCAGAGCCTGGAGACTTTTCATGAACCCCAGAAATTATCAGTCATCAAATTTCAACCTGTAAAAACCTTCCCCATGGGCTGGGGAGCCAGCAGGTGTAGTTACCTCCTTAGCCTCACTCCCGCCTTTGGATCCTCTCCTACGCCAACCAAGCTAATACCACTTAAGTCTTTCACGTT
Source organism: Meles meles (assembly GCF_922984935.1). Taxonomy (NCBI): domain Eukaryota; kingdom Metazoa; phylum Chordata; class Mammalia; order Carnivora; family Mustelidae; genus Meles; species Meles meles. Next base: position 39,769,261 of record NC_060080.1, on the reverse strand, counting down.
CTCTTCAGCCTCTGAGTCCTACTTCAGCCTCACAGAGAATCACCTATGCCTATGACTGAGAAGGAGAAAACATGAGCCTGGTTTACAGATGGCTCTGCACCATCTCCCAGGGCGAGCCCAGTGAGGACCGCTGCGCAGTCAGGGGCAGCCCGGAGAGAGCAGCTGAAGCGACAGTCCCCTGCAGGCAAAACTTTGAAGAGTGCACTTGTGCCTTGAGGTAATGCCTTCACACTGTCACCAGGTATAGTAACTATATTTTCTTACTTCCTGTGTTCTTGACGTTCTGGCATCTGTGGCTTCGCTGGCTGGGGAGAGACTGGCCCTCCTAGGACTAACCAAGTCTTAGAGAGAGCAAAGGACAGGCTCTGCAGCACACCTTTCATAGGCAAACGGATCAGTCCAGAGCCCATACTCTTAAACTCCCTCTTTCATGGGGCTCTCACAGGTTGAGCCAATATTCCCCAGCCCTAATCACCCCAGAGCCCGCAGAAGTTATTCAAACTCACCAGTCCTAAACCTGCTTGCACTGCCTAGCCTTGACCTTCCTACAGACACCACAATGCAGAGCGTCGCTGCCTCTGACTCCTAACAGACCCACGTGTTTCCCCATACGGCCGTCGGCGGCCTGCTGTGCCTCCTCCTTCTGGGAAAACTGTAAGAAGTTCTTCCTTCGTGGTAGTCATTTCTGTGTCAGCACGCCCTACCATACCCGATTAAAACAAATCCCAGGTACATTTCAAACCCCAGGTAAGGACTGGCTAGATGGCGAGGTCCTTGGAAGGGACAAGACTGAGAGACTGGTGTTGAAGGGGTTTGGGAATGACGTGAATAGGCCCACGGAATGTGGACCTGGGTGGCGCCTGTTCCTGCTCACAAGGTCCCGTGGCACAGGAGGCCTTTGGTAATCAAGTAGATGAGGTGACCAGGCCTGTGGATGTCAGCTAGACACTTTCCTCAGGATGACTGTGCGTGTCCAATGTGCTCACCTGCCAGTGGCCATGTGCGAGGGACAGAGGGAGCAGGTGACCTTGGCACTGTGGAATCCCTCTCAAAAAGGCTGACCTGGCCGCAACCACCGCTCAGAGCCCAAGTCGCCGGCAGCAGCACAAGCATGTCTATGATGATACCATGTCTCATGGCCCCAGCCAGACTCCTTAGAGCAGCCTCATCACACCAGGCCCCTTCCCTCACAGAATGGGCAGCAGCGTCTTTTCTGGAAGATTCACTGACTCTGCATGCGGACTTGCTTTTCCTGCTGCCATATTTCCGGCAGCCTGTAGAGTAAGCTGTGGGCTCCGTGTCCTTTTTATTTTGATGCCTGACACCCAATACTCCTTCTAACCAAGGACCTTCTTTTATAGGAAAAGAAACCCGAGACAAGAGGCTGAGGGGCTGGGAAGTCTCAATCTTACCGTGCCCACACACCCACTGCTCTGAGGCAGCGGACTTTAAAGTGTTGCAACAGCTACAGGAGAATTCCAAAAGAGAGCCAGCATTCTGTGGGGTTGAGGCATTGACCTGGACGATGCAGTTTCTTCCGTGAACCAGGAAGCAACACATGCTTCTGCAGCTTAGCCAGAATCTAAAGGTTCAGGGACCAAGGAACTGAGAGCGGTGTTGCTTATGGGTAAGCCTATTGCCAGCTTTGTGCAGCTCCAATTGTGGTTCATGGGCCAGCACCACTGGAATCACCTTGGAGCTTCTTAGAGATGCAGCATCTCAGAAGTCACCCCAGACCTAACGAATCAGCACCTGCATTTTAATAAAATCCTCTAGTCATTCTATGTGCACATTGCAGTTTGAGAATCACTGGACTAACAGACTCACAACATTTTTGTGTTTTACCTTTAAATCTCTGAGTTCTGCTGTTTAATTCTTACAGTACCTGAAGGGTGGGTACTTTCACCAGGAATACAAAATGATTCCAGTGATGTGGAAGCAGAAACGACACTCCTACCTGGCCATTTCAGGACCATGATGTCCCTAGGAAATAGGTGGTAAAGGGACTGATCCTGATTACCGGGGGGACAGGATTGCTGCTACACAATGTGGCAGGAAGGAGGGTAAATGGAAATTAAGGAGCCTCTGGAGGGATCTGGGTGGGATCCCTTATGTGAGCGAGTATCGCCTTGCTTGGAGGTAAGAGTCAATGGATCATCACTACAACCTTACACAGGCAAGACGTTTGCTAAGGCCTCTGGCTCCTCACAAAGGAAGACTCAGGCCACAGTCCTGGGTAAGGAATCCCACTTGCTAAAACTCTAACTGAAGACAAAAAGAACATGAATTAGATGGTAGAAGAGGGAAATAATAGGAAAAATTGTGGAAGAGTTTAGAATGGATGATCTGTAGAATGCTAGATGCTGTCCAGAGCCTCCTTCTGAATTATCTTGCTTCTATAGTTGTCTTGTTTTTCAATATCTTTGAGCTATAAACAACTTTGTAAGTTATAGAAAACTGATTGCAACGCAACTGATTTTGTCTAGAGGTACAAATAAATTTTGTCCAGTGGAGGTGCAATTGATCTCCCCACCCTCCTCCAAAATCAGCTGAATATCTATTAACAAATTCATTTAGTCATTCTTGATTCCTTAGATACATCTGCTCTTTGGAGTCTCCTTTGAATTTTTTTTTTAAACACCTTACTGGTTCCCTTATTAATTAATGAGTTAAGTAAAACTTTCAACATGTGTCAACTTTATTTTTGTACAAGAGTCATGATTTGACCCTTTTAAAAAATCATCTTTTAACAAAAGACATGAATACCAGCTATGAACTCAAGACTACTTGCATGACTAAGAACTATAACTTCTATCCGTATTTTCTTCCTTTCTGTATCATGTATAGATTTAAATATTTTAACTAGTTTTATTTTTATGTATTCTCTTTCTCACCCTCATATAGCATAGGTCTACTATACTACATACTACTATAAGGTACTACTATAAGGGTATGTCAGTGTTGGTTCACTTGACAATTTAATTTTTAGAGTGCTGAATATTAAGATCAGAGCCAGAGGAGGAGAGGTCTTTGCCAGAGATACTGGACTGGTGCTGGACTCAGCTGAAAAAAAGTGGATTTGCCAAGTACATAAATCATACAGAATTCTTGCTGGAAAGTTTTTTAACGCCAAAATATGGTCAAAGGAGTGGATGTGGGTGCGGAGCAGCCAAAGATATAACTGCAATCTACATCTGTATCTATATTTATTTGTTTTTACTACCAACGTCCAATGCCATTTAATTTGGAGACAGTCTTCTAGCATAAGGATCTTTGTGGGAGACAAGGTCAGTTATATAGGCTTAGAAAAGTCAAATGCTCGTATTTAGGATTTTGAATCTGCAGGGAATGTTCCAAAGGCACAGACAGCTGGCAGCCAGTATCCCTAGTGGGGTCCTCGGCAGCAACTTCCTAACCAGAGCCTTCCTGTGATGTGAACTTGGCTGTCACCAAGAGGCTGTCATCTAAGTGAAATGTGACTATGGAAGCATGCTCAGAGACGCTACCCTGGCTCTGAAGATGGAGGAAGGGGCAGGAGCCAAGGAACGCAGATGGCCTGTAGGAACTGGAAAAGATAAGGAAATGGATTCTCCCCCAGAGTCTCCAGAAGGAATGTGGCCCTGCCTGATTTTAGCCCAGTGAGACCCATTAGACTTCTGACCTCTAGACTAAGAGATAATATCTTTGTGTGTTTTAAGGCACTAAGTTCATGGTAATTTGTTACAGTGGCAACAGAAAACAAATACGGGAGGCTACTGTAACATTCCAGGAAAAACCTGATAAGAACAACATTTAAGAGAGTGGCAGCACAGGAGGAGAGACCTGGTCTGAAGGACCATTAAGGGGATAGAGATGAGGGACACAGTCAGGAACCAGGAGTGTGTATAGGGCTGGGTGGTGAGGGCCAGACAGAAGCTGAAGGCAATTCCAGGTTTCTCTCTTGGACAAATGGGTTTATTGGTCAAAACGAGGGAGAGAGGCAAGTGTAATGGTGAGTCTGAATGTGTGCAAGAGTGCATGTGAAAGTGTATGAGAGTATGTGTAAGTGTGAGTGTGTGTGTGAGAGAGTGTGTGAGTGTAAGAGTGAGAGAGCATGTGTGAGAGATAGTGTTGTGTGTGAGACTACATCGGGTGAATGAGAGAATGTGAGTGTGAGAAGTGTGTGGGGTATGTAGGTGGGAGAACATGTGTGAGAGAGTATGTGAGTGTGAGTGGGAGAGCACATGAGTATGTCTGAATGAGAGAGCGTGTGAGTGTGTGGGAGTGAGAAGTGTGTGAGACTGAGAGTGAGAGCATGTATGAGAGAGCATGTGAGTGTAGAAGTGTGTGTGGGTGTGTAAGTAGGAGAACATGTGTGAGAGAATATGTGAGTGTGTGAGAGCACGTGTGAGCAAGTTATGGTTGGGTGAATGAGAAAATGTGTGTGAGAGCACATGAGTGTGAGAAAGTGTTGGAGAGCATGCGTGTGAGGGTGCGTGCAAGAGCACATGTGAGAGCATGTGTGACAGAGTGAGTGAGAGTGTGCACGTGCGAGAGCAAGTGCAGGAAAAGCAGGCAGATCTCTTCGCATACTACTCAGCTCCTTTCTTTCAATTCCATTTTTACCAAGAAACCTTCTAATCTTAACTCTCAAGCTTTCCCTACTGGGAAAAACTCATGCTCACCAGCCAACACAAACAGCTGCTCTGCTTGTCAGTTATATTTTTCAGTCTAAATTAATGAATTGCCATTTTAGTCATAAACCAGGCTCCTGTGAGTTTGGTCAGACCAAAACAATTTACCAGGCTCTGATTTCTCCCAGATGAGCTGTCAGAATTGAGTTTCTGCCCCTACAAAGTGGAGGATCAGACCCTGAACCATGGTGACCCCAATTACGCCTCCTTACATGGCACAGCTTCCCTGCACCCGTGGCTGGAAGGGGTCGGGAGAAAGACTGGGAGAGAGGCTGCCTCCTGCTTTACCCCTGCGCCAAGCCAGTGGAGAATCAGGAGGTTGTGTGCTTGCAACTCAACAGCTACTTATAGTTCACACTGAGATTCCCTTAGATATACCAGGGACCCTGTCTCCAGAGAACCCAGCCCTGTCTGGACGCCCTGCTTAGCAGATGCAAGCCCAGGAAAGCAGTTCAGGGAAACTGAGGGAATGAGGGGGTGAGTTCCTGTTGCAGTTGACCTGGAGGTGGGCTGGTTTTCGTCATAAAGACATCCTGGAAAATCTGAGAAAGAAAGTGACTTTCAAATACGCTTTATTTCTTTACCTGTGGCAAACTTCCAAAATGAGTTCTGAGTAAAAGAGGGAAAGTGAAGAACCTTTGTCCCTCTCAACACTAGGGGCCAAGATTGCTGATATCCACCCTTCTGATTAGGAAACCAAGGCTCTTGGAAGTTAAGCTTTTTTTTTTTTTTTTTTTTTTTTAATTTATTTCAGAGAGAGAGTGAGAGAGAGAGAGCATAAGAGGGGAGAGGGTCAGAGGGAGAAGCAGGCTTCCCACTGAGCTGGGAGCCTGATGTGGACTTGATACCAGGACTCCAGGATCATGACATGAACTGAAGGCAGATGCTTAAGCACCTGAGCCATTCATGTGCCCAGAAGTTAATCTTCTTGTCCAGTATTGCATCCATCAAATGTCAGAGCCCGCACTTCACTTCAGACTCCTGATGCCCTAATCCACATCCTCTGTAGTTTGACCTGGGCTTCTGTCCTATACGACCTGGGCATCCTTTCCTCATCAGCCACCCCATGCAGGTGTCTGATGATTCTCCTGCTTAGAGGAACCACCCAGCAACAATACAATCCTTCAACGATAAGTACTCCAGATTCCCTTCCCACATGCTCAGCCCTCCGCTGGGTGCTGGGGAATCGGATGAAAGACGATGACCAGCTCTTCTTCTTGAAAAGCTTATAAAGCAACAGAGTTTAAATCACGGGGTACTCAGGTCACACAGCTGGAATGGGAATCATCACCAGAGTCACAGAGGCAGGAGGGCCCTGTGGGAGCCCTCTATGGTGGACTATCTCCCAGTAACTGTGGTCTACACAGTGTTTTCTGAACAAGGAAACTGAAGCTCAGAGAGGTAAAGTCATTTGTCTTAGGCCATACAGTGGTATGTGGCAGTCTGGGTGGCCTGTGATCCCTGATTCCATTTCCTTTTCCTTTTGACATACCTTCCTTCCATTCTCTGGTTCTATAAGGGTCTAGATATGGAGAGGACTCCTGGACCAAATGAGGCAAGTCTCATGAGATGAAGGGTAAAAGAAGGGTTCCTTTGCCCTGCTACTAGAGTGCCTGTACCACAGGCCATCCTCCTCCTCCCACTACTTCACACCCAGCTTCTCCAGGACCATCGGGACCCCACCAATAAGTGCTACTTACATATTCTTTAATGTCCTTCGATTTCACAGCCTTGTAGGAATAATATGCAGGGTAAAGGGTGCCAAATATAAGCCTGGAGGGAAAAGAGAGAGAAAAGAGAACTGTGATTTTCTTTCACCCTATTTGATGGAAAATGTCTGTCTTCAATGCCGAAAGCAGTTCTCCAAGTTACAGAAGATGCTGATTTCTGGCCTGATCTAGCTTTATGAATGCCCTGAAGGTTTCTTCTTGTGGCTGGGCCGTGCTTAGGAACCTCTGTCCTGTTTCAGCTGCACACCCATCTTCCTTTAGTCTGTGATTTGGCAACATAAAAGAGTGATTCGGGGTCATGGAAGCCAAAAATGGGTGTGAGAGTGGGGGTGGGAAGCCAAGCCAAGCAGCCATGGCCTATGAATTAAAGGTCAAACTCTCCTCTCCTGCTGCTAATCCCCACTGATGCTCTGTAAAGCCCACCCACACCTTTGGCTTCCTTCTCCAAAAAAAAACATTTCCACTTAAAGTTCCTTCAAAATTTCCCTCCCCTCACACTGGATTCCAGCATCCTGTAGCCAGAATCAGCCTTTCAAATTCTGAATGCAGTCTTCCCAAGATACTCATCCCCACCCCACGTTAACCCGCTTTTCTCACTGCTGTTAAGGAGGAGGAAATGCAACGACAGCACATGACTGTCTAGGTACCAGCTCTCACTGGCCATGCCCATGGCTGCACAAGATCACTAAATGGTTTGACTCTCAGCCGGCCCCCAGAGTTCTTGCAGCCCTCATTCTCTCCACCTGGCCCCATCCCCTCTCAAAGCCTTTGCTTCTGCTATTCTTGCTTTCTGCAATTGTCCCCTTCCCTTTCTTTGCTGGTTAGTGCCTGTTCCTCCATCAGATCCCAGCTCCATCATGCCTTCTTCATGGAAGACGTCCCTGACCTCTCCGTCTAGGTCAAATCTCCTATGACACAAGGTATACATAATCAAAGTGCTCTTTTACGACTAGCTGTGACACACTCGGATTGACAACCTCTCCCAACCGAACTATCAGTGCCTTCAGAGCGCAGAATGAATCTGCTTTGTTCAACAATGTGTTCTCAGTGCCTATCCAATGGAAGGCTCTCAATGGATTTTTTTTTTTAAAGATTTTACTTATTTATTTATTTGTCAGAGAGAGAGAGAGAGCACAAACAGGGGGAGCAGCAGGCAGAAGCAGAGAGAGAAGCAGGCTCCCCGCTGAGCAGGGAGCCCAATACAGGACTCCATCCCAGGACCCTGGGATCATGACCTGAGCCAAAGGCAGACACTTAACCGAATGAGCTACCCAGGCGCCCCTCAATGGATTTTTTTAAGAGAATGAACTGACAGAATGTTAGAGCTGGAGGGGTTTAATCCTTTCATCTGACAGATGAGGTCACCTCCCAGGTGTAAACTGTCTGGGAACAGAGCCACCTTGGTCCCAGGCCCCACAGGAGCCAACATCTCCTGTAACAGCCCCACAGATGGAGCTTCTAGGATTTTTGCAAGGAGGTCCCTGCAGGGAGACACCACACTCCGGAAGCCCAAACCCATGGCTCCTCATCAGGTTATTTAGAGGTCATACAGAGAACCCAGTCCAGATTCAATGTACCAAGCAGGGGTCGGCTTTCCCATAAGATCTGTGGCCAGGTGACACCTTGACCTTCCATATTTATCAGGTTTCCAGGGAAAAACAGAAAGTGAATGGAACTGAGTCAGTTTCTGATGCTGAATGAGAAAGGGTTTTGTAACCTTGACTCACACGGGCCTTTCACTAAGTGCTGTATAGGCATCACTGCAGTCCTCAGAATGGCCTGGTAAAGGAACCTCTTTTATAGACAGGATACCAACATGTGGAGCCCTTAGTCACTTGCTTGTCTAAGGTTGTGGGACCATAAGGAGAAAAGCAGGGGCTAGGACCCAGCCGGCTTGGCTTCATCCAAGACTGGCTTCTCACCACCGTCTACTGCTTTGGAGAGCGAGGCCATCCTCTGGGAAGGCCAGAATTATGCCTGGGGAGCAAGAGAAGCCAGCAAAGGAGACAAAAGAGTAGTCTGAAAGGAATGGAGAAGGAGGAAAAGAATTTAAGAGAGAGAAGGCAACAGTGTCAAAGGCAGTGGGCAGGCGGAGGGGGAAATACTTCACGGAGGAGCCTGATGGATTCAGTCATGAGCCAGCTTGGTGACAGAGGTCCTTCCAACCACTCCACCCTGCCGCAACCCCAAGCATTCTCGAATATCAGGAAGTCTTCCTTTCCTAGGAGGCCTTTCCTGACCTTGTCACACCACCCACCCAAGACTAGGTTCCTCTCGCTGTTCCATAGCATTGTGACTCTGGATGTCGCCCTTTCCTAGCCCTGATCCATACCACTTGCCATGGTTTATTCGATGTCTGTCTCTCCTATAAGAATATATGTTTCCCAAAGCTAAGGATGGCATCTTTCTCATTCATAACCGCCCCTGGGGGCCTGGCAAATGGTCAGGAAGTACATATTCACTGTGTGACATTTCAGAGAGTGGTAAAGCAAAAGCCAGAGCCCTCCAGGGGACACCTGTGACCTTGGGACTGAGGTCTGAGCATCCGGGGGACGCCAGACGGCACCAGGCTGATTCAGCAAAGCCTCGGGCACCGTGCCACAGGTTCCGGAGAAATAAACACGCTGCTCCTTGGCACAGATGCCCCAGTTATTAGCACGTCTGCCAGGATGGTTCTCAGCCCCTGCCCTGAGGCAGCATGTGAGCTGCTGAGAAGAGAGAATTGGAAAATCCATCATGACCCCAGGCTGGCTGGTTGATCAGTGCCTCTGTGAGCTCCGGTGAGTAGACAGGAACACCAACACCAACAGAGCGGTCACATAACTGGAAAGGCCCAAGAGTGCCCAGACAAGAGAGGGCATGCTCCATCTGCCAGGCTCCTGACATGAAGTGGCCGCCCGTGTCCCCCTGCATGCCACCCCACCCCATATATGACAGCACGGGGACAGCTTCTCAGTCTCCAAAGGCTCAATAATGCCTCCTGGGGAGCTTAGCACTTCACTGCTCAGGGAAAGGAGAATGGGATTCAAATGGCAAGTTTTTCCTAATCTGTTCTGGAGAAAAGAAAGAACAAATGAAGCACATCCAGGCCAAAGGGTATGGGCACTTATGTCCGTTCAGTCCAAGTCCCTTCTCCAGCGGCCCTAGCCGCCTTCCTTCTCAGCCTGACAGCCCACCCCTGCCCGAACCTCCGGATCTCATGGCCAGCAGCTGTCCCCTCTAAGCCATGCTGCCTTGCTCACAATCTGTGACTTCCTGCCCGTGTCTTAGTGCGTGATCTTTCCACAACTCCACAATGCTTTTTCCTGATAAAGTCCCACTAATCCTTTAAGACCCAGCTCAAAAACGACACATGAATCACTGGTCAATCGTCCCTCAGGATTTTCTGGGCGCTCTACTACAGACTTTAGGTAGGAGTTTTAATAATAAATTGTTAACAATAGTGATGGCAATATCACTGAGTGCTCACCAATGCCAGGCACTGCTGTACGGGCTGGACACGTTCTCGCACATCAGCCCCTCCGTGCCCAATTGGGGTAAGAATTCTCACTACTCCATCTCACAGACTGGGACACCGAAGCCAAAGGAGACGGAAGAGGCAGGAACACAGGTGGGATGTGGACCTGACGAGAGGCAGCCTGACAATAGGGCTCTCCTCCTTTCTCCTCCCAGGGTGGCCTGTGCTGGCTGAGTCGTCTCCCCGGCCAGACCATGCAGTTCTGGTCTGACTGGTGGGGTCCCTAGTGCCTGGCACAGCCCCTCCCTAAGTGGGTACCTGCTAAGTGTCTGTTGAGTGAATAAAGATCAAAGAATTGCAATCGCTCTCCAAGGAGCTTAACCCACTTAACAGATTCACATACCTCTCTCCACAAGGTCAGGAGGAAGGCAGTGACATACTTAAGAGGATCTAGAGTACTTAAGCGCTCAAGGCTGACCCCAGAAGAGGGACAGTGGAAGGTTTGAGTGCCTCCCTCTGGAGAGGAGACCAGGCTCTGGCTAACACACTCCTCCGAGTTATTACTGGACAGAAGCTCACACCGCACCCCCCAGCCTCAGAGCCTTGCACCCACCCTCCCTTCTCACCACTGTCATTTACTGCTTGCCTAGAGCCCTCACCCTTACTGCCTCCATTTACCTGCCTTTACACTTCTCCTGTCTCTGCCCTTCATTCAGTCTCTTGCTCTAAGTTAGGGGTCTTCATCCAGGGGTTGCCTCCCCAACCACTTCCACAGCTGTCATATCTATAAGGGACCAAGAGTCTCATCTTCTAAGGCAAGCGTTCCCAGCCAGGGTGACTTGTTTCTCCAGACATCTGGGTGATGCCTAGAAATACGCTGGTTCCCACACTGAGAGAGTGTCCGTGGCATGTGGTGGGTGGAAGCCAGTGATGCTGTTAAGCATCCCACATTGCACAGAAACCCACCCCCCCGACCCAACAAAGAACAATCCAGCCCCCAAGCCAAAAGTACCAGAGTGGAAAAACCCTGGTCTAGCATGCTATTTCCCAGTCCTTCGTCATGGATTCTCCACCCAGTAATCAAGGACAATCCACTCCCAAGAGTTTTATTTTATTTATTTTTTTAAAAAAAGATTTTATTTATTTATTTGACAGACAGATCACAAGTAGGCAGAGAAGCAGGCAGAGAGAGAGGAAGGGAAGCAGGGTCCCCACCGAGCAGAGATCCCGATGCGGGGCTCGATCCCAGGACCCTGGGATCATGACCTGAGCCGAAGGCAGAGGCTTTAACCCACTGAGTCACCCAGGCGCCCCCCAAGAGTTTTTTTTAATGCCCAGTGTCCCAGGCAAGACAAGAGATGCTCAGATAGGAGGAGACAATCCCAATTGGCAAAGACCACATACCTATCCCATTGTCAATGTCAGGGGAAAACGCATCTCTGAAGCTACTTATCAACTACCTGGAGCTCTGGCCAAAGGAAGAGAGGTACCGCTCACAGGAATAGACCATAACTACGATGCTAGTTACAGTCACCAAGGAGGAGTGCTTACCATTCCCGGAGCCGCAGGGCGGCAACTGCTGGCCTGCAGCTCAAGTACAAGCTGTGACACAGGTGGCTGCTAACCTGGGCCAAGACTTCTGCAAACAATGAAACGTGGTGTTTTTCACAGGCTTCTCAGGCATCCTAGTGTTGGAGTGACATTTCGCAATCCCAAAATATGATGAAGAAAATTTTTTAAAAGATTTACTTGTTTTAGAAAGAGAGTGAGAGAAAGCACGAGCGGGAGGGGCAGGGGGAGAGGGAAAGTGAATCCCTAGCAGACTCCGCATTCAGCGTGGGGCCGGAGGTGGGGCTCTAGCTCATGGCCCTGAGATCACAACCCGAGCCGAAACCATGATTTAGATGTCCAACTGACTGCACCACCTGGGAGCCCCCCTGAACTGTGTTGAAAAGTTTCAAAATCAATGTTAGGAACATTTTTTTCTAAAATTAATTTTTTAATATAAGAAAAATAACAGGCCTACTGTACAGTTATTCGTATCATGATAAAACAGATTGAATTTAAGAAATGGCACACCACTCAGGGGCTTCTAGAAAGCTGAATTTCTCGACCTGGGCAGTAGTCACCTAGAGTTCTGCTTTGTAATTACAAATGTACATTAAACTGTATACATATGTTCTATGCACCTTTTTTTTTTTTTTTTTTTTTATTTATGACAGAGAGAGATCACAAATAGGCAGAGAGGCAGGCAGAGAGAGTGAGAGGGAAGCAGGCTCCCTGCCGAGCAGAGAGCCCGATGCGGGACTCGATCCCAGGACCCTGAGATCATGACCTGAGCTGAAGGCAGCGGCTTAAACCACTGAGCCACCCAGGCGCCCTATGCACCTTTTTTTGTATGTGAATGTTATATTTTATAATTTTTAAAAGTGATGTCCCATATCTGAAAAAAAAAAAAAGAATTTGCACGGAAGGTCTTCTAAGTCATGAAGGTATACTATTTCCTTTGAGCATTAAAAGGCTATTAAATTTTTTTTTAAATTTTATTTATTTGACAGACAGAGATCTCAAGTACTTGGAGAGGCAGGCAGAGAGAGAGAGAGGAGGAAGCAGGCTTCCCGCTGAGCAGAGAGCCTGATGTGGGGCTCGATCCCAGGACCCTGGGATCATGACCTGAGCCGAAGGCAGAGGCTTAACCCACTGAGCCACCCAGGTGCCCCAAAAGGCTATTAAATTTTACCCTGATTACATTTTGTGTTTTCTGTTCCTAATTTTAAAAAAATGTAATTTCTAATTGCCATTCCCTGAAGATTTTTTCTAAAAGCTTATGAATCAATTTTTATTACTCTCTATGAGAATTAATCCCCAAGATCATTTCTAGTAGTCCATTCTAATAGAAGGATGTTCCTTTCTTTTTGAGCTCCTACTGGTATTCAAATAAATACACTATATTTTTTAATATGAAAAACTTTAAGACATGACATATATTTGAAGTCTCCTATATATTCTTTCCTGATATAGCCCCCCTCCCTCCTTCCCTAAAATAACCACCAACCTGAACCTGGTGTTTATTATTCTCACCATGCTTTTATTAACTATGTAAATGAGGCATAAATGAAAAAAAGTTATACTTGCTTACACATTATATAAATGGAAACATACTCCTTGTATTCCATTGAAATATGTTAATTTCACTTTGTGCTTTTGAAATTTGGTCCATGTTGATGCAAATATTTCTAGATCATTTTAAACCACTATATGCTATTTCACCATGTGAATATATCACAACTTGTTTATCCATATATAAATATGTACCTATTCAGGCATATTTAGGTAGTTTCCAATTTTTTTTTTTTTAAGATTTATTTATTTGACAGAGATTACAAGTAGGCAGAGAGGCAGGCAGAGAGAGAGAGGAGGAAGCAGGCTCCCAGCTAAGCAGAGAGTCCGATGCGGGGCTCAATCCCAGGACCCTGGGATCATGACCTGAGCTGAAGGCGGAGGCTTTAACCCGCTGAGCCACCTAGGCGCCCCTCCAATTTTTTTTAACTATTTCAAACAGGGCTGTAATAAACATTCTACTACATGTTTCCTATGCACATGTGAAACTTTCTCTAGGGTAGATACATACTGTGAATCGTGGGGTACAACACTGTGTACCATGTACCATAAATGCAAATCTACTCACCGAGGAAGTTCTTCAAGTTCTGACTTGAATTCCTCCAGTGTAGAAGACTTCCAATGTTCCCCTTCTTGCCAAACAGAGATTTAAAATTTTTGCCAGTCTGAAACGTGGGAAATGGTATCTCATGCCTTCTGTTAGCCATTTGGGCTGCTTAACTGACCCATTTCTACCCCCCATTAGCTTATATTTTTCTTACTGATTTTTAGGACTCCTCTGCAAATTCTGGGTATAAATCCTTCCCTCCATGTGCATTGCAAACATCCTTCTCTAATAAAAAATCTTTTAACTTGGTTTGTGGCACCTTCTGCTGTATAAATTTTAAATTTTACATGGACAAACATATCAATCTTTGATTTTATAGCTTGTTTTTATAACTTGTTAAGGAAATCCTGGTCACATATATTTTCCCATAAATTTGTATAACATTTGCTTCTTCCTATTAGGTTTTAATTCATCTGGATATATCTTTATGTATGTTGCGAGTTCAGGATTCAATTTTATTCTTTTCTGTATGGATCCCAATTGTCCTGGTAACATTTACCTAATCTTTCCCATTGGGTTTCAGTTCTGCGCATCACATGTAAGGTTTCCCAACATGGTCAGGTGTTATTTCAGCTCTCCATTCTGTTCTACTGGTCTACCACCTGACTATGCACTTTTACCACAGTGTCTTAATTCTCAGAGCTTTAAAATAAATTCTAATGTTCTTAAAATCATCTGGCCTATTCTCAGATTTTTTTCTTTTCTTTTTTTAAAATTTTATTTATTTTATCTTATTTGTTTATTTGACGGAGAAAGATACAGCGAGAGATGGAACACAGCAAGGGGAGTGCGAGAGGGAGAAGCAGGCTTCCCATGGAGCAGGGACCCCAACATGGGGCTCAATCCCAGGACTCCGGGATCATGACCTGAGCCGAAGGCAGACACTTAACAACTGAGCCAACCAGGCACCCTCTTAGCTTTTTTCTATATAAATTTCATAATAGCTTGCCAAATTCCATGAAAAACTTTACTCAGATTTTGGTTGGAATTGCAATGTATTTATAGATTTACTCAGGAAGAAGTACCATCTTTGTTATCAGGTTTTCTCTCTATGAACATCATCTTTTCATCTATATTTGTCATCTTTAATGTTTTTTCATGGTATGTTATAAATTTTTCCATAAAGTTCTTGGACATATTTTGTTTTATTTATTCCTAACTACTTCTGGGATTTTGGGTGATATTGTGAATTTTTGAATTAGATTTTCTATTGGTTACTAACGGTATACAGGAATGTTTTTGATTTTCCATGTTGAGCTCAGAACTACTAATCTTGCTGTAATCAAAAACAGTTGGGAGCCTCCAATGCATCACACTAAGTGAAGAAAGCCAAACTCAGGAGTCAACATGCTGTATGATTCCATTTATATGCTATTCTGAAAAAGGAAAATGTATGGAGACAAAAAAAACAGATCAGTGGTTGCTGGGGCTTGGGGTGGGAGGAGTTGACTACAAAGGAGAGTGAAGGAATTTGGGGGATGGAACTATCCTACACCTTCATTGTCATGGTGGTTACACACTGTATGCATTTATTAAAACTTAGAATTCAAACTCACAATTAAAAGAAAAATCATGCCAAAGAGTGACTTTTACTAATTATATCTCAATAAACATGGCCTTTAAGAAGAAAAAAAAGAAGCATTTGGAGGAAATTTACACTCATAAGTGTGTGTCTCCAAAAACGACTAAAGCCAACCTGGGCATCAGCCTCCCAGCTCTAAAACAACTTCCTGATAGCAGAAGGTCCATATGTAATGAAACAAGGACTCACATAAACCATAATGCACCTCCAGTCCTTTTACTACTCTAGCCCTGAAAGATGTACCATGGGCCTGGGTTCTAAACACAGCTAAGCAAGTCTGATCTTTACCATGGTGCTGCAGAGAACATCCTCACTCACAGTGTGATCCAGAAGCTTACCTTGGGCACAGTTGCTCAGGTTGGGCACACAGCTCAAGATTCCCATGGCACAGCAAACCACCTGGGCTTTGGTTGCCATGGGTCCCAACCTTTGGGCCTCTGCTTCTGCTTACCCACTGTGACCTTCTAAGAGGATAGAGGAGAAAATATGAAAACAGCAGAAGTGGCCCATTATGCATTTTGGCTTCTTGGCAGTTACATTTTTAAGATGTATAAGTTACCATTTACTTACTGAATGTCCATTATGTGCCAAGATCTGTGCAAACTTCATTATAAGTATTATCACTTTTAATCTCTGTATAAACTTATGAGACAAGTATTACTGTTTTTCTTGTATTGCAGATGAGGAAACTGGGATTTAGTGAAAACTGAATAACTGAGTTTAACATTAATCAGGGGAGGAGGCCAGACTCAAACCCAGGTCTATCTGATTCCACTGTTCATGATTTGCTGCCCTATTGACCTGACCACAACGCATGGCTCAGAGGCTGCAGTGATGCCTGAATGGATGGACGGATGAATGGATGGATGGGGACCAGAGAGAAAGAAAGAGTGAACGTTGCCTGCTTTCTTGCCTAAGAGAACTCAATTCTGGCCCTGTATTATATATTTATTGACACAGGTGACAAATATAACTACAGGGTTCCAAGTACATACACTGTTTATACAAACAAGGCACTCTCTTGTTGATCTGGGCAGAACAGAAACAAGCCACATCTGCCTTGGCACGGGATTCTGCTGACCTCTCTTTGCAGTCTTTCTTTCCCGTGGTGCTCCACACCCCTACTCCTGTCCAGATTTGGAACAAATGACATACACAAAACTCCTCCTGGGGTTATGCCTCTCACAAACATCTCATTTTCATATTTGCTCATTTGCCGTACACCGCAACTCTCTGAGATCATCGGGGTTCCTTTCCCAATGAACATGAAGACAGAGAAACAATGACAAACTGAAGTTTAAAGTGCTTCAAGGTCTGCAGAAGGCCCTCCTCATCCAAAAGGACTTGAACCCAGGCCTCCTGCCTCCACGTCCACAACCATTTCCCAGCCCACACTGCCTCCCTTACACAGAGAAGGGGTTTTACAGCTTGTTTAGAGCTGTTTGTAATCAGTGTGATAAAAACCCCAATTTAAATTGCATTACAGAATTACTCCCAAACCCAATTTAGAAAAGCACAAAATGGAATAAACACTCTGCAAATTTTCAATTCATGCTATTAAGCTTTCAACTCTGCAAGCCAACCCACTCAAATCCTGCTCAAGTATCAGTCTGAATATTTTTTTTAAGTCTAAATTGTAGAAATTTCCATTCTTGAAAAATCTAGAGGCTGAGCTTTGGCATCAGATCTAAGATTGACTCCAGCTCCATGACTGACCACCTGCGGGACTGCGGGTACATTTCTCAATGACTCTGAGCCAGTTTCCCTAAGTGGATAGATCAAAGTACCTACTTCCAACAGCCACCGTGCAGATTCAATGAGGTTGTAGGTAAAGATTTAACAAGCCAGAAACACCACAGATGAATGACAAATATTAATTCCCTTCTTTTCTATAGAAATTGTAATTTCAGATGCCAATTCTTCTTCTTCTTTTTTTTTAAGATTTCATGTATTTATTTGACAGAGAGAGAGATCACAAGTAGGCAGAGAGGCAGGCAGAGAGAGAGGGGGGAAGCAGGCTCCCCGCTGAGCAGAGAGCCGGATATGGGGCTTGATCCCAGGATCCTGAGACCATGACCTGAGTGGAAGGCAGAGGCTTAACCCACTGAGCCACCCACGTGCTCCTCAGATGCCAATTCTTAACCACAAAATATTTTTCATTCAATATTAAATATTTGTTGAGCACCTAGTACATGCCCTGGGTCCTCTGGTAGGGAAGGCAGCCAGCGCACAGGTAATTATACAAATAACTGATTGATAACAATCACTGTGTTGAGTTATGCTGAGTATGTTTTGAAGGAGAAAACAAATTTCTTCACAATAACTGCCCTGTGGCTGCTCATCTGCCAGTTCATGCCCCTCCCCCAACCATGGGTCTGAGAGCCAGAAACCGGACACTCAGCCAGAGGGTTCCCGGGTAAAGGGTTATGGTTTTCTCTTCTTGTGAACTTCCTCGGAAGCCCCTACAAGGAACGTATTTGGTGAGAGGAAAGGATCGATAGAGTCCAGGAATTAGTGGGAGGGACTCTTTGAGGGTGGACTTCCGGGGTTGGCACCTGAGGAGTACCTGTGGGGTTTCCTGGGACTTCTTTGCTCAGCTCATGCCCTTCCTGGCTCGCACACAGCAGGTGCTGGTATCATCCTGCCTAGCCCACTTGGAGGTCTGTACAATGCGCATGGACCTGCCCAGGGAAGGATATCATAGGGCTCTAGGGACAGAGAGGGAAACAAACCTTTAGTGATGCCTGCCAGGCACTGTACCAGACACTGATCCCCACAGCAATCAGATGAAGTTGAGACTACTTTTCCTTTTTTACACAGGAGGGACCCAAGACTTAAGGAGGTCTCATTCATTCATTCAGTAGATTATTCAGTATATTCTATGCCAAATTCTAAGTTCAACATAAGGTCACAGAGCTGCTTAGTGGGTGAGCTGGATTCAAAGTCCATGTGGCTTCAAACCCCATGCTCTTTCCCCTCCAATACAGTACCTTGAGAAGGTCAGAGATTTTATCCTCAGGATGACCACAAAGTGATTGGGTTGACAGGTATATCAGAACAAGATAGGCAGTAGGGCAAAGTTGTGTGTATACTACAAATAAAGGAAAAGCCTGGGATGATGGGCCCAAGTGCCTCTGCCACTAGACTAAGAGCTCTCTGAGAGCAAGGATGGGGCCTTCTCCATCTAAGTATCTCCGGTGTTAAACACAGAGCAGGGAGCACTCACAACACCACGCACGAAATTCACATGCACTAGTCTAAGTGAAAGAAGCCAAACTCAAAAGGCAAAAGGCTACATGCTGCGTGATTCCATATATACAGCACTCTGGAAAAGATAGAACTGTAAAGATAGAAGACAGGTGAGTTGCCAGAGGCTAGGGTGGGAGGAGAAGATGACTACCAGAGGGCCTGGGGCATATTCTGGGTGCAGGGATGGAGCCTTCAATACTTCATTGTGACAGTGCCTACATGAGTATATGCATTTGTCAAAGCTCACGGAACTATGCAATAAAAACAGTGAATTTTACTGTATGCAAATAATATTCTAACCAATTTTTAAGTTTATTTATGCAAGCAATCTTTACACCCAGTGTGGGTGGGACTCTAATTCACAACCCCGAAATCAAGAGCCGCATGCTCCACTGTCTGGCCAGCCAGGTGCCCCCTCCAATTTTTAAAATGGGGGAAGAAAGAGGTGCGGGGGAGGAATGAATACTAGCAGAAGTAGATTTACAGGGAAGTTAATCAGGTTAAAGCTTCAGGGCTCCTCAGCTGCCTGGGCCCTGGGAGGAGTCCTAGCAATATGCTCATCAATTTTTTTTTTTTAAAGATTTTATTTATTTATTTGACAGCGAGAGAGAGAGAGATCACAAGTAGGCAGAGAGGCAGGCAGAGAGAGAGAGAGAGGGAAGCAGGCTCCCCGCCGAGCAAAGAGCCCGATGTGGGACTCGATCCCAGGACCCTGAGATCATGACCTGAGCCGAAGGCAGCGGCTTAACCCACTGAGCCACCCAGGCGCCCTGCTCATCAATTTTTTTTAAAGATTTAATTTATTTGTCAGAGAGAGAGAGTACACACAAGCAGGAGGAGTGGCAGGCAGAAGGAGAAGCGGGCTCCCTGATGAGCAGAAAGTCACACACAAGGGGCTGGATCCCAGGACCCTGGAGATCATGACCTGAACTGAAGGCAGATGCTTAACTGACTGAGCCACCCAGGTGTCCCTGTGTTCATCAAATTTTTTATGACTTTTTCTGAAAAACATCCTGCTCTCCACTGTAAAAGCTTCAGAACCCATGAAAACTAGACCCACCCCTGAAACAAGTGCAAGAAAATATCCAGAGAGGAAGGATGGCAGATTCCCAAGGCATTGGACTCAAGTGGAACCTGACAGAAAAGAAAGAGCTGGTTCTGGTTGACAGAGGTAGAGAAGACAACCCACAGAGAGGAACCAGCATGGACCAAAGTGCACAGGCTTTCCAGGGTTTCCAGAGATGACACGAGCACCAGGAGTTTGGTGGTCCTACGCTATACATCTGCTACCCCAGATCCATGTGTCATTGTGTGGTCTCCTCAGCCACACCAAGCCATTCTAAGCAAGTGGGAAAGCTGTGACATAATGTGTGTGAAAATTCTAGATGCTGGTAAGCTGGTGTAACAAGCATTTATCATTCTTCTGGCTCCCTGAGTAATAATGACCCCCACTGCCTTGTGTAGTGACGTTGTTACCTTAACATACCTGAAGCCTAAAATGGTTAATGCTCACTTTTCCAGTTTCCCTTGCAGCAGGGATGGGGGCCTGTGGCAGATACACCTGCTCAGGTATGAACCAGATCCTTCTGACTCTCTCGTTCAGCTACACGGAGGCTGCGTTCTTCAAGCTCACAATCCCACGATGCCAAGTGCACACAGACTGCCAGAAGAGGCTGGCCCTATACGTCAAGTTACTGAGGTTTTTTTTTTTGTTGTTTTTTTTTTTAAAGATTTTATTTATTTATTTGACAGACAGAGATCACAAGTTGGCAGAGAGAGAGAGAGGAAGGGAAGCAGGCTTTCCGCTGAGCAGAGAGCCCGATGCAGGGCTCGATCCCAGGACCCTGGGATCATGACCAAGCCGAAGGCAGAGGCTTTAACCCACTGAGCCACCCAGGCGCCCCGTGAGTTTTTGATGGTTAAAATAAGCCAAGTTAACATAGTAGAATGCAGCTAAGATTAAAAACGGTTCTGTGTCTAAGAAGTATTTGCACACCCATGTTCATAGCAGCATTATTCATAATAGCCTAAGAGATGCACACAAAACAAAATGTGATTTTATGTGTGACAAGATGTGTGAGACTAATAAATATAAATATGATGACATATTATTCAGCTTTAAAACCAGGGGCACCTGGGTGGCTCAGTGGGTTAAAGCCTCCGCCTTCGGCTCGGGTCACAATCCTGGGGTCCTGGGATCGAGCCCCACATTGGTCTCTCTGCTTGGCGAGGAGCCTGCTTCCCTTCCTCTCTCTCTCTGCCTGCCTCTCTGCCTACTTGTGATCTCTGTCAAATAAATAAATAAAATCTTTAAAAAATAATAAAGGAAATCCTGATACATGCTACAGCATGGATGAACTTTGCAGACATCAGGCTAAGTGAAATAAGTCAGACACAAAAAAGACAAATGTTGTATGATTTCATTTACATGAGTAGACTCCCTCTGATAAATCTACTACTTACATAGATACTACTCTAGATAGGTCAAATTCGTAGAATCAGAAAGTAAAATTGTGGTTGCCAGGGGTTGGTGGGGGGAGAAGAAATAGGGAGTCATTGTTTAATAGGTACAGAACTTCATTTTTAATTTTGCGAGATGAAAAAGTTCTGGAGTTTGGATGAGCATAATGCAAATATACTTAACACCACTGAGCTGTACACTTAAAAGTGATGAAGATGGTAAATATTGTTGTTTTTTTTAACCACAATTAAAATAAAGTAAATGTATGATGCTTATGAACCAAAAAAATCTTGACATGAATATTTGTTAAAATCATCCATATTTGAACATTTAAAAGAACAGAATTTACTTTGTATAAGTCATTAGTTCATTTAATCCACAAATGGTTCAGTCTAATAAATTCTAACAAAAATTCTAACAAATTTAGAAAAAATGGAATAAAAAATGGAATATATAACCTTTCAAGTTACACCTGTTCTGTTTCATGGTACAAAGCTATTTATTTAATTTACTGAAATTGTCAAGCCAAAAAAAAAAAATACCAATTTTAGAAGGCACTGTCATCTCTCAATTTATTAGAGGATATCATGACATAAAATGAGTGAAAATTAGCAAGCAATGCAAATATTTTTTTTAAGTGGTCTGCTGGTACAGAAAGAAAGAAAATGCTGTATATTATGTTCTTTCCAGAAGTTACACCACTAAATAGGTTCCTGCTGTGGATATCTTAAATATTTATTTTTTTATACCTTGATTTGTTCCAGAAAGGAACTGAGGAGGCTCAGTTATAAATAATCAGGTGATTCATAAGAAATTATGATTCCTGGACACTGGGCTTGTCCAAAAAAAGTTTTGGAGCAGCTAGTATGGTCACTGCTGTCATCCCACCCACAGAGGAGGGAGGAGCTAGAGGAAGGCAGACCTTGTCTACACCTGACTCCTACGCTCACGGAAGAACAAAGATCGTCTGAAACAGGGATGTTTGGCTCCTGCCCAGAGTGCCTGCCTCCCTGATTCAACCCCAACAGCGCAAGAAAAGAAAGCAAGCTAGAAAGCAGCCAGGTTTCCTTCGGGGAGAGAAATTTAAGCTTTGAGAGGAGACTCTACAACACATGTCTTAATTATGAGGGAGTTACATTAATTATGAGGGGCAGAGAGGGAACAAACACAGCGGATGGCTGTGAGACACAGGTCCCAGCTGGGTGTTCTCCTAAAGCGCCTCCAGACTGGCCAGCTTGCACCCTGCACGGAGAGCACCTGCATTGCCTGTGACGCAAGCGCGGCGCCTGCTTCCCTGCGACCTCGCCAGCGAGTGTGGACCCCTTGGCTGTGCTGACTGCACAGCTCTAGGGGCTCTGCCCACCACCAGATGCAACCAATCCCTGGTGAGGACGGTGAGGCCCTGGTCTGGGTAATAACTGTTTTTGATGCTTGTAAAAGTAATCTCTGGTACTGTTCTACAAGGTACGATGGAATACCACCTAATAGTTAAGAAGTTGGAATATAAGGGGCACCTGGGTGGCTCAGTGGGTTAAGCCACTGCCTTCAGCTCAGGTCATGATCTCAGGGTCCTGGAATCGAGTCCCATGTCAGGCTCTCTGCTCAGTGGGGAGTCTGCTTCCCTCTCTCTCTCTCTGCCTGCCTCTCTGCCTACTTGTGATCTCTCTCTCTCTCTGTCAAATAAATAAATAAAATCTTAAAAAAAAAAAAAGAAGTTGGAATATAAGAAACAGTTTGCTTTGTTTAGAAAATAAAGATACGCCTCCTAACCACATAATGAGTACTACTGGGGGTTTTTTTTGTTTTTGTTTTTTTTGTTTTTGTTTTTTTAAGATTTTATTGATTATTTGACAGACAGAGGTCACAAGCAAGCAGAGAGAGAGGGGGAAAAAGGCTCCCAGCTGAGCAGAGAGCCCGATGCGGGGCTCAATCCCAGGATCTGGGATCATGACCTGAGCCAAAGGCAGAGGCTTTAACCCACTGAGCCACCCAGGCTCCCTGGGTTTTTGTTTTTTAAGTAAGATCCATGCCCAACATGGGGCTCCAACCCATGATGCTGAGACCAAGTCCACCAACTGCGCCAGCCAGGTGCCCTGAGAACTACTCCTGAAGGACTGTACCATTTGTTTCTGCAGATTTGAAAAGAACAGATAAAACTAGGTCACTGAGAAGGAGAGAAAGATTCCCAGAGTGGGAGAATTGGCTTTGAGGCTGGAAATAGAAGAAATTTTGTTTGCTTCAGAATGAAAGCAATATGCGTTCTTTCCATTTGTGGGCTCCCAATCATAGGTCAGGCCTACTAAGGAAAGCTTCATAGTTGGGAGAAACAAGTTAACGTCACATAGTAACCTGTGCCCTACTGAATGCTCCCGGCAAGCTGGGCACGGGTTTAGGCACTGTAGGAGAACTCTGTGAAGCAGGCATGATTACAATCTCCATTTCACAGACTGAAAATAAGGATCAGAGAAGTTAAACAATTGGGCTAAGGTCACACAGCGAGTCTGTGGCTGCCCTGGGACTTGAATGTGAGATTTCAAAGCCTGGGTGCTAGAATCAATGAGGTCCCCACTTTTTTGATGCCACAAAATCAATAAAATATTGAAATCACACATTACTTGTATTACATTACTTTTGGGCTTTGCTGAGGAAATCTTTTCAAATGATCACGAGCACTGGTCATTTAAAATGAGATCGTCCAAGCAGAGGTCCACATACCAAGGATCCTGCCAGCAGTAACATAATTTGGTTCCTGCTGCAAGCAAACAAGGGTGAGGGACTGTGTCAGGGACAGCCACTTCTCCCCCAGGATGTCCCATGGGAGTAGGTGCCACAAGCCTGTTGGACATGGAGGCCCAGTACCTGCTCTGGGTGCTGCATTGTGCTACAAAACTCTCCCTTGCTCTTCCATACTCACAGTCCAGTGGCCTTCTGTGATCACACAGCTGGTCAGCCCCTGTGAAGGGAGGATTGTGGCCTGGTTGTCCATTTGCCTGCACCCTACGTGGCCCAGAAAGCAGGAACCACCTCTCAGGTTCAGGGCCCTCAGCACTGGGAGTTATTTAACTAGCCCTGGGTGGTGCTGGGTCAAGCTCTCAGGCCTATAAGACCCAAGAATGCCCTGTAGCCGGAAGACCAAGAACAGCCACTGCCCACAAGGCAGATTCTCCCTGGGGGTTGGTGTGGGGAAACGAACACTGTCATTTCAACGCAGACCTTTTTTGGAGGCTGTGGGGAGGGGTTCCACTGTCTCAGCAGAATCATCAAAGTATCCTGCTCCCCAACCTATTCCTTGGTTCTGGGTGTGTGACATCAGGGAAAGGCCTCTTCCCAGAAGGTTCTGGGGGTTCTCAGAGGACACCAGTCTGGGTGCCTCCCAAAATAAAGAGAGAAAATGATTCGCAAGTCCACCCCACTCCCTTTCCGCTGGAGATCCAAGACGGCTTTATTGTAAATGGTAGAGAAGGCGGGAGCCTCAGTGCTTCTAGGCTATTTACCTCTCACCCCCACCCCAGCTGGTCTGTCGAGAAATGCCTGGGCTGAGGCATCCCGGAGAGACCCCTGAGGGGTGTAACTCAGTAACCGGCTGTCTGTGACATCTGAGCATACAGTGGCTCTCCAGCTCCTCTGCCTTGGCAGCAGGTAGAGAAGGCAAGTTGTTTCTTAGGGTGGGCTGGCTGGTTAGTTGGTTGGTTTGGGGAACTGTGGAACTCAAGGAACAGGAGGGGTTTGGAGCATACACCACCGGGTAAAGGGGCCCGGCCTCAGGAGAATCCGGAGCCACTAGGCCTCAGGATAACCCCTCCAGGTCCCTGTGCACTGAAGGGAGGAAGTGGCATAGAAGAAGGGCTCCCAAGCGCAGGTCAGGAGCCCTGGTTCTAGGTTCGGCTCTACTCCCAGCTGGCCGAGTGATCTTGAGGCATCACAACTCCCCACAACCGTGTCCCAGACCTGGGGCTCCTCAATCTTTCATTCAGAAGAACGCTGCCCTACTGCCCTGGTACGCATCATACCGACCTAACACTAGGTGTCCAGCACTGTTCTGTTGCTGGTGAGCCAGCAGTGAACAGATGGGGAGAGCATGCTGTGGCCTTCTGGGGTACCCCGTCCCCTGGCTCAGGCATTCTTTTGTCCCGTGACTGCAGTCTGACCCAGGTCCAAGCCCCGGTCTCTGCTTAGCTGCTCACACAGTCCAGACACCAACTGTCTCCGCACCCTAACTCTGCATCCTGAGATAGTCTGAGCATGTTAGCCACACCCAATGCATGGTGATAAGCCAGAAACCGGAGCGGCTTAGAGGGCCATCAGGACAGAACTGAATGGTCACTTCTCACTATGGCATATTCCTGGAAAACTGCAGCAAGAAGGAGTGTGGTCAAAGGAGGATCTTCTTTTTTCCTGTATCCCTTTGTCACCAGCAGATGGGAACCAACAGTCAGCAAGGCAGAGTGCTGACAGAGCTGTCCTTCAGATGGGAGGAAAACAAAGAATGGACGAACTGGGGTGGAAAACAGGAAGAGAGGCGTGTGTTAGTCTCTGTGGATGTGCAGATGAGCAAGGAAGTGAAGCAGGGGTGATAAGAACGGACACCGTTCTTGACCGAGCACCTGCACCACTCACAAACCTTCTGTGGCTCCCTGCTGCCTTCTGGAAAACAGCCAAACTGCTCACCTTGCAAGTGAGGGCCTCCACCAACTAGCCACCGCCCACCCCGCCCCAGCTCCACGTGCCCTCCCGGAATCCCTGAGCACACCTCCTGCGCTCCCGCCACTGGGCCCTGCCATCACGCTCCTCCCCGCCTCTGTCTGCCAGCATCCTACACGCTTCTAACACACCGGATTAGAAGCCCTAGTATTACTGACCTTCAGGGCCAGATAATTCCTTGTTGGAGAGGGCTTGTCCTGAGCACGGTGGGATGTTCAGCAGTACCCCGAGGCTCTGAATGCCAGTAGCTCTGGATGCCAGTAACGTTCCCTCCATCCCAGATGTGCCAATCAAAGATGTCTCCAGACACTGCCAAATGTCCCCTCGGGGCAAAAGAGCCTCTGGTTGAGAACCCCTGTTCCACACCCAGATCCAGGGCTACACTTTTCAAGAAACCCTTCTCTTGAGGTGCCTGGGTGGTTCAGTGGGTTAAGCCTCTGCCCTCAGCTCAGGTCATGATCTCAGGGTCCTGAGATCGAGCCCCACATCGGACTCTCTGCTCAGTGGGGAGCCTGCTTCCCCCCAACCTCTGCCTGCCTCTCTCCCTACTTGTGATCTCTCTCTGTCCAATAAATAAATAATAAAAAAAATTAAAGAAACCCTTCTCTGAGCTTCTTAGAAAGAGGGTTGTATCATATATGTGTGCCTTCCACACACATTGTTATATTCTACTAGCATTGAATGGGGTCTCCTGTCAGCCTGACTTATATGCAGTTCTATCAGCCCTTCCCCATTAGGCCATAAGTTTCTTATGGGCAAGGAGCACATTTTGTTCATCTTACGCAAGCAACGACACCATCCAGAGTAGACAATACATACTGGTCTAGGGAAATTCAATCACTGGGTTTAACTTGCTTACTGCTAACAGAAACGTAACTTGTTTATGCTACTTGCTTATGTCTACTGTAGAAAAAAATTAATTATAGAAAAGAATAAAATAAAAATAAAAATCACCCACAATCCTATCACTAGCAATAACAGTAGCCAAAATACTGCTATCCTGGGTACATCCCTCCAATACTGGTCTACAGATAAAACACTTGTGTATGTCCCTCTAATCTTTTTCTGTACACAGAGAGTAGTAGAGGGGAAGCCCCTGTGGCAGCACTGACCATTCAGAGCCAGACCGTCAAGACCACAGGGGAGCCTGAGGGCCAACTGCCCCTCCCCCCTTGGCATAAGCTTGGATCCTCTGCAGGATGCTACTCCTGACTCTCTTTGAACTGCTGCAAATGCAGGAACTCAGCTATCACCCAAAGCAGCCTGTCCATGCTAGAGCTCTTTCATCTCACCCGGGAGCTTCCATTTCTTGGTCCAATCCTGATTCTACCTCTTTAGCCAAACTGGTCTACTCAGTCTATTTCCCAATGACAGGCTGTCATCCAACCCCCCTTCCTCCCTTCTTTTAAGAACTTCCCCTCCCAACTGCTGGCGTGGTTCCCGCTATCTGCTTCTCCCAATCCTGAACAGTCAGGTTCTATCTCCCAGGGGCTGGTATTAGGGCTGAGAAACTTGAGTAAGTCGTTGCTGGACACTTGGAGAGGGGACTGACTACCACGGTGGGGGCCCATGAAAAGTAAAAATCTGGAGACAGAGAGACACACACACACCACACACACACACAATAAAGCAGATGTGGCTAGAGAGGCAGAGTGGTGAGACTGGGGTCTGGGGGCAGGGACAGGAAGTAACAACACCAGCATTCCCAACAGCTTCCCAGCCCGGGTTCTAGTACACCACGCAGTCTAGCTGCAGCTCTCTGACTCTTCATAATGAAGAATTCCCCTTCGTCCTGTTGGTTTTGCCTATCCTGGTTCGTGAAACAAGAACAAAAATGGGAAGAGGCCTTGACTAAGATACAGCCCTTCAGACCTCTGACAACTGAGGCTTGAAGGCTTAGACCCCTTTAGCCTTCATTTCTCCAACCTGAATGCACATCCATCGGGACTGACCAGGGCCCCTCTGATGGTAGGTTATGCATCTGTGTGCACAAAGCCCTTCACACCTCAGCAGCACCAATAAACCCGATTTACGACGGAACCGAAGGTGAGGATCTCCAGTCCAACACTACCCGGGACTGAATAAGGGTGCCACCAAAAGTGTATGCTTGCATGAAAATTCATATCACCCCAAGCACCCGCAGGGAGGATCTCAGGCCAGAGAAGCTGAGAGCTGTTCTACTTCTCCATCCATCTTCCCTTTGCAGCAGGCTCTAAGCCCCTCTCAGAGCGCAGAAGTCATGCAGGCTTTCTTTCCCAAGGGTGCACAGCCCTGCCTTTCCTAGGGCTGCAGAAGAGCAGCCAGCTCACACCGCCCTTTCTTCCAGCTCCTGCATAAGCCAGATGTAAAATCATCGCCCACCAACCCCCAATACTGAGAAGGACAGGGGCTCTGAGGCAGACAGATTCTCGTCTCATTTCTACCACTTATTGAAGTTATGACTTTGATCAAGTTACTTAAGTTCTCTAAGTCTTCCATTTCCTCATCTACAGAAATAAGAAATGACAGTAGTTCCCACTTTAAGGATTAAATGAACTAGAGAATTTTAAAGGGACCAGAGTATTAACACAAGAGAGTTTTACACTCACTGGGTACTAGTTTACTGTCTCCCGTTCTGTTCACATTACATATCTTTTTTTTTTTTTTAATAGATTTCATTTATTTGTCAGAGAGAGAGAGGAGCGAGAGTGAGCACAAGCAGACAGAGTGGCAGGCAGAGGCAGAGGGAGAAGCAGGCTCCCCGCCGAGCAAGGAGCCCAATGTGGGACTCGATCCCAGGATGCTGGGATCATGACCTGAGCCGAAGGCAGCTGCTTAACCAACTGAGCCACCCAGGTGTCCCGACACATTACATATCTTCACTCATGTTTTCAATCGGCTAAGTGACAATACAATGTCACTCAGTTTTACAACATACAATTTTAAAACATAATTTATGAGAGATTGCCCCCATTACATACATCTGCTGGAAAATACAACCTTGATAAGGATCCATTTGACTTTATTTCCTAAGTGCCCTCTAAGCGGCACCTGTGCCAGGAGTATGTCCCCAGGAATAAGCAATACCAACAGAGCAGGCGTAATACTTCAACAGATGTACAAGCGTCCAAGAGGCTGCAAGTTCAGTTTCCAGTTCCCTGTCAGGCAAATAACTGATCTCTTAGAAACCACATTTGCTGCCGGGCTTCACTGACCAGATGCAGATGAATGCACAACAGTGATCTCCCTACACGGGACAGCAAAAAATGCTTCATCTACACTCCGTTTTCCTTTCATTCCTGATAGGATTTACAGAACCAGACGCGCTTTCCAAAGCTTGAGTTGCTCATTAATGGATGTGTGGCTAATGGAGTCTTGCCTCGAGCCTGGTGCCCAGAGGCCAGCAAGCAGCTTCTCTCCCTCCGTGCTTCAGAAACCTGTGCTGTCCCTCCAGGAGGCTCCTGAGTCCCAGCGTCCTGCCTGGAAAGGAGCGACTGTGCTGACAGCATTGGCCCTTGTCACAAAAGGCCAAGCTCCCAGCAAAGGTTCTGCACGGCAATAGACCTTGCTCCCCAGTTCAGCTCCTGAAGCAGGGAGAGCTGTCATTTCCTCCAAATTGAAGCCATAGACAATTACAAGGCCATCAGTGTCTTGTTTTTTGCCGCCATGTTCTTTAAGAATTTAAAGCCTAGCCATCAAAACCTGCGGATGGGAGCAGAGATTGCTACAATCTTTCTGGGAGGCAAGTTGCCATTATATCTCAAATCTTAACAGCTGTTGCTACCCTCTGACCTAGTAATTGTACTCCTGGGAATCCATTCAAAGAAATCATCAGAGGCAAACAGATTAAGGCACAAGTACATTACATGGGTTTTTATTATGTCAAAAAAATGAAAATAATATAAATGCCCAACAATTTAAAAAAAAAAAGGGAATCGATTATAAGATTTTAAGAGGTCACTAAAATCCTCTTTAGAAATCTCCCGGATGGGGCACCTGGGTGGCTCAGTGGGTTAAAGCCTCTGCCTTCAGCTCAGATCATGATCCCCGGTTCCTGAGATCCAGCCCCGCAACAGGCTCTCTGCTCAGCAGGGAGCCTGCTCCCCACCCCCACCCCCCGCCTGACTCTCTGCCTACTTGTGATCTCTGTCTGTCAAATAAATAAATAAAATCTTTTAAAAAAAAATTTCCCGGACACGAGAAAATATTAATATATTAATGTCTGTAGAGAAGCAAGATACACTGTACCTCATATATTATTTTTTAAGATTTATTTATTTTAGAGAGAAAGTGTGCATGTGTGCATGCATGATGGCGGGAGGGGAGGAGGGAGAGCGAGAATCCCAAGCAGACTTCCCATTGAGTGCAGAGCCCCATGCAGGGCTCAATCTCATGACCCTGAGATCATGACCTGAGCTGAAATCAAGAGTTAGATGATCAGGGGCGCCTGAATGGCCCAGTGGTTTAAGCCGCTGCCTTCGGCTCAGGTCGTGATCTCAGGGTCCTGGGATCGAGTCCCACATTGGGCTCTCTGCTCGGCAGGGAGCCTGCTTCCCTCTCACTCTCTCTGCCTGCCTCTCTGCCTACTTGTGATCTCTCTCTGTCAAATAAATAAATAAAATCTTAAAAAAAAAAAAGTTAGATGATCAACCAATTGAGCCACCCAGGCACCCCTCACACAAAATGTTTATGCTCAAAAACTCTTTAAGATCCCCCCAGAATGTATCTCTGGGTGATAGAATTATGAGTGGTTTTTATGTTCTTCTATATCCTTTCCTTTTTGCTCCCATCCTACTGCCCACAGTAGCATTTGATCTCTTATCCACTAGTTTTATGATATAAAGATGACTGGGACAGTCCTAAACATCGCCAAGTTCAAGTCTAGCTGGACAACCCTCAAGCAAACCATCATACCCATAATCATGCTCTGTGAGCCAAGGCTAAGCTTCCAAATCAGCAACGTCCCCAGGCAGAGGATGCTCCGGCAGATCCTGAAAAATGAGCAGGGGGTTGGTAGACTTGGGGGGAAGAAAGGGGTGGGGAGGCATTCCAGAAAGGGAGAACAGCATGAGCCAACCCCAGAAAGAGGAGACAGATCATGGGTTGGGGGCAGCTGGGAGGAGCTACCTCTCCCCAGAGCACATTTGGCCAGCATCCATCCAAAGGCTGGGGGATGAGGGGAAGGAAAATTACAGAGGGCAGTGGCAAACCTGAGTGACTGAAGATGTGAAGTGGAAGAACTCCACTCCTAGAACAGTGCCTGGCATACGGTGCACGTGCACTAAATATGAATGAATGAATGAATGCTCAGGGGCAGAGAGGAGGTTAGAGCAGCAGTTTAAAGACTGAACGAAACCAGGATGTCTAGGTGGCTCAGTCAGTTAAGCATCTGCCTTAGGTTCAGGTCATAATCCCAGGGTCCTGGGATCGAGTCCAGCACTGGGCTCCTTGCTCAGTGGGAAGCTAATGTCTCCCTCTGCCTGCCGCTACCCCCCTGCTTGTGCTCTCTCTGACAAATAAATAAATAAAACAAAATTTTAAAAGCCTTAAAAAAGAGAGAGAGAGAAAGACCGAAAGAAATCAGTGAGTAGAAGTTCCCCTTCTAAGGAAGGTGGGTAAAGATCCAGTCAAACATTTGCCCTGTGGCATAAATATACCAGTGGATTCCAACATGACAAAGATGATTCCTGTAAAATCATTAGCAACCAAGCCCCAGATTTCATGGTAAAGAAAGATGAATGCATCCAAACTCACCAGAGACAGCACTAACTAGATGAAAAGTAAGTCTGCTTTAAGAGGAAGGAACACAAAGCCACTGTGATACCCTTCTCTCCTCTCTGAGCCAGGAACCCATCCTTCAGGCTTGGATGCCCAAATGCTATTATTTCAATCAGACTCCAGGGCAGGGGGAGCAACTGAGGCTATCTACCCACCCCCACAGCAATCCTGTTCCTGAGCATTTAATGAAATGAAATGAAAACATATGTCCACACAAAGACTTTGCTTGACCATTCACAGCAGTTTTATTCGTAATAGCCGGGGGTTATAAGCAGGATCGTGGCCTGGGGAGCACCATGAGCCCGGCAGATGAGTCTGGCTGGGATGTATAAGGTGAGCTGCTCTTGGTCAGAGCAGAGGGAAGGAGAGATGGTTACAAGGTTCTCAAAGTCCCCCAGATGTGATGAGGAGAGCAGGTGGTGTGGCCAGACGAATAAGAAAGGACTGAGGATAGTCACATCAGAGGATAATGGGGCGCTTGGAGCCTACTCTGTGTGGGTGCCAAGGGAGAGAAAGAGAAATTCTGAATGAGTGGTGGATGGTGGCATCGGCGTGGATGGAAATAGGGCAGTGGTCTTCAAAGCACGGTCCCTGGGCCAGCAGGAACAGCACCACCTGAGAAACTGTTAGACATGCGGGCTCCCAAGCCCTACTTCAGACCCACTGAATCAGACGCTCTGGCTCTCTACCATCCCAGCGAAAGAAAAAAAAGCAGGGCATCAATGTCCTCCGTGCCAACAAGCTCCTCCCCAAAAAGGGTTTCTAATTAGTGTAAACAAATCCGCAATGGGCCTTCCCATCCTCCCTCCAGAAGCTGCCGCATCATTGCGGGAGTGCTGTTAAGAAGTTCATTATGAAAGAAAACAAAAATCATCCCCCCCCCCCCCCAGTCACACTAGTACAGAGGAAAACAATGGAGCAGATACAGTTTGGCACAGCAGTGCTGTCCCCCAGCCCCTCCTAGGACACTCAGCCCCACCCCAGGGCACGTACCAAGGACCCTGCCTCCAAGCAGGAGGCAGTTTAAAGCATCTCAGATGCTTTCCCCCAGGAATTCAGAACCAGGGCTGGGGGGTCTGCAGGTTACTTAAAATGAAGACTGTGGACAAGCAACTGCCGGGTGGCCATACCTGGCCAAATGCTCACCAAAGCCAAAATGCATGTCCACTGAGACAGAGAGAGGAGTGGAGCACAGAGAAGCAGAGACAACATTTCATGTGAAGAGAGGCAGACAGACAGACAGACGTGCTCTATAAGGGCAGGAGCTAAAGTCTTTGTTTTTTGTTTTTGTTTTTGTTTTTTTAATTTGTCATTCTAACCTAAAATTGGCATACAGTTAGTATCTGCTGGGAGATACGGATGCCATGAATTAAGAGAGAGGAGCTGTCCACATTCTCACTAGTGTTCAGCTCCTGATTTCAGTCCCTCGTGAGATCCTTATGATGAAGTTCTAGAACATAGGTGAGGTTCGATGGGGTGAAGTCTGGAGCCGATGACCAAGAAAGAATTCTTGAGGCATCTTTGGTGCAAAATGGTGGTTTATTAAAGCACGGGGACAGGACCCGTGGGCAGGAAGAGCTGTTGCCCCGCTATCCTGAGGAGTGGCTGATTATATACACAGGAGTTGGGTAGGTGAGGACAAAGGGGGTGTTCAGAAGGGCTATCAGGGTAAAGAAGACTGCCAGGATATTGGAGGCCTGGTTATTGTCAAGCCAAGGCCATTTTTCCCTCTAATGAGGCACTAACATGAAGACAATTGGGAGTTTCCTGGTGGAATGTCACATTCCTCTTATCAAACATCCTTGTTAGTGAGATTTAGGTTTAGAAGAAATTTAACTTTATTTACATTTCCTTCTGCCTCAGCCTCCTTCCGTTTTTATGGAGGGGAGGGCAACATTAGGGCTTGAGGAACTGAGTTATTTGCCTCTGGAAATTGGGCTATTGATAAGATAGCTTCTTTGTTGTAAATCACTAGGACATTTGTAGACCGAGGGAGACTCCTGCCTTGCAGGATTTTGATCTCTGCAAGTTAACTATTTTTTTTTCTTTTAGGGCAGCCAGGGGTGCCTGAGGGATGTCACACATATTACCGAGGGGAGCAGGTGGAGAGAGGGTGCAAGGTGCCAGCTTTTGCTTTGTCTTCAGCCAGCCTTCTGCTCCCTCATCACTTACGGACTCTGTACCCTCATATTCCAGGAGCTGCTGAGGCATCCTTCCCATAAATGTCCTCTCTCGCTAAAGCTGACCAGAAGCAGCTTTCTGCTTCTTTGTTACCTGCAACAAAGGCGTTTCACTGAGACCTCCCAAGATTGCCTTTCCAAGAGTCACACCTGTTTATCCATAATTCCACTTTATGAAACCTAGCGTAAGAAAAACATCTGAAAAACCAAAGCAAAGACTGGACCATTACCTACAGTCACACACACACACAAAATCAGAAACAAACCAAACGTCTCCCAGAGAGGCATCTCACAGTATTGTCCATTCGTGCCAAAAAGGATTTGCTATACCCTTAAGTGAACTGTGCCCAACTTCCTAGAATAGATACAGCCATTAAAAATGATACTTACAAAATGTGTGAAGTAGAGCGCTTGGGGGGCTTGGCTGGTTAAGCGACTGCCTTTGGCTCAGGTCCTGATCCCAGAGTCCTGGGATCAAGTCCTGCATTGCGCTCCCAGCTCCACAGGGAGTCTGCTTCTCCCTCTGACCTCTCTCTCTCTCGCAAATAAAATCTTTTAAAAAGTGTGAAATAGCATGAAACTGTTTACATTATCATGTTGAGGGAAAAGTGGAATACAATACTGTTATTATCTGTAATTGCCGCTATACAGTTTTACAAATTAAGTTCACAGGTAGAAAACTATTAGTCCTTGACAGTTGTGCTGAAATGGTGCACCTAGTAACAACTTTTCCTTTCTATCTGAAGTTATTTTCCAATTAATGATGAGCTCACTTTAAAACTATATCATAAGACAAATATAGAAACCAAACAGGGCACAGGTGTCAGGCACTCCCTGTCACAGAGCTCAGAGAAGATCACCAGCTCGAGACAGACACGTGTCTCAGATGACAAGAACAAAAGGAAGACAAATGCAAAGAACACATGAAGGACTGTCGTCAGCCAGTGTGCACCGCTAAGAATTTCCTAGACGCAAGGTTCAAAGGCAAAACCGCACGTGGTGACAGCCCTGTGAGGTCACAGGGTAAAAAAGGGACAAACACATGTGATGTGTCCAGTATGACACAACACAAGTCTCGTTGTAAAAGGCTGGCGGCAGAAGAATAACAGCACGTCTCCTTAGGGTCTCAGAACCCCCTGGGTCTATTGAACAAGTTCTCTGTTAGCCTGGGAGGACCCAAAAGGCAGAGACCTGGTCTGAAGACCTCAACTGCAGCCCCAACTCTGTCATTCGATAGTGTAGCCCTGGGCCTCACAGATCTCATTTACATCTCATGTAAAATGGGAAGGTAGAGGTTCTTTGGTTGTTAAGGATCAGGAAGAGACTGAGGTGAGCATTAGCTAAAGGGAATCTGTGGGGAGGAAACGGGGGGGGGGGGGGTGCAAGACCCCCAAGGCAGCTGGGCCTTGTAAGTGTCTGGAACCAGGGACTGAAGAGTCCTCAGAAGCCATCTCTGCCACTTCAGGTCTCTGAACATCTCCGTCTTCTTCCTTCTCTGCTGGCCCACCTTCCCCATGGCAGAACGCAGCCTCCACACCTCCTCACTCTTACTCTTACCTCTCCTGCCTCTTGAGTAACTGGTGTCTTAGCTCAGGCTACCATAACAAAATACTACAGATTGGGTGGCTTAAACAAGGGCAATTTATTCTCCCACAGTTCTAGAGCTGGAAGTCAAGATCGTGGTGCTGGCATGGCCCGGTTCTGGTGAGGACGTATGAACATCTGCCTTCTCCCTGTGTCCTTGCGTAGCAGAGGGAGAGCTCTCTGGAATCTCTCCTCATGACACTGCTCCCACGATGGGCGGCTCCACCCTCATGACCTCATCAAAACCTAAGTATCTCCCAAAGGCACCATGTCCAAATCTCATCACACTGGGGTTAGAGCTTCAACATATGAATTCTATGGGAGCACAGTTCAGTCCATAGCAACTGGCTACCTAGAACTCTCCCTCCCTACTGTGTTGCCAGGGGAGGAAAAATATAATTGGTTCAGCCTGAGTCAGATGTCTACTTTGATCCAATCAGCCACAGCCAAGTGGAGAGGACAGGTCATTCAGCATAACCATGGCTGCTAGAGCCTAGCATGACCTCCAGGACTAACCTTGACACCTGAACGAAACACTACTGGCAGCAGGTCAAAAAGTATTCATTTCCTTTTTTTAAAAAAATATTTTATTTATTTATTTGACAGAGATCACAAGTAGGCAGAGAGGCACGCAGAGAGGAGGAAGCAGGCTCCCTGCGGAGCAGAGAGCCCGATGCAGGGCTCGATCCCAGGACCCTGGGATCATGACCTGAATGGAAGGCAGAGGCTTTAACCCACTGAGCCACCCAGGCGCCCCCTTTTTTTTAAAAAAATATTTAATTTATTTATTTGACAGAGATCACAAGTAGGTCATTTCCTTTTTGTCAGTATTCCCACAAAACGAAAAACTAAACACTCGTTGAGGATAAAGGTTATACCTGTCTTACTTACTATGACCTCCTCAGGACCCACCACAGAACCAGGCACACAGGAGACATTCAATGACTTTGTTGTTGCTTTCTGGTTAAATGAGGCTGGACGTGCAGAGAAAAGGATAAAGAATTTGTGCTCCAAGGATATATACAGACATATCATCACCTTCTAGGACCCAGAATATGTTTTCTACCCTAAAGGTCAGAAGATTTCCCTTCAAGTCAACCTTTCTTCTTTTTAATCTTTTCCAAACAAAGAAAACTATCATATGTCATTGGTTAGAAACACTTCTATATGTACACTGAGTTAAAAAAACAAAAAACAAAAAACACGAAGTGTATAGAGGACAAAAGGAAGCAAAAGATAAGCTGCCTGCCTTCAAGGAACTGAGACCTGAGCCCAAGAGACAAGTCATCAATACTGGTGAAGTTAAAAAAAAAAAACAAATTTATGAGCTTAGAAGTACAAAAACGTGTCTCAGGACATTGGGGTAGGATACTGTCCAATGACTGGTGATAGCTATTCGTGCATGCTTTGAGCTTACAGGACCAAGAATCTATCATTAAATGGTCTAGGAAGAAAAAGTGGGCCTTAAAGACAGACAGGATATAGCTGGGGGCCGGGGAGTGTCATTCAGCAGAGAGGAAACAATGACTCAAGTCAGAGCATGGGAAGCTCACAGCACACGGTCATGGGGAGCAGTGAAAAATAAGGTCATGGGGTGCCTGGGTGGCTCAGTGGGTTAAAGCCTCTGCCTTCGGCTCGGGTCATGGTCCCGGAGTCCTGGGATCGAGCCCCGCATCGGGCTCTCTGCTTGGCAGGGAGCCGGCTTCCTCCTCTCTCTCTCTCTATGCCTGCCTCTCTCCCTACTTGTGATCTCTATCTGTCAAATAAATAAATAAAATCTTAAAAAAAAAATAAGGTCATTCAGAACTACATTATGGAGGGCCTGAACACCAGAGCACAACTCTACATTGGATTATTAAGATGATGTACTAGAGAGAAGAGACAAGAACCTGGAGACTGCACGGGTGTTCTAAGGACAAGTCATGCTGGGTAGCCATTGTTTTGTCTTATGCTGGGAGGCCAGCAAGGGACTATGCATTATCTGAGGTAATGGGCCCTGCATTCATTTCCTAGGGCTGTTGTAACAAAGTCCCCTGAACTTGGTGGTTTAGAATAACAGAAAATTTATTCTCTCACAGTTCTAGAAGCTAGAAGTCTAAAACCAAGGTGCTGGTACAGCCATGCTCAAAGACTGCGGGAGAATCCTTCCTTGCCTTCTCCTAGTTTCCAGCGATTGCCAGCAATCCTGGTGTCCCTTGGCCTGTAGAGGCATCACCCCAAAATGCTTCCATTGTCACATTAAATTCTGCCTGCGTGTCTCAGTCTGTGCCCAAATTTCCTTCTCCTTATACGGACACCAGCCATTGGATTAGAGCCAACCCTAAGCCAGTATGAACTCATCCAAACTTGATTACATTGGCAAAGGTCCTATTACCAAATAAAGTCCTATTCTGAGATCTCAGGTGGACATGAATTTTGGGAGGGACACTATTTACCCCAGTGCAGACACAGAGCAACCCTCACCCTTACATGCTGGCTTTAGAAGCTAACAGCCACACAAGGAACTGTCCCGCCATCACACACTGGTAGTGCCTTGCTGCACAGCTGTCAGAGATGTCACCAAAGCAGTCCTTGCACCAGAACAGGATAGGACCAGCTGGCTTCCAGAACTCCTTCTGATTCTGCACGTGTGTAGTTCAAGGTCCCATCAATTATTTCTGTTCTCCTGATTCACCGATTTAGCCCTTTTCTTCCCATTCCCATTGCCAAGACTCTGCTTCCACCCTTGCTGTGACAAGCCTGACTCCAATACAGGGCTCTCACATCACTCCCCCCCACCCCACGCTTACAAAAACCCTCCCTGGCTCCCCACTGCCTAAAAGCAAAGTTTTGTATTTTGACCTCCAATCTACCTTTCCCCTCTGACCTCCCAAGACGTCACGGCACTAGTTCTCTACTCAAGCCAATCTGGTCCTTTAAACACGAGGACATTCTCACCCTCCACCTAACCTCATCCCACCTGGGACATGCCTCCCTCCCTGCAGAAGGATATCCAAAGTGCATTTGGATGACCATTTGTTCTCTTTCTGCATGACCATTCTCTTTTATGCCGTCTCCCCAGACCAGCCCGTCCAGCCCACAGGACCTCAGAGTTTCCCTGAGTCTCACTGGACCCTTACTCTCACTGCCTTCCACTATGAATGATTCTTTCACACACAAGGGGATACAGCAACACTGAGCAAACACAAAGGCTGTGAGACGGGACAGATCCAAGGCTCTAACATTTAAGAACTGGGCATTTAAGAACTTTCTTCATCTTTCAAAACCTCAGATGGCTCATCTGGAAAATGGAAATAATACTTCCTCCCCCATAGGACTGCCGTCAGGAGTAAGTAAAACAATGCATGCACATGGCCAAAGCAACATCTGACACAGAGAGCGGGCATGTCAATAAAAGCGCTTATCTGTATTATGGTAAAATGGATCTAAGTTTTACCTTTAGGTTAAGGGAACAAGGCACAGATCTGCATCCCTCCAGCACCTAGCAGCAAAATGTCGATGATGACTCCGAGTGACAGGTGTCAGGGCAGGTGGGACCCCAGGAAACATTTATCTACCTGCTCCCCTCCCCCCTCACACACTTCATTTTATGAATGGGGAGACTGAGACTCAGGCAGGGCAGGTGACTCACTCAAGGCCACAGAACTATTAAGTGGCATGACTGAACGGGGCCATGACTATTTTCTTGCATCACATGCTGAAACCAGTTTGGGCCTTGGTTACCTCACTGGCAAAATGGGGATACTAATACCCACTTTCCCGGCTTGCTCTGGAAATACTGGGGATGGAAATGAAATAACCAGGTGTAAGATGAGAAATGGTAACTACCGGCAGCCTGTAGGAACTAGGCCAAGCAGAGACTGAGGAGATGTGGGAGCATGAGGTCCACATGCAGGCCCCTGCTCAGCTCAGCTGTGGGGCTGAGTGACCCCAGCTGAATCATCTGGGGTGCCAGATCTCCTGTTTCTTCCAACAGAAGACAGAAATCTAGATTTAAGTGCCTCATCTCTCAACGTTAAAGGTTGGTAACGGAGTCAAATCTAAAATACTGCAAGGCAAAAAACTGAAATAAAATAAAATAGAGTAAAATAAAATACAACACAACATGTAAGGCAAACGAGCACATGC
The DNA here is from genome assembly GCF_922984935.1 of Meles meles. Lineage (NCBI taxonomy): Eukaryota > Metazoa > Chordata > Mammalia > Carnivora > Mustelidae > Meles > Meles meles. Next base: position 39,730,032 of record NC_060080.1, on the reverse strand, counting down.
AGGCTGCTCTCAGCTTGGAAGCCACCACATTTAGGACCCAATATCCGACAATGGACATGAGAACAGGCTGAAAACCATCAGGTAGCACACTCATGTAAAGGAAGAACCGACCTTCAGGGACTGGTAGAGCTCAGTTACCCAGGAAGCTGTCTTCCAGTCCCCCCCTCTACCCCCCCTGAGATCAGAGCTCCCTACCAAGTGACGTCAGCTAGCCCCACAGCCTCTTGCCTGTTGTGGGCATGCTGTGACCATAGCTGACCTCATCCTGCCGCCAGCCTGCCAGCCCACGGCGGCAGCTAGGCTCCCAGGCATCCATGGCAGCCGGGGAGTGGCCCATGCCCTGCCAGGAAACCACCTCCCCACCCAGAGCCTCATTAAGCATGATGAGCTACCTAAGGGAAGCGCTAAGCCTCCATCAGGCAGGAGAGGCCACTTCGGGGCTGGACTAGCCAAGGCTGACCTCAGAGTTTGGATCCCGGCCCCTCCTGAGATGAGGCGGACACAGGTGTGGTGAGCAGGTGGACCAGGCCAGGCTGGCCAGAAAACCCAGTCGCCGGGCTAGACTGCTACCAAGGAAGGACAAAAGCGTATCCTGCAGCTCCTTAAATTGATTCTCTTGGGTTCGGGTGGACAGAAGCCACGCTCACAGCTCACCAGCCCGTCCAGTGCTCCTCATCCCCACTTCTCTCCCCTCACAGGGGTGGGAGGAGGCAGTTCCTGAAGGTCCTGTCTCTTTCCTCCTTAGTCTCTTGTCCCACAGCTCCTCATCATAACATACAGGTCTAATATTGGTAGTGCCTCTAGACACCCAGCAGAAGCAAATGCAAACCTCTGGAGAAACCTACCTTTAACCCAGGCCTCAAAGTAGTCCTACAGATAAAGTCCCAAAGAATACAAGCTTATGGGAAAAAGGAAGGAAGGGAGGGAGGGAGGAAGGAAGGAAAGAAGGAAAGAAGGAAGGAAAGAAGAGAGGGAGGGAGGGAAGTGAAGGGAAGGGAAAGAAAGGAAGATTGATTTTAAATTGGAAAACATACAATGTACCTTATACAATGTAGCCAAAAGAAACAATAGATAGTTGAGTTAGACCTAAAAAAAAAAAAAAAAAAAATTTAGATGCTGGAATTATCAGACTCAGAACATAAAATAAATATGTGTAAAGGAATAAATTTGAATTTAAAAGATGGAAGGAACACAGACCATGAAACATGTCCACACCCTTCTGAAACAACTAAATAAAATTTTGAAAATATAATAGCTGAAATTTACCAACTAATGGATGTTTAGCAGCTGAGTAGAAATGGCTGAGGAGACAGACATGAAGTTATTCATAATGCAATGACAGAAGGAATCAGAAATAAATGAAGACATACAGGGATAGAGTAGGAACATGTAACTTACATCTAATGAGTGTGCTAGAGGAGAGGTCAAAAGTTATGGGATGCAGAAGCAATGTTAACGACAACTTGGAAAAATGTTTTAGATGAATGAAGCCCTCACCTAAAACTGATTCAAGAAAATAGAGAAAATCTATAATCATTAAAGAAATGGAATAACTAGTTTAAAATCTTCCCACATATAAAGCACCTAGCCCTGATATTTTCACTGGTAAGTTATCCCAGAAAGAAATCCAATCTTATAAAGACTATCCCAGAGCATAGAAAAAGAGGATACACCCTCAACTGCATTATGAAGCTAGCATAATATTAGTACTAAAACCAGACAAGGACAAGATAGCCAATACCACTCACAAACACAATTTTTTTAAAAACCTAAATATTAACTAAACTAAAATATTAACAAATTGAATCCAGGATTGTTCTAACAATACAAAAAAAAAAAAAAATTGTGTGACTGAATTCAGTTTATTCCAGAAGGCAAGGTTGGCTTAATGGCAAAAATAATTATTACAACTTGTCACTTAATAGATTAAGAGCCAGAAAAATATATTGTCATCTTAATGGAAGCATTAGAGAAAATACAGTATCATTCATTATAAAAACTCAGAGGAAACTAGGAATAGAAGGAAACTTAAGAGTGATAAAGTTTATTTCTGAAACTCCTACAGCAAGCACAATACTTTACGCATTCCTTTTTTAAAATCAAGAATAAAAAAAACAAGTCTGCCTGCCTTCACCACTTTAAGTCATCTCGCATTAGAGAGTTTTACTACTGCAGTAAGGGGAAGGAAAAAAGGGAATAATTGCTGCAAAGACACAATACTGTGCTATAATCTCAGATGACATGACTATTTATCTGGAAATCCTAAAAGAATCTACAGTTTAGCAAGCTTTCATTTTTCTAATAAACAGCGGCAAGATGAAAATTTTATTAAGATGCTAAATATACTGGCATCAACAAATATCAAGTATTTGGGAATAAATATAAAAAACAACATAGAAGACACAGCAAAACTCACAAAATTTTACTGAATATAATTAAAGCCCAAAATAAAGAGATCGGTACCATGTTTATGGATTAGAACACTTATTAACTTAAGAACATCAAATTTCCATTGGCCCATACATTCAACGCTATTCCAATCAAACTCCCAACAGATTTTAGAGCAAGTGTGAGTGTGTGTGTCTACGATAACACATAATTCTAAGATAATTCTAAACTGTATAAAAAAGAAAGTACGGGACACCTGGGTGGCTCAGTTGGTTAAGAGGCTGCCTTCAGCTCAGGTCATGATCCCAGAGTCCTGGGATCAAGTCCCACATTGGACTCCTTGCTCAGCAGGGAGCCTGCTTCTCCCTCTGCCCTCCACTCCCCCTGCTTGTGTTCCCTCTCTCTCTCTCCCTTTCTCTCCCCTCCTGGCAAATAAATAAATATCTTTAAAAAAAAAAAAAAAAAAGAGGAAAGTGCTAAGGCACTCTTGAAGGTGGGGGCTTGCCATTCCAGACACCAAGTCTTTTCGCAAAGCTGGGGCCATTAAGACAGTGGTAGTGTCGCAGAGCCAAACTGTTCAACGGAACAGAAGAAGGAGCTCAGAAACAAACTCTCACATCTTTGGAAACTTAATTTTTGATAAGGCTGGGCATTGCAGATCTGAACAGAAAGGATGAACTTTATAATAAATGGTGCTAGGACAACATTCTGTTTATTGAAAAAAAGAGAAAAAATTCTGGCATCCTTCATCATATCATATACAAAAATCATCTCAAGCTGGAGCAAGAAATTAAATGTGAATGACAAAACAATGAAATTGCTATGAGCAATATAGGAGAATATCTTCATTATGTCAGGTAGGCAAGGTTTTCCTAGGACATAAGAAGTCTAAACTATCAATGAAAAGAATGGATAAATCCATTATTTAATATTAAGAACTTCTGTTCATCAAAATACATAATAAAGTCAATGGAAAAATAAACCACAGACTGGGAGAAGACATTTGTAACACGTAAGTGACAGAGGATTAGGGTCCAGAATATTTAAAGAACTCCTACAAATTAATAAGATAAGGACAAGAGAAAATTTGGCAAGACTTGAACAGGCCGTTCACAGGAGAGAGAACATGAATGGGCAATAAACATATGAAAAGATGTTCAGTCTCATTAGTATTCAGGGAAATGCAAATTAGAACCATGATGAGATTCCATTTTGTACCCACCAGACTGGCAAAAATTCTAAAGTGTGACAATATCAAGTGACAGCAAAGCCTTGGTGCATCAGAAATTATATATATATATATAATTATGCATAATATATATAAAAATATGAATACATATTGAATATGAATATATATTGAAGTATGGAATCGATATATAATGAAAAATATATATGTACATCTATCGCAGAAGGAAAACCATCTTGTAAAACAATTTGTGAAGAACAAGATGTGGAGGGGCCTTGCCAGGTTAGATATCAAGAATTTTCATGAAGTTATATAATTAATACAGTGTGGTCCTTGTGCGGGGTCAGACTGGTTAATGGGACACAACGAAGAGCCCAGAAATAGATTTATACATCTATCAAAATTTAATTTATGTTATTTGGGCAAGTGAAAAAAGCCTATACCCTATGCCTCAATCATTCTGTTCCTAAAGAAATTTGTGCACAGGTGTACCTAGAAACAAGAAAGTTCACTGCAGCACTCTTCACAAGAATGAAAGAGAAAAACAAAAATCTAGAAAGAACCCTAACGTCCATCAAAAGCTGGGTATACTGAGACAATGAATGTAATGTTCTATTTCTTCAGGAGGCACTGAGTAAAGTAATGTTTACTGCATTGTTACCCATTATACCCTCACCATTTATTAACAGTCTTTCCTGTTGCATTTTACAAGTCAAGGTAAGTCTGGAAAAGGAGACAAAATAAGATCTTAGAACACCAGAGTGTTCACCTTTCTTTAGTCTGTTTTTAGATGAGCTTTCATCAGCTTAGTGGGAGCAGAACCAGCAGCCATGGGAAGCTGAACAACAACCCCTCTGCCCAAATATCCAGGGCCTAGTCCCTTGAACCTAGGAATGTTACCTTATATGGCAAAAGAAACATGGCAGGTGTGGGTAAGGATTTTGAGACGGGAGAGGATCCTGGATGATCTAGGTGGGCCATAAAGGTAATCACAAGGGTCCTTGTAGGAGAGAGGCAGGGGAGGATACGAAGACAGAGAGAAGGCAAAGTGACAACAGAAGCAGAGACTGGAGGGATGTGGTCACAAAGAATGCCAACAGCCACCAGAAGCTGGAAGAAGCAAGGAATGGATTTTCCCCTGGAGCTTCCAGAACTCCTGCCAACATCTGGATTTTAGCACCAAAAGACTCATTTCAGAATTCAGGCTTCCAAAACTCTAAGAGACTTATTTCTGTTGTTTTGAGCCACCAAGTTTATAGCTCTTACAGCAGCAATTACAGACTAATATAGTGGGTGAGCATGCTCAACCTCACCCATCTGTGTGTCCCAGCCTGTCTTCACTTAGTACACCCTCTCTCTCCTCTGCCTCTTCTCTCCCAACACTGGATGCCACAGAGTTCCCCAGACAGACAGATGCAGCAGTGGGTCAATGCCTTTATAGGTCAGATGCACCACTTCCCCTGTTGAAGGGGCTCCTTCTTACAATTTCCAACCAAAGCCAGAAAACTCATTCACACGTGCCCATAAAAGACCCACTTGATGGAAAGAGTGTTGGTTGGGCGGGGGGACATTTGAATCCAAGTCCAAGTTTCCCACTGACTGGCTATGTGACCTCATCAGCTTCTCAAAGATGGAAGTGGAATCCATTCATCTTTATATTCCTGGTACCCAGGGTAGTGCTTGGCACAAAACACATGGTCAATAAATAGACAGTGAATCAATGAATGAATGAATCACTCAGTCTTGTACAAGGACAGAAGGCCTATCCACTGAAAAAGATAATCTTTCCAATAACTCTTATCCCTCTTCCTCTACCACTGTAAGGGAAAATATTTAAATCACAGTCTTAAGAGTTGGAAGGTCTTAGGGTTGGAAGCCAAGAACTTGTTGCCTCACACAGCAAAAATTACTAGAAATACTGTCCTATCAAACCAAATGTTGGTCTTCTAGTCACCACTGGTCAATCCAACCCCTGTTAACAACATAAAACTAAGCACTTTCAGAAACTAAGACCTGGCCTCAAGTCTTGGTAAATGACCTAAGCCCTCTGGTTCTGTCTTTCTTCTCAAGCAAACAAAAGCCAGAGTCACTAAAATGCCTTCCAGCTCTAAGATGTAGTGTAGAAAACATTCCTCCCTCGGTGTTCAATCTCTCATTATTTAAAACTAACCACTGAGCTTTTATTTCAATACTTTATTTTCCTTTTTTTTTTTTTTAAAGATTTCATTTATTTATTTGAGAGAGAGAGAGAGAGAGTACAAGCAGGGGCAGAGGGAGTGTGAGAAGGAGGCACCCCACTTAGCAGGGAGCCTGATGCAGGACTAGATTCCAGGACCCTGGGATCACGACCTGAGCCAAAGGCAGATGTTCAATGACTGAGCCACCCAGGTGCTCTATTTTCTACTTTGGGAATTGCTTCTTTTCCAGTGGGTCCACTCCTCTCTCTTCTCAGCCCCAGGATCTGTTGTTTTCTTGTATTTTCAGCTCTTTATTTTTTTCACTTAGGAAGGCTTATTCAAAGGATTCTAGGTAATAGTTATTGTAGATAAGTTATATATATATATATATATATATATTATATATATATATATAATTAATACATGTGTGTTATTAATTTATTTATGTCTAGAGGGCTAAGCCTGCTGCTGGTAGTGTTTAACTCCTGCTTAAGGGTGGCTGTGACTTCAGGTGTTTTGTAATTTTGAAGTGTGAATTCATGGTCTTTGAGCTAATCCAATGTATACTGTAGACCCTTAAAGGGGCTGGATTAATCTGCAAAATAATCCAGGAGTAACCCTGGCCAGACTAATTTTTATGTTACTCTCTCAGCCATGGATATTCTGACCATGCAGGATGCAATCATTTAAGACCCCAAACCCATATGAGGACAGGTCCATGGATGGTTTCAAAGTCCCAATGGAGATTTTTTTCCCCCACCAAGAACCCAGGGCAAGACAGACAAGCTTCTCTGTCAATTTCCCTGTACTTGTGGGTCTATCCTTCTACTCAGAACTTCACTGCAGAATAGTGCTTCAAATTTCAGCTGTATGCAAGTGGTCAGTTCTGACTTATTATCTCCACAGACCCAAGGGCCCCTCTTTTCTCTATGTTGATATTAAAACCAAGCTAAGCCAATCCTCCTGATTGGTATATTAAAGTTGGTTGCAAATTATTTGCCATCCTTCCCACTGAAAGGTGGAGTCTAGTCTGCCTCCCTTCAAATCTAGGTTGGCCGTAGTATGTGCTTGGCCAATAGAATGCAGAAGTGTCATCCTGGGACTTCCGATGCCGGGTCATAAGAAGTCCGGGTTTCTACTGTTGCTTCTTAGATATTCACTCTTGGAGAAGAAGTCTGAGGTCTTCAGGCCTCTGTGCTGGAAAAAATCACATAGGAAGACCACATGAAGAGGCCTTGGAACACATGAAAAGGAAGAGATGTCCAGTCTGCCACTGCCATTTGCAGCATCCCAGTGAAGACCGAGACATCATGGAGTGGAGAGGAGTTATGTGTCCTGCATCTTGTTCCAAATTCCTGACCCACAGAGCCAGGGAGAGGATAACAAAATGACTGCTGAGTCCAGCTACATTCAGGACAATCTGGTAAAGTCTGGTAAGCCCCTGTTGCAGCACTAGCTTACACTCCTGTGAAATGATTCCCCCTCTGCTCTGTCTTTTGGCAAATTCCCTTACTTACCTAAAACCTCGGCTATGCTATTGAGAGGAACACTTATATTTTATCCAACACTTTTGTAAATTTTTAAATTCAGTTTTATTATGAGAGGACTTCCAAACCATTTAGTTTTTCATCCTGCCAGAAACAGGAATCCAGTCTTTCATTTTACAGATGAGAAAACGGAGGCTTAGAGGGTCAAGTCACTTGCCATAGTCACAAGTCAAGGTCCTACCAATGTGGGTGTAAAAAAGGATCTTCTCACCCCAAAAGGAATACTGAGTCATCATTATCTCAATCATTTTTTTTTTATTTTTAAGATTTTTTTTTTTGACAGACAGCACTAGTAGGCAGAGAGGCAGGCAGAGAGAGAGGGGGAGGCAGGCTCCCCGCGGAAGCAGACAGCCCAATGCAGGACTCGATCTCAGGACCCCGGGATCACGACCTGAGCTGAAGGTAGCGGCCCAACCCACTGAGCCACCCAGGTGCCCCTCAACTAGTATTTTTTAAACACCCAGTGTGAGCATGGTAGTACTTTAGGCACTGGGAAAACAGCTGTGAACAAGATGAGAGTCTCAGAAGTCGTAGAGATCAAATTCTATGTGAAGAGACAGACCACAAACCAGTAAATAAATGAATTAAAAGCATAATTTCAGGGAGTGTGAAGGGGATCGAGTGGTATGTGAGATGTATTTTGGAGAAGAGGGTCAGAAAAAGCCTTGCCTAAAGAGGTGACATTTGAGCAGAGACCTAAATGGAAAGAGGGTGACGACCATGGACCATCTAGGCGAATGTGTCCTGGGCAGGGGGAACAGCAAGGGCAAAGGTCCTTGAGTGAGACAAGCCTGCCGCCTTCCAGGAATCACAGGGAAGCCACAGCTGAGTGTGGGGAGAGCAGCACAAGGTGAGTTCAGGACAGTGGGCAGGGCCCAGGCCTTGCTGACTCTCATGACATGGTAAGGAAACTGAATTTTATAATTAATGTCACAGGAGTTCTCTGGACAATTTTTGAATGGCAGGGGAATGCTATGAGCTGTCTTATATTTAAAATAAATCATTGGAGGGACAGGCATAGAAGCAGGGAAAACAATTAGGAGGGTTTTGAAATGGTCCGGGAGAGCAGAAATGGGGTTGGAACATGATGGTGGCAATGGAGGTAGGAGTCAGTTGGACGGGGGGAATGGTCTGAAGACAGAGCCAAGAGCACTCCCTGTTAAAATTGGATTCCACAGGACACAGGCTCAAAGAGGTTACAGATCCCGCTGTATCCTTGCAGCTTCCTCAAGAGGGACACATGGGGACCACTGGTTCTCGGCCTCTTCTGCTCGTGAGAAAAAGTCCTTGCCTGTTCCTGAAAATCCACTCTAAGTCCCCAGCATCAGCTGACTGTGCTTACCGTGCCTCTTTCTCAAGGTGGGCTGTATCCCACTCTCCTCTGAGTAGCACGATCTGTTCAGCATAATATTATGTCTGACAGGCATTATCTGGGCAGTCTGAACCGAAAGTCGGGCAAACTAAATTCTACACAAATCACAATTAGGTTGCCCATCCGTGAAAGGTTTGCAGTTGGGCACTTGGTTGGGGGAGTCCAATGATGCCATTCAGAATGCATAAAAAGTCAGGGTTTTGACCACTCAGAACCAGGAAGGATGAATCATAGTCCAGCACAAATGGCTCATTTGGGGTTGAATGCTGGTTCTACAGCCAGTGATGGGAACCTCAGACAAGTCCTTTTCTTTAATTTCACAGTAGAGATGATGATATCTGACTCAGCGATTCCTGAGCTTCATGAGAATCTTTTTTTTTTTTTTTAGAGATTTTTTTTATTTATTTGACAGACAGAGATCACAAGTAGGCAAAGAGGCAGGCAGAGAGAGAGAGAGAGGGGGGAGGAAGCAGGCTCCCTGCCGAGCAGAGAGCCTGATGCAGGGCTCGATCCCAGGATCCCGGGATCATGACCTGAGCCGAAGGCAGAAGCTTTAACCCACTGAGCCACCCAGGCGCCCCGCTTCATGAGAATCTTGATACGAGGCAGATTCACTAGGTCTTGGTGGGACCTGCATTAGGGATTCTGCATTCCTAACCAGCTCCCAAGGCTGCCAGTGCTCTTTAAGTAGCCAGGTCCTCACTCACTCACTGGCACCCACTACACATGAAGCAAGGTGTGAGGGAGACAAAGAAACAGACATGATCCTTCAAGGAGAGGAACATACACAAACCAGTATCTCCTCTCCATTTACCTGTGCATTGCCAAATTCTCTCCTTTGGCCTAAAGGCCTTCTCCGTGTGCCAGGGGGTTTAGCCACCAACAGCCCCACCTCCATGTCTTCCCAGCTCTGGACCCTATAGGCAAGGCTGTTTTCTTTTAGCTCCAGATCAACAAACTCTGGGGAAAGACCGGGCAGCTCAGTTTAGGTCACACACCCACCTCTGGACCAATCTCTGTGCCCAGGGAAATGTGCAGCTAGGCCTGGGTCACATGCCCACTCCTGTGGCTGAGCAGAGGACAGCAGGATGGGGTATGTTGCCAAGAAGGGAAGGGGAATCTCCTTTTGAAGCCTAGAGGATCATCCGCAGACTCTACAAGGAGGTAGAAAGGATGTGAATGCATGAGCATCCAAGAGAAGGCCAGGGTAGAATTTAACTGAGCTATGACTGGTGAAAGGCAAAGAAAAAAAGGGAAAATGTGGCATAAGAATGATGGTCCTAAGAGGAAAGAGGCAGCTGAGAGAGGCTCCAGGCTGGATAGCCCGGGGACTGGCAAGAAGAAGGCACCTTTGGCCTAGAACTGCCAGTGACTGACAAGGCCTACTGAAGGTGGGATGTTTAGGAGGGGATGCAAACTTAGGTAAAGAATGCAGCTTTAGGGATGTCTGGGTGGCTCAGTGGGTTAAAGCCTCTGCCTTTGGCTCAGGTCATGGTCCCGGGGTCCTGTGATTGAGCCCTGCATCAGGCTCTCTGCTCAGCAAAGAGCCTGCTTCCCTTTCTCTCTCTCTGTCTACTTGTGATCTCTGTCAAATAAACAAATAAAATCTTAAAAAAAAAAAAAAAGAATGCAGCTCTGTTTACTAACTGAGGACAGTGTATAAAATTCTGACAGTGGGGTTCTCAGATCAGAAATGGATTAAGTCTGGGAGAGCCAATACTGAACCAACAGGTGTGCCCCCCATTATCCTCTTCCCTGCACAAAACATTCACGGGACTCCTACCCCATGGAGTCCCACCCAGAGTCCTACTTGCCAAGATAGCATCCCAGGCAGCCTCCTATCAATCATGAGATGAAACTCATTTGCAATTCCTGGTCTAGGTACACACACCATGCTTGAAGGCCTGCACCAGATTACCTGCCAAGATCCTTCAGACACCCCGACTGGGTGCCAAGTACTTGGTCCTTCATCTATATTTCTTCTTCTTTTTTTTTCTTTTGTAATCCCAGAAAAGCCCCTGGGTGCAACTAAAGAAAACCCAAAGAGAAAACAATGTGCTTCTGTGTGAAGACAGATGAGATTTGAAAGTTCAAAACAAACATATAGAACAATCTATCTTCCAATCCATCGGGGCCAATCCATCCAAGGCCCAAGGCCCAGAAGTGAGAGGAAAACATCCTCATACCCAAATCCAAACCCCCTGGGTTCTTGCTGGTTCTTGGAAAAATTCTCACAGACACCAAGAATCCTGACAACCAGTTGGGCAAGTGCATGGCTCATCCCAGACAATGAAAATCCAAACAAGCCACGTGCTGTGACTACTGTCTTCCCATCCCCACCGGCCTCTGGAACCTCCTTGAAAAATACATGTGCGCACGCGCGCACACACACACACACACACACACACACCAAAATGGCAGCCTCACTAGGTGGCCACTGAGGGCCTGACTCCCTCTTCTGTCATTCTCTTCCTCTTGCAAATAATACATGCTCCAAAAACGATAGCTCACTTCAGAAGGAAGGGGAAACTGAGCCAGTCATAACCAGGTAAGACCCTCACTTGTCAGCTAACCTTCAAAGAAGACACAATGGAGGAAAGTGCCCAGAAGCAACTTCCCAGCAGGCAGGCAGGACTAATAAACAAAGACCAAGGCAGCAGAATGGCGGTGAAATTGAAGTTGGTATTTTTCAGTTCCTGAGGATATTCCTCTTGTTTATAAACACGGTGCATGTGGGCCAGCTGGGGGAGAAGGGGACAAGGAAAGGGTCTAGAGGGGCACCAGGACCTCCAACGTGATACTGGTCCACAGCCTTATCTCACAGACCAGGAGCAGGGCTCCAGGGTGGGAGCAGGTACCCTCCGGATTATAACAGTGGGTCAGTCCCGTGCTGGGACTAGATCCCAAATCTTTCTGACTTCCAGCTCAACATTTCCCCTCTTATGATTCAACTGAAAGATTTACCCAGCTCCTACCCTATACCATGCCAGAGTGCCAGGAAATAAATCCTCATCCAACCTAAACCTCCAATTAATGGGATCATTTTTCTGCATTCTACTTTTTAAAAGCAAGCTCCAAAAAAAGGCAAGTCCATGTTTAAGGATGTATGGCCCTTTCATTTATTTCCATTTGTTTTGCAACAGTTGGAGAATATCTTGAGGACAACTCACATTCTTTCTAGTCTTCTTTATTTGTACTTCCTTGACTGGGACAGATAGACTTTATGCTCCAAATCACAGTCCTGGGACATAGCCAGATCTGTAGCCATTCAACTAAGACTGTCTTAAACATCAGACTGGACCTTCTAAAAACTGACATTTTTTTTTTTTAAAGAAGTGCACTGTGAAAATAAGGGTTTCTTCTGTACAGCTTTTAGTTATTTGGAGAATTGTTAAAATTAGAACTCTCTCTTCCCCACACAGCAAACTGGAGTTTTGGTCCAAGAACCAAAGGGGAAGCTCTGGATTTACTTAGCCAATATCCAGGGACTCAGCCAAAATTCTGTCCAAAGACAATGCGACCAACACCTGCTCCTTGGAATAAATGCTTCAAGATAGTGCATTCTCCCAAGAAGGCAGAAAGCAACCTCTGTGTGAATCCTCCAGGGCACATAAACCTACTCTCCCCAGTTTAAAATTCACTGGTGCCTAAGGCTTCAGTTCTCTGTAAAGAAAACTAAGTCTTGCAAACAAGGCAAGCAGGCCAGTCATAAATGAGCCCCCAAGTTCCATGCAGATATCAGCTAGAGTCTAACAAAGCCAGCTTTGCCATTACACTGAATATTTCATCTTTAATTCTTCTTAGGCTGAGCCAATGGAGTTAGGAGGAAGACAACTAGCAAAAAAGCAGCATCTCCAGTTGGTTCTCACTCCAAGAGCTTTGCCCAGTAGGCGCAAGCCTGTCTTGATGCCCACTAACCTTCGTGCCCAGGGGATAACACTGGCTGGCTCCCCCGCTTATCCCAGGACCTCTGAGCTCCTGCCACATAACCAGCCTTAACTGAATGAACGCAACATGCCAGGAAATTCAGAGAAGAGCCTTGGGAGCAGGCGAGGGGTCAGAAAAGGAAATAAGCCATGATTACAGTCCTAAAAACACTCGGAGCCAATGGGAAGAGAGGTATCTACAAGAACCATCTGGCTCTGCCTGGACGCCATCAGCTTGTCTTGAGGGCTCTGGTTGGAAGGAAGATACTCCCTCTCCATCCTCAGAACACAGGGATAGGTCTTCCTTAAATGTTCTTTGATGTTACAGAGGCTAACAAAGCCTTGAAAAAGCTTCTTATAGGAAACGGGACTGATGGACAAAAATCACAGGATGCCAGAGCAGAGGTCTTGGGAGCTTGAAAGAGGTCAATTTCAGACAACTGTCAAGGACGGGCACAGGTAGAAAGGGCATTGAACCAAAAATCCGGAGCCTGTTTTCTTCATCAGCTCACCTTGTGTCCTTGGGCAAGACACACTCCCTCTATAGTTTTACAGATGAGAGGGGAGAAGGGATGGGTGGTTTTCATTAGTGCTAAAATCCATATATTTCTCAAATTATTTTTTATTTAGAACCCGAATATACAAACCAAAGAAAGGGGGGGATCGCTTCTCGGCCTTTTGGCTGATCAAGTGCAAAGAAAGGGGAGTTACTCACATTGATCAAGGCTGGGAGCCCAGAACCCACCCACTCAGGCTGGAGGGCCCTCAGGGAAGCCAGTTTGCAAAACACAGGAGTAGATTAAGCCTGAGAGCCCCTTCCAGAGCTCTTACCTCGGCCCTCTCTTAATTATCTGGTGTGTGTGGGAGGAATGGAAATGCTCCGCAATTTAGGTATCACTTGTTCTTGAAATCTTTCTAATGGCAACATGAGGTTAACTAGCTCCTGAACTAGGATCTCTTGTGAACTGGCATCTGTTGGCAAGAGACAGAACTGGGATTTGAACCAAGGGTTTTCTGACTCCAAATTCAGTATTCCTATTCCTTGCTAAGAGGGATGCGGAAATTTGGGCTGAATCAATAAATTCCTTGAACTAGAAATATAAATGTATGTGCATATATGCATAGGAAAAGCATCCTGAAGACGAGACCTTTCACAATTACCATTAACTATCTCTGTACGGTGATAATGTGGATGATTTTCAATCTATTTATCTATACTTTCTGATTTTCCTATAACGAGCAGGTTATTACTTAAGTGAAACCGGTACTGCTAACTAAATTGGTTTTTAATAATTGACACCTGACACTTCCATGTTGGGTTTCTATAAAGACGGTGATCAGGAGATAGGAGGTATCCCTGACCTTTTGGAGTTGATGGAGGAAATAACACCCCCAAATCCCACAAATCCTCCCTTGGGGCAGAGGGTCCTGGGCTGACCTGAGGGGCAGTTCTCCTGTCATTTAAGCTCTCTGAAGCTTCACTTCTGGGGAGCATGGTTTTAAAAAATAACAGCACCACTGAGACCCCTCCCAAGTGATGCCTCTTTTCTCTACCCCACTCAACTGCCTGTGTAGTAGGGGAGGAGGAATGCTCATAAAATTAAAGATGGTCACATGGACCCCAGACTAGAAGCTCTCACTCTCCAGGGGGCCAGGCCTAGTGCAGTAGGACCTATAGAAACTGAGCTCTCCAGCCAGGCCAATGGGAGTCTCCGGCCACACCCTGAGGGCTCCCCAGAAGTCACTGCCAAATATGAAGATCACACACTAGTTCAGGAGAAAAAAATACCACCCTGAAGGCAAGACAGGCCTTGGTCAGGCATGAGGTGGGGCAAGGCGTTCCAGTCGCTTCCCTGTATTATTCATGCCAGCTCTGCCCTGGGAAATCTTCTAAATATTTAACATGCCACCTCAAGGTACAGCACAAACCCCAGCAGTCCGCAACAGCTGTGGAGAGGGCTGCATAGAATGGATGACTTGGGGGCCAAGAAGCACAAACACTGGCTTTGGGATGAAAGCCCAGAATGGTGGCAGGGCTACAATGCTGAGAATGACTTCAGAAGGCTGCCTCTGGTCGCTTCTTCAAAAATCAGTAAAGAAGGACAGGAGATGGGAGATATTTCACAACGTTGGGAGTGATGGTGCACAATGAACCAGAGTCTGGAGCCCCTCTTTCCCAGACAAAGAAAGAGCCCGAGGTGCACCTCCCACCCGCACTCTCCAGGCCAATTTCAGCCCTGGCTCCCCTGAGCAGGTGGCAAATCTGTCCTGACTCAGGCAAAAATGGTTAGGGAAGGAGAGGAACTGCTACAGCCATGTGTAGCTCCAAAGGGAAATAAATCCACGAGGGAAGGAGCTCTTCAAATGTCTACTCAGCTCTGGGGCTTGACAGAGAAAAACGCCCCCCACACCCACCCCCAATGACTTCACACAGGCCTCACCCCAGATGACTCTGCGCTCTCCTACAAGGCCTGGGACGTGTCATTGCCACCACCTGAGCGGCTGTCACTTAGAAATTTCCCGTGAATTTCTGGAGATGCCTGCCCCTATCTCTCCCTCAGACCCCCGCCAAAGGAATCAGACATGGGGTCGGCCAGGCGTCTGCCCCAAGATTCCTACACGTCCCCGCTGTGTCCTACTTGCCTTTACCGCTGTCAATCTGAGAAAGCGAAAAAGGAGTATTCTTTCAAGCCCAGTAGGAGCCCCGCCTTCATCTCTCCACCCTTCTCCGCGCCGACCCCTCCAGGCAGCGCCCCAGGCTCCTCTAGGCTCTGTCATTTTCACCTGACAAAAGCGCGGCGGCGAGGCGCGCCGACGGAAGACCCCGCTAGCGCTTCTCCCAAAGGAGACAGACGCGTGTCCCCGCGGCGCGCCCATTCGGGGCCTCTGCAAATCCCACCCACCCGGGGAACAAAAGCGGCCGGGGCGCTGCGGGGGCGCAGCCAGCGCAGCCCCCGCGCACCCCCGCCCTCGCCGCCCCGCCCGCCGGTGCCCCGCGCTCGGGCCCGGGCCCGCAGGGCAGCAGCCGCGTCCTGTGTCGCCCGCTTGCAGGCGTCCTCGGCAGCTACTGTACCTGCTAAATTTAGCGGCCGCCGGGTATTAATAGCAGGAGCTAACGGGGCCGGGCGCTGCAGGGGCCAGCGCAGCCCAGGGGCCAGGGGCGGAGAAGGAGGGGAAGGAAGGGGCGCGGGGAAGGCCACTTACACCACCAGCCTGGAGATGATCCATGACACCATGGCGGGCGGGCAAGCGGGCGCCGCCGGGGTAGCGCGGCGCGGCTCGGCTTGTCTACCGGCGGAGCGGGCGGCTGCGGCGCTCCGGGCACGTCTGTCCGCGCACGGCCGCCGCCGCCACCAGACTGAGCGCGCCCGCCGCCCTGCCCGGCGCTCGCGCGTCAGCGCAGCCGCGGCACGTTCCGGCGGCGGCGGCGGCGGCGGCGGCGGCCCCAGCCCCCCGGGGCTCGGCGGGCCCGCGGCGATTGGGCGGTGAGCGGGTCGGGCACCCGCGGGACCCGCCCCGACCCCATCGCCCCAGCCCGAGGCTGAATTTGGGCGGTTCCTCCGCGCCCTGATGCAGGGGGCGCTCCAATGGAACCCCGAGGTGGCCCCTTTGGCATGGCACCCGGGTGCCGCCCCACCCTCAGGGTTGTGGTGGGGGAAACCAAGGCCTGGACCTGGACCTTGGGAATCTAGCTACACCTGTTCTGGTTGGGGATGCGGTCATACCTCCCTTGGACCCTGCGCTAGGCTCCTAAGGGACTTAACCTGTATTCAGGCCTGACCCCTCCAATCTGTCCCCCAACAAAGCATCATATGCATAAGAAACAAATCTGGGCATTTGTCTCCCCTAGTTAAAATACTAAAGAATTTCTTCATAATCTGGTCCTTGCCTGCAAAATCATTGCCACCACCATTCCCCAAAGAGCCATCTAGCTCTTTCCAACTGAAGCATTTTGGATTCACAGATATGCTGTTCCCTCTCTCCTGTTCATACACTCCATGCCTCACCTCCTTCTTCAAGACGCAGATAAAAGGTTATTTGTTGAGGAAGGCCTTTCCTGGGGGGCCGCTCCAGCATTGCTTTGTAGAATTGGCTCAGGGACACAATCTGGCCAGGAAGAAGCTAGAAGCTGCTACGGCATAGCGCCAGTACCCTGCTGAGGCATTTTGGTGCCTTAAGCAAAAGGGAAAATGGTATCCTATACACAGGTCCTTAGATATTTTTTTAAATTGCATTAAATATTATTTATCTTGATAACTGCATTTTATGGCACGCCCTTAAATTTTGCCCCTAAGGCAAATGCCTCACTTTCCTCACCTGGGTCCTGGCTCTTATTATATAAATTCTGATACATTATTCCCTTATGCTTGGAAAACCTTTGTCCACTTTGTTCCTCTGTTCTGCCTCTGCCTTCCTCATCCCCCTCCATGGTGCTCTCCCAGAGCACTATTCCCCTTTACAGATGCTCATGTCATGTATAATTCAGTGTTAGATGTGAGAGGCACCAAAGAGAGCTAGCTTGAAGCTTTCTTTAAAGGAGCCCTGCCCAACATGGCTTGCTTACTGGCAGAGGCAAGGAGACCTCAGATTTTGACAGAAAGAGGCTGGAAATGTGCTAGCAATGTGTGTGTGTGTGTGTGTGTGTGAGAGAGAGAGAGAGAGAGAGAGAGAGAGAAACAGAGACAGAGATTGCAGGAAGAAGAAAGACCTTGCCCATAATAAAGGGACGGAGGTGAGACATCTATGACAAGGGGTTTCCAAAGGACCCATAAAATAGCTGTAGTTTAGCTTAGTTTAGTTGTTGTTAAATGCCGTCTTGACCCAGTTTTGAGGCCCTCGCTAGAAGCTGGTGGGTTCCCCTTCTTGCAAAGCCCATTAAATCCACACCGGCAACTACCTCCTTATCAGGCTCTCACACTTCAGGCCTAATTGCTCCAGGGTCAGGTACCAGATTACCAGAGACAGCTCCTTGCCCTAGAGCCCAATGAAATCATTCAAAGAAGCCAATGCTAAGCCTGCTTGTTCTGCCCTGCTCTTCACTTCCTGCAGAAACCACAGTTCCCCTCTCTTCCTCTGACTTATAACCTACTCCAGGGTTTACGCCCTTTATGGCATGCTGTGTTCTGTCCAGGGAACTTACAGGGTAACAAAACTCTAAAACTTTCTGGTTTCTCTCTATCTGTGTTAGCCTCACTATGCCTTACCCAAGATAACACAGTTAAAATAATACCCTACAAGAAAAAGCTTGGAATATCTACGAGGTTAGATCAGGACAGTAACAAGTAAATAGGACCTTCGTGAGACCCCCTCTTCTCCATCCATGCCCTTCACCTCTCCACCCCCACTCCCTGGAAAGGTCAAATGTCAGTATATGCTGTTAGCTATCTTAGGGAGTTGGCTATTATGGTTCAAAGATATCCTTTTGGTGGAGAAACAGAATCTCTCCGCATACTGTTTTTCTTCTGAAGCAGGTCCCCTATTCCTATAAATGGAATTCTCCTATAAATGGAATTTTACTATTACACAGAACCAGACAGTTTAATTCATGAAATGAGACCATTCATGGGAGTAAAATATCTGAGGTCTCTCTGTTGTCTGAAAAAGACCAGAAAAGTAATGGGACAAACCCCAGAATTCAGTCAAGGTTTGGGAAAAATGTTCCACACAGCAAACTTCAAAAGGCAGTGGAGGGGAAAGATTGGAGAGAGAGGAAAGTTGTGTTTTTACTTCATTTTATCTCAGGCCAACTGTTACACATATTACATCTCTCCTCCCTAGCCCCGCTCCAGTTTGTCCTTGACCCTGGAATGCACAAGGCCAGGGATTGGACACAGCCTTCTCAACAACGGAACTCTTGGCCTTATCAGTTGTTTCACTTTTTGTTCTTTTTCACACCAACTGTTGTTACGATGGATGCTGCTTCTCTGTTTTTGCCCCACACCCTTCCCCTTTCTTCTGAGAAGATCTCTCCATTTTGTACTGGAAAAGATTCTCCCCATACTTCAGTCTTAAAAAGCATCATTTTCTTTCATAGTCACTACTTTGATTGGCTCATGGGTGATCACTGAACATAAGCTGGGCAAAAGTTTTCCCCCAGGATTTGTAAAGTTGAAAATAGGAAAAAGAGACTCCACTCTCATCCATGAAGCATTAACTGCCATGGGAATGGTCCTTATATTGTGAACAACTAGAAAACTAAGGAAAAAAAAGTATACCAAGCAACTGTAATCATTGGACAACAGGCAGCCAGGGATTATGAGAGCAATGATAGGGGAAACTAACTTATGTGAATCCTACAATTATTCTAGTTTGCTGTCTCAATGCAGTTTCCAGGTACTCCTGCACGGGGAGGGTTGGGGAAGCGGGGGGACCTGAACAGAGAGTCCAGCAATCTCAAAGAGCTCAAAAGACAGAGATCAGAGTTCAGGATCTATAGCAGCTAGAATTGGGGGAGCAGAAGATCAGAGAGGAGGGAGTTGGAGTGGGGGGAGAGAGAGAGAGAGATCCAGAGAGCCGTAGAGGGAACTCCTCAAGTCTTTAACTGAATACTATTCAGAGCACGCATGGGTGAAATTACAGGAAGCCAGGGGAAGAACCACCAAAAAGCAGTGTGCCGGATAATTCCTGGAGCTAACACAGAGCTGGGAATATATTACCTGCACACAAGCCAAAATGGAGAGACCTCTTAATACATGAAACACTGGCTAGAGCTCTCTAGAGGGGACTTAGTATTAGGGGCAAATTAGCTCTAAGCCTAAAAACTGAGTTGGACTTTCCTTAACACAGCTTAAAAGCAAGAGCCAAAAAGATCATATTTATCCCAACTGTGCTCTAGCAAAACGAACCAACCAACCAACCAGTTCAACACTATTTAAAGAAAAACAGAAAAATCCAGTACTCAGTATGGTAAAATGTATAATGCCCAATATGCAAACGAAAATTACTAAGCATGAAAAAGAACATGACCAGGGCGCTTGGGTGGCTCAGTTGGTTGTGTCTACCTTTGGCTCGGGTCATGATCTTGGGGTCCAGGGTCCAGCCTGCTCTCAGGCTCCTTACTCATTTGGAGATCTGCTTCTCCCTCTCCCTCTGCCTTGCCCCCCCCCCCCACTTGTGCTCTCTCTCTTTCTCTCTCAAATAAGTAAATAATATCTTTAAAAAGAGAAAGAGAGAGAAAAAAGAAAAAAAAAAACTTGACTCATAAGCAGGAGAAAAAAGATCAATAGAAACAGACCAAGAAATGATAAAAATGATGGAATTAGCCAAGATCTTAAAATACATAGTATCTGAAGACATTTCACTGAAAATATACAAATGACAGAAAAAGAAAAAAAAAGACATGAAAAGATGCTCAACATCATTAAGGAAATACAACTTGAAACCACAGTGAGATACCACTACCCAACTACAATGGCTAAAACTAAAGACAGTTTTGCCCAGTTCTGATGAGAATGAGGAGAAACTCTCATACACTGCCAATGAGAATGTAAAATGGTTTTTCCAAGATGGTTTGACAGTTTCTTTTAAAGTAAAACATACGCTTTATATATGACTCAGAAATTCCATTTTTTTATTCAGCAAAGAGTGCTGCATACACATGTCCGTAAAAAGACTCGTTCATTGTAGCTTTATTTATAATTTACATTCAGACTTAATTTTGCATGTATAGTTTGGAGGACCCGGCTCCCAAAAGTTTCAGGCCTGAATATGCCCTTGCAGGTTTTATTGCATTTAATTTGCATTCCCTACTGTGGACAGTGAGACTGCATTTTATCTGTTAGTCAGCTATTTATGTTTCTTCTTTTGAGAATTGCTTTTTCTTATTCCTTACCGTTTTTCTATTGGAGTGATTTTGCCATTTTCTTACTGGTTTGCAAAAGTTCTTTGTGTAAGAATACCAACCTCTTCTCTGTCATGTATGCTAGAATTTTCCCACTCTGCCAGTAGCCTTTTACATCTACCGTATTTTTGACAAACGTAATTTTATATATATTATATATATGTTATATGTATAATATATATTATATTCATTTATATTTTATGCTAATAAAACAATTAATCTTTATCTCTAATGCAGAAACTTTACATTTATCTCTGTTCTATTTTGTCTTTTTTACTTTGGGCAAGGGTTTCAGTCAAATCAAATTATTTTTAATCTAATTATTGGTATTATTAACTATTATTCCTAGTGTGTCTATTAGATTGCTTTCAGCTGCAAGTAGAACACCCAACCAAACAACAGGAGTTCATTTTTTTCACATAAGAAGAAGTACAGCAGAGGTTAGGGATTTAACAGCTCAGTGAGATCAGAGCCTTAGGTCAGCCTCTCTGCAATACACTTGGCCTTTCTCATGGCTAGGAGAGGGCTGCAACACCATCAAGGAATATGCCTTCACACAAACATGTCCAAAGGTAAGAAGGAAAGTGCAGAGGCCTCTCATCTTTTTAATATGGAGGAAATATTTCCCAGAAGCAGCCTTATCCACCCCAACCCTGAATTCCCCCTTACACTTCAGAGGCCAAAGCAGGGCCAGATGGTCATTCTAACTAATCCCTAGCAAAAGGGGAATAAATGTACTCTGCTTCTACTCATTCGTTATTTTTTTTCAAGAGCCATCTTCTTTGAGCACCTTGCTCTCTGACGTTGAACAAAATTGGGGTTGGGATAGGCAGAAACAATGGTGAACTGGCAGTTTGGTGGGCAACCAACAGTGTCTTAATCTATAAGATTGATAAGATCACCAAAATAGCTTGCTTGGGCTGCCATAACAAATTATCATAGACTAGATGGCTTAAAACAACAAAAATTTACTCTCTCATAGTTATGGAAGCTGGAGGTCCCAAACCAGGGTGTTTGCAAGTCCATGTACCTTCTAAAAATTCGAGGGTACAATCCTTCCTTACTTCTTCCTAGCTCCTGATGGTTGCTGGCAGTCTTTGGTATTCCTTGGCTTGTAATGGCATCATTCCAATTTCTGCCTCTATCTTCATGTGATCGTCTTCCCTTTATGACTGTTTATCTTCACATGGCCTTCTTATAAGGAAACCAGTTATTGAATTTAGGGTCCATCCTGATCCAATATGACCTCATTTTAACTTAAGTAACTTCATCTGCAAAGACCCTATTTTCAAATCAGGTCATATTCTTAGGAACCATGGGTTAGAACTTCAAAACATCTTTTGGGGGAACAAAATTCAAACTCCAACAATAAGCATCTATACCTACATCCAAATCTCTGATGCAGTGCTGGGAGAACAGAGCCTAACACACACTGCCAGTGGCCTCAGCTCTAACAGTCATATACCCTACTCCACATTATGGCAGCCTTAATAATTCATGTTCTAAAAACTCCCCCTGCTTCCCTGAAAGAAGCTCTGTTATTGCCGGTCTCCCAGCCTCCATCCTCTCCTGGAGCCCCCTCTAGAGCATTTGACTCACCCACGTGTTACATAGCTTAGCTCCTGTCAACTTCCTTACCCAATGGCAATTCTGAAACTTCCTTGAAATAACCCCACTCTGCCTGCCAATTTATACTTCTAGGTTCAGAAAACAGTTAAGAAGATACATCAAAGTTACTTGTTTAAGGGCTACTGACAACTTTAGACAGAAGAAAGGAAGGAGTTTAGGAGGGAAAGGAGGAAGGGAGAACAGGGAAAATTAAATGGTTTGGGTGAGCATACAAAAAAAAGAATAAGAACAAGAAGGGTAGAAAAGAAAGAAAGAATGAAAAAAAGAAAGAAAGAAAAAGAAAGGAAGGAAGGAGGGAAGGAAGAAGGAAGGAAGGGAGGGAGGGAGGGAGGAAGGAAGGGAGTAAAAGGAAAGGAAAGGAAGAAAGATATAATAAAAAAGGAGTGTCAGAGGAGATGGTCAGTGGTTTCCAACAATGGTCTCAGCTACTCATTGTATTCTTGGCTTTACCTAGAAAGACCCACATCAAGGCACTGACCATAGGGACAATCCCAGGGGTGTGGTAGGGAAAGGAAATGTGGAACAAACTTAATCCTGAGCCATTAGCTCTGGCTGAGACATCCCTGAAATCCACCTCGTCTGCTTGAACCACATCTCATCTTCTCAGTATCTTGACTGAGTATATAAAGAACTCAGTATTGAATGTGCCCTCAGTACCCTCAGATCCAACAGTAGCCTTTGTCTCCAGGCTCTTACAGGGCAACTCTGGACCCATCTGAGCCCAGGAGACAGCAGCAAGTTCAGCACCATCTTCCATAGGACCCTCCTTGATACTGAGTTCAGAGAATGAAGCAGCCACAACAACAAAACAGTTGCTTACAGGTCAGCCTTGTGAATGTGGGCAACAAGTTCCTCTCAGCACTTTGGAACTAATCTTGAGTTCGCTGCCTAGTGGATTAGAAAGTGGGTATATCTCAAAACAGTCAAGATACAGAGCTGTCTCTACCACACCAAACACACTGTGGGACTTCTTCTCCATTCTATTAATGGATTCCTGCTGAAATTACTGAACAGAGGTCCATGTAAGGTGTAGACCACTGGGTCACTGACTCCATTCACATTCCATTTACAGTGTTCTGAGGTTATACCCAGGAGCCCTGGACACCAAAATGACTATAGTATGAATTGAGAAACAGTCAACATTTCTTCAGTGCTCAGCCTGATACTATAAATCAATGTCAGTGGTCTCTGCCTAAGGATACCCATGGATTTTGGTCATATCCATGGTATGCTGGTACACAGCACATAGAGTGCCTGTCTGACTCATGGGAAAATACTCAGATATGCAAGGGTGGAGTTCAAAAGGTCAACTCTGGGTGATTGATATCTCCTTCCTGTTTATAGTTGATTGGTCCAGAGCTGGATACCTGACTCAAGAGAGGCCAATCAGAACACTTCCTGGAGATTTTTCAAGCTGGAATAAGGGAAATGTGATTATCCCACTATGATGAAGGATGCATCAGAAGCTGCTCTCCTCATTTTTCTATTTGGGTGGAAGAAGACCATCAGAATTAGGAGGAATTTAAGCTGACACACAGAAACAAGAGTAAGGAAGAAATGTCTGCAGCATTTAAAACCTGGTTCTAGAGCTCAGAGTCCAGCTTTATATCTGCCCTTTGCATGTTATGGAAGCTTCCTCACCACACATCTCACTTTGGGCATACGGTGGGCTTCTGGCACTTGTAAGTAAGGGTCCTGAGAAATAAATGCATTACCCTGGTTCTAAGGCCCTGCGTCCCAGGCCAGCCCGTCTCCTCGGGGACTTCTGCGAAGAATGGCCCAGTAATCACTGCCAACTCTGAACATACCTGTCATGGCTGTTGAATGTCTCAAATTATTCAAATCCCCTGGCCACAGACTAGTTCAGCGTAGACCTAGGTGCCAGCCAAGAGGGTCAGTCCCATGCGCCAACCTGCTGAAGGCAGAGGAACAAGTCAGGGCAAAGTCCTTGGAGGCAAACAGATAGTTAAAACTCAGAGAGGCCAAACCCTACACCAGGCCCAAAGAGCAGCACTGGAGCCCAAGAATGGGAAGTGGAGCTGGGAGCTGGGCAAGCCAATTTATGGGAATAGATCAGCCAAGTTGGAAGGTGGGTCCCTGACCTTTCTTCAAGCGGTGTCAGCACCTGCAGCCCCTTCACCAGCTAGGTGAGAGGGTTGGCTAAAGGTTCAAGGTGAGAGGCCACGAGCACAAGAAAGGTCAGGGAGTCAGGTATTACCTCAGTACTTTACTAGTTTGGAGTGAGTTTCTTGGACCTTATGATCCACATTTTTTTCATCTATAAAACGAGGATAATGATACATACCTTGTGTTATTGTGAAAATTAAATGCAGTAACTTCCATGAGGTAGTTTCAAAAAAATGGTTACAAATTCTTTGGCATGTCTACCATCAATGAGTGGGGTCTGTGTCCCATTCTGTTGGATCGGGGTGAGGATGTGAATGATTTGACCACTATTTTACAGAGAAAATGACACCATCTAACTTCCAAGGCCAGGTCATAAAAGTCCTTTTATGTAGTTTCTGCCTTACCTACTACTCATTCTTGGAGCACTGAGCTCCCAGGGTCATAAAAGAAGTGTGACTACCCTGAGGCCACCATGCTGTGAGGAAACCCAAGTCACACGAAGAGGCCACATATAGGCACTCCAGTTGTCACTCCTTCAAGTCATCCTACCCCGGTCACCAGAGATGTGAGCAAAGAAGCCTCCAGATGATTCTAGCCCTTAGTTACTAGATCACCCCAGCCATCTGAGTCTTCCCAGCTGAGTTTCTCTATATATTGGAGCAGAGGTAAGCCATCCTATGCCCTGTTTAAATTCCTGACTCACAGAATATATAAGTGTAATAAAATGGTGGTTGCTTTTGCCACTAAATTTTGGGATAGTTTTTTTTTTTTTAATATTTTATTTTTATTTGACAGAGAGAAATCACAACTAGGCAGAGAGGCAGGCAGAGAGAGAGGAAAGGAAGCAGGCTCCCTGCGGAGCAGAGAACCCGATGTGGGGCTCGATCCCAGGACCCTGAGATCATGACCTGAGCCGAACGCAGAGGCTTTAACCCACTGAGCCACCCAGGCGCCCCTGGGATAGTTTTTTACACAGCAGTAGATAGCTATCCAGAATGCCAGGTAGAATCACAGAGTTGGGATTTGAACTTACCTAGTTTCTTCGGACCATGGACTTTCTACTTCACTAGCAGATCCTGAGAACAAGCACCTGGCAGTGATAGCGCTTTCATTAAGAAAAATCAGGAGAGTGTAGTGAATTTTTCATAAAGCTAATGTATCCCATTTAAAAGGCCATCTCTTTTTCTGAGATAATCCTTTTTAACTTCAGGGTTATTAATATGTATTTCCTTTTATGACATAATGGTGATAGCAATTAGTGATTGTTGCTTTATTAATGTCTTTCTTGGCAAAGTAAAAAGATACCAAACTTCTGTTTGGGTTTTTGGAGGGTTTTTTTTTTTTTTTTTTTTTAAGCCTCACTGGTGTTTGAAATTCAAAAGTCCCGGAGCCACTGCTCTGTCCTATTCCTTGAGGGTCACAGAATCAGAGGTGGAAAGACTGGAAACTTGCAACATTTTCTATTTTCTTTTCTTTCTTTTTTCAAAAAGGATTTTATTTATTTATTTGGAAGAGAGAGAGCACGAGCTGGCGGGGGGAAGGGGCAGAGGGAGAGGGCCAAGCTGACCCCTTACTGAGCAGGGTGCCTGCCCGACACAAGGCTGGACCCCATAATTCCAGGATCATGACCTGAACCAAAGGCAGAGGTGTAACTGACTGAGCCACCCAGGTGCCCCAGGTTTTAAGTTTTCTTTGGCTGTTCCCTAGTCCCACATAAGACTAGCACATGTGTTCATTTATAATTTATACCCCACCTGTTTCCAAGAAGGATTCAAAGCAGGATAGTCTTTCCCCTGTCACACCCCAGATGCCTATAACTGTTACTGAGTCAGACAGGGCCCCTTCCCCAGGCGCCAACAGGATTCAAACAGTAGAAGGGGGGGGTGGCACTGTACTATCTGTTGAAGGCAGAGCTGGCATGTTGCCCTTTGGCAGGGCTCAGCATGGAAAGGCAAGAGATTGAGACTCGGGGGTCTTGGCTCTGATCCCAGCCCAACCCTCACATGTGGACTGGGAGGGGAAGTTTCTTCTGTTTTCTGTTGTGTGGCTCTTCAGGCAACTATCTTTAGGCTGTTAACTTTATCTTAAATAACATCGTTTTTCTTCAGGTGACTGGCTGCTCTTTCCAGGTCTCTTTATGAAGGACCACCCATGGTGGAGACCAAGAACTTCTTGGGGATGTTAGTGGAGAAGAGAGGTTAAGAGTCTGACCCCTAGAGCCAAAGTACCTGGATGGTATGTCATGACCTTGGGCAAACTATTGTACCTTTCTATGCCTCTGTCTCCCCACATGTAAAATGGGGATGAGAATAATAATAGCACATATTTCATAAGATTGTTGTGATATGTAAGTTAATGAAGCACTTAAAACAGTACCTGGGAAAGGAAATTTAAAACCACAATGGGATATTCCCACCCATGAGAACAGCTAAATATTAAAAGGCCGACCATACCAAGGCAGACAAGCATGAGTAACAACTGGAACTCTTATATATTTTTGGTGGGAATAGAATGATATAACCACTTTGGAAAACAGGTTGGCGGTTTCTTATAAAATGAAACATATACACAAAATGCTTAAATATGAAAAATGCACATCTTCACAAAAATGAAATGCATACTTACTGTGTGGCCCAACCACTCTACTACCAAGTGAAATAAAAATATAAGATCACAAAAGATAGGTACATGAATGTTTGTAATAGCATTATTCGTAAGAGCTAAAAAGTAAACAACTCCCAATGGCCATCAACGGGTGAATGAAGAAACAAAATGTGGTGGGTCCATGCAGTGGGACGAACTATTTTTTTTTTTTTTTAAAGATTATTTATTTATTTATTTGACAGAGAGAGATCACAAGTAGACAGAGAGGCAGGCAGAGAGAGAGAGAGAGGGAAGCAGGCTCCCTGCTAAGCAGAGAGCCCGATGCGGGACTCGATCCCAGGACCCTGAGATCACGACCCGAGCCGAAAGCAGCGGCTTAACCCACTGAGCCACCCAGGCGCCCGGGACGAACTATTGATACATGCGACAACATGCACGAATCTCAAAAAATTCTATGCTAAGTAATATCTCCAGAATTCTGGAGGGAAAACACAAATGTGGATGGAAGAATGAACTGCCATTTAATATTTGCAAGAAGTTCTCTGTCTCTAGAGCTCTATTCTAGCATAGGAACCACACAAGGGCAAGGCTCCTGGTTGGTTTTTCTCTGTGATGGATCCCAAGTACTGACACTTGTTTGGAACTCTAGTAATATGTACTGAATGCATGAGCCTTTGGGACATACCGTTTCTTTGACTTGATAAAACACAAAGACAGGCTTTTATATTTCCTAAAGGTATAGCAAATGTGCATACATTGTTCTTGGGGAAGATGCGGGCATCACTGTCATATGGATCCAAGCTTTTGAGATTGCTGGTTGGGAATGTGAAATTGCGTGCCCTTGTACCCTGTTACTGGGGGAAGTATGTACCTTCTCTCCGTCTATCTGTAGGTCTTTTATTTCAAGGCACGTGTGTAGCTAAATGTTATTTGACTGTGAATGAATGTAAAAGACATTGAGAAATTGTCTCTTGCTGTGGTGATGAGGGTGGAGTCCAGTTTTAGTTTAGTGAGGGGAAGAGTGTTGCTTCCAGGATCTGAGGGGTGGGTGGGACAAGAGGAAGGGCCTGATTTAATGAGAGACTATGTGGGACCCTAGACATAGCTGGGCTGCTTTGGGACCAAAGTAAAGATGTGTGGTGTTGAGAGGGAGGAAAGGACATCCTTGACCTCTTCAGACAGAACCAAAATCTGCTCTGGCATGTGGACGAATGAGCAGGGAGCCAGGGAGGGAACATTTCTGGTAGGATGCTCATGGTCTCCAGGGGCACCACTGGCAGCGGCCATGGTGATACTCCCTCAGGTGTTTGGAACAGGAAGTGAAGGACATGGCAGATGTTGTAGGGAAACCTTGAATTTTAGTCCATTTTCATAGAAGAAGAACAGATCCTAAGGAATTTGCTAGCATCATTGAGAAGGGCCCTACACCCTGAAGACTGAATCAGAAGGACTGAATTGTGTGCCTGAATGGTGTGATTCCAGGGACGTTCAGCTACAATGATGAAGCCCCTATTATCTCCTCCCGTGAGGACTCCTAGGGCAACCTCCTACCCTTCTATGGATCCAGATGTATCAAACAAGAGGGGCTAGATTTTGCCACAGCAACAAACAACCCCAAATTCTCCATGGCTAGTTACGCAAATTTACTTCTGACTTGTCACTATAGTCAACTACTGGTTGGCTGGGGGCTCTGCTCCATGTCTCTTCACTCTGGACGAGGCTGACACTGGTCTGCTGCTCAGGAAGGAGTACTCCGAAGAGTCTCACACTGATGACCACTGAGCTCATATCTCAATGAACAGACCCACTCCTATCTCTCTACCTTACCACAGAGCAGCCTAGAATCACCACTGTATCATAGAGCCCAAAGCAAGACGCTAGAAATAATCATCACTGCCATATCAGGACTCTCCACCTGCCATAACATATTCCATTTCCCCCTCTCTGACAATGCCCTGGCTTCTCCTAGTCTCCTCTTATCTATTAAAAGGCAAAACTAACCTGTCTAGTGTCCATTCTCCCAGGATCCTATGCTCTACTCTCCATGGTGACATCTGACTAAATTGATCAACTAGTTCGGATTGGGTTAATAAGTACAAGTGTCTCACAGATTAGGTTGCTGTGACCGAATTGTGTGCTCCCCACCTCCAGATTAACATGTTGAGATCCTAACCCTTATGGTGTGGTATTTGGAGATGGGGGTCTTTAGGAGATAATTAGATTTACACGAGGTCATGAGGCTGGAGTCTTCATATGGGATTAGTAAGAAGAGACACCAGAGTTTACTCCCTCGTTCTCTCCACATTGTGAGGATACAATGAGAAGGTGGCCAGTGCAAACCAAGAAGAGAGTCCTTGGGGCGCCTGGGTGGCTCAGTGGGTTAAAGCCTCTGCCTTCGGCTTGGGTCATGATCCCAGGGTCCTGGGATCAATCCCCGTATCAGGCTCTCCGCTCAGTGGGGAGCCTGCTTCCCCCCAACCCCGTGCCTACTTGTGATCTCTATCTGTCAAATAAATAAATAAATAACATTAAAACAGGAGAGTCCTCACCAGGAACCAAATGGGCTGGCACCTCAATATTGGACTTCCCAGTCCAGAGAAACAGAACTGTGAGAAATAGAACTGTGAGAAATAAATTCTTGTTTTAGCACTCAGGCTATGGTACTTCTATTATAGCAGCCCAAGCTTTGGGATCTCTAAGGTAGGAGCCCTGCATTTAAAGAAGGGCTACTTGGAGACAAAAACTTGAGCTCAGACATGGAGGGAAGCTCTTTGAGGATAACGGTTCAGAGTGCCTGGGTCCTCTGAGGCTCTGAACTCCCCCGACACAAGCTCAGCTACAAACACATGCATCGCAAGTTATATGCTGCAAAAGCAATGTGGAGGAAGCAACGGGGACTGCCCTAGGAATCAGAATTTTCAGATTTCTGCCTCCACAACAGGTGAGCTGTTGACCCAGGAACAAATCACAAGCTGTCTGAGCTTCAGGTTTGTATTTCCCGCCTGTAAAGTAGGAAAACTGCCTTTGCCCTGCTTCCCTGTGAAGTCATTGTGAAGCTCAAATGAGATGTTCTGAAAAGTCCTGAATATAATCCCATTATTCCCACGAGATGTTTATTCATTCTGGGAGTAGGAAGGAAAACAGGACCATAGGTGGACATAAACAGGATCACAGGTGGACATGCAAAGGGCCAACTATTCCCATCAAAGGCTTTCTGACAATCGGGGACCCCTGGAGGCTAAGGGGTATTCACCAACAGCCAACTACAGGCATAACAAGCCGGTAATGCCAGTTCTCTGGCACGGGAACCCTGATGCCCACACCCTCAGCCCAGGCCCCTCAAGTTACCCCCCCCCCAACTCAAACAGCCCTGCAAGAGAGCTTTTTTTGCCTTTATAACTTGTCACCTTTTGGCACACAACAGACAACTGATTCTCATTATTTGCAGATGCCATATTTGTGAATTCGCCTACTTGCTAAAAATTTATAACCCCCAAATCAACACATGTAGCATTGGTGTGGGGGTTACAAGTCATTTGTGGACATGCACAGAGTCCTGAAAAACTGAGTCGCCCAAAGACAACATTCCCAATGGAGTTCAAACAAAGCAATGTTTTGCCTTTCTATTTTTGTTCTCCTTCTATAGACAAGTGTCCTTTCTGTGATCTACTTACTGCTGCTTTATTTACTGAGTTTCTGTGCTTTCTGTTGGTGATCTCATTGTTTAAAATGGCTCCAAGAGTAGGGCTGAAGTGTTGCCGGGTGTTCCTAAGTGCAAAAGTCTGTGATGAGCCTTACAGAGAAAATATGTGTGTTGGATAAACCTCATCAGGCATAAACTCTAATGCTGTTGGCCATGAGTTCAAGGTCAACGAATCAGTAGTATATATTCAACAGAGTGTCTTTCAATAGAAACACATATAGAACAAGGTATATATTGATTGGTGGATGAGTGTTGTGACAGGCTCCCAAGAACCTAACCTTGTATTTCCCCTAGAAGCTGCTGCTAAGTATTTGCCAACTCAGTGTTTGGGGCATCTTTATCAAACTACCACCAATAAAGAAAACAGACTGTACCTTGTTCTCTTATTTGCTGTCTGTCTCCCCCACTAAATGCAAGCTCATGAGGGCAGAGATTTTTGTCTTTTTAAAATTCAATCTGCTATGTTCTTAGCTGCATCCCTGGTCACTCTGTGCCAAGCACAGAGCAGGTACTTGGTGAATATTTGTGGAATGAGTGAGTGAGAAGGGAAGAGTGGGGCTCAAATCTATAGCACGCGCCCACCTGTAAGTAGAATGTATTCCTGCTTTCCCTATAACTGGCTTTCTCCCCACGACACACAGAACAGCAGCCTCTGCCTGGTACTTATCCTGGCTGTGCTCCGTGTCAGGAAGACACTTTCCTCATTTCCCTGACCTCTTATACATCCTGTTTGATCCTGTCTATAGTATATCTAATTACTCCCTACTTCGCCCACGTAACAGGTGGGGGTGAGATGGGTTGTATTTGATTACATATCTTTCAATCCTAGTACATGGGGAGACTGAGAGAGCATGAGCCTGGCTAATTCATCTATGGTTTTTGGCTCCTTGGCTCATGGACCTATGGTAAATATGTGGCAGTTGTTACATACAAATGTGTTCTATGAATGAATTAACAAATGAATTAAAAAAAAAAAACAGACAAACTCCCAAACTATGCCTATTTTACCAGAATAGGATTTCTCTACTCAAATCATCCCCATTGAGCTCTGTCTCTTGCCTCTCTGATATTTGTGTCTGCATGGAAGTGGTGGCCACAAGAACAGCCAAAGACAGATGGCCCCAGCAGCCCCAATCTAACATCTCCCCAGATTGGCAGTCTCAGAAGAAAGAACCTCTATTCCTCCAGGTACACATATCAAACCCAGAGAAGAAGCTGATTGGTCTTCTCTTCCCATGTCCACCTTCTACCCAAACACTTTTTAGCTTTCTGATGTCTTTTTAAGTGCATCTACATCTCCCTGGTGACCATCTAAAGAATTCATTCATTACTCCACAAAGCTGGTGCTAGAGACTGAACGTTTGCATAACCCCCAAATTCATGTTGAAACCTAATCCCTGGCATGATGCTACTTGACATAGGATCTTTCGGACGTGATTAGGTCAAGAAAGTGGAGCCCTCATGAATAGGATTATCACCCTTATAAAAGAGACCACAAAGAAATTCTACCTCTTCTGACCCTGAGGGCATAGCAAAAAGACAGTCTACTATGAAACAGGAAGTGGGCTCTCACTAGACATGGAATCTGCTGGCCTCTTGGTCTTGGACTTCCCAGCCTCCAGAACTGTGAGAAATAAAGTTTTGTGTTTTAAGCCATCCCCTCTATATTTTGTTATGGCAGCCTGAACGGACTAAGACAGCTAGGCTGGACAAATGCAGAGCTCACTGCACACACTTCCTTTCCCAAGGGTCCAGGATCCTCTGGGTGAGGGCCTAGAGAGAGCTGATTACGTTTCATGGTAATGTCCTACTGAGAAGTGTGAAGGAAGTTCATGCTTCCCTGCAATGCCATTGTTCCAGAAGACCTGGCTGACAAGTCCGGAAAAATAAGCAGTTCTCGCTCCAAATGAGAGACCTATGTGAATTACACAAGCGGAAAATTGCTAGACCAAAAGAAACCTGGTTCATCCCCCCACCTTCAAGAGCTAGTAAAATTTAGGCTATCCAGGAAAGAAGAGCCTCCATAAGAATTATCCTCATCCTCATCATGATAAACTGTAGCTTTTGAAAAGTTCGGTTCCTTACCCACAAGATGAGTATCCCCCCCAGGGCTGTTTACAAGGTAAAATAAAATTAAATAAATAACAATATGATTTGGGTAGCAAGTAT
This sequence comes from Meles meles, assembly GCF_922984935.1. Classification (NCBI taxonomy): domain Eukaryota; kingdom Metazoa; phylum Chordata; class Mammalia; order Carnivora; family Mustelidae; genus Meles; species Meles meles. The sequence goes on along the minus strand of NC_060080.1, from coordinate 39,697,364 downwards.
CAGGCTGAAACAACGGAGGCACTCCCCAAATTTCAAATTTCAAACTGCTCTGCCATAATCAGCCTCTATCCCACCACAGTGGGGCAGAAAAGTTCATGAACAGTAGCTTAAATGAATATAAACACACACATTTATTCTGGATGTTGCTATTCTTTTCGTTCAACGATCAGGTGCTATTAGTTTAACATAATAATCTTTTGCTTTCATAGTTTAGTGGATTCAGTTTAAGATGGTCAATTCAAGGAGAAGATCAACATTAATCAGTTGAGCCAGCTGAGTGTGTAAAACTGGAAATTCTGGCTTCTGCGGCTAGCTTTATTTTCAGTTTGCTTTCTCTCCTTGGTAGCCTGGAGAGATCTTTTTTTTTTTTTCTCTCTTTTTAGTCATTTTAATTCAGAATTAATTAAAACCATTTCTTTCTCTCTCCAGGCAGAGGCAGGTTCTGTGGAAGTTGGATGAATTACTACCATAAACTCTAATGAATCCTCCCGGAGACCAGTTACTGTGATGAGCTCAGGCTAGCCACAGCACAGGAGGGCAAGGCTTCCAGAAGAGTTGGATGTGGAGGTGGGAAGCATTTAAACTCAGAGCCAGGCCCATAAGAAAAGGCCCCGAAAAGGCCGCTTTGTCTGTTCTTACTGTTGAGCTCATTAAAGTGGATTACCACCAGCACAAGCAACCCCCAGATCACGAACTTTGTTGCGCTGCAAGATCCCTTTAGAGTCTGTTGTAGAAGCAAGCTTGCATTTCCCCATGGAAACTGGGCTGCCTGTACGCGGTTAGGTCAGGTCGGGATCAGCACGCCTTCTGATTAACCCACAAAGCTGCTCCTGAGTGCTTGCAGCCTGAATTCTGGAAGCCGGGAGCAGGGAGTCTGCGTGGTCCTGGTACATGGCTGTTCTTTTCCAAAGTACGTTGCCAGCCTGGAACAGAGAGTGTTAACTGGGGACCCACAGATGCTTTGTTGACCCTCAAAAGTTTGGGTCAACATGGGTTTATGTGTGCATCTGAGCACTGTTCCAGGGAGTGGATGTTAAGCTTGCTTGTGACTCAGAGATGCCACTGACAACTCACCAGCCCTACCCTCCCCCACCCTCATCCGGGAACATAGTAGAGTTAACTGTGCCACAGTCTGGGCATATCTGTCTGTCCAGATGCCCCTCTAGCCTTTCATGCCCCACAGCTCCCCATTCCGCACCCCCCCCCCCGCCACTGCCACCCGAGCTAGGGCAGCAGAGCTGTGTGCCTTAGTGGGGCTTCACCACCACTTGATGGGGGTAGTCAGGATGCAGATTTCTGGCCCTACTCTTTGGATAGATTTGGAGCAAGAGTTGGGGGGATGCACCTGTCTCGGCCCCCCAACCCCAAAACTTGGTTGTTAGTTGTTAGCCACTGAAAGGGGTGGGGTGGGGGCCAGGAGGGGAAGCTCAGCCCAGCCTCGGCTGCAACTTGGCCACGGTTAACCTGGGGTCAGCTCTGCCCCACCCCTGCCACTTATTGGTTAGTTGGGAGCTGCGTTAGTCTGAGGGACTATCCACATACCATGTCCATTCACATTGTTTCTTCTTCCTGAACAGAATCTTCTCTCTTTAGGAAAGCATCTCCTGACTTCCAGATAGGAGCAGTGCTCCTGTCCCTCACACACTCTCTGAACTCCCAGAAGTTTCCTTGGGATGGAAGTTTCCATGAATGATTACCTCTTTGTGATATTGATGAGCTCCCCAGGGTAGGGACAATATGTATTCCAAACAGCCCCATTGGCTCCCTGCTACCTGCACGTAGTAAGTGCCCATTTGTTGAATGAAAGGCTGACTATATGCTAAGGACTGGGAAATTTTCTTTTCAAGTCCCCAAATTGGGACAGCAGTCCGAGATATATATATTTATTTATTGCTTTGGCTATTGGGCAGATTTTTTAAAAAATATTACTTTTATTTATTTATTTGACAGACAGAGATCACAAGTAGGCAGAGAGGCAGGCAGAGAGAGAGGAGGAAGCAGGCTCCGTGCTGAGCAGAGAACCCAATGTGGGGCTTGATCCCAGGACCCTGGGATCATGACCTGAGCCAAAGGCAGAGGTTTTAACCCACTGAGCCACCCAGGTGCCCTGGGCAGAATATTTAAAAAGGGGATCATATCAGAGAATACAGAAGGCAGAGAGGCCTTAGTTATAAACCTCAAATATTGAGGCAGCATCTCAAACACCCAGTCTTTGAAAATATTTCAGGCCAAGACAGCCCTCTTCACATCTTATCCTAATTTCCTCTATCTCTGGCTTTGGCAAACTTCTACAAATATCCCTAAACACTATCTGGCATTTTCTCAGAGATCACTGGAAGGCCTTCCTGTCAGCACTGTGAGGTTTGTGCAGAAATATCTGAAGTGAGGACCAAATTTGTCACACGATACTGGGTTGTTGTTTTTTTTTTTTCCGATTTCATCCTTAACACTGTTCTCCCGTCAATCAATGAGTGATAGAATTAGATCGATTCAAACATGATATTCTAGCCTAGCAAAGATTTCCCAATTAAAAGAGCATCAATGTGTGTTTCTTTGAATCTAAGCAGAGTCTTAGCTTTGCAAACCATATATCTCTTTCCTCTCTCTGAGGGACAAGGACACATCCTAGCATCAGTAGCAGCACCACTGGTGGGATGGGGAGGTGGGGGAGTGTAGTGGCATGAACATTGTCCCCCAGAATCCATATCTACCCAGACCTCAGAATGTGACCTTAATTGGAAATAGAGTCTTATAGATATAAGTAGTTAAGATGAGATCGTACTAGATTAGGCCAGTCTTAGGACTTAGGACCAAGGACTGCTGTCCTTAGAAGAAGAGAAGACACACAGAGACACACAGGAAGAAGGTCACGTGATGGTGGAGACAGGGATTGGAGTGAGGCATCCAGAAGCCAACGAACACCAAGGACTGCCAGCCACCACCAGAAGCTAGGACAGATTCTCCCTCAGAGTCTCCAAAAGGAACCAACCCAGCCAACACCTTGATTTTAGACTTCGGGTTTCCAGAACTGTGAGAAAATAAATTTCTACTGTTTTAAGCTACCCATTTGGTGCTCTAATTTGTTATAACAGCTCTAGGAAACTAATATGAATGGCTGCCTTGAGAATTCCCAAGGAGCTGCCTTGGTGTCTCCATGTTCTCTGTGGTCTGGGCTCTTCCTGCACCATGTACAGGACTCTGGGTGGGAATCACAGTCGTATGAGCAAAGCACACAGGGCTGTGGGTTTGTGACAGCTAGCCACAGGGCAACCCTCTGAAAATAACTCTGTACAAAGTCCAATCATGGGCCCAGGGATAGGATACGATGCAGATCTAGTTGCCCCCTCTACAGTGGAGATGATAATATGGCCCCGGTATGCAGGTAATGTTAGCAAATGAGCAGAATTTTGCTAACCATAGGCAAGGCTGGATGTCAGGGAGAGAACAAGGACGCAAAAGCATTTGGAGGTTATGATCCAGTTCTTATTACTAATGTAATGATAAAAACTATAGCATTTATCAGGCACATAGCACACCAGACACAACGCTAAGACTTTACAAGTCTTGTTTTAGCCTCACATCAGGCTTTTTGACATAAATAACATGTTCAAGTTCAGAAGGCATAATAAGTAACAGAGAAGGTCAGAGAAGACATGTGCACATTGAAAGAAAGAAGAAACAAGAGAGCTAAAGATGGTATGTGCTTAGGATGCGACTTAGCAGAAGCAACATGCAATGGAGAAAAGTCTGTAAAATACAGGCAAAAAATAGTTCCAACCTCTGGGGTTGTTCTGAAGCCCAAATGAGCTGTTTCAAAGGATTTTTTTCTTTAAGTGTCCAGCAGAGAGTAAGCTCTCAATGAGCTTACTTATTGAGTACAATCTAATTATTAGTCGTATGGGTGAGGCAGAGAGCCTGAGGCTTCTAGACAGAAAGACTATCTCCAGGAAAGTAGAGATATTGGAGTGGGTATATTTTATTCCGGAGCCAGAGATCTACACTGAGCAGGGAGATGAGGAAAGCAGATACGTGGGTCTAAATTAAATAGAAAGTGATGATCTGTGATCTTCTGAGCCAAGGGGTCCACAGAGTTGCTGGGGGAGTGGTGTTCCATCCAGTGGTGGATGTTCTAGGCTCTTCCCTATTCCCCCCTACTCTGAGCCAAACTGAACTGTATTCACCCACAGACTTCCTTATGGGATTATGTCTGAACAAAAGGACTCTGATTCCTAGCTTTGGCCCTCCTAGCCCCGTGAAGTTAGGCCATCACCTTTCAAAGCCTCAGTGTCCCCCACTGTGAGATGAGGGCAATATTAGCAATTATCTCCCAGGGTAGTCAGGAGCAGTGAATGGTTCTACACGTCAAAATTTAGAATACTACTGACAGCTAGTACTAGCGAAAGGATTCTGCCACCACCTTACAGAGGAGGAAGGTGCTGTTCAGAGATAGGAGGTGACTCCTTGAGGATCCCAGACTGGCTCATAGCAAAGCCAAGCCAAACTGATCTTTGACCAGTTAGATCCAGTCCCATAAACCTGGACCCACCCTTCCTCTATGCTAGACACTGTGCTAAGGGCCTTAAGAATAAAACTCACTTAAGCTCCCGAGAGTCCTAGGAGGTGAGTTTGTTATTCTCCCATTTTACAGATAAGGACACTGAGGCCCAGAATAGTAAGTAACTTGCCTGGAGGGGGTCAGAGCTGGTTAGCTGGCAGAGCTGGGAGGCAACTGAGGCAGGCTGGTACCAGACTGTTAAAGTTGGCCCAGCCAAGTGACATATATCTATATGTAATGAGGAGAGCTGAAATATAAATTCAGGGACAGAGAAAGGTGGTTTGCTGGGATGTTTGTAGGACAGGCTGCCCTGGGGCTGTCTTGGTGAATCAGCTCAGCGAGAACAGCGTCCTCATAGACTGCCCTTGCTGAGTCTCCTTTGCCGGTCCCCAGGTGGCCCTTACCGGGAGCATCCTTCCCTGGCTTCCACTGGATGAAGATCAGCCCGGCTTCTCAAGTCCTGGGTTCGAAGCCCAGCTCTGCGTGCTGACTGTGGGCAGATTATTTAACCTCCCTACTCCCCAATCACATCAGGGGAGTGTTTCACTCCCTCCCAACATCAAATGTTGATGTGATCAACATTTTTCCTCTAAAATAGGAATAGCTTTCTCGTTTTGTTTGCTAGTTTGTTTGCATGCTTTGTTTTGGTTATTTTTTTGTTTTTGTTGTTTGGTTTTTGTGTGTGTGTTTTGTTTGTTTGTTTGTTTTTGTTTTTGCTTTACTCGGAGGATTACACTGACAGTATCTTTAAAGCAAGGGGCATGTAAGTATTCCCTGAATTCCCGCTGCTTTTCTGCCAGCCCCACCCTGCTAAGCCCCTCCTCACGTACCCACACCTTCCCTCTAATTGCAGAACCCTGCGCCCGGGCTCTTTGCTGCCAACAGCCCTCCATCAGATGAGAAAATACTCGACTCAAATGGAAGTTAATGGATCCAAACGTAATGACAGCAACTAGCATTTAGCACACTGTTACGTACCAAGCTGGAGGTAAGCGCTTTAAATGCATCTTCTTGTGAAATCGTGACACTAATCCTGCAGTTTCCCGAGGTTTCAGAGTCGGTGAGTAGCTTGCCTGAGGTCACGCCAGCGTCAGAGCCGGACCCAGCAATCCGACCCCCAGCGGGCAGAGGGCCTGCGCCCCCACGGTGGGTCCCACCGGGCGGCCGGATTTCCTCCCCCAGCTAGCACACTCTAGCCAAGAGGTGGGCGATGCGCGGCCCGGGGGACGAGACTCCCCCGGGACTGGCCTGGGGCTGGTGCGCCCCCTGGGGGAGCCGGCGGGGAGAGCCCAAGAAAAGCAACGGCGGCGGGTGGGGAGGAAGCCCCGAGGCTTGGAAGCCCCTGCTGCCTTCAGCGGGGTTCGGCTCTTCGCGAGGGACGGCAATTAAGTGAGGTCCCCAAGTTAACCCCAAGTTCAAACCCGGACTGTCCGAATACTTGGGCCCTGTGGGTCAGGAACAAGTGGGTGAGAATTTCAAAACGAGAGAGTCTCGGAGCAGCCGGCTTTACAGGCGACAGGTCATCCCCTGGTGCTGGTCCCCTGACATCACCTTCAGTCCTGCGCTGCTGAGGTGAAAGCTGTTCACGTCCAACTCAGAGGTTGTCCACGAGAGGAACGGGACGATGGACTATGCAGAGAAAAAAATTGCAAGTGTAGAGGACTGCTTGATGCTCAAAAGCATTCCTGCTTAGGACACAAAGTTGGAATTAAGAGAAAATTCTGAAGTTTCTGTGTCAAGAATCAATGATACTATGACAGGTACCTCTCTAGGGGAAAGTGCCCTGTGGGAATCTTCCCACACGTGGGGTTTATCTAAGGATTACAGAAGCACATTTGGAGGGAATATTGAGAAAGATAAGGGTGAGCTAGCTTAGTGGTTCTCAAATTATGGTCCCTGACCAACACCTGTAGCATCACCTGGGATCTTGTTAAAAACGCAGATCTGGGGATCCTATCTGGATCTCCTGCATTAGAAACTCTATGGATGGGGCCCAGGAATCTGTATTTTAAAAAGCCCTCCTCTCCCAACACCCCATACCTCCATCCTCCCTACCCCCACCTCTGGATTCTGATGTAAGCTCAAGTTTGAGAAACACTTGTCTGAGATCATCGTATTCTGGTTGTTTTTGTCCTCTGTATGTTTGTCACACGGTATTAGTTTTATTACTGGTACTATCACAATACAGCATTCCTTAATTAGGCACTGGGGAGTCAAAACAAAAATGAACGAGACATGGTATCTTCTCAGTAGAAATTCACAGTCTGGCGGGAAACCTGATTGTAACCCAGACAAACTGTGATCTGCTCTACAGCTAAGGGATAAACATAATAAGGGCACAGAGGAGAGAGGGGATTCATTCTTACTGATAACCTGAGAAAAAGTGTTACTGAAACAGTGACATGTGATCTCGATCTTGAAGGATGTGTGTGATTTCCAGCAAGCAGAGGAGGAGGAATTTACCATTACTCAATAGTATTTCAACTACCCTTAAACGGAGGGTTTGTTTTGTTTTGTTTTGCGCTTGACAGAGCAGAATAGAAGTTATCCTTGGTGTCTCTTGTTTACCCAACAAGTCAGGCAACCTCATTTGCTGGTGATTGTGGATAATAACATGAAAGGGAAAATAAATGATGTTCATTAGTTTCCAACGGTAGTGACCACCCAAGGTCATGGCTGGGGACTGTTAACCCAGATGCCACTGGTTTGGAGTAGAGGAGTACTATGCAGAAAGAATTACCTGGATCAGATGCCTGAAAGGGAGAGAGGGAAATGGAGACAGCAACAGAGAGGAGAGAAGGAGTAGAGAAGGAATTGACTGAACAGATGGCTGATGCATAGAAGCCAGCGGAAGAGAAGAAGATGCAATGGTCCAGGAGTACCTATACTTTGCCTCCTAAATTAAATGTCAGTAAGGCTTTGAACCTTAAAGCTTAAAAGGGAATTTAAGTCAGAGTTTCAGTTATGTAACACTGCAACCTAGGCTGTTTGGGGCTGGCAGAGCTGAGATCCAAGCTGGCTTGAGGAATCAGGCTGCATTAGTCATGAGAGAAATCAGGGCCATCTAGCCCCTGGATCAGTCAGGGTCCATTCAGAAAAGCGAAACCCCACAACAACTTGAACAGGGAAAGTTTAATACAAAGGAGTATTAACTATGACAGTGGATTGGAGTAATAAGGGGTTGGCTAGAAAGGAGCCGAGAGAACTCCAGAGAATCTAGGAATTGTGACTGCAGAGAGCGGCTGTGAGCCCTAGGGCTGCCATGGGGCATGGGATAGCCGGGCTGCTGAGATGCTGGGATTGGCCCTCTCGGGTGCTGGGGCAAGCTGCTTACGGCCAGGTCTCCCCGGAAGTGTGGTGTTGGCACCTTCATGGTGCACCAGGAGCCTGGGGTTGGAGAAGCTTTCCTCCTGCAAGAACCTCCCGAGCAAGAATGTAGGACCCAGAGGCAAAACTCTTTCCTTCTGCAGGGTCTCTCTAGAGCCCCCTGCTGATCAAGCTTTCTCGGGAAAGGAAAAATGTTTCAACGTCCCAGCTCCGTTTTCCCAGAGCAGTCAAAAAGGATGACTCTGAAGCTGAAAAGCAGCAACATGATAACCAGCACGCTCTAAAGCTATTTCAGGATATTCGGGACACTGAAAAATGGCATCCTTTGGTTTAAACAGGGCTCACACGACGAGTAGGAAACAGCCTAAACTTGTCTACAGTTGGAGCTTTGGGGCTGGCAGAGACTTGTCTGATGGACACTTGCCCATGTGTGCATAAAAACTCTTTAGAACTCACGCTCTTGAAGGTAGGGTTTCCACTCCTAAAGACCGGTGATAAGTGTGTGCAAACATCCGATGATTGCTGTGCCGTTAGTAAGAGAGAAGAAAGTCCTTAACAGTCTGACAACAGGAGGATGGTTAAATGGATTACAGAGCGTTTACAAGATGGAATATTATGCGGTCATTAAAAATGCTATTTTAAAAGCAAGTTTTATGGGAATTGTAAAATGCTCATGATAGAATATAAAAAGGGGGAAAAGACCAAAATAATATATCTGTAGGATATTCTCACTTATGTTAAAGTGTGTATATGTTTATAATGGGAGAGAAGAAAGTGGTAAGTGTTTATCTCTGGGTAGTGATTAATTTTTCTTTTCTTCCACATACTTATCTCTGTTTTCCATGATTCCTAGACTGAGCATGTATCACTTTTACAATTAAAAGAAAACACATGATACATTTTAAGGAATATGCATGTCACCCACATTCAGTAGCTGGAGGGAAGCTTGATACCACCCTTCCTTCTGGGAACTTAACTTCAAGATCTAATTTCTCTCCAGGAGCACAATTAACTGCCTATTTACAGCTCTGGGGGAGATGGGGCTGGGGATCCACTATTGCCTTTTTTCATTTCCTCTTCCCCGATCTCTTGACTATTTCCTTTCTTTGTGCAGGAGGAGAGAGAACGAAAACATGCAGCCGTGTGATCACATGATCTTAGGAAACTTGGCTCTAGCCAGCTGGCCACAGGGGATTCCACAGTGTGTTTATGGCCTGTAAACACCTCCCTCCTTCCTCCCTCCAATCCCCCATCTTGAGCTGCTGGATATTTACCAGTTCATTTTTACCCATGTTCCCTCTTGAAACAATCATAGGGAAAGATGAGATGACTTTTTCTTAGATTTTCACTTTCCAGATCCACATTCCATAATCCTGTTTGTTTGTTTGAACAGAACTCAGTTATGGTAGAGAAATGCAAGCTACATAACAGTAAAATCTAATGTTCGTATCCATGATTAAAGTGTATTAATCAATATCCATTTGAATAGCTTCCTGTGTAATAAAAAGGAATCACGTTTTTGTAGGACACTTTGAGTAAATCATCGTGTGACCAACTCCTTCCTCTTCTCATGAGTCTGAGGCAAGACCAGCAATTTTTTTTTAAAGATTTAATTTATTTGACAGAGAGAGAGATCACAAGTAGGCAGAGAGGCAGACAGAGAGAGAGGGGGAAGCAGGCTCCCTGCTGAGCAGAGAGCCTGTTTCTCGGGGCTCCATCCCAGGACCCTGAGATCATGACCTGAGCCGAAGGCAGAGGCTTAACCCTCTGAGCCACCCAGGCGCCCCTAAGACCAGCAATTTAATGACAGATATCACTCAGGAAATAATGGGAAGGTCACAGAGAGAGGTGTTTGAAGCTAGGAACCAGTATGTCCCTGCCCACCGCCACCACACACACTCAAGGAGAGACGGAGATTCCCTCTGGCCTGTGGAATAGAAGACCCTGTAGAGAAGCAGGAGAACTAGAGGCTAGAGGGAGTCCCAGGGCAGAGTGTCATTTCCCACTCGCGTTAGATCCAACTGAGTGGAAACCAATAGTCTAGCACTGTCCAGTGGGGAGCTGAAAGCGGAAGAGCCCTGTTCCTCCCTGCCCTCCAGAACTTTGGTACCTCACAGGAATTTCTCATGCCCTCATGCAGTGGGAGCCGTAGAGTAAAAATGGAGAAGAGGGATGCCAGGGATCTAGAGGCACCGAGAAAGCCTCACCTAATTTCTCATGGCTTGAAATGACCTTGGGGAGCCACCAGCTATGTTTTCCTAAGCCCCTATCCCCTAGAAAGGTACAGAAATTAAATGAAAAGAGAGAAATGCTAACCTGTTGGGTATCTTGGTCATAAGAAGGGGATGCTGTAGAAAGTGGTGTAGCCATATGAAGACCTGGCCAAGAGCCTAACCCTTGCTATAGTGGATACTGTGGTGCTCCCCCATAGTCTCTCTCAAGAGGATGCGCCCACCTCCCAGCTGCTGAGAACACTGGTGGCTGACCATTAGTCAGTGGGAATCGCCCTGGCGTGGGAACTGACCCTTGGGTAGGAGAAGCCTACAGCTAGAGACTGACCGATGCAGGGATCCAAAGCCCAGCCTCCCTGGCTTCCATTTGGAATCATTCTAAAAGGTCATTGCAAGTCCAGACAGAGCCTCTCCCAGCAGGGGCCCAGGCATCAGCTGCAACCACACTGGAGGCCGACTTCTGTCTGCACATTCCTACCTTCCTCATTTCCTTTCAGATGCCTTTTGTGTGGGTAGACAGTGTACAGTTCTCCATCTCAGAAAGGAAATTTATTCTAGGAGAATCTGTGCGAGGAGTGGTCCTAGGAAGCCAACTCTAAAAAGGAACCTGAGAGGTGGATCGTTTGTTGGCTAGCGGGCAGTGAGGACCCTGTTACTGATGGTTGGCAGAATACAGATAGCCCCTGGCCCACTGGAACTGTGCGGCAGTTCACACTCTCACCAGTGGTGAAGTAGAAGGGGCACGCCGGAAGATACAATAATCTCAGCACTGGAGAAGCAGGAGGGAGATGGCAACTGGAAGGACTACAGAATTAGATGACTGTTGCTGGGAGCTCTGAAGTCATTGAAGAGAGAAAATGATCAGCACGAGGGGGTCGCTCACCAACTCAAGGCAAAATGTGAAAGCCAGAGGGCCTCTTCAGCAGCCCTGAATGAGCCTCTTATCTCCTGCAGCCAGAGGGCACACAGGGCAGAAGACCAGACTCCAGCTCCGGACTAGATCAGAATGGTGGAGCATCAGAGAATGCTGTATTCTCCATGTGTTCCATGGCCTTCCTTGTGGCTTCCCCCAGTCAGGGACCTGCAAGGACAGGAGTGGGATCCTGAGACTTGCCATGGGGATATCTGGGTAGATGCAGTTGAGAACTTTGAATGCTCAGATTCCCCTACGTGCTTTGCAGAAGTAGCAGCGAACTTGGGCTAAGCCCTCTAGTGTTCGGTTTAGCAAGAATTTTTATAAACGACATCCTGAGGTGATTCATCCCTGAAAATACCTAGTGGAATGGGCAAGGTTGATATCATCTCTTCCACCCTTCAAAGGAGGGCATCTGGGTTCAGAGAGTGAGGAATTGCAAAGGAAGACTTTAACGTGGGACCCTGACAGCTACTGTAATGCCTTTCTCCTGAGGAAGGGAGGGGGGGTCGAGCTATGAGACCACCCATGTTGTATCTGCTCGTGGGGCTGCAACTAAAATACATCTTCCAGGGGCACCTGGGTGGCTCAGTGGGTTAAAGCCTCTGCCTTCAGCTCAGGTCGTGATCTCAGGGTCTTGGGATGGAACCCCACATCGAGCTCTCTGCTCAGCGGGGAGCCTGCTTCCTCCTCTCTCTCTACCTGCCTCTCTGCCTACTTGTGATCTCTGTCTGTCAAATAAATAAATAAAATCTTTAAAAAAAAATACATTTCCCAGGCCACTCCCCTTCCCCTCGGATTGGAGCCTTGTGACTGAGTTCTGGACCATGGACTATCGACGGAAGTCTGTAGCCATTTCTGGTATTTTCCTAAAATACCACCTCTGTGCCATCTCCACATTCTCCTCTCTCCCCTTAGTTAACCAGCAGATCTGTGTTGAAGTTGGGGCACTTCTGGGTATGTATCCATTTATCTGTACGGTTGTTCCATTTATGATAGAAAGTTAGGCATGGTAAGAAAAAATTAGCAAATCATAGGCAGGCATGTTTGGGGAAATCAGAGCCATGGTGCAAGCATGAGAAACACGGCCTTGTAACCCTTTACATTTTGATTTCAAACACAGGTATCGGGGCTCCTGGGTGGCTCAGTGGGTTAAGCCTCTGCCTTCGGCTCAGGTCATGATCCCAGGATCCTGGGATCGAGTCCCACATCGGGCTCTTTGCTCGGCAGAGAGCCTGCTTCCTCTTCTCTCTCTCTCTCTCTCTCTCTCTCTCTCTGCCTACTTGTGATCTTTCTCTGTCAAATGAATAAATAAAATTTAAAAAAAAATAAAAATAAAAAAAATAAAAAAAAACAATACAGGTATCATCACTGGGGTAAGCGTAAGATTGAAGAGATCAAGGAATGGGGGAATCTGGGGAGTCACCTCGGGAGAGCTCCCCTGGAGCATCCTGTGGAGGATGTAAAGATAATGGTGGGTGGGACGGGAAGAGCAGTTCAGGCTGGTCCCACTGGCCCAGGAATTAAGAACCCATGCAGTTAACGTGCATGTAACTGTTCCACATCAGGCCTGGGCCCCAAAATCTGAGTCAAGTCTCCTTGACGGCAGAACACATACCTCTCCACATCTGTGTCTCCTGGGCTGCACGCCTGGGGCCACACGCTCAGGAGTCCTTCGGGAATACTGGGTTCGGGAATTCTGCGGAAGAGTAGGGGACGTCTGGGTTTTCAGTGCTCCCTGAGCTCTGGGGGCCCCACATTCCCCTGGCAACCTCGGGTAAGCTACCTGCTGGAGTCCCTCTGGGAGGTGACGTTTTAGAGCCGCTTTCTCTGTAGCCCCTGGCTCCTACTGCTATGGGTGTGGGTGGGAGGGGTACGAGTGGGGAATTTCTCGCGGTGGGTCCAAAGGGGAGAGGCTGGCAGGGCAGGAGTGTCAGGGGAAACACCCATCTCTGCCTTCTGCGCCTGGGGCCTCCGGGGCAGCTGCAAGGTGAGGAAATTTGAGAAGAGGCAGATTGGGTTTGCTCCCCTGGCCCTCGAGGCAGTGCTGGGTAAAAAGAGGCAGGTGCCTTTCCCACATAGAGCGACAGCGTTGTCATCAATCTCTCTATGCCAGCTCCCGTGCTCAGCTCCTTGGATCCCTGAGAGGTCCTGAGGAGCATGCAGTCGAGCCAGGGAGGCAGTGGGTGAGCGACAATTACACATCTTAAAGCAAAGGAGGCAGAACAGAGGCCCCAGCCAGGGCCTGTGGGGCATAGACACAGGTGCATTGTTGGGAAGCTGCCTTGTGAGGTGGGGGCCCTGTCAGAACAGACACAGCTCAGATCTAGAGAGGCGGAGCAGGAGCGCCTGAGGAATCCCCCAGCACCCGCAGAGCCAGCCTGGCCCTCCTCTGGCCCTGTCGTCTACTGGAAAAGTGGAAGTGATCGTTTCTTTCTTCCCCCTCCCACCCCTTCCATCTTGTCCCTTCCTCATTTTCCCAGATGGCCAACCTTGGGCACCCCATCTGACTGAGCTTTTCTTGAGGCAGAGACGGTCTTAAGAGAGAGGTCTGTTGCCGTTACAACATGGGTCACCATGGAGGGGGTTATATGTGTGCCCGAGGGGCAGGGCCTCTGAGAATCAGATAGGGGACCCTTCCCCACCCACTCTCAAACTGAACGGGAAGAAGGAGCCTGGGAGCCTTGACATATTGTCACTGTCACTCTGCTCCAGGTTCCGTGAGATGGTACCCTCAGGCAGGCCTCAGGAGGATGATTGAGCACAGTAGAGAGGGAGGTGGAGACACCACTAGGGCTTTCCCCACCTCAGAAAAGATCCTTGGGTCCCTCAAGTGACCTCAAAACCAAAAAGTACCACACCTGGAGAGACACTGTAGGCCTGAACACTGAGGATAGTGGCAACTGGGATGAACTGGAGAGGAGAGACCCTTCTCTGATTCTCAAGGCTCTATCAACATTCTGGGTGCCGCCACACCCCAGCAGGGCAGCTTGACAGTGCCCATGGGGGATCTTATAGAAAGGGCCAAGTGACCGGGTCTTCGAGTCAGAACTAAGTTGATTTAAAGAAAATAAATGTAGCAGGGCGCCTGCGTGGCTCAGTTGGTTGAGCGACTGCCTTCGGCTCAGGTCATGATCCTGGACTTCCACGATCGAGCCCCGCATCGGGCTCCCAGCTCCTTGGGGAGTCTGCTTCTCCCTCTGACCTCCTTCTCTCTCATGCTCTCTCTCACTCATTCTCTCTCAAATAAATAAATAAAATCTTTAAAAATATATATAGCAGACCGAGACTCACACACCATTACATTTGTTTGATTAGGTAGCTGCCTCTTTCCTACCTCAGACTAATTACAAGTGGATTATCATTTGTATAAGCTAATGTAGGTATATGCATAGAGAGAAAGAAAAAGAGAGAGAGAGAGATCCGATAATGTCCTCCCCCACCACACACAAACACAGCCTCCCCTACTCTCCACATAGTGTGCCAGGTGTAACATTTGTTGCAATTAAAGAACCAACACTGACTCATCGTTATCACCCAAGGTCCATGGCTTACATCGGATTCATGTTTGACATTGTCCACTCTATGGGTTTTGGCAAATATACAATGACATCTCCCATCGTAGTGCCCTAAAAATGCTCTGTGCTTCGCCTGTTCATCACAACACACTGCTCCCCCACCCCCACTGTAACCACGGATCTTTTTACTGTCTCCATAGTTGGGTTTTTCCTAGAATGTCGTATAGTTGGAATCATACAAAATATAAAGCCTTATTGGATGGGCTTCTTTCACTTAGTAATCTGCATTTAAGATTCTTTTGTGTCTTTTCATGCTTTGATAGCTCTTCTATTTTTAGTGCTTAAAAATACATCATTGTCTGAACGAACCACAATTTATTTATCCATTCGTCACTGAAGAACATCTTGGTTGCTTCCATGTTTTGGCAATTGTGTATAAAGCTGTTAAATGCATCCACGGGCAGGTTTTTGTGTGAACATAAGCTTTCAGTTCCTTTGGGTATATACGTAGGTGTACTATTGCTGGATTGTATGGTAAGAGTATGTTCAGTTTTGTAAGAAACCACCAAGCTGTCTTCCAAAGTACCATTTTGCATTCCTACCAGCAGTGAATGAGAGTTCCTGTTGCCCCACATTCTCGTTAGCATTTGGCATTGCCATTGCTTTGGATTTTTTCATTCTAATAGGTGTGTAGTGGTATCTTACTGTTGTTTTAATGATGTTTAAATCTCTAAAGACATGATGTTGAACAACCTTTTACATGCTTACCTCTCATCTGTATTTCTTTGATGTTCTTTCTGTTCTGGTCTTTGGCCCATTTTTAATCAGGTTCATTTTCTTAATGTTGGATTTTAAGAGTGTTTGGTATATTTTGAATAATACTCATTTATATGACAGTTCTTCTGCAAATATTTTCTTCAGTCTGTGGCTGTCTTCTCATTACTCTTTTTTTTTTTTTTAAGATTCATTTATTTGAGAGAGAGAGCACGTGAGAAGGGGGAAGGAAAGGGGAGGGAAAGAGAGAGAATCCTAGGTGGACTCCATGCTCAGCACAGAGCCTGATGCAAGGTTTAATCCCAGGACCCTGAGATCATGACCCAAACCAAAACCAAGAGTTGGACTCTCAACCAACTGAGCCACCCAGGTGCCCCTGTCTTCTCACCTCTTGGCATTGTCTTTCACAGAACATTTTTAATTTTAATTAAGTCCAGATTATTATTTAACTTCATTCAAACTAGTTTTTAGTGTACCTTGAAAGTCCTTTTTTGACCTATGTGTTATTTGGAAGTGTATTGTTTAACCTCCAATTATTTTGTGATTTTTCCAGTTCTCTTTCTATTATTTATTTCTAATTCAGTTCCATTGTGGTCTGACAGATTTGTATGGTTTCTATTTTTTAAAGTTGTTAAGGTGTGTTTTATGGCCCAGAATGTCTGTCTTGGTAATATAGTACAGTTGTTGTTTTTTATTATGGGAAGAAAAGTATAATAAGTTGCATTTTCATCACTCAGGTTCAACAATTATTAACACATGGCCAGTCTTATTTCATTACTGATTTCTTGCTTCCTAACCTTTTAATTTTAATTTAATTTAATTTAATTTTTTAAGTAGGCTCCATGCTCAATATGGGACTTGAACTCACCATCCTGAGATCAAGAGTTGTATGCTCCACCAACTAAGCCACCCAGGCACCCTCTGGCCATTTTAAAGCAGACATAAATAGACATAATTTTATCCATAAATACTGCAATATATATTACAGCATAGTCATCGCCTTTGTGAATGTGATCCTTTGAGTTCAACAAAATCAGTCCATACTGAGACCCGCTGGTATCCTGCTTTTATTCACCCCCTTCTGTACCCTTACCCTTGGCCAAAGCTAGATAAATCTAATTTGGCTCTGTCCACTGAGAAGATGCCAGAGGCTGGTGATGTAAACATGGCTTTAGGTAACTATTTTGGGTGGGCGAGGGGACAGTGTTGCAGTTGGCAATCTGAATCCAGCTGTCACCACCAATGAGCCATGTAAACTTGAGCAAGGCATGTAACTTTTAGAACCCTGTCTTAGTTTTCCTCCGATTAAACAGAGATCATAAAACCTACTTCAACACATTGTTGGGAAGCTTAACTAAGATAGAAGTGAAAGCCATGTTAGTCAATATCATCCTGGCTTATGTAGCAACAAGAGCGTGTTAGGGAAGATTTTCCATTAGCGTTTGGTATAAGAACCTCTTTTGTACACAGGAAACTCTGTGTCTCTTTAGAGAAGAGAGCCTCCCCACCCCCATCCCATGAAACCACAAGCTCACAGGGCACTGATTCTCAGAACAAGGCTGAATTTGAGCTGTGATAGAGATTGGATCTTGAACATGGGACACCAGGCAACCCAAAAAAACCATCATGAATAAGGTATTATCTAAGCCACTGAGTCGTAAAGGTGGTTTTGTTCTCTTGGACTGGCTGATCCTTGGGTAAGGGGACATAATCACGGCCAGTCCCAACTTTATGTCTTCAGGGCGTGCAGCCAGAGGGAAAACTGGGCTCTTTTCCGAGTTCTAATGAGAAAAATCCCACAGAAAAACTCTGATTGTCCAGGCTTAGGTCCTGTGTCCATTGCTGGCCCAGTCATGATACCTTAGGAATTAATGCCTACCTTCTGCCACCAACCCTCACTGGCGGCCAGAAGCAGACTCATGGCTGGGATGCAGGGATAGTTTCCTAGAAGAAGGAGGTTGCTGTTACAAGCAGATGATATAAATAATTATATACCACACAGATGGAGGAAATACATGTCTGTGAAATTATTAGTATTTTTAAAGTTCTGTTTGCATGGTATCACTAATAATTATCTTTTACTCAGAATAAGGTATTTGTTTTTTAATATAAATAAGCAAATTATTTAATTCAAAGTTTCAGAATGAAAGTATTTTGATTCAATTATTATCAACAAATGACTGTGATTTTATAACTCAACTCATGCCCATGAGGTGACTATTTGTCTCATTTACTTCATGTAAGCTTCATACAGGACCTTATTAAGCCATGGCTTAGGATGAACAGAATTGAAGTCACCTTTCTTGTCTACTCCATAGTACATAGGGCTTCTTTCTTTCTGTGGTCACAAATGCCTATAATTCTCAGTATTATGTGAGATTGTCAAGTGAAAAAGTATGGATGGAAGAAAATACAAAAAAACTCTGAGGAATACTGCCTTCATAGGTGGGGCAACCAACGGAAGCCAGGGAAAGAAGCAGTGAAGGAGGAGTTAGAGAGGAAGCAGAGGCTGGAGAACACATGGCAGGTGTTACAAAAGTTGTAGGAAGGAGAGTGGCCTGGAGGTTGGCAAGTCCAAGATCAAGGTCCTGGCAGATCCACTTCAGTGTTTGGTCAGAGCCATCTTCCTGGTTCGTGGATGGCCGTGTTCTTATAACCTCACATGGCAGGAAAGGAGAGGGAGTTCCCTGGGACCTATTCTCATAAGAGCACTAATCCCGTTCGTGGGGGTCTACTCTCATGACCTAATCACCTACTTCCAAATGCTATCACAATGGGGATTAGGCTTCAACATACAAATTGGGTGGGGGGTGGGGAGAGAAGAGATACCAACATTCAATCTATAGCATATATCATGGCAATGGGCTCCATTAGTGATGTTGTCATTTGGGAGGGTGGGGGTCTTTTTAGAAAATACACTGTACAACTTGCCTAGAGACCAGATAGGAGACCTTCTGAACTCTAAGTCCTGGAGAGACTTCGATATCAACCAGGTGGCTGGTAGGCTTTTTTGGAGATCCTCTGACATAGAACAGCATTTCTTTGCTTAGAGTTTAAAGGTTGGGTTGGGTTGCGACCTTTTCAGAGTCCTGCAGCAGCAGTAACTGTGGCCCAGAGCCTGGGGTGTTGGGAGTAGGAGGCAATGACAACAATACTTTCCTGCTAAGAATGATGTTAGACTAGGTAGGGACAGCCAACATGGGCAGGAGGGCTGGCTCTACCTTCCCCAAGGGCCCAGTTCTTCTGGAGCAGGGTTTTCTGGTCTAGGGGACAACTGAAGTTTGAAATCACTGCCCAAGAAATTTATACTATGAACTGGGGCCAGGCTACCAGTGGGGTCTAGAGGGAAATGCTGTGCTGTGCCCTGTGGCCACATGGGCATGGGCTGCCCCCATGAAGTCCAAGTGTGTCCAGTGAATGAAGCAGAGAAGAGAACATCACCTTGGGGAAGCCTCCATCCTTCCTGATGGTTGAAGCAGTACCATCTATCTTGAATTGCCAGCAACATAAGACAGGGACAGCTTGTCCTCTATCCTCTTCATATCATGTGTCGAACCCTGCCCCCGTCTCCATAATGTCTGGCAAAGTGTTCATGGAAAGGTCAGAAGCTTTCTGTGACATACTTGGCCCATGAGCCGTATCAACTGTGAGTTGATAGAAAATATGTGTATTAGTCTCTGTCCCTGATTCCTGGCACACGGATCCCAAAACCCTTGTAATTTCCTAAGTGGTAAGAGCGCTAGGAGCATCTTAGTCTTTGACCCAGGTTTATGACACAGAACACCAAAATCCCTTGGAATTTCCTAGGTGATAGGAATGTCTTTTGTTCTAATGAGGTGACTCTTGTTGGGCTCCTCATTAAGAACTGGTCAGCAGAAGGACCAAGTCACGATTAGAAGTTTGGCATTTTCAGCCTCACTCCCTGTCTTCCAGAGAGGGGAGAGAGGCTGGAAATGGAATTAATGATTGATCATGCCTATGTGATGAAACCTCCATAAAATCTCAAAAATACAGAGTTCAGATTGCTTCTAGGTTGGTGAACACGTGGAGATGTCAGGAGAGTGATGTGCCTGGAGAGGACATGCAAGCTCGATGCACCTTCCCATATGCCTGGCCCTATGCATCTCTTCCATCTGGATGTTCATCTGGATCCTTTATCACATCCTTCTAAAAGAAGCTAGTAAACGGTAAGTAAACCCTTTCCCCATGTCCTGTGAGCTGCTCTCACAAATTAATCGAATCTAAGGAGGGTGCCATGGGAACCTCCAATTTATAGCCCATTCATGAGAAGTACAGGTGACAACTTGGGCTTGTGATTGGCATCCAAAGTGGGGTGCGGGCAGTCTTGTGGGACTGAGCCCTCCACTGGTGGGACCCAACACTCTCCAGGTAGATAGTGTTAGAACTGAATTAAATTATGTGACACGCAGTTGGTGTCGAAGATTGCTTGTTGGAGGCAAAGCTCACATACATCTGGGGGCAGAGGGGAAGTGAGTCTTTAGGTTTGGAAGGAATGGGTACCCTCATCTTTTTGGCCGACATGGAGCAGGAGCATATCACTGCCCTGGCTGAGATGACCAGTGACCAGATAGATACCCTGCACACCCATCTCTTGGACACAACTTTACAGATGGGGACACCAGCCATGACTCCCATTAGATTCTTCTGGAAGGCCAGAAACGGAGTTCAAGGTAAGGATGTAGAGGAGGTCAACAGGCTTAGGTTTCTCACATACCTATGTTTGTGGGCTGAATGTCTCAACTACTGCTTTGCTGAAGAGGTGTTTTTCAGGATCTTAGGGGCCAACGATGTGAACGCCAGCAGAAAATAATCGCTGATACACTCCCTCCGCTAGCCTCCATGTGTGGTTCTGGTAGTGCCTCCATGGCTTCATCTCAATGCACTGCTCCCCAAACTCAGTAACCATGTCCATTAAATCCGTGCCCCAACTGATGCACAGCAAGCTGTCTGTGGCAGAAAGGCATTCAGAGGGGTGATGTGTTTCTCATACAGCTATTTTTTAAATCTTCAGAACACTGCCAAAGAACATGTGAAATCTATTTAGAGAAACCAGAGGGACAGCTGTAGCTATAGCTGAAAAGAAGTCTTCCTAGTTTATGTGAAGAGTTTTTGCTGACATATCAAACTTCCCACTGACTTCCTAATTATGAAAACAAATAGTAAAAAGTAAAGAATAAGAAGAAATAGATAAAGCTATTAAGATGAAGTTATCTTCTCAAGCACACAAAGGAATCAATGAAAAGGGGAGGAAAAGAATCATGGTTCAAATGCATGAAACAAATTCAACCCCAACAAAACCAGAGCTTAATAATTCCTAAAGTAATGGCATGACTTAAATATAAAATTATTTTTAAGGAATTTAAAATAATGTAAATATGAAAATGAATTCCAACAGTACAGTACCAAATGACTTTTAAGAATGAATAAATAAATCCCAAGCCAATATAATGTGATCAGATAACAAAAGAGACTAACAGTTTAAGAGTAGACATGAAATAAATAAAAATAAGAAATTTAATTAATTAATAATTTTTTATTGAAGTATATCTGACATACGATGTTACATTAGTTTCAAGTGTACAAAATAGTGATTCCACATTTATCTATGTTACACAGTGCTCACCATGGTAAGTGTTGTTACCATCCATAACCACATGTTATTATATTAGCGACTATACCCCCATGTTGCATTTTTCATCCCTGTGACTTATTTATTTTGTAACCAGAATTTTGTGCCTCTCAATCCCCTTCATCTATGTTGCCCATCCTCTCACCCCCAACCCCTCTGGCAACTACTAATACTCTGTATTAGTGAATCTATTTCTATTGTGAATCTATTTCTATTTTTTTAAGATTTTATTTATTTATTTGATAGAGAGATCACAAGTAGGCAGAGAGGCAGATAGAAAGAGAGGGAGAAGCAGGCTCCCTGATGAGCAGAGAGCCTGACACGGGGCTCGATCCCAGAACCCTGAGATCATGACCTGAGCCGAAGGCAGAGGCTTAACCCACTGAGCCACCCAGGTGCCCTCTATTTCTGCTTTTTTTGTTTGTTTTATTTTTTAGATTCTACAAAGAAGTCAAATCATTTGGCATGTGTCTTTCTCTGTCTGATATTTCATTTAGCATAATACCCTTTAGGTCTATCTATGTTGTCACAAATGGCAAGGCTTCATTCTTTTTTATGGCTGAGTAATATTCCATTGCAAGAGTTCCTGTGCACATACACACACATCTTCTTTATCCATTCATCTATCGATGAACACTTGGATTGCTTTTATATATTGCCTATCATAAATAATGCTTCAATAAACATAGATTGCATATATTTTTTCAAATTAGTGTTTTTGTGTTCTTTGGATAAATACCCAGAAGTGGAATTACTGGACTGTATGGTAGTTCTCTTTTTAATTTTTTGAGGAAACTATACGGTTTTCATAGTTGCTGCACCAACTTGGATCCCCAGTAACAGTACACAAAGGTACTCTCTCCTCCGTATCTTCTGCAGTGTTTGTTTTTTCTTATCTTTTTGACACTAGCCATCCTAACAGGTGTGAGGTGATCTCTCATTGTGGTCTTGACTTGCATTTCCCTGAAGATGAGTGATGTTGAGCATCTTTTCATGTGTCTATTGCCCATCTGTATGTCTTCTTTGGAAAAATGTCTATTGGGATATTCTGCCCATTTTTTAATGGAATGATTTTGGTTTTTTAGTGTTGAGTTATGCAAGCTTTTTTTAAAAACATGTATGTTGGATATTAGCCCATTCTCAGGTATATGGAAACTAATTTATTTAAAATTTAAAGATTTCTTAAAAATTTAAAATGTTAAAAATTTGAATGTAAAGAATTTAAAATTTAGAATTTTAAAAATGTAAAAATTTAAAATGTAAAGAATTTCTTAAAAATTGAAACAAGTAAAACCAAAAGATCAAAAATATTGAGAATAAAATAGTGACTGCTAAAGTATAGCAGGGTAAAAAAAAAAAAGAAAATAAGAAAAAGATTAAAGGGAGGAAAAACAGTTACAAGAAGATTAAGAGGGAGCATCTGGGTGGCTCAATTGGTTAAGCTATGAACTCTTGATTTTGGCTCAGGTCAGGATCTCAGGTCACGAGATTGATCCCCGACTCTGGCTCTGAGCTGGGTATCAAGCCTGCTTAAAATTCTCTCTTTCCAACAAAGATGCCCTTCAATGGATGAATGGATAAAGAATATGTGGTCCATGTACCCTATGGAGTATTATGCCTCCATCAGAAAGGATGAATACCCAACTTTTGTATCAACATGGATGGGAATGGAGGAGATTATGCTGAGTGAAATAAGTCTAGCAGAGAGAGTCAATTATCATATGGTTTCACTTATTTGTGGAGCATAAGAAATAACATGGAGGGCATGGGGAGATGGAGAGGAGAAGGGAGTTGAGAGAAAGTGGAGGGGGAGATGAACCATGAGAGACTATGGACTCTGAAAAACAATCTGAGGGTTTTGAAGGGGCAGGGGGTAGGGAAGTTGGGTGAGCCTGGTCGTGGGTATTATGGAGGGCACGTTTTGCATGGAGCACTGGGTGTGGTGCATAAACAATGAATTCTGGTACACTGAAAAGAAATTTAAAAAATAAAAAATTTAAAAAAATTTTTTTAAAGATTTTATTTATTTATTTGACAGACAGAGATCACAAGTAGGCAAAGAGGCAGGAAGAGAAAGAGGAGGAAGCAGGCTCCCCGCTGAGCAGAGAGCCCGATGTGGGGCCCAATCCCAGGACCCTGAGATCGTGACCTGAGCCAAAGGCAGAGGCTTAAACCACTGAGCCACCCAGGCGCCCCCCAAAAATAAAAAATTTTAAAAAAAGATTCTTTCCCGCTCCCTCTACCCCTCCTCCCCTCCAAAAAAAAAAAGAAAGAAAAAAGAAAAGCAAAAAAAGATTAAAGATTAAACACAATGTTAGAAAAATAAAATATCATTTAAATGCATACAAAGAGAAGTTTAAAAGTCTTAAAAGATTAAAAGCAAACAAATATGAAAAGATCATAAAAGATCATAGAAAACTGATAAAGACTTAAAAGCGAAAAACTAATACCACTTAAAATAATTCAAAGCAACATAAATTGGATTAAAAAAATACTGAGACAATACAAAAGTACACAAGTAAAAGTACTTCAGACTAAATCCTTAATAAGGAAAAACATCCTCATCACATATGGTCAAGGGTAAGTGTTTAAGCAGGAATTTCGGTCTGAAGCAGCTCTTCAGGGAGGTGAAAAGGGGGTCCAGTGTAGGAGCAAAGAAAGGGGGCAGGACCCCCTAAAGGATGCTCCAGGAGCAGCTCACTGAAGTAATGAGCAGCTGATGGCCAAATCTGTCAAACCAACTGGGCTGCCAGGAGGCCCCGTCACCCCCTTGTATGTGCCCATCACAGCTGCAGCAGTCAATAATGGGCTAGCTTTTTACACTGAGCATCACAGACAGTGTAGAACAGTGGTAAATGAATACACCAGCTTCAAATGCAGATTCACTCACTCTTCTTAGCTACATGCTCTTAGGTAAATTTCCTAACCTTTCTCAAGCTTGGGTTTCTTATAAGAAAAGTAAGAATAATATAACTACCTTATAATGCTATTTGAAAGATTCCACAAGCTAAAGCTGACAAATTAGGTTAAAAGCAACCCACAAAGGATAGCCTTTATCATTAGCTCACTAGGAGGAAAAATGTACATTTGCTTTACAGCTATACAGGAAAAAAAATTTTTTTTAAGAGATGTTTAAGATTTCTTAAAGGAGAACCAGAAAAGTTTCAACCATGCCATTTTCTTCCTTCTTTCCTTCATTCTTCATTCCTTCCTTTCTTTGGCTTAAAATAACACAAAATTAAAAAAAAATTTATTTCATTTGTGTGTGTGAGAGAGAGAGATAGAGAGAGAGAGAAAGAGAGAGAGGGGGTAGGGGCAGAGGGAGAGAGAAAATACCAAGCAAACTCAGAGCTGAACAGAGAGCTGTATGTGGGGCTCGATCTCACAACCCTGAGATCATGACCTGAGCTGAAACCAAGAGTTGGAAGCTTGGCTGACTGAGACACCCAGGTGCCCCCAAATAGCACAAATTTATTATCTTACATTTCTGGAGCTCAGAAGTCCTAAAATCAAGATATCAGCAGAGCTAAATTCTTTCTGCAGACTGTAGGGGAGAATCTATTTATTTATGCTTTCCAGCCTTTAGAAGCCATCTCTCTCTCTCTCTCTGTCTCTCTCTCTCTCGCACCCCCATCTCTCACCCACTTCTGTGGTCACAATCTTCTTCTCTGACCCTCCTAAACCAACCCCACCCCATCCCCACACCAAGGATTCTTGATTACATCAGGTCCACCTGGACAATCCAGGATAATCTCTCCATCTCAAGATCCTTAACTTAATTTAATCTATAGAGTCCTTTTGCCATGTAAAAAAGTGTATATATATATATATATATATATATATATATATATATTTAAAGTTCTGGAGATTAAGACATGGATGTCTTTAGGAGACCATTATTCTATCATATCCCCTATAAGGATTAATCTAGTATCAATCCTAAAATGTCCTAACTCTTTAAGCCCTAACTTGTATTAGGGGTGGATTATTCATGTCTACTGCAGAGGATCTTCTACCATGTTAGACCTCTGCAGTCAGGAATATTCCCCTGACTTTTTACATATTTAAATAGGGCCCAGTGCCCAGCACCCAGTCCAGCAGCAAACAGAGAGCCCTCCCAAAAAAAGAGGAGTAGGGTCCAGTGGCTTATGGTGACAGTCAAGGGAACATCGAGCTCTGGGTATGTTACTGCCCTGGTTCTCTAGGAATTTGTAAGAAAGGTAAAATGGTGAGAAGAACCTATTCGAGGGAGGAAGGAAACTCAACCAGCTTCCTCAGCTTCCACAGTTCCACTTACAGAGACTCATGTGTGTGCAGTAAAATTCACTTAACATAAAGTTCACCATCTCAACCGTCTTAAAGTGTACAATTCAATGGCATTAGTATGTTTACAGTGTTGCTCAGCCATCACCACTATGTAGTTTCAGAACATTTTCATCACTGCAAAAGAAACCCTGTACCCATTAAACAGTCATTCCTCATTTCCCTCTCCTCCAACCTTTGGCAACCAGTCATCTATTTCTATGTGGAATGTCATATTCAGGTATTTCATGTAAGTGGAGACATACAATATGTGGTCTTTTGCTTCTTAGTCTTTGCTTCAAAGTCCATCCATATTGTCGTGTGTATCAGTACTTCATTATTTTTTGTAGCCAATTAATATTCCATCGAATGGGCATACCACATTTGTTTATCCATTCATCGGTTGTCGGACATTTGGATTGTTTCCAACTTTTGCTATTGTGAATAGTGCTGCTATAAACATTCATCTCTGAAGTTTTTGTTCAAGCATCCATTTTCAGTTATTTGGGGTTATAAACCCAAGAGCGGGGTTGCAGCATTATATGGTAATTATGTGTTTAATGGGCCACCTTTCAAAAATACAACATAAATAATAACTTGAGTAAATTTAACAAAAACCATTATCATATTCCAGTGGGGAGCACATGCTCTCAAGGAGAAGATGACAGAAGTGGAGAGAGGGGCAAACGAGGAGAGGAGGAGAAGAAAGGAAAGGGGGAAAAAAAGAAAAGGAAAAAAACATGAATTCATTGGGATATAGGTTTGGCACTGTAAGAGGAACCGAAATAACAATAGCCTGAACAAAATAAGAGTATATTTTTCAATGATATGAGAGGGTCAGTGGTTCAATAGCTTCCAAAATGACTACTCCAGTCTACCATTGTACCTACAAGTAGGGTTGCCAACTTGCCCCCATTTGCCTGAGATCTTCCCAGTTTTAACTCTAAAAGTCCTAAGTCTCAGGAATCTGTACAAACAGGGATTGTTTGGCCACCCTATAACAGTCCATCCAGCAGGAAGGGGAGAGGAGGAAGTGGTAGTCATGCCTTCCCTTTAAAGGCATGACCTGGAGGTACACCTATTGTTTCTGTTCATATCGTACTAGCTAACACTTAGTCACATGGCCACATCTAATTATAGGGAAGGATCAGAAATTTAACCTTGAGCTGGACAGCTATGGGCCCAGCTAAAACTTGGGGATCCATTACTAAAAGAGGATAATGGATATGCAGAGACAACTAGCTGTCTCTGCCAACATACATAACAAAGAGAGGTACAGGGACACAATGGAAGTAGAGCTATGCAAGGAAAACACGCAAACATGTCATCAGGTTTGTCATTACTGAGGCTTGTAAATCTAATTGTTAAGAGATTATTTCCTCTTTGTATACTCCATGATTCTACTAACTGGTAGTAGTAACCTAACAGGTGACTATTAAATTTGTATCTCTTCCCTCCTTCCTTCCTTCCTTTCTTCTTTTCTTCCTTCTTTTTAATAAGGAACATCCTTTATCAGTCAAGATCCTGGCAGCTAGTTGCAGGTTCAAGTGGGATCACTGAGGAGCATGTAATAAAGGGGATATTTACAGGGTGAGGACAGGGTTAAGTTTGACCACAAGGACAGTACTGCCAGGCTAGAAATAACTAGAGCCATCATGCCCCTCCGCTCAAGGGGCAAGAGGAGGAACGCGTTACTGGGGCCTGGAAGGGGCAGCTGTGGTTGTAGAAGAGGGCCACCCAGCAGGAGATAGGACCTCCGCTAAAGGAATGTAGTTAAATCAGAGTCCAGCAGGGAAAGAAGAGCCTGGGGAGTAAACACTCCAACTGCTCTCTCCTCCTATCCTCCAATCTCCTTTCCCAAAGGAGGGTCAACCACCTGGGGCATGAAAATAGGTGGCAAATCTGGAGGGGCAGATACAAAAATACCCACCATGTCAACTTTTCATTAAAATGGCTTGAATAGGGGCGCCTGGGTGGCTCAGTGGGTTAAAGCCTCTGCCTTCCGCTCAGGTCATGCTCCCAGGGTCCTGGGATCGAGCCCTGCATCTGGCTCTCTGCTCAGCGGGGAGCCTGCTTCCTCCTCTCTCTCTGCCTGCTTCTCTGCCTACTCGTGATCTCTGTCAAATAAATAAATAAAAATCTTAAAAAAAATAAAATGGCTTGAATGTACAGAGTTAATAAGCATTATTTAAATGAATTAATAAAAAATAGGGGAGTTGAGGGAAACTGGAAGGGGAGATGAACCATGAGAGACTATGGACTCTGAAAAACAACCAGAGGGTTTTGAAGGGGCGGGGGGTGGGGTGGGAGGTTGGGGAACCAGGTGGAGGGTAATAGGGAGGGCACGTACTGCATGGAGCACTGGGTGTGGTGCAAAAACAATGAACACTGTTACGCTGAAAATAAACAAATAAAAAAAAATAATAATAAAATAAATAAATAAAAGTAATAGTCACCTTACCTTTTAAATTAGCTTTAATATTATTAATTGTAACTTCATCTAATGCTGGTTTCATGTAGAGACCTCGATTTTCAATTCCCTTTGAAATTCACCTTCAGTCTTATTTTGAAGCCTGCTCTAAGACTTCTGCCTATCCACCAGGCTCACTGTAGGTTTCTA
Organism: Meles meles; assembly: GCF_922984935.1. Lineage (NCBI taxonomy): Eukaryota > Metazoa > Chordata > Mammalia > Carnivora > Mustelidae > Meles > Meles meles. The sequence goes on along the minus strand of NC_060080.1, from coordinate 39,669,474 downwards.
TCTCTGTTTTCATTAGGGTATTTTACCATATTGTGAAAAATATTTTGTTTACCCTGTAATAATCCCCTTGACATGGCTTATGAACTAGGAATGCACCCCCATAATGAAAACAAACAAATAAAACAAAACAAGCCATTTTGTATGCATATTTTCATCTTGGGTCTCCTCAGTGGAGGCCTATGTTTTAAATATGAGCCTATGTTGTCTTTTTTTTTTTTTTAAGATCTTATTTATTTACTTGACACACAGAGAGGCAAGAGAGAGGCAAGAGAGAGGCAGGCGGGGGTGGGGAGCAGTCTCCCCGTTGAGCAGAAAGCCAGATGATGCAATGGGGGACTCCATCCCAGGACCCTGAGATCATGACCTGAGCCGAAGGCAGAAGCTTAACCAAACTGAGCCACACAGGCACCCCAATATGAGTCCATGTTTTAAAATAGACTCAAGCTCCCAGAAGGTCATTGATCTTTAAAATTCTGGCTTTCATTATAAAGAAGGTATGTAAATTAGTATGACAAGGACTAACTCCCTAACTGGTCAATGGAAAAAGGATATGAATAAATGATTTTTAGAAAAAGGGTAAGAAATATTCAGCCTTGGGGCGCCTGGGTGGCTCAGTGGGTTAAAGCCTCTGCCTTCGGCTCAGGTCATGATCCCAGGGTCCTGGGATTGAGCCCCACATCGGGCGCTCTGCTCGGCGGGGAGCCTGCTTCCTCCTCTCTCTCTCTCTGCCTGCCTCTCTGCCTACTTGTGATCTCTATCTGTCAAATAAATAAATAAAATCTTAAAAAAAAAAAAGAAATATTCAGCCTTACCAGTAATCAAAGAAAAGCAGATTTTAAATAATAAGATTCAAATTTGGTTGATAGCAAATTAGAATTTGTAAATCTTATCCAATACTATCAAGGGTGCAGGGGAAGAATATAACTTGTCCAGTTTTTTTGGAAAGTGTTTTGACAATATGTATCAACGCTCTTTAGAATATTAATAATATTCCTAAGCTGGAGCATTTACCATGTGTCAGGCCCTGCAGGGGTTTTCACCAGATTTTCTATAGTTAACAAGACACACATTTCTTCCCTGTCTGGTGTGTGTGTGGGGGGGCAGAGATGGATAATAAATAACTAAATAAATCAACATGGTAAATTCAGGTAATGATAAATTTCATAAGTAAGTGTGTTCCTCGGAGGTGGGGGAGAGAGGACAGGCAGTGTAGAGGAGGGCTAGTCATGGAAGGCCCTTTCTGGAAATAAATGCTAAGTTGAGACCTACTCGAGTAGGAGAAGCCAGTCTTGGGAAGATCAGGAGAACAGAGTTCCAGATTCGACTGCAGGTGGCACCATTCTACTTGGGAGCCAGGCTATGAGTCTAGGAAGTGACTGAAGGCCTGTGTGGATGGTACCCGGAGGTAGGAGAAGAGACCAGAGTGACAGGCAAGTGCAAAGGGATGTACAGGCCATGGTAAGAGTTGGGTTTTACTCAGACTAAGACGAAAGTCAGTGGAGAAGTCTAAACAGGGGAGCGATAGGAATTAGGAAGGTCACTCTGTAAATCTGTATCTACTAACTTAGAAGTACGGCCAGGATATACTGTTTAAGATGCAACCCTGCACTGGAGTTTATAGCACTCTGGAGAGTAGAGGCTTGAAACAGAAATGAGGTTAAAAAAAAAAAAAAATTTTTATGTTGCTTGTCTGAGTTGCTGTGTGTTGCAACTTTTGTGTTTATATAAAGAGGCAGTGTTACTCTTCAGGCTTCTTTTTGCTCAGCTGCAGAAGCAAAGTGATAAAGAGAAGGTAATCATTTGGAAAGCCCGGCAATGAGACATACATGTTGTGTTGCTATGATTTTAAAGTCTTCTATCTTAGAAGAAGTTGACCAGCAGCAAGTGTGGCTTCCCTGCTAAATAGAAGAGAAAGTCAAACTAGAGTGCTAAGGTTGAAAGATGAGCCACCCAAAGATTGCATGCTGCAGATTTAGGCATAGATTCCATGAAGGAATAACACTTAAACCCAAGAGCGCTGGTGTTGCAGGATCCATTACATTTTAAGGATTCCAACAGTTAGTCACAATATGTGTTCTAGTTTAAGATATAATAATAATTATTATTATTATTAAAGAAGTAGTGTTACATTTTGCTATGGGTGCAGTAACTGCAGCTACACTACCCAGGTTTGAGGCCCAGAATCTCAGCAACCCTGCTGAGTGTTTAGTATGTATCACTAAATCCGTCAGGATAGGCTAGGTTCTGCAGTAGTAACAAATGAGTCCCAAATCTCAATGGCTTATAGCAGCAAAGGTTATTTCTCCCTCATGCTACATGTTTTTTGAGGATGAGGCTGTATTCTGTGTTCTTTTCACCTCAGGACCCATGCTGGTGGAGCAGCCTCTATATGGAATATTGTAGGTCACTGTGGCTGAGGGAAAGGAGATGTGGAGAACCATGGGCTAGTTCTTAGTTTCTACTTCAAACCAATCCACTTCACTTTTGCCAACATATTATATTATTCCTCAGTTTAATGGTATGGGGTTGGGGACCTTCATAGAAGAAAGAAAAAGGGGAAAATTCAGGGAGAATAAAGGAGTTAAATATTTCAAAATATTATGTAACATCTAAGAATAAAAGCACCTGCTTCATGAGGGTCATGTTAAGAGGATACAGAACATGCATCAGTTATTTTGTGGTGATGTTAAAGATACCATAATTGGCACCATCAAGCTCAAATTCTCATGGAAATAGACTTTGTGGTGAACCACAAAAGTGAGCACAGGCACCAAGGGAATGCCATTCATGAAGAGCATCTGCAAGTAAGGCTGCTGTGTAAAGATGGGGCAGTAAGTCAGTGTGGGTTGTGTCTGTGACTCTTTTCTTTCTCTCACACCTCACATGCAATCCATCACAAAGATTTCAAAATACATATATCATCTGACTGCCTCCCTCCACCTCCACTTCTACCATCATCTCCCACCTGGACCACAGCAGTCGCCTCCTCACTGGACTCCAAACTTCTGCTCTTGCCCCAAGGAGCATCCTGACCAAACATATGTCAGGTCATCTCTCTCTTAGTCTGAAAACCTTCCAGTGGCTTCCCATTTCACTCAGGCTAAAATCCAAATTCTTACAGTGCCCATGAGGACCAACACTGGCCTTCTGTTACCTGTTAGCCTTAGCCTTCTTTACTCACTCTGCTGCAGCAACCCTGGCCTCTGTGGGACATGCCAGGGACACCTCTGCCTCGTGGCACTTGCTGGTCCCTCTCCTGGGAACATTCTTTCCCCAGGTACTCACATGCATGTTCCCACACATCCTCAGGTCTTTGTCCAGATGTCATCGTCTCACTTAGAACCCCATTCTAGCCCCCTTTCCCTGTTCATAGCAGTTACCATCTTCTGATATTCTGTATAATATACAAATTTGTTTTTCTCTATCTCCCCACTGACATGCAAGCACCAGGGGGACAAGAATTTTTTTCTGCTTTATTTATTACCATACCCTAGGGCCTGGAACACTAGGGTATGGTAACATAGTATGGCTTGGCACATAGTAGAGGTTCAGCTAATCTTTGTTAAACATTAAATGACTCTGCTGTAGCTGGGAAATAAAAAATTAAGTGTCTTTAGATCAACTCATATAGACAGTAACCCAGCTTTTTCACCTGTCTCCCATCTCATGGGATCGGGTCACCATCCACCCCATGACTCAAGCCAGAAAACTTGGAATCATCCTGGATTCCTCTTATACTTTTAGCCCCTCTTTATGCATCACCAAGTCCTACTGATTATTCCTTATTGTTTTCCAAGCTCTTCCATTACTCTCCAACTTCTCTGTCACTAACCTAGTTCAAGCCACCATCATCTCCTCTCTCATTTAAGAGAACAGTCTCCTGACTTATCTTTGCTGCTGCTCTCACCTCTTCCATTTTATAACTCATGATCTGTTCAAGTTTGCTGAAACCATTCAATGGATGCTGTTTGCTCTCAGCATAAAGTCCAAACTCCCTGACATGGCTCAAATCCCCTTTCTATCTGGGCCAGTAAAACTCTTTAGCTTCCTCTCTCTGGGCCTTTGTACATGTTCTTCCCTTGGCATAAAATTGTCTCTCTAGAGATGCCTGGGTGGCTCAGTGGGTTAAGCCTCTGCCTTCGGCTTGGGTCATGATCCCAGAGTCCTGGGATCAAGCCCCGCATCGGGCTCTCTGCTTATCAGGAAGCCTGCTTCCCCCCCACCCCCTCTGCCTGGCTCTCTGCCTACTTGTGATCTCTCTGTCTGTCAAATTAATAAATAAAATCTTTAAAAAAAAATTGTCTCCCCATCCCGTCTTCACCTGGCTAACAGTTGCAGTGTCACTTCTTCCACAAAACTGGGGCTTGGACTGAAGCCAGTACTTGGCCATCCTAGCATTCATCACCTTCTCTGTTGACTATTCCCCCACCCCACATACCCACCCTAATCTCTGAGTCCTGAGGGCAGGAGAATGAAGGGCTACTCTGGGAGGGTCAGAGATGCGGCACTGGATTGATTCAAAGGTGAACAGGAATTATTATTCCACCTTACCAACATTCCCCACAACCATGGTACATTTGTTACAACTGAGGAACCTACACTGATACATCATAATCACCCGTAGTTTGCATTATGTTCACTCTTGGTGTCGTACATTTTATGTACAATGTATATGACACTGTAGAATGTCATGCATCCATCATTATGGTATCATACAGAGTATTTTCACTGCCTTAAAAATCCTATATGCTCTACCCATTCATCCCTCTCCCTGCCCTCCCCCATTCCCAGCAAACACTGATCTTTTTACTGTCTCTGTAGTTTTGCCTTTTCCAGAACACCACACAGATGGAATCATACAGAATGTAACTTTTTCAGATTAGCTTCTTTTACTTAGTAAAATGCATTTAAGAATCTTCCATGTCTTTTCATGGTTGGATAACTCATTCCTTTTGAAGTGCTGATTGTTTAGATATACCACAGTTTATTTATCCATTTTTCTGCTGAAGGACATCTTGGCGGCTTTCAAGTTTGGGCAGTTATGATTAAAACTGATACAAACATCTGTGAGCAGGTTTTCATGTGGACATAAGTTTTCAACTCCTTTGGGAAATTGCTCATCCCAATGGTAACAGTATGCTTCGTTTTTTAAGAAACTGCTAAAGTGTCTTCCAAAGTGGCCATATATTTTTTCATTCCTGCCAGCAATGAATGAGAGTTCCTGTTGTTCCACATCCTCACAAGCATCTGGTATTGTCAGTGTTTTGGATTTTGGCCATTCTAAATGGTGTGTAATGGTATAAAAGATGGTTTTGAAGATGCCATATAGCAGATAAGTAGACCAATAAGAGGATTTCACTTTTCTAGAGCCTCACATCATGACAACTATGTCTTTAAATTTACCTTATTTTTGGTTCTAACAGTCAAGTTCAGCTAAGTCAAATAAGCCAAAATATGATTTTGGGGGGAAATTAGATGATGTTTAAGCAGGAAAGATATTGGGCAGTCTGTTCAGTAATTTGTTTTTTTCATAAATATTTCCTCAATTTTCCAAGGTTAGATATTACTTTCCTACAGCTCTTGTTGAACCAAGAACTGCAAGAACAAAACCTGTGTTTCCCCTAAATATGGAATGGATAAAACCGGTTTTACTTTCCAGAACTTTGTGATAAGAAATGAGGGGAATGGCTCTCTCACTTTAGGCAAATGAGATAGAGTTCTGAAAGGCTATCACTGTTAAAAATCACTGAGAATGAAAACATTTTACTAACTTAATTTTCTTAACTTCTTGATCTCATCAGTTCAACTCTGAGTCCTTGTTAGTTTAAAATGTATGACTCTCTACCTTATGTAATCATGTTTCCTATTTCACAGTGCAAATCCTGTCCTTCTTTTTTTTTTTTAAGATTTTATTTATTTGACAGACAGATCACAAGTAGGCAGATAGGCAGGCAGAGAGAGGAAGGGAAGCAGGCTCCCTGCTGAGCAGATATCCCGATGTGGGGCTCAATCCCAGGACTCTGGGATAAAGACCTGAGCCAAAGGCAGAGGCTTTAACCCACTGAGCCATCCAGGCGCCCCAAACCCTGTCTTTCTTGACCTATCAGAAGGGTAATTTCCCTCATTTTCCAAAGTGTTATAATACTTTGCTATTTTAAAATTAATTTTATAAATACTGTTGAGCATATGTATGCATTAAAGTATACATAATTGTACATATCTCATTTTGTGAAAATAATATGTATTTATAATTTTAATTTTCTAATAATGAATAATAATAAATAATAACAAATGATGGATAATAATTAACTTTCATCAATTAATGAAAATTACATATATAAATACATATGTTATGAATTAATTTATTTTATACAGATACACACACACATAACTGTGTGTGGTAGGTATTACTGCAACAATCTTATCTGTGAGGAAAGGAGACTCACAGAGATTAGATAATGTGCTCAATCATCCAGTAAATGACGGAGCCAGGGCAAGACCCAGGGTTCACACATGAGTTAAAGCCCTTGTTATTTTCACCGTGTCTCTCCTTGTGTCTGCTGTTTGACCAATGTAATTAAGAACTTTCAGCAGCAGTTAGTAATACCACAAGAAAGATCCTTTCACCCCCAGCAAGCTCTTAGAGGCTAAAAAGGCTCCATTGGAAATGTATGTGATGACAAAAATAGAGACCTGAGGGGGTAGGACCCAGAAACACAGTCAATTGTTTGTGGATACTTGTCAAACAGATGAGAAGCTTTGTAGAGTCTTTGGAACACCTCCCAGATGCTATTAATAAAGCCTACTCCTAAAGTAGAGTCATTGAGTTGGATTTATGTTCATTTCATTGGTCATCAGCATTTCATTGATCAATGTAATGTTTATTTTAAATCTTTAAGCTCAATTATTTGATTAAAAGATAGAGATGCAAAAAAATTAGTTACTTTTATTTTTTTTTATTTTTTTTTAAAGATTTTATTTATTAATTTTGACAGAGAGAGATCACAAGTAGGCAGAAAGGCAGGCAGAGAGAGTGAGAGGGAAGCAGGCTCCCTTCAGTGCAGAGAGCCTGACGTGGGACTCGATCCCAGGACCCTGAGATCATGACCCGAGCTGAAGTCAGTGGCTTAAACCACTGAGCCACCCAGGCGCCCCAAAAAATTAGTTACTTTTAAAACTTTAGTTCCTACATTTTCTTTTAGTACTGTTATAGTTTTATTTTTTCATGCTTAAATCTTTCAACTTCTGATATAAAATATGAGGTAGGGATTCAACTTTACCTTTTTGTAAAAACTATCCAGTTTCTGCTGTGGGATCATTTGTCATATTTGTGGCCACCCAGTGTCATTTCAATCTCATTTCTATATTTGGGAATGTTCTTATGTTATATGCTCTGCCTCCTCAAAGTATGAGGCAACATTCAATTCCCCAACTTCTATTGTGGGTAAGAGAAAGACATATGACCTAGACTTCATCAACTAGGCATGTACAAGTGAGGTCTTGATTTGGAAATTTAGAGATTTAGAGAGCATCATGGGGAAGCAGATACTACTACCCAATGTAGTTCCTGAGGAGGGTGATAAAACACAGCAGAAAGATAAGAAGTCAGCAGCAGCAACAGCACATCTATGTTGTAAAGTGTGATACCAGCGCTAGAAATGGTGTGACCTTTCCTGTGGGCAGCTGAACAGGCTAACTTAGTTTTCAAATGCTTCATCTCAATGCCCAACTCAATGACCCTTATAGGAAAAATTTTAATCTACTTAATATTGCTTAATACGTTTCTGTTAAAACTGTCTCAGTTGGTTTCTATGATTGCAAATTAGAACGCTGATTAAGATGTGTTGACAATATTTATTGAATAATTCATCTTTTTCTCCATTGACCTGAATTACATGTTTGGTGAAATTCTGCTTTTGAAAAAATAAAATATCAGGGACCAGATTTACTTCCTGCCTGAAACAAATAAAAGAAACAGACAAAATATATGGAATAATGGGTTTCAAACATAACATTATGTAGTGCAAGCCCACGATTGAGGGGATTGCTGAAAGAGGGGATTCCCCTGAAAGAGGGGAAACAAATGAGATGAGCCCTGAAATTGCCCAAGGTTACATTTTTGAGAGTTTTTAGGCCACAGTTCAGGGAGTGGGAGCCCAGGCAAAACCCTGGGTTTGCTTGAGCTGAACAGTTAGTCTTGGGAGATTGGGGAGGCCAAGGCAGCTAGAATTCATTGAGCTGCATACCAGAAGGAAAAGAGCTGCACAAAGAAAAAGTTCCAGATAACTGTAAAAGGTTCACTTCAAAGTGGTTACTTAAATGCTCTAAATACTCAGGGCATATGAGTAAGTAATCTACCCCAAACTAGGGAAACAACTGTCTGAAAGGAACACTATCACCAGAGCTTGTAGAGAGCCAGGAATAGCCAGGAATGACTGTACAGGGTAGAGTAGAATATAGAACCATTCATGGGGTATTAGGTAAAGATCACAGAAAAACAATATAAGCCTTAAACGAATCGCCTCAATAGTGTGATGAAACACTATAACAAAGCTCAGTACTATTTTAGGAATACAAAAAATATCTAGGACTCAGCAAAGCAAAATTCACAATATCAAAAACCACCAGACACACTATTTACAATGAGAAGAAAAATGAACCAACTGAAACAGACCCATAAATATCATGGATGATAGAATCAGTAGACAAAGACATTAAAACAGTTATTACCAATATATCCATATGATAGAGAAGATAGAGGAGAGCAGAAACATGTGAGGGAGAGACATGGAAAATATGCAAAAGACTCAAATAAATCTTCTAGAGATAATAAAAACCAATGTCTGAAACAAAAAATACCATGGAAGAGATTAGCAGCAGACTAGACCCTTCAGAAGAAAAATTAGTAAGCTGGAAGACATAGCAATAAAAATGATCTAAAATAAAAGAGTGAAAATACTGAAAAAACGATTTAATAGGGCATCAGATAGCTGTGGGATAACTTCAGGTGGCCCAATATATGTTCAATTGGAGTAAGAGAAAGAAGATAGAGAGGAAAACAAACAAACAAACAAGCAAACAAATATTTGAAGTAATGACTAGTTTTTTCAAATTATTTGAAAATTGTAAATCTACAGCTCCAAGAAGCTCAACAACTCCAAGCATAAGAACATGAAGAAGATTATCTCAAGGCACATGATAATCTAACTACTTACACTCAGCAGCATAGTCACACTACAAGAAATGTTAAAGGAAGTTCTACAGGCAGGAAAAAAAATATATATGCCAAATGGAAACCTGGATAGACATAAAGGAATGAAAAGCCCCAGAAATGGTAACTATGTGGGTAAACATTAAGGATTTTTCTTATTATCTTAATTTCTTTATTAAAAATGTATTTGGGGGCTTATGACATATGTAAAAGTAAGATGCATGAAAATCAAAATATCATAAAGGACTGACAATAGCAAAGTAAGGAGGTTTAAAACTCTGTTCCTCTTTTAAAACAATGATGATAGGGGTGCCTGGATGGCTCAGTGGGTTAAGCCTCTGCCTTTAGCTCGGGTCATGATCCCAGGGTCCTGGGATGGAGCCCTGCATTGGGCTCCCGCCTGCTTCCCCCCGCCCCCACCCCCGTCAGCCTCTCTGACTACTTGTGATCTCTCTCTCAAACATACTGTCAAATAAATAAATAAAATCTTAAAAAAAAAACAATGATTATGTTTGTAAAAATTGACTGAATGAACTTTACAGAATTCTAGAACATGTTAGAAACCAGATAACAAACAGAGGAATGCTAAATGCAGAAATAAGCCACTAAATTTTTGTAACATAGCATTGTTTGGCACTTTTACTTACTTACCTACCATCCCCCACTTCCCAGATCAGCAGCAGTCACAAAATGTCTCTATAAATTTAAAAGCATTGAAACCATACAAAGTATGTTCTTTGACCATAACTGAAAAAAAATTATAGATCATTAACAAAAGAAAAACAAGAAAATTAATGAAGTATGAATTAGTAATACTCTTAAATAATCACTGGGTCGAAGAAGAAATCACAAGGGAAATCAGGAAATATTTTGAGGCAAATGAAAACAAAAACACAACATACCAAAACTTATGACATGCAGCAAAAACTGCAAAGAGGCAACTAAAAGATCTCAATAAATGTACACCTTAAGAAATTAAGAAAAAGGGTACAAACTAGATCCAAAGCTAGCAGAAGAAGAAAATAATAGAGATTTGAGATCATTAAAATAAATGTTAGAAAAATAATAGGGAGAGTTAATGGCCCCAAAAGTTGGTTCTTTGAAAAATAGCAACTAATTTGACAAACCTTTAGCTACACTAACCAAGGGAGGGGGGGAAGATGCAATTAATAAAATTAGAAGTGAAAGTGGAGATATTAGTACCAACCTTACAGAAATAAGAAGAAATGGGGTGCCTGGGTGACTCAGTGGGTTAAGTCTCTGCCTTCAGCTCAGGTCATGATCTCAGGGTCCTGGGATCGAGCCCAACATCGGGCTTTCTGCTCAGCAGGGATCCTGCCTCCTCTGCCTGCCTCTCTGTCTACTTGTGATCTCTCTCTTTCCATCAAATAAATAAATAAAATCTTAAAAAAAGAAATAGAAAGAATTATAAATTAGATAACCTACATGAAATGGACAAGTTCCTGGAAACATACAAGCCACTAAAATTGACTGAAGAAGAAATATAAAACCTGAACAGACCTATAATAAGTGAAGAGATCAATTGAATCAGTAATCAAAAACTAGCAAAGAAAACCCAAAGACTAGCTGGCTTCACTGGTGAATTCTACACAGTTCATTTAGACATATAGTCCAGACTTCTCCCTTTTTTCTTTCCAGGTCTCTATGCCCTGTCTTTGAATTCCAAGTCTCTCTGATTTTTTTCTCTTGTGTGTATGTGTGCAGACTTTTCTGTGGTTATGCTGTGTTCACCTAAGAAATCTGCCTGGCATATCTGCTGACATCATGGATCTGCCTGGTATCTCTGGTTCCTCTCAGCCATGCCTGGTCATGTCCACTAAGCTGTAAATGGATCCTGGGCATGACAGAGAAAAAGGGAAGGATTCAGATAACCTGGAGAGAGCTGTGTAAAGGACGTTGGTTCAGAATATACATGGAAGAGGAATCAGCAAGGAATTTGGGAGCAGTAGATTCAAACTGTCAAGGGTCATATCAATATTTATTAAGCAACTGCTAGTAATTAATACTAGTATGTATAGATTCAAAGAAAAATAAGAAAAGATAGAAAAATCCCAGGCAGGATCTTTGAATGAGAAGGTAGGCATGCCTAATTTAAATGCAGTGAATGCATAAAGATTGGGGTCAAGACTAAGTCAAAGGCAGGTGTATCAGAGATCATGGTTATCCAAGGGGCAAAAGAGTCAAACAGTGGATCAGAGTCAGCCCAGTTGTTATTGAAAGAGTAATAAAACAAAAATGAACTATTGGGATTTCATCAAGATCAAAAGCTTTTGCACAGCAAAGGAAACAGTTCACAAAATCAAAAGACAACTGACAGAATGGGAGAAGATATTTGCAAACGACATATCAGATAAAGGGCTAGTGTCCAAAATCTATAAGGAACTTAGCAAACTCAACACCCAAAGAACAAACAATCCAATCAAGAAATGGGCAGAGGACATGAACAGACATTTCTGCAAAGAAGACATCCAGATTGTCAACAGACACATGAAAAAGTGCTCCACATCGCTTGGCATCAGGGAAATACAAATCAAAACCACAATGAGATATCACCTCACACCAGTCAGAATGGCTAAAATTAACAAGTCAGGAAATGACAGATGCTGGAGAGGATGCGGAGAAAGGGGAACCCTCCTCCACTGTTGGTGGGCATGCAAGCTGGTGCAACCACTCTGGAAAACAGCATGGAGGTTCCTCAAAATGTTGAAAATAGAACTACCCTATGACCCAGCAATTGCACTACTGTGTATTTACCCTAAAGATACAAACGTAGTGATCCGAAGGGGCACGTGCACCCGAATGTTTATAGCAGCAATGTCTACAATAGCCAAACTATGGAAAGAACCTAGATGTCCATCAACCGATGAATGGATAAAGAAGAAGTGGTATATATACACAATGGAATACTATGCAGCCATCAAAAGAAATGAAATCTTGCCATTTGCAATGATGTGGATGGAACTAGAGGGTATCATGCTTAGTGAAATAAGTCAATCGGAGAAAGACAACCATCATATGATCTCCCTGATATGAGGACGTGGAGATGCAACATGGGGGGTTAGGGGGATAGGAGAAGACTAAATGAAACAAGATGGGATTGGGAGGGAGATAAACCATAACTGACTCTTAATCTCACAAAACAAACTGAGGGTTGCTGGGGGGAGGGAGGGTTGGGAGAGGTGGAGGGGGGTTATGGACATTGGGGAGGGTATGTGCTATGGAGAGTGCTGTGAAGTGTGTAAACCTAGCGATTCACAGACCTGTACCCCTGGGGATAAAAATACATTATATGTTTATAAAAAAATAAGAAATAAATAAAAATTTTTTTAAAAAAGAAAGAGTAATAAAAACAAACAAAGTTGCCTTTTGCTTTCTACTTTAGATGTAGAAATCTTCAAGAGAATGTTTTTCCCACTGTAATGATGAGAGTGAGCTGAGTAATCCACAGAATCATGGTTAAGTCCATTAGAAGCTCTCAAAGAAACCTCGTAAGTGAAAATCTATGAAGTGGCAAGCCTTCTTAGGAGAAAGGAACCCATGGCTGATTTCACTCATGGTAGAATAGAAGAAACAACAGAAGGGAGCATCTGTGGATGTAGGCAAGAAGAACAAAGCTGAATTTTAAATGAATTTTAAAGGCAGGATGTGGTCTAGAATGACAGTGACAGTTTAGAATTCCTGGAATGTGAACACACAGGGGAGTCTGAACTAAACTGCCAACTCTTCTCCATAGACTTTTTTTGCTGACTCCTCAGAAGAAAGGTTAAGACAGGTCATTAGAGAGACATTCTCTGAGGCCCAGATGTGTCAGCCATGTTGATGTCTGAAGGTGAAGTGAGAGAATGGAGAATCACTCTGGGCCTTACATTGAGTATGCAATCGAGAATTTGCCCACTGGGGAGAGATAAGTTGAGAGATCCCCCCTGAAGAAACCTCACAAGCATTCCCAGCCTTACACTGATTATCAAGCAGTATCTGCTGCTTGGAGGAGTTAGAAAAGCTTTCAACAGGATCCCTGAAATACAGTCATATGGGATCTTCTGACACATGTGGGGAGATAAGAAAAGGAAGACAATCAGAATATAAGTCCTGTTAAATGTTCTCATACCAGAGGTTCAGGATTAAGGTGAGACTAATGAGGCAAATGAGGAACTTATCCTTGGCACAAAAAAGGGATGCCCCCCAAACTCAGCAATTATAATATATAATTATATTTATTATAATTATAATATATAATTATATTATAATTATAATTATATAATAAATAAATTTTAGTGAAGTATTTACAAAACTCAAAGTTATGTGAAAACATCCATAATAAACAAAATCTAAAATTTTAAAATAATGACAGAGATGGTATTACCAATTTTTCCTTCTGCCTCAGGTTCCAAAATAGCTCAGCACAGCATTCATAGATCCTATCCCATCGTGTACTTCAGCAAATGCCTCACATGTCTTACCTTAGTCCTGGTCTTGACCTTCTCTTAAATAATTCAAAGAGACCAAGAGATAACATATTGGCATCTTTAAATGAATTTTAAATGAAAAAAAAATCCTGTCAATCCTGAATTCTGTAGCTAGCAAAAATATCCTTCAAAAATGAGGGTGAAATTAAGAGTTTTTAAACAGACAAAAGCTGAAATAACATCTACGGATCTGTACTGCAAGATCTAAAAGAAGTTCATTAGTGTTAAAGAAGTGCTGGGTTCTATCTGAAGGCTGCAGAAATTAATGATTTGGATATATTTATAATAAACTAAACTTATTCTATAAGAAAAAAATTAAGATCACTTATTTGAAAACAAAAATGAAGCCTCACCTTCCAATTTGCTTTCTATTAGCTCATTCCAAAGTAAGGTCTTAAAGCTGTGACTGACATTTTTCTCGTAATGAATCCTCACAGAACATTCCTTAGCTTGTAGTAAGCACAAAGGGAGAGGAAGACATATTTAAGAGCTTTACTATCAGTATAATCATTCCTGGTTGAATGTTGTTCTCCTCTCATTCCATTAAGTCAAAAAATAAAGCAGCACTGTTACTCAGTTTCCAGTATTTTTGAATGCATTGTTATTTATGAAATGTATTACTCATAAAATGGTGTTTGTATTGCTTCTATGCCTTAAGTTAAATTGATGGCTTTGTTTTACACTCTAAAGCAAAATGAACAATGTAAAAATTAATATTATTAGTTGTAACCATGAGATGAATCCTGACATCAGTGTTAAGTACCATTTTGTATTTTTCCCCTTATGTTCTCTATAGTGTACATACTCCACAGATCATTGAGCTGCTTTTAAAAACAAAACAGAAAAACAGTTTAACATTGTGTACATATTTTCTTCTTGATCAAATCACACACATGGAAACATGTAATGAAGCTAAGTGGAGTATGTATCAATCTTGGCTTAGTATTATAGGGAGCAGAATTGTGCAGTGAACATTATTACATTATTCCTTTGGTCCTTGGGCTATCTAAATCACTAACAAATTGTTAATCTATTTTAAAACTTCATTAGGCTGAAGGTAAATTATATTAGATAGAAAGCTGGCTTTGAAGGAAGGAATGCAGAATAGCAGAGTTAAAATATTAGAAAATATAAAGGCAGAACAGGTAGAACAGACAAAAATAAAACTTAGTGGACTTAAAGTCAAACATATTCATAATTATATTGCTCATAATAAGCAAGAACTGAAAACTTTGGGTATTGATCAACAGACCATGGATATAGAAACTATAGCATATTCAGACAATGGAATACTAACTAGCAATGAAAGGGAATCAACATCTTATAGATGTAATCACGTGGTTGGATCTCAGAAACATGCTGAATAAAGGAAACTAGGCATAAGAATACATACTGTAGGGGCGCCTGGGTGGCTCAGTGGTTTAAGCCGCTGCCTTCGGCTCAGGTCATGATCTCAGGGTCCTGGGATCGAGTCCCGCATCGGGCTCTCTGCTCGGCAGGGAGCCTGCTTCCCTCTCACTCTCTCTGCCTGCCTCTCTGCCTACATGTATCTCTCTCTGTCAAATAAATAAATAAAATCTTTAAAAAAAAAAAAAAAAGAATACATACTGTATTATGTCATTTAAATAAAATTCAAGAACAGGCAAAGCCAATTTATGTGGATAGAAGTTGGAACAAAGATTACTCTGGGCAGGAGTATTGACTTGAGAAGAACACTTAGAATATTCAGGGGTGATGGAATGTTCTTTTTTTTTTTTTAAGAGATTTTTATTTATTTATTTGACAGAACGGAGATCACAAGTAGGCATAGAGGCAGGCAGGGGCGGGTGGGACACAGGATCCCCGCGGAGCAGAGAGCCTGATGTGGGGCTTGATTCCAGGACCCTGGAATCATAACCTGAGCTGAAGACAGAGGCTTTAAACTACTGAACCACCCAGGCGTCCCATGATGGAATGTTCTTATCAGTGTTTGGCAAACCTTTTCTATAAGGAGATGGAGATATTTTAGACTAATAGATATTTTATTTATTTAGGCAGAAGGAAAATATTTAGATATTTTATCTAATATTTTAGATAGTAGATATTTTAGACTTTGAGGCTCATATGGTCTCTAGCACAACGATTCAACTTTACCATTGTAGCATGAAATTATTCATAGATAAAACATAAACAAATGGGTATGACTGTGTTCCAATTTTATTTGGGTGTGGGTTATATGGATGTTGGTCTTGGTAGAACTAATGAAACTGTTCACTTATGATCTGTGCATTTCTCTAAATGTAAGTGAACAGAAAAAGTCCTTATAAAAAAGAAGCAAGGAGCTTACTTAATACTGATGCTCTGCTTGCTTCATTAATTGTCACAGGTGCAGTGCATTAACAAATAGCACAAGATATTTACATTTTCACACAAATACACCATTCTTGTGCTATTTAAGGAAAGCAGATTTTTTATTATTTTTATTTTTTTTAGAGAGTGTGTGCACGCCCATGAACAGTGTGGGGGTGGGGCAGAGAGAGAGGGAGAGAGATCTTAAATAGGCTCCATACCCAAGGAAAAGCTGATGGAGGGCTTGATCTCATGACCTTGAAATCATGACCTGAGCTGAAATTGAGAGTCTGATTTTTTTAAAAGTTTTATTTATTTATTTTAGAAAGAGAGAGAGCATACGAGCAGGGGAAGGCTCAGAGGGAGAAGTAGAGAGAATACCAAGCAGACTCCATGCTGAGCATGGAGCCTGATGGGGGGCTCGATCTCATGACCCTGAGTTCATGACCTGAGCTGAAACCAAGAGTCAGTTGCTTAGCAGACCTGGCCTCCCAGGTGCTCCCAGAATCTAATGCTTGACTGACTGCACCATCCAGGTGTACTGGGAAAGGAGATTTAGACAGAAAATATTGTATTCTAATTGTTTTGCAGTTGAGGAATTAAGGTTCTAACAAATTCCAAATTACTAGTTGTTAACTTTCTTAAAGTCTTTTAGAAGCTTCTGATGTCCTTTGGGGTAAAAGTCAACTCAACTGGTTAGTGACAGGATTTTGTCTGGAATGTATATGCTGGAGCTTATTAACCAGTAGAAGTGATTTCTGATAATACCTCTAGGCTAAAATATATTTGTTGGAAATGTCAATAACCTGCTGCTCAGTTCTTTATCTGCCTTGAACTTAGCACATCCTTTGATCTCTCTGTAGTTCTCCAAATTGGAACTCTCTCCTGCCTCCTTTCCAGAATGGCCTGCTCCCCTAGTTTTCCTCCTGCTTGAAATATCTCTCTTGGTCTTTTCATTGTCCTTTGCAGGTCCCTGTATGAATGCTCTCCTCACCTTCCTTAGGCTCTAATACCCTGTACCAGGCTTTCCCCCAACATGGGGAGTCTCTTCATCCTTGTTGGACTCTCACATACCACACTAGGTGATTCCCATTCAGGGGTGCCCTCCTCACCTCATTTGGGTTCTAGATGTTCTTTTTTGGTCATCTTCTTTTTTCTTTCTCTCTTTCTTTTTTTTAAGATCTTATTTATTTATTTTACAGACAGAGATCACAAGTAGGCAGAGAGGCAGGCAGAAAGAGAGCACAGCAGGAGATGGGGGGGAGCGGGAAGCAGGCTCCCTGCCAAGCAGAGAGCCCAATGCAGGGCTGGATGCAGGGCTCTATCCCAGGACCTTGGGATCATGACCTGAGCTGAAGGCAGAGGCTTTAACCCACTGAGCCACCCAGGCACCCCTTTTGGTCATCTTCTGTGTGTCTACCCTT
This sequence comes from Meles meles, assembly GCF_922984935.1. NCBI lineage: Eukaryota > Metazoa > Chordata > Mammalia > Carnivora > Mustelidae > Meles > Meles meles. The sequence continues at coordinate 39,652,024 of NC_060080.1, read as the reverse complement.
CTCACCTCACTTGAGCTCTCCCTCCCCATGTGAGGCTACAATTCCTTACTCTTTCTAGTTCAATCATTCCATGCCAGGCAGCCTGTCCTTATGAAAATGTGCTTTGGTCTGCATTCCTACTGCCTTTAGGACTGAAATGTTTAGGAAGAGGAAGGGAAAGAGGAGGGGGAAGGAAAGGGAAAGAAATTTTAATTATTTTTATTTAGCTCTTTGATCCATATAACCAGTAGACACTAAAGCATATATTGAATAGCTTATTTACACTCATTTGAAATATCTGTTAATCATAAAATAATTTTTATATATACATGGATCTCTTTCTGTGTTCTCAACAATTTTATATTTCTGTTTTGAATCTTTCATTCACTGATATTGTAGTTAACTGTAAGAAGTAATGGTATTTTTACAAAGTCATATAAGGAGACAGAACTTTTCAAATCTTCTTTTATGCCTGTCAGGAAAGTCTTACAGTTTTCATCATATACATTTTATTGATTTCATCTTATGTTTTTTTCCTTAGGTACTTTCAGTTTTCAGGGTCATAGATTTTTTTTTCTTTCTATCATATGTTCTAATTGATGCTTAAGAAATAGGAATTCTTTCGATTTTTGTTTGATCTTTTATTGCACCACCTCTTGGACTCTTAGCCCTAACAATTTGGCACAAATGCTCTTGGGTGTTAATGTAGTAGATACTGTTCAGAGGATTTGGAAATTAACTTTCAGGGACACCTGGCAGGCTCAGTCATTTGGGTGGCCAACTCTTGGTTTTGGCTTAGGTCATGATCTCGGAGTCCTGGGATCCAGCCCCATGTTGGGCTCTCCAATTGCAGGGGAGTCTGCTTGTGGATTCTCTCTCACCCTGTGCCTCTCCTCCTGCTCATGCTCTCTAAGATAAATAAATAAAACTTTAAAAAAAATTAACTTTTGAAAGTAACATTTGAATGCATTTGCTTTATAAAAATGAGAGAATTACAAATAATGCTAAATCACTTTTGACCAATACCAGTAACTATTATCAGGAGTTTAAGTATGTTCATAAAACATTTATAGTGTTATTTGTGTACATTTTCAAATATTACCAAATACAACTTTCTTTTTCATCCAAAATGTGTTTGCTAATCTATCCTTCTTGGTACATTGAAATATATTTCATTAAAAAAATAGAAATATATTTCACTTTTTTGCAAATGCTCTACAGCTTTCTATTAGATGTGTCACACTCCATTTATTCATTTCCCAAATGAAGTACATTTAGATTATTTTAAACTTTCACAACCAGAAACAATGTTGAAATGAACAAACTTATGGATGTTTCCTAGTTCACATGCCTGGATGTTTTTCTAGGGTAGATATCTTATATTCATAGGTTTCTGGGAACTTTAACATTATTTTAAAAATAATTAGTATTAAATATGTGTGTCTCTTAACATTCCTAACATTCTAGGCAGTTCAGTGTTCAATATGAATGTATGGTCTTTTTAGCCTCTGTGAAAATGAACATATGATTTTTCTCTTTTAACCTGTTTTGGTGAATTGCAGTAATTTTCTAATCTTGAAATATCCTTGTGTATTCATATAATCCTAAATAACCATCATGATTATTTTTTAAAAATACTGACTTTGATTTGATTTTTTAAAAAATTTTTATTTATTTGAGAGAGCAAGTGCACACACAAACTGGGGAAGAGGTGGAAGGAGAGGGAGAAGACTCCCCCCCCCCCGGGGGGGGGGAGATCCTAACTCTGGGTTCAATCCCAGGACCCTGAGATCATGACTCAAGCTTAAGGCAGCTACTTAACTGACCGAGTCACCCAAGCACCCCAATTTGCTGATATGTTATTTATAAATTTCCATTTACATTCGTGAACCTCACTGATGTAAACTTTTCCTTTTTTGTATTCTCCTGAGTCAGATTTGATAATAGGTTTTTGCAAGTTTTAAAAAATGCTTCAGGGGCACCTGGGTGGCTCAGCTGATTGTCTGCTTTTGGCACAGGTCATGATCCCAGGGTCTTGGGATCCAGTTCTGCAGTGAGCGCCCTCCTCAGCGGGGAGCCTGCTTCTTCCTCCTGCTCTGCCTGCCTGCTGCTCCCCTGCTTATGCTCTTGCTCTGTCAAATAAAGAAATAAAATCTTGAATAAAAAGTGCTTCAGGTATTTTTTCATCTTTCTTATGTTCTGGAACCACAAATACAACATAGCAATTACATGTTCTTTGAACCTTGGTAGAACTTATCCCCCTGTTTTTCAAATTAATGGTTAATTATGTAATCAAAGTCCTCCATACCCCCACTTGTTTTTAAAATCAGAGATGCCTATTTATGGGGTAGATATATTGTCAAAAATTTCCCATAATCCTAATATTTAGTCTTAGCTATGTTCTCAGAGTGACAATAGTATAGGAATGTATATTATCTTTGTGGAGTTTATCCTTTATTAATATAAAATCCCTTTTCTCTTTTGATGCTTTTCAATTATATTAACATTGCTTTATTGCTTTCCTTCTATCACCATTTAATTAGTAAATCTTTTAACTTAATATTTTCAAGCTTTCTGTGTCATTGTTGGAGTTACCCTTCGGTCAAGTTACACCCGGATTTTTTAAAAATTAAGTGTGTCTTTTTAATTTATGAGTAAAATTAACCCATTTATATTTATTGTAAATACTGATGTTTGGACTTATTTTTCTCGTCTTATTTTTTTCTATTTATTATACTCCATCAAGTTTGTTTTTCTTTTCTTATTTTCATTCCTGACTTTTGTTGGACTGGATAGGTTTTCTTTCTTCCATTCCCCACCCCCCTTTATAATTATAATGCAAATTATAAATACAATTTAATTTTTCAGTTTATATTTAGATTTTAAAATTTACTTAGTGTTACATATTCAGAATATATATGTGAAAACTCAACACTGTTATCTATAATCCCTCTGACATTTTTTTGATTCTCAGTTTTCACACTTGTAAAATTGGGACTTTGCATTCTTCACTTAATTTTCATTTAATCTTGAGGATTAAATGTGATGCCATGTCAAGCTCTAGCCTTTAAGAGGTCCTCAATTGCTTCGTTCCATTCTTCTTTATTCAATCAAAAAACTTAAGGTCCAAAAGACACAACCATCTTTTATCTCCTTTGTCCTTCAAAGTCACCTCTTCATATTTCTTGCATCATTATGGCCTTCATCTAGTTTTTCAATTTCTCTAAGACTCAGAACATCTTCTCAACTTGCCTTTCCATTAAAAAAAAAAAATCCCATTCTGCATTGTACTGAACGTCCTCTTCTGCTCTAGATTCAAAGAACGTCATTTCCCAATGACTCCATGCCTTTCTTCATTTTTCCTTCAAAATGGCGGACTTTAGAGGTTCCACGAATAACACCACGTGCGCCTGCGCCTCCCGCGGCCATTTCGCCCAGCAGCCCAAACTCCAGCCTCTGCTTTGTGAAGCGCCTGCGCAAGAGCCTCCAGAGCCCAGTGGCTCCTCCCTCTAGCTGAGTACGCTTGAAACCGCACGTTCCCGTCCCTTCCCTCCCCCGCTGACTCTGCACGGCCCTCACCCCTTTCCTGTGAGATTCTTCCGCCAAGTGGAAAGCCCATTTTCCGTCGACAGCCTACGCAATTGAAGAGCAATCCAATAGGCACATACAATCCTGGGGCTCGTCACTCAGTCTTATCTTTGTACCCCTGCAATTTTTCTCTGGGCGATAAAGTTGATAAGCGATTTCGTGGGACTTTTTTGCATACCGTAGGCAACAAATGGAAAGAATGGCTGTGGCGGAGGGATCTCTCGCTTACGCTCTGTGTACTTTAACCTAATGGGGGTCGTCCGGGAGTCGGAAGGGGGAGGGGAGAGGGAGGAGGCAGCCAAGGAATTGTTTTTTTCTCTCGCCCCGCCTGCGCCAGGCCGGCCAATGGCGATAGGTTATTTACCCACGAGCCTCGCCCAGCTTCTTGGACTAGGCCAATGACGGGCGGAAGCGGCTCCGAGGGGGCGGACCTGAGAGGCTGTGCGTGTCTTGTGAGAGCTCTTGAACCAAGTCAGAGCTAGAGCTGGGCGGCTGGAAACGGCGGCCGCCGCCGGTGACTCAGGGAGGCAGGAGGCGGGGTAAGAGCGCCGCGGCCTCGCTGAGGGAAGAGGAGGAAGAAAGATGAAGGCGCCGAGCCCGCGGCCGTGTCGCCCCCGCTCCGTGGCGCAGGCTGGGGCGAGGGACGCCCGGGGGTCGGCCGCCGGGAAAGCGCTGTATCGGGGCGGGGCGGCGGGGCAAGTGCGGAACCTCGGGCTCACCCCTCCCTCGGGGCCGCCCGGGGCGGGGACGCGGCCGCCCCGGACGAGCTCTCGCTTCTGGCCTTTTCTTTCCCAGGGTGGGGGGCGAGCACTTTAGAATCCAGTTAAGCTGTGAAATAATTCTCCCCTCACTCCCTCTGCGTTCAGGTTTTAAGGTTTTGAAAAAGCGAAACTTGGGAGAACGGGGGTCACGCGGCGCTTGGGCCCGTGTTTGCGGTGGGGGAGGGATTCGGGGGGCGGGGGAGGGCGCCGGTGCAGAGATCGGGTGTTGGGTCCTCCCTCGCACCGACCGCCGTCGCGGCCGCCTGGGGTCTGGTGCTTCGAGCTGGGTTGGGACCCATCCCTCCGCCCCCGCTTCCCCCGCGTCCTCTCTTCCCGGCGCCCTCCCACCGACAGCCCCCGTTGCATTTTGTATTTGTATTTTTGCAGGGAGGAGCCCTTCCTGCAGGCGTGGAAACCATGGTGCTCACGCTCGGAGAAAGTTGGCCAGTATTGGTGGGGAAGCGATTCCTCAGTCTGTCCGCAGCCGACGGCAGCGACGGCAGCCACGACAGCTGGGACGTGGAGCGCGTCGCCGAGTGGCCCTGGCTTTCGGGGACCATTCGAGCCGTCTCCCACACCGACGTTACCAAGAAGGACCTGAAGGTAAAATCCGCCCGGGCTTCAGCTGTCGGACGTTTTGTAGTTACCTTGGTAACGAGACAGTCAGTGGGGGGCCTCCTCCCCTCTTCTGAAAAGGGCGACCAGAAAGTTGGCATCTGATCTGAAGGTGCAGAAAACTAGACCTTGGAAGTCTTTGAAACGGTTGTGTAGAACCGAGGTGTGTTTGTGTTTGGCCTACAGTTGCCTGTGTTTAATGACGGCCTTGGGGTTGCTCAGACACGCTTCGTTACTGTCCGCGCTGTGCCCTACGAGGACTGTATGATTATTTCTGCGAAGGAGGAGTATTGTTAATATTAGGTTGGTCAAGTAAATGATGTTAGGAATCATTAAGAATTGAGGGCTAGCGCTTCCAGGTGGTTTTTTTGTTTGCGCCTCTTAATTTCTTCACCCAACTTGTTAAACTTTCAGACTTGATAGAAATGAAGTGAGTGAAGAGGGAGGAGCTTAGTTCTCTTTGGCATATTAGGGTGGGTACTTTTCCGTATATGGTGGGTCAGGGTGGAAGTGGGTTCCTGGTCGCCTGTGATGAGCCTGTAGGTAGGTGTGGGCTTTGACCATATATGGAGGACAGGGGTGGGCCAACCCCTTATATGGTGTGTTAGAGGAATGGCTTTGAAATATTCCACCTTGGAGGGGGGAGGGAGAGAAACGGGAACAAGTATGGACAGTGATATTTAATCAGAATGACATTCAGAACCTTTTTCAGTTTGATCTTTTCAAAAAGAGATGAATTCTAATTGTACTTCTAGTAGAAGTATTGGTGGCAAAGGATTGTTTGGGAACAACCAGTAAGGGAGCTGTTCTACCAACAGAGACTCCTTTGTGCAAAAAATAGCTGGAGAAAGGTCCCTAACAAAGACTCCAAAGTGGTAATAACTTGAAGGAAGCTTGTTAGGAGAGATTTCCACCCTGGATAGTGGATATGTTTTGTCATCTTCACTGGATCGTTACTGCTTTTTCTTGAAAACAGTGTTCCAATTGGGGAACAAATTTTAGCACTGGCAGTTGCATACGTGTTGATTTCTGACACACTGTTCATTTAGACACTTTGAGGTGATAGTATATGCCCAAACTAGTTTAGTCTTCAAAGGGTTGTTGAAAAAGGATATCTGGTCATATGTTTTTAAAACTTCCAGTGTGCCTTGTCTTCCTGTTGAAAAGGAGGAGTGACTGTTGAGCACTTACACACATGCCAGGCATCCTGCTGAACACTTCATAGCCATGATCTTATCAGTCCTTATGCATCTCTTTGGGAGTAGGTCCTGACACTGCTGCATTTTACAGACAACTATTAGGATTGGGGGAGATTAAGTATTTTACCAAAGTCATATACCTAGAAATTGGCATGGCCCATGTTCTGAGAAGTTTTGATACTTGAGCCCACCATCTTTTCTTTTATGCTCCCTTTGCCACAAAAGGACTCCTGTCATACACTGTGAAGTTTGGTTTTTCTCCTCCTTTTTATTCCTCCCAGCAAACCAGGTTTTGCTGTTATATAAGGAAAGCGGTGTAGTAAAAAGATGGCCAACCTGTTTGTTTCAGGCTAATAATCTTTTTCCGTAAAGTGGGCTTTGTGTACCAGATATCAGTTGTAGTAGTTGTGGTTTATTTCACCTGCCAAGTAAAAGTTTCTCGTGTGTTTGTTTTTATCTGATTTGAATGGAAACAAGATTTAAGTCTTTAGTTCTTTGGCAGACGATGACAGAGTAGAGGTATTTTCTTCCCCAGCAGGACCTAATTATAGACCCGGTGGATTAGGAAGACAGTCCAGGAGGTCCTTTTGGGGTATTCCTTTTAATCTCCACTTTTTTGCCACCCCCAATCTTTGAGGTGGTGGTAGTATCTTCGTTTTTAGAATGAGAAGATAGGTTTTGGAAAGGAGTCTTGTCCAGATTTGTGTAATTAGCTACTCAGTGATGGAGGGAGGATTTGAATCCAGGTTTGACTGTATCTTCTCCTTTGCACTAAGGTGCCTCACCTGAAGATAAACAGGGATTTTCTTTTTCTTTTCTTTTCTTTTTTTTTACGATTTTTTTTATTTGACAGAGATCACAAGTAGGCAGAGAGGCAGGCAGAGAGAGGGGGGGAAGCAGGCTCCTGCTGAGCAGAGAGCCCAATGCGGGGCTTGATCCCAGGACCCTGAGATCAATGACCTGAGCCGAAGCCAGAGGCTAACCCACTGAGCCACCCTGGCGCCTCAAGGGATTTTCATTTGAAGAACAATTTTAACTATATTTTATTTTTGGCTTACTTGCAGACTTTGTAATTCAGTCTTCATGTAAGGTACAAATTACTTGATTTTTTTTTTTATCTAACCATGGCTTGTCATTATTTCCTTTTTTTTTTTTAAGATTTAATTTATTTGAGAGAGAGAGAGAGAGATTGAGAAAATGAGTGGGAGTAGGGGTTGAGGGAGAAGCAGACTCCCTGCAGGGCAGGAAGCCCAGTGCGGGACTGGAGCCGAATGCGGGACTCAATACCAGGACCCTTGGATCATGACTTGAGCCGAAGGCAGGCACTTAACTGACTGAGCCTCCCAGGTGACCTATCATTATGTTCCTTCATTGAGTACCAGATGGTTTAAATTTTAAGGGCATATTGTATTAGCAAAAACATAGAATTTTAAAAAACTGGAACCAAATTGTGCTTGGGCAAATGCAGGCGGGAGCTAGTAAGTAACAAAGACCATGCTTACAGTCGGGCTTAATGTATTAAGTTTTGGGGGGTGGAGTGGGACTGAGGTCTAAGACGAATATAAATGAATAAAATTCAAGTGTATGCAGCTGGTTTGGTATTAGAAGTACAAGTTTGTCTAGACTGATTTGCTGTTAGTTGAGGATGATGTTAATGAGGCCAAGGCTTGTTAACTTTGTTTCACCTCGAGAGAGACTTTATAACAAAGTCACTCACTCAGATACAATGTGTCTAGTTGTTGATTACAAAAAGACAGGATGAAGACATAATAATGATTAAATGCTATTATGTGGCACTTTATTTAATTCTCACAAATATTCTAGATGGTGAACCACATTTTTTAGTGTTAGAAATTGAGGCTTACGGGCACCTGGGTGGCTCAGTGGGTTAAGGCCTCTGCCTTCGGCTCGGGTCATGATCCCAGAGTCCTGGGATCAGCCCCGCATTGGGCTCTCTGCTCAGCAGGGAGCCTGCTTCTCCCTTTCTGTCTGCCTCTCTGCCTACTTGTGATCTCTGTCTCTCAAATAAATAAATAAAAATCTTAAAAAAAAAAAAAGAAATTGAGGCTTAAAGAAATTAAATAACTTGCCTAAGTTTGTCTCTAGATCTTAAACACTGGGCTTTAAAATTCAGTGAGATTAAAGCACTATGTTTTGTGGGCCTTTAAATCTTTAGCACTTAGAACACTACTTGGCATGTAGTATTTGCTGAAATATTTGAATGAATAAGTGGAAGAAATCACAATTATTCTACATTGAAAAGCAGTTTTAGAAATAATCTACTAATGGAGCAGTGGCATCCTCTTGCTCTAGAATAACAGCAAATCTTTATTAGTATGGTTATAAGAATGTCTTTTTAACTTACTTTTCTATTTGAGTGTGAGACAGGTGGCTTCATTCATTGTGCATGTTGGGAATGTCTTTCTTCCTCAACTTGTTACCTGAGTGTTTTCCAGTTTCCTTTCTTTGAATGTAACTTATACTTGAATCTTCTGCCGCTTCTTAGTTCTTAAGGATATCCCTAAGTAGCAGATAAGTAGTACTTGCCACCTCTTGTGTACTATTTCTTGCTGTTAAAATTCCCTTTGCAGTTGGGTGCCTTGACCAATGCCTAGACTTTTCAGCCTTAGATACAATTGGAATTCTGCTGCTAGTCAAACCATGTAAAATGAGAAATCCCTACCTGTGGAATAAAATCTGTTTACCCCTATAATTGAATGTGAGACTGTGGGATTTTAGGTGGTGGGAGGTTTTGAGATTAGCTTGATTAGATATATACTCATGTATTAAAAAGATTTTCTGTTGGGGAAAAATTAACTTGAAATAACTTGAAATACTCATCTGGTCCAGATATTTAATAGGCTAATAAGGTACACATTTATAAAATATCCTACTAAAAGAAGAGTAGGTTTGGAAATTGTAGGGAGCAAATCATAATTGGCCTCTTTTTGGCCTTTGGAATCAGACAGCATAAATAACATCTACTTTGTGTACCAAAGGACCATGAGGGGAATAACACAATTTAAATGAGAACTAGTTACATCAATAATCTTGCAGAAGCTTGGTCAGGTCACTTTAGTTCCTCTGCATTTGAATTTTTATTGGTGTCCTTTTGGGGCCGGGGCGCAGAGAGAGAGAGAGAGAGAATCACAAGCAGGCTCCATGCCTAATGCAGGAGCCCAGTGTGGTGCTCTGTCTCACAACCCAGAGATCGTGACCTGAGTCAAAAGCAAGCAAGAGTTAGATGCTTAACCCACTGAGCCACCGAGACATCTTTTTATAGAAATTTTTGCATAGGAGGCTTGGGGAGGGGGTCCCTTATATATACGCCTTAGGTTTCAAGGCACAAATGAGAGACATTTGTGGTTATGATAGGAAACTTTTGAAAGAATGAGGAGGGCTTACAACTTGTTGGTTTCATTATATTTTTTTAAAAAGTCACCTGTTCTCAAAGTAAAGTTAATGTGAGTATTTGACCAATGCAACCTAATACTCTGAAGTTATAAACTAAGTTATTTTTAAGGAGTTAAACTTGATTTTTGAATCGCTCAAAAATTGGGATATAAAGAAGGGGCCCTGTCTAAATTTTTGGTTTTGGGTTGATCATAAGCTTTCTAGATTAGTGATGTGATAAGAATTGTGATGTTGCTTAAGTTTTGGAAAGCTGCTAAAGATCTTAATTCTTTTTTTTTTTTAAGATTTTATTTATTTATTTGTCAGAGAGAGAAACCGAGAGCACACAAGCGGGCAGTGGCAGGCAGAGGTGGAGAGAGAAGCAGGCTCCCTGCTGAGCAAGGAGCCTGATGTGGGACTACATCCCAGGACCCTGGATCATGACCTGAGCCGAAGGCAGTGGCTTAACTGACTGACCCACCCAGGCGTCCCTAAAGATCTTAATTCATTCATTCATTCTTTCTTTCTGAATAGATCTTGGACAGTCATGTTCAGGATCTTCTTTCCCCCCATTCCTAACCGAACTGATACCCTGATAAGATTTGAATTACCATGAAAGTCTTAAAACTGCCTTATCTCCTTGCCAGATAATTTACTTACCTTGTCTTAAAATTTTACCAAACAATTCAGTGAGGGGTAGGTATTAATAATTTCATTTTGGAGCTAGCAAAACCAGTTTCAAGCTGCTTGGATTTAAGCAAGGTTTCTTAACCTGGCATGCAGACTAATTGGTTTTCTTTGTAATGCTATGTATATTTTTATGCAGGTAAAATCATTCTAAAAAAGCTACAGCATAGCTGGGATTCAAATCCAGATTTCACTGGTGCTGTAGGTTGTATATGCTCATTCCTATTACATCTCGTAGATGGGAAAACTCATCTAAATCTAGTGTGGGATTGAGGTTGATGTGATGTGGGGCAGAAGGACTATCCAGTTTAGGGGAGCTATCAAAGGACCTGTATTCTGTGGCTGGGGAGGCAGGAAGATGAGCAGTCTCCAACCAGTTCTGTGAAGGACCATTTGGTTGGGTATAGTGATGGATGGAATGCATAGAACCAAGGAGAGTGTAACAGGGCCTTGTCGCATAGTAAGTGCTCACCATCTGTATGGATTCTGGGATAACTGCAAGATTAAAAGCCTGCCATACCAAGAAGATACGCAACTTCTCTGGGGAAGTTGCCTGAAAGTTAGGGATGCAGATTTTACTGTTGGGGGAGAAGGGTAGGATGGGTTGTAAATTTTCACTGATTTTTAAAGATTGATATCATAAAGCCATAAAACTGGAAAAGGTTTGGGATTGAAACTAGTGGTATACCAGTTGGGAATGTCCTACCTGCTGAATGGTCGAGAGTAATAGAAAGTAAGAGGCCAGTTCAGAGAGTAATTTATTCATTTAACAAGTGTTTTGAGTACTGACTGGGGACTGGATATCAGTGAAGTACAATGGTAAGTAAAAACAGATTAGATTTTGGGACGCCTGGGTGGCTCAGTGGGTTAATAAAGCCTCCGTCTTCCGTTCAGGTCATGATCTCAGCGTCCTGGGATCGAGCCCCGCATCCGGGAGAGCCTGCTTCCTCCTCTCTCTCTGCCTGCCTCTCTGTCTACTTGCGATCTCTGTCTGTCAAATAAATAAATAAAATCTTAAAAAAAAAAAAAAACAGATTAGATTTTGACCTATTAGAATTTCTGTGAATCAGTTAGACACAAATAAATAATAAGTCAAAGTGTGGGTAAGTGCTAGGAAGGAAAAGTATAGGGATTTGAGTACAGTTAACCAGGGGAACTCTCTTGGGGGGTGGGGGAGTTTGCTCTTTGGTAAGGGAAGGCTTCTTTGAGGAAAGGATTTTTTTTTTTTTTTAAAGGAAAGGATTTTTTAAATTGAATTCTGACAGATGAATGGAAGTTAACAAACCTTTTTTTCAGTTAAAGGTTGGAAAGAGAGATGTGATTGTGAAATTATGAACAGGGTTGATGTGTTCATTAATTCTTTGAAGCAAAAACTGAGAGGCCTCTTTAGTAAGAAAAGGGATTTTAAGTCAAATAAAAATAGTGATTTTTACATAAAAAATTGAAGTGGTTTAACTCTAGGGTCAGTTTATCAGCTGTTTGTTTCTGTATTTAATTAGCAAAGTAGTCATTGACTCCAAACTCCAGTTTATTCAACTGAAAGAGATGTTGAGGATATGCTTTCTACTAGGCCTTGTGAAGCTAAGTCCTAAGCATACCAAAGGGATTCAGAACAAGTGGTGGATTATGCTGATGGAGGGGAGGGGTGTCATCTTAAGCTCCCAGTGTCATTTTAGAATTACAGTGACGCCCAATAAGTATTTTTTTTTAGGGTTTCAAATTTCTTTCTTTTGATTCTTGAAGCTCTGATGTCTGACATATGTAAAAACCTTCTACTTGGGGGTTCTTTGTTGTGTGGGGTTTCTAGAAGTTACTTTTGGGGCAAACCCTTGACTACTGCTTCCCAAAATTATTTGGGAGCCAAAGCTTGATGGTTTGATTAACCTGTTTGGTTGGTTTATTGTGGACGGTGAAGGGAAGTAAGAGTGGGAAAGAGCAACAGCACATTTGGATAAAGATTCAAGTAGAAAATCAGGGCATAATTTAGCTTTGGCATTTTTAGTGTTTATTTTCGTTAACTGAATCTGCTTTTTTTTTTTAAACTTCTGTTTAGGTGTGTGTGGAGTTTGATGGGGAATCTTGGAGGAAGAGAAGATGGATAGAAGTCTACAGCCTTCTAAGGAGAGCATTTTTAGTAGAGCATAACTTGGTTTTGGCTGAACGAAAGTCTCCTGAAATTTCCGAACGAGTTGTTCAGTGGCCTGCAATAGTGAGTACCTCTTGGGTTTATGGGAACAGGGTATTTAATGCATTATGAGTGAAGCAAGGAAGATGTATATGTAATGCCTATATTTGGCTTCTAGAGAATAATAGTACAGACATGTGACAACGTAGAGGAATCAGTCCTGCTAGGCACCGTGTTACTCTGGGCCCCTGACTTTCTCCTGCCTCATTTTCTTCACTTGAAAATTAGGGATGGAGGTAATGTGGGGGCTATCTAGGTCAGAGGTCAGCATATGTATATAGGCATACATATATATGTATGTTTGGTTTGACCTTCATAGAGTTTTAAGAAAATTTGAATTAGTTGTTTGCTTTTAAAATATGGAGAGTATACCTTAAAGTCTGGCTGTTGGCCTGGCTCTCTCAAGGGTTGCCAAGTCTCGGCCTCATGATCTCCATGGTTCTCTCTGACTCATAGTATTCTTTGGCTCTGAAGGTGCTGGCAGTCCATACATGATTATGCCATTTCCACATCGTAAATCTGGTGTAGTTAGATGATGAGAATGATCACAGTGTCTGGAGAGGACAATTCAGGTTTTGTGAGACACAAGTTTTAACTGTAGAAGGGCCAGGTTTAGACAGCTGGGAAGGTGGCTGAAAGGCTGACCAGGTTGTGAAGGGCCTAGCATGCTGTGCTAGCAAAGTAAAGATTTTGCCTGTGGGTAAGAAGAGCTGTCGGAGGTTTTTGAGTGGTATAGGGTTTTGGTTAAAGTTGTATTTTGCTCTTTGTATCCTCCCCACCGCCCCCAGCTATTAAGAATTTGCTAAAAACATGGCCCTATCGCCCCAGAAAAATGTATACACACAATTTTTCACATAAATTTTAGAGAAGTGCTTTATCTCTGAACCCAGACCTATATGTTAATGACTCCCAAATATGTGTCTGGTTTAAATGATTGATTTTGGATGAAAATTGTGCGATCTTGTTGTTGCATGAATCATTGTTATTGAGATACCAGCAGTAAATAAAAAACTTAATGGTTTGGTCTCTCTGCATGTGTGGAAAATTGCTAGTTCCCATTTTCAGAATTATGCTGATGGCAGTTGTGATGCCAGAATGTTTTGTTTTGTTCTAGGTGTATAAGTCTCTGTTGGACAAAGCTGGTTTGGGATCCATAACCTCTGTTCGCTTTCTGGGAGATCAACAAAGAGTATTTCTTTCTAAAGACCTTCTGAAGCCTATACAGGTAAAAGATAAAAATGATATTAATCTCTAAGGATAGAAATACAAATTTTTCAATGAGAACTAAAATACTGCTATTAATTGCTTTAATTCTAATAGATACCTAACAGAGAAAAGGACCCATCTCATCAGCAGTTAGTTGTTAGACATCATCCTTTAGTGTTAGCCATTGGGTTGGTGCTGTCTATTTGGGGTTGGAAGGACAGAGGTAGTACAGTTGATGGTTTGTGTTTATGTATGGAGACACCTAGATGATACCAAAATAATTTTAAAAAGATTGACTGTCATTAGTATATATACATGTACATATATCCATATCCACATATGGCCATTATTATGTATTCTATATGAGACTTTGCCTGCTTGCTGGAATATATTTATAACCCCCAAATCAGTACTTGGGCACTTTTCATGGTCATTCACAGACATTGGCAGAGTGGTGAAAAATTTGAGTTACCTGACAAGTGTTCCCAGATAAAGTCAGATAAGGTAACTCATTTTGCCTTCTTGTTTCCTCTCTCATACTGTAAACAGATGTGCTTTTTGAGTCTATTTAGTGCTGAATTTTTGTGCCCTTTTTTTTTTTTTTTAAATTGGTGGTTTCACTGTACCAAATGTAGTGCTGAAGTGCTGTCTAGTGTTCCTAAGTGCAAGAAGGCCATGATGTGTCTTAGGGAGGAAATACATATGTTAGATAGATTTCATTCAGCTGTGCGTTATAGTGCAGTTGGCTGTGATTTCCAGGTTAATAATGTACCAGTGTATGTTAATGTGTTTTCCACAGACATACACTTAAAACATGGTTGTAGATAGGTTGATTGATGAAACTTAACCAAGAGGCTCAAAGGAACCTAACCCTCTCTTTCCACTAGAAGCAGTGGTTCACTATTCATTAAGTCAGTGTTTGTGGTGACTTAGTGAAATGTAACTATCATGAGTAATGAGAATTGAGAGCACATACATGTTCTTTCCACTTAGTTTGGAAAACTTCCATCCTTTTCTTTGTAACATTTAGGATCTTGAGTCTTGCTAATATAAGTGATTACTTTCTTTACGAAAATGTTGGGAAAGAGGCAGGAACACAGATTATCTCTAGATTACTCCTTGGGAATAATGTTGGTCATATAGTAATATTCATCTTTTAGATGTCATTTTTGAAACTTAATCCTCTTTACCCACTTGCGTTTGGTGATCTGACATGTTTCTGTGGACTGTACAAAAATTAAAGTCACTTACTTGTTAAAAGGCAGTTTTAACAAGTCATGCCATATTTAACAAGCCATCGGGCCTGTGGTCATTGCCATTGATGTGTCTGTATTCAAAACCCAAAGTACCGGCTTTCCCTCTTAAGTCTCCTTTTCATATTGTGAAAATAAGTGAAAACAAAGTCCACGTTCTGAACCTTACTTTGTTTAAGTAAATAGAACAGGGAAGGTGCTATTGCTTAAGTTAATTTCCGATGCAAGTTACTTTGGTCATGTCAAGTCAGTGTTTTGATAGTTTTCCTGCCTTGAAAGGAAGAACGACCTGCTCTTAAGGACCAAGGAACATACAGGAGGGGCTTTGGATGCCTTGTTTTACTTAGTGATAGAGTAGTTCTTTCTTCTCAGCATTGTGTTCTGGACAGTTCTGTTTTACATCTTTTATGTGTCCAAGCCTTTCAGTCAAAGTGGAACTTGTAGAAACAAAGTAGAAACTTGTTTCTTGACATTGGAAAAGCAAAAGCTAGATCAGTTGGTTTTTATTTGTTCTCAGGGTGATGCACTGTGGTTGTCAGTGTGAATACTATTATTAATATTAATTGAGGGAGATTATGATGTGTGATCTTGACTTTTTCTGATAATAGGGGCCAAAGTTCAGTGCTCTGGGGCATTCTCTTGTAGATGTGGATGATTATACTAGGCTTCTGTAGAAACTATGTTGGGGGATGTGACTACTGCAGTATAGAATGCTTGTCCTAAATAATGCACAGAGAACCTGAAAATCATTTGGCATATGTAGAAGTTGGATTTGAAGCTTAAGGTCTGTTTTTTGGATTGAATTTGACTTATCTATCTGTGGGTAAGAAAAAAGACAAAATACTCAGGTCAACTGTTTGTCATTTAAACTCTCCTAGACAGAGTAAAATCATTTTACCTTGTTTAAGAGCCATTTGTGGCTCTTCCCATTAATGTGCTATTTATCGTTTAGTAGGAATTGGAGCACACATTTACATTTTTTGAAATTGCAGCATGAGGGGAAAAAAAAACCAACACATGGCCCATTCTGGTAATTAACGTTGAGCGCTTCTGAAGACCCTGCGTTAAGTCTAATGTAATTTGGCTTAAGAACTGCATTTTTCCAGCATGGCCTCTCTGAAAGACTAGTTAGTCTTCCTAGTGGGAGAAATGGATGAACTTTTTTTGGCCACTATGCATCCATTTCAGTGTCAAGAAAGCGTGCAGGCCTGATATTAGAAGGGCTTCTGTGCTTTGTAGTTTGTGTTTGGCAGGTTATTCCTATTGACAGTTTCTGTATACATTTATCGTAACTTAGTGTGCACACAAAGCCAAAAGACTATGGAATAGTGCCCAAAATGGAGCTGCTGCCAAGAACTGAGTGTTTCAAAACTGACTTGATGAAAACTTAGGCTGTTCTTTCAGATTTTGTCCCTCCCCCTTTCCCCCCCCTTAACCATTTGTAAACAAAAGTGCATTTGGAATTCTAGTTAGGTTAAATCAATCTGTTTGAAGTGATTTGTTAAAAACAGTTTCAGTGAATTGATGTTACATATCTATGTGGTTCTGTGTTTGTGTGTTTTGCCCCTGGGAATTCCTATGGGTTGATCAATTTGTTTCCTTATTGTATTTCCCATAGTCAAAGTTGTGTCGTATTTAAAATTATGCTTGGAGCCACTCATAGTATTTGTCATGCTCTTAGCCTGGGGTGACTTCACTTTAGTCTCCCTTGTACCTGTGGTTTCTAATGTGTTCCTACTGTTTGACCTGTTACGTTCATTGGAGTTGGAGTGGTTTGGTGCCATCAAATGGCTAATGACAGTACTTTGACATTAGGTTGATTGAGATGTCCACTGGAATTTAAACAGCTCTTCTTATTTGTTACCTTAAAATGTAATGCTCTTCTTTTCTTCAGGATGTAAACAATCTTCGACTTTCCCTTATGGATAATCAGAATGTCAGTAAAGAATTTCAAGCTTTGATTGTGAAACATTTGGATGAAAGCCATCTTTTACAAGGTATATAGCTTAACTGTTGGTGACAGTTTATAAGTTGACCAGTGATTAGCTTGTAAGAAGGTATGTTTTAGTCCTCATCTTTCTTTCATTGAGATTTCTAATTTTTTAGAGATTGCTTTTGGTTTCCTTATGCAAATAGATGATTGAAGGACTTTCTATATTCTAAAGCGCCTGAAATTTGGAAAGCTCAGGGCTTATGTGAAAACTAGTAAGGTAAATATTAAAAAAGCTCAGGTGTATTTTGACAAAGAATTTGGTATGTTTGAAATTTCAGTGTTAAAAAATCAGTGAAACATGAATATAGTAATCCTGATCCTCCCATATATTAGTGAGTTTCCTGGTCAATTTCACAGTTGTAAGTATTTTGTAAGACTTGCCAGTTCTTTTGGGGTTCCTGAATTTGGATCCGCTAAAACTCTGCACAGGACAGTGAATTAGGGCTCAGTGAGTTGTCTGGTACTACTTGGTCTTATATAAATGTTGGCATGTATTGTTACTTTTTATTCCATTTTCCTATTAATTTACCTAAAAGTTTAAATTTTCTACCAGCTTTGCTGAAATGCTGTCTTCTTGTGTTTATAGTAGTATCTTTCAATGTTTATTTTTATCTACTGCTTTTTTTAAAGACTTGAGAAGTTACTATTCTGGATGATGGTATGTTGGGAAATAATGCAAATTGCTCTAAGGATTTTTCCCCCCCCTCAGGTGACAAAAACTTAGTTGGTTCAGAAGTAAAAATTTATAGCTTGGACCCATCTACTCAGTGGTTTTCTGCAACCATTGTAAATGGAAACCCAGCATCAAAAACTCTTCAAGTCAACTGTGAGGAGGTAAAAGATGATGCTAATTGCATGTAACATAACTTGACAGAGGAATATAATTCTAAAAAGGAATTATAATATCTTACAGGAGCTAGACAGCTTATTATCTTTATATTAAAATATTAGAGTAGAAAAAGAGAATTGTTTTTTTTAAAGAAATTATTTGTAAGAAGTTTCTTTTGCTTGTTAACAGCTAATTTATGTGTCTGAGCATTTTTAAGTTTTTTAGTATCTTTGTTTTATTTTTAAGTTTATTTTTTATTTTTAAGTTTTTTAGTATCTTTGTTTTATTTTTAAGATTCCAGCACTGAAAATTGTCGATCCGTCACTGATTCATGTTGAAGTTGTACATGATAACTTTGTGACATGTGGTAAGATACATTACTTGATTAAACCCTTAGTTCTCCTTCCTGTCTTTCTTCTTTCTCCTTTCCATGTTAAGAGAAATAGGGGAGTGAACTTACCTATTTTTAAATATTTTAGGTAATTCTACAAGAATTGGCGCTGTAAAACGCAAGTCTTCTGAGAATAATGGAAGCCTAGTTTCCAAACAAGCAAAATCTTGCTCTGAGGTAACCTGACTTAAGTTTGTCACTTATGTAAAGGTTTCCTTAACTCTTACCATGCGTGGCCAGCTTGTTAGTGTTTATAAAGCTCTCTTCTGTGTTATTCTGTGCTGTGTTGTCTGTTCTTCTTTGCTGGTTCCAGATCTTGGCCATAATTTCTGCACTCAAGCAGATGGAGATAATATAAGTTTCTGGTTAACTTTTTTGTGTGTGTAAAACACTTTTTTTTTTTTTAAATATTTGGTGAAAAATTTCAATAGATTTGACAGTTTCACCCATAAGGAGTGTTTTTGAGGGTAAACTGAGTTGTGTGTATCAAACTGAAAGAAAGTGTGGCATGAGAGGAGGGAAAGAACCTTAGAAATTGCGTACCTATTGAAATGGGACTCTTTCCTTCCCCCAGTAATAGGTTTTGGTTGATAGTTAAGATTGGTTAAACAGACATTAGTTTCTTAAAGGAAGTGGTTATTAGCTGTTACTAATTTCTTCCCAGAACAGTATATGTTGGTATGAATGCCACTGTATGTTCAAGTAGTGGATTTAATTCTGTTCTCAATTGGTCAGGATTTAGATCAGGAAACTTAGGGCTGTTCTCTTTTTAGGTGAGTTGAATCCTTAGAACCTGTTACAATATAAGTAACTTTTTACAGCTTAGGTACCCAGATGCATTTGTGTTATGTGGAGTTGAGAATTTTAAAATTGACCAGGCTGGTGTTCACACTGTTAGCAGCACCTGAGAGGGAACTCCGGGGTTTATGGGAGGAAGGCAGGGAGAAGTGATAGGGAGTGGGCCAGAGTTAAGGCACCTAGGGCTCTGGGTCAGGATAGACTAGACTATAACATCAACTAGAACCAACATAAGCACTGTGCTACACAAATGTATCAGAATCTGACTGGCTAAGATGATTGGCTTTCCTTAGTCTTAAGCCTCTGGGCAGCAGGAACTTCGACACTTAACCAACTTTGTAAACCAAGATACCTAATATCTCTCTCTTCCTTCCTGAGGTCTCACCTCAGGTTGTTCAGGCAAGAATGAAGAGGTTATTATTGGGAATTAATATTACTGCTTTCATTTTTATCTTAAAGTTTACAAGAGAGAAGTAATGTGATAGGGACTGTGAAGTGAGGAGGTCAAGCAAGTGATTCTTGTGTTGGAGTTAAGCTCACAGAGGATATTTTCAAGTAATCCACAGTTTCAGAAGCTGAGGGAGAAACAGAGTACAGTAATAACTTGTTAGGTTTCAACATTGGATAAATTGTTAGCAGTAGCCTGTCATGGAGAATGCATCAGTGTAAATAGTTGGTGAGATAAAAAGGAGAACCACATGCTGTGTTTAGGAAGGGGCTAGAGAATAGGAAGTGGCATCCTGATGGATCTTTGAAGAATCATCCTGGGGTACAGGCAGGACTGGGGTCAGGGAAGCTCCAATGGAAGAGGTGCCAGATCTTCACAGTGACGGGTTTATCAGTGATGGAACAGATAATTGAATTGCAAGTAAATGTATAGCCTTCAAGGAGGCATGTGTAAAATGTGGTGATATATACATACATAAGTGATCCTCTCTGCCTGACTCCTACTCTTCAAGGGCAGGGAGCATGTCTTTCTGAACTCTGTCAGCATTTTGTCCAGCTCAGTAGCTTTGTGTGCTGCTGAACTGATTGTTGAGTACAGTACATGCTATTTTGAAAAAAGCTAAACTTTGGCTAGAAGATAAGTCCTATGACCTGTTTGAGCTTAATTTCTGCACCTAAAACGAGAAACCAAATTTGATGTTTTAAAAATGCCTGTTTGAGCTCTTAAACTCTGTACTAAGATTCTCATTCTAAAGGAAACTGGGATGATAGATTTGGCGTATTTGGAGATACATATTGGCATTTTAGAAATTGTTTTATTATTGTTACTATAAAGGTATTCTCCTTTATATTGCACTTATTTGTCAAATAAAGATTCTCACATTAAAAAAAAAGTTACTCTTTAAAATTTTTAGATAATCCAGAAAAACAGGAAAGAAATGTCACTTACTTTTTTCAACTCTCACTATTCACATTTTGGAATACCTGTCCTCCTCCTGTCTTTTTTTAAAATTGTTTTCTCCTGTGTAATCATGAAGGCCTTTAAAGAAACAAACTAAAAAACAAACTTTTATAGCCTCTTTGATTCCTTTCTAGTATGTTGTGTATATTTTTCCATATGAAAAAATACCCCCCCCCCTTTTTTTTATCCTGGGTGTTTCTTGTTACCAGCCAAATTTTGGAAACACTGGCTGGGGCTAGATTCAAAAGACCTAGACTGGTAAAGGAAGAGGTGGGGAAAGAGAGGTCGTTTAAATATGGGAGTGAAAGGTGAGTACAGTGACATACTTGGCACACATCTCACTGTTTGCAACACCAGATGTGTTGGACTGGCACGGAGTCTACTTTTAGGGTAGTCTTTGGAAGACAGGTGTTTGGAATTAGGTAGACAAGACTCTTGATCGCCTTGGTGAATACTTTTGCATAGAATAAGCCTATTTGCCAGTAACATCTGGTTCCTTGAAGGTCTTCTCTGCCTAGCAGACTATTTCTCAGAGTTAGGACATTGCTTGGTTAATTGAGAGAGTCTGCTGAGTAGAGTGAGCCAGCAGTGTCCTTTTTAGAATACCATCATACACTCAATTATATTATCTCCGTCTGCTGGCAGGGAGGAACTATTGCCATGACTGGTATAGAAGACCTTCAGGGAAAACTCTTCAGGTAAGAAGAAACCTTGACCCTTGTCAAGTCAGAGGCCAGTGCAGTGGTGTGCACGTGGAGATGGATTTTGGAATTGGAGCCCTGTCCCTGTTGAGCTAACCCTTAGAAATTTCTAGAGTGGTATGTTTTGTTTCTAAAAGGAAAAGCATCCTAAGTTATGCTGTTTGGAGCACATGGTGACTATACTGAGAAAATTTTTGTATTTTTCTGCTTTGAGTCAGCTAATGTATGTGCCAGGCACTGTGGTAAAGTGCAGCCCTATAAAGTATGCTTCATTATTCTCATTTTACAGTTGAGGAAACTGAATTCAGAGAGCTTAAATAATGTACTAGGAAGTGTCAGAGACCAGATGCCAACCAAGGTCTGCCACCAAAGCCCAGTGCTCTTAACCACTGTGCTGGTGTTACCACTCCTCTCCAAATCTTTTTCTTGGTATGGTGAGTCACCATTGTAAAAACAGTAGATTCCTACTTCCTTCCCTCTATTCTTCCATCCATCTTTGCAGTAAGTATTTATTGAATATGAAATATATGTTAGACATATTGGTGAGCATTACTGCCTGGTGTTGAGGGTGACTTATGGGACTGACATAGCTGTTTTGAAATAACTGTGTGCTTAACAGCATTCATTCATTCATTCATTCATTCATGTATTCCACCAGTCTTATTTGAGCATCTGCTGTATGCTTGCTTTACAAGGTTTAACAGTGGATGTAGAAGCAGGTTCTGCCCATAGGAGTGTGCGATTCATTGTGAGGCAACTGACAATAAAAAAGTAATTTAAATAAAGCATAAGTACAGTATCACTGTGCGATGACCGTTATAAACACAGTAACATGATTAAGAGAAAGGGGATGTCCTGTGGGGCACTGGTATGGAAAGAGTAATCAGATTCTGAGGAGGTGATAGTAGAGCAGATTTGAGAGTAAAGGGATAGAAAGAGCCACATGAAGATGATCTAGAGAGGGAATACCAAGTACAACCGTGCAGGCAAGAAAGAGTTTAGACCATCTGAAGACCAGAAAGGAAGCCACTGTAGTTGAAGCACTGTGAACAAGTAGACTGAGGTGAGTGGAGAGGGTTGGCAGAGACCAGACCACATAGAATTCTTGTAGGCAGCAGAGCTGTGATCTGTAGGCAGCAGAGCTGTGATCTGATTTATATATGTGTGTTTGCAGGGAACACAAACACACATACACAATACACACATACACACCACATATGTTTTAAAGACTTTATTTATTTATTTGACAGAGCACAAGCAGGGGGAGCAGCGGGAGAGGGAGAAGCAGGCTCCCCACTGATCAGGGAGCCCGAAGTGGGATTTGATCCCAGGACCTGATGATGATCTGAGCTGAAAGCAGACACTTAACCAGCAGAGCTAGTCAGGCATCCTGATTGATTTATATTTTATAAAGATTGCTCTGTGATAGAATAAATTTGAGTAGGAGGCTGAACACTTAGGTAAAAATGGAGGTCAGGCCACTTAGGAGACACATGGCAGTCTAGGGGGAAATTGGTGGTAGTGGTGGCATGGAAAGAAATTGGCTAGATTCCGTGAATATTTTAGAAATAGAGGCAGAACTTACTGATTCATTAGAATACAGGAAATGAGAAGAAGGGGTTTTTGACTATAGCAGCACAGTGGCTGTCATGCAGAGTAAAAATTTGTGCGATCTAAATTTCTTCAGTATGTTACTGTAGGTTTGCAATCAAAATTTCTTAAGATTACTCTCAGAAAAGTAATTTAAGAAAAGGTATGTGTTACTGCATCAATTCTAAACATAATTCAGAACAAGGAAGGGGTACAAAGGCTGATGCTTGGTGGAAGTGAGCCTTGAGTGAGCATTTTGAAATAATTTGGCAGTTCAGCTTTGGGAGGGTAATTGTTTTATAGGTGATACCAGAATTCTAAAACAGAGTCAAAAAAGGACTTGATTAGGACTAAACTTCTCTAATTTCCTCAGTTTAAGGATTAAGAAACTGAGTGCCAGAAAGCTAAAGTTGACCATCCCAAGGACATTCTTAGGATAGCCAAAGTCTCCCCCTGAAAAAAATACTTTGGGGGAACAGTAGGTTAATATGTAACCATAATTGAGTTGACTGAAATAATACATGAACTGATAGTTTTGTATTTTAAAATAGTTTGAAGCATGCCAAAACTTTGATAGTGATTAAGTAAATTCTTATTTTTCAAATGTTTCTATTTAACATACGTTAGGCACTCTTTTCAAGGCTGCCAGAGTTAAATGTCCGAGAAAGATTCATGAGTGACTACATGTAATTATACTCAGAATTGTGAAGTTTTAAAAACTTACCAAGTTTTAAGGTCAGGTTCTACCTCAAATTTTAGAAACGAATTCTTAGAAGATGAAGAAACTTTGAAGATTCTTCGGGTTGAGTTTGGTACTAAGGTAAATGTAAAGGTCATTGTGGAATGAAAGGGTTGCAGCTGGGAAGGGCACAGTTCTTAAAGAAGTGTGTACAAAGAGGTGGGCAAAGAGAGGGAATGATTTCTCCTGGTTTAGCTTGAGGCTGCCCATGTGGAGTTGAGTTTAATCTCTTCCTGCTTTTTCCCTGGTGGGAAAGTGTAAATTGGGAAGAAGTGGGATCCATTTTTTATATTTTTGTGAAGATACAACTACGTGAAAAGAGAAGGTGTCCCAACTCTGTCCCATAGGCTCGTCATGACTTGGTATTTTTTGCAGCTTGGAGTGGCCTTTGTGACTTGAAGAGTCATTTAAGAGCAAGAACCATGGTTCTCAACCTTTATTGCATTGTAAAGGCTTCTCTTGGTACCCAGTAGGCACCACTGCCTGCAGGAGTCCTAGATGGTCTTGTCTCTTGCCAGCCTGTACAGTAAGTGCGTGGTAGGCACACAAGTAATGCTGAACTGAATGCCTGTGAAGCTGCTACCATCTGAAGACTGTCAGCTAAAACTCCCTTTCTGCATTGTATTGTTAAAAGAGTTGCCACACGACTGCATTTTCCTGACATAATGAGTCAGAAGTCTGTAAAAGATGGTGATCTTTTGCAGGAAGACTCAAGTTTTGTGAAAAGCTGGCATGATTTATTGAACAGCCTTTGGATAGAAGTCCTTAATTTTGTGATTTATCACTTGTTCTACTGTCCTGTTCTTTTTATTTGGAAATGGTATTGTGCTTATTTAGTACTAAACCAAGCAAATAAATTTGAATATTGCTAGGACTTCATAACTCCCCAACCAGGAATTTTCCTTTTACTGTCTGTTGATTTGATATCTTCTAGGCCACTCCCAGTATGTGTCCTGTGCAGTCCGTCCCCCCAACAGTCTTTAAGGAGATACTGCTCGGGTGCACTGCAGCAACTCCACCCAGTAAGGACCCAAGGCAGCAGAGCACTCCCCAGGCTGCCAACTCACCACCTAACCTTGGAGCAAAAATTCCTCAAGGGTAAGTAGAGTTGTTTGTTAAAGGTGTTCAGTCGCAATAAGAGGAAAAATGATTTTATCCATGGTTCGTGATGTGTGAGCTTACCTCTGCCCTGGAGCCGGTATTACAGAGAGAGATGGTAGTGCACTACGCTTGGTGGAATGACTGGGCCTTCATCACATCTCAGGTTGTCTAGGGAGGTTTTTCATTAGAGTTTTTGAATTGGTCTCGTGCCTTCAGAGGTAAAAAGGGTGATAGGCATACAGAACAATGTAGAAAATGTTTTTAAAAAATGAAGGAGTTGTGAGGAAAGAGCAACTTCTTGATTTGATAAAGTGAGAAGAGTCCATTGGAATGCTGTAGACAGCTGGAGAATAATTATTGTCTGCTTTAAGGGAAAGGGAGCAGGTTGCTTGTATGTGGAAGACTGCGGTCAGTGGAGTGTGGAGAACAGGGAGATAGTAAGTGAGAGTGATAGTGTTCTTATCAGCTCAGACCTCAAATACAGGTGAAAAGACATGGCTGCAGAGAAAATAAGTCATGGAAATGAGGATGCAGTAGCCATAGGAGGAATAGGTTGCTAATTTATAGGTGAAGAAAAGGAGAGAGAAATGTAAAGTGTAACCAGAGATTTAAAGTGGCTACAAGATTACACAGACAAGAGTTTTAAGGGAATACTCTCTTTTAGAAGAGGCGGTGGCCTGTGTAGGTAGTTGATAAAAAGCTTAGGATGTAGGTCAGAGAGACAATGATATGGAAAGGTGGGTTTGGGGCACCTGGGTGGCTCAGTCGGTTAAGCATCTGCCTTTGGCTCAGGCCATGATCCCAGAATCTCAGGATAGAGCCCCACATCAGGCTCCCTGCCCAGTGGGGAGTCTGCTTCTCCCTCTGCCCTTCCCCTACTCATGCCTCCTCTCCCTCCCTCTCTCAAATAAATAACTAAAATCTTAAAAAAAAAAAAAGAAAAGAAAAGAAAAAGAAAAAAGTGAATTTGGAAGAGCACTGCAGTAAGGGGGCCAAGTGGCTGAGCACATTGGTTCACTGGGAGGAAAGTGGGCTATCGGGGGTGAGCTTGGAAGGTAGCTACAGAGCTGTCAGATGGAAAGAGGAACAGTCTTCATAGTAGAAAGAGGGAATAGTAAGAACAGTAATGCTGTATATCCAAGTCTAAAGTGAGTACTTAAAGAAATTCTTGGGGTACCGAGACTGGATCAGTTGGGGCATGTGACTCTTGATCTCAGTTCAAGCCGCAGTTGGGCATAGAGCTCAAAAAAATTGTTTTTTCTTCTCAAGGATGAAATCCTTTATTAGAGGCATGGGAAAAAAAGTTATTTGGGAAAAGGACTTTGTGTTTTGCTAGGGAAACAACTTGAGGATGAATTTTAGGGAAACAAAAGTTCTTCAGGGATATGTTAGGGTAGGTGATAGGAGGAATACCAGATCATCTGTGAACAAGCAAGTAATCAACTGGCTCTTCAGTTGCTTTGAGTCCTGATCACTGACCAAACAGGAACGGAATTACACAGTGTCAGGGCTGGTTGCATGTTGTTCGTAGGCTGGGTTTTGTGCTGCTGGTGGTTTTTTTCCATGTGATGCTCAGTTTGTTTGGTTTTGTTTGAGCTAAGGTTCGTTATGCTGTGATACATAGGACTAACTTGAAGTAGCGAAGGGTTTATGAGCACATATACATAGGATTTAGGGTTGTATTTTCCTAAGTGTTTAAGATGTTTTTGCAGAGCCATTGATTATTTTTAACTCCAGCTCACAGAAACCTATCCTATGTTCTCTTATAACATAAGGATTTTTTTTTCTCTTTCGTATCGGTTGCCTTAGGGTACCAAACAATTTTTTCGAAAGGTAGAGGAGAGGTAAAAGAGACCTAGATGCTAGTTTTTCATATTCTCTGTTTCAGATGTCATAAACAGATTTTACCAGAAGAACTTTCTTCCTCTCTCAATACAAAGCCTGAAATACTGAGAACAAAACCAGACATGGTCTGCAAAGTAGGATTACTGTCTTCAAAGTTCTCTCAGATTGGAACAGAAGACTTAAAACCTCTTAGTGAACCAAAAGATAGCTGTACCCAGCTGAAGACCAACACCGATAAGGAAAACAAATTGCAATCTGTTTCTCAGTCATCAACTGGCCTTCCTGTGGAGTGCTTACCTACAAAGCCTTCTATGGCAGGGCTGGAAATTGCCAGTACTCCTGAACTGCAGAAGCACCTAGAATATGCACCTTCCACATCTGATGGCCTTTCAGATAAGCCAGAAGAGAAAGCAGGTGTCAGTAGTAATAGCCGTAGTAGTTGTGTGGAAAAGAAGTTGATAGAACCTTCAGCTTTAGGATGCCAGTCACAGAATTTGAAGGAATCCTCAGTAAAAATAGATAATGAAAGCTGTTGTACAAGAAGCAACAATAAAATCCAGAATGGTGAGTGTTCTACTTGTCTTTATTAGTAGAAGGTAAGAGATGGTAGTGGGTACATAATATATTTTCTTAACCTCATGAGAAAATAATGTGAAAATGACTATAGAAAAGTTCAGACAGGGGCATGTGGATGGCTCAGTTGGTTAAGCAGCCAACTCTTGACTTCGGCACAGGTCATGATTTTGGGGTCCTGGGATTGAGTTCCGTTTTGGGCTCCTTGCTCACTGGGGAGTCTGCTTGAGGATTTTCTCTCTTTCTCCCTCTCCTCTTCCCTGCCCCTCCCCTGGCTTGTGCACACTTGCATGCATGCATGCTTGCTCTCTCTCTCATAACTAAATAAATCTTCAGAAAAAAAAAGGAAAAGAAAGTTCATACAATTCAAAGGAGAAAGTAACACCCCAAAATCTCTTCAGAAATGATTACTGTTAATATCTTGGTGTACCTGGTTCCACATATATTAGAAGTACAGACAGACTATTACACAAATAGGTTTAATGCCAACAATTTTACCTTGTGAATTAGTGTAGGTGTCTGTGAACATTTTAAAGGCTGCAAGGATTCTGTTATGTATGCATTTATCAGATGACTTAATTGGTTCCTGTTAGAGTGGTAAAGAGGTGGTTCCCAGTTTCTGGTTGTAAAAAAATAATTTTGAAGCAAAATCTAAAGTAATCTGATGATTATTTTTCAGTTTCTCACTGAGTTTTTGTGATAGAAGAGATGGAGGGGCGCCTGGGTGGCTCATTTGGTTAAACATCCAACTCTTGATTTTGGCTCAGGTCGTGATCTCAAGGCTGTGAGATCAAGTGACATTTTGGTTCTGCACTGGGCATGGAGCCTGCTCCCTCTGCCCTTCCCCACTCGTACTCCCTCCCTACCTCTTAAAAGAAAAGGAGAGAGAGAGATGGAAGAGATAATTGATACTTAATGCTCATGCAAGCAGTTCAGATCTGCATTTTTTTTTTTTTTTTTTTTTTTTTTTTTTTAAGAATTATACCACCATCTCTAGAAAAATGGCTTTTGGCTAAAGATTTTAAGGACAGACTCAAACACTGGGCAGAGTTTCTTCACTTAAGGGGATGCCCTACTGCACTCACAATTTAAGAACTGTGTACAAGCATACTTCATTTTATTGTGTTTTGTTTTATTGCACTTTGCAGGTACTGCTTGCTTGTTTTGTTTCAGATTGAAGGTTTGTGGTAACCCTGTGTTAACCTAGCCTCTCAGCACCATTTTCCCAACAATATTTGCTCACTTTTAATCCTTATGTCACATTTTGGTAATTCTTGTACTATTTCAAACCCTTTCATTATCATTATATATTGTGGTGATTTGTGACCAGTGATGTTTTATGTTACTATTGTAATTATTTGGGGGCACCATATACTACACCCATATAAGATGACCAACTTAGTTGATACATGTTACATTTGTTTTGACTGCTCCACCAAT
This sequence comes from Meles meles, assembly GCF_922984935.1. Classification (NCBI taxonomy): domain Eukaryota; kingdom Metazoa; phylum Chordata; class Mammalia; order Carnivora; family Mustelidae; genus Meles; species Meles meles. The sequence goes on along the minus strand of NC_060080.1, from coordinate 39,623,750 downwards.
CAATTATTTCCTCATCTCTCTCCCTCTCCTCTGGCCTGGCTATTCCCTGAGACACAAAAATACTGCAGTTAGACCAAGTAATAACCCCACAGTGGCTTCTAAGGGTTCAAGTGAAAGGAAGAGTTGCACATCTCTCACTTTAAACCAAAAGCTAGCAATGATTAGGCTTAGTGAGGAAGGCATGTCAAAAGCCAGGGTAAAGCTAGGCCTGTCATTCCAGACAGTTGGCCAAGCTGTGAATCCAAAATAAAAATTCTGCAAGGAGATTAAGAGTACTAGTCCAATGAACACATGAATGATAAGAAAGTAGAACAGTCTTACTGCTGAAAGGAGAAATTTTAGCAATCTGGATGGAAGAGCAAACCATCTCCAATGTTCCCTTAAGCCAGAGCCTAGTCCAGAGCAAGGCTGTTACTTTCTTCAGTTCTCTGAAGGCTGAGAGGTGTGAGGAAGCTGCAGAAAAGTTTGAAGTTACCAGAGGTTGGTTCATGAGGCGTAAGGAAAGAAGCCATCTCCATAACATGAAAGTGCGAGGTGAAGCAGCAAGTGCTGATGGGGAAGCTGCAGCAAGTTAGCCCAAGAATCTAGTTCAGGCCACAAAGGTGGCTACACTACACGAGAGATTGGAAGAAGATGCCAGCTAGGACTTCCATAGCTAGGGAGGAGAAGTCAACACCTGGTTTGAAAGCTTCCGAGAGCAGGCTGGTGGCTTTAAGGTGAAGCAGTGCTCATTTACCGTTCTGAAAACCTTATGGCTTTTAGCTCATGCCAGATCCACTCTAGCTGTGCTCGGTAAGTGGAACAGTGAAGTCTGGATGACAGCATGCTTGTTTACAACATGGTTTGCTGAATATTTTAAGCCCACTATTGAGGCTTACTGCTCAGAAAAAGAAAATACCTTTCAAAATATTACTGCTCGCTAGCAATGCCCCTTTTCACCCAAGAGCTCTGATGGAGATACACAAGATTCTGTTTCCATGCCGGCTGACACAGCACCATTCTGCAGCCCCTGGATCAAGGAATAATTTTGAGTTACAAATCTTATTTAAGAAATACGTTTTGGGGGCCGCCTGGGTGGCTCAGTGGGTTAAGCCTCTGCCTTCGGCTCAAGAAATACGTTTTGGGGGTGCCTGGGTGGCTCAGTGGGTTAAAGCCTCGCCTTCGGCTCAGGTCATGATCTCGGGGTTCTGGGATTGAGCCCCGCATCGGGCTCTCTGCTCCGCGGGGAGCCTGCTTCCTCGAGGCTCTCTCTCTGCCTGCCTCTTTGCCGAGTTGTGATTTCTCTCTGTCAAATAAATAAAATAAAATAAAATAAAATAAAATAAAAATAAATACGTTTTGTAAGACTATAGCTACCATAGATAATGTCTTTTTGATGGATCCAGGCTGTTGTACACTTAATAGACTGCAGTACAGTGTAAATATAACTTTCATATGCACTGGGAAACCAAAAAATTCATTTGCTTTGCTTTACTGTGGTACTCGCTTTATTGAGATGGTCTAGAACTGCATCTGCTCTGACCCCAAGGTTTGCCTGTACTCTTTAGAGGAAATGCTACACTGTATTTCGCACTACTTCTGTTAAGTTTGAGGGTGCATTCCACTGATGGTAGTTAATACGAGTTCACCTATTAGAATTAGTAGAACTAAATGGCTTTGGTATGTCAAAAGGTTCAGAGCTAGTACAATTTAAAAATACCTTTGATAATTGTCATCTGTGTGGGAAAATTAGCATGGATTTTGGTAGCTTTTAGAAAACTTAATAAAAAACACTATGCACTTGGATAAGTAGGAAACAAATGTATCCACGTTTAGCTTTTACTTCAGGCCTCTGAAGCTAGAGTTTAGAAAATGGATAGATTTGACTCTTGGGCTTTGGATGCAGAATTGGAGGAGTAGGAAAACCTGTCTTGGCCTAGTAATACTTCTAGCCCAGCTTCTACATTCTTGGGCTTAAGTTGATAGGGCTGTTAATTTGCATAAAATTAATTGCATAAGATTATACTTTTCCTCTTGAATTACGTAACTCTCCAGAGAAAGTGAATATTGATAAGCATATTTCTGCTCTGTTTTATTACTCTTTTTGAGTCATCAGGCCTTACATTCAGATAGTTTTTGAGACTAATATTATGTAAAGAAACAGTAAAAATTTTACATCAATAAGCACATTATAGGTACATAAATGAGTTGCAGAGTCTTGCTTTGTCTTTATATGTTGTACGACTGTACACCATGTGAAGTTATTTTTAGAGAAATTAAAAACCTAATTAAATGTACTGGTGCATGCTATCTACTGGGATGTCTGGTTGAAGAGTGAGAGAGTGTGATCAGGATCTCTACGCTGTGTCCACTGGTACTGTTTATGGATTTGGAAAGACATGACTGGAAGCTATTTTGTCCCCTGTGTCCTTCTCAAGTTTGGGGCTAGAAAACAAAAGCAGTGTGAGTCGAAAAACAGCTGTCTTCTGTTCGGTAGATGTGTGACTCCTCAGAAGTTGACACGCCTTTTTTCCCTTGGTCTGCTTCCAGTTTGTGAGAATCATTGACTGGGTTAACTATTGCTGTCCTCGCTGAAGAGCTAGATTTTCATAGTACAACTTGCTTACTTACAGATATTTCCTCTTGTAAGTGAGGGCAGACCCGTAATCTTTTGGACTCTTTGCCGATGGTCTGTGAAACCTGGTCCAGCCTAGAGGGGATGTTTTTTCAGCATCTGCGTGATTAAAATGCCATCCTTGAACTGTTGGTCTCTTTATTTTCTGTCCTTTTTTGCTGTACCTTTTCTTTCACTATAACTGACTAAGAATGCTTAAGGGGTCATGGCAAGATAGCATCCATTTAGCATTTTAAAGTGTGCTCGGGCTCTACTTTAAAGAGAGGTAAAATGGGATGCCTGGGTGCCTCAGTCAACAGTTAAGTGTCTGCTTTAGGCTCAGGTCATGATCCCAGGATCTGGGGATTGATTCCTGCGTTGCATTGGGCTCCTTGTTCAGCAGGGAGCCTCTTTCTCCCTTTGCCTGCTGCTCCCCCTGCTTGTGTATGCGCACGCACTCTCTCTCTGACAAATAAAATCTTTTAAAAAAATAAAAGAGTTAAGATTAGAATACTGCTAAGGTCATTCTTAAAGATACTTATTTTATTTAAAGCCTTCTTTGCTTTGAGATCTTTCTCCACAACTACTGACCTCTCTCCCAGCTCTCTCTCGGCTGGTTCCCCAAAATTTGTTTCTTGGGTTTTGTTTTTGTTTTTTGTTTGTTTGCCAAAGAATCCACATCCCTGCTCCTTTGGAGGGAAGGTCTTTTCTGTTGGTTTCATATGAAATACTCCTCAAGGCTCTTGATTTATAAATAGATTTCATTTCTGTGTTGTTTGGGTTGTGCAGCTGACACAAAGATCACTCTTTCCTGTTAAATCTCTACTTTTTCTCCACTTTTTCTTTAGAAACTGTGTTAATGTTTCAAATTCTCTTCCCCATTACAAGTTAAAACTTGAAACAGGCCTTTACTTAAAATCATAATCCTGTCTTTAGTCACTGCCCTTCATCCTGAATGGAACATATGTGTGAAGGAAATTGAAGAAATATCAAGGGTCAAGTGATACTTCTTGGAAGCATTTAGAAGATAGCTCTCATTTTATAGACCCAGGGGCCTGTGTGGGAAAGCTGTTTGGTGTTACTATGTTTAGAATGGTTAGCTTTTGCCCAATCCTCTAGAAAATATACTTTGTATGTTTTGAAACACAGTCTTTGAAAAGTGACAGAATTGACTTGCACATAGATGTCTGTTGAGGTGAACCTATCTCTGTGCATTGTTAATATTGCAGTGAGTCTAAATATCTGATTTGGAGGAGTCTTCCTAAAATATTTTTCGATCTAGGATTGTGAATAGAAGTGTACACTGACTTGGAATTATGAGACTAGTTGGTGAATTTGGGGTTTTAAGTTGCCTTGCTAAATGGATTTACCAGATGAGAATTATTTTATTTTTTAAAAGATTTTATTTATTTTATTTAACAGACAGAGATCACAAGTAGGCAGAGAGGCAGGCCGAGAGAGAGGAAGAAGCAGGCTCCCTGCTGAGCAGAGAGCCTGATGCGGGGCTCGATCCCAGGACCCTGGGATCATGACCTGAGCCGAAGGCAGAGGCTTTAACCCACTGAGCCACCCAGGTGCCCCTGAGAATTATTTTACAAAGCGAGTAAAATTTTCCAATTATTCTGATGGTTTTATGTTAAGCCAGTTTTAGAAATTATAGTTGAATCAGTATTTAAGGAGTTCTCCCTTTGGGAAAGCTGGCCTTTGGAAAAGAATTCAGTCAAATGTTGGGGTGGCTTAAGAATTTGAGGTCTCATTTCTTTAATCTTCTGTTTTTCTAGCCCCCTCCCGGAAATCGGTTTTGACAGACCCTGCCAAACTCAAGAAGCTGCAGCAGAGTGGCGAGGCCTTTGTACAGGATGACTCCTGTGTGAACATCATTGCACAGCTGCCCAAGTGCCGAGAGTGTCGCTTGGACAGCCTCCGCAAGGATAAGGAGCAGCAGAAAGACTCACCAGTGTTTTGTCGCTTCTTTCACTTCAGGAGGTGAGGCCTTTGGGGAAAAGCTCAGATAATCTGGGCCCTATAGCATTTTTTTTTTCCTTCCTTTTCTATCAGCAGTAAATCTAGAACTACAGAGACTGAAGATTGCATGTTTACTCTCTGGCTTTGAGTGTCTAGATCTTATCCCATGTTATTTCCTTCTCAGTCTCCCTTTCAGTTTGTTTTTAAAGTAGAAAAGCCTAAATACACAACATTCTTTTCCTAAAACTAACAAACATTATAGAAAAATGCTGAAATTTCTTTAAAACTCACTACAAATAAACACTGTTAACTTTTCAGTGTGTTTTAGTGTTTCTATGGCCATAAAATATTTTCAGGCATACTTACTTGGGTATATAGTATATATTGTGTTGAATCTTAACTTTCTCAGTACTTAGTAGGAACCCCTTGGACATGTTAGCTTTTTTCTGCAAAAACTTTGAATGACTAGGTAGGAACCCATAGCAGTATTTGAAACAAGTTCACTTAACCAATTTTCTTATTGGTGTTAAGATTATTTTGTTGTTTTTGTCACTAAAAATAATTCAGAAACAATCATCTCCTTGTTCCCATCTCTCATTGTTTACTTTGGAAGGATTACTGGAAGTGGCATTACTGGGTTAGAAGCCATGTGTGTTTTAAGGCTTTGATACTTATGTTCTGCCAAATTGCCCTACAGGAAGGTTGCACCTGTGGCCAGGCCCTCTGGCAGCATTTAAACATTCCTGTCTCTGTACTTTTGCCAGCAGGAGGAGGCATATCTTTTTTAAAAAAATCTTTCTTAATTTTATAGGCAAAAACTTTCATTTTTATGTTTTGTGAAGTCAAATTTTCCCTAAATTCTTCTATCATTAGTGAAGAAAAAGGCTGTTTTTTCTTTTTGGTCGTCGCCTACTTTTTGATAAATGATCAGTGTGTTCTGGATATAGGCTAACTTTAAGTATGATTCACTTTCTCAGAAGTGTAGATATTTTCAGGCTTGAGTAGTCCTAATCATAAACAGAAGTGTTGACTTGAATTTCTTTCTATTCACCTCCCTGCCCTTTGGTTTTATCAAGATTAAGGAGTGCTGAAGAACTCGGTTGAATGCACAGGTATTTTAGGCCATTGATTATATCTGTTCTGGTAACTTTCAAATTTAAGCTCATTTTAATGAACTGTAGAGTTTTTTAGATGGTAGTTTGCCCCATTTGTTCCTGAGTAAATTGCAGAAGCACCATGATAAAATGTCTAGTATTTAGAACTATAATAACAGCATGTTAGCATACCCTTATATTAACATATTTTGAATCACATGTGGTCCAGAAGAAGTTCTAATAAATGTTAGTTCTACTTTCTCTCTGGAGAATTTTTTACACAGATAAGTGTGTTAAGATGCATATGCCATGGGTTCTGATGTATATATGTATATATTTTTAAAAGATTTTATTATTCATTTATTTGACAGAAATCTCAAGTAGGCAGAGAGGCAGGCAGAGAGAGGGGGAAGCAGGCTCCCCGCCGAGCAGAGAGCCCAATGTGGGGCTCGATCCCAGGACCCTGAGATCATGACCTGAGCCAAAGGCAGAGGCTCAACCCACTGAGCCACCCAGGTGCCCCTCTGACGTATATTTTGTAGAGAGCACAAAATGTTATGCTTTGTACAGATCTGTCTATTCCTATTACACATTTGGTTTCCTTACGGTTCCTTGCTCTCAAAGGTATAAGCAGACTGGAGGAGAGAGATTGTTTGATTTTGGGCCTTTTAAGGAGGAAACAATTAGTTTTTTCTTTCAGATATTACTAGAACTTTTTTTTTAACCACTATTTTGTATCCATCTAGAAATCACTGATTTTATGACTTAGCTGTTTCCCATTTTTGACCTCTTTGAAGAGAAAAGTGTCTTGCTTAATGTTGCATAGGAGAAGCCAGTCTAGTGGAAACTAGAATGAATTCACTACTTTGGTAAAAAGAATGTCATAATTTAAAGAATAGAGCTTTTTTTTTTTTCTCCCTGATTTTTAGAGAGTAGATAGCAGCTGTCATTAGCCTCCTCCTCAAGTTTGTTCCTTATTAAATTCTCCTGCAGATAAAACAAAACGGTTAGGGTCTTCTACTAAAGCCCAGTTGCCAAATCCTATTTGCCATCTCCCCCTTTGAAATAGCTTTCAAATTCATTTTTAGTATATGTGCTGCCGAAGCGAGCACATCAAATTCATTTTTTAGTATTAAAACTGTCTTAATTTGGGCTGTCAGTTAACAATTTGCGTCTCTCCTTTGGACTGATTGAAATTAATTTGCATCTGTTAAGCAACTCCCAGTGTCCTTCCAGTTCATTCTACACTCTTCTGGACAGATGGTTTTTCTAAAGTACAACTTTAGGTAGGTGTGTCTTACGGGCTGAAGGACTTGGTAGCTGGCCAGTGACCAATGAAGAAATCAAGATCCCTGCATTTTTCTTTCTTTTGTATGAAATGCAGTTTCCTTGACTTGTTTTTTTTAGCTAATGTCTACCTTTTCTAGTAAGGCCAGTCTTAATCATTCTCACTACCATGAAGTCTTAGTATTAGTCCCACAAAACTCACAGTCAGTAATTCTCTGGCTCCTATAAGATTTAATGATCGTTATGATATCTGTCATATGCTAACTACTTCACCGTGTATTTTATGTCTACTTCTGTGTCTCCAACTAGATTGACATGTCAATATGAATGAATTTTGGAAAAATTCAAAACCAATACTTAGGAAAAACAGGTGTGAGAGATGTTGAAAGAGAATCTTGAGAAAGTATTCTGCCTTTTTGCTCCACTTGAGGTACTTAGGTCTGTCTTAACACGGCCTCTCATTCCAGAAGCTTACACGATAATTTGCAGCTAGGATTCTTATGGGTGCTGAATTCCTCATGGATCTACATGGTCATGGCTTCAGGGACTGTCTAGGGTTAGCCTTCTTTTGCTGAGTGTTATTCTTGAAGGAGTGGTTGTATTAAAATCTGATCAGATTATCTATTACCTTCTGTACATATTCCGTTTTCTTCTGTGGTGACTTGTGATTGTGCTTGCTGTTACATCCCAAGTCTGGAAGGTTTAACAGCTGCCCCTGGAGGCAGTATGATTTGATCTTGGTTGAAGTGCAAAACATCTCTCCCCTGCTTCCCTCCCCAGGTCCTCCGAGGAAAAACGTAAATTTTTAGATTTTTTAAGTCTTTCCACTGACATTGCCAAGTAGTAACAATTGGCTGTAATTGGCCATGGAGATGATAAAAAACTGGGAAGGAACTTGTTGATTTAAATAGTAACTACAAGATGTAAATCAACTTTGTGTGTATGTAACACACTTTTTTTTCCTCTACTTCCTCTAGGTTACAGTTCAACAAACATGGTGTGTTGCGGGTAGAAGGCTTTTTAACACCAAACAAGTACGACAGTGAAGCAATTGGCTTGTGGTTGCCTTTAACCAAAAATGTTGTGGGGACTGATTTGGACACTGCAAAGTATATCCTGGCCAACATTGGAGACCACTTCTGTCAAATGGTGATTTCTGAAAAGGAAGCTATGTCAACTATTGAGCCACACAGTAAGAGCATCTCTTAGGGGGTAGGATTTTTGAGTCCAACTTGATTTTGTTTCTAAGTGACACCCAAGTTCTAACTGCATGGGTTTCATTTGTATCAGGAAGTTTGGATGATTTTGGTATGATGAGGTTGTATTTTCCCTTTTATAACTGCCTGTTGGTTTCATCAGTAACTGTCTCTAGGGTTTATTTTGGGGTAATTACTACAGGAGTGAAACTCCTTTGTTGTTAAGAAAGGTGAAGGTGAGGTAGTGATAGAATTTGCACAGTCTTTCTCAGCACTGTGGGCTCATCAAAAGGGGAAGAGGCCTTAGGTTGTGTTCTTTATTTTTTATTTTTTTACTTATTCATTTTTTTTTTAAAGATTTTTTATTTATTTGACAGAGATCACAAGTAGATAGAGAGGCAGGCAGAGAGAGAGAGAGAGGGAAGCAGGCTCCCTGCTGAGCGGAGAGCCCGATGAGGGACTCGATCCCAGGACCCTGAGATCATGACCTGAGCCGAAGGCAGAGGCTTTAACCCACTGAGGCACCCAGGCACCCCCAGGTTGGGTTATTTTTAAGACAAAGCTTCATAATCAGGAATGCATTTCAGAGAAAATGGAACACACAGGCTCTAGACCTACTGAATCAGAAACTGGTGGGACTGGGTCACAGGCATGAGAATGAGAACAAGCTCAGGTGAAAAGGATTCCCTTTAGAGTCAGGGTTTTAACAGGATACGTGGAGGTTCCACCTGGGTGAATGTCAATGTCTTCTCTCTAAGAGCACTCTCACACTGATCTGGCAGCCCAGTAAACCACAGGGATCAGTGTGGGTGACACATGAGAACCAGACCTCCCTTGTGACATCTCAAGGTATGTCTGGGAGAACACGCCTCTTTTTTATGCCTCTGTAAAAGTAAGGTATCTAGCCGGAAGTACCCAGAAGCAGTTATTTTTTTTTTTTCTTTTTTTTTTTTTTTGAGGGTGACAAAAAGTTTATTCTGTACGTTTGCACCATCAGGTAGAGGATAAAACTGGAGTGGGCCTGGTTTGGAGGCTTCCTTCCTTGGACTGGGAAGGCACCAGGGTAGGGTTTACGCTGTAGCCCTGGGAGGGCTGTTGTGGAACAGCAGGTGGTAGAGGGGCACACAGTGGGACCTTCATATGAAACAGGTTAGGAAGGGGCCCAGGAAGACAGGGATTCTCCTGGGGGGTGAGGTAGGGTGCTTCCTTCAGCCAGCCCGGGCAGAGAGCGGACGTAGGAGTCCAGCCGGGACCGGAAGAGCTCACTTTGTACAGTTTGGCCCAGTGGGCACAGGGGGTTCTTCACCACCAGCTCCACATACAGCGCACTGTAGATATGATGCAGCACATCCCGGATGGGTCCGACACCCAAGTCAGTATTCATGACAACCTTGATCCCAGTGGGCGTCTCGTAGTAATGGAGCTTGTAACGGCCAGTTTGGAAGGCCAGGAAGCCATCCTTCATGTCTAGCGGGGACATCTTGCTGACAAAGGAGCGGATAGAAAAAAGCATCCCATACATCAGCTTGTACTCCTCCTCTTTGGGTATCCCCACTTGCTTCTTGCGGTGCCACTCGCTGTAATGAAGGTACACTCCATTCCTGTCAAACAGGTACAGGTTGTGAAGAGTCATCGGAACTCTTTTTTCTTTTTTTTTTTTTTTTTTTAAGATTTTATTCATTTGTTAGAGAGAGAGATCACAAGTAGGCAGAGAGACAGGGGGAAGCAGGCTCTCTGCTGAGCAGAGAGCCCGATGCAGGGTTCGATCCCAGGACCCTGAGATCATGACCTGAGCCGAAGGCAGAGGCTTAACCCACTGAGCCACCCAGGTACCCCCAGAAGCAGTTATTTTTAAAGTCTCAGGCATCCTTCCACATTTTATCTTTCCCGAATGGTTGAAACTTAAAAGTGAAGCCTTTCATTTCTCCTAGGTATCTTTTCAGACTTTGCACAACCAAATATGTTTCAATACAAGCATCCATACATACCATCTTGAGAATTTTGATTGTAGGTACCAGAAACTAATTGAAACTAGCTTCACAAAAATAATTTACTAGATAGGTATGGATACTGTTAAATTTCCAAGTCTGCAGAATGGGAACACAGGCATTCTGAGGAGCAGGAGTTCAGAGCTTGAAGAAGAATGGGATCGTCAACTCTGGGGGACAGCCAAAGTCATGAGCCAAAGTACTTGGCCAAAGTAAAGAGTAGCTATAGAATCACTCCGTTCTGTTGGAGGAGAAGAGACTCTGACAAATCAAGGATCTTACTGAAGTTTTTTTTCTCTGTAATCTTTTATTTAGGATGAGTGACACTGGTTTCTATTTTTAGTAGAGATAGAGTTTTCTAATTATATACATTAAAGTAAAAGTAGTGAGGCTAAAGAGAAATTCTTAAGTAACTGATTTTAGAAGTACTTAGGTATTATCTAAGTGAGCTGCAATGTAGAAACACTTGGAATATATTAGCAGCTTCACTCCTGAATTAGCAGGGCTTGTTGTAAGCAACGGATGTTTTTCCTTTATTCAGGGGAAGTGTCTGAATAATGTACAGAAAAAGGTACAGATGGTTGTCTTTTAAGAGTATAATTAAGAAACTCTCTTCTTAAAGATTTAAATAGGATTAACCTTTCCTCCTCGCCTATCCTGTTCCTCTCTTTTCTCTGTGACAAGCTGGTCAGTTGAAGAGAGGAACTACTGTGAATGATATTGACGAATGCACTGTAAGATGTTCCTAGAGGGCTTACTCTGATCCTGAGATAAGGAAGCAGGTGTCAACCTTTCTACATTCATCCTGCCTTTTCAATGACAAATAATCACTAAATGGGTGGCTAAGAGATCTAAGAATATCTAATAAAATAGTCTAATCCAAGTGACTAAGGGAAAGTTCATAAAACCTCATTTGTAAAATGCCTAAAGCTCTGTGTATTGTGCGGTGAGCTGTTACGTTACAATGAAATGGCAGAAGTTCATTTGGCAGTTGGATTAATTTGGTAAAAACTGAAGTTGATCATTTGTGTTTTGGTCAGTTCCTGGAAGAAAGAGTGAATAAACCACAGAATGGATTAGGAAAAAGATATTTTCCATAAAAAAAAAGAATGTAACCATATTGATCCAGTCTTGTTCAAGAGAGAGAGAGAGAGAGAGAGACAGCAAAGAGCTTTCTGATTAACAAACATTGGGCTTTTCTCTGACACAGGAAAATGTCCTCTCTTTGTACATACTCTGAAGCTTTCTGATACCTGATTTGGCATTCCTCCATACGGGGAAAGGGGTATGATGTCCTACGCAGTCCTGGAAGGCTCCCCCATCTAGTTATCAGGGCTTGGCCACTGCCACGGAAGATACCACTTTGTAGAATCTTGGATTATGCCTCAACCTGTTGGTTATTTGGTTAGTGTGAGTCAGTCAGTCCTGGATCCCTGTACCACTACTGACAGTAAAAAAGTCAGGTTTTTGGCTCTGGCCCATGAAGAAACCAACTTTGTACTATTATTAAGTTAACGTGCTGCTCCCTCCAGGTTCCCTAACCACCTGGGATTTTTCATAGGCTGTGTGAGTGGATTTAGGGCCTGTGGGAATAATCTGACAATCTGTGTTGGCATTGTATATCTGAGTCATTTTTTTTTTCCTTTGGAGGAAACATGGTCCATGCTGTCTTCAGGTTCTGAAAGGGGCTCATGATCTAAAAGGTGAAAGAACCACTGCTGTGTAATACCTGTGTCTGAACTGCAGCTTCTGTAATCACTGCTGCTTTTTTCATTGATTACTTCTGCAGTACTTAGTATGTACCAGCACTGTTCAGAGTCAGTGGGGACAAGGCACAGCCCTTCAAGCAGGGATTCTGCTTGTACAGAGCTTCCTCTCATAAGGAGAGGTAAAGCCACACCTGACTGTATACAATGTGAAGAAGCCTGAGTCTAAAGCACAAATCCAGGTTGATGAAAGTGCTGAAGGAATCCAGGAGAGCTTTATGGTCGAGTGGGGAGAGGTTGGGGGGCCATTTGAGATGGTCTTTGAAGGCTGAACAGAGTTGATAGGAACTCCACTGAGAGGGAGGAATGACATCAGTTTCCCTCCCCTTTCACGTTTTATCAAAAATTGTCTCCTCCCCAAGACTAAGTGATTTATTGATTTTTGTAGGACAGGTTGCTTGGAAGCGAGCTGTCAAAGGTGTTCGGGAAATGTGTGATGTGTGTGACACCACTATCTTCAACCTGCACTGGGTATGTCCTAGGTGTGGGTTTGGAGTATGTGTAGATTGCTACCGGATGAAGAGGAAGAATTGCCAACAAGGTGAGAAATAACTTGATTCTCCTCCAAGCTCCCCTTTATACTCTTAAATGAAGCCTTTTACTGATTTTGTGGTTGATGCATTTCTGAAGCATGCCAGAGTCCATGAGGAGCAGTTACTATGAATCATTTTTTGCAGGTGCTGCCTACAAGACTTTCTCTTGGCTAAGATGTGTGAAGAGTCAGATACATGAGCCAGAGAACCTAATGCCTACACAAATCATTCCTGGAAAAGGTATTTCTTGTGGTGCAGTGATGTTCTTTCCCCCTTGTTTTGGTTAGCTCATAGGGTCTGGTGGTTTGGTTTTACTTTATGTAGTATAATTACTTGATAACTTATCTTAGTATATGCCGTAAATTGTCCAAAGATGTTTTAAATCATGCCCTAAGAACTTTTTTATTAAGGTTTTATGAATAGTTTTGTAGAAGGAAGGAAAATGATTCATTTGCAGGGGAAGGCATACTTAGTATGAAAAGGAGAGAGAATCTAAGCACCATGTTGCTTAAAAAAAAAAAAAAAAAAAAAGATCTGTTGGAAATAACCAGTTTCTGCTTTGTTATATATTGAGGTTGAAAGTGCCTAATACCCTTGTTGAGATGTTTGTTTCTGTCCCTTTTTTAGCCCTCTATGATGTTGGAGATATTGTTCATTCTGTGAGAGCAAAATGGGGAATAAAAGCAAATTGTCCCTGTTCAAACAGGCAATTCAAACTCTTCTCAAAGCCAACCTCCAAGGAAGACATAAAGCAGGTATATTGTTTTTGTTAGATTCACTGTTCTTGAGATTGTTGTCTCTCTTTCCAAATAACCCAAGGATTTCTGTAGTATATTTGAAAGGAACATGGGGACAGTGTTCAGTGGAAAGAAACAGCTCCTATATTTCATGTGATACTTCATGGACCCATTCTCACTTTTCACATTTCTGTGGCCTCTTTTAGTAGGTTTTAATTTTTATTCCTTGAAAAAGCAAAAATATCTTCTATCTTAATAAGTTGCTGTTGAATTTTATGTGGGTTTGTAAAAAACTTCATGTTTTACAGAGTTAAGATAATCGTTTAAAATTACCAAGTGTATGTCATTTATATAATATATATTTGAAAAGTTAGAGGAAATAATACTGAATGAATTTTAAATACCCATCACTCACCATAAAAACTGTGCATTTCTATGGTGCTCACATGCCTCTTCCTGGTAGCTTCCCCTTCATCTCCAACCATCACATCTACCCTATTCTATCTCTGTTCCTCCCCTTCTCCCCAGTGTCTTCTCCCACATCGTACTTGATAAGCAGAATTCCACATTTTTCATAAAGCTGTGGTGTCAAAGGCAGTAGAGGTAGAAGAGCTAGGCTCTTTAGATTCAGAACTGAATTTGAATTCTTTTTCTGCCACTTTCTAGTTGCATGACATGAGCTGATTTCAATATGCTTCTGCTTCCTCATCAACAACAGAGGAGTGGGGGACACCTGAGTGGCTCAGTCGGTTAAGCGTCCGACTCTCGATCTCAGGGTTATGAGTTCCAGCCCCACGTTGGACTCTGCGCTAAGCGTGGAGCCTACTTTAAAAAAAATAAACAACAGAGGAATAATAAACAATGCTGATCATTGAGTATCGCAGAAATCCATCGCACGTAAAGAAAAGGAAAAAAAAAGAAAAAGGCTGGGACTACAGCAGGAATTTGACTTGTTTTTCTTCTTCTGTTTGTATAAATTCATCAGCTAAGTCAGGGCAGTTTCTAAGTAGCAGAAAAATAAGTGGTGTGCTCTGTCAAGTTTTTTTTTAATGTTTGAGTTCTTTTAAGAGCTGTTTATCTCATTTTTAAAGCCTGCTGCTATGCTATGCTGAAACAAAAGACCATTTTTTTCCCTCTGCATCTCATTTTCTTCTGAAATCAGAGCTGTACCGTTCCTGCTCTGCCTCACTCACTCATTGATTCATTCAGCAACCGTATTGTGAGTGCTTATTCCAGCTACTGTGAGTTCACAGGGGAGCTAAGCACAAACTGGTCATTTTTAAAGCAACATGGTAGGTGGAGTGATAAGAGATATGTATGAGCAGGAAATGGTTGATTAGGGTTAGGGAGGGAAATCTTGCTGTATTTAAATTCTTAACATGTCTTTTGTTTTCACCAGTAAGACTTAAAAGCTAAAAAAAAAAAAAAAAATTAAAATCGCTTCTACTTGATCTAGTTGTGTTCTATTATTTTAAGAGTCCTGCAGTTTTGATGATGTCCAGGGCTATTAGGTGGTTTTGTGTGGGATATTTCTCTCTCACTGGTGAGCTGTTAGGGAAGAAGGTAAGGAAAAGGAAATCTAATGTTTCAGCTTGTGGAAAATTCTCTTTTTAAACTCAACACAGACTTCTTTTGCTGGAGAAAAACCTACTCTTGGTGCCGTGTTCCAGCAGAATCCCTTGGTGGTGGAGCCAGTGCCTGTGGCTGGGGAAGCCGCTTCCAAGCCAGCCAGCAGCGTGAAGCCTGCTTGCCCTGCCAGCACTTCTCCCTTAAACTGGCTGGCAGACCTGACCAGCGGGAATGTCAACAAGGAAAACAAGGGTGAGGGTTTCCTGCTTTCCTCTGGGTTCCTGGGAACTTCTGTCCATTCTCGGAGAGGATTGGCAACCTCAGTTGCTGTGAGAGCAGTGTGATTAGAAGTGTGTGGAGTGGAAAGGAGTGGTTCCCTGTATTCACCAGGGAGACCTGTCACAAATGCAAGTATATTTAAAATGCAACCCCAAGGGGCACCTGGGTAACTCATGTGGGTTAAGCATTCAGCTCTTCTTCAGCTTAGTTCTTGATATCAGGTTTGTGAGTTCAAGCCCCATGTTGGACTCCATGCTGAATGTGGAGCCTACATTAAGGAGGGGGGGTAGTCCCAAAAGGTAGAACTTCTGCTGACAGTTGAACTCTAGGCTGAGATTGTGTTTGGCAAGAAAGGAGTGGGCTGAGACTTGTTTTAATAAATGATTTTGACCTTTCTGTCCTTATCCTGTTTGTTGTTCCTATTTTGTCTAATTAGAATGTTGTGGCTTCAGTTTTATTTTTCTCCTCTGTCCTATGGTCTTAGGATGCTTGATGACAGTGTAAAGAGTATCGGATTTCGGGGCGCCTGGGATGCTTGATGACAGTGTAAAGAGTATCGGATTTCGGGGCGCCTGGGTGGCTCAGTGGGTTAAGCCTCTGCCTTTGGCTCAGGTAATGATCCCAGGGTCCTGGGATCGAGCCCCACATCAGGCTTTCTGCTCAGCAGGGAGCCTGCTTCCTCCTCTCTCTCTGCCTGTCTCTCTGCCTACTTGTGATCTCTGTCTCTCAAATAAATAAATAAAATCTTAAAAAAAAAAGAATATAAGCTTTGGAGTGAGACAGTGAAATTAGAATTTAGGTGATTCTGCTTTTTAGCTATGTTATAAGTAAGAAAAATTGCAAGTTAATTTCTTTTATGCAGAGATCCTAAACAAAGTTTCAGAACTCTAAAGGAATTCTACAGTAAGACCAACCAGGCTTTTGGAAACGCAGGTGTCATTTAACATTGAAAATATAAAAGTCACATGACAAGATAAATAAAGTAGTAAAATTCAATTAACCTATTCATGATTTAAAAAAAATAAATTTGGAACAAAAGGGAACATCGTTAATCATTAATGAGTTTTTACAATAAAACTGACAGCAGACATCATAATGATTGATTTTTTTTTTAATTGTTTGAATAGTTTTTTAATTTTTTTTTTTTTTTTATTTGACAGAGAGAGATCACAAGTAGAGAGGCAGGCAGAGAGAGGGAAGCAGGCTCCCTGCTGAGCAGAGAGCCCGATGCGGGACTCGATCCCAGGACCCCGAGATCGTGGCCTGAGCCGAAGGCAGCGGCTTAACCCACTGAGCCACCCAGGCGCCCCTGAATAGTTTTTTAAACAGTGTGCCTTTGTTCAAGGTTAAGAGGATATCTGCCATCACTATTAAACACTGTACTAGAATTCCTGGCTATTGCAATAAGGCAGAAAAACAGGAAAAGATGTTAGGATTGGAAGAAAATGATAAAGCTGTTGATACTCTAGACAATCTGATTATATATGTGAAAAATAAAAGTATCTATATCTAATAAATACATATCTATCAAGATTTCCAGTTACAATGTTAATTTATAAAAATGATGTTATATATACCAGGAGCAAGCAGATAGAAAATGGAAGTTTAAGAAACATCATTTGCTGCACCATGATTTCACTCATGTGTGGAATCTAAAAAAACAAATGAATAAACAAAAAGTAGAATTAGACCTATGATTACCAAAGGGGGATATGGGGTGGTGGGATGGGTAAAGGGGGTGGGAGATTCAGGCTTCTAGTTATGGAATGAAGGTGACACAGGAATAAAAGGCACAACAGTAGGGATTACAGTCCATGGTATTTTAACAATGTCATATGCTGACAGATGGGAGCTATACTTGCAGTGAGCACAGCATAACAGAGAAATTGAGTCACGATGTTGGACACCTGAAACTAAAGGAATATTGTCAGCTATACTGGGGGGGGAAGAAATTTTTAAAAACCCAATTAATATAACCTTACCTTGAATGTTGTGTACTCTTATTTTAATACCAGTTGGAAATCCTTGTCTCAATCAATGATTTATTGGTATTTATCCTCTTAAGTTTTTTTCTAAAGTAAATGAAATCCAAGTCCCAAAGTAATTCTAATAATAGAAGACAAATAAGGAATTTGCCTTTTGGAATGCTTTTCCATCTGGATGTTTTCGGTTTTGTTTCTAGAAAAACAACCAACGATGCCAATTCTGAAGAATGAAATCAAATGCCTTCCACCCCTCCCTCCTTTGAGCAAATCCAGCACAGTCCTCCACACCTTTAACAGCACAATTTTAACACCTGTAAGCAACAACAATTCTGGTTTCCTCCGAAATCTCTTGAATTCTTCTGCAGGAAAGGTATACATTTGTTTTATTTATATTTTGTCTTGTAAAAATGAATAGAGTCAGAATGGGAAGAGACGAAAAAAACTGAAACAGTAGAAAGAAGATAGGAATCTTAGATTTTCTTTCATGGGTACAGAAGGCTTCATTTGGCAGGTGGGCTTTGCAGGGTTAGTGTACAAGATGGGCCATTTTTTTCCTGTTAAACTTTCTCTTTACCTACTTCTGTGAGTTGTAATGTCAAGTGGGGGAAGGGAACTTACCTATTTGTCTTAGGGTCCTGACTTGGACTCTTCTGGATATTTGATACTTAACGCTGGTGTTGTAGGAATGGATTTTTTGATGGTAGGGAATGACCTATTTAAAGACTTGTGTTCTTTCTTAAATTCAGACAGAAAATGGACTGAAAAATACACCAAAAATCCTTGATGACATCTTTGCCTCTTTGGTGCAAAATAAGACATCTTCTGAATTCTCTAAGAGGCCTCAAGGACTGACTATTAAGCCCAGCATTCTGGGCTTTGACACTCCTCACTATTGGCTGTGTGATAATCGCTTGCTATGCCTCCAAGATCCCAACAACAAGAGCAACTGGAATGTGTTTAGGGAGTGCTGGAAACAAGGACAGGTAAGAGGGGCCTCTTCTCCCCGAACTCAGTTTAGAGCCCCTTCCTCTGTTCTTTCAGTAGGCTTCTGACAGTCCTGCCCCCGCATCCCGCTACCCTTCAGTTGTAAGTAGTATATACTTTATCTGCTCTTTTTGTACTTTATTGTTTAGGGTGAATGTAAAGGCACCGTAGTCCTATTTTTTTTTTTTTTACTGCAGACATTCCTGAGCTCTCTTCCAGTGAGGTTTTGATTATTCCTTACCAGTCATCTTTGGATATTTGATGTATGCTTTTTGGGCTCTGTGATTCTTGGGTGATGAACCTCAATGGGAGGAATGAGCAAGAGTAAGGCTGATGGGGCTTGGGGGATTAGACAGAATACAGTCAGAATCACGTGTCCCTCTGTCCTGAATTAAAACCCTTATGCTGAAGGCAATTTTAGGTGGGTCAGAGCCACGTGGTGTCCTCTTGGAGTGGTGTGTGGTCTCCCAGGGGCCTGCATTGTTTTTTGATTGATGGTTTGGGAGATGCATGTCTTTGTGGGCCTGCTCCTCTGCTTTCTTGTTTTGGGTTTAGTATTCTGGATCTTTGGCTTTTTTTCTGGGCCAAATGGAGTCCTCACTAAAGGAACACTGTATTCTTAGACAAGGCCAGGACTTGGGGAATTGCCAAATAGAGAAATATATGTATTTAACCAAAAAAACCCTACATAATTTATCAGCCCTGTATACTAGATAAGATTTGCTCATGATGATGACAATAGGCTGAATATAATCTACCAGCCATGTTTTGTTTGGATTCCATAATGTTTAAAAAAAAAAATTGAACTTCCTCCGTATTTTAGTTAGGCTATTTCATGTAAAGATTGGGATTTCTGGCTTATCTTGGCAACCGCAGGTCCCCATTCCTGCCTGACAGCAATAGGCTGGAGACAACTGGCAGCACCCCTTGTGGACAGGACAGTCCTACCACCTTTGTCCCTCCTTTGCATTCCCTGCCTGGTCCTGAGCCTTGGTGTTGGTATTCTGTGAGTGATGGCCTCCGAGTCAGAAGATGGGCTCCTTGCTTCTGGAAGCTTACTAATGTAGTTTGAGAGCAAGGAGGAAGGAGTACATGAAGAGAAGCGGTGCTGTGGGAACTCAGAGCACTAAGCTGTCACCTCAGGATCTGACACTGAGGACCAGTCACCGAGAAACAAACAAGCAGCGGTTTGAAAAGGGGCTGCCTTTGGTTTGGGGACAGAGCTGGGGGAGTTCGAACTAAAGTCTTCATTCTCTTCTTTTAGCCAGTGATGGTGTCAGGAGTGCATCATAAATTGAACTCTGAGCTTTGGAAACCTGAATCCTTCAGGAAAGAGTTTGGGAATCAGGAAGTCGACCTGGTTAACTGTAGGACCAATGAAATCATCACAGGAGCCACAGTAGGAGACTTCTGGGATGGATTTGAAGATGTTCCAAGTATGTATGAAAGACCTTTGAAGGGACTTAGGATGTGAAAGGAGGGCACAGGAGTAGTAGGAGTCTGAAGCCCTTCAGTGGCAACAACATGCTTCAGTGGCAACTCCATGAGTTGGAGTTTAAAATTCGCGTCTTATCTCTTCTCCACCCCCACCCCTTTTTTAAAAGTTTATTATGCTTTAGAACCAAAGCAACATTCACTTTGTGGTTCTTTAGGTGAGGTTTTAGGCATCTGTTCTACAGGTGGCGCCACGTCTGTCCTGTGACAGGTGTTCTGTGCTTTCACTTGTGCCTGGGGGGAGCAGAGCACAAAGCCAGGGCTTGTGACTCGAGGCTGGTAGGTTTATATGTGTTTCACCTGCATGCATCCTTTTTTGCTTTAAAAATTTTAACTACTGTTTAACAAGGTAAGTAGACCTGAAGATGCCAGGGAATGTGAATTCACTTAACACGGCGGGGTATCCTGGTCACTGCCTGCTGCGCCTCTGCTGAGGGCTGTTGAGGCAGTGAGAAGGCTTGTGTGTCTGGTCCTGAGGCTTGGCCCTTTCTGTGTACTGGTCCATCAGTAAACTGTTAACCAGGATTCACATCACCATCAGCAGGCTCCCATCCCCACTGGAGGGTTTAGCCAGTTAATTCTTTAGATGCTCAATAATTCAAGTTCACTCATTCATCACTCTTATTTTTTTAGACACACTTACACCTTTAATGCACTGCTTCCTTACCCTTTTTACCCACATTTACAGATTATAGTTCATACCTTCAATAAACTTTATAACAAAGTTATGACTGACTTTTTAATACAAGGCTTGAAGATGTTTTCCACAAGTAGCTGCTGAAATGGAGTTTCAGGCAGAAGATGGTTACTTAGGGATCAGCATCTGTGAAACAAAGGAGGAGAAAGCAGGACTGAACAGGGAGAGGAGTCAGCTTAGTGCAGGCTCCACAGAGCCTCAGCCAGTCTTGCAGGGAGTTCTTGAAATAAGTATTGACCTTCATTGTCTCAGACTGGGCTGAAGTGGGACATGGCAGGGCCTTTGTCCCCCTGTCTCCCTCAGTCTGTAGATACTGGTGTCCTGGGAAAAGGACCTGATCTGGCGTGGCAGTGCTGTGCAGCTGAGGCAGCCCCTAAATGCTGTGTCTGGACAACAGGTCTTTTGAAGCTTTCCACTGAGGCCTGAATTCAAATTCTGTCTCTTGATACATCCTGTTGTGTATAGGAGCTTGGTAGCTTAATTTTCTTGGGACTCAAACTTCCTCGTGCCGGCCGATGGTGAAAACAGCTCCAAGTCAACTATAGCTTGCCTGTTCTATGCTGATGATTCTGTTGCACACATCCCCAGTACCCTACCCACAGTGACATACTGCTGCTGTTCTGAACACACACTGTTACCCTATATTTTTGTTTCCTCCTAGAGTATGCATTTATTTAAACTAGGTTATGGGACAGTACTTGGTTGACTACAAAACATTACATAGATGTTAGTCCTCAAGAGTACGGGGTCTGAAGTCAAACCTGGGTTCCATCCCAATTCTGCCACTTAGTAGCTGGATGACCTTGGGTGGTGGGTCTGTCAGTTTCCTCGTCCCCAAATAGGAATATTAAATGATGCCTAATCTCATTGGGATATTGGGTTTAGTTGTAAGGAGTAAATGGTTAGGACAGTTGGCAGAGACTGGAGCACAGCAAAAAATGAAATAGTAGTTGTCATTGCTGTTGATTGTAATTATCAACATCTTTTTTGATCAGAACTTGGTTCTTGGTTCCTTGGCTTTATTTGCCACGGATAATAGTTCTGACTAAACCGTGTGGTGCTATTGGCCCTACTTGTCCCTGGACAGAACATCAGCTAGTTTCAGTCTCTTTGAGCAAGGCAAGTCATTTTTATTTCATAGTAGCCTTAGAAAACCTTGTCTCCTAAACATTTGTGACCTCTTATTGTTAAAGTGCATTGCTGTTTATTAGGGAGCTGCTCTCTTCTTCCAGAATACTATATATTGGGAAAATACTGGATCTGAGACAGACAACTGTCAAAACACCCAACTGTGTGTAATGGGCAAAAGGGGGTGGCTGAAATCTCAAAGAATGAGGAGGAGCAGTTTAATAAACATCTAGAAAAGATTAGTTTGTAATTTTTATTTTGCTATTTCCGTGCTGCCTCCTAGGTATGAATGGGTTTCTGGGCAGTGTAGAAATATAATAGTTGGTAATTGGCAGGTGGGGAATTGTTAAAGAGAAAAGTATTTGTGTACTAAATGTATCATGTTATGAAGATTTTGCAGAGAAGGATTTTATTCACATTGTTAAGCATAAAATGCTGATTTGCCATTTATTTTGGTCTGTTCCTGAGTTATGAATAGTAACAAATCAGTAATTCTGGTTACCTTTCAGACCGCTTGAAAAATGAAAAAGAACCAATGGTGTTGAAACTTAAGGACTGGCCACCAGGAGAGGATTTTAGAGATATGATGCCTTCTAGGTATGATTATTGGCCAGGGGGAGGGATGATTCTGTCCTCGACTTGATAGGGTAAATTCTTCTTGAGGTGGTGAGAAAAGAGTTTTTCAAAAGGGGAAGATGAAGGCACCTGGGTGGCTCAGTTGGTGAAGTGACTACCTTCGGCTCAGGTCATGATCCCAGAGTCCTGCATTGGGCTCCCTGCTCAGCGGGGAGTCTGCTTTTCCCTCTGACCCTTGCCTCTTGTGCTCTCTCTCTCAGGAAAAAAAGGAGGGGGTGGGAGGAAATACGGAATAGTTTTACTGGTGCTGATATTTTATTTCTAGACTATAGTCTTTGGAGATCTGTGTTTTAAATAATATAAAGAAGTCACTAACTTTGAGATTTGGCCAGTGAAAGCGTCACACATTTCCATTTTAGTGGTTGTGCCAGAAAAGAGGCCAAATAAGGTGTGCAGCCTCTGACTTGGAGGCAGTATAGGGATTGGACCTATCAGGGTTCAGTGTAATGACAGTGCATTAGACAACAAGACAGCTGAATTGGTAGATCCATTTTCCTGGTTTGAGCTTGAACCTTGGAAAAGATCCTTAGAACTAATGAATAATAAATCCCCGAGGGTCACTTCTTAACAGGAAGTTACTGCTCAGATCTTTTGTCTGAAATATTCCAGATCATTTTGATAAAGATGGGTGATGTGTGAGAGAAAGACGATATCTTTGTTCATAACTACTGTAATTCTGCTCTTAAATATTGTTCAAGGAAAGCTTTCTCCATCTTTACAAGTACAGGTATTTTTATTTGTTCCTTTTGGTAAGAAGGAACAAAACAGATGACACAATGATGGATTAGACCCTTATCTAATCCTTCTCCATAGATAAGGCAAGCTTATTTTGCAAATGCTTGGTTCTCTTGTTCCAGGTTTGATGATCTGATGGCCAATATTCCACTGCCTGAGTACACAAGGAGAGATGGCAAACTAAACTTGGCCTCCAGGCTGCCAAACTACTTTGTGAGGCCAGATCTTGGTCCCAAGATGTATAATGCTTATGGTAAGGAAGAAATGGCTAACTTGAAAAAATTAAAATGGAAATAGAGCATGCCAAAATGTTTGGAAAATTGCTCTTGAGGGAGGTGGAGATGGAAGACCGCTATATTCCAAACACTTCACACAGCAGTGGGCTTCATTTTTGCATATTTCCTTTCATTCTTTTTCACGTGTAGGTGTATTTCCTTTTCATAGTTGCAGTTGTAGAGATGTGTGCGATTTTTAATTTTTCTCTTTTCCACGCCTCGTTCTATTGTAAAACCTTTGTGTTGCTTAATAGTTTTTAATTTTGGTGGTTGTATGGTACACCATTAAATTGATCTAACTTTGTTACTCATTTTAAAGTCAGTCTGCTAGCATTCTAGCTGTTTCAACATCTGCCACACTTAAATACCCCCATGTTGGGGGGTAGTAGTTTGTTACTTAAGTTAGTATCAGAAGCACCCTCTGAATTGGATTTTCATTGTGTAGGCATGACTCCCTAAACTATCCAGCAAGGGGGATTGCACAGGATAGAGATTGATTTCCTCAGTAACCAGAGTTCTCGTACATCATTATTGCTGTGACCTTAACGAGTTTTCTGTTGGGTCTTTATTTAGATCTTGACTATAGTTGGCTGTTTTGAAGGAATTGTTTATTGATGGATTGTTGAATGAAGTTTCCGTTGTTTGGATCATTTATTGACTTTGCTTTAGTCTTTTATACTATTTGGACCCTATTTTTCCCAGTCCTTCTAGAAATTACTACTTCAATTTTATTCTGTCCTCCCATAATTACTCTACAGGCCAGTCTCTCAGTCCTGAGGTTGACAACCCTCCTGAAAAAAGGACAGAGTCCTTTGGCATCTTTGCCATGTTCTCCAGAGACTGTTGCGGGCCGAGAAGAGCAGGGCCTTGGATCTCAGCCCCACAGTTCTTCTGTTATGGTAGAGTTAGTCCAGGGATCCACCTGGGGTGGGGTCAGGGAACATTTCGAGAATGGAGTTTATGTTGGGGAGCTCCCACGGCTTAGATGTCTGAGAGCATTCTGCCAGTGTAGGGTGAGAAAATGGTCTGTGAGAGAGAGGACACAGCAGGTGAAGTCCCCTGGCGTATTCCCTTTACATGTCAGGTTTCAGTTTGGAGAGCCCTGTGTACGCTGTGGGCCTGTACCATGTTCACTGACTCGAGTTTCCTTCTCTCAAGCCCTGCAGAGCAGCTAGTTGGTTGGGGTCTCAGGACGTACTCTGCTTCTAGCAGATACTTACGTGAACTTATGTGAATGAAAGTATTTTTCCACTAAAGTAAATGGTATAGTGTTGCATAATGATCATCCATGCTTTGTATGCCTCTTGAAGCTTTATGGGGTAGAAGTGGTTACTTGAGAAGTTTCCAGAATAAATTGTCGGCCTGGTTTAAACAGCTTAGCAGCATAGACAAGAACAGATAGATGGCAGTGTTACTCTCACTCTTGTCCAGAGTCAGCAGGTAGGGATTGAAAATATGAAATATGTTCATTTTCAAAGGTTGGATGATTGAGCTGAGAGGCCTCAGGCAGAGTAGGGTGAAAAAGCACTTTGGAAAGAGAGTCAGCATCTCTCCATCCCCAGTACCACCATCAGTGTTACCCATGGGGGTGGGGACTTCAGCACAGTGGCAGGGACAGTGACCTGCTAAGGACGTACCAGGGTCAGTCAGTAGCAGGTCTGGGACTAGGATGTTGGGTCTCCTGATTTCCAGGCCAGTTTTGCTGCTCTCTGCCCCAAGCCCCAGTGCTGTCACCCAGCAGCCCCCGTTGTGTCAGCTCTTGTGGTCTTCATGACTGTCCACGGTGTTACGTTCAGGAATCCTTTCCCTGGGACCTTTGTTTTTATAATCTTGGTTCTGTTGGAGTTTAGACTCTCCGTTTACAGGCCGATTTAGCAGCCTGCAGTCGCCTGTAGCTGCCTGTGGATGAGTGTTGGGCTGGTAGCTGGGTAGGTGTTGCTTCCGTCTTCATTTGGCACAATGCTTTTCCTCCCTTTGGCGCTGGCCATGGAGCAGGCAGCCTGACCGAGCTCTGAGACCTGTTCACTCTTCCTCCCATCTCGTGCCCGCCCTTCCCAGCGCAGGATTACCTGCCATCCTACAGTTTGTGTTCAGCATGCGTGTACGCTTGTAATGCCACCGTGTGTGCTTGTATTCTCAAAGAATGCTCTTTTCGGTTTTAACCTGTTTGAGCTCTATATAAATAGAATCAGACTTTTGGGTAATCATCCATGCTGTCATTTATAACTGTCCATTTCAATCGTTTTCCTTCTATCCCGTTAATTGCTCTTCCTTCTTAAATCCGCCCAGAACTTGGAGTCTAATACAGTGACTCCTCATATACTT
Source organism: Meles meles (assembly GCF_922984935.1). NCBI lineage: Eukaryota > Metazoa > Chordata > Mammalia > Carnivora > Mustelidae > Meles > Meles meles. The sequence goes on along the minus strand of NC_060080.1, from coordinate 39,598,484 downwards.
ACCTCCAGTTACAGCAGCTATCAGTTTTTTGCCATGATTGTCTCATTATTCCCTCCCGTTCTATTTTTCCTTCACCATTTTAGAACAAATCCCCTTTAAAGCATATCCTTTGATTTTGCCTAAATACTTAATGCTCAGCCCTCTCCTAGGACAGATAGTTTGGCTAAATGGAAAGAAAGGAAATCACTACCATACAGGGCTCCTAAGGCTGCCGCCCAGGTTGAAGTTACAGGGTGCCCTCTCCGGTATCGAGCTGCTCCTCAAACTGCAAGGCTCTGGCAAGCCAGAGGGAAGTCCCTTGGCCTCCTCCAAATAAAACAGAGCTGTTTCAGGGGCTGGTGGGTTAGCAGATGGCCTCTGCTTGCCCCCTATGAGCCATACTTCTCTCTGCTGCCCATGCTTGTCAGGGTGGGCCGTCCACGGTGACCACAGTGCTTGGTGAGCCTCAGAGTGACTGCTGAGCAAGGCAGATCTTTTCCTGGGCTAAGAGATGAAAGTTTCAGACTACGAGCACCAATCAGGACTTCATGTTTTGGCTTGCTACCCTCCTCCTCACCCCCCTTTTTTTTTTTTTTTTGGACAGTTGAGGGAACCCAGGGGAACGCATTGGGCAGTGTTCTCTCTTGTTCTGAGTATATAGCCATTTGAGGTTCCAGCTTTATGCATATGTGAGGGGGCTTTCTGTTAGACTCCCCATCTGGAGTGGGCCCTGGGCCTTATGTTTTGCCCCAGAGCACTCTAGGCTGTGACAGCCAAAGCTTGAGAACTGGTTGAGCGCATGTCCTTTTGGCAGATTCCAGCTTGAGGAGCCATTTCACCATTCCTGGGTCCTGCTTTCTAGTTTTTTGGTTTATGAGTATTTCTTCTTTTCTTGCCGGCACATTGTTTCATTAAAAGAATTTTTTTTCAATAATTTCATCCAGGATTCTTAGTTGTTTTTCACAGGAGAGTCTATCAAGGACCTACTTTGTCTATCATCAGAAACAAGCCCTAGTGTTAGGACTTGGTTTTTTATTTTTATAATTAATTATTTGATGAGATTATTTTCTTGCAAAATTGAAAGGGTAACATAACTTAAATATTGTTCTCTTTTATATGATTTATATAAGAAGCAGCTTTTAAATTTTGTGACCAGGTATCTCCCAGGAAGTGGGGGAGACAGTGGCAGCCTTCATCTCCTCCATACATTTAAGGTGTTTTCTGTTGACAGGATTAATTACTCCAGAAGACAGGAAATATGGAACAACAAATCTTCACTTAGATGTATCTGATGCAGCTAATGTTATGGTGTATGTGGGAATTCCCAAAGGACAGTGTGACCAAGAAGAAGGTAGGGTGCTAAGCATGGAAGTGAGGCTTACTCTCTTGAGTTGGAGACTATGGTCTGATATTTGCTTTTTTCTTGCTCCAGAAGTCCTTAAAACCATCCAAGATGGAGATTCTGATGAACTCACAATAAAGCGATTTATTGAAGGAAAAGAGAAGCCAGGAGCCCTCTGGCACATATATGCTGCAAAGGACACGGAGAAAATACGAGAATTCCTTAAAAAGGTGTGCTTTCTATCCTATGGCTTATGAAGACAGGCATGGAGAATAGCACTCTTAGAAACTACTCCATATCGAGAACTGACTGACTGTTGGGCAATAATCGTAACCTCAAAGTTTAATCTCTGCATGTCAGATTGACTAGGCTGAAGCTGGTTGCTGAGCAACAAAGATTTCTAAATGATTAAGCGCACACCTCTGAGAAGAGGAGGCCTTGTCTTATCACTGTTGTTTTGTTTTTAAAGATTTTATTTATTAGTTTGACAGACAGAGATCACAAGTAGGCAGAGAGGCAGGCAGAGAGAGAGGAAGGGAAGCAGGCTCCCTGCTGAGCAGGGAGCCTGATGCGGGGCTCAATCCGAGGACCCTGGAACCATGACCTGAGCCGAAGGTAGAGGCTTTAACCCACTGAGCTGCCCACGTGCCCCTGTGACTGTGTTTTACGTTATAGTGCATTTGGAGATTTTTGTGCTTCCCCTTCAGGTTTGTTCCTTTGATTGTTTAGCAACTATTTGCTTTTACTGCTTTAAAATCTGAGTACCTCAGAAATTCATGTGTAATTCCTTCGCCCTTGACGCCTGTGTTCTGAGTGATTTACTTAGGTCCCTATGGGTTTTGTCCACCCTCATTTAGTAGTAGGTCAGGAAAGCCTCAGGCATTACTTGTGGCCATTAGCTTGCAAAGGGCCATTGGAAAGAGGAATACAGGGGCTTTTAAGGTTCCAAGTTTCCAGTAGTTGTCAGTTTGTTCAGCAAGGCCTGTGTGTGGAAATTCTAGGCAACTGGAAAGACGAGTGCATTAGGTTTTTATCAGCCAGGGTATCTGTGGCTGACACTCTTTAGTTGTTCATGAGGATCAGATCTGAACACCCTACCCTGTTGCCTGGCATCAGGTAGGTCCTTAACCAACATTGGTTTGAATTAAGGTGTTTCTGACTTAGGATAATTTGACTCTTCCAAAACCTGCTGGTCACCGTATTGTTCCTCTGATAGCATCTCCCTGAGTCTGTGGGTCTCTGCTGCCAAATACTGTGTCTAGAATAAACATATTTAATCTGTAGCTGTCTTTAGGACTGCTCAGTGACTCGGATTGTGAAATGAATATAGATTTTTAATAGCTGCCATACAGGAAGTCTGTATCTGAGGAACTCGAGCTACTTTTATTCAAAAGTCTAGACCGGGGGCGCCTGGGTGGCTCAGTGGTTTAAGCTGCTGCCTTCAGCTCAGGTCATGATCTCAGGGTCCTGGGATCGAGTCCCACATCGGGCTCTCTGCTCAGCGGGGAGCCTGCTTCCCTCTCACTCTCTCTGCCTGCCTCTCTGCCTACTTATGATCTCTGTCAAATAAATACATAAAATCTTAAAAAAAAAAAAAAAAAGTCTAGACCAAACTATTGTCCAGACATAGTATTTAGAAAAATACACAGACTGCCAGTCAGAGTGTGTTGGAAATGACAGAAGGGAAAGCTACATTTTCTTTCAATCTTCTCCTGGTTCTTTCAGTTAATGTCTTTTGAGTATTACTTGTCTCTTTCTGCCAGTGGGGTACCTGTTAAGTCTGCCTATTTGGGGGCCTGGCAGGGGAGCGGGGGAATGCCCTTATTGTGCCTCAATGTGTTACTCAGTTTCATAATATTTCAAATGTATTCTAGGTATCAGAAGAGCAAGGTCAAGAAAACCCAGCAGACCATGATCCCATTCATGATCAGAGCTGGTATTTAGACCGATCACTAAGAAAGCGTCTTCATCAAGAGTACGGAGTTCAAGGCTGGGCTATTGTACAGTTTCTTGGAGATGTGGTATTTATCCCAGCGGGAGCTCCACATCAGGCAAGAAACATTACTTTATTCTCTTTACACTGTAAGATCTTTTGCATGTGTGTTACTGATGTAACTTGTGTTTTCCAGGTTCATAACTTATATAGCTGTATTAAAGTGGCTGAAGATTTTGTTTCTCCAGAGCATGTTAAACACTGTTTCTGGCTTACTCAGGAATTCCGTTATCTGTCACAGACTCATACCAATCATGAAGATAAATTACAGGTAACAGTTTCACTGATTCTTGGCATTCTCTTTCTCTTGCTTCATGGCTCATTATTGACCTAAAGAGAGTCAGTGAATTTGGCTGTGTCACACTGGGTACAGTGAGTTGATGAATTGGCTTCATGTGTAGTTTCATTGTCTACTTAGGCCAAGGAGGAATGAACATAGAGGAAGTCTTACCTTGGTTTGTGATTATTTAAACTCTAAAAGGGACTATGCCCCCAGAGAAACACTTGGGTAATTAAAACAAATAGATCTTTGAGGGACCCGGTTGGTGTAGTCGGTCAAGTGTCTGACTCGGTTTCAGTTTGGGTTATAATCTTAGGGTCGTGAGATTGAGGACCATGGGCTCTACACTGAGGGCAGAGTCTGCTTGGGATTCTCTCCCTCTCCCTCTGTCCCGCTTGTGCTTGAGTACACATGCTCGTTCTGTCTTTCAAATAAATCTTAAAGAAAAAAATACATATTTGACTTCTGACCCTGGCTCAACTGCCAGACATTGGTCTTGAACAAAGACTTTTAGTGCTATGGTGTTCTCATCCTTGAGTAGAGCAGAACAGAATCTCTGGGATCCAAAGAAGATCTCAGAGAGTGGGTTTATTTATTTATTTTTTAAAATATTTTATTTATTTATTTGACAGACAGAGATCACAAGTAGGCAGAGAGGCAGGCAGAGAGAGAAGAAGGGAAACAGGCTCCCTGCTGAGCAGAGAGCCGATGTGGGGCTCAATCCCAGGACCCTGAGATCATGACCTGAGCTGAAGGCAGAGGCTTTAACCCACTGAGTCACCCAGGCGCCCTCAGAGAGTGGGTTTAAAGATGCTTTCAGTAGTGAGTTATGTAACATAGTTTTATGTTTGGAAAACTAGGGGAACATACAAGTTTTGAAAAATTGTACTTTGGGGCTTGCCTCTCCCTGTACTCACCAGGCTCAGGGTCATGGGACATCAAAACCTATGGAAGGGGGAAAAGGAGGCATGAGTTTAAAATGTGTATGAGACACTGGTCTAAAGGAGGCTAGGTCCCTTTTAAATACTGACATTTTGAATACCAAGTTGGAACTTTAGAGAGAATGGTAGTAAAACTGGCAGGGGAAATGTGTAGTCTTAGTGACAGATTGTAGATTTAGTGATAACCTACCGTAATTTCTGCCATTCTTTTAGGTGAAGAATGTGATCTACCATGCGGTGAAAGATGCAGTTGCTATGCTGAAAGCCAGTGAATCCAGTTTTGGCAAACCCTAGGGGTCCCAGAGACGCCTTAACCCCTGTACATTGGAAGTGAATTACTGGCAGCTGTTCAAACTCTTCAGGCAGGATTCCTGTGGACTTTGAGATTCATGTTACCTCATCTTCTTTTTTAAACTGTACCCAACTGGTAAGGGTACTCTGTCTAATGTATATTTCTAGTGTTTACACACACTAAATGTGTATATGTAGGAACTATTTACAGAACATGCATCCTTAAACTGTGACTTTCCACCTAGTGCAGAACTTCTACCATGCTGTAAAAACAAAACCTCGTATCCGCTCGGGAACAGTACCTGCAGTTACTCCCCAGCTGTTGGGTTGGACAGCTTAGTCAGAATGGGTTATTACTATTAGGAATCACTGCGCAGTTTATTTGGTTGTATTTTGTGTCTGTCTGAGTACCCTCTCCCTCACTCCGTAGGGCTCAGATGAGCAACGGAGGAAGTGACAGCTCACGGTGCAGTCCCTGCTGTGTTGCATTAGGACTGGCATTAGATAGCAGAAATCAACTACTGTACGATTCTTGGGTTTAACCATCTTTCTTTAGTTCAATGGAGTTTTAATTTAAATGAAGCTTTGCTAATTTTAAGTGTTAAGCATTTTGCATTAAAGTATTCCTATAATATTTTGGCTCTACTTATTGGCATTGTTATCCTCTGGTTGTAGGTTTAACACACTTTTCGCAAATGTTACAAGTCAAAGAGGTTGCTTCAGGAGCACATCTTAAAAGCAAAGAAATTAGATGCTATAGTGATTTGGGATTATTACAATAATGCTAACATGGACATAAGTTTCTTCCCAGCCAAGTGGAAACCTTTTCAAAACGCTTCTGCAAAGAAACATCACCAGTTAGCGAAATTTGGAGTGGAAGTTAACAACAAAATAACAGTGTTTGGTTAAATGGTTCTAAAAAGGTATTTCAAAGCGATTGAATTACATTGTCTTTCTTTTGGCCTTTCATAAAGTAAGAGTACCTAAAATAGTCCTTTCTGATTGAAGAAATTCATCAAGCCACCTTTCTGTATCTCCCTGATTCTTAGACAGCTATAGTTATACTAAAGAAAAGGAATGAAATTGAAATCAAGTAGTAGAGACAAGGTCTAGAGCGTGGGTTTTTTTCATATGTGCTCAGAGTAGGAGGTCAAAGGTCCCTGCCTAATGCCAGCCCCCTCTTCTAGCTAAAACCTGTAATGGATGAACTTTGAGAAACATAAATTTCCTGGAAAAGATAGGTATACGTATCTGCCCATATCAGTGAAAAATATCTTCCTTGGGAATTTATCAGAAGTTCTTTTATGCAGGTTTGGCTCTCAAATTGGGACCGCTACTTAGAAATTTCCCTCAGCTGGAATAGGAAAACTTGGGTCATTTGTAAAGGAAACCAGCTTTAAGCCAGGCTTCAAGGGAATGACAGTTTCAAGACTGTTATTCACAATCAAATACATTATAACAACAAATACGAAAACTGAAAGCCACCCTGCTGCATGAGTCAGCGAGGGCCTTCAGATTGCCATATTAAACCTGCAGAGGTTTACAGACTGAAATGATCCAATGTTATTTTATATTCTGAAATGCTTGTTGTTAAAAGAGAGTATAGGAATATGATGGAAAAATGTGATTTCCAGAAATGACCAGATATGGGAAGGAGCTGAATGGAATTTATAGAAATGAGACATGATAGTTAAAGTTAGAAACTTAGTAGCTGAGTTAAACAACAACAAAAAGTTCTTTTATGAACTGGGAGATTGGTAAAAATACAGAATACAGCATTGGACAATAGGATTCTATAAAGAGATGTTAACTGATAAGCAGGACACCAAAAAAATAACAGATCTGGTGATCAGGGACTGAAAGCCGAGAGGATGGTGAGAGGGGTATGGTGTTGAGAGACAGTTTCCCAGTACTCACAAAGTCATCAGATTGGAGAAGCCCACCTGAGTGCAGCAAGGTAAATTTTAAAAATCCACATATAATAACAAAAGAATACTCAAACAAGTAGTTTTTTAAAAGCAGCCAGAGTGGGGAAAACCTGATCCTCAAAGAAGTGGCTGACTAACAGGTGGCTTCTCCACGGCAACAGCGGAGGTCAGAAGAAAGCAGACGCTGTTCTCTCCGTGCTGAAGACCAGAGCCCAAAACAGCAACACAGACCCAGCCAAATTCTCTGTACTTTATGGAAACTTTCGGACAAAAACCAGAATTTGTTTTCAGGAATGAAAATTAACCCATAGCATGCAAGAAAAAAAGGAGGACAAGGGAAATTACAAACTTCTGGATACATTTAAACAATTAATAGCATTAAACAATACTTTCAGAAGGCAAGTTAATTTTTCTTAAAAAGTTAAACAGTTACGATCCAGCAACTCCACTCCTAGGTTTACTCAAAGGATTGAAAGCAAGGATTCAGATACTTGTACTTGCACATGTTCATGGCAGCAGCATTCACAAGAGCCAAAAAGTGCAAACACCTTACAGTCCATCACAGATGAAGGGATAAACAAAATGTGGCTTATACATACAATGGAGCATTTTTTTATCTTAAAAATGAAGGAAATTCTGGCACATGCTACAACATGGATGAATAAGCCAGACCCAAAAGGACAAATACGTGATTCCACTTACAGGAGAAATATATTCTTAGAATAGTCAAATTTATAGAGACAAAGTAGACCGGTGTTGCCAGGGCTGAGAGGAAGGGGTAGGGAGTTCCTGTTTAATGGGTACAGAGTATTTGCATCTGTCTGCGTTGATGAAGGTCTGGAGGTGAGTGGTGGTGATGGTTGCACAACACTGTAAATGTACTTCCTACCACTGAACTGTATCCTTACAAGTGGTTAAAATGCTCAGTTTTTCATTATGTATGTTTTACCAAAATAAAAATCAGCTCCCAAATAGGGAAAGCCTTTGAAGTTGAATGAGAAAATGGCCTTCTTGTTTTTTAAAAACTGAGTAGAAAAGCAGGAAAGAAGGAACAAATGGGACTTTCCTGAATACTCCGAATGCAAGATAAAGGTGGTCTGAGTGTGATAAAAGACTCGACTATGTGCTGCTTATGAAAGGTATGGTTTGACTGTAGATTCAGGTGAACGCTAGTCATATGAAAGTAAGTATGGCTATATTAATACCAATTTTAAGTTTTTAAGAGAAAGAGTATTTACCAGAAAGTGTTTTTTGTTTGGTTGGTTTTTAGGGGGGAAATTTTTTTTTTTTTTGAAAATTTTTTTATTTGCTTAGAGTTGACACTGTTACATCAGTTTCAGGTGTACAACATGATTGAACAGCTCTGTCCATTATGTATGCTAACCCCAAGTGTAGCTACCTCTGTCACCTTACAGTGCTGTTACATGGTCATCGACCACATTCCCTATGTTGTACCTTTTATTCCTGGTGACTTAATCATCCTGCAGCTCGGAAGCCTCTTTCTCTCCTCTGATGATCATCAGGGTATCCTCTATATTTATAGGTCTGGTTCTCCTTTTTGTTTCTTCTTCTTTTTTTTTTTTTTTTTTAGATTCCACATATGCATGAAGCTGTAAGGTATTTGTCTTGAGAGAAAAAGTTTTAGCAGTCCTAACAGGGTCGGTCAACTCAGTTGGAAGATACAATAATCCTATTGGGTACACACCTAATAGCAGAGCTTCAAAATGAAGCAAAATTTGACAGAATTAAAGGGGAAAAGAAATTCACAATTATAGTTGGTGATTCTGCCTCTTTCTGTAGTTACTATAAAACCAGTATAAGTACAAAACAATTGAACCTATCAGCCAAATCAACATTTATTCGAACACTAAAACCAATGTTGTAAGTAACATTTCTTTCAAGGGCATGTAGATTGTTCACCCAGGAAGACAAGACTCTGCATGCATTTCAAAGGATTACATAAACTGAAATTGTGTAGAGTATGTTCTTGATGTGATGATAGTGGGATTTAACGAAAAATCAGTAAAAAGGTAACTGCAAAATTCCCAAGTGCTGAGAAAATAGGCAGCATACTTCTAAGTAACCCATTGATCAAAGAAGAACTCAGGATGGAAATTGAATATTTGAAACTGAGTAATAAAAATATAACACTTCAAAAAATAGTAGGATTAAAAAAAATAGCAGGATTCTGTCACAACAGGGCTTAAGGAGGAATGTATAGTTTTCAATGTATGTATTGGAAAAAGAAGGTTTAAATTACACATAAGTAATACAGAATATTTTGGAGATCTTTGCATCTTAGTTAATGGAAGTGTATGGGTCTAAAATTTTGAAATGTTCTTGTAATGTCAGGTTATGATATCAAAGTTATGATAACCTAAAACAAGTTGGGGAATGTTTTCATCTACTCTGAAAAAGATACATACAGTTGGTCCTTGAACAACAGCCTTTGCACTGCACACGCCCATTTGTAAATGGGTTTATTTCAATAGGAAAATTTTTTTGAAGATTTGCAATGATTTTAAAAACTCAGATAAACACTGTAGACTAGAAATATCAAAAAAATTAAAAAGGTATGTCAAATGCATGAGATATAAGTAGGTACTAGTCTATTATTATCATAAAATATACAAATCTATTATGAAAAGTTAAAATTTAATGAAACTGAGGCACCTAGACACAGACTGTACATGCTGCCATTCCTAGTCAAGAAAACATAAAGATGCAGTGTGAAATAACTGCGTAAAATTAATTGTATATATTGTGCTCTTTCAATAATTTCATAACTGCCTCCTCTTGCTGTTGAGGTGAACTCACTTAAAACACCATGTAACATTAGTCATCTCTGCATGAGCAGCTCATGTCTAGAGTAAATTGCATATTGTCATACGAAGTGCTCTTGGAGTTGTCACTTACTTTTGTGTTTAGTGCAATACCATAAACAGAACACCAGGGGACCCATACAAAGTGCCACTAAAGATGCTGGAAGTGATCCCAAGAAGCAAACTTAGGATTACAAGAAGTTGAATTGCTTGATATGTACTGTAGATTGAGATCTGCTGCACATGCCCACCATTTCAAGATAAATGAATCAAGCTTAGGGACTGTTGTTAAAAGAAGAAAACGAAATTCTTGAAGTTGTGGTTGTGCTACACCAGCAGATGCAAAACATTTTTTGTTAAATACCTTTTTAGTGGATTGAAAATAAGCATTTATGTGGGTGCAGGATTGCTGTAAGAAAGGCAATACCCATAGACTACCATTTGGCAACAGCTTAAAGCAAAAGGAAGGCAAAGGATTTAAAGCTGGAAACTTCAGTGCCTGCAAAGGATGGTTTGATAGCAACGTTTGGCTTTAAAAATGTCAAGATCACTAAAGAAGCAGTTTCTACTGACCAAGAGGCGGTAGAGGAATTCCCATGAGCCATTAAAATCATTGTGGAGGGGCACCTGGGTGGCTCAGTGGTTAAAGCCTCTGCCTTCGGCTCAGGTCATAATCTCAGGGTCCTGGGATCGAGCCCCACATCGGGCTCTCTGCTCCCCGGGGAGCCTGCTTCCTCCTCTCTCTCTGCCTGCCTCTCTGCCTAGTTGTGATTTCTCTGTCAAATAACAACAACAACAAAAAATCATTGTGGAAAAAGAATATCTGAGCAGGTTTTTAGTATAGACCAATGGCATTATTTAGGGGGAAAAGTCACAAAGAACATTCATTAGGAAGAGAAGTAAGTACTAGAATTTAAGGCAGGAAGGGTTAGGCTAGTTCTACTGTTATGTGCAAATGCGGTTAGATTTCCGATCAGGACTCCCCTTATCTTTTTTTTTTTTTTTCATTTTATTTATTTTTTCAGTGTAACAGTATTCATTCTTTTTGCACAACACCCAGTGCTCCATGCAAAACGTGCCCTCCCCATTACCCACCACCTGTTCCCCCAACTTCCCACCCCTGACCCTTCAAAACCCTCAGGTTGCCCCAACCTCCCACCCCTGACCCTTCAAAACCCTCAGGTTGTTTTTCAGAGTACATAGTCTCTTATGGTTCGCCTCCCCTCCCCAATGTCCATAGCCCGCTCCCCCTCTCCCAATCCCACCTCCCCCCAGCAACCCCCAGTTTGTTTTGTGAGATTAAGAGTCATTTATGGTTTGTCTCCCTCCCAATCCCATCTTGTTTCATTTACTCTTCTCCTATCCCCCTACCCCCGCCATGTTGCTTCTCCATGTCCTCATATCAGGGAGATTCATATGATAGTTGTCTTTCTCCGATTGACTTATTTCACTAAGCATGATACGCTCTAGTTCCATCCACGTCATCGCAAATAGCATGATTTCATTTCTTTTGATGGCTGCATAGTATTCCATTGTGTATATATACCACATCTTCTTTATCCATTCATCTGTTGATGGACATCTAGGTTCTTTCCATAGTCTGGCTATTGTAGACATTGCTGCTATAAACATTTGGGTACACGTGCCCCTTTGGATCACTATGTTTGTATCTTTAGGGTAAATACCCAGTAGTGCAATTGCTGGGTCATAGGGTAGTTCTATTTTCAACATTTTGAGGAACCTCCATGCTGTTTTCCAGAGTGGTTGCACCAGCTTGCATTCCCACCAACAGTGGAGGAGGGTTCCCCTTTCTCCGCATCCTCGCCAGCATCTGTCATTTCCTGACTTGTTAATTTTAGCCATTCTGACTGGTGTGAGGTGATATCTCATTGTGGTTTTGATTTGTATTTCCCTGATGCCGAGTGACGTGGAGCACTTTTTCATGTGTCTGTTGGCCATCTGGATGTCTTCTTTGCAGAAATGTCTGTTCATGTCCTCTGCCCATTTCTTGATTGGATTGTTTGTTCTTTGGGTGTTGAGTTTGCTAAGTTCCTTATAGATTTTGGATACTAGCCCTTTATCTGATATGTCGTTTGCAAATATCTTCTCCCATTCTGTCAGTTGTCTTTTGGTTTTGTGAACTGTTTCCTTTGCTGTGCAAAAGCTTTTGATCTTGATGAAATCCCAATAGTTCATTTTTGCCCTTGCTTCCCTTGCCTTTGCCGTTGTTCCTAGGAAGATGTTGCTATGGCTGAGGTCGAAGAGGTTGCTGCCTGCATTCTCCTCAAGGATTTTGATGGATTCCTTTCTCACATTGAGGTCCTTCATCCATTTGGAGTCTATTTTCGTGTGTGGTGTAAGGAAGTGGTCCAATGTCATTTTTCTGCATGTGGCTCTCCAATTTTCCCAGCACCACTTATTGAAGAGGCTGTCTTTTTTCCATTGGACATTCTTTCCTGCTTTGTCGAAGATTAGTTGACCATAGAGTTGAGGGTCGATTTCTGGGCTCTCTATTCTGTTCCACTGATCTATGTGTCTGTTTTTGTGCCAGTACCATGCTGTCTTGATGATGACAGCTTTGTAATAGAGCTTGAAGTCCGGAATTGTGATGCCACCAACTTTGGCTTTGTTCTTCAATATTCCTTTGGCTATTCGAGGTCTTTTCTGGTTCCATATAAATTTTAGGATTATTTGTTCCATTTCTTTGAAAAAAATGGATGGTATTTTGATAGGGATTGCATTAAATGTGTAGATTGCTTTAGGTAGCATAGACATTTTCACAATATTTATTCTTCCAATCCAGGAGCATGGAACATTTTTCCATTTTTTTGTGTCTTCCTCAATTTCTTTCATGAGTACTTTATAATTTTCTGTGTATAGATTCTTAGTCTCTTTGGTTAGGTTTATTCCTAGGTATCTTATAGTTTTGGGTACAATTGTAAATGGGATTGACTCCTTAATTTCTCTTTCTTCAGTCTTGTTGTTGGTGTACAGAAATGCAACTGATTTCTGTGCATTGATTTTATATCCTGACACTTTACTGAATTCCTGTACAAGTTCTAGCAGTTTTGGAGTGGAGTCTTTTGGGTTTTCCACATATAGTATCATATCATCTGCGAAGAGTGATAGTTTGACTTCTTTTTTACCAATTTGGATGCCTTTAATTTCTTTTTGTTGTCTGATTGCTGAGGCTAGGACTTCTAGTACTATGTTGAATAGCAGTGGTGATAATGGACATCCCTGCCGTGTTCCTGACCTTAACGGAAAAGCTTTCAGTTTTTCTCCATTGAGAATGATATTTGCGGTGGGTTTTTCATAGATGGCTTTGATAATATTGAGGTATGTGCCCTCTATCCCCACACTTTGAAGAGTTTTGATCAGGAAGGGATGCTGTACTTTGTCAAATGCTTTTTCAGCATCTATTGAGAGTATCATATGGTTCTTGTTCTTTCTTTTATTAATGTGTTCTATCCCTTATCTTTAAAGCTCCTGACATGCAGGCATTGAAGGGAAAAGATAAATACCAACTGTGGGTCTTTTGTTTGTACTATGTCTGGACAAATGAGAACAGTTTTTCTGTATTGGTTACATTCATGCTTTGCCCCTGAAGTCAGGAAGTACCTTGCCCTCAAGGGACTGTGTTTTCAAGTTCTTTTGATACTGGGCCACTCCCAGGCTTCTCAGAACTCTGAGTTTAACACTGAAGGCACTGAAGTGTCTACTTGCCCCCAAACACATCAATTGAGCCTCTAGATCAGTGAGCTGTAGAGATATTTATGGCTCATTCCACTCCATGGAAAGGATTGTCAGTGCTATGGGAGAGAACCCTGATTGAACATCATGGAAATCTGGAAGGATTACATCATTTTTTGATACCAAAAAAAGCTGTGGAAGCCACCAAGCCCGAAATAATGAATTCTTGCTGGAGTAAACTGTTCAGATGTTGTGCATGACTTAATGGGATTTATGATAGCCAATCAAGGAAATAGATCGTGAATATGGCAAACATGGTAGGGGATGAAGGGTGTCAACATATAGATGTTGGAGAAACTCAAGAGCTAATAGACCCTGTTATCAGAGAAATTATTGAAGACCTGATAGGAGTTAACAGTGCCAAACATTGAGGCAAAAGGTGCAACGAAGCAATGTCAGGAAACAAATTGACATTAGACAATTTGGGAGAAGAGTTCTGATTATTCAAGACTAATTTTGACTTATTTTATAATCTGGACCCTTTGATGATACAGGCACTGGAACTAGAGCAAATGGGGGAAGAAGGATTGCACCAAACAGAAACATTTAGAGAAGTGAAATAAGTTAGACATTATGATGTATACCCATAAAGTTACTCTGAGTGTGCCTGCCTGCCTCTGCCTCCCCTTCCAACCCGCCACTCCTGAGACAGCAAGAACAACTCCTTTCCCAACTCTTTAGATGACTCAACATGAAGATGAGAATGAAGTCTTTTATGAGGATCCACTTAGTCAATCGTAAGTAATCATGCCACACAGTTAATAAGCTTAGTTGTTGTATGTGTGCCTGTATTTGAGAATATAGCAACTGTGGCAAGAATGGTATGAGGTATTCTTTATTTGTCATCAAGTATGCATTGTGTAGAACATCACATGTAAGACTTGCATGGAAGTGGGCAGCCTATCCTTACATAGGCATAAGGTGAGTAATATTTAATATAAAATTACTATATTTTTTTACTGTTCTATAACTGCTTTCAAAGACTTAGATTACCATATAGTATGTAATTTGAGAAATTGTGTGCCTGCCAATTATCGCAAGTTTTTATGTAACATTCCCAATACTACGAATATGATACGTAATACTGTATGTCATGAAAATCTTACAGTAATTCATTAGTGCATAGGCTAGGGTATTGTGAAGCATTTGTATCAATTGTACTAGGCTACATTAAGGAGTCATATTGCTGCTTCATTATCAGTGCATGAATTGCTTTATTTTTTTTTTAAGATTTTATTTATTTATTTGACAGAGAGAAATCACAAGGAGGCAGAGAGGCAGGCAGAGAGAGAGGAGAAAACAGGCTCCCTGCCAAGCAGAGAGCCCGACACGGGACTCGATCCCAGGACACTGGGATCATGACCCGGGCCGAAGGCAGAGGCTTAACCCACTGAGCCACCCAGGCACCCCGCATGAATTGCTTTAAATATGAATTTCTTTTTCACATCTTTTCATTTTTTATATCTAAAGTTAGTTATACATGTAACATTTACACTGTTTTGTATCATATAAAATTATACTGATATAGGTACTGACAGATGATCCGTCTTGTAAACAGATGACATAAGTTTACAGTATTGATAAATACCATACACTACTGTAAGTGTATTTTTCTCAGTGATGTTCTTGACATTTTCTATTCTCTGACTTACTTTATTCTAAGAATATAGTGTATAATACATATAACATGCCAAATATATATTAATCGACCCTTTACATTATCATAAGACTTCTAGTCAAAAGTAAGGTATTAAGTTTTTGGAGAGTCAAAAGTTATAGGCAGATTTTTGACAGCTTGGGAGGTCAGCACTCCGAACCTCTGTGTTGTACAAGGGTCAACTGTATGGACTACTTCAGTTTCATACTTTATATTTTCAGTGTTTTCTAATTTTATTTTAGCTGACATACAGTATTTATTTTCATGACATACAGTATATGTCATATACGGCTTTTATTGTGTTGAGGTACATGCTCCCTATCCACACTTGGTTGAGAATTTTTATCATAAACAGATGTTGAATTCTATCATGTACTTTTTCTGCATCTATTGACATGATCATCTGATTTTTAAGCTTCCTTTTAACGTGTGTCACATTGATTTGCAGAGGTTGAACCACCCTTGTACCCTTAGGATAAATCCCATTTGGTCACGGTGTATGATCCTTTTACTGTACTGTTGAATTTGGTTTGCTAATATTTCTTATAAGATTTTATTTGAGAGAGAACTTGCAAGCACAAGCAGGGGTAGTGGCAAGAGGGAGAGGGGAAAAGCAATCTTCCCTCTGAGCAGGGAGCCCAATGCTGGGCTCCATCCCAGGACCCTGGGATCATGACCTGAGCTGCAGGCAGATGCTTAACCGACTGAGCCACCCAGGTGCCCCAGTTTGCTAACATTTTATTGAGATTTTTGCATCTGTGTTCATCAGGAATATTGGCCTGTAATTTTTTGTGGTGTCTTGTCTGTTTTTGATCATTGTAATGATGGCCTTGTAAAATAAGTTTGAAAGTGTTCCGTCCTCTTCTATTTTTTTGGAAGAGTTTGGAAAGGATAGTTTCCAAAGGATAAACCTTTGGAAAGGATTATTTTTTTTTTTTTTTTTTTTAAAGATTTTATTTATTTATTTGACAGAGAGAGATACAAGTAGGCAGAGAGGCAGGCAGAGAGAGTGAGAGGGAAGCAGGCTCCCTGCCGAGCAGAGAGCCCGATGCGGGACTCGATCCCAGGACCCCGAGATCATGACCTGAGCCGAAGGCAGCGGCTTAAACCACTGAGCCACCCAGGCGCCCCTGGAAAGGATTATTAATTCTTCTTTGAATATTTGGTAGAATTCACCAGGGAAGCCATCTGGCCCTGGACATTTTTTGTTGTTGGGAGGTTTTTGGTTACTAATTCATTGTCCTTACTCCATTCAATCTGTTTAGTTTTCCTGATTTTTATTTCTCCATGTGTCAGTCTTGGTAAGTTGTATGTTTCTCGGTACTTATCCATTCTAGGTTGTAAAATTTGTTGGTGAATAGTTAGTTGTTCATGGTAGTTTCTTATGATCCTTTGTATTTCTGTGGTATAGGTTGTATTTTTTCTTTTATTTTGGACTTTAATTTATTTGAGTCTTTCTGCTTGGTGAGTCTAGCTAAAGGTTTATCAGTTTTGTCTTTTGAAAGAACCAGTTCTTAGTTTTGTTGATTTTATTCTATTGTCTTTTTAGTCTCTATTTCATTGTTTTCTATTCGTCCTTGTTAGTTCCTTCTACTAACTGGACTTTATTCTTTTTTTTTTCTAATTCCTTAAGGTATAAAGGTATAATGGGAGGTTTTGAGATTGTTCTTGTTTCTTGATGTAGGCATTTATTGCCATGAACCTCCCTCTTAGAACTACTTTTGCTACATCCCATAAGATCTGGTATGTTTTATCTCTGTTTTCATTTGTCTCAGATATTTTTTGATTTGTCTTTTGATTTCTTCTTTGATACACTGTTCATAGCATGTTGTTTAATCTCCACATATTTGTGAATTTTCTAGTTGTTTTTTTTTTTTGCAGTTGATTTCTACTTTCATACCATATACTGGGAAAGAAGCTTATGATTTTTAATCATCTGAAATTTAGTAAGCCTTATCTTGTGGCCTGACATATGATCTATTCTGGACAAGTTCCATGTGCACTGAGAAGAATGTGTATTCTTTTGATTTAGGCTGGAAAGTTTCTAGTATATATCTGTTAAGTCCATCTGGTGCAATGTGTTGTTATTGTTTTTTGTCTGGATAATCTATTGTTGGTGTAAGTTGGGTGTTAAGGTCTCCTTCTACTATTGTATTGCTGCCTATTTCTCCTTGAGATCTGTTAATATTTGCTTTATATATTTAGGTGCTCCTGTGTTGAATGCATAAATATTTATGAATGTCTATCCTTTTGTTGGATTGACCCCTTTATCAATATGTAATGCTCTTTTGGTCTCTTATTATAATATTTTTATTATATAGTATAATTATATAATTATTAATATATGTTAATTATATCTATGTGTGTATTACATATAGATATATTTAAAGAGTAGTATGACCATGTGGGTTTATCCCAAGGGTGCAAGAATAGTTTAATGTTTGCAAATCAATGCATTAGCTGAGGTATTATCAGTAGGTCCAAAAAAGCTTTTGATAAAATTCAGCCTTTTTTGATAAAAATTCTCAGTAAACTAGATAAGATAAAGGGCACGTATTAAAGACTACTTTCTCCCAAGGGCAAGAATAGATCAGTTATGTTCTCATTCTAACCATATGTACACAATATTATAGTAGAGATCCTAATCAGTTCAACAAGGGAAGAAAAATATTTGAAAGTAAGAAGTAAAATTGTCTTTATTCACAGATGGCATGACTGTGTACACAAAAAATCCAAAAGAAATTATAAACTACAATAAACTAACTTAGCAAGGTCATAATAACTATATAAAAATCAGTTGTATTTCTAAATATTAACAATAAACAAGTTTAAAATGAAATTTTTAAATGACATTTGTAGTAGCAGCAAGAGAAAAGTAAAATTCCTCAGAAGAAATATAATGAAAGACATGCAAGACTTTTACATTGAAGACTATAAGTATGACTAAAATTAGAGACTTACATAGAAGGAAAAGTATACCATGCTTCTAGGTTAGAAGACCTCAATATTGTTCAGATGTCAGTTTCCCCCAACATTGTTAGAAGACAACACTTTTCTGGTTCTCTCATGTTTCTGCATATACTGTGAGTGAGGCACTGACTACCCTTTATTTTGGACTATCTTCTCAAAGCTGTTTGATAGTAAATAGCCTTATAAGAGATATTATGTCCCTCTGGAAGAAAACTAACCATTATAAAAGATTTGGATTCCTTAAGTTCAATATCCCTCTCCTATAATAAACCTCTGTATATGGAGGTATCATCTGGTCCTCTTGACACCACTGTGGGAATTGGGACTTGCACTGCCCCCCCCCAAATTTTACATATATATATATATATATATATGTAATATATATGTCACTTTAAAAACACTAGAAAACAAAAAGAACAAAATGAACAGTAAAAAAGTTAAACATGTAACTCAAAAAACTAGAAAAATAAGACAGTACACAAAAGGAAGAGACTAATACAAGCGGAAGTTAAGAAATAGAATGATCGACAAAATTGAAGCTGAATTTGAAACAAATTAGTAAAATAAACTTCTGGCAAGACTGATGAAGAAAAGTACAAGTGAACATATTGAGAGTGAAAATGAAAATATAAGCACAAATATGGCAGAGATTTTAAAAATCTTTTTTTTTTTTTTTTTTTTTAAAGATTTTATTTATTTATTTGACACAGAGAGAGCACAAGAAGGCAGAGAGGCAGGCAGAGAGAGAGGAAGGGAAGCAGGCTCTCCGCTGAGCAGAGAGCCCGATGTGGGACTCGATCCCAGGACCCTGAGATCACGACCTGAGCTGAAGGCAGCGGCCCAACCCAAATCTTAAGTGAATTATTGTTAATATTTTATTTTATTTTTTAAAAGATTTTATTTATTTGATAGAGATCACAAGTAGGCAGAGAGGCAGGCAGAGAGAGAGAGAGAGGAGGAAGCAGGCTCCCCGCCAAGCAGAGAGCCCGATGTGGGACTCAATACCAGGACCCTGCGATCATGACCTGAGCCGAAGGCTTTAACCCACTGAGCCAACCCAGGTGCCCCAATATTTTAATTTAAAACAGATGAAATGGACAGTATTCTAGAAAAATTACCAAAATTGACTCTGAAAATCTGGATAAATAGTATTAAAATAACTGAATTACTAAAAATTTTTGCATTATATCCAAATGCCCAAAAGGCAGCAGGCACAATTTAAAGGTGAGTTTATACAAGCTTAGAAAATCTTTATTTTATGCAAAATCGCCTAGAGGATAGAAAACAAAGACTACTTAGTGGATTTTATAAGGCTTGTACACTTGATACCAAAAGAGACAAGAGTAGTAAAAGAAAAGGAAATTACAGGTCAGTATTACTTATAAACACACTGGCAAAAATCCTAGGTAAATTATTGGTAAGTTTAAATCTAGCATGTATAAAACATGGTGTGTCATTACAAAAAGATTAAGAAATGAAAGTCTCATTTAGTATCAGAGTATTTAGATATTAGCTAACATATTTAACAGAAGGCAAAAGTCCATGTGATCATCTCAAATATATAAAAAGTAATTTAATAAAATCAACATAGATTTATGTTTAATTATATAATTGAGTGGCATTCACAGATCTCTGTAACTAGCAACATTATCTCTTTCCAAAAGATTTCATCACCCCAAACAGAATGAAATAACCCTCTTCTCCCTTACCTCTAGCACTTGGTAGCCTCCAGTCAATTTCTATCTATGAATTTGTATATTTTGGATATTTCTTATAAATGGAATCTTAATATTTATGCTTTTTTGTATAAGTTATTTTACTCAGCATAATGCATCAAGATGCATCCGTATTGTGACATGTTACCAGACTTCATACTATGGTATGGCTGAGTCATCCACTGCATAACACATTTTGTTAATCCATTCATTTGACAATGGATACTTGAGTTTCCACCTTTTGACTATTGTGAATAATGTTGCTATGAACACTTATGTACAAGTATCTGAGTCTCTGTTCTCAATTCTTTTGAGAATATAACCCGAGAGTGGATATCCGAGTCAGTGGTAATTCACCTGATTGAGGTACCCCCATAGTGTTTTCCACAGTGGCAGTACCATTATACATTCCCACCATGTTGGTTCAGTTTTTTAAATCACCAACACATGCTATTTTCCATTTTCTCAAAGTGTAGCCATATTCATAGGTGTAAAATATCCTCTCATTATTTGATTGCTTCTTCCTAATGATGTTGAGTATATTTTTGTCTGCATATTGGCCACTTGAATGTCGTCTTTGGAGAAATGTCTACTTAAGTCTTTGCACATTTTTTAACTGGGTTGTCTTTTTGTGGCTATAGGTTCTTTATGTGTTTTAGATATTAAACCATTAATAGTTAAGATATGCCATTTGCATATATTTTCTCCCATTCTGTGGGTTGTCTTTTCACTCTCTGGCTAGTGTCCTTGGATGCAAACAGAGAAGGATAGGTCGGACTTACCTATATTTTACTCCTTTGGCTGTACTTTTGGTGCTACATTTAGGAAAAATTGCCGAATTTAAAGTCATAAGACTTGCTCTTATGTTTTCTTCTACAAATTTTCTAGTTTAACTCTCAAATTTAGGTTTGAACTATTTTGAGTAAAGTAAGGTTCGAAGTTCACTATTTTGAATATGGATATTTCCGTTTCCTAGCATCATTTGTTGAAGAGATTGTTCTTTCCCCATTGAATGGTCTTGACACCCCGTTCAGAAAACAGTTGATCATAGATGTGAGGGTTCTACTAAGCTTCCAGTATCTTTTATTAGACTATATAGCTATCCTTATGACAGTGGTGCACTGTTTTGATTCTTGTAGCTTTGTAGTCAGTATTAAAATAATCATAAATCTTAACTCTGTTCTTTAATTTTTTTTTTTTCATTCAGTGTCCCTTTAAATTCCACATGAATCTTGAGTTAGGTCTTTCCATCTCTAAAAACTAAAACCCATCTGCGTTTTGAAAGAGATTACACTGAAACTACATATATTGGTTTGAGTAGTACTATCTTAACAATGTTAAGACTTGCAGTCATCGACATGAGATGTCTTTCAATTTGTTGGTGTCGTCTTATCCCTCCCAGCTTTATGAGACATGATTGTCATATTGTGTAAGTCTAAGATGTGCAAGGTGTTCCTCTGATATATTTCCATATTCCTAATGATTATCCAGTGGTGTCTTTAATTTCTTTCAGCACTGTTTTCTAGTTTTCAGTGTACAAATTTTATGCTTCCTTGGTTGAATTTATTCCTATGTATTTTATTTTGATATTACTGAAAGTAGAATTGTTTTTGGATCATTCCTTGATAGTATATAGAAATGCAACTTGTTTTTCTTTCTACCAGTTTTTGCATGATTTTTTATCCTGCAACTTTGCTGAATTTATCAGTTCTGACAGAGTGTATTATGTGTAAGAGTTTTCTACATGTAAGACCATATGAATAAAAATAATTTCACATCTTCCTTTTCAGTTTGGGTACCTTTCTTTTTCTTACCTATTTGCTCTTGCCAGAACTTACAGGGGATAAATTTTATTCCCAGTGGGAATAAAAGCACTTCAAAGCAGGCATCCTTGTCTTGTGATCTTTTTTTTTTTTTTTTTTTGCTTCCCTGCTTATGCTTATATATTCAAATAAATCCAAACAACTCTTCCCTTGCTCTTGTCCCTGTATTTTTTTTCACACCTTCTTTTTTCAGATAATTAGGAAAGTTGTTGCCATGGAGGATTAACTCTGGATTCCATTTTGCACTTAACTTTGTAATCCCACAAGTTTTTTGTTGTTTTTTTTTTCCTCCCAGACTTTTAGTTTCCCATTTTACCATCTTGATTTTCAGTGTCTGATTAAACTACAATTTCTTTCTCTTTCTGTAGGACCTGAGGCTGGGAAATTCTTTTTTTTTTTTTTTTTTCTCCATAGGAAAAACTAAGTTTGATCACTTAACAAGTGTGCTATGTATGGAAGATGCAAGAGGAGTAATCTAGCTCAGATACTAAGTGTGCTGAGTGAAATCAATAGCAAGGTTTTTTTTAAAGTCCCTCGTCACTTGTTTTATTTATTTTTCTATTTGTTCCTTTTACTTTTGGTGTCAGATTAAAAAAAAAAATCCTCACCAACACCTATGCCAAGTGGCTTATGACCTATGTTCATCTTCTAAACATTTTATGACTTCTGGTCTTATGTTCAAATCTTTAATCCACTTTGAGTTTATTTTTGGGTATGGTGTAAGATAGTGGTCCAGTTTTCATGACACCATATATTATATATACTTATTTTTCATCCTTTTAATCACTTTTTTTTAATCGTTTTTGTTGTTGTTGTTTTTGTTTTTGTTTTTGTTTTTAATGTAAGCTCTATTCCCAGCTTGGTGGTTGAGCTCTCACAACCCCAAGATCAAGAGTCACATGCTTTACCAACTGAGCCAGCCAGGCATCCCATCTTAAAATCTATTTCGGTCTGATAATAATATAGATACCCCATAGTGTATCACATTTGAGTACTATTCATATGGATTATCTTTGTGCCACTTTTTGCCTTTTTTTATTAAACATTTGTAGTTTCAGCCACTGAGTTTTTGGCTTTTAGTCCACTATATTTAACATACAGTGTTGTATTCATTTCAGGTGTACAGTATAGTGACCCAACAATTCTATCCATCACCCAGTGCTCATCATAAGTGTATACCTTAGTCCCCATCACCTGTTTTACCCATCCTGGTAACCATCAGTTCTCTATAGCTAAGAGTCTATTTCTTGGCTTTTCTCTTTTTTTTTTTGCTTTCATTTTTTTGTTTCATAAATTCCACATATGAATGAAATCATATGGTATATGTCTTCCTCTCACTGACTTATTTTGCTTAGCATTATACCCTTTAGGCTCCGTCCATATCATTGCAAATGGCAAAATTTTATTCTTTTTTATGGCTGAATAATATTCCTCTTTGTGTGTGTGTACATGTTCACCAAAAAGATGAATGGATAAAGATATGCCACTTGGGCTGCTTCCATTATTTGATATTATAAATAATGATGCTATAATCATGGAGGCATGTATCTTTTTGAATTAGTGTTTTTGTATTTTTTGGATAAATACCCAGTGGTGCAATTACTAGATCATATGGTAGTCCTATTTTTATTTAACTTTCTGAGGAACCGCTATACTGTTTATGGACACCAGTTTGCATTCCCACCAGCCGGGCATGAGGGTTTCTTTTTCTCCACATCCTCACCAACACTTTTTTGTGTTTTTGATTTTAGCCATTCTGACAGGTGTGAGTGATTACTCATAGTTTTGATTTGCATTTCCCTGATGATGAGTGATATTGAGCATCTTTTCAGGTGTCTGTTGACCATCATCTGGATATCTTTTGTGGAGAAATTTCTGTTCATGTCTTCCCATTTTTTTATTTGGATTATTTGTTTTGTAGGTGTTGAGTTGTATAAGCTCTTCAAGTATTTTGGATACTTTTATCTGATTTGTTATTTGCAAATATCTTCTCCCATTCAGTAGGTTGCCTTTTAGTTTTGTTGTTTCTTTCATAAAGCAGACACTTTATGTTTATGTGCAGGAGGTTTTTATTTTTATGTAATTCCAATAGTTTTTTCTTTTTACTTTTATTTCCCTTGCCTTAGGACATTTATCTAGAAAAATGTTTCTCTCTGAAATATTACTCTCTGTTCTCTCTTCTAGGATTTTTTTTTGAAGATTTTATTTATTTATTTGACAGAGAGAGAGATCACAAGTAGGCAGAGAGGCAGGCAGAGAGAGAGAGAGAGGGAAGCAGGCTCCCTGCCGAGCAGAGAGTCCGATGTGGGACTCGATCCCCGGACCCTGAGACCATGACCTGAGCGGAAGGCAGCAGCTTAATCCACTGAGCCACCCAGGCGCCCCTCTTCTAGGATTTTTATGGTTTCACGTTACTTCTTTAATCCATTTTGAGTTTATTTTTGTGTATGATGAAAGAGAGTGGTCCGGTTTCATTGTTTTGCATTTAGCTGTCCAGTTTCCCCAACACCATTTGTTGAAGAGACTTTTTCCCATTTGATATTCTTTCCTGCTTTGTTAAAGATTAATTGACCATATAATTATGAGTTTATTTCTGGGTTTTCTATTCAGTTCCATTGATCTATGTGTGTGTTTTTATGTCAGTACCATCCTGTTTGGATTACTGCAGCTTTGTAATATATAACTTGAAGTCAGAATTGTGATACCTCCAGCTCTGCTTTTCTTTTTCAAAACTGCTTTGGCTATTCGGGGTCTTTTGTTGTTCCATATAATTTAGTATTTTTTTTTTCCTAGTTCTAGGTCTGTGAAAAATGCTGTTGGTATTTTGATAGGGATTGCATTAAATTTGTAGGTTGCTTCTGGTAGTATAGATATTTTAACAATATTTTTTCTTCCAATCCATGAGCACTAAATGTCTTTCCATTTCTTTGTGTCATTTAGTTTCTTTCATCAATGGTTTATAGTTTTCAGAGTCCAGGTATTTCACCTCTTTGGTTAGATTTACTCCTACGTATCTTACTATTTTTGGTGCAACTGTAAATGGGCTTGTTTTCTTAATTTCTCTTTCAGCTTCATTGTTATAGAAATGCAACAGTTTTTTTTTTGTTTTGTTTTGTTTTTTAAGATTTTATGTAGTTATTTGACAGGCAACTAGTGAGGGAACACAAGCAGCAGGGTGGAAGAGGGAGAAGCAGGTTTCCTGCTTGGGAACTTGATGTGGGGCTCGATCCCAGGATGTTGGGATCATGACCTGAGCCAAAGGCAGATGCTTAATGACTGAGCCACCCAGGCACCCCTCTGTATGTTGATTGTATTATCAGTTCTATTTCTGTGTGTGGAAATTTTTAGGGTTTTCGATACATGTCATCTACAAATAGTCAAAGTTTTCCTTCTTCCTTACCAATTTTGATGCCTTTTATTTCTTTCTGTTGTCTAATTGCTGTGGCTAGGACTTCTAGCACTATGTTGAGTAAAAGTGGTGAGAGTGGAGATTTTGTCTTGTTCTGGACCTTGGGGTGAAAATGCTCAGTTTTTCCCTGCTGAGTATGAGGTTTGATGTGGATTTTTCATATACAGACTTTATTACATTGAGGTATGTTCTAAACCTACTTTAGTTGAAGGCTTTTGTCATCAATGGATGTTGTACTTTGACAAATGCATTTTCCTGCATTTATTGAGATGATCATTATGGTTTTTATCTTTTTTTTTTTTAAGATTTTATTTATTTGACAGACAGAGATCACAATTAGGCAGAGAGGCAGGCAGAGAGAGGGGAGAAGCAGGATACCTGCTAAGCAGAGATCCTAATACGGGGCTCGATTCCAGGACCCTGAGATCATGACCTGCGCCGAAGGCAGAGGCTTAACCCACTAAGCCACCCAGGCGCCCTGGTTTTTATCTTCTTAATGATGTAATGTATCACATTGATTGATTTGCAAACATTGAACTACTCTTGCGTCCTGGGAATAAATCCCACTTGATTGTGGTGTATTTTTTTTTAATGTATTTATTTGTTTTGCACATATTGAGAATTTTTGCATCCATGTTCATTAGGGATATTGGCCTGTAGTTCTCCTTTTTTGGTGGTATCTTATCTGTTTTTCATATCAGGATGATGCTTGCCTCTGAATGAATTTGGAAGTGTTCCTTC
The DNA here is from genome assembly GCF_922984935.1 of Meles meles. NCBI lineage: Eukaryota > Metazoa > Chordata > Mammalia > Carnivora > Mustelidae > Meles > Meles meles. The sequence goes on along the minus strand of NC_060080.1, from coordinate 39,572,840 downwards.
TTCTGTTTTCTGGAATAGTTTGAGTAGAATAGGTATTAATTTTTCTTCAAATGTTTGGTAGAATTCACCTGTGAAGCTGTCTAGTCCTACCTGGCCTTTTGTTTGTGGAGTTTTTTGATTACTGATTCAATTTCATTACTGATAATAGGTCTGTTCAAATTTTCTTTCTTCCTGTTTCAGGTGGAGGAGTTACAGGTTTGTAGGAATTTGTCAATTTCTTTAAGGTTGTCTGATTTGTTGGCATATAGTTTTTTTTTTTTTTCTAAAGATTTTATTTATTTGACAGAGAGAAATCACGAGAGAGGCAGGCAGAGAGAGAGGAAGGGCTCTTCGTTGAGCAGAGAGCCCGATGCGGGACTCGATCCCAGGACCCTGAGATCATGACCTGAGCCAAAGACAGCAGCTTAACCCACTGAGCCACCCAGGCGCCCTGGCATATAGTTTTTAATAATATTCTCTTACAACGGTTTGTATTTCTGTAGTGTTGGTTATTTCTCCTCTTTCATTGGTGATTTTGTTCATTTGAGTCCTCTCTCTCAATGAGTCTGGCTAGAGGTTTATCATTTTGTTGATCTTTTCAAAGAACCAGCTTCTGGTTTTATTGATCTTTTGTTTGTTTTGTTTGTTTCTGTATCACTTATTTTTGCTCAAATGTTTGTTATTCTCTTCTTTCTGCTGGGTTTGGATGTTGTTTGCTCTTTTTCTAGGTCCTTTGGGCGTAAGGTTAGGTTATTTGAGCTTTTTCCGGTTCTACTTGTTAGGCCTATATTGCTATAAACTTCCGTCTTACAATGTTTTGCTGCATCCGAAAGGTTTTGAACCATTGTGTTTTCATTTTTGTGTCCCCGTAGTTTTTGATCTCTTTGATTTCTTGATTAACCCATTCATTGTTTAGTAGCATGTTAGTTAAACTCCATGTATTTATGGTCTTTCCAGATTTGGGGGGGGGGGTGATTTCTAATTTCATATCATTGTGGTCAGAAAAGATGCAAGGTACGACTTTGATCTTTTTCAATTTGTTGAGGCTTGTTTTGTGGCCTAATAGGTGATCTGTTCTGGAGAATATTCTTGAAAAGAATGTGTACTCTGCTTTTTTTTAGGGTGGAAATGCTCAGAATGTATGTGTTAGTTCCATCTGGTCCAGTGTTTTGCTCAAAGCCAGTTTCCATTTTGTTTGGATGATCTATCCATTGAAGTAAGTGGGATATTAAAGTCCCATACTATTATTGTATTACTATTGATTAGGTCCTTTGTTATTAACTGTTTTATGTATTTGGGTGCTCCCATGTTGGGTGCCTATATATATTTACAATTGTTAACATCTTTTTGTAGGATTGTCCCCTTTAGTATTATATAGTGTCCTTTAGTCTCTTATTACAGGCTTTGTTGACATTTGTTTTGTCTGATAGAACACACTCTGAAATCAGTATAAAAGACCTCACTCCCATTATGCAAGCTATCACATCTACACTGCTTCCTGTCAGGCCGTTGTCTCTTTCACTGGACTGGGACCCCTGGCTGTTACTCACTCTCCCAGCTTGCCCAGGGCTGAGTTGGCTGACTTTAAAAAGTTCAAGGCTGTAAGTCACACTGGTAATACCAACTCACAGAATTCAGCCCCTCTGGTTTTCAAGGCCAGACATTATGGAGATTCATTTTCCCTGTGTGGGCTCCTTGGCACTTACTCCTCTCTGTTAACCACAGCTCACTCCCTGCTGTGGGAAGCTCTCAACCACCATTTTCTGTTCTTCCTAACCTTCCTGATGGGGCTTCCTTCCTACCTTTAGTTGTGGAGTTTGTTCCGCCAATCTTCAAATCACACTCTGGTTTATTGACTTGGAAGTGAATGATGATATAGTTGTAAATGTGGGACAGTGCGGGCTTAGCGGTGTCCTACTCAAACATCTTCCTTGGCACCCTCTCCATTTTTTACTTTCGACCTTTTGTATCTGTATCTAAAATGAATCAGCATATAGATTTTTTTTTATCTGTCCTCCCAATCTCCTTTTTAGTTGGAGAATTTCATCCATTTATATTTAATTACTCATAAAGGACTTCTCCTGTTTAGCCGTTTTCTGTATATGTAGTTCAATTCCTTTTTTCATACTTATCTAAAATCTTGTTCTGTTCCATTTTTATTACCTTGTTCTGTACTAGGTATATTCTTCACAATTATTTTTGAGATTACATCTTATAACAATCTAATTTGAATAATACCAATTACATTTAAATAGTATCCAAAAACTCCACTTTTATATATCTCTGCCCCTTTATATTGTTATTGTCACAGCTTACATCTCTATACATTGTGTGCTCATTAACATGGATTTATAATTATTTTGTATGTATTTGGCTTGAACTCATATGAAAAAAGAAAAATTACAAACCAAAAGTATAATGCTGGCTTTTGTTTTTCAATGAAGTTATCTTTATGATTTTTTTTGGCTTCATTTGGATTCATTTGGCTTTAAGTTATTGTCTATTGTCTTTTTTCATTTCAGCCTGAAGGTCTCCCGTTATTAGGGAATACCTTAATTTATCTTTCATTCTGGAAGGATAATTTTGCTGGGTATAGAATTCATTTACAGTTTTTTTCTTTCAGAACCTTAAATAGGTCATCTCGGTGCCTCTGACTTCCATGGTTTCTGATGAAAAATCAGTTAATCTTACTGAGGCTCCCCTTGTAAATGAGGAGTTGGTTCTCTTCTGCTTTTTTTTTTTTTTTAATTTTTATTTCTTTGACAGAGAGAAATCACAACTAGGCAGAGAGGCAAGCAGAGAGAGAGGAGGAAGCAGGCTCCCTGCCAAGCAGAGAGCCCCATGCGGGGCTCGATCCCAGGACCCTGGGACCATGACCTGAGCTGAAGGCAGAGGCTTTAACCCACTGAGCCACCCAGGCGCCCCTCTTCTGCTTTTATTATTCATTGTCTCTACTGTTCTACAACTTGACTGTGTGTCTCAGTGTGGATCCCTTAATTTTGTCTGGAATTTGTTGAGATTTCTTGGATGTGTAGATTCATATATTTCAGATATGAAATGTTCTTAGCCATTATTTCTTTAAATATTGTTTCTGTTCATTAGTCTCTTCTCTTAGAACTCCCATAATGAATGCATATGTTGGTGAGCTTGAGGGTCTCACAAGTCCTTTAGGCTGTTCACTTTTCTTTTTCCTCCTCAAACTGGATTTCAGCTGTTCTATCCTCAGGTTCACTAGTTATTTCTTCTGCCTACTCAAATCTGCTGTTGAACACCTCTAATGTATTTCTGCACTTTAATTTTTGTATTCTTCAGGTCCAGAATTTCCATGTGGTTTCCTTTTAAATAACATCTTAATTCATTGTCTTACTTTTTTTTTTTTTAACCTTTGGAGTATATTTAAGGCAGTTGGTTTAAAGTTTTTGTCTAGGAAGTGCAATGTCTGGGCTTCTTTGAGGATGGTTTCTATTAATTCAATTTTTTCTTTTGAACGGGCCATACTTTCCACTCTCTTTTTATGCTTTGTGATTTTTATTGTTGAAAATGGGACATCTGAATATTCCAGAATAATTCTGGAAATCATGGTCTCCCCCTTCCCCAGGGTTTGTACTTCTTAAGTGAAGGCTTTGCTGTGGTCAGTATTTTGACAGAGATCTCTTTGAACACCAGGACCTTAAAAAACAAAGACAGACACCTGTCCCAGTCTTTATGAACTGGCCCTGTGCTTGGACACGCTTAACAGCCAGATTATTGACAATTCTGCCTCAGCCTTCAGTTCCTCTTTGCACCAAGCCTGTAGATCAGCTAGTGGTGAAAGTTTGGGGTCTTCTCAGATCTTTTCTGATATTTCCTGTGCTGGACATGCATGTCGCTTTCTACATACTTTTGAATGTCCTAATATCCCAAAGAAATGCTCTCCTTGGCTTTTCCTCCTAGGTTTTAAGCAAGCTATTGTATGTCTCAACTGTAACATGTTGCCCCAGGTGAAGGTTTCACTTTTTAAAAATTGTTTCCTTAACATGTTTTCAAGCACTGCTTGCTGCTTTTCCTCCCTGATTAAGTTACAATATAGGCAAACCAGAGATGAGCACCTTGTGTTAGCCCTTCATGATGGCCCACTGGTTTCAGACAAACAGGTAATTGTGACTTAAGTATATATATTCTCTTTGACTGGGACTAGGGACCAGAGTCCTATAGTGAGAAAGTGAGTTCCTATCCTCAAGAGTCTCCCAAGCCAAGTTAGGAGAGGGATTTGGCAAGGGCAAGTAAAATGCCACAAGGCTTTCATACTGTTTTTAAGTTGCTTTTTTCTTAATACAGTGTTCACTTGGTTGAGGTAAACTCTTGCTTTCCAGTTTTGACAAAGCTGGTTCCCAAAGTTTCTGGTACTTTTTAAACTGTTCCTCTGGAGGAATGGGTATACAGAGCTATGTACACCATTTTGCTGATGTTACTCTATATATTTTTTTAAAACTATAATACATGAAGAGAAAATCATTAGCTTAAAAAGTTATTTCCCTACTATGGTTTAGATCTGCACTTCTGAAAAGGTTTCAGTGGCTAAAGAAATGTTGTTTCTTGCATCTCAAAAAAAATACTGTTTTGAATAAATTTGGGAAAAGCATATGAAAGGCTCTGAAAAGTTGTATAAAAACCTTTTTGTTTATTTGAACCCAAAATTTCCCATTTTTTTTTGTATAAGAGGCTTTCCTATTGATAATCAGCATTTGAAGAATATCTGTGTCACTACAGTAGGACAAGAAAAGTCCTAGTTCTTCAGCTAGGGGTTGGGTGGCAGGAAGAGGTCAGAGGCAGGCATGGCTACTACTATTTAGGAATAAATAATAGTCATAACCCCTTCTTTTCAGAAGTTCTGAGACAGACAAAGAAATATATGATGAGGAGGCCTAAAGTCATGTGAGCTATACAAGTGGTAAGTGCTCAGGAAGGCATGGCAATATGGGGAGAGTGGGGAGGGATGAGGAAAGGGAGGTTACAACCCCTCTAGAGGGAAATAGTGGGTGATCACCACAAGCTGGATGATTATTTTTAGATAAGGTATATTTCCAAATAAAACAAATGGATTGATGGTATGAGATACTATTCTGAGTACTCTTGACATTTTTTTTTAGGGCACCAAGTAGATTCAGTCTGTAGTTGGGACGGAGAGGGTGCTAGCTGGTGCTGGCCTTACATTGAGAGGCTGAGGATAGAGGAGAACTTTAGTGCAGGTATTTACACCATTATTTCCTTTCCCAGACTGTGGACATTCCAGGGCCAGGGCAGTATCTTACTCTCCTTGTTTCCAATGATGCCCAAAAGAATATGGAGGGAAAACGGACTATATGACATAGTAATAAGCCAACAATGCTCTTTCCTTAACCTGAAAGCAGGAATGGAGAAACAGGACTTCTTCAAACAATGAAAACAAACCAGCCCTGCATTTAGATCATTTTATTTGAATGGTTGGAAGAGTGACTATAAATATTCTGTCCATCCATCCACTTGAATAAATTTTGATTATCCACGTAAGACAAAAATGTTCAGGGATCATGAGCATCCCTTAATTCCATTATCATTCTGTGAATAAACTAGCCAGATAAATGCAATCATGAAACTATATCCTGTCAATATGTCTGTTCTTCTCAAGTTGATTTATAGATTCAAAGCAATCCCAATCGAAATCACAGCAAGTTAGTTTGTGGATATTGACGAGTGAATTCTAAAATTTATATGAAGAGGCAAAAGACCCAGAATAACCAACACAATACTGAAGAACAAAGTTGAGGGACTGATGCTATCTGACTTCAAGACTTACTATAAAGGTATAGCAATTAAGACAGGGTGGTATTGGTGAAAGGAGGCAGACACATCAATGGAACAGAACCAAGAGCCTGAAACAGGCCCACATAAGTACAGTCAACTGATCTTTTGATCTTTGAAAAAGGAGTAAGGACAATACAATGCCGCAAAAGATGGTCTTTTCAGCAAATCATGCTGGAACTGGACATCCCACATGCAAAAAAAAAAAAAAAAAAATATATATATATATATATATATATGGAATACCATACACACTTCACAAGAATTAAATCAAAATGGGTCAAAACCTAAATGTAAAACACAAAATTCCCCGAAGAGAACATAGGAGAAAATCTAGGTGACCATGGGTATGACCATGACTTAATATCTAACACCAAAAGCATGATCATGAAAGAAATCACTGGGAAGCTGGACTTAATTTAAATTTGAAACGGCTCTGTGAAAGACAGTATGAAGGAGTGAGAAGACAAGCTACAGGTGGGAGAAAATAATCATAGTAATAGACACTGTTACCAAAGTATGCAAAGAACTCTTCAAACTCAACAATAAGAAAATGAACCACCCAATTGAAAATGGGCAAAAGGCCTAAACACCTCAGCAGGAAAGATACACAGATGACAAAAAAAAAGCATATGAAAAAATGTTCCGGCATCATAATTTGCATAGGGAATTGCAAATTAAAACAACAGTGAGATACTACTACATACCTGTTAGAATGGTCAAAATCCAAAACACTGATAACATCAACTACTCCCGAGGATGTGAGGATTAGGAACTGAGTCATGGCTGGTGGGAAAGCAAAACGGTACAGCCACTTTGGAAGCCACTTTGGCAGTTTCCTAGAAAAGGAGACAGTCTTACCAGTGATCCAGCAACTGTGCTCCTTGGTATTTACCCAAGTAAGCTGAACAGCAGCAGCAACAGCAGAGAAAAGCGATTAGAGAATGAGAGAATCCTGCTCTCACAGCTGTCTGTTCTGGGTCCAGCTTGCACTGGAAGGAGGGCAAGGAAAATTACATACACACACCTGTCAGGACACAGTACACACATGCAGCCAACGGAACAAGGAGTCACCCTTCTTGAGGATCCTTTTGGTTAAACAGCTGACGGAAAGCAGAAGTGTGGCTCCCACACCACATCTGTGAAGGCTGGGGAACAGCATCCTCGGAGCAGAAGCCTCTTGTGCTGAGTTCCCACGTCCCATACGACTGGCTATAGCACCTCTTCTCCTCCCAAGGTCAACATATAATTTGAGACCGCAAACACCTTGAAAATTGACTGCACATGACAATCTACGATGAGACCAAGTGTTAAAGCAGAAATTTATTAAAATCCACTTTATATAGTGTTTTAGGGACAAAAAAAAGAGTTCTCAACATTCAGGCCATCAACTCTAATTTCAGAAGTGCTTCTGGAGAGACAGATTCCTTTGCCCTTTCCTCCAAAAGAACTTCTGTCTATATTCCTGAAGATGATGCACTGCAAGAAGACCGATTTCTTTGCCCCCCCCCCAAAAGATACTTCTATGTATACCCTTGAAAATGATGCATTTATAACCCCGCCTTCTCAAGGACAAACCCGTTGAGATCCCAAAACCTTGGCAAAGATGAAGAGATATGAACAGAGAACCTTCTCAGAACGCAGTGCTTGTTTAGAGGTGTAGTGCAAGAGACACATAAAATGGTGGCCGCTTCAGAGGAGTGTGCCGGCTCCTGGCAGGCGGGCAGGGAAGGAGTGCGAGGGCCCAGGAGGGCGGCCCCTAGCTGCGGAGTGTGGCCAGCCGGGACTGCATGGCCTCCAGGGCCTCTTCCTCCTCCTCGTCTTCTGATGCTGCCATGGCTCCTGGAGGTTCCGGCTCTGGAAGGGCGTCGGTCACTTTACTAGGCGCTTTGCCCAAGGCCCCTGAAGACAAATAGCAAATCAATTAATCCTTTTAAAGAAGTGGTCCCTCATCCTCTCTGCCTTTCATGCCTGGATGAGGCCAGCAAGAAACAGAAAAGGGGTAATGAACGAGCTGTTTGCATGGGGTTTTGCTCACTAGGACAAATATGCAAATACCAGCTTGTCAAGAGACCAAGGTTACAATAACGGAGGATTCTGAGTTTTAGAATTTTGGTTCTGACACTTGGTTTAAAATCCTAAACACCAAATACTTAATTTTCAAGATTCATGAAGATGTTAAATGCCTCTCAGTAAAGCTAAACCTCCACAAAAATGTTTTCCTGGAGCAACTAGTCTTTCTCCCAACAATTTCAAAAAGAAAGAAATAATTAATTTTAAAACATAAAAATTAAATGTTGCCAATTTTTTATTAAACCCAAGTCCCAAAATCCAGAAGTAAAAATGAAGTTTAAAACCTCATTAACATACTCTTTTGGAGATAACTATTTTTGTTTATTCCCTTTCCAGACTTTTTCTATAGGCCTGTTTTTCACACCAGAGTATGTATCACAATAAACAAGACTTTTCTCACACATTGTACTGTGAACATCTTTCCATGTCAATGAATGTATTTCTGCATTACCACAGCTATAAAGTATTCCACTCAAACAGATACAAGACAGTTTAACCAATACTCTATTATTAGGCACTTAACTGGTTTCAAAGTTTTCAGTATGATAAATAATGCTCCTACAGACATCCTTGAATTTAAATCTTTCATTCACATCCTTAACTATAGAATAAACTCCTGGAAATCAATTTGTTAGGTCCAGGGCTTTTGACAGCTACTGCCAAACTGCTTTCAAGAAAGTCTTACCAACTTAAGCTCCCAATGGCAATGTTGTGAGAGCACTGTTTCTCCTTACCATTTGAAACCTCTAGGAATTTTTTAAAAAATCTTGGTGTTTTTAAAAAGATGGTTATGGTTATTGTGCTTCTTTTTCAAATACTAATTTTATAATCTAAAAAGTGTAGAAATAAGAGAGTTTTAAATAAAAAGCTACTAGATAACTTAGTGACTGCAAGGAGAATGACCACAGAAGGAGGGGAGAAAGAGGAAGAATCTCGAAGCTATACCTGCTGTGATTTCAAAAAGAATTTTGTCAATTTCCATTTCTGCTGCTTCTTCCATTTCTTCCTGATCATCCATGCTTTCAAAAGTATCCTCTAACATTTCTTCTATGATACCAGCCTAAAGGCAGAAAAAATCACATCATTTCCCTCAACAGGTGAATCTGGTCCCCAGGGACTCCTCTGTGGGTCCAGTTCCACCCGAGCTCTAGTGTCTCCAAGTCCAGACCACCCTTCTGAGGGCTAACACCTAGAGAGATGGCCACACGAAAAAAATGATGCGCTCTCCCTCTCTGAAAAAAGGCAAAGGCCACAGGGAAACTGTTCACCATATTCAGCACCAGGGCTGGGAGTGGGGGGCCTCTCTCAGCAGAGCCTCGTAGTAACCCAGACTGTAATTAGACAGACTTGGGAAGAACCTGCTGAAAATGAGTGTGCTCTGAGCTCTCTTAGGAAGCATGTGGCCTGGGGCACCTTGGTGGCTCAGTTGGTTAAGCGTCTGCCTTGGGCTCAAGTCCTGATCCCAGGGTCCTGAGACTGAGCCCGGCATTGGGCGCTCTGCTCACTGGGGAGCCTGCTTCTTGCTCTCCCTCTATATCTGCCACTGCCCCTGCTTATGCTCTCCCTCACTCTCTCTCTCTGTCAAATAAAATCTTAAAGGAAAAACAAAAGAAAATGGAGTGGAGTCTTTGTAGACTCTATGATAACAAGTACTAAGAGCAGAGTGGGGTTCCAGGGAACCCTGAAAAGGCCTGAAGAGTACTTCAGCATGTCTTGGTTACAGCTGCTGGTATGGGGCCAGTCCAAGGGGAGTCTGGCAAGGATCAATTGGTTCACCAAAGACTGACTCCATTCCTGAGAGAATCAATAAGACAAGGTTTCTGGACCCAACAAGGTCACTCCCAGACTCTACTGGAAGCCTCGTGTCTGGCAGCCTGAAGCCAGTCACTCAGCCTCCTCTGTTCTCGAGGTAGCATGGCACCACCACCGGGCAAAAGAAAACCATTCTCGAGCACTGCCCAACACAAAATGGACCCAGAGCCTTCCTTGCCGAGCAGTGTCCTCGGCTCCCAAGTGAGACCCTACTGTTTTTTGTTTGGTTTTGAAGCAAAAGGTCCTAAGAGCACCCTCTAATGAAAGAGGGCCCTGGTATCCCCAGGCAGAAGAGATAGGAAGGGATGAGAAGCAGAAGGAAAGTATGGGTTCAGGCTTCTGAGAAGCGGCCAGACAGAAAAATCCTAAGTCCTTTGCCACTTGCAAGAGCTGAGCCCCTTTGCTTTGTACCGTGGTCCAGAGACTCAAGGAGCAGAGGGTCCCTTGTGGCAGCTCTAGCCCTGGCTCCCCCGCATTGGCAGGGCACAGTGCTCATGGACCATGCCGATGGCAGCAGATGTGAAGCAAGCCCTCTCTCCTGCCTTTCTGCTGCCAGACCATTCTTACTGACATGAATCAGACTAATCACTGTGTTCTACCCTTTCTCAGATCCTTTCCTCCCCACCTAAATGAACAAATCAACAAATGCACAGGTGGAGCCCTGTGACCTGAAGGAATGGATGTCAGCTTGGTGTTAGAGGCTACCGTGCAGGAGGTTCAGGACGTGCTCCGTAACTGGCTGACAGAGCCTACTGGAGTCCTGACTGTAACAGCCTTCCACATCCCGGAGGCAGAAGTCATTCAGTCATTTACTCCCTTATTCTATCTGCAACCATTCGTCAAATGCCTGCTCTGTGCCACACAACAGGCCAGGGTCTGGGAACAAACGGGATGACTAACACCACGTCCCTGCCCTCAAGGAGCAGGGCCCCTACCAGAGGCTTCAGTTTGTACCTGAGGATGGAGCTTGGAATGGGTCTCACATGCAGGTCTTCCTCCCCATCTATATTACTTTCAGCATTCAGAAACCCTTGTGGAGGGCGCCTGGGTGGCTCAGACGTTAAGCATCTGCCTTCAGCTCAGGCTCAGGTAATGACCCCAGGGTCCTGAGATCGAGCCCCACATCAGGCTTCCTGCTCAATGGGAGGCCTGCTTCTCCCTCCACCACCCCCACTGCTTTGTTCCCTCTCTTGCTTTGTATCTCTCTCTCTCGAATAAATAGAATCTTAAAAAAAGAAAAAAAGAAAAAAAAAAAAAAAAAGGAAGAAACCATTGTGGAAAAGACCCCGGATTCTAAAAGGGCTTTCCCTCAGATCCTGGTGGCTATGTAAGTTAGAATGAGCGGCCTGAAGTCATTCTAAGACTTCTCTGTAGAACTTTTTATCCAGTTCTACATGGACAGCCATCACAACTTGGGAAAAAAGATCCACACACCACTCTGAAAGGACACACACTCCTCACCCCATTTCCTCCTCCCTACTACTGCCCAAGCACTTCTGGTTCCAAAGACCTGGGTTCTGGGCATTATTATATGTTGTCATTCCATCAATTTTCTCCCGCTCCTCTCTCCCACGCCCTAGAGCTCCGCACAGATTTCAAGTTCATAAATGAAATTCCCAAGGAAGAAGAAAAGAAATTTCTCTACATAAGCTAATATATAAGAATCTGAGGTGTCCAATGTTGGTGCTTAGGTCACAAGTCCAAAGCGAGAAACACATCTGTCTGAGGAACTTGCTGTCACTACTCGTGACACAGCTCAGGCAATACGGTCAGACGTGTGAGCTCCAACCCCAGATCTGTCACTTACTACCAAAGTCCCGTAGGTAAATTACCTGGCAATCTTAAGACTTGATTTCCTCCTGGGAAGGAGGGATAAAAAAAATAGCTTCCTCACAGGGTCACTAGGAGGACTATCTAGGACCACATGTGTGATATACCACCGGCTGGCAGGGAGCTCAGTAACAATGTTCTCCTGAGCCTTGTCCCTGTCTGAAGGCCACCCATAGAAGTCCTTTTTAGGCCTTGATCCTGGGACACTGGCAATCCGACCCAGCCTCTGCCATGGTCAACTCAAACAGTTTCAACCAGGGTTAAAAGCTGCTCCTCTGTCTTCAAAATCCTTTCCGTGTGGCAACAGTGGTCTATCCATTCCTGCCCACTCCTGGCCCTAGCCCCCTACCATCCGCTGGGAGTGACTGCTAGCAATGGGATGCAGGAGTGGCCCCAGTCACCTTCATCATCTCTTTGGATAGCTCCCTCATGGTGGCCTGGATTTCTGGGATCTTCACAAGACTCTGCATGGCCTTCATCACTTCTGTGCTCTTCTGCAGGGAACCAGCCACTCGCAAAACCGCTGGGAGAAAAGCAACAGGATTGTTTAACAGAATATGACACAGGACTGGTACAAAGAGTAACAGTTATAAGATATTCTAATAGAACAGCAACAGGTGGACTCCCAAAGCTATTTACGAACCTACAGACTACATTACTCTGCTAGCTGGCCAAGACACTGACTTTTCCGAATTGTATGTGACTTTGGCTACAAGAAGTACACATTCTCTGAGCATGCACAGAGACTAGAGAGTGGCCTGAAGGCATGCATCTAATCTTTTTTTTTTTTTTTAAGATTTTATTTATTTACTTGACAGAGATCACAAGCAGTCAGAGAGGAGGCAGAGAGAGAGAGGAGGAAGCAGGCTCCCCACTGAGCAGAGAGTCCGATGTGGGGCTCGATCCCAGGACCCTGGGATCACGATCTGAGCCGAAGGCAGAGGCTTTAACCCACTGAGCCACCCAGGCGCCCCAAAGGCATGCATCTAATCTTTAAGGAAGAAGTCAGCTAGGAATGACTGTTGACACCCAAGACAAGTCACCTACAGGAGTAACAGCCACATTGAAAAATTCAACGCTTTAGGCTACCCAACCGGTGCTCCTCATACACCAGCCAATGGACAGTGGCTTCTCTGAGAGAGACTGCCACTGGTCCTCAGGAAAATCAGAGAAATACAGGACAAGATCCATAGTGAGTCTATGTGTCACGATACGGTGGTTACTGTTCCTTGTCAAGGAAACATTTTTGGTAGTCTGATCATGTCCATTCCATCTAAGAAATCACAAACATAGCAGCTGATCATCCCTCTACCCTGCACCACCACCCCCCCACCGGCCACACACACATCTGAAATGTGACCAAATAGAGATTTTGCACCCCTCCAAATCTGTTCTGGACTTTCATGAGACTTAAAGTTCTGAGATGTTCAATAACTGCTTTTACATCTAAGGGAAGACAAGAGGCAAGGAAATGAGTGACTGGTGAAATGACTAACACACAATTTTGCAGTTCTTCCGAAGGAGCAAGGAAGCTTGCTAGTTGGAGAATACTTCATCCCCTTCACATGAGCATGAAGAAGTAAAATACTGACCTATTTATTGAGATTTCAGCAGAAATATCAAGAATCTGTATGGCAGAAATAATAAATTACATATGCCATTACAATGATACAAAAGTTCAAAAATATTAGTTACAATTCATTATTGTAAAAGGTAAGTGATGGGAAGAAGGGCAGAAATGAAGCTGATTCCACAAAGTTCTTTCTGAACTGTCATGTTTGGTGTCCACAGAGGCCCGAGTTTTATCCTAATCTGGATCCTGAATCTATGCCAGAGAGTGTGCTTGCACATGACATGTGTTCAGTATTTTTATTGAGCTGAGTTAGTAAAAACAAATAAAATGACGGGAGACAGAAAAAAAAATGGTGCAACCAAAGTGTTAAGATACTAAAACATTAGTACTTTGAAAAAGGTATAAATTTCTGATTGTCAAAAAAGGGAAGAGGCAATATAGTGGGGACAAGAGGAAGCAAAAATAAACCTAGAAATAAAATTAAAATTTAATTTGATAACCAATCAGGATTGCAGCAACTGGATTTTTTAAAGGCCAAAAATAAATCTATGTGCACTGTATAATGGAAACTCAAAATAAAGAAGATACATGTACAGAGAAAAATAAAAGACTAGACTATGATGTGGTTTCTATGTTCCACAAGGAAAAACGCATGTGAGGCAGATAAAAATTATAATAAAACTGTCATCCCTACAAGAGAATGAAAAGACAAGCTACAAGCTGGAAGAAAGTATTTGCAAAAGGCTTATCTGAGAAAGGACTATTATCCAAAGTATGCAAAGAACTCTTAAAACTCAATAATAAGAAAATGGACAACCCAATTAAAAATGGGCAAAGACCTAAACATATACCTCACCAAGATCTACAGACGGCAAAGAAAAAAACAAAAACCAAAAAACAAAACAAAACAAGAAAACAAACCCAGCAAAACCCACATGAAAATATAATCAACATGTCACTAAGGAACTGCAAATTAAAACAAAGAGATACCACACATGTACTGAAATTGTCAAAATCCAGAACACTAACAACACTCAATGCTGGCAAGGATGTTGAACTATAGGAACTCTACTTCATTTCTGGCGGGAATGCAAAATGGTAGTACGCCACTCTGAAAGACAATTTGGCAATTTCTTACAAAACTAGACATATTCTTACTATATGATCCGATAACTGTACTCCTTGGTATTTACCCAAATGAGCTGAAATGTAGGTCTACACCTACAGATTAGCAGCTTTCTTCCTAACTGCCAAAACTTTGAAGCAACCAAGATGTTGCTTGAAAGATAGCAATTAAAAAAAAAAAAAAAGTGAACAGTAACAGATAGTGTGGTACAGACAGACATCGGAATATTCAGTACTAAAAAGAAATGAACTCCCAAGCCACTAACAAATGAAGGGGACTTACTTCCATGCATATTACTGAGTGAAAGAAGCCAATGTAAAAGGCTGACACACTGTATGAGTATAACCATATGCCATTATGGAAAAGGCAAAAACTAGGGAGGCAGTAAAAAGACCAGTGGTGGGGCGCCTGGGTGGCTCAGTGGATTAAAGCCTCTGCCTTCGGCTCGGGTCATGATTCCAGGGTCCTGGGATCGAGCCCCGCATCGTGCTCTCTGCTCAGCAGGGAGCCTGCTTCCTCCTCTCTCTCTGCCTGCCTCTCTGCCTAGTTGTGATTTCTGTCAAATAAATAAAATATAAAAAAAAAAAAAAAAAAAAAAAAAAAAAGACCAGTGGTTGCCAGGGGTTATGGGGGAGAAAGGGGTGAACAGGCAGAGCACAGAAGATGTTTTGCTACATATATTTCACAAAAAAGGATCTCTGGGGCACCTGGATGGAACGATTCTCTCTTCCCCTGCCCCCTCTACCCTCCGACCCCCACACACGTGCTCTTTCTCTAAAGAAAAAAAAAAACAAAAACCAAAAGGTTAAAACAACACAGGAAACATTAATAAATAAACATTATAAAAACCAGCTGGCATTTAAAATTAGATCAAAGTCACACAGAAATAAGCATTTTCTGGTTATAGCTCTTTCTGCTAGCTCCTCCCCAGCCCATTGCCAGGCCTTCCTGTAGCTCTGCAGTGTTCCAGGCTCCTCCCGCTGTGGGGTTGCTGCGCATGCTTCTCCCTCAACGTAAGTGCAGGGCTTCGCGAGCAGCTCTCTAGAGTGGGGACAAGAACCATCAAATCTTCTCACTACGGTACCATTCTGGTAATACATGTTTGCCCAAGAGACAAGATGTTTTATCTGAAGTGGATTCATGATTTTACTCCCAGTGCCTAGCACTGTGCCTGACATGCTGACACTCAAATATGTGTGGAAGAAAGCAACAAATGAACTCAGAAGACAAGGAAAACTATCATATTCAAATTTGACTTTAGGGGGGTGTCTGGGTGGCTCAGTCATTAATCGTCTGCCTTCAGCTCAGGTTATGATCCCAGGGTCCTCGGATCGATCCCCACATCAGGCTGCCTGCTCAGCGAGGCACCTGCTTCTCCCTCTCCCACTCCTCTTGCTTGTGTTCTCTCTCTGTCAAATAAATAAAATCTTTAAAAAAAAATTGACTTAAAAAATGTTAAACATAGTCATATGTCTTAATTTGTCATATGTCTTAATAGCAAATACACTGGTAGTTAAAAAATACTCAAGTGCACCTACATATAATGACATATTTAAGTCAAAAATGTGGTTTTCCTTTCTTGTACTTATCATTAAAATTCCAGAACATTTTTTTACAGAAATAAAATCAATTTCATATGGCAAAAGGGGAGGGACTAAAAGTAACTAGTTCTCCCCAAATTTTCAATTAGACATAGAATGGCTACATATTGGTGACAATAACAGGCCAAATGATCTAAGAAATTAAAACCCAGAAATAAACGTAAGAAACCAAAAAAAAAAAAAAAAAAAAAAAAAAAAGCATTTAAAACCCAGAAACAGGCAGCTGCCACATGGAGCTGGCCCTCACTGGGACCCCAGCCTCCGTGCTCCTCCCCGCGGACCCCCGTGCGTCCGGCGCCGGTGCAGTGGCTGGTTCGCACTCTCGGAGCCGATTGCGGCGTTACCGACGGCGACGCTTCCAGTCGTTACCTGACCACCGTGTTCAAGCCACCATGGGGGGCACCCGGCTTCTGCGCGCCGCCTCATCTCTGCGGCCCTGGGCGGTGGGGCCCTCACTGGCTGCTCATCGCTGGACACCCCACCTCGCTGAGCGTGTCGGTGTCAGGCCGGCATGGAGCAGCTCAGAAGATAGAATAACAGTCCCCTTCGTAAGCGGTGCCAGCGAGACATTAACAGCCAAAGGAAAAGTTGATGACTCTCTACTGGACGTGGTGAGGGAAAATAATCTAGATATTGATGGTTCTGGTGCATGTGAGGGAACCCGGGCTTGCTCCGCCTGTCACCATATCTTTGAGGAGCACATACTGGAGAAATTAGAAGCAGTCACTGATGAGGAGAATGGCATGCTCGATCTGGCGCGCAGATTAACAGATCTCGAGCGCAGATTAACAGATCTCAACTGGGCTGCCAAATCTATTTGATGAAGGCTATGGACAACAGGGCAGTAGGAGTTCCTGATGCTCTGGCCGGTGCCTGACAAGCTGTGGATGTGGGCAAGAACTGCTAAGCTAGAATAAATTGGAATATTTTCACAAAATTTTACCTATTTTTATAATTCTTATTTCTTAATGTAATTACATGAGAGCATGGGTGAAGGGGTTTATTATTATGATTAGCTTTACCACTTTAATTGACCTTACATAACTACTGCATTTTGTGTTCTAAAAGTATGCAACCTTTATATGGTCAACTTATAAAAAGCAAATCAAGTATTAGAAAATACTTAATATTATGGAACCTTATATATTTTACCTTAGGTTTAACAACTTCAGCAAGATATTTTCACCTAAACCTTATGCCTAATTACATGTAAGTTAGGTTTAAATAGGTATTATTTTTCCCTGTTAGATGTATGTGAAGGCAGAGATCAAAAATGGCTTGTCTAGAGCCATAGAACAAATTAGAAAATATGTATTAGAACCCGAATCTTTTTTTTTTTTAAAGATTTTTATTTATTTATTTGACAGAGATCACAAGTAGGCAGAGAGAGAGAGGAGGAGGAAGCAGGCTCCCCACTGAGCAGAGCCCAATGCGGGGCTCGATCCCAGTACCCTGAGATCATGACCTGAGCTGAAGGCAGAGGCTTTAACCCACTAGGCTACCCAGGTGCCCCTAGAACCCATATCTTCTTATTACAAGTTATGTGTTCAGACTGAAACTGAAGAAATTATGAGTATCTTATTAATAGCAATAATGGACAAAACTAATTGCTCAGTAAACTGCTTAATTTCAAAAACTATTACTGCTCTCTCAATAAAGACTTCAGAATCTTGATCCAGTGCTTGGGGGGGGGGGCGCAGGGACAGAAATAAACATAAAACACAACAACAACAAAAAGCATTTAACATCCAAGAATAAACATTAAAAAATTAAAGAATTTAAAGGGTTAACCTTTTAGCAGTTCACTGTGGAAATTTCCAACATACACAAAAGGAGAGAAGTGTCATTTCACCAAAGAGGAGATATGGGTGGCAAGTAAGCACATGAAAAAAGGTTGCTACTCATCAGCCACAAGGGAAATGCAAAATAAAACCATGATCAGCTCCACACACCCATCAGGATAGCCAAAATAAAAAATAGTGACACTACCAAATGTTGTGGAGAATGCAGAAAAACTGGATCACTCATACACTGGCATGTGGTAATTTAAAATGTACCACCACACTGGGTAACAGTCTGACAGTTCCTTATATACAACCACAAAACCCAGCAATTGTTCATATATTCAGAGAAAAGATGTATGTTCTTGCAAAAACCTGTATACTTGTAGAGCAGCTTTATTCAACATAGCTGATGGCTGGAAACAACCCAGAAGTCCTTCAACAGGTAAATGGTAAAACTGTGGCCCATCCATACCATGGAATACTACTCAGCAATAAAAAAGGGACGAACTGCTGATGCATGCAAATCCTGGGTTAATTTCCAGAGAACAAAACTGAGTGGGAAAAAAAATCAATCCCAAGAGGTTACATACTGATTCCATTTATATAACATTCCTGAAATGACAAAATTATAAAATGGAGAACAGATCAGTGATTGCCAGAGATGGGCAGGGAGGGAGACGCCAGAGATAGGTGGGTAGGTGTGGTTATAAAGGAACAATATGAGGGATCCTTATAGAGATGGAAACTGAAAACATTCTTCAGCTTGACTATATCAATGCCAATATCCTGGTTGGGATATTGTACTATAATTTTGTAAGATGTTATCATTTGGGGAAAATTGGCAAAGAGTACACAGAATCTCCATGTTACTTCTCATAACTGCATGTATGTAAATCTATAGTTATGTCAAAATAAAAACCTTAATTAAAAATCTTCAGAAAACAATAAGGTAGGGGCACCTGGGTGGCTCAGTCTGTTAAGCATCTGCCCTTGGCTGAGGGTCCTGGGATGCAGTCCTGTATCAGGCTCCCTGCTCAGTGGGGAGTCTGCTTCTCCCTCTTCCTCTATCCCTGCATATTTTCTCCCTCTCTCTCATACTCTCTCTCTCAAATAAGTAAAACATTAAAAAAGAATATATAAAAATAAAGCAGTAATGTATTCCCACGCCTGCCTAAGAAGGATTTTATATACACAAAAATACAAGTTCTGCTATGAATGCTACTTAAGACAATAACCAAAGACAGAAACAAAAGTAGCTAAATACAGGCTTCCCTTCATAATCAGCAATGCAAAGACTAATACAGATATCCTGAGAAGAATTTGACACCAGTAATAAAAACAACAAAAGCACAAAACTCTAGGTATCATGGGTTCTTGTGGAAATTACAGTTAAACTTAAAAAAACAGAAAAGGAAATTAAAGTAAGTATCAAAAATGGCATGAACAACAAAATGCTGCAGTTCCTTGATATCGAGGGCCCAGGGGAGGAAGACACTCACCAACTGAACTGACGGTGGTTTTTAAAAGACAATTCAAACATGACAGGCACAAACAGAATGAATACAATTTTGAGAAAATATGGAATCTTACAATATTTCACAATAACATGTGAAAGCGCAGAGAAGTGACAAAAACACTCAAGCCTCAAAAATAAGTATCTTTGAAGAGAATAAGATACTTTTTCCTTATAATAAGGTTCAGAAAAAGAGTTAAAAGATAAATGATTTAAAGAAACATCTGATATGTAAGAAATAAAAAACAAAGATAAAAATTAAAAAAGAGACAATAAATATCCTATAACATGGGGAAATTAACCAAAGGCCATAAAAGAGAATTATAGTCATTAAAATTATTGGAACCATGCACATTTGGGAAACTTTCAAAATTTAAAATTAAGTTTATTTATAATTTATGTTACCACTTGAAAAAATGATTTGAAACAGTTTACTACAAAGACATTGCATTAGTAGGTATGATAAAATACAGAAGTGGGGCTCCTCAGTGGCTTAGTCCATTAAGCATCTGCTTTCGACCCAGGTCATGATCCCAGGGTCCTGGGATCAAGTCCCATGTTGGGCTCCCTGCTCAGCAGGGAGTCTGCTTCCCCCCCTCTCCTCCCCACTTGTGCTCTCTCCGTACTCCTGTTGCTATCTCTCTTTCTTTCTCAAAAAAGTAAATAAAGGGGCGCCTGGGTGGCTCAGTGGATTAAGCCGCTGCCTTCGGCTCAGGTCATGATCTCAGGGTCCTGGGATCGAGCCCCGCATCGGGCTCTCTGCTCCGCAGGGAGACTGTTCCTCCTCTCTCTCTGCCTGCCTCTCTGCCTACTTGTGATCTCTCTCTCTGTCAAATAAATAAATAAAATCTTTAAAAAAAAAAAAAAAGTAAATAAAATCTTTAAGAAAATAAACAGAAAAGCAACAAAGGGTGAGTTGATTCCACAAATGCAGGCCTAAGTTTCTCAACAATGGCACGATGAATGGTTTGGGCTGGACAGTTCTGCTGCGGGCGGCTGTTCTACGCATTCACGGTGTTCAGCAGCATCCCTGGCTTCCACCAAAGGCATGCCATAACCATCCCCCGCCCCCAAGTTGTGACAGGCAAAAAACGTCTCCAAACACTGCCAAATGTCTCCTGAAGGGCATAACCGCCCTCTGCTGGGGATCACTGACTTGGACTGGTAGAGCTACTGTAACTGAGAATAAATTTAACTTGAGCATCTCAACAGCTGAGGCAAAGAGGTTAACAGTGTTCTGAGCCTCGGTAAGGACACTCAGTGGTCACAGCATTCTGTTTCACTAGGGAAGATCATTTTTTTCCAGCACTGGGTTCTAAAAGAAATTTCAAACCCCAGTCTTTACTGACTATACCAGTAATTGTATAGAAGTTAGAGAAATAGTCTTCATTTAGCTGTATCTTATCCACTAAAAAACAAGCAAAAGAATATTGTGCAAATACAGCTCAGGAAAGGCATTTCTGTGGGCAGCAAAGCTGAGAGGGGTGCAAATGTGGCTTTTTGATGATCCAGCTTGCTGCAGATGGGACCTTAAAAATTCGAGGACAGGTATGTCATGTCACTCACTTCATGTCAATTATATGTTCTCGTACACTTACAGCTCCATAAGAGTATTCCTATCAACTATAACTAAAATTAAAAAGAAAACAAACAGAATCAATCAATTTGTTAGGGAGGTATTTTTTCATCCTTTTAAAAACTTAGCTACTAATACTGTATTTTGTTTGTGCAAAGGAAAAATATTTGAAAAAGACCATTTGCTCTATAGATTTTGGATTTGTGAAAGTTTTAAAGGAAAACATTTAAAACCACTGAATAAACACATGGACAATACATAACACAGAAACATAGACAATACATAACACAGATACATATTTATTTTAGAAGATTATTATTGTTCAGCAAATCTTATAGAAATTGAGTTTTAATCTAGTATATGCTAGATCATATTAAACATTAAATACCAAATAAAGGAAAAAGTCTAAGTATTCCTATTGTTTATTTATGGGGTTAGAATTGGAGACCTGGGTAAGAAATATGTATGCAGGCATATCTATTACTGTATTATCCATTATATGTAATACATATAATTTTATGTTTATGTACATAAGAACAGTATGTCCTTATATTATGTGTCATTTATGTATTAAATGGCACACTACTAGAGTAATGAAAACAAACTGCCTGAGGGTTCAAATGACACTGTAATAGTAGTTACTGGTGGAGAAGAGGGCTGAGGCCAAAACAAGGGAACTGGTGAACACTTACTTTTTATTTTATATATTTCTGTATTTTTTTCATACAGTAATCCTGCGTAACTTTTAAGTTAAAAATTAATGATTGACCATCAGTTTAAATTTCACAAACACTGTATTTCACCTCAAAGATCCATACTTGGCAAACTCACTTTCAAGTGCTCCAATCAAAGCAAGAAAACAAACAAAACAGAGAGGCCACAAAAGGAAATCGGAACAGGTCCCTAGGTGGAGGGGCTGCCCTAGGCTGCCCTCTCTTTTCATTGCCTTTCTTGATCCTCTGGTTACTCTGCCTGAACTACCCACGGGCTCAGAGCACCCATTTCCACAATGGCTCAGCACCAGGCCTGGCCCACCTCTACTCTGTGACAAAATATGCATAACATAAAACTTACTGTTTTCATCATTTTTAAGTGTCACATTCACACTGTTGTGCAACCGTCACCACCGTCTCTAGATCTTTTTCCATCTTCCCAAACTGAAATTCTGTCTCCATTAAACTCTCAATGTCCCATTTCCCCTCCTTCCAATGCCCTGCAAACACCGCTGTACTTTCTGTCTTTACAGATCTGACTGTTCTAGGTACCTCTTCCCGCAAGTGACATTTAGTTGCTACCTATCCTTTGGTGACAGGCCTATTATACTTAGCATAATGCCTTCAGGGTTCATTCACAGTGTAACAGCACATCTTTTGAACTGAAGGTTGAATGATATTCCGCTGTGTGTACACACATTTTATCCACTCATCCTTCAATGGACACTCAGATTACCTTAACCTTTTGCCTATTGTCAATAATGTGACTATGAACATGGATGTACAAATACCTGAGTCCCTGCTTTCAATTCTTTTAGGTGTATACCCAGAGCTGGAATTTCTGGATCACAAGGCAATTCTCTTTCCTGCCCCACCTTCGAACCTCTCTCTTAATTTACTCCCCTAATTAAAACATACTCATCATCTGTCTTATTCTGCAAGAAGCTGCTGTCAGAAAGCGATCACTTGGAAACCATCTAATCATGACAGTGTATTAACATATTAATGTATTACCCCTCCCAGGCACATCTGCATTTTAACCGAAGAACATTTTAAGGAAAATGACTTCATCAAATGTTGGCTTCTCAAAGCAGCACAAGGCAGAGGGCGGAAGGGGGGCGGACATCAAGGGCAAGACCCTAATATCTCAGGAACTCTCAGTACAGTATTTCTGATTTTCTCTTTTCTCATTCTAAAACGTAGACTCCTCCTTCCTGCCCTGTCCTTGATGCCACCTTCAGTTACCTTCTCTGCTGTATTTTTTTTTTTAAAGATTTTTTATTTTATTTATTTGACAGAGAGAGATCACAAGTAGACAGAGAGGCAGGCAGAGAGAGAGAGAGAAGGAAGCAGGCTCCCTGCTGAGCAGAGAACCCGATGCGGGACTCGATCCCAGGACCCTGAGATCATGACCTGAGCCGAAGGCAGCGGCTTAACCCACTGAGCCACCCAGACGCCCCTCTGCTGTATTTATTAATTTGCCAACAGGAATTTCCTACTACAGACCCTGGCAACAACCTTCCGTGGGAGTTCCTCCCACCAGGCACTGTGCTTAGGTGCTAGGAAGCAGGGAGATCCTGCTGGGGTCAGTCTGTACAACCCCAAACAGAATCTCCATTCTCTCTTTAGAGCCTCTTCCCTCCCCTTGGTTTCCAGCATCTTTTAATGGCCCTGCATTCTTCCTAGGTTCAAGGGCTTAGAGCCATTTCCAGCTCATTTAACCTTCGCCACGGCCATTTACTCTGCATCCAGACTAGGCCTTCCCAGCGTCCTCTCTTCACTGCGAGCCGTCAGACTGAGCCACTCAGGCCCTGCCCGCTGCGGCAGCTCCAGCCACCACCGGCCCCACCCACCGCCACCATTCCAAGGGGCCAGATCCTCGCTGCACTGCCCTCTGTGCTGGCAGGGGGCCGCGGCGCTCCACTGCCTATGAGATGAAGAACAGCTCCTCAGATTAACTGATGAAACTGATTCCAAGTTACCTTTGGAGCTTTACCTCCCACTGCCCCCCTTAATGTGCTCTCGTCAAACGGAATCAAGGGCTGTTTGCTGAACACAGCCTGAAACGTTCACCCGTGCCTCGGTACACCCTAACCAGTCAACACAGAGGACTCTGACTCTCCCAAGACACTCTTCCTCTGAACTCCCCTTGCTCATCACCTGTGCCATCACCACCGCCCGTCTCATCCGGGGCTTGCCTCTGAAAACCCTTGCTCTCCTAACAGCTGTAAAAACCGTCTTCACCTTCCTGCTCAGCCTCTCTGACCACCCCTCCCTCCCCCTTGCTCTCAGGCACCCCAGCCTCCCAGAACTTCCTTCAGTGCTTTAAGTGCACAGTTCTCTGGGCCCCGGGGCTTTCTGGCAGTCTGGCTGGACCCTTCCCCATCCCCCGCCACCCACTTCCTTCTTCAGGTATCATCAGTCCCTGAAAGGAGCCAACCGTGACTGCAGTTCCCTTTTACAAGTCCCCTGGTGCTTACTGCGAATATGCAGGACATCTACTTACTTCTTAAATTTATTATTTATTATGTATTTTTATTTTTGTTAAATTTATCTGATTGTTTTCCACCCCATACTCTAGAGGGCAATGACTGTGCCTGTAATGTTGATTAATTCATCCCCTTATATATCTGGCACATAATATGGGCTTAAAAAATGGATTAGATGGGGGCACCTGGGTGGCTCAGTGGGTTAAAGCCTCGGCCTTCAGCTCAGGTCATGATCTCACGGTCCTGGGATTGAGCCCCACATCGGGCTCTCTGCTCAGCAGGGAGCCTGCTTCCTTCTCTCTCTCTCTCTGCCTGCCTCTCTGCCTACTTGTGATCTCTCTCTGTCAAATAAATAAATAAAATCTTAAAAAAAAATAGAGAAACTTTTCTGCAAATAAAATTAAAACAGCCAAAATAAAGAATTCAAGAAAAAAAAATGGAGAACAAGTTGAGGAAATTTCTCAGAAAGGGAAACGCAGTGACAAAATTGATGACAGCTGATATTCTGAACCTACACACAAAGCAATCTCCCTGCGCTAGGCGTTGAATAACCCACCCTATGAGGAAGGTGCTATTATGATTTTCAAAATGGAAAACAGGAACGGTAAGAAATTTAAGAATTGGTCTGGGAAATCTGACAACTAAAATCTTTTGCTTCCAGAAAGAAACAGAAAATACAATGGCAAGGAAATAATCACATGAACACATCCAAGAACTAAGAGAAGAGGGAATAGCAGGGACAGAAGGGACAGAACCCCTGTCTGAGGAAGCCGTGTGGAAATATTCCAGATGAAAGTGTTCGCGGTCTTGGGCTCGCAGGGGAAAATGCAGGGAGGAGGTGCAGGTGCAGCTGAGGTGCACCAGCCGGATTTCTGCGTGGGCATGGCAACTGTGACACACCCACAAAGACAGAAGTGGAGACGTCACCCATACACTAGGTGGCAAAGTCGGGCTTGCAGATAAAAATGTGCAAAGCAACACCTGGAGGAACGAGGTTAGGTGAGGTCATACGGGGACAGAGAACACGGAAAACAGCAGAGGATCTAGAATGGAGCTTCGGAGCACTTGAACATTTAAAGACCAAACAGGTATCTTACTTCTTGGTTGTGATAAAACCACAAATAATATATATTTGAAACCAACAATAAAATATATTATTATGGGGGTGCCTGGGTGGCTCAGTGGGTTAAAGCCTCTGCCTTCAGCTCAGGTCATGATTCCGGGGTCCTGGGATCGAGCCCCGCATCGGGCTCTCTGCTCAGCGGGGAGCCTGCTTCCCTTCCTCTCTCTCTGCCTGCCTTTCTGCCTACCTGTGATCTCTGTCAAATAAATAAAAATCTTAAAAAAAAAAATATATATATATATATTATTATGGGTTAATAAGGGTTAACAGGCTTCTGACTTCTCTGCAGTACATACGAGAGCTTTCGTTATGCTCACTATTGAAAGAACACGCTACAGGAGAAGAGATTTTTTCATGCAGATTACTTGTGAGCTGTAACTGTTTGGAAAGGTTTTTAGAATCAGTACATAGAAAAAAAAGGTGAAAAGAAGACTGTGATCAAGTACACTAGTTCCCCAAGAAATGTTATTTGCTATGAACAAGGTAACATTTCTCAAAAATTACAAAGTCTGACAAAGCCTGGTAAAGAGGTATGGAAAAAAGAATTCTCATCCACTGATGGTGGGAACGTAAATTAGCAAAGCCTCTCTGGAGAGCAATTTTGCAATTCTACCAAAATTTAAACCTGGTTATTTTTAACCCAACAGTCCCATTTCTGAGTATATAACTGTCATAAAGAAATCTTAATGCGTGTGTGAAAATGAAAAGACATTCACAGCAACACTGTGAGTAATAGCAAAAAATTAAAAACAGCCTAAATGTCCATCGATGGGAGAAGGAAAAAAACATGATACATCCATCTGATGGAACACTACCCAGTAATTTAAAAATACTTCATTATTGGTATACTTCAAAAACACAATGATAAATGGGGAAAAAAATGCAGAATGGTTTATACAGTACAATACCATTCCTACAAATTTTAAGATTCATGACAGTGGTTACCTGTGGGGAGGTTGAGAGAGAAGGGGTTGGAACTGGGAAGGTTTATCAAAGGAGCTTCAACTGTAGTAATCTGGTTTCTTCTATAATATACAACTGAAGCAAATATAATATGTCAAATTCTATTAATTCTGGGTGATAGGAACCTAAGCATCTATATATTATCTGGTGAACTTTTATCTTTGCAACTGGGGAAACGAAAGAGGCTGTGCACATAGTGCTTTATTCGTGGGAGAAGGGGGGAGCACACTAAGCTGTATGTTTTCTAACGATGATTCAGTAAAGGAGATGCTGAAAAATTTTACAGTAAGTTCACCATGATCAACTGAACATGTATGCTGCAGAAAGAACAGGATGTAAGTAAGAAATCCCTGCTGTCTGTGAAAGGCAAGAGTACACTTAAGCTTTCAAAATGCCAGGTTAGATTAGATTATTTCTTCCCGGTACTCTCTCTCTCTCTCTCTGGTACTCTGGCTTCTTCAAAGGCATGTATCTAGATTATATATCTAGTGTTTAAAAAGCGTGTGCATGTGTGTGCTTATAGTGTGTATAAATATGTGTGTGTATAATTACTTAGAGCTGAAATAATAGATTTTAAAGTTAAGAAGATGTGGTATGGTTGTTTTCATTTTTTTTTCTCCTTCCCAATCCATTATTACTATCTTCAGTATCTTCAGAAAGAAACTGATGATTTATTTATTACTAGGCGTTTTTAACAAGCACTTCTCAGTGTTAACATTGAACCCAAAGGAATACTTTCAGAACCAAATACAACCAAATAATGGATCAGGTACTCATTTGGCACCAGCCCCTAATCTGAAACATTCAAGTCTCCTAGCTTTTGAATGTGCCGTATCATCAATGTCATATCTGACAGCTGAAAATATTCCTTAGTGAAAAATTCCACTGTAATTTCTGAGTCAGTACTCAAGTCTAAATATCTCAGAGTCACTTGCTGCCATTCTCAAGGAGTGATACTTCTGAGTTAGGACTTAATTTAACAGAAGTTAAGCAAAAAACCATAAACCAACTGGATATAAAATTTAATATATGACTCAAGTTGCCTCTGACCTGGAGACAGATACATGTGAAAGATCACAACAGTATTATACTGGACAATAAAAGAAAACTCAATTATGTTTATTTTGTTCTAAATATTATAACATGTTTTTAAAATTAAACTGATAGTTCCCATGTGTGCTGAACACCCATTACATAGTCTACAGATTCCTAAGATGTAAGGAAGCATTAGGTAAAGGGCCAGAGATAAGGCACAAATGAGATGGGTGAAAGCTAAAAACAAACATGGACTATTTTAAAATTCTGACTAGGGGGTGCCTGGGTGGCTCAGTGGGTTAAAGCCTCTGCCTTTGGCTCAGGTTGTGATCTCAGGGTACTAGGATGGAGCCCCGCATCGGGCTCCCTGCTCAGTGGGGAGCCTGCTTCAGCCTCTCTGCCTACTTATGATCTCTGTCTGTCAAATAAATAAATAAATAAATCTTTAAAAGAAAAAAGTTCTGGCTCGGGTGGTCTGCACCCAAACCAGGGAAATGCTCCTCTTCATTCTCTAACGCATGTTTTACTCCCATAACTCAATGCTCAGGTCACTTTTACGACACTTCACACGAGGGAAAATATTCCAAGTAAAGCAGACTGACATGCATATCTTGCCATTATTGTAACAACACTGGCAAAGGAAAATGAATCATAAAACGATAGTAATAATCATATTTTGCATTTGTGTTAACACTCCAAAGAAGACAATATAAAGAATAAAAACCAGAGCTGAGACTTTTTCCTACTCACGGCAAGCAGCCAGGACTGGTAACAAGAGCAAGAACGTCCGCAGTGATGAAGATGCTGTAAGGTAACCGCCCTCTTACCTAGCTGGTTCTTCATCCCCATGAGCACGGAGTTCATGTGTGCTTTGGAAGCATAGAGCTTGCTCACAGCCTTCCTTGACCTGATCATCTCCTTGGCTAGAACCACACAGACGTCCTTCTGACCCTTTTTGGCAGCATCTTTCACTGACCGTTTCACTTTTTCTTCTTCTCTTTGGATATCTAAATTTTGAACATAACACAAAATACCAAAAAAATTAAAGGTAAGCCAGGAGATGTACTGGCACTCAAATCCGTTCTTAGGGTGATCTAAGTGTGCCTATTAAAAAGAAAATAGGGGCAGCTGGCTGGCTCAGTCTGTGAAGGTTGTGACTCTGGATCTCAGGGTTGTGAGTTTGAGCCCCACGTTGGGTATAGTGATTTCTTAAAAATAAAATCTTAAAAAAGATTAAAAATAAAAGGAAAAGAGAAAGGAAGATATAAACAAAATTAAAGCAATTAATATAATAGGCTTTCATTATTTCCAAAGACAGTATTAAAGTAACGTAAAAGTAAATCCTAGTATAATTAGGCAAAATTTCAAAACTGCTCTGGCAAGGGCATTTGTTTGTATTGGTACTAAGGACTTTAAAAATACTGTAAATGTATTCCAGAGCTTGCTCTAATAATCAGCAGCGCTCCCACGATTATGAGAGTATAATTGCTACATTCACTAATGATTTACAAAATCCCGCAACCTAAAGGAAAACCCAAACATATTAAAATTATCAAAACATTCCCTCCTCTCACCAGCCCCTGGTAACCATCCATCATTCTACTTTCTGCCTTTCTGAATGACTACTATAGGTACCTTATATAAATAGAATCACAGACTCTTTGTCTTTTTGTGACTAGCTTATTTCACTTGGCATAACATCCTTAAGGTTGATCCGTATTGTTACACATATCAGATTTTCCTTTCTGTCTAAAACTGAATTGATACCCCATTGCACATATATACAAATACCAAATTTTGTTTATTCATTCATCAACAGACATTTGGGTTGCTTTTAACTCCGAGCTACTGTGAATAATGATGCTATGAACAGAAGTGTACAAATATCTCCCGGAGGCCCTTTCAAATCTTTTGTGTACATACCATGTTACCATAGACTGGGTGGTTTAAACAACATAAATTTACTTCTCACTGTTCTGGAGGCTGGAAGATCAAGGTGCCAACAACCAATCTAGTTCCTGCCGAGAACCTATTTCCTGGTTTGCAGATGGATACCTTCTTGCTGTAGCCTCACATGCCCAAGAGATACAAACATTCAGTCCACAGCATTCTACCTCTGCCCAAATTTATGCCCTTCTCACATGTAAAATGTATTCATTCCATCCCAATAACTTCAAAAGTGTTAACTCATTCCAGCATCAACTTCAACTTTTTTTTCAAGATTTTATTTATTTGAGAGCCAGATGTGGGACTCGATCCCAAGACCCTGAGACCATGACCTGAGCTGAAAGGCAGAGGCTTAATCCTCTGAGCCACCCAGGCGCCCTTCAACTTTTTTTTTCAACTTTAACTTCTAAAGTCCAAAGTCTCATCTAAATATCATCTAAACCTTACACGTGAAACTAATGTAACATTGTATGTCAACTATACTAGAAAAATATAATAATTAATAAACATCTAAATCAGATATGAGTAAGACTCAAGGTATGACTGATCCTGAGACAAAATTCCTCTCCAGCTATGAACATGTCACTGGCATAGGATAAACATTTCCATTCCGAAAGGGAGAAATAGGAAAGAAGGAAGGGGTGACAGTCCCCAGCAATTCCAAAACCTAACAGGGCAAACGCCATGAGGTCTTAAGACTTAAGAAGCCTCACTGATCCAGTGATCTGACTTCCAGACCCACTGAGGTGGCAATATTACCCCCATGCTTTGGTGGGGCACCACCATGCTATGGCTTTCTGTGGAGGACCACCCAACCTGAGGCTCTGCCAGGCAGAGGGTCAACACCCATAGGACCCTGCGAGCAGTCCTTCTCTATGGCTTTGGTTGGAAGCAGACTGGATTACTAGAACCAAGATGGTAGCCCTGATGATCTCTGAACTAGCTTTTGGAACATTTCCTTTCTTGAAAAACAGTGCAGGTTCAAAGTCTAATGGTTTGTTTATCATCCTGTCCTGAAGAATCTAAGTCTGACAGCCCTCCTTCCTTCGGGATCTGTATGCATCTCTCTCCGTTCAAACTGTCAGTGATCCTGCTGGGGTCACTGAAGTAGTCTGCGGTTATCACACATTCTAATCTCCTTACCAAACAGTTGGTCAACCATACCCTTGTTGTCTTCTTCCAAACACGCTTTCTCATTTTCTGCGATAGGTACAGATTGAAACTATGCCAAATCTTTAAGTTCTGGTTCCTTTTTGTTTAACAATTCCTTCTTTGAAATAATAAATGAATTCAGTAACATTACAGGATATAATATGCAGAAATTGGTTGCATTTCTATACATTAATAACAAAGTGACAGGAAGAGAAAGTAAGAAAACAATTCCGTTTACAACTGGACCATAAAGAATAAATACCTAGGAATAAACTTAACCAAGGAGGTAAAAGACCTGTATTCTGAAAACTATAAAACACTGAAGAAATCAATGAAGATGACACAAACAAATGAAAAGATATCCCATGCTCATGGATTGGAAGAATTAATATTGTTAAAATGTCTATATTACTCAAAGCAATCTATAAATTCATTGCAATCCTTATTGAAGTACCAAAAGCATTTTTCATAGAACTAGAACAAATACTAAAATTTCTATGCAACCACGAAAGACCTTGAATAGCCAAAGCAAATCTGAGAAAGAACAAAGCTGCAAGTATCACAATCCCAGATTTCAAGATCTATTCCAAAGGTATAGTAATCAAAACACTATGGTATTGGCATACACAAAAAAGGCATATAGATCAATAGGACAGAATACAGAGCCCAGAAATAAACCCACACAAAGTCAATCTATGACAAAGGAGGCAAGAATATACAATGCGGAAAACACTATTTTCAGTAAATGGTGCTAGAAAGTTGGACGGCTACTTACAAAAAAAAAAAAAAAAGAGAGAGAGAGAGAGAGACTACACCACTTATACAAAATAAACTCAAAATGGATTAAAGACCTAAATGTGAGACATGAAACCATAAAACTCCTAGAAGAAAACATAGGCAGTAATCTGACACTGGTCTTAGCAGTATTTTTCTAGACAGGATTTATCAGGTGAGGGAAACAAAAGCAAAAATAAATTATTAAGACTATACCAAAATGAAAGCTTTTGCAAAGTGAAGGAAACCATCAATAAAACCAAAAGGCAACTGACTGAATGGGAGAAGATACCTGCAAACAATAGAGGTTAATATCCAAAATATATAAAGAACTTATATAACTCAACGCCAAAAAAAACCCAAGCAAACACAAATACCACCTCAAACAATCTGATGAAAAAATGGGCAGAGGATCTGAATATTTCTCCAAAGACATACAAGATGGCTAACAGACACATGAAAAGATGCTCAACATTACTAATCATCAGGGAAATGTAAATTAAAACCACAATGAGATATCACCTTACACCTGTCAGAATGGGTAGAATGAAAAAAAAAGACAAGAAATAACAATTGTTGGCAAGGATGTGGAGAACAGGGAACCCTCATGCACTGCTGGTGGGAATATAAATTGGTGAAAATAGAGAAAACGGGAGAAAAATAGTATGGTTCCTCAAAAACTTAAAAACAGAAATACCATATGATCCAGTAATTCCACTCCTGACTATTTACCCAAAGAACACAAAAAGAATAATTCGAGGAGACATATGCACCCCTACGTCTACTGCAGTACTCTTTACACCAGCCAGGATTTGGAAGTAGCCCAAGTATCCATCAATACACGAATGGATCAAGACAGGCTATATACACACAATGTAATATCAACTCAGCCATAAAAACTAATGAAATCTTGTCATTGGTGACAACATGGATGAACCTAAAGGTTATTATGTTAAGTGAATTATGTCAGAGAAAGACAAATACTGTATCATCTCTCATATCTGGAATCTAAAAAATAAAAATGAAGGAAAAGTAGAAACAGATCCACAGAAAACAAACTTATGGTTGTCAGAGGGGTAGGGGGGTGGAGGATGGGCAAAAATGGGTGAAGGCTTCCAGTTATGGAATGAATAAATCACTGGGATTAAAAGGTACAGTGTAGGGTATTTTAATAGTGTTATAACAGATGGTAGTTACATTTGAGGTGAACATAGCATAATGTACAGAGAAGTTAAATAACTAAGTTGTAAAGCTGAAACTAATGCAACATCATGTGTCAACTATACTTCAATAAAAGAAACGAAGAAAAAAACAATTCATTCTTCAATGTCTCTATTTCTCCTTGCATTCTACCATAAACAGGAAGAACCAACCTATCCCTCCAATACTTCCCTTAGCTCAGCGGGTTAAGCCTCTGCCTTCAGCTCAGGCTGTGATCTCAGGGTCCTGGAATGGAGCCCCGCATCAGGCACTCTGCTCCTCAGAGAGCCTGCTTTCCCCCCTCCCTCTGCCTACTTGTGATCTCTGTCAAATAAATAAAATCCTTAAAAAAAAAGAAGAAGAAATTTCTTTAGCTAAATCTATAACTTCATTGCTTGCAAGTTCTAACTTCCAATAAACACTAGACCCCAAACATAGTTCAGGCAAATTCTTTGCCATTTTATAAACAAATGCCTTTTCTCCACTGTCCAATAACCTGTTCCCCAACAGAATGACCTTTAACATCCACTTCTTTACCAATTTATGTAGTTATTTAAGTGTTCTGTAACAAGATGGAAGCTTTCTCTCCAGCTTTTTTTCCCCCCTAAGCCCTCCCCAGAATTGCCATTAAAGTTCCATTCCTGGCAAAGTAGGCTTTTCTTAGCATGCAACTCAACACTCTTCGAGTCTCTACCCATTACCCAGTTCCAAAGCTGCTTCCACATTTTTAGACGTTTGTTACAGCAACACCCACTTCGTGGTATGAATGAATGTATTAGGTCAGGCTACTATAACAAATACTGTAGATTTGGTGAATTAAACAACAGAACTCATTTCAAACCATTCTGGAGACCAGGAAATCCAAGATGAAAGTACTGGCTGATTCAATTTCTAAGAGCCCTCTTTCAGGTTTGCACATAGACACCTTCTTGCTGTATCCTCACATCATGGACACATTATCTTTCTTGTGTCTCTTCAGAAAAGGGCACTAATCCCATCCATAAGGGCTCCACCTTCATAGCCTAATTATTCCCAAACCCCTACCACCACCTCCATACTATCACACTGGGGATTAGGAATTAAACATACGAATTTTGGGAGCAAAACATTCAGTCCACAGTAATACTCAAAAGTGTAATTGTGGCATCACATGGCAATTCAATTTTTAACTCTTTGAGGAATAGCCATACTGTTTTCCACAGCTGCTCTGTCATTTTACACTACCGCCAACAGTGACCACTGGTTCCAGTTTCTCTACATCCTGCCCACACTTACTATTTTGTTTTGATTTGATTGATAGCAGTCATCCTAGTGGGTCTGAGGTGTTATCTCATTGTAGTTTGTTTTTTTTTAAGATTTTATTTATTTATTTGTCAGAGAGAGAGAGAGAGAGCGCACACAAGCAGGCAGAGGCAGAGAGAGAAAGAAGCTCCCCATTGAGCAGGGAGCCCGATGTGGGACTCTGGGATCATGATCTGAGCTGAAGGCAGCGGCTTAATCCACTGAGCCACCCAGGCATCCTCATTATGGTTTTAACACACATTTCCCT
Organism: Meles meles; assembly: GCF_922984935.1. Taxonomy (NCBI): domain Eukaryota; kingdom Metazoa; phylum Chordata; class Mammalia; order Carnivora; family Mustelidae; genus Meles; species Meles meles. The sequence goes on along the minus strand of NC_060080.1, from coordinate 39,539,208 downwards.
AATCATTAGTAATTCTGACTATCTTTTCATGTGCTTATTGACCACTTGTATACCTTCTTTGGAGAAATGTTCTAGACTTGAAAGTCTATTCAAGTCCTTTGTCCATTTTTGAATAGGACTTTTTTTTCCAGTTGAGTCCTAAGAATTTTATATATATATTCTGGATATTAATCCCTCATCAGATATATGATTTACAAATATTTTCTTCCATTTGGTGAGTTATCATTTTATTCTATTTATTCTTTTTACTATGTTCTGTGATTCGTAAGCTTTTAATTTTTATGAAGTCCAATTTGTTCTATTTCTGTTGTTGCCTGTGGCTTAAGGTCTTATCCAAGAAATCACTGCCAAATCCAATGTCATGATGCTTTTGCCCTATGTTTTCTTCTAGGAGTTTTATAGCTTTTACGTTTAGGTCTTTGATCCATTTTGAGTTAATTTTGAGTTAATTTGTATATGGCGATAGGTAGGAGTCCAACCTCATTTTTTTGCATATGGTTTATCCAGTTCTCCCAGCACCACCTGCTGAAAAGACAGTCTTTTCCCCACCAAATGGTCTTGGCACCTCTGTCAAAAATCATTTGGTCATATATTATTTCTAGGCTTTCTATTCTATTTCATTGGTCTTTATGACTGTCTACATGCTGGTAGTACATGGTTTTATTCCTACAGCTTTATAGTAAGTTTTGAGATTAAGGCGGTTGTAAGTCCTCCATCTTTGCTTTTTTTTTTTTTTTTCCAAAACTGTTTTAGCTCTTCCTGGAGATTCTATAAGAATTTTTAAATGGATTTTTCTATTTCAAAAAAAAAAAAAAAAAGTCATTGGGATTTTGACAGGGATTGCACTGAATCTGCAGATCAGATCGGGTGCTACAATATTAAATATTCCAATCCATGGACACAGAAGGTCTTTCCCTTTATTTATATCTTTAATTTTTTTTCAGTAACGTTTTTAAACTTTTCACTGTGTAAGTCTTTCACCTCCTTGGCTAGTAAGTTAATTCCTAAGGATTTCATCATTCTTTTTGTTCCTACTGTAAATACGACTGTTTTCTTAATTTCCCTTTCAGACTGTTCACTGTTAGTGTACAGAAATGCAACTGACTTTTAGGTGTTTTGTATACTGCTAATTTGCTGAATTCATTTATTAGTTCTAACATTTTTGTTAGAATAGATTTGTTTGAAATCTTTAGGGTTTATACACATAAGATCATATTATCTACAAACAGGTAATTTTACGGGTGCCTGGATGGCTCAGTGGATTAAGCCTCTGCCTTCAGCTTAGGTCATGGTCTCAGGGTCCTGGGATTGAGCCCCACAACGGGCTCTCTGCTCTGCAGGGAGCCTGCTTTCCCCCCTCTCTCTCTGCCTGCCTTTCTGCCTACTTGTGATTGCTCTGTCAAATAAATAAATAAAATCTTTAAAAAAAAAAGTAATTTCACATCTTCCTTTCCAGTTTGGATGCCATTTCTTTCTTTTACTTAATTGCTCTGGTTAGAACTTCCAGTATCTGTTGAGGAGAAGCAGCCAAAGGCAGACAGACATCCTTGCATTGTTCCTGGTTGTAGAGAAAAACCTTTCTTTCACAACTGAGTGTCATGTTCACTATGGATTTTTCACATATGGCTTTTATTACATTGAGGCAATTTCCTTCTATTCCTAGTTTGTTGAATGTTACCATAAAAGGGTGTCAAATTCTGTCAAATGCTTTTCTGCATCAACTGAGATGCTTACGTGTTTTTTCCCCTTTATATTGTTGATGTGTTATATTACATTGGTTGATTTACATATATTAACTATCCTTGCATTCCAGGAATCCCACTTGGTCATGGTGTATAATCCTTTTGAAATCTCTGCATTTTTTTTTTTAAATTTCTGCGTTGGGGTTCATATTCCTGTACTGTCAGTTGACTTGGGTATCAAGGTAATGATGTCTTTATAAAGCAACTAAGAAAGTGTTTTCTCCTCAGTTTTTTGGAAAAGCTTGAGAAGAACTGATGTTCTTTTAATATTTGGTAAAAATCACCAGTGAATACATCAGGTTGGGGACTTTTCTTTGTCAGAAGATTTTTTTTATTACTAATTCAATCAAGTCTGTTCAGATTTGCTCTTCAGTTTCAGTCTTGGTAGGTTTTATGATTTTAGAGATGTGTCCATTTCAAAATGTGTTATCCAATTCACTGGTACACAACTGTTCATAATAACCTTACATATTTAGTTTCTGTAGAATCATAGTAACGATCCCACTTTCAATTCTAATTTTAGGGACTTGAGTCCTCTCTGTCTTTCCTCCCATCTTTAGTCAAGCTAGCCAAAGACTGGCTAATTGTGTTGGTCTTTTCAAAGAACTTGCTGTTGGTTTCTTATTCTCTGTTTTCTTATTCTCTATTTTTTACTTATCTCAGCTCTAATCCTTATTACTTCTTTTATTCTGCTAATTTTAGGTAAGTTTCTTGTTCTAAATCTTTATGATATAAAGTTAGAGGTGGCTGGTTTGAGATCTTCTTTTTTAATGTTAGCATTTTTATAGCTATAATTTCCTTCTGAGACTGCTTCTGCTACATACCACAAGTTCGGATATACTGTGTTGTGGTTTTCACTCATCTCTAAATACCTGCTAGTTTTCCTTGTGAATTTTTTTGACCCATCTGTTTTTTAAGAGTGTGTTATTTTCCCAATATTTGTGAATTTTCCAGTGTTCCTTCTTCCACTGATTTCTAATCAACCCTTGTAGTCAGAGAAGATACTTTACATATTTTTTAATTTGATCGAGACTTGATTCTTGAGCTAACATATGGTCCATTTTGAAGAATGTCCCATGTGCACATGAGAAAAAAGTGTATTCTGTTGTTTGGCATTCTGTAGAGGTCTATAAGATCTGTTGATTGTGTTGTTCAAGCACTCTTATTTTTTATTTAGCTTCAGTCTGGTTGTTTATCCACATTTTTAAAAAGACTTATTTATTTATTTAGAGACTGTGCACATGAGCAGGGGGTAGGGAGAGAGGAAGTGGGAGAAAGAGAATCTCAAGCAGACTCCACACACTGAGCATGGAGCCTGACTCAAGGCTTGATCTCACAACCCTGAATCACGACCTGAAGCAAAATCAAGGCTTAACCAACTGAGCCATTCAGGTGCCCCTGGCTGTTATATTCACCTTTGAGAGTAGGTTATTATTAAGTCTCCGGCTATTATTGCAAAATGATTTCCCCCTTTGTCAATTTTTGCTTCACATATTTTGACAATCTGTTTTTAGGTGCACAGATATGTATAATTGTTGTATCCTCTTATTCTACTGAAACTGTTAGTAATATGAAAATCTGACTTGTAATCTTTTTGATTTAAAGTTTGTTTTTTGTTAGTACAGCAACTTCTACTCTTTTGGTTACCATTTCCATGGGGCATCTTTTTCTGTCCTTTCACTCTCAACTGACTTATACTTTTGGATCTAAAGTGAATGCCTTATAGATAGTATAGAGTAGGATCGTTTTAAAAAATCAATTTTGCCAAGCTCTTTCAACTGAAGAGTTTAATCCATTTACACTTAATTACTGACAAAGAGGTGCTTACTTCTGCCATTTTGCCAATTTTTCTGTAAGCATTACAGCTTTTTACAGCTTTTTTGTCTTTCAACCAGAAGGACACCCTGTATCATATCCTGCGAGGCTGATCTAGTGGTAACAAACTCCCTCAGCTTTTGTTAATCTAGGAATGCCTTGATTTCTCCCTTGTTTTGCTGGATATAAGATTCTTGGCTGATAGTTCTTCTTTCATTTGAAAATATCAACCCACTGCCTTCTGACCCTCAACACTTCTGGTAAGGAATCTGCTGAAAATCTTACTGAGATCCTTTTATATGGTAAGTCCTTTCTCACTGCTTTGAACATTACCTGAAGTTTGCTATTATAATGTGGCATTATAATGTGCACTGGCATGGGTCTCTTTGAGTATACACTATTTGAAGTATGTGGAGCTTCTTGGATGATTATATTCATGTCTTCTGTAAAATTTGAGATGTTTCTGTCACTAGTCTTTTAAATCATCTCCCTACCCCTTTCTATTTTCCTTCTGGGACTCCCACAAAGTGTCTGCTGCTGTACTTCATAGTATTCCTCAGATCCCTTAGGCTCAGTTTACTTCAATTTTTTTCCCTTTTCCTCAGACTTGATAATTTCAATTGTACTATTTTCAACTTCACCAATTCTTCTGCCTGCTCAAATCTGCTTTCAAGTAATTAATAAATTTTTCATTTCAGCTATTGTACTTTTCAGCAGCAGAATTTCTTTTTGGTTTCTTTTCAGGTTTTCTATCTTTTTATTGATATTTCCACTTTATTCATGTTTCATTTTCTTGACTTTGTCCACATTTTACTTTGGCTCTCTGCACATCTTCAAAAGCTGTTTTAAAGTATCTGTTGAATAAAATGGTCATCTGGTCTTTCTCAGGGACATTTTCTGTTCATTTATTTTCCTTTGGATGGGCCATATTTTTCTATTTGTACATCTTGTGATTTTGTTGTTGTTACGAGACATTTGAATCTTATAAGTCTGAGGTCAGATTCTCCCACTTTAGCAGGGTTTGTTGTTTTTTGTTTTTACTGCTGCAAGGTATCTTTGTGCTGGGGATCAACCTACATTGTAAACTTAAAAGTATTCTCAGGTCTTTGCAGAGCTGTAGCTTGCCTTGGGTTTGCACACTGACCTTTTCTATTCTGCTATATATGTGTTTTTGAATGTCTTAGTCCTTGATATTAGGAACATAAGATGGTGCAGTGCACTATGGAAAGCACTATGGTGTTTCCTCAAAAATTAAATACAGAATTACCATTTGACCTAGCAATTCCACTATAGGGTATAGGGTACAGGGGAAAAAAAAAAAAGATGAGAACAGGGATTCAAACAGATACTTAAACACTCATGTTCAAAACAGCATTATTCACAATAACCCAAAGGTAGAACCACCCAAATGTCCATTTGAAGATGAATAAACAAAATGAAGCATGCATACAATGAAGTACTGTTCAGTCTTAAAAAGGAAATTAACTCAGATTCATGCTATATATAACGGATGAATGTCAAAAACATTATGGTAAGTAAAATAAGCCAGGCACAAAGGGACAAATATTCTTTGATTCCACTTATATGAGGTATTTAGAATAGTCATATTATACACAGAGACAGAAAATAGCATAGTGGTTACCGGGGGATTTGGTGTCATTTGCAGGGGTGGGGTGGTAGGGGTGGACAGAGAGTTATTATTTAATGGGTACAGAGTTTTAGTATGGGATGAAGGAAAAGTCTGGAGAGGGACAGTGGTAATGGTTGCACAGCAGCGTAAATGTACTTAATGTCACTGAACGGTATACTTAAAACTGGTTAGTTAGGGGGCGCCTGGGTGGCTCAGTGTTTGTTTAAGCCTCTGCCTTCGGCTCAGGTCATGATCTCAGGGTCCTGGGATCGAGCCCTGCATGGGGCTCTCGGTTCAGTGAGGAGCCTGTTTCTCCCTCTCTCTCTGCCTACCTCTCTGACTACTTGTGATTTCTCTCTCTCTGTCAAATAAATAAATAAAATATTAAAAAAAAAAACCAAACAAACTGGTTAGTTAGTTTTAGGTTATGTATACTTTACTATAATAAGAAATAATGAATGAAACAGCAACAAGGAAAGTATGAGCCATTCATAAATAAGTGTTTGTGTATAAATATTAAGTACAGACAGACATATCTGAAAGATTAGCGAAATATTTATGGTATTAATTTGAGTGGTAGAATTTCTGGGTGATTTTAACTTTCTTATTTATACTTTTTTTCATCAATATGTATATTATTACCTTTAGACTCGTGGGGGAAGGATGTAGAAACGAAGCTATTTTCATTCGAGGAGAGGGGCAATAGAAATGATCTAAATTCATACTAATATTGCCTATCATGAGTGCTCTACATGTGTTTCACATCTACCTGAAAGCTAAAAATGTGGAATACTCTGAGTCCTCCATGAGAACAGGAGAACAACCTGTAGTTATACTTGGCTTAACTGAGGTTACTATTTTCTCCTTAAACTTTTTATTTAAGTATAGCATACACACAGAAAAGGATACATAACTGTAGAGCAAAATGAATTTTCACAAAATAAACACACCATGCAACCAGGAACCTGATCAAGAAACAAAGTATTACACAGGTCCCATTATGTCTGCCTAATTCACCATGCCCCCAAGGGTAACCAATAACCTGACTTCAAGATCACAGGTTAATTTTGCAAGTTCTAGTTTTTATACTGGTATTTAAAAAAAAAAAACAACAACCAAAAACCTATTCATCTTGACTGCTAATATAAAACCAGATGCAAGACAATAAGAGTGTTTCTATGATAAATCTTCAAATCCAAGTAACATATAAATCAATCACATTACTTCAAAGTCAGACTTTGTCTAAAGTAACCCCTTTTGTCCTATCACCATCAATGTAGTAAACCCCAGTTTATGCCAGGTATTGGCCTAAACGCTTTACATACACTTGCAAATTTAAATGTTAAAACAATTCTGTGAGATTCAAAGAATTTTAATAGGGATAGATGGCTAACTGACAATAAACACAGGGTTTAAACCTGGTAGTGTTGACTCCAAAACCCATGATCTTTTTCTGATACCATGTTAGAGTTAGTTACCTAATAAACTGTTTCATTTTTGAGTGTCTGAATTTGGGGGTCTTCCTTTCTTTCTTTTTTTTTTAAACTTTGTGTATTTTATTTTTATTTTCTTATTTAGTCCAATCAGCCAACATAAAGTTCATCATTAGTTTTTACATAGTGTTCAATGATTCATTAGTTGCATATAACATCCAGTGCTCATCAGATCATGTGCCCTCCTCCTTAATACCAATCACCCAGTTACCCCATCCCCCCACCACCCTCCCTTCTGAAACCCTTAATTTATTTCCTGAAGTCCGGAGTCTCTCATGGTTTGTCTCCCTCTCGGATTTCTTCCCATTCAGGTTTACCTTATTTCTCTCCCTCCTATTGTCCTCTGCCTGATTCCTTATATTCCACATATTAGTGAAACCAGGTAATAGTCTTTCTCTGCTTGACTTATTTCACTTAGCATAATACCCTCCAGCTCCATCCATGTCAATGCAAATAGTATTATTCCATTATTATTATATTATTATTATTCCATTGTATATATGAGCCCCATCTTCTTTATCCATTCATCTGTTGAAGGACATCTCAGCTCCTTCCACAGTTTGGCTATTGTGGACATTGCTGCTAGGAACATTAGTGTGCAGGTGCCCCTTCTTTTCACTATGTCTGTATCTTTGGGGTAAATACCCAGTAGTACAATTGCTGGGTCATAGGGTATCTCTATTTTTAACATCTTGAGGAACCTCCATACTGTTTTCCAGAGTGGCTCCACATCCTTGAAAATTTGTTGTTCCCTGTCTTGTTAATTTTTGTCATTCTAACTGGTGTAAGGTGGTATCTCATTGTGGTTTCGATTTGTACTTCCCTGATGGCAAGTAATGTGGAACACTTTTTCATGTGCCTGTTAGCAATGTGTATGTCTTTGGAGACGTGTCTGTTCATGTCTTCTGCCCATTTCTTGACTAGATCATTTGATTTTTGAGTGCTGAGTTTGGTAAGTTCTTTATAGAGCTTGGGTATCAGCCCTTTATCTGTTATGTCATTTGCAAATATCTCCCATTCTGTAGATTGCCTTTTGGTTTTATAGACTACTTCCTTTGCTGTACAGAAGCTTTTTATCTTGATGAAGTCCCAAGAGTTCATTTTTGCTTTTGTTTCCTTTGCCTTTAGAGAGAAGTTGCTGTGGCCGAGGTCCAAGAGGTTACTATCTGTACTCTCCTCTAGGATTCTGATGGATTCCTGTCTCACATTTAGGTCTTTCATCTGTTTAGAGTTTATCTTTGTGTATGGTTTAAGAGAATGGTCCAGTTTCATTGTTCTGCATGCAGCTGTCCAATTTTCCCAGCACCATTTATTGAAGAGACTCTTTTTTTCATTGGATATTCTTTCCTGCTTTGTCAAAGATTAGCTGACCATAGTCTGGGCTGTTTTGACCACTGATCTATGTGTCTGTTTTGTGCCAATACCATGCTGTCTTGATGATCACAGCTTTGCTATGTAGCCTGAAGTCAGGCACTGTGATACCTTCAGCTTTGGTTTTCTTTTTCATTATTCCCCTGGTGATTCAGGGTCTTTTCTTGAGCCTGACTTTAAAGAGTGTTCAGCGTTATTTCAGACAGGCAGTTAAGCTCTCTGCAGATCAACTTTCAAGAACTGCTTTTAAACTCTGTTGGTGAGGGTTATGGTAGCCTTTAATCTAGGTCTACCTTAGCCTTAATAATAAAGGCATGATCTTTCTAGGTTCTCTACTGAATGTCCAAAATGTTCAACAATGTCTCTTCCTGTGTCTGATCAGAACACTACCATCTCTCAATTCTTTGTTACCTCTAAGAATTGTTTAGCTTATAGTGTCCTGATATTTGTGCTGTTCCCCAGTAATTGTTCTTTGCCTAACCTCTTGAAATCTCTATATTTGCACAGCTTAGTATTCAGCTAAAGACTCAATGGTACACTGTGTAGACATTAGAGTTCTCTCTCTGGGTACTACCCTTCTCTCTGATATTATGCCCCACAAATTCCAGTGACTGTAGCCTCTATAAATCCTGATTTCTGTTTCCTCAACCCCAAGACCACCATGCTCTGCTTAAAACCTCCTTCCATGTGTTATGATCCAGAAGGCTTTTCCAGGCTGAAAACCAGGACCATATTAAGACTGTTTCCCACTTCCTGGTAATCAAAATGCTTCAACAGTTGGCCAAGTTTTGAAAACCAATGTTTCACAGATTTTTGTCCAGTTTTTTATTTATGATGGGAGTGCAAGTGCAAATTCAAAAACATTATTCCATCATGGCTGGGAATATAATTGCTCTCTCCAGTTCCTTTCTTAAGGGAGTGATACTGAAATATCCTTATGGTATTAATTTTTCTCCAACTGTGAAAGTTAAAAATCATAAAAGTTTTAAACATTACTATCTCTGTGGCAAGTCACCTTAATTTTACACTGTACTTCCTAAAAATCAACTTTATTTAGAAATATATAAGGGGGGCCTGGATGGCTCAGTGGGTTAAGCCTCTGCCTTTGGCTCAGGTCATGATCCCAGGGTCCTGGGATCGAGCCCTGCATCGGGCTCTCTGCTCAGCAGGGAGCCTGCTTCCCCGCCCCCCCCCCCCCCCCCCCCCCCGTCTCTCTACCTACTTGTGATCTCTGTCAAATAAAGAAATAAAATCTTAAAAAAAAAAGAAATATATTTTCCTCAATTTACAGCTATGCTAAGATAAATAATTAGTCCTGAAAATGGAATTCCATTCCTTACTTATGCACACTTTATTTAATCTGAATTCCATAAAACATTCCTTTATAAGTAGGAAGAGGTGGTTTGTTTTTTTTTATTTGTTTTACAATGGCTTACAAGACAACTGATTCTTTTACAATTCTGGTGGTCAGAAGTCTAAAATTAAGGTGTTGGAAAGGCTGTGTTCTGGACTCTTCAGGGAGTAATCAGTATCTTGCCTTCTCTAACTTCTATAGGACAACTGCATTCTGTGGCGGGTGGCCTCTTCCTCCATCTTCAAAGGACATTTTCCTAATATCTGGTTCCTGGTTATCTCCCCTTTTCTCTCACTTTTTCTCAGCATATTACTTCCTTCTTGTAAAAACCCTTGTGATTGTATTGGTCCCACCCAGACAACCTCGCATAATCTCCCCACCTGAAGATTCCTAATTTAATCACATTTGCAAAGTCCCCTTTGCCACATAAGGTAACATATTCACAGGTTCTTGAGATTAGAATGTGGACATCTTTGGAAGGCCATTATTCTACCTATTGCAATATGTTAGCACCTGCTTCGTTTCCAACACTGACCTGATCTCTAGGAAATCAGAGATAAATGAACACTGCCCCTCCCCCTTTCTGAGCTGAACTGCAGGCCAAAGGAAAGATTTAGTTCTTATAAAATGTAAAGGTTTTTCTTATAATGATTAAAAAGCAAAATAATTAGGACAACCATAAATAATTAATATAAGAATAAACTAGGTCTTACAATGGGGTAGATGCAATTTATTTTTATGAATATAAAATTAACAAGAGGGTAAGGAATAGGAGACAAAATTATAATTTACCTCTTATTTGCCTGTCAACAACTCTCATTTCCTTTCTTATCTTCAATGACCATTCATTGACCTGGGAAAAATTTTAGAAAACAATTGTAAGAAAAGCCAACACTACTAATTCACCAAATTTTAAAGAATTTTATAATTCTACATTTATTCTAGACAAAAAATAAATCCATTTTCAAACAAAAGCTTTAGGGCCAAATTCTATTTTTTTTCATCTTTTTATTCACAGTACAGAAGTCCCAATTTATTTAAAAATTCTTATCTGAAGGCAGGCAGTAAGAAGTACTTTATTTAAGACCTCAGAGAGAGTTCAGGACTCTGTAGGTACATAAACATTTTTCAGGAGGTGCACAGGCATAGTAAAAAGTGATCTTTAAAAGTTGAAAATCTTTCATTGGGGAGGGTATGTGCTATAGTGAGTGCTATGAATTGTGTTAAGACTGATGATTCACAGACCTGTACCCCTGAAGCAAATAATACATTACACGTTAATAAAAAAATAAAAAAATAAAAGTTGAAAATCTTTTGAAACCTATTTCAAAACCTGTTCTTCCTGTGTCAAGAGTTCATCTTTTCCTTCCTCTTTTCAACAATAATGCTTTTTCATTTTACAAAGGACAGAAATTCCTCTGACCTATGTTTATTATAATGATATATTTCCCTTAGAGGGAAAAACATCTAAAGCACTAAACATAGAGCCAAATGGAAATAACAGTGTGGGTGTTGAGAAAGCACTGAACTACTCTAATGACTATCGAATTCTTATGCAACTTAAGTGTTTTCTAATTCTTCAGTTTCAAAAGAAATTGAAGGAAAATCAGAATTGTCAGCTGATAATCATTAAAATGAAATTTACATTAAATAACTACATGCCCTTTGCCATAGAACACAGAGTTTCAAAGAACAATGACATAATAAAACTTCTAATACCATTGATTTATTTATATTAAGAGTGTTTCTCAGCATTGGAGTCTAATAAAACATAAAACAGGGCTTTCTTCCAGTTGTGGCAGCTTGTGAGGAGGATCTCTTGTCTGTGCCCACAGCCATGCAGTCCACAGACTCTCTGCAGTTGGTGCAGGTCTTTGGAGGCAGGAAGATGGGCACAGCTCTGGCACTCTGCAAATGGGGTAACAGCCTCATTAGGTGGATGGGCATTCCCTGGAGATGATCCAACCATGCACAATGCAATCCAAGTTACTGAAACCTCTTCGGTTTCTGGGCAAGGAGTGACTAGCTGGCATGGAACCCCCAGACTACGAAGGGTAGTGGTCATAAGACACAGATTCACACATTCAGTCCACCTCCAAGCCAGGGAGGCCTGTTACCAGAAATAGGTGGTTAGGCTTCCAAGAAGATTAAAGACATCTTTATCTTGTACGACTAGATGCTGCTGGTAGCTGACCCCCATCACTGCAAATCCAAAAAGTTTGCCTGTGATCACTACCAGAAATCGAACCAATAAGCCCATCAGGAGAATCAGGATTCACCTTTACAAAAGCAATGACTACGGGATTTAAACTTACAAATAATGAAACAGGAATAGGATTGATGCTGAACCTTGTAGCAGTCATCCATGGGGACATAACTAAATAGCATTAAAAAATTTATAAAAATATTGGGACACCTTTGGCCCAGGTCATGATCCCGGGGTCCTGGGATTGAGTCCTACATCAGGCTCCTTGCTCAGTAAGGAGCCTGCTTCTCCTTCTGACTGCCCTAAATAAAATCTTTAAAAAAAAAAAAAATCTAGACAATTAAGAGAAAGTATACTTCCAATAAATTTCACTTTTTAATGATTTCATTAAAATCATTATTTAACAAAATCTATAAAAAATTTATTTTGCAAAAGCTGTGGTAACTCCAACCAGAAGAAATATTAAGGTGCTTAAAATCACATGGATATGAGATTTTTAGAATTTTAACATTAGGTTTATATATTTCTTAAGGTAAAATTCATATAACATAAAAATAACCATTTCAAAATATACAATTCAATGGCATTTAATGGCTTCATAATGTTGTAGAATCATCAACTCTCCTTAGTCTCAAAAACTTATTAACACGTCAGAAGAACACACTATACTCTTTAAATAATCTCTCCCTATGTCCCCCTTTCCCCAATCCCTGGCAACCACTAACTTGCTTTATCTCTTTTGATCTTTTCACTTTCATATAAAAAGGATCATACAACATGCAGTTCCTTGTGCCTGGCTTCGTTCATTTAGTGTCGTGTTTTGGGGGTTCATCCATGTTGTGGTATGTATCGATACTTCAGTCCTTTTCATGGCTGAATAATATTTGCTATACGTATACAACACAACTTGTTCATTCATACATCCTTTGATGGACCTCTGGATTGTTTCCATCTTTTAGGTACTGTGAATAGTGCTGCTATAAACACTTGTATACAAGTATTTCCTTGAATTCCTATTTTTGATTCTTTGGAATATGTATCCAGGAGGGGCAGAATTGCTGGGTCATATGGTGATTCTATGTTTATCTTTTCAAAGAACTCTAACACTATTTTACAAAGAAGTTTCACCATTTTACATTCCCTCCAGGAATGTTCAAGGGTTCTTATTTCTCTACATCCTTGCCAATACTGTTAGCCTCCAATTTTTTAATAACAGTCAACCTGCTGGATGAAATGAAGCAGTTATTTCATTACGGTTTTGATTGCATTTCCTTAAATATCAATGAAGTTAAATATCTTTTCATGTACTTGTTGGCCACTGGAACATATTTTTTTGAGAAATGTCTATTTATGTCTATTCCTTTTTAATTGTCTTTTTGTTGCTGGCTGTATGAGTTCTTTATACATTCTAATAGAACCTTATCAGATGTAACATTTACAAATAAATTCTCCCATTCTATAAGTTATCTTTTCACATTCTTGATCATGTCCTTAGATGCACAAAATCTTTAATTTTGATGATTTTCAATTTGCCTATTTTTTCTTTTGATGCTCATGCTTCTGATGTCATAGTTAAGAATCCACTGCCAGATAGGTGGTCATGAAGATTTACCCCTATGTTTTTATCCAAGACTTTTATAGCTTAATAAGCGTTTTATTTTAATTTCTGTATATGGAATGATGGAGGGGTCGAGCGTCACTCCTCTACATGTGAATATCCACTTGTCCCAGCACTATTTGTTGAAAAAGACTACCCTCCCACTATTAAATGATCTTAGCACCCTTGCAGAAAATCAACTGGCTATACATGTATGGGTTTGCTTCTGAACACAATTCTATTCCTTTGGTCTATACATCTGTCCTTATGCCAATACCACACCCTTAACATTACCATAGCTTCACAGTAACTTTTGAAATCAGGAACTGTGAGTCCTCCAAATTTGTTTTTCTTTTTCAGGATTGTTTTGGCTATTCAGGGCCAATTGTATTCCATATGAATTTGGAGGTCAACTATCTATTTTGGAATTTCGATAGGCATTGTACTGAATCTGCAGACTGCTTTGGGTGGTACTGCCATCATTACAGCATTAAGTTTCACAATCTATGAATTTGACATTTCTTCCAGCAATATATTGTAATTTTCAGTGTACAAGTGATTTGCTTCCTTGGTTAAATTCTTTCCTCAGTATTTTGTTCTTCTAGATACCTTTGTAAATGATTTTATTTCCTTTTTAGATTTTTCACTGGTGTGAAAAACAAGTAATTACTTTATGCTTGTCTTAAAACCTGTCAATTTGCTGAATTCACTTATAAGTATTAGTGAGGATTCTTTGGAGTTTTCTATATATGGAATCATGCCATCTGCAAAGAGATAAAGTTTCACTTTTTCCTTTTCAATGTGGGTATCTTTTATTTTTTTTTCTGGCCCAAGTGCTCTGGCTAGAACTTCTAGTAGAATGTTGAATAGTAGTGGCAAAACCAGGTTGTCTTTGTCTTGTTCCTGATCCTAGAAAAAAGCTTTAGTTTTTCACAATTCACTATAAAATTAGCTGTAGTTTTCATGTTATCATGTTAAGTTGTAGTTTTCATGTTAAGAAAGTTCCCTTCTATTCTTAGTTTGCTGAGTGTTTTTATCACAAAAGGTATATATGTATTTTGTTTCAAGTCTAATAAGATGACTGTTTTATTTCAAGCATAAAAGTGCTACATTAAGAGAAACCCATATGGTGAAAACAGAATGAAAGTAAATGGCATTTCTCCTTTCAAGAAGAAAGAATAATTTAAAATGTCTGACTATAAATAAGAATGTGTGCATGTATGTTTTAAGTGAATATTGATGGGGATCAAATTCCCGTGATACTTTTAAAAGAGTGATGTAATAATTTTACAATATTTACAATATGCCAAAAATTACAACCTGCACAACTCTACTTAAAACCTCATTATGATAAAAAAAAATTAAATGATGATTTATAACTATTCAAAAGGGCACAAAAGTAGTCAAAATTACTTCAGGAGATATAGGAAAAAATTTGAAAACACTATTACAATCTAACCAGAACTTTCAGAATCAGCAGAAAAGGAAATCCAAGTCTCACAATTCAAATGTTCACTGAGCTCAATGTGCTACTGATGCAGCAGGAAACAAAGATTCTACCTTATGAACTTACATTCTAAGGAAACAAAGACAGTAAGTAAATAAACAAGGAAATACTCTTGTCACAAAATGAGTGCTAGGGAGAAAATGAAGCAAGGAAAATAGGATGAGGGCAGTTGTTGGGGGACATTCGTAATTCATACAGGGTGGTGGAAGAAAGTTCAACAGCTAAGGTGACTTTTGAGCAGACTTCGAAAAATCTGCAAGGAAACCATGTGACCATACTATGGGGGGCAGGGAGGACTCTAACATTTTAATCAGAGTGAAAACAAACACCACTAAGGGACCTAAACAAAAGAGTATCCTTCCCTGTAGACCAAAAATGAATTTGGTTAAATAATTTTTGTTTGAACTAGCAACATGGATAGGTAAAGCTATTTGATTCAGGTTTATAGAAAAAATACTGGGATTCCTGGGTGACTCAATCAGTTAAGCATCTGACTCTTGATTTCAGCTCAGGTCATGATGTCAAGGTTGTTAAGATCGAGCCCTGTGTCCAGGTCCACACTGAGCATGGAGTCTGTTTTAATATTCTCTCTCTCCCTCTCCCTATACCTCTCCCCCCAATTCCACCTATGTGCACTCTCTGAAAGAAAGCAAAAAAGGAAAAAAAATTATCTTTTATATTATAGTTTTATAAGGCAGCAAGTTACTCCTAATCTTGTTTATTACAAAGCTAAACATAAATTTTAGATTTTTATTCTCATGGGTCAAAGTACTGATTATGATTAGCTCCTATTATTTCTAATGCTTTCAATGGCTAATTCCTGAGGATACCAAATCAGGTGGAAGCAAGGCACCCATGAGTACAAACCTGTAGCAGTTACAAGAATTCCAGGAACCACATGTAAGATAAGTTTCATAATTTAAATTCAAATCTTAATGCAAGGCAGAATGAAACAGTGATTTTCAAACTTGTTTTTAGTAACGGAATCTTTCAAATAAATCTAACATGAAACTCCACAAATACAAGAAGTATTATATCAATACACACTTATGCAGGATCAGATTGATAATTTTTACTACTATAAGGTAAATAAATGATAGGTTATCTGTCTTGATGAAAGATAAAATTTTAAATGAGCTGTTACAGTTTTATACCAACCTTAGCATCCAATTTATTTCTGTATTTTGTTTCTATGTCCAATATTGAGAAAATTCTAATTCAAAAAGATAAGAAGCTATCTATTTATTCTTATAACTATTACTACAGTTTGTCTTTCAACTTAATGTCATCCATTGCTTAAATAAACCCAGAAGCTCAAAATTCAAGTCATTAAAAACTGGTTATTTTAGGGCACCTAAGTGGCATAATTGGTTAAGCATCTGACTCTTGGTTTTGGCTTAGATCGTGATCTCCAGGTCATTAGATCAAGCCCCACATTGGACTATATGTTCAGCGTAGAGTCAGCTTGCGTTTCTCTCTCCTTTTCCCTCTGTCCGCTTCTCCCTCCCGCCGTGTGCATACACTTTCTCCCTAAAACAAATGAATCTTAAAAAAAAAAAAAAAAACTTGTTTCAAAGTTTCTCATTACAGTGCTTAACTGCTCATATTCAAGGGGTGAGTACTCAATCCAATACATTAGATGACAATGGTGAAATGACTTTTGTAAAAATGCACCGTTGCACTTTTCATAGTAGCAAAAGACTAGAAATTACCTAACATATGTCAATAGTACACTAAACATATTAGAGAATTTCCATAAACTGACATTATGCTCTAACTAAAAAGAAAAAAAGCAATGCAATGAGGACTACCCAAGAAATTAATTCCCAAAATATAAAGGAAAACAGCAATGTAAAGGACATTGACAGTATGACATATATGTTAGAGAAAGAGGGATAAAGAGGGAAAGGAGAAAGAGAAGGAACAGAGAAAGGGAGGGAAAGAGGTGGAAAAAGGGAAAGACGGAGATATTTATATGTTCATATATTATAGAATATCAATGGGAGAATCCATAAGAAATTAGGCTGCTTTCAGGGTTGGAAACTGAATAATTTGTGAACAAAAGTGAAAGACTTATTATTATTATTTTTAAAGATTTTATTTATTTATTTGACAGAAATCACAGGCAGAGAGGCAGGCAGAGAGAGAGAGGGGGAGGCAGGCTCCCCATTGAGCAGAAAGCCTGATGTGGGGCTCGATCCTGGGACCCTGAGATCATGATCTGAGCTGAAGACAGAGGCTTTAACCCTTTGAGCTACCCAGGCACCCCAGATTTAGTTTTCAGCATACATAAAGATATACTTTGCTGCCTTTTGAATTTTATAGTATGTACAAATATAGTCTATTCCAAAAAATATTTTTAAAAAAATGAATAAGGAAAATATCAGGTTCTGGATTGGAAGAATACTGTTAAAATGTCCATGTTACCCAAAGCAACCCATAAATTCAATGCAATTCCTATCAAAATACCAACATCATTTTTCACAGAACAAGAACTAATACTAAAATTTGTATGCAACCACAAAAGACTGTGAATAGCCAAAGCAAACTTGAGAAAGAAGCTCAAGGTATCATAATCCCGATTTAAAAATATATCACAAAGTTATATGTAGTAACAATATGGCATTGGTAGAAAAACAGATCAGTGGAAGATCAGAAGTGAGAATTCAAAAATAAAACCCAAGCATATATGGACAGTTAATCTATGACAAAGGAGGCAAGAATATAAAATGGAGAAAACACAATCTCTTCAATAAATGGTGCTGGGAAAACTGGACAGCTGCATGCCAAAGAATGAAATTGGCCTACTTCTTTACAGCATTCACAAAAATAAACCCGAAATGGATTAAAGGCCTAAATGTGAGACCATAAAACTCCTAAAAGAAAATTTTAGGCAGTAATCTCTTGGACATCAACTACAGCAATATTTTTCTCAGCAAGGGAAACAAAAGCAAAAAGAAATCATTAGGATGATACTGATCTAGATGACACTAAACTAAACTAGAAAGCTTCTGCACCATGAAGGAAACCATCAATAAGATGGAAAGGCAACCAACTGAGTGGGAGAAAATATTTGCAAATGATATATCCAATAAGGGTTAATATGCAAAATATATAAGGAACTCCTCTAACTCAACACCAGAAACACAAATAATCTGATTAACAGGCAGAAGACTTAAATAGGGGGCGCCTGGGTGGCTCAGTGGGTTAAAGCCTCTGCCTTCGGCTCAGGTCATGATCCCAGGGTCCTGGGATCGAGCCCTGCATCGGGCCCTCTGCTCTGCAGGGAGCCTGTTTCCTCCTCTCTCTCTGCCTCTCTGCCTACTTGTGATTTCTGTCAAATAAATAAATAAAATCTTTAAAAAAAAAAAAAAAAGAAGACTTAAATAGAATTTTTCCAAAGAAGACATACGGATGATCAAAAGACACATGAAAAGATGCTCAAAATGACCAGTCATTAGGGAAATGCAAATCAAAAACACAATACAATGAGGTATTACCTCACACAGGTCAGAATGGATAACAGCAAAAAGACAAGAAACAAGTGCTGGTGAGGATGGGGAGAAAAGAAGTGCTCACACATTCTGGCCGGACTGTAAACTGGACCAACTGCTATGGAAAACCATATGGAGTTTCCTCAAAAACTTAAAAATAGAACTACCATACAACCCCGTAATTCTACTTCTGGGTATTTACCAGAAGAAAATGAAAACACTAATTCAGAAAGATACATACACCCCATGTTTATTGTAGCATTCTTTACAACAGCAAAGATATGGAAGCAACCTAAGTGTCTGTCTATAAATAAATAAATAAAGAACACACACACACACACACACACACACACACACACACACAGAACATAAGCTATAAAGAGGAATGAAATCTTGTCATTTGTGACAAGAATGGACCTAGAGGGTACTCTGCTAAATGAAATTAAGCCAACGAAAAACAAGTATCACACAGTTTCACTTATACAGAGGATCTAAAAAACAAAAAAATAACAAAAAAAGAGAGAAACGAACTCATAAATATAGAGTACTGGTTGCCAAAGGGAAGAGAAGTGCGAGGATGGGCAAAATGGGTGAAGGGGATTAAGACATACAAACTTCCAATTATAAAATAAATGAGTCATGAGAATGAAAGTTCAACAGAGAATTCAGTCAATAATATTGTAAAACATTTATTACTGATATTCATGATTTATACAATCACTGATCTCTAGGTTGCATAACTAAAACTTATTACATATCAACTATATTAAATTAAATTAAATATTAAATTAAATTTAATTTAAATATTAAATTAAAATTTTAAAATGTAAGACTACTTTACAAATTTTAAAAACTGAGTTTATAAGTGCTTTAAATCATCTGTTTGTTAGAAATACTTTAAAATCCTATCTCATAATATTAGAAAGACTCACTGAATCTTCTTTTTAAATTGTTTTAGATATTACACTCCCTTCTGTTATAGTCACCCAAAACTTAAAAATAGTTAAACCCAAATTTTGTTTGTTTCATAAATGACATTTAATCAGCTTCTTCTACAATAAAAATTTGAAAAAAGTAAAATGTGTGACAAATGATAACTGAAGGTTAAAGTCAATGTGTCTTCATTACAGGGAAAACTAACAACTGATGGATTACCTACACTTATTTCCAAACCAGAGCAAAATAAAGTCACAAGTTTTTTGGCTTAGTGAAAAATAGATTTTCATCTCCTAAAAAAGACCTCAATGTCATAAGTCATACATTTCATTGTAAGGACCAATATAAAGCATATATAGGGTAACAAGAGGAAAAAAATACTAAGAAAGAAAATTGTGCAAATCGCTGCACATTTCCCTGTCCCACTTTGGGAAAGGAAATTTACCAGACTATCTTTTTAGTCTTCTTGTGTCACCAGAAGTGGGCAAGAAATTAAATACTTAGGAATGTCATAGTCCAGGGACAAAGGCCACTAAAACACAGACCTAGTAAGATTATAGAATGCTTCCAGTCCCCCACATCTTCCCACCACACCAACCGCGCTCCAGTATAACAACCAATTAGAGCTAAAAGAGATGCAAAATGGAGTTGCTATGGATGTTCAAGATAACAAAGGAGATATATATGTATTTTTTTAAAAGGGGAGATAAATACAAGGACACTAGAATAACTTTAAGCCTATAGCACCTACAGCTACAGCAAATATTAACAAAGACAAACTCCTAGCCTGACTAACATAAAACCTCGTACTTCAGACCAATTTACCAAGTTCCTATTACCTTATATATCATGTCCAGTTTTCAACATGAAATTTCAAGGCATTCTAAAAGGCAAGAAAAAGCACAGTCTGGAGAAACAAAGCAAGCCTCAGAACCAGGATTAGATGTGACATAAAGTCTGACATTTTGAGGCTCTTATGGAAAAAAAGGTGATATTATCCAAGAAGAGATGGATAATGAAGGCAAGTACAGGGATGGAAACACTAAGAATCAAAAGGAATTGCCAGAAATATATCATAGCAGAAATGAAGAATATCTTTGAGAGGTTGATCAGTAAACAGGACATAGCCAAGGAATGAATCAATGAATTGGAGCCACTGAAATTTAAAAAAGAAAAACATGAAAATGAAAAGAAAAGAATGTCTAAGAACTGTGAAACAATTACAAAAGATGTCATACATAATTGGAATACCTGAAGGAGATAAAAGAGGAAACGGAACAGAAAAATTACTTGAAATAATGATGGTTGAGAACCATCCAAAATTAATGACAGACACCAAACCAAAGATCCAGGAAGCAAAGAGAACACAAATGAGAATAACGGTCCAAAAAAATGGGCTTAATTTATTATTTGTTTCAGGGGTACGGGTCGATGATTCATCAGTCTTAGATAATTCACAGCAACCACAACAGCATAAACCTTCCCCACTGTCCATCACCCAGGTACCCTATTCCTCCCACCTCCCTCACTCCAGCAACCCTCAATTTGTTTCCTGAGGTTAAGAGTCTCTTATGGTTTTTCTCCCTCTCCTTTTGTTTTGTTTCATTTTTCCCTCCCTTGCCTGATGATTCTCTGTCTTATTTCTCAAATTCCTCTTATCAGTAAGATATGATAATTGTCTTTCTCCGAATGACTTATATCACTTAGCATAATACCCTCTAGTTCCATCCATGTCATTGCAAATGTGGGATTTCATTTTTGATGGCTGCATAATATTCCACTGTATGTATGTATATATATATATATATATATATATATATATATATATATATATATATCACATCTTCTTTAACCATTCATCTTTGGTGGACATCTAGTCTCTTCCCATAGTTTGGCTCTTGTGGACTGAAAGTAGATTTTTTTTTTTAAAGATTTTATTTATTCATTTGACAGAGAAAGACACACAACAAGAGAGGAAACATAAGCAAGGGGAGTGGAAGAGGGAGAAGCAGGCTTGCTGGGAGCCCAATGTGGGGCTTGATCCTAAGCCCTGGGATCATAACCTGAGCCTGAGGCAGATACTTAATGACTGAGCCACCCAGGCACCCCTGAAAGTAGATTTTTTTTTTATAATTAACTGAAACAAACTCATTTTTAAATGGTCTAAATTCAAATCTTGCAGATAATGCTGATTAAGCTCAATTTTCATTTTAATAACATCTTAATATGATAAATTATACCCTATATTTATACTTGAAGTATTTTGATAACTAGAAGCACTGAGGTGTGAATTGGAACAATTTAATAACTATGTAGAAGGTGGTAACTAGGGACACATGGGTGGCTTAGTCAGCTAAGTGTCGGTCTTCAGCTCAGATCATGATCCCAGGATCCTGGGATCAAGTCCCACATCGGGCTTCTTGCTCTGCGGGAAGCCTGTTTCTCCCTCTGCTTGCTGCTTTCACTGCATGTGCTCTCTGACAAATAAATAAGATCTTTAAAAAAGAAGAAGAAGAAGATGACGACGACGACAATGACGGCGGCGGCGGCAACTAGCTGATAGAACAATTTCACGTGACCACCAGAAAATATTTCTTTCCCCAAACGTTAGCAACAGTCAGAAAAATAGTTAAAGAACGTATCTTCTGAACTTGTATATATATACTTGTATATTTTGTATATTATATACTTGTTTACAATTGTATATTATAATTACTTACAGACTGTCCACTCCAGAAGGTCAATGATCTTTTCTTATTCACTTAGCCTTTGCACAATGTCTGGCACAAAGTAGATGCTCAATAACTTATGTTGAATTCAATTGCATGGAATATGCGTTGTGAAGGGGCATAAAATTTCAGCAATTAGTAACAATGAAAAATCTAAAGAAACTTTCTATGTATGTTTTTAAATGTCAAAGTTCCATAAAATCTTGTCAAAAGAAAAAAAATAACTTTAAAAATCAAAAGAGATTTTGCAAAAGAAAAATATACCTAGGGAGAAATGGTAACAACCAAAATTATCCAGCCATATCCCAGTGGTTCTCCACCTGATTGTATGTACAAGTCACCTGGGCAACTTTAATACCAACTTAACTGGGCTAGTAGTAGAACCCAAATGATAGACTTAAACTCTAGGTGATTCTAATGTTCTATTAGGGTAATATTCTATTAGCCCAAGACAAGCAGCTCAAGAAAAATGTATCAAACATTTTGTAAATCTGTAAAGATCACTATAAAAACAACAGGAAATTGAAAACAGATAAAAAGGAAATTAACATTTTAGTACCAGTATTATTTTAATAATAAATGAAAAGTATTTATAATTGGTAAATAAAGGTGAAAATTAAAAAATGAACACAGTATTAAAAAAACCCATCTGTAAAGTAGACAATATGCTATGAAAACCAAAAGGAATCTACAGAGTTTCACACTATCAAGCAAACACTTTATACAAGTTCATTCACAGAGTCTACGACATGCCAAGCAACCTAGGCACAGGAAATAAATAAGAGGGCATTTTCCAATAACAGTGTGGAGATGAACAGTAAGCCAAATAAATGGAAAACAAAATTATTGAATTTCTGTTACCATCCGTCACTGAAATTAATTCCAGATGGACTGATAATTAAACACAGAGTACAAAACTGTGTTACTCTAAAAAGACAGTACAGGAGAATACCTTTTATGATTTTAGATTTAGGAAGGGTTTCTTAAATAAGCAGCAAAAATCAGGGACCCATGGGTGGCTCAGTTGGATAAGTGTCTGCCTTTGGCGCAGGTCATGATCCCAAGGTCCTGGAATGGAGTCCCGCATCAGGCTCTCTGCTCAGAGGTGAGCCTGCTTCTTCCTCTGCCTGCCACTCCTCCTGCTTGTGCTTGCTCCCTCATGAGGGCGTGCTTGCGTGCGTGCACACTCTCTCGCTCTCTGACAAATAAATAAATCTTTAAAAAAAAAATCAATAAGTGTAAAAGACTGATATTTTTAACTACGTTGAAATTAAGAATTTTTATTCATCATAAGACACTATTTAAAGAAAGGAAAAAGGCCACAAATTTGGAGATCTTGAGATCTAACCACATAAATGGTAACAAATAAAAAGCATTTATAAAAAGTTGGTATCCAGAATATATAAAGACATATTCAGAATAGAGATTTCCTATGAGTCAATTTTTCTTTCTGAATTCTGCACACTATATGAAAAATCCACAGGATAATTTGTCTCTGGATAATGTTCTCTCCCTCCAGAGAAGACTTACATTTGCTTTTGGCAAACACCTATCCTGAGAGCATTGGCAATTGGTTTTTAATTAAACTTAATGAATGCAATCAGAGATTTGAAACTGGACTTCAGTCTTTGTGAAAGCCATTTTACTCTCAGCTCACTGCCACTGCTCAAGTGTACACTTCTCAGAGACCCAAACAAAAGCCTTGGAAATTTACCTGAATTGTATTATCACTGGTATGCCCTGAACTCTAATCTTTGAACTATATCTAACCATAGGGTCTGTGAAGAACTCCCCTCAAATTCTCAGTTTCTTAACCATTGCATTAGGAATTAGAGGATCTCTTTAGTGGGAAAGTGGTCCCAAATGACTGGGCTCACATAATCAAGCTTTCCTTTTTTCTGGGATTTTGATTTTATAATTCTTCACTGCTTTGATAATTTTAAGTGATTACAAATAGTTAGGATTTTTATCTAACTCTTCTAGTTATTTTTGGCAGAAGGGCTGGTTCCAAACAACCTAGTCTCTCATCACCTCATGTGTTTTTTAAAGGATGATTTCTTAGTTCTGTCCAATTAAAAGGCCTATAAGCAAGAACACTCCAGTAGCATTAAGTACCATGAGCACCTAAATTTTGGTTTCTAAATACCATTCCCTCTAAAAGAAACCAGTGCTCCTTAGAGAAATGGCTGATTCCAGGTCCCAGGCTGGGAGATTCTAATCACACTGCTACAGACAGAACGTTTATGTCTCCCCCAAATTCCTGTGTTAAAACCTAATCTCCAATGTGATAGTATTTGGATGTCGTGTTTTAGTTTGCTCAGGCTGCTGTAACAATATATATATATATTATATATATATAATATATATATACAAAATATATATATATATATATAAAATTAAGTTCCCCACCCACTTTTGACCCTTAGCTTCCTAGCACCTCTCCCTAAAGGTGATGTCTGTAAACTGGGATTCTGTGTATTCTTCAAGATTTAAAACATACATATAACTAGAAATTTACCAAAAGGAACAAATAACTGAACTTAGGTCAAAATGTGCCCACTGTGATCACTGTCAGATGGATAAACAAAAGAAGGACAAGTGGGCTGTACTTCAAATATGTAACTGTTCTCTCATTACCTCTACTTCTGTTCATCAAGCAAATATCTGATAGGCACCTTACTCTTGTTAAGGGAATTCAACACTATGCTGACTCAGTGAATGATAAAAACATGATCCTTGCTCTCAAGAAGCTTACAATTTTGCTGAGCGGACACAAGTAGAAAAATATTCACCCAGGATAACCTTTTCTCTGTTTTCCTTGATCTCCTGAATTCTCTCCCAAACTGAACACTGTGGTTCCTTCCCCTCCACCATCAGTAACCCATCAAACCTGCTGTTTTCCTGAATTCTCCTATTTTCAGTTCATGGTACCAAACTGAGGTGAATAGGTTGCTGTTTAACCTCACCTCCACTCAACCCTAAGAATCAGCTTTGCACTCTCATTCCACACCCAGTAGATCAGCAAATTCCAACCACATCTCTTAAATATTTCTAAAATCCATCCTCTATCCCCATATTTCCACTATTGGTTAAAACCAGCATCATCTCTCACCTGGACCACAAACTGACCCCCATACCTAATTCTCTTCCCTCCAATTCTTGCTCCAAACCACTATTCTGAATGCTCCTATCCCTAGTGGGTACAACTCATAGGACTTTGCTAATCTACCTTCTATCTACCTCTGCAATTTTATATTTGACACTGCTATCACCCTCCCCCCTGCATCCCATTCAGTTATTTCATCCTCTAACCACACCTGAGTTCTTTCTGGCTCCTCCAATCTATGCTCCACACTTCCACACCTTGCACATGCAGTTTACTTTGCTTGGGATGCCTCCTCTTTCCCAATCATCCATGTGATCTTGTGATAAGATCTAGAAACCCTCCCTGATCAGGTCTTCTACCCCGCACTGAACAGTTAATCACTCCCCCCACTGTGACATCACAGATCTTGTATACACTTACATCATTGCCCTTAACTCTAAAATAAGAGTATTTATTCACATGCCAGTCTCCCCCAGTAAACTTGGTATTCTTTGATGTTATAATCCAGTGTCTTATTTTGAAAACCTGGTATCCAACCCAATACACAGGAAAATATCTCAATAAATGTTTATTGTATGAACTAAGTAAATGAACCCTTCTCTTTCTCTCCATCTCCCTGTCTCATCTTTTTTTCTGACAACAACCCACAACCATGAGACATGACTTAGTTTAAGGATATAAGTTAGTCATAGGATTTAGGAATTCTGATGCCATGACTATACTACTCTATCCAAAGCGTAAATCAGCGCTGTGTAAGGATAGCACAATTGTCCAGCAGTACCTTAAGTCCGACAGAAGAATCTCTTTCCAACACAATCTCATGTCCTCTTGATTCCTATCACAACACAGTCACAGGTTTCTAACTAAATTACAAGGCTCCTTCATCCTTAGCAGGCCCAAATCTACTCATCACATAGGCAGTTTAAGGTAGAACAAGTTTCACCACTAGAAAGTCCCCATCAATGCATCAGGGATGCCTGGGGGCAATAACTTTAGTAGCTATAATGTTTCCCTGATATATCCCTTGAAACACTGTTCATCTCAAGACCATTTGGCTTTAGGAATATTTGACCACCAATTAAATAGTACTAAAAATCCTATCAACAGTCAAGACCAATTCATAGGAAGGTGATGTGTGGAAAAAATGATAGGGCCGAATCATTTCTGATCATTCCAGTCTGGGGGTGATCACTCCAACCTCTGAGCTCCTAAAACTGTTTATATAGTACCCAATCCAGACTTGTTCTTGAAATGCTTATCTTACTTGCTAGATGATACATTCCTTCGGTGTTTATTTCATCTTTATGATATCCCACTGGAGGGCATATTTTTTTTAAAGATATATTTATTTATGAGAGAGAGTAGAGAGAGAAACCCAAGCACAGAGAAACCCAAGGCAACTCCACATGGAGAGTAGAGTCCTGCATGAGGCTCAATTTCATGACCCACAAGATCACAACCTGAGCAGAAACCGAGCTGGATGCCCAACTGACTGTGCCACCCAGGTGTCCCCTGACAGGCATATTTTAAAAACCAATCTCATGCATAAACCCTAAAACTTTCTGGTGCTGATTCACTTTCCTAGGTAGGACGCCATTCTGACATCATGTTCTTACCAATTATATTTATCATTTAAAAATACCCTAAATGTTACACAAGAAACACATATACAAGAGGTCAGTTTAAAAGTAACGAGACGGTTTTCCCAGAAATGGCAAAGCTAAGGTCAAACACTGAAGGAAAATAATCTTTCCCTAACATCAAAAATACACTTCTACAATAACAAGCATCTTTGAATACACACACACTACAAAATGTGCATCTGTAGAATGCTCTACAGCTTACAAAGTAATGTCACACGCTCTTACCTCATTTCAGCTCCACAATTTTTTTTTAAGATTTTATTTATTTATTTGACAGAGAGAGATCACAAGTAGGCAGAGAGGCAGGCAGAGAGAGAGAGGAGGATCAGCTCCACAATTTTTATTTCACCAGAGAGTAAAGCTGAGTAAGTTGCCTACAGAAATTAATATTTATAGAGGATGTAGTGTTCTAGGACCTATGGTTAACAAGTATAACCATCATTAACATACATTATGTGTAACCAACTTCATGATGTAGGACATTGGTTTTTAAAAACATGCCTGCAAAAGCTGAACAGGTGAGATCATTAACTCAATGAAGGATTTCCGGTTTTTGTTTTTGTTTTTTCATTATGGGTAAATTTGTACTGGGTGTTGTAAAGCAATGCTTCTCAAACTTTAGCGTTCACACAAGTAACTTAAGATCTTATTAGAATTCAAATTATGGTTTAAAAGCTCTTGGGCAGGGCCTCAGATTTCTAACTAGCTGCCAGGTGATGCTGACGAGGCTGGTCTGCAGTTGGGTGGCCAGGTTGTAGAATATATAAAGAATTAACCCTAACTAGCACTACTAAAAAAAAACGTAACAAAACTTTACAGTTTTTTTTTTCATCTTCCATGACTCTGAAGTGAAACTTTCATCATTTCTACTCGACAAGACTAAGGCACAGAGAAATGAACTTTCCTTAGATCACAATCCTGGGGAACCAGGATTCAAACAGGAAAACTGACTCTGCGGGGCACTCAACCGCTACACACTACACCATTATCTCAGTTTACAGGTAGATCCGGAATTCGAAGCCAGGTCCGGAGTTAGCCTTAGTACCCATTCCCACCAGTCGGGTCCTTACTATAATTAACGTGCCTGCAGTCAACATTATGTTGTAGGGCAGGGAAAGAGGAAAAAGGAAGGAGACCCTCCCACTTAACAGAGCAGGTTAGAGGGAAGAGGCGGCGGTGGCGGGGCTCCCTGGGGACGACTCTCGGGCTACCCGCAGGTCTGCCAACTGTCCCGAGGCGGGCATTAGGGGCGGGGCGTCGACAAGGGAAAGGTTTCGGGCGGGATGTACCAACGCGCGCAGGGGGAAAGCTTTCCAGCGGCCAGGACCGCCTGGCTACCTCCGCGCCCGGTGCCGGGGCTCCGAAACTCTTTATCCGGCCCTCGGCCCCTCTGTGGAGTTCTGACGGAGCAGGGCTCTCTTTAGCCACAGCCGCCTCCTTAGAGATTCCTCCTCGGGCCCCTCGGTGGAGTGGAAGGCCCCGGAAATGGGGGCCGAGCGGCACCTGGCCAGCCGGGAGGGAGAGTGGACAGTCGCTTACGAACTCCACTACGCCCCACGAAAATCCCCCGACTTTTTTGCCGTCCCCGTAGCCCTTACCAGCTCTTTGGGCGGCTTCTCCTGGGTTTTCCCAAACAGCCCCATGGCGAACCGAACTCGTCTTGCCCCTTCCGGCTTTCCGTTCCCTGCGCCCAGGCAGGTCGCGGGCAGCCGCCTGGGCGGGGCAGGCGATAGGGTAGGAGCCCAGACTCCCAGAAAAAGGAGCCGCCGCAGGGAGGGTCGTGCGCATGCGTCCGGCGCATGCGCAGAATTGAGCTGGGCGGGGTTTCGTCGGAAAGATCGGTGTTGTTGCGCACCTCCTGTTAAGGGATTCGTACATCCTTCCGACGATTTAGGCGTGTTTTAGTTAGGTGTGGAAGTGATTCCTTTGGAAGATATGAATTTATTAGCTACACGTGGTGATTGCAGCTGCTCATACTTCCTCTAAACCTGTATGTTGTTGCACAGAAATCTGTATCTCCGCCTGGCCGAGGTCCAGTTACAACCACTTTGCGAACGGCGTGTATCTCCTAGGCACATCACATGCAGAAAGCCAGAAATGACCCCTTCTTCCTCCCTCTAGACCTACTCCTACCCTGTGTTGTCGCCCGCATCACCTAATCATTCCAACCTGGGCATTATCTTCTCTCCTCCTCTTATCAAATCTCAACAGTGGTAACTTCTCAGTGTGTTCGAACTCCCGCCGTCACAGTGTCACAATGTTCAAGCCATCGTCATTTCCCACGTGGATGATTCCTGCCTGGCATTTGTGTGTGTGTCGTCCTGTGCGCCGCATGGACCATAACCTTAATCAAATTCTCAAAAGTATCTGTGATTAAAAAGGACCAGACTCATTTTAGCCTGGTAAGCTGATTGAACCTGTGCAGTGAGCTGATGGTTGGTGTCATTACCAAAGGTCTTGGTGAAGGGACCACTCATTTAGTGCCCACAACTCCACACTCCGTCTCTCGTGGGAATGTAAAGTGGTACAACCATTTTGGGAAGGTTTTGGCAACTTCTTAAATGCTAAACATACACCTAACATGCCATTCCACTGCTAGCTAGTGGAGGTAAAGCATAGGTCTTTTACAAAGACATAAACGGCTTTTCGTAGCACCTTTATTTGTAATAGCCAAAAGCCAGAACTAGTCCACATGTCCATCGAAAGATGAATGGATAAATCAGTTGTGATAGACCCATGCAATGGAATACTACTCAGCAATAAAAATGAACAAACCATTGATACACGTGACAACATGGATGAATCTCAAAATAATTATGCTGAAAGAAGCCAGAAAAAAAAAGAGTAGTACTGTAAGATTACATTTATATAGCATTCTAAAAAATGCAAACTAGTCTATAGTGAGGGAAAGTAGCTCAGTGGTTGCTAGGGGACGGGTTAGTTTAGGAAGAGGCAGGAAGGACAGACTACAGAGAAACATAAGGAAGCTTTTGGGGGTGATGGATATTCTCTTAATTGTGATGGTTTCACAGATGTATACAGTGTCAAAACAAATGGATACTTTGAATACGTGTAGTTTATGTCAATCATACTTAAATAAAGTTCTTTTAAAAGTAGCAGTACAGGTTCATTGTAAAAATTAAAATCCCATTCTTAGTTCCTCAGGGGAAAAGTTCTCAAAGGACCTTATAATTAAGTTATTATAATTATAAGGGCACCTGGGTGGCTCAGTTGTTTAAGTGTCTGCCTTCCGCTCAGATCATGATCCCCGAGTCCTGGGATCAAGCTCCCCATTGGGCTCCCCACCCAGTGGGGAGTCTGCTTCTCTTTCTCCCTTTCCCTGCTCATGTCCTCTCTCTCACTCTCACTCTCTTTCTCAAATAGATAAATAAAATCTTTAAAAAATATATAAGTATACATAGTGTGAATCGTTTGATTCTTTTTGGAGAATATGCTTTTATATATTTTTACTCAGTTGGGATCATATTATATGTATTGTTTTGCAATCTCCTTGTTTTAAAAATGATTTTATTGATTTATTTGGCAGAGACACATCGAGAGAGGGAACACAAGCAGAAGGAGTGGGAGAAGGAGAAGCAGGCCTCCCACTGAGCAGGAAGCCCCATGGGGGGCTCCATCCCAGGATTCCAGGACCATGACCCGACCAGAAGTCAGATGCCCAAAGACTGAGCCACCCACGTGCCACTGCAGTCTCTTTTTAAAAAATATTTTACATAGATTTTCATTGCTGTTAATATTTATAGCTAAGGAATTCTGTGGCAGGAATGCACTAAATTTTTTAACTCATTTCCCTATTGTATGAGGTCAAGTGGTTTCCAAATTTTCCCTGTTAAATAATAAATGTAGACATAGTTTAAATATTAAAAATACAACCAATGTTCTCCATACAGGTTGCACAGTTTTGAACTACCAGCGGTGTATGAGACCATCCTATTCCCTAAATCCTTGCTCACAATAAATGTTAATATTTTGCACTTTTGCCAATCTGAGGGTATAAAATGTTGTTCTTAATTTTCATTTCTAGGATTACTAGTCTAGGTGAGCATCTTTTTGTATATTTATTAGCTATTTGAAATTCTGTTAATTACTTCTTTTTTCCTTTGCCCATTTTCCATTGAATTGTTTTCCTTCTTTCCTTTCCTCCTCTTTTTTTTTTTAAATGTGAAGGAACTCTTTGAAAATGAGAAATCTGCAGACATTTTTTTCTTAAAGATTTTATTTATTTATTTAACAGACAGAGATCACAGGTAGGCAGGCAGGCAGAGAGAGAGGAAGGAAACCAGGCTCCCTGCTGAGCAGGGAGCCCAATGTGGAGCTCAATCCCAGGACCCTGGGATCACGACCTGAGCCAAAGGCAGAGGCTTTATCCCACTGAGCCACCCAGACGCCCCTGCAGACATGTTTTTAAAGTTTCCTTCACCATATCCCTCCTCCTCTTTTTCTTTCCTCTTGAATGAACTATAAGGCAGCAAATTTTCATGTAGAAAGATACTGAACTTCCATTGATTCAACAATACTTATCAAATGCCTACTATGGGTCAAGCATTCTATAGGCTCTTGGAAAACTAGAGTGAACAAAAAAGAACCTCATACAATCTGGTGAGGTTAGGTGTTAAACAATGGTGATCCATAAAATTAAGTGAATTACTACAAATGCACAAAATTCTGACCCTAAGAAGAACACGATGGTTAGTGAATCATCCCTGAAGGTCATATACAAGTGAGCCTTGAAGGGTGAGCCAGCAGAATTATGAGGAGTATCCAGTACAAAGAAACAGCATGTGCCTAAGAGCCTTCCCAGGTCTGGGGGTGGGTTTTGGGCCAATTCCTAAAGCTGCACTTGTTTTAAAGCTGGTTATCAAGGGCGGAGAGGCCAAAGAGAGTGTGGAGGAAGGCTGGACTAGGCATGTGGCATCTAACTGAAATGCAGAGTCCACAGCTACTGATAGAGCCCTGTAAACCACCAATGCCGTTTTCCTCAGTGACTAAAAGGGCACCATGCATCTTCCACACATTTTCCAGGCTCTACCCTCGAAGCAACATATCCTCTACTTGTGTCCTGATACTGCTTTGGCTCTAGACAAAACTGGCTACAGCTATAGTTTGTTCTTCATGCATGGACCTCAGGAAGCATGCACCAGATCCTCCCACCTGCTAAGACTCACATCTGAGGGGGTGGGAAGAACTAAGTGAGCAGGCATTCTAGCTCTCTGCTCCTGCCAAACACAGCGAGTGTTTAACAGGATCACACTCCCTTGCCATATGTTCACAAAGACGTTTATTCACACACAATTTCAAAGGTTTTTTGTGCGTTCTCCTGATCCCTGAAAAATATTATAAATAGATGCATATCCCTCACTTGAAAGGTACTGCAATGCCTGAGGCTTTAAATATTTCCCTGAACAAAAAATAGAAAGGACTGTTTTTCCTCCATTCCCCGGTTTGTCCTTGCTCATTTCTGCAATATTTCCCGTCTTACAGAGCGTTGTAGCTCACAACTGCTCCCCATTCACCAGGTAGACTGTTAAATGTTTTGGGCAAGAAAATCACAACCCAATTCCTAGCAGGAACTTTGGCCTAATAAAACAAAAATACACTTCGTTTTATATAACAGATGGATTCTGAGAATGTTAGATGTAAACTGACCTATGGAAAATTGAATTCCCGTCCACACCTTATATAATAATTTGGGGTTGGATCTATCTAAATTTCTGGCCAATCTTCAGATCTCAGGGGCTCCTAGCCACAGCTTATGACTTGAAAGAAGGCTAAGAAAGACCTTGAGTCATCCGCCGATTTCCAGCATTCCTCCACCAAGCCTGCGATTACCCTGTACTGGTATCCCAGGGCTGCTCTAACAGAGTACACCAAAAAAGGTGGTTTAAAACAACAGAAATTCATTCTCCCACTGTTCTGGAGACTAGAAATCCAAAATCAAGGTGTCAGCAGAGCCATGCTTCCTCTGAGACTATGGATAGAATCTATCCTTTCCTTTCCCTAGGTTCTGCTGATGGCTGTCCATCATTGGCATTCCTTGGCTTGTAGGTGCATTACTCCAATCTCTGCTTCTGTCATTACATGGTGTTTGTATGAGTCAGCTTGGGCTGCCATAACAGGATACCATAAATTGGACAGCTTAAACAACAGAAATTTATTTTCTCACAGCTCTGGAGGCTGGAAGTCTGAGATAAGTACCAGCACGGTCAGGTTCTAGAGAGAGATCTCTTCCTGGTTTGGACTTCTTGCCATGTCCTCACATGGTAGAGAGAGCAAGTTGTGGTATCTCCCTCTCTAATGAGGGTACTAAGCTCATCATGAGGTCCCTACCCTCATAATCTCATCTAAACCTAATTATCTCCCAAAGATTCCATCTCCAGGGGCGCCTGGGTGGCTCAGTGGTTTAAGCCTCTGCCTTCGGCTCAGGTCATGATCTCAGGGTCCTGGGATCGAGCCCCGCATAGGGCTCTCTGCTCAGTGGGGAGCCTGTTTCTCCCTCTCTCTCTGCCTGCCTCTCTGCCTACTTGTGTCCTCTCTCTCTGTCAAATAAAATAAATAAAATACTAAAAGAAAAAAAAGATTCCATCTCCAAATACCAACACATTGGGCACAAATGCATTTTAAGGATGACAGAATTCAGTCAATAGCAATGTTCCCTCTGTGTCTCTCTTCCTCTTCTTATAACTACACCAGCCACATTACGGACCCACCCAAATCCACCACGATCTTGTCCTAACTAATTATATCTACAATGATCCTATTTCCAAATAAGATCACAATGATCCTATCTCCAAATAAGATCCTAATTATATCTACAATGATCCTATTTCCAAATAAGATCCTATTTCCAAAAAAGATCTAAGATATTGGAGGTTAGGACTTCAACATATCTTTTGAAAGGGTACAATTTCCACTACAACAATTCTCATATATGAATTCTCAACTTTGGAGAAGAGAGAAGGTGATAGAGGATGGGTGGAAAATGTTTAGCTGAATCCTTTCAAAACAAACAGACTTCTCTCCTCCCTGAGTGGCCCAAAAGTAGGGACCGTTTCCACTTGGAAGGGATAAGTAGATATCTGAGGCCTGAGTCTAGCCTGAAGGATGTACTTTCCCTAGGAAATCACACTAATTACTACGGCCACCACATATTGCCCTCTAAAGTACCATCTCCACCACTAATACTCTCATAGGAGACTCACATGACTTTTCTTACTTCCACACAACATAGCAGAGACAAAGCCTGAACTTTGGCAGAGCCAGCTGGAATATTTAAGTGATACTTTACTAAAGTTGCCAAAAATAGTATCAGAATATCAGAATTGAAAGAGTAGCATGTGACTCACACATTCAACATGATGCTAGGCTGAATATTCTGAAAAACTAGCTACAAACGCAGTCTTGTTAAAATATAACCAGAACTATTTTATGTGCATGGTTGATCTCCAAAAAAGTAAGATAAATTGGTAATATCTTCCAATAACAGAAACTTAGAACCTTGTGTTTGTGTTTTTAAAAATTCTATATAGCTTAGAGATGGTAAAGTGCACAGATCTTAAGTGTATGATCTGTTGAATTTTTACATATGTATATATAAAACTACATACATATTCCAGTCAGTACCCACCAAAGATAATCATTATTCTGACTTGTATCTCCCTAGATTAGTTTATTCTCTTCTTGATGTCACATAATGAAATCAAATAGTATGCTTGGTTTTAATGATTGGGCAGAAGAATAGGAGGCAAGGCTTTAAAGGGTGGGAAATGGTAAAGCAAAATTGAGACTCCCTGAAGACAAGAGCTTTCCAGACTTCACTCCCA
The DNA here is from genome assembly GCF_922984935.1 of Meles meles. Classification (NCBI taxonomy): domain Eukaryota; kingdom Metazoa; phylum Chordata; class Mammalia; order Carnivora; family Mustelidae; genus Meles; species Meles meles. Next base: position 39,504,744 of record NC_060080.1, on the reverse strand, counting down.
GTAAAAGGACAGACTACGGAGAGAAATCTATCTGCTGACAAAGAGGGTTAAGAAGAAAATATTTGTTTCAGGCCACATATCTGGTGAAAAAATAAAATTAGAAGGCTTTCTTAAGAAACCGTAATTATAAGGCTGCCTTCCTGTGGGTTTAAACAAACAGTACTTCCTTTGTGTTGTAAATCCTAGGCCTAGATATTAAATGAAACTGTTCCTACTTTAATTGGTTAAACTGTTCCTAATTTAAACTTTTGAGAACTTTATGGGGACTTAACTGTTAACTTGTAATTATATAACCTGCTAAATTATCATTCCAAAATGGGGGCAAAATAAAGACATCTTTAGGAGTAAAAATGGTTAAAAACAGACCAAAAAAATCCACAAATGGACAGATCAACACTAAACAAAAATCTAAAGAATGTGCTTTACCAGATAATAGTGTTGATCTTAAAAGGAACGCCTTAGATACAAGAACAAATGATAGCAAATAATTTAGTGAATACTGTGGTCAATCTGAAAAGAGTTGATCGAATAAATGATAATAATGTTGAATTTGGGGAGACTAGAAGTGTAAAACTAAGTCATTCCACAACAATAATATGAAATAAATGGGTGGGAAGTCATTGGAATTAAAATGATCACAGGGGAGTCACACATCTTCCCTTATTTCCCCGTAACAGTGAGATAATGAAAACAAGATATAATTTAATATTCTTTGGGAAGGAGTAAAGATATTGAATAATTTTAAATATTAAGTAAATTTGTTAGAATTTTAAGGATAATCACTAAAATAAAAGCAGTATTTCCAAAATAGTAAAGGAAAAAATGGAATTAAGAATATTAATCTAGGGGCGCCTGGGTAGCTCAGTCAGTTAAGTGGCTGCCTTCGGCTCAAGTTGTGATCCGAGGGTCCTGGAATCAAGACCCATGGCAGGCTCCCTGCTCAGCAGGGAATATGCTTTTCCTCTCCCTCTTACTCTGTCCTTCACTGCACTTGTGTTCTCTCTCACTGTCTTTCTATTGTAAATAAATTAAAAAATCTTGTTTTAAAAAAAGAAGAATGTTAATCTAAATAAGGTAGAGGGATGCCTGGGTGGCTCAGTCAGTTAAGTGTCCTACTTTGGCTCAGGTCATGATCTTGGATTCCTGGGATTGAGCTCCACATCAGGGTTCCTGCTGACTAGGAGGTCTGTTTCTGCCTCTCCCTCCGCCCTTCCTCACACTCATGCATTCTCAGTCTCTCTCTCAGATAATTAAAATCCTTTTAAATAAATAAGGTAGAAAAGGAGACAGAAAAGTTGGGAAAAGTAGGAGGCACAAAAGACAATGATAGAAATAAAGACATATCAGTATTCATAATGAAATGCTCTAAACTCACCATTGAAAAGAGATTCCAGACTAGGTGTTTTTTTTTTACATTTAGGTTTAAGCTACTTAAAAGGGACACAAATGCAACATAAAATTTTTTTTTTAAATGGAAGAAAGACCTACACAAACATATTTATCAGGAAATTATGAACCCAAACAAAGCTATATTATTTTATGGCAAAATAGCTTTTTATATACAAAGAAGTATATAATGTACAAATTTCAATCCACCAGGAAGCTAATCATATAATCTTTAAAAAAAAAAAAAAAAGAGGGGCAGAGGGAGAAGCAGACTCTCCAATGAGCAAGAACCCCAACATGGGGCTCTATCCCAGGATCCTGGGATCATGACCTGAGCTGAAGGTAGTCACCCAACCAACTGAGCCACCCAGGCACCCCAAGAACTGATAATTTCAAAGAGAAATACCTAAACCCACTATCATAGGGGGAAACCTGAATTTTTTTTTCAATTAGTGATAGATCAGGAAGACAAACATTTGATAAAGACAGAGAAGACATAAAAACAAGACATGAATTGGTAATCTAATTGTCATATTTTGTATATAACAGACAGAACAAGTTATCACATATCAAAGGTTTAACAAAATTGACTGTGTACTAGAATATAAGACAAATGAAGAAGCCATCCTGATACACACCCCACTATATGACCACATTTCAACTGGGTTAAAAATCAATAACAAAAAACTAAATTATTTTTGAAATGTGAAAATATATTTCCAAGTAATTCATAAGTCAAAGAATAAATCTTAATGGAAATTGGGGAGCCTGGACTCCTACCACACCTGGTAGTCACAAGACAAACTTTGCTCTCCCCAGTGGGATGGTGTTAGAGGAGACCTAATAGAGACTCAAGACTTTCACCATCACCCTGTGATACTGAGATGACCCTCACCATAGTGTCAGTGGAGAATTGGAACTCTCATCTCTACTTAGCATTTAGGAGGAATGCTTTTCAGGGTCCCTGGCTGGCTCAGATGGAAGAGTATATGACTTTTGATCTCAGGCTCTTGAGTTCAAGACCAATGTGGGGTATAGAGATTACTTAAATAAATAAAAAAATTTTAAAAAACTAAAAAAAAACCACAAAACTTATGTCTCACTGAAGGCTAAGTAGGGAACTTGGACTTCTACCTTCACTTGTAGGTAATGAGGTGGTGCTTCCACTTTTCCTACCAAAACAACTGCAGAAAAGAACAGCAGAATCAGGTTTAAATAAGATGCAGTATCTCAGAACATAATGGGAAATGTCCAGGTTTCAAGTGAAAATCACTCATCATACCCAGAATCAGGATGATCTCAAACTAAATGAAAAAATAAAATTAATATATGCTTTACTAAGTTGAACAGTGTCTCCAAAAATTCATGTCCCCTGGAAACTTTGAGTTTTACCTTATTTGAAAATAGGGTCTTAAAAAAATAGGGTCTTTGCACATAAATTGAGTAAAGATTAGATGGGATTAAGTTGGGTCTTAAATACAATAAAACTGATGTCCTTTAAGAAGAGAGAAATTTGGACACAGGCACATAGTAGAGAAAACCATGTGGAGACAGAGGCGGGAGTGGGTATCTGTAAGTCAAGAAACACCGAAGATTGAACTATCAAAAGCTAGAGGAAGCAAAAGCTCGAAGAGGCAAGTTCTTCAGAGAAAGTATGGCTCTGCCAAAAACCTGAATTTCAGCCTTGATTTCACTTTATTTTCTAGCGTGAAGAAATATGAGAGAATAAATGTCTGTTGTTTTAAGTCACGTAGTTTGTGGTCATTTGTTGCAGCAGCCCCAATAAACTTAATATAGATGCTAAGAATGAGATAACAAAAATGTTCAAATTAGTTAATAAAGATTTATAAATTCCATGATTTTTAAAATGCTTCAACAAGTGACTTAAAACATGACTGAAACAAATAAAAAAAAATCTCAGGAAAAAAGGAACACACAAAGAAGAACCAAAGGGAAATTTTAGAATTAAAAAACACAATAACCAAAATTTAAAAAGTTCATTTGGTAGGCTCAACAGCACAATGGAGAAGACAGAAGAAAGAATCAGTGAAATGGAAAATAGAACAATAAGACAGTACCCAATCTGAATGACAGAAAATAGATGGAAGAAGAATGAATAGTACCTCAGAGACCTGTGGGACTGTAACAAAAGCTATAGCATTTATGTCATCAGATTCATGGAAGAAAAGAAATATATCAGGACTGAAAAAGTACTTAAAGAGATAATGGCCAAGGAAAAGAAAAGAAATAATTACTGAAAACCCCAAATTGGCAAGGAACATAAACCTGCAGATTTGAGGGACTGAGCAAACCTCAAAAAAAGATACAGTTAGAGAAATACACCTCAAGATGAATGGTAGATTCAACTTTTGAGAACTAAAAACATCTCAAAAGCAGCCAAAGAAAAATGGCATCTTACCTATATGGGATGAACAATTCAAATGACAGTGGATCTCTTATCAAACCACGGGAGACAGAGGGAAGTAGCACAATATTTTTCAAGTACTAAAAGAAAAGAATTGTCACAATCTTATATCCCAAGATAATATTCTTCAGAATGAAGGGGAAATGAAGACATTTTCAGTTGAAAAAAAACTAAGAGAATGTGTCCCCAGAAAACTACCTTAAAAGAAAAGATAGTTTCTTTTTGTTTTTTTTTTAAGATTTTACTTATTTATTTGAGAGAGAGAAAAAAAAAAAGAGAGCAAGTGAGTACATGAGGTGGGGGCAGAGGGAGAGGGAGAAGTAGACTCCCCTGCAAAGCAGGGAGCCTGGTGTGGGGTTGGACACAGGACTTGATCCCAGCACCCTGAGATCATGACCAGAGCTGAAGACAGATGCTTAACTGACTGAGCCACTCAGGTGCCTCAAGAAAAGATATTTTCTAAACAGAAATAAAACAATAAAAGAAGGAATCTAAGAACATTAGGGAGCAAAAAAGAACAGACTAGGCAAAAATATGGATTGAATACAATGGGCTTTTGCTCTCCTTTTGAGTTTTCTAAACTGTGTTCAATGATTGAAGCACAAATTATAATATTGCCTAATGTGATTCTAAATATGGGTAGAGGAAATACTTAAGATAATTATATTATAAATGGGGGAAGGAAAAGAGATCTAAAAAGAAATAAAGTGTTTTTTAAAAAAGATTTTATTTTTTATTTGATAGTGAGAAAGAGAGAGAGAGCACACACACAAGTAGGGGGAGAAGCAGGCAGAGGGAGAAGCAGGCCTCCTGCTGAACAGGGAGCCTGATGCTGGGCTCAATTTCAGGACCCTGAGATCATGACCTGAACCGAAGGCAGACACTTAACTGACTGAGTCACCCAGGTGCCCTGAGAAATAAGGTTTTTATACTTCACTTGAACTGGTAAAATGGTGACACTGGTAGGCTGTGATAAGTTATGTACATATAATGTAATACCTAGAAAAACTATACAAAGAAGTACACTAAAAATACCATAGAGAGGGACCTGGGTGGCTCAGTGGGTTAAGCCTCTGCCTTCAGCTCAGGTCATGATCTCAGGGTCCTGGGACTGAGTCCCGCATCAGGCTCGGCTCTCTGCTCAGCAGGGAGCCTGCTTCCTCCTCTTTCTCTCTCTGCCTGCCTCTCTGCCTACTTGTGATCTCTCTCTGTCAAATAAATAACTAAAATCTTAAAAAAAAAAAATACCATAGAGATATTGTCCTTCAGGGAAATGAACATCAGGGTAGCTACACAGTGAGATGATTTCAAACACACTTGAATGGCTATAATTAAAAAAAAAAACAGACAAAGTGTTACTGAGGATACAAAGAACTGGATCTTTCATATGCTGACAGTGGGAATGTAAAATGATGCAGTTTGGCAGTTCCACAACAAGTTAAGTATGATACCATATGATTTAGCCATTCTACTATAGAAACATACATATCAAAATGAAGATGTATGTCCACATAAGAACTTGTACACAGATATATATAGCAGCATTGTTCATAATAGTCAAAAAGTAGAATTAACCCAAATTTCCATCAACTGGCAAATGGATACACAAAATATATTATCCATGTAATCAAATATTATTTGGTCATAAAAAAGGAATGAAATACTGATTCAGGCTACAATGTGGATGAAAAATTGAAAACACTATACCAAATCCAAGGGACACATAATTTTGCATAGAATAAGCAAATCCATAGTGAGAGAACACAGATCAGTGGTTTCCAGGAGATGGGAAAAATGCAGAATGGAAATTGATTGCTAATAGGAATGGGCATTTTTTTGAGTGATGAAAGTGTTCTGGAATTATATAGTGGTGGTAGTTGCACAGCTTTGTGAATGTAATAAAAGTTACTGAATTGTACATATGGAGATGAAAAGTACAACATAGAAAGTAGAGTGAATAATATTGTAATAATGTATGGTGACAAATGGTAACTATGCTTATTGTGGTGAGCATTAAGTACTGTGAAGATTTTTAAATGAATGAATCATGTACTATGTGAATTCCATTCCAGTAAAGCAGTTTAAAAAATCCAGTATAGATATATCAAAATGGAAGTCTAAAAATAATGTTCAAGTAATCCATAGGAAGAGAGGAAAAGAAAACAGAGAGAACAAACAAAATAAAATAAAAACAATCAGACTTAGTCTGAGCATATCGAGAATTATATTAAATGTCATGGTCTAAATACAATTAAAAGAGATTGATAGAAAGGATTAAAAAATACAACTATATGTCAGTACAATAAACTCACTTTAAATAAAATGATATAGGCAGAATGAAAATAAAAGAATGGCAAAGTTATTTCATGCAAACATTAATCAAAAGAAAGCAAGAGTGGCTAAATTATCAGATAATTTACACTTAAGATCAAATAAATTCACCAGAAACAAAGATGTACACTATAGCATGATGAAAGTGTCAATCCACCAAGAAGACATGGCAATCCCAAATGTGTACACACCAACAACAGAAGTGAAAAAAATGGGAAATAAAAATTGATAGAACAGAAATAAAGAAACAGACAAATGCACAAATAGAGTTTGAGATTTCAATACCACTGTCTCAACAACTGATAGAACAACTAAGAAAATCAACAAGGACCTCATGATGAAGAACATCATCAACCAACTGGATAGGATCTACATGGCATATATAGAACACTCTACACACAACAGAATGCATACTCTTTTCAAGTGCCTACAGAACACATATCAAGGGAGACAATATCATGGGCCATAAAATAAATCTCAAGAAATTTAAAGTAGGTTAAATCATACCAGGTATGTTCTCTAGCAACAGTGGGATCGAACTAGAAATCAATAAAAGAAAAATCCTCCAAACACATTGAAACTAAACAACACACTTCTAAATAATTAATAGAACAAGGAGAAAGTTTCAAGAGAAATTTAAAAATGCATTTGAACAGAATGAAAATGAAAATACAACATATTGGGGTGCCTGGGTGGCTCAGTCATTAAGAGTCTACCTTCAGCTCAGGTCATGACCTCCAGGTCCTAGGATCAAATCCCACATTGTGCTCCCATCTCAGTGAGGAGTCTGTGTCTCCCTCCTCTTCTGCCTCTCCCCCTGCTTGTGTTCTTTCTGTCTCTCACTCTCTCTCAAATGAACAAATAAAATCTTTAATAAAAGAAAAGGAAATACAACATATCAATGTTTGTGAGACACAGCTAAATCATTATTGAAAGGAAAATTTATTGCATTAAATGTACCATTAGAAAAGAAGAAAAGTTTTAGATCAATAATCTAAGTTTCCACATTGAGAATATAAAAAAAGAAGAGCTAAGTAAACCTAAAGCAGAAGGAGGGACAAAATAAAAAGCAGAAATCAATGAAATTGAAAATAGAAAAGCAATAGAGGAAATTAATGAAACAGAGCTGGTTTTTGAAAATACAAACAAAATTGACAGGCTTCTAGAAAAAAAGACATAAAAATAAAAAGAGAGAGAACACAAATGACCAATATCAGGAATGAAGTAGAATATCAATACAGGACTTACAGATACCAAAGAGCTACTAAGGGATGAAATGGACCAATTTCCAGAAAAACAAATGTTACCACAACTCACCTAACATGAAATGGATAATATGATAGATAGTATTGAAGGTAGAATGATGGATAATATTCAATTAAGGAAACTGAATCATAATTTTAAAACAATTACCAAATAAATACAAAAAATCTTTATACAAGGATTTTTCCCCAAAAAGATATTTCTGGGCTCAGATGGATAAATTGGAGAATTCTATTGAATGTTTAAAGAATAATTAGTGCAGAGATTGATGCATAAATATAGAGAGTAAACTGTTGGTTGCCAAGGGTGGCAAAATGAGTGAAAGGGAATGGGAGGTTCAGGCTTCCAGTTGTAGAATGAATAATTCATGAGGATGAAAGGTACAGCATAGGGAATATAGTTAGTGGTACTGTAATAGTGGTGTAAGGTGACAGATGGTAGCTACACTTGTGGTGAGCATAAGATGATGAATAGAGTTGTGGAATCACTATGTTGTATGCCTGAAACTAATGTAAACATTGGTTGTCAACTATACTTCAATTTAAAAAAGGAAACAAGAAAAAAAGAAAAAACAATTAACACCAACTATACAAAGCCTCTCCCCAAAAAATAGAAGAGGAGCAAATGTCTCAGTTCATTAATGCAGGTAGTATTATCCTCATACCAAAACCAGACTAAAAAAAAAAAAAAAAGTATAAAATAGGAAACTAGTGATCAATATCTCTTATGAATATAAACACAAAAACTCTTAACAAAATACAGCAAAGATAATTCAGTAATATATAAGAAGATTAAACACCATGACTGAGGGGTTTATTCCAAAGATGGGGGGGCTGGTTCAGTATTTGAAAATTAATCAGTATAATCCACCATAACAGGCTAAAGAAGAAAAAAATCACAGGACTGTATCACTCAATGCAGAAAAAAAATTTGACAAAGTTCAATATCCATTTGTGACTAAATAAATAAATAAACTTTCAAAAAATAGTAACAGGGGAAGTTCTTCAACTTGATAAAAATCATTTACAAAAACCCCTGCAGCTAACATTAAATTTATTTTTAAAAAGGTTTTATTAATTTATTTGAGAGAGAGACAGAGTGCATGAGCAGGGGGAGGGGCAGAGAGAGCCGGACAAGCAGACTCCTGGCTGAGCATAGAACTTGGCATGGGGCTTGAGCCCAGGAGCCTGAGATCATGACCTGAGCGGAAGTCAGATGCTTAACCAGTGAGCCACCCAGGCGTCCTACTAACATTAAATTTAATGGTGAAAGATTGAATACTTTCCCCTAAGACTGTGATATCCACTTTCACCACTCTTATTCAATTTAGTGCTGAAAGTTTTAACCACTGCAATAAGATAAGAAAAACAAATAAGAGACATACAAATCAGAAAGGGAGAAATTAAACTGTTATTTACAGATGACATAATTGCTTATGTAGAAATTTCAAGAAATCTACCAAAAACCTCTAAAGAACTAAATGAGATCTCAGTATGGTCACAGAATAAAAGACAAATATGTACAAAAAATATTTTACATGATATTTCTATATACTAGTGATGAACATACAGACAACAAAATTAAAAATACAATGCCCTTTACAATCACTCAAAGAATGAAATACTTAGGTTTAAATCTAACAAAACATGTATAGGACTTGCAAGCTGAAAATTAGATAACAATGACAGAATCATGAAAGAATCAAAGATCTAAATAAAATGGAGATGCATACAATGTTCACAGATTGGAAACACAATGTGGTAAAGATATCAGTGCTCTCCACATAAATATACAGGTTTAACACAATTCTTGCCCTGAAAAAAGCTAACTACAAAAACACATTCTTTCTGTACACAATCAACAATTAAAGAATAAAATTTGTTGGCCCTAGCAACTTCTTACTAGGTATGTCTCCCGGGGCAAGGGAAACAAAAGCAAAACTAAACTGTTGGGATTACGTTAAAAAAAAAAAAATTCTGCACAGAAAGGAAACAATCAACAAAACTAAAAGGCAACCTACAGAATGGGAGAAGATATTTTGAAATGATATGTCTGATAAAGGGTTAGTATTCAAAGTATATAACCTTATAAAACTCAACACCTAAAAAGTAAATAATCCAATTGAAAAATGGGCAAAAGACATGAATAGGCATTTTTCCAAAGAAGACATACAGATGGCCAACAGAAACATGAAAATATGCTCAACATCACTCATTATCAGGAAAATACAAATCAAAACTGTAATCAGGTATCACCTCACACCTGTTAGAAGGGCTAATGTCAACAACACAAGAAGCAGCAGGGGTTGGTGAAGATGTGAAGAAAGGAGAACCCTCCTGCATGGTTGGTGGGAAGGCAAACTGGTGCAGCCATTCTGGAAAACAAGGTGGAGTTGCCTTGAAAAGTTAAAAACAGAACTACCTTACAATCCAGTAATTGCACTACTAGGTATTTACCCAAAGAACACAAAAATACTAATTCAAAGGGATACATGCACCCCAATGTTTATAGCAGCATTATCTACACTAGTCAAATTGTGGAAAGAGCCTAACTGTCCACTGACTGATGAATGAATAAAGATGTGGCATGTAAATACAATGGAGTATTACTCAACAATCAAAAAAAAAAAAAAAAAAAAGAAACCTTGCCATTGACAATGACGTGGGTTGGAGCAAGAGAGTATTATGTTAAATGAAGTAAGTCACTCAGGGAAAGACAAATACCATATGATTTCACTCACATGTGGAACTTAAGAAAAACAAATGAGTGTAGGGGAAAAAATAGAGAGAGGCAAACCAGCTCTTAACTATAGAGAACACACTAAGGGTTACCAGAGGGGAGGTCAGTGGGGACATGTGTTAAATAGGTGATGGGGATTAAGGAGTGCACTTGTGATGTTGTAAGCACCAGGTGTTGTATGCGTTGAATCACTAAATTGTACATCTGAAACTCATATACTATATGTTAACTAACTGGACTTTAAATAAAAACTTAAAAAAATTTATAAAACACTATTATTTACAATGTCACAAAAAGTCAATCAAGTAAGAATAAATTGAATGAAAATATACAAGACCCCTTTATAGACAACTACAAAACACTGCTGATATAAATAAAAGAATATCTAAATAAATGGAGATATATGCCATATTCATGAAATGGAACTCAGTATTGTAAAGACATCAATTCACCACCGAAGTGACCTATAGACTTAATGTAATCCCAAAACCTAGAAGGGTTTGCTGCAGTGAATTTTGATAAGCTAATTTGAAAAGTTTATGTGTAAATGCAAAATACTAACATTGGAAGATTTATGCTACCTGATATCAACAGTATTATAAAATTCTAATAACTAATGGTGTGAAGTGTTGGTGTAAAATTATTATAGAGATTAATTATTATAGAGATTAATGGAACAGAATAGAGAACCCAGTAGCAGAACCTGGTTTATAACAAACACCACCACAATTCATCAAGGAAAATTATATTCTTTCCATTGAATTCCACAAGGTCAATTTAGATCTCCATAAGAAAAAAAAAAAGATCTTTGGTCCCTACCTCACACCAAATTCATTTCAGATGGAGCCATAGACTAAAGTATGACAGGTAAAAAAGTAAAGCTGCTAGAACAAAACATAGGAAAATACCTTCATGACCTTGGGGTAAGCAAAGATGACTTAAACAGAATACAAATTTTAAACAGCTATAAAACAATCATTAAATTGGATTTTTTAACATTAAGAACTTTTATTCATCAAAAGATGAGGGTGAAAAGGGAAGCCAAAAACTGCTTAATATTTTCAAAATAAAACACTCATATCTAGCATATATAAAGGACACTTACATATTAAAAACAATAGACACATCCCAATTTTTTAATGAGCAAAATACTTGAATAGACACTTCGTAAGAGAATCTTCAAATTGTTATTGAGATTATGAAAAGATGATCTACTTCATGATTCATCAGAGAGATAAAATTAAAACCATAATTAAATACTACTACATCCCCATGAGAATGGTTAACATTAAAGCACAGATAATGTCAAGTGCTGGAAAAAACGTGGGGACTCATATACTGCTAGTTAAAGTATACGTTGGTATATCTAGTTTGGAAAATTCTTTAGCGGTAGCTACTAAAGCTACATATATATTAACTTTATGATATATCAATTCCATAATTTATTATATACTCAACGTAAGAGTTTGTCCATTAAAAGACATGTATAATATTCAAAGCTTCTTTATTAATAATGGCAAAAACTGGAAATAAATGTCCAAATTGTGATATATTCATATAATAATATACTAATTAATACAGCAATACAAAAAAAGAACTGTAAACATAACATCATAGTTGAATCTCAGTGGAATTGCTCACTGTACATTTCTTGGACTTGAATTCTGTATAAAGTAGTCAAGAAATTGCCCTGTGCAGAGAGCTGAGTAATCAGGGGCTTTACCTGTCAGTTTCTCGCCTCTCAGCAATCTCAGCCTCATATTCCCTGTTGTCCACTGCCCCAAAACAATTGCTCATGTATTTTTGTCTGGATTTATAGTTATGGTAAGAAGACCAGTGCAGTACTAGTTACTGCATCATGGTCAGGAGTAGAAATCCTGAATTATTTTAAGAAGTAGTAGGAACTGCATCTAGGAAAAATGGTTGAAAGAGGAACACTGACTAGGTAACTGCAGGAGACTTTACGCATGCTGGAACTATAGACATAGTATATTTAGGTGAAAAGATGATCAGCAAATTTTGGATATGTTGTGACTGGGTTGCTGTCATAGTTAAAGGTTAATCTGCTATCACAGAAAGGCCTCAAAATGCAATGACTTAAATTCAATGGAAGTTTGTTTTGTGAAAGATTCTAGTAATCTCCATAGCCAGGTAGCTCTGTTTGAGGTCATTCAGGAACCCAGGCTGGTAAGGCATCTCTGTGTACTTATCTCACCTAACTTCCAAGGTTGCATCAGTCATCACCATATCTGGCAGGTTAGAAGTAGAGAAGAGAAAGTGCTAACACATATACCCAATGTTTTAAGTCAAGATCCAAAAGTGGCGTCTATCACTTTTGCTTATATTGTACTGCTAAGAATTAGTCACACTGGTCACACCTAGGTATAATGTGAGCTGAGATATATAGTTGATAGCTAGGAATTTATTCAGCTAAAATTCTAGTATAATGGAAGAATGGGAGAATGGATAGCAGGGAGGGGGAGAACAACAATCAGCAAGTCTGGCATGAATGAGTATGGGTCATCCAAGTGAAATGCCCAGCAGATAGTTCCATACAGGGACCTGGTATGGAATAGAGTGGTCTGAACCAGAGATGTGGATTCTGAAGCCATCAGCATATAAGTAGGAGTCAAGGACATGAATATTAATGAAATCCCCCAAATGAATTGAGAACTGGAACAGAGCTCTAGAGGAACAATGACTCTGATGGAGCAAGGGAGGACCATCCCAGGAAGGAAATTTTTTTTTTGACAGAGATCACAAGTAGGCAGAGAGGCAGGCAGAGAGAGAGGGGGAAGCAGGCTCCTTGCTGAGCAGAGAGCCTGACGCGGGCCTTGATCCCAGGACCCTGAGATCATGACCCGAGCTGAAGGCAGAGGCTTTAACCCACTGAGCCACCCAGGCACCCCGGAAGGAAATTATTTTTAAAAAGGATCTAAGAAGTAGGAGGAAAATCAGGTAGAGTAGTACCAGAGAAGCCTGAGGGAAAGGAATTTCAAGGAGGGAGTGGTGAATAAAGTCACTATATGCAGAAAGCACAGGTATTGTAAGTACAAAAATGCATTAATCAGATTTAATTGTTAATTCAACTGGGGCTGTGTGGGTGGCTCAGACTAAGTTCCAGACTCCTGATTTCTGCTCAGGCCGTGATCTGAGTTGTGGGATTGAGCCCGTCCTGGGGCTTCATGCTCAGCATGGAATTTGCTTGTTCCTCTCCCTTCCTCTACCCTCCTACCCCCCACTGCTCTTTCTCATGCTCTCTCTCTCTCTCTCAAATAAATAAACAAAGTCTTTTAAAAAATTCAATTGGGATTAATCCAAATATATATGAATAATAAACAAATGAATATTGAATAAAGAAATAAAGGCCTAAAGGGTTAATAATGAAAACAAAAGGAGAGATAAGGGCAATGTAAGACAGAGAATTTTATAGCAGATAATTGCTGAAATGTGATTGGCCATGAGTTGAGACTTGTTGAAATTAAATACATGGGAATTCATTATATGAATCTCTCCACGTTTGTATGTGATTTAAAAAAAAATTTTTTTAGTAGGCTCCACACCTTGCATGGAGCCCAGCACGGGACTTGAACTCACAACCCCAAGATCCAGATCTGAGTTAAGACCAAGAGTTGGATGCCTAACGAACTGAGCCACCTAGGCACCCCTGTGATTAAAATTTTCTGAGGAAAAAAAACAGTTTAGGGGTGTCTGGGTGGCTCAGTCGGTTAAGCGTCTGCCTTTGGCTTAGGTCATGATCTCAGGGTCCTGGGATGGTGTCCTGCAACCCTGCTCAGTGGGGACCTTGCTTCTCTCTCTCCTCCTGCCCCTCCTCCCTGCTCAAGCAACTCACTCTCTCTCAAATAAACAAATAAAATCTTAAAAAATAAACAAACAAAAACCCCCAAAAAACCAACATTAAAAAAAAAAAATCCCCTCCTTCTTCCCAAAAGGAAAGCCACAGACTGAGAGAAAATACCTGCAATGCATATATTTGACAAAGAACATATATCCAGAATATATGAGGAACTCCTATAGTTTTAACAAAAAAAGACCAACAGCAACCCAATAGAAAAATGGGCAAAGGATTTCAAAAAAGAGGTGATTCAAATGACCAGTAAACATAGGACAAGGCTCTCAGCCTCATTAGTTGTTGGGAAAATGCAAATTAAAACCACAAAGAAATATCTCTATATACCCACCAGAATTTCAGTAATGAAAAAAATTACATCAAATCCATACACCTACTTTAGAAAACTGCCAGTATCTACCAAAACTGAACATAGGCATACTAACTCAGAAATTCTATCCCAGGGACGCCTGGGTGGTAGAGTCACTTAAGTGTCTGCCTTCAGCTCAGGTCATGATTCCAGGGTCTTGGCATTGAGTCCTGCATCGGGCTCCCTGCTCAGCAGAGAGCCTGCTTCTCGCTCTCCCTCTGCCTTCTGCTCCCCCTGCTTGTGCTCACTCTTTCTCTCTCTCAAATAAATAAATAAATGAATAACATTAAAAAAAAAAGAAATTCTATCTTCAACAAAAATGTGAACCAAAGTCACATACAAGAATGTTCATAGCAGTACTATTTGCAATGGTCAGAAAATGGAAATAAGTTAGATGTCTATTATGATAGAAAGGATAAACTGTGGTACGATCGGATGATAGAACACGACACAGTAATGAAATGAACGAAGTACTGCTCTATATAAGACATGAACCTCATAAGTACAATTTTAAATGAAAGAAACTATATGCAAAATACAACATACTGTAGGATTCCATTTACATAACATACAAGAATAAGCAAAACTACCCCAGGATTTAAGAAGTTTTCATAGAGATTAAATTTGGGAAGATATGTGGAAGTTCTAAGAAGGAGGGGACCAAGGAAGTTTTCTGGGATGTGACTGTTGCTGTTTCTTGATCTGGGTGATGGGTTATGTGAGTGTTAAGTTTGTGAGAAATTAATAACCTCACATTTAATATTTATATTCTTTTATGGAGATGTATGGCATTTCAGTAAAATCTTCAACTAAATAGAAAATAGAAAGTATTTTCCTTGGATGACTGGAAGTGGTTAAAGAAGGAATAGATGGTTGAAGGTACCATCCATTTGTTCCATCCTTCTCTTGTCCTACTTCTCCCCTTTTTAGCTGATCAGTAATGTTATGAGGCATGAAAAGTCTTTTCTGGTTCCTACCTATGGTTCACCAAATAGGAATATTATTTCAGAAAACACTAGTCCTGCACTCAGACTATGTACTAATTCTCAGATAAACAAGCTTCCTACAGCTGTCACCACATTCTTCTGGACCAAGAACTCCAAGCCATTTGAATAAACTCTAGGTCTCTGTTACAGATTCTAAATACAATGTATGTATTTTCCCAGAATGGGTTAATTACATATATTCCTCCTTAGCATTAAGAGAACATAACTGAATGAATTTCTGTAGTCTTTTTTAGCTGTCAGAAAAATCTGAAATGAAGGGTCCTTTCCCCAATTTCTATATAATCCAGTCTGGTGCATATCATGTTGTAAACTGTCTTTTACCTCTCAACCTTTCCACAGTCATGAAATTACAGCAGTCTGTGTAGATCTGCTCTGGTTCAGTAACAGCAGAGAATATGCTCGGCGGAAGTAGAAGAAAGCTGATCTCATGTCGCCTTTTCCCTGTTTTGGAGATAATTCAGGGTAACCAGATGAGTTGGTCGCTGGACTCATGAGGTTGGGCTTTAATACCTTACAGTTCACAGGTTTCTCTCTAAATAAAAATCCTGGTTAAATATGTGCCATTTTGATGAATAGATGTAGATATCATAATATATTTCAGAGTGAGGTTATATTAGAACTAGGTTTTTTTTTTTTTTAAACAGATTTCATTCTCCTTCCCATGGTGACATGGGACGTATCCAAATCTGAGCATTCAGCACCTGTTACGGCTATATTGCCAGGTAACTGCATGCTTTTCTGTGGATCCTGGCAGGGACTTTTATAGATTTTTGCAAATGTAGCATGCCTTTTGTTAGATGACGAGTGTGCCAATCTGTTCTTGACAGGGACATTCACAACCTAAACTAAGGTAGAAGATTGGACAAAACAGCTTTTACATTTGCTTCTGACACTCAGATTCTATTATTTTAAACAGGAAAACGTTAAGAATGACACTCTTCTGGGGCACCTGGGTGGCTCAGTCGGTTGAGCAGCTGCCTTCAGCTCAGGTCATGTTCCCAGGATCCTGGGATTGAGTCCTGCATCAGGCTCCTTGCTCAGAGGACAGCCTGCTTCTCCCTCTCCCTCTGCCTGCTGCTCTGCCTACTTGTGCGCTCTCTCTCTGTCAAATAAATAAAATCTTTAAAAAAAAAGAAAAAAGAATGACACTCTTATTTTTCCTTCTCATCAGACAAGTTAAAGTGCTTTTAAAGCAAAGCAATATACATCATTTGGTCACAGTCCACCATGTTCAATACTAACAAATAATTTGAACAATATTGTTTTAAAAGCCCAAAATATTTCTGTGTTTGGCAAGAAGGGTCTCTTACCCAAGCCTCTGGCAACAAAGCTGGGAGTCAGCTTGAGGCATTTTGTTCCAGAAACCTACTGTTTTAGCCACTTGACTCAGGAATTAAGTAAAATTAAATGGGGAACATTTAAATAATAAAAACAAAAGCGGCCCTGAAGATACCAGAATTCTAACTTCTGTTTTACTGGTCTGAAATCCAACTACTTTGTTTTTGTGCAAGGACTTCATAAAACCCCAAGTAAGTTACCCATGTGGAAATATGTCACCAGACCCCGCTTCATCAACAAATAGACGATGGTCTCAAAGTACATTCCCAAATGAGAAGAGCTCATAGAATTTTACCAACAGTAATGACAGTGACTAGATAAATAATATACATGAACATCATCTTTCTACTCTACAACTGGGGGCATGTTATGGATATTTGGTGAAACTGTCCCACCCATCTTCCTAAATGGGTTTTCCAGGAAACAGAAACTCCACTTTGTTGAAACGTTTTAAAGTTTCAAAGCATTTTAAAGGGGAACCTGGGTGGCTCAGTGGGTTAAAGCCTCTGCCTTCGGCTCAGGTCATGATCCCAGCGTCCTGGGATCGAGCCCCACATCGGGCTCTCTGCTCAGCAGGGAACCTGCTTCTCATCTCTGCCTGCCTCTCTGCCTACTTGTGATCTTTGTCAAATAAATAAACAAAATCTTTAAAAAATTAAAATTTAATAGTTCTGAAACTATTTTGAATATAATAAAATGAATTTTCCTTACTTCTTCTGCAAATGGTACTGGTAAAATGTTTTTCTGGACGAACACAGAATCATTGTCAGTGAGATAGTGAAATTCAGGAAACTGACACTGTACTTACTGGCCACAAACTACTGTTTTGTTTTTGGGTCTTTTTTTTTTCTTTCTTAATACGTTTAACCTCTAACTGTCAAACTCTTGTAACTATGACTTCTTTGCCTGCCCTGCCTCTAATAGGCTCCACCTTCTACTTCAAAGTCTCTATCTGTCAGCATCTACACTGTGTCTACACTGGTCAGCACACTGCCTTCCAAAATCTCTATCTCTGTAGCTTCTGTTCTATAGATCGGGAAACTAAATCACCAAACTCATTCAAGTTCTGTGTAAAGTAAGAATAAGTTCTGAGTAAGCATCTGTGTAACTCTTCATTCCTTCAGTAGGTGCCTATAAGAAAACACTAAGTGTCCATCAATGGGTATATGGCTAAAAATATGGCACCGTATTTGTACGGTATATACACCAGATATATATAATGGAATTTTATTCAGCTACAAGAAACAAGGAAATCTTGCCATTAGTGACAACATGGTGGTTCTTGAAGGCATGAAGATTAATTAAATAAGTCAGACAAAGACAAAAACTATACAATATCACTTACATGTGTTTTCAACAAAAAAGGGGAAAAAAAGAACAAAAAGGTCAAACTCATAGAAACAGAAAGTAGAATGGTGGTTATCAGGGACTGGAGGGTGGGGGAAATGGGGAGATGCTTGTCAAAGAGTACAGACTGGGGCACCTGGGCGGCTCAGTTGCGTAAGCATCTGCCTTTGGCTCAGGTCATGATCCCAGGGTCCTACAATCGAGCCCTACATCAGGCTCTCTGCTCCACAGAGAATCTGCTTCTCCCTCTGCCTGCCACTCCCCTTGCTTGTGTTCTCTCTCTCTCTCTTTCTCCCTCTCTCTCTGTCAAATAAATAAATAAAATCTTAAAACAAAACAAAACAAAGCAGAGCACAAACTTCCAGTTAGCAGATGTGTAAGTTTTGGGGCTCTAACACACAGCATCGTGATTATAGTTAAAAATATTGCATTTATTCACTTGGAAGTTGCTAAGAAAGTGGATCTTAAATGTTACTAGAAATAATTATGTGATGTGATGGAGGCATTAACTAATGATACCATGGGCATTAAACTGCAATATATTTATCTATCAAGTCAACACGTTGTACACCTTAAACTTACACAATGCAACTTTTAGTCCATCATCACATAAACTAAGAGAACTTAACAGTAACAAGTATGCAATTTAGCATCAGCGTAAAGGATAAAGTAAATTTGACAAAAGACTGTTCCTATTGTCTTTTCCACAGAAGCACTTATTTCTAAGTGAAACAATGGTAGAAAGAGCCTTGAACAAGATAAAATTTTACCCAGAGGTTTTAAAGAAGCCACCACAGCTTTGACTGGCTGATGTCATCTTTTTTTTTTTTAATATTTTATTTATTTATTTGACAGAGAGAGAGGTCACAACTAGGCAGAGAGGCAGGCAGAGAGAGAGGAGGAAGCAGGCTCCCCACGGAGCAGAGAGCCCGATGTGGGGCTCGATCCCAGGACCCTGAGACCATGACCTGAGCTGAAGGCAGAGGCCTAAACCACTGAGCCACCCAGGTGCCCCTGGCTGATGTCATCTTTTAAAAACACACACACACACGCATGCACACACACACACACACACACACACACACACACACACACACACACTGTTGCCCCCACCACTCCTTCTCAAACTCTGTTTTCACTGGACCGGTATACTTAAATTTTGGCAATAAGAACCAGAATAGAATGATTAAAACACAGATGATTCAAAATGTCATTTTAACAATAAAATTTCCATTCTTTCTTCTCTAAATTTTATTTTTAAAGATTTTGTTTATTTATTTGACAGAAAGAGACACAGCAAGAGAGGGAACACAAGCAGGGGGCGTGGGAGAGGAAGAAGCAGGCTCCCCACTGGGCAAGGAGCCTGACATGGGACTCAATCTCAGGACCTTGGGATCATGACCCAATCCAAGGCAGATGCTTAACAACTGAGCCACTCAGGTGCTCTCTTCTTTAAATTTTAACCAAATCCAGTAGCAAAAAGGACCCAACACTTCACCTCTGCTACCTTTTGTCCCTTGGATAGTTTTTAAAGTAATAATAAAATGGCCAAGGGGAAAAATGTGGGAGCAAGGAGAAAAAGCACATACATAATCTTCAGGCTCCCAAATAATCTAGAGAGGAAAAGAAGTATGGGACTACAAAAAGAAAAAAAGAAGAAAAAAATTAAATTTTTTGTCTTGGAGCAGGCCATAAATACTGATGTTTTTGTCAGTACTAATAAAAATATAATTTCTTTTATCTTTTCTACCTACACTAGAAGGGTGATAGCCTGGGTGGCTCAGTGGGTTGTGCCTCTGCCTTCAGCTCCGGCCATGATCTTGGGGTCCTGGGATAGAGTTCCACGTCGGGCTCTCCGCTCGGCGGGGAGCCTGCTTCCCCTCCCTCTTTGCCTGCCTCTCTGCCTACTTGTGATCTCTCTCTGTGTGTCAAATAAATAAATAAAATCTTAAAAAAAAAAGTTTGGTAAAGGGCAAAATTAAAACAGATTTTTAAAATTCAAGCCAATAATTACCTACTGAATATTGACTCTGGGTCTGATATGTTAAGGTGGTAACAGTAGATTATAGCATTACTCCTGCCCTCAAGGATCTCTTATCCTTACAGCAGACTTACACAAAAACATGAGAGAAGGCTGTTGAAAAACTTTTGAACAGAACACAATCATGTATCCTACTATTACAGTTAACCAGAGTTCAGTAACCACAAAGCCCACATACTTGGAAAATTTAGTTCTTTAAATTCAACAGGTTGCTCTATGAATTCAAACTTTCTTTTTTTTTAAATATTTTATTTATTTATTTGACAGAGAGATCACAAGTAGATAGAGAGGCAGGCAGAGAGAGAGAGAGAGAAGCAGGCCCCCCGCCGAGCAGAGAGCCCGATGCGGGACTCGATCCCAGGACCCCGAGACCATGACCCGAGCCGAAGGCAGTGGCTCAACCCACTGAGCCACCCAGGCGCCCCTCAAACTTTCTTTTTAAACACAGTTCAAGTTTACAGTCTGTCATCCTTGACTATTTCCTTCAATTCTCTGCCTCCAGGAAAATCTGACAAAAGCACTATTTGCTACGCTTAACAATTAAGAGATGAGTTAAGCTTCCCTGGAGATCCGATCCTCTGGCAATTATTTCCTCCTCAACTTCATTGTATTGTTTTTACTGTATGTCTAACATTCTAAATATATGTTTATTTTATGCCCTGCCCTGTGGATATTTAGATGAATAGTTCACAGGTGCTACCATAAAGTAGTTCACCCATAAGAGGCACATGCATAGTTTCAACACAATGCAGTTAAGTAAGACAGATGTGTGCAAGGTATCAGTGGGATGTAAGGGCACATATCAAGAAAGGGCAAGTATCACTGAGATTAGAAGAAGGGCACATATCAATCTGCTCCACTGTTGGTGATACTAAGTTTGATCGCTTGAGTAAGAGGACAGCTGGCTGAGCTTTCAGTGTAAAGACATCTTTATCTCTTTATAAGCCTGGCGGGGAAGGAAGATGGGTAGGAGGGTGTAGAATTTCTGGATAAAGTGGAATCTAGCCAGACAAACCAGAGAAGGGGTGAGAACATTAGGCAGAGGTTGAGAACAAAGCACTAAGCTGAGAAAAGCTAGAGCATGGAACTGGAGAGATAAACAGTCCAGAGTGTGGTGATGTCTCTAAGAAGTCAGGCAGGAAATCATGAAGGGCCTTGAAAGCTGATTTTAAGGAGATTGGTTTATCTTCTAGGGTAGTAGTCTCCAAAGTGTGATGTGCCCTAGGATGCTAAAGAAATTTTAATTGTCTTTTAAAATGTCTATGCTTTTGTGTACATCTCATAATGGGACAATATTATAGGTCTATGACCCACTAACTGAAATCAGGGCCCTAAGAGGACCAGGGGTAGGAGAGACAATGAAAAGCCGTTTTACTAAATACTGAAAAGCACCTAGGACAGGCTGTTCAGCAGATGGCTGAATATAAAACTGGACATCTGGGGAGGGACCTTTGTCTGGACATGTAGACTGGGGACATCCACTGAAAACAAGAATGAACAGTGGACCAATGGCAGAACTCTAAGAAACACTAACATTTACAATAACATGATTACCTTTTTTCAAAAGGAAAATTAAAAGCACAAGGAGCAATGTTTGCATTTTTATTTAAAAAGAGATCCCAGGGGCACCTGGGTGGCTCAGTGGGTTAAGCCTCTGCCTTTGGCTCAGGTCATGATCTCAGGGTCCTGGGATCGAGCCCCGCATCGGGCTCTCTGCTCAGCAGAGATCCTGCTTCCCCCTCTCTCCCCCCCTGCCTCTCTGCCTACTTGTGATCTCTTTCTCTCTCTCTGTAAAATAAATAAATATTTTAAAAAATAAAATAAAATGAGCTCCGAAACATTAAGTAATAGCTGGTCCTTAATATTTTCATTAATGTATGAAAATGAGGCTCACTCTACCACGAAGGGGAAAAAAAGTTTCTGCTAATAACCCAGCAGTAATTCAGAATAAGAAAATTACATTTTTGGGACACCTGGGTGGCTCAGTTGGTTAAGCCGCTGCCTTCGGCTCCAGTCGTGATCCCAGCATCCTAGGATCAAGTCCCACATCAGGCTCCTTGCTCAGCAGGGAGCCTGTTTCTCCCTCTACCTCTGCCTGCCGCTCTATCTGTCTGTGCTCACTCTGACAAATAAATAGAATCTTAAAAAAAAAAATTACATTTTCTTACCATTTTGGGGGACAGTCAAGAAAAGATTTTAAAAGTGCACCATGAAACTCAGACCTGATCTCAGTGCTGGGCCATGGAAAATACAAAGTGAGCCTGGAACACCTTTGGTCAAAAAGCAAGCAAGTGCTTCAAGATTGAAAGGGATATATCAATAGCACAGAAGAGTTGGCCTCGAGGAGCTCTCACTTACCAGATTTGGGATGATTTGGAAATAGAAACGAATAATGAATATTTACACACTGAATATAAAAAGAAAGTCCAGTAATATTCAAAGTATGTGAGAAAGAAAATGGAAAAATAGCTGTTTTTCATACATATGCACACACAAATGCCACCTAAAAAATGTAGAATGGGTCACCTGGGTGGCTCAGTGGGTTAGGCCTCTGCCTTTGGCTCACGTCATGATCTCGGGGTCCTGGTATCGAGCCCTGCATCGGACTCTCTGCTCAGCAGGTAGCCTGCTTCCTCCTCTCTCTCTGCCTGCCTCTCCACCTACTTGTGATCTTTGTCTGTCAAATAAATAAAATCTTTAAAAAAAAAAAAAGAAGAAGAAAATCCCCATGTTATGGGGTACCTGGCTGGGTCAGTCCAGTTGAGTATCTGACTCTAGATTTCAGCTCAGGTCATGGGAATGAGCCCTGAGTCCGATTCCATGCTTAGCGGAGAGTCTGCTTGAGATTCTCTCCCTCCCTCTGCCCCTCCTAATCCCACCTCATCGCCCCGCTCTTGCTTGTTCTCTGAAATAAATCATCAAATCTTAAAAAAAAAAAAAAGAAAAGAAAAAAGAAAATCCCATGGTACAACTCCTATTTAATACCTGATTTAGACTAACAATCATCAGTGGATGTTAAAAACTTTGGGTTACTAACATAACACTAAATGTTAACTACACTAGAATTAATTTTTTTAAAAAAATTGGATATTCACATAGCCTCACAGGTTCCTTAAGTGAAAAGTATCTTACAATGGATAGATATTACTTTAACCAAATTTAGCTTCACCAATAATGGGACAAACTAATACAAAGTATCTACTGATGACATACAAATGGGAGGTACATATCACCCAGGCAATATTGTTTAATTTAAATCTAATCATGAGGAAACAGACAAATCCAGAATGTAGAACATTTTATAAGCCAACTAGATTATACTCTTCAAAAAGTTATCAGGGAAGACTACTAAAAAAAAAAAAAAAAAAAAAAAAAAAAGCAAGGAACTGCTCTAGAGAGAACATGAAAGGAAGACCAAACCCAATACATGAACCTTGCCTCAGGTTCACAATAAAAATAAAACAAAACCATATAAAGATATAAAGGATATTTTGGGAGCAAGTGGGAAGTAGGGATTATATATTAAGTATTACTGAGTCAATGTTAATAAACTTCTTGGGTGTGATAATGGTACAGTGGTTAGGTAAAAAGTTCTTGTTCTTAGGAGACACATGGTGATATATTCAGTGGTAAAGCAGTACTAAGATGACTAACATTTATTTTCAAAGGGATCAGCAACAAACAAAAAACATCCAGAGAAAAGAAAGAAAAAAGATAAATATACACATAGAGAAGATAAAGCAAAGGTAACAAAATACAAACACTTTGTGAATTAGAGAAATGGATGCTCATTGTATGGTTTCCAATTTTTCTGTAGTTTTGTAATTTTTAAAAATCAAAGTCAGGAAAAACATAAGTAATCAATGTGTGGCTAATATGCTATAGCTGATTTTACTTAGATGAATATACTATGCATAAACGACTTAATACTTAAAAAAAAAAAAAGAGCCCACCTTGAAATTCTTCCCCATCAAAGCTAACTAAGCTAAGAGGCTGACTAATGCCACTTCTGGCTAGTATCAGCAACATAATTTATCTTTTTGCTTTTCCTCATGAGTCAAGGATTATGTTCGTACCTGTAAAATACCTGTAAAATTAACAAACTAGCAAAACACCTATAGCATTCAGCCACCTCATCCAAAGCAATTTAACATTGGAAAAGCTGTAATTCTCTGGTTTTAAAATAATTTATTTCATAGATCTGTTTTAATTTCATGTCTCAGAGCATACATTATTTAACCAAGAGGTGCTGGACAGAGATTGTAAAAAGGGAGGAAACATTTAGGATAAGAAACTGCCTCAATTCCATTAGAATTTGATCCTACCTTGTAAAGTCTTGCTAGGATAAATTTCTATCATACTTCTTTTGTGCTTACAAAAAACATTAACTTCTGAATTTCCAATGTTGTAAATAAAAATTTTTACAATTAAGTATGCATTCAATTGACACACAAGGCAACCAAGTAATTGTCATCAACATTAGCATAATGTGTATTTCCTGTCACTGCACTAACATTAAACTAAACTTCAAACCACAAAAACATTGTGACTAACATTAAAAAGGCAAGCTGTAAGATACTCAAAGCTTATAAAGGACAAATTGCACATAGTTAAGATGGGACATCATTTGACAAGGGCTGGTGTTGTGCATATGGCTGCTTTTTTTTATAAGAAGGCCACCGGCAAACAGGGCAACAGTGTCGGCCTCCAGCCAACCACATCACAATGCAATTCTGATGGAACACATGACCACAAGGCAACCCCATTAGCAAACATCCATCTTCAAAATTCTCTAGGCAAACAACACATTCAGTACAGTGCAGCATATCAGCAGGCCAAGTTAACCAATCAGGTTCCATATCTTCATTAGTATTATATGATCCATATGACCTCCCCTTCCTTTCATATGGGCTGGTCTGACAATATTTATTGGCACATGAACAAGCCTCAGCATCACAGTGACTTGCTCTTCCTGGAGAATTGTGAACTATGCTTTGTTTATCTTCAAATACTTCCTTTTCACTGCTAAAAGTGTCTGTGCTCTCGCTGTCTGAGTCATTTTCAATATCTTGAGAACCCTCCGACATTTCCTCTTCAGACTGGACTCCAAGACATTTAAATCGCCACATTGGCAAATTTTTTATGTAATCAGTTGGTATCAGAGGGTGAAGCCAAAGGTCAGGGAAAGCTAACCGCTCCAAGAATAAGTCTGGGTCTTCGTCCCAATCAGATTCTACAGGAAAGTTCTGAAAAGAAGCAATCGGGTGGAAGAGGTAGCTGGTGTACCAGTCCCACAGACTTGATAACCATTCTAAGTTATTGGCATTGACTTCATCATTGTTGTTGTTGCGCCGTCTCTTCTTCTCAAAGTAATCGATTAGTAAACCATGTCCAAGGTACGTACTGAGAAACAGGGCTGGGTGTGAAGAATAGAACATCCAGTCTGCCCTTACCCATGAAGCCAGTGTGGTTGTATTGGAATAACGCAACAATTTTAAGCTATATTCATAAAAGCTATCTAAGTAAGGGAGCTGTAAAAAGCCCAACACAGGTAGCCAGGAAATAATTAATAGAGAATTATATGTCCCTAAAGTGCTTATGAGAACCACAAATCGCTTTATGGTTGCTCCTTGTGTGATAAATAAGTCCATCCAAGCCATAAGATTAACTAGAACCAAGCTCAAAACAAACAGATCATTTACTTCAGGTTGCAATGAGCGCAAAAATGAATCCATGGCCTGAAGGGATATAAATTCACCTGTGTGGTTTCCGTATCTGTAAATTCCTTCAGGAGTTCTAAGAATGTACGACGGCATGTTATATACACCAATATCTGTCATGTAACTCTTATTGTCCCAATTTTCCACATTAACAAAAATAAACTCAACTCTTCCAGTAAACTTTATACTTAGTGCAGAGAAGAAAGCTGGGGGTTGGTCAAGGTTTGCAAATAGGTATATTTTTACCCAATACTGATCACTTTTATTCCATTCTTCTTTCAAATGTTCAGCATTATAAATGGTTTTGATCCGAGAAGCTGCATGAGCAGTTATCCACTTAAAAATGTGCTCTACTTCAATTTTGCGTCCACTATATTCTTTAAGCATGACTTTCCCCTTAGAAGTGCTTGTTTGTGGGACAGACATAATGAGTGTGGATCGTACCCAGCCTCTTCTCCTGCAGTATCTGTAAGAGAGTAAACTGTAAGTGAAAGGTAGGCTCATGGATGAGCTAGCTTGCTCATCTTCACTGTCGCACAATTTGTTTTCCCCTAATGAACTTCTTTGGCACTGAAAGATACTCTCTCCCCAAAACCAAATAACCTCCAAATAATCAAAAGCAGTACCAATACCTGGCAGTCATACAAGAACAAAAGCAAGCTCTCTTTTTGCAGTTTTGTTTCATATCTCTATTTCTGTTTTTTGGGTTTTTTTTTTTTTAAGAAAAGGCTTTAGTCAAGGAAATCAGTAAATACTTCAGCATCTTTTATGTGCCTACTACTTCATTATGTGCTTATAAGATCAAAAAAATAAGAAAATAATTCTTGTTCACAA
This sequence comes from Meles meles, assembly GCF_922984935.1. Taxonomy (NCBI): domain Eukaryota; kingdom Metazoa; phylum Chordata; class Mammalia; order Carnivora; family Mustelidae; genus Meles; species Meles meles. Next base: position 39,478,093 of record NC_060080.1, on the reverse strand, counting down.
GGAATTTAAAATCCTAATAAGGAAACAAAACAGAAGTATAAAACCATATATATTCAATTACTAAATAAGGTAAAAGTTCAAAAAAAGGAGTATCACTGAGAGTTTGAGCTGGTGAAGATTTCATGAAAGGTTTGGGAACTGAATGAGGTCTTGAAGGTGGTTAGATTCAGATGCGCAAAGACGAGAGAATAGATTATCCTACATGCCAAGTCTCTGACTTGAATGCAAGCTCCTTGAGGGTAGGAGCCATGTTCTACCCACTTATTAACCCAAGCAACCACCCGATACCTGACACACATGGGCACGGTAAAAAGCAATTCATACAAAAGCTCACCTAAGAAGGAGCAAGTCCCATACTTTTTTGTACTCTTTCATCCTTTTAATAAAGATCATGAAGAGTATTTAATGAAGACGAAACAAAGTAAGTTTTCAGATTAAGAAGAGATTCAGTTAGAGGATAATTAAGTATAGAAGAATTTAACTAAAATTAAATCATTTATTTTTTTAAAAGATTCTTTTTACTTGAGAGAGTGAGAGCGAGAGAGAGAGCATGAGTGGGGTGAGGGACAGAGGGAGAAGTAGGCTCTCCACTGGGCAGGGAGCCCGATGAGGGGTTCAATCCCAGTAACCTGGGATCACACCCTGAGCTAAAGGCAGATGCTTAACTGACTGAGCCACCTAGGCGCCCCCATTTGTTTAGATTTAACCAGTGTGGTCATGACTCCAATCCTTTTGGAAATGGACAAGTTCTTGCCATATAATTTGTGACATCACCTTTCCCCTAAAAAACTAGATGAGAAATAAAGGAAATACTGAAAAACAAAAACAGTTGTTGTAGGACATTGGAGAGACTGTAGGTGCAGCATTTCCCATTTTTTTAAAAATGTATTGTTTCCCCAAAAACCTACCATGTGGAGTTTTATGATTTGTAAATTTAACTCAATAAAGTTGAAAAAAAGAAAATCTACCATGCAGGTACATTTTTTCGTTATAGATTTGTAAATGGATAGCAATGAATATTTAATCTCTTATTTTGCTATTCAAAATATTGATATAAAAATCATAAAACTGGGATGCCTTGGTGGCTCAGTGGGTTAAACCTTTGCCTTCAGCTCAGGTCATGATCTCAGGGTCCTGGGATTGAGCCCTGCATCAGGCTCTCTGCTCAGCGGGGAGCCTGCTTCCCCCTCTCTCTCTGCCTGCCTCTCTGCCTGCTTGTGATCTCTCTGTCAAATAAATAGATAAAATCTTTTAAAAAATCATAAAATCATAAGTGTTATGCTTTACTTAGTGAACATGGATTATATGTGTGTTACTTCATCATGTGTGTACATATACACACACACACACACATATATTTTAAGTTTTATTTATTTTAAGTAATCTCTACACCCAATATGGGGTTCAAACTCAGGACCCTGAGATCAAGAGTCACATGCTCCTCTGACTAAGCCAGCCAGGTGCCCCAGCATGGATTTTATTTTACTGAAATATGCGCACTACACATTTATATGATCAGACTGAAATTCTCAACATATGTCATATGGTTTTATATTGATAATACAATTAGTTGTACCTCAGGAATTTTGTGATATAACTTCAGATAAATGAAGAGAGCATGTTATGTCATAAACACAAGGTTAGTAATGACTCTGAGAAACTACCTGGGTGACTCAGAATCACAGACCATGATTCAGCTTCTTGTTGAGTTGATTCACTTCCTTAACAGTATAGATTCCATTAATATCAATATTGCTTTAAGTGAATTGGTTCTAGAATTATGAATTCCTACAAAGAAAATATCCTGTATCCCTTAACACTGTATTTGTGTAATGCAAAGTAATAATTCATTGACATGAATTCTATTCTTACCCTCCACCCACAAAAGCAATAAGTCAAATAGATAATTGCCTTATTTACATCTTAAGTATCTTTAAGTAGCTTTAATTTTTAAATTTCATATGACACTTATGATGACACATTTCTACTCATGGTCATTCTTTTTAATCTTTCTATAATTACCTCAGAGAATATTGGCTTCTGAGTTGTGCCATAAATTAAATGCCAATTTTCTGACAGGAAACCTTACTGTGTAAAATAGGCAAAGAAGGTCTAAGTGCATACATTTCTTCATGTAAAAAAAAAATGTATCATGTGCTTTTTCAGTTCACAGTTGGGTGACGGCTTTAAGGTTTAACCTTCCTGATTGATAATACCATCATAAAAATAACCTCTAGTTCTTCAAGTAAGCCTTTTGAGATCTCTTAGAGAATTTGAAAACTAAAAATGATAGAAAACATGGTTAGTTAATTATTCCAGTTTCTTGTGGGACATTCAGTACTTAAAAAGAAACCTCAGTATTTCTGTTTATGTAATGTGGTTTCTTCAGATAAGGTCATTGGCCTCACTGACCTTCCAGGCCTGCTCTCCAATCTCCCCTTCACTTTCCCTTCTCTGCTTATTCCACCGGCCCTCTACCCTTTCACTCTCACCATAAGCCCTCCTGACCCACTTGCCTTTCAGCTCCTGTAATTTCAATGTTCTCCATCTGCTCTTTACTATCCCCCATCTCTCCAACCCCTCAAAGACACACCCCACCTTGTTTTCTACTTTCTTCAAGAAAAGACAAGAGAATAGATGTAACAGAGGATTTTTTAGCCCTGTAAGCTGTATTGCTTGATTGGGGAATGAGAGGTAAGTTGAGTATGTCAAGAAAGAAATTAAAACTGCTGCCCAACAGAGTCAGGTGCTGCCCAAAGGTGGTGGCCCTGAATATTCTTAGGGCAGCTAACTAGGTCAGGAAAGTACTGCTATACGATGGGACCAGCACATCAGAAGAGGGTGCCCTGAGACCACCCCAGAGAAGGAACTCCAGTAAAGAAACCAATACAAATGGTGGAGCAGAGAGCTTGGTGTCTATAAAAATCTGAAATGAAGATGATGACTCAATTATTCAACATATGATTAAAACACTTGCTGAAAAACACTATTCCCTACCCAGTTATACATTCCTTTTTTGTTTTTTTTTTTTTTTAAGTAGGCTCCACACCCAACATGGAGCCCAGTGCAGGGCCTGAACTCACGACCCAGAGATCAAGACCTGAACCGAGATCAATAGTTGGACACTTAACAGACTGAGACACCCAGGCACCCCTGCATTGACATTCTGAAAACACTTTTCCATATCTATTTTATTCTTCTGAATCTCCAAAATCCCCAAAAGGAGAAAAAAAATGATCCTGACTAAGCACAGCTTCTATGGCAACAATAGTTGTTACTCTGGTTGTAAGACCTTCCCAATAAAAGGAAATATGAAGGGACGCCTGGGTGGCTCAGTTGGTTAGGTGGCTGCCTTCGGCTCAGGTCATGATCCCAGCGTCCTGGGATCGAGTCCCATATCGGGCTCCTTGCTCGGCAGGGAGCCTGCTTCTCCCTCTGCCTCTGCCTACCTCTCTGCCTACTTGTGATTTTTCTCTCTCTGTCTCTGACATATAAATAAATAAAATCTAAAAAAAAAAAAGGAAACATGAATATGACAATATTGAAACTGATGAGTAGGGGTGCCTGGGTGGCTCAGTGGGTTAAAGCCTCTGCCTTCAGTTCAGGTCATGATCTCAGGATCCTGGGATCGAGTCCCGCATCAGGCTCTCTGCTCAGCAGGGAGCCTGCTTCCCTTCCTCTCTCTCTACCTGCCTCTCTGCCTATCTGTGATCTCTGTCTGTCAAATAAATAAATAAAATATTTTTAAAAAATCTTCACCTTTGGATGAAACTGAAGAAGGTTAAGTAAAAGTACTTTTTAAAAAAGATTTTATTTATTTATTTATTTACTTGAGAAAGTGCATGAGCAGAGGGAGGAGAAGGAGGAGAGGGAGAGGCAGAGAATCCCAAGCAGACTCTGCATTGAGCACAGAGCCCATCACGGGGCTTGATCTCATGACCCATGAGATCATGACCTGAATGGAAATAACAAGTCAGATGCTTAATTGACTGAGCCACCCCGGTGCTGCGAAAAGTGTTTTAATAACAAAAAATAGTTGCAATCAACAAAAAAATCAAAATTTTCTATAAAATGATCTGTTCTATCATAAGTAAGAGGTGAGATTATTTGAAGATGAAGGATTTAGAGAAAAATATACAGAAGTTGCTTTTACTATCTCTTTACCATTCTTCAGCTAGTACAGACTCAGAGTTTTTCCAAAGAAAAGCTAGGAAAGTTACATTAAAATCTGCTAGACTCAGGCGAACCATAAGAGACTAGGGACTCTGAAAAACAACCTGAGGGTTTTGAAGGGTCAGGGGTGGGAGGTTGGGGGAACAGGTGGTGGGTAATGGGGAGGGCACGTTTTGCATGGAGCACTGGATGTTGTGCAAAAACAATGAATACTGTTATGCTGAAAAAATAAATAAAATGGAAAAAAATATTTAAAAAACAAACGAATAAAAAAAAATCTGCTAGACTCAATTATGATACTTCTGATGCATTCTGCTTTATAAGATTACACAAAAAAAGTCAAATACTACTATTTCCTTCAGTTTTTCATATTAATAGATAATCATTTTCTGTTGAGCTTAGCTTATTTTTGAATTCTTAATGTTATGTAACAATTTATATTAGACTATGTGTTTAGCCTTTATATTTAGTGAATTTACTTTTACTTGATATTTTCTAATATATTTATAAGTTACAGTGTTGAAATGTATTAATTAGTTCATGGATTTTTTACAATCAATTCTGAATATTTTTTGAAAAACAGTGATACTGGGAGCGCCTGGGTGGCTCAATGGATTAAAGCCTCTGCCTTTGGCTCAGGTAATGATCCCAGGGTCCTGGGATCGAGCCCCGTGTCAGGCTCTCTTCTCTGCTCAGCGGGGAGCCTGCTTCCTTCTCTCTGCCTCTCTGCCTACTTGTGATCTCTGTCAAATAAATAAATAAAATATTAAAAAAACAATAGTGATACTGACTTTTGGGATTACCTGAAAAAAAAAATCAAAATATTGGCACTTTCATTTGTTCTGGTATAGCAATCACTAGTAAGGGGGAGAAAGATCTTGCACTCAGAAACTATTTGGGAATGATGGGATCAGACCAAATGCAATTGTCTTTGATAAATAAAGGACAAAAATAACAACGATTTCCTTTTCATTAGAACATTAACACTAGGACTGTTCCAGACACTTCAACAAAAGGCATTAGATATGATCAAGATTCTGTGGTAAAGATGAGAATACAAATTTTGTGGGTAGATGAGGAGACTGTGAGTTAGGAAATACAAGAACTTTCTTTCTTATCTCCAGTTCTTTGGGGACTCTACACCTTAGGGTGTGGATCACACCCTATAATACCAATAAGCAAAACAATCTTGAGGTAAAATGAAGCAAACATGGATTTAAAGAAGAAAGGAAAATCTGAGTAGTATAATACAGTAGTGTTGAAGTGTTTTCTACAGCTAACGGGCTTCTCACTGGGGCCACATATACGGGACATAGATAAATCAGATCTATTACTTACATTAGAAACTACCTAATTTTGTGGGGTTTTCTAAATACACATCATATGTCCCATCCTCAGCACTAAACAGAACATGCTGTACATGCTAATCTTTTATTAACTATTTACCGACAGAGTAATTAAATGAATGAATATATGTAAAAGTTAAAACTTGATGGCACTAGAAGTTGAAATAAAAAGCATTTCAAAGAAATAATTTAATAATGAAACAAGAAATAACACAACAGATAAAATACTGGAGATGATGACAAAAGAAGAGAGAAATGCCTGCAAGGATTCTTGTCTGAGAAAATGGGAAAACAAAACACAACACAACAGTAAAGAACAGAAAAAGGAAAGGTAGAAAGGGTACATGCCTGATGAAAGAAAAAAAGAATGAATCTGAATTGGACAGTTTAGGGAAAAGGACACATCTAGGGGTAGGGCAGATGGAAATGAGCATCCTCACGCAAACTAGAGCTTAGAATTATGACAAAAGATTTCAATCAGTACAAAGCTATAAATGTGCTGAAGTCTTTTTGGGAAGAAAACTGAAACTAAAAGGACTGAAGACATAGTCTTCACTCACCCCCCCTAGAAAGAATATAGAAGAACGTGATAGAGAAAGTCAGAAAGTAAATAGCTGCCAGTTTATCAAAAACTATTAATCAAGCACCAGTATAACTAACAGAGCACTAACCATTATAATTAGCTTTTAGTTCAAATAGGCTTCTCATATCATTGTCTTCATTAGTTAAGACAATTCTGGTCAGAACTCAAATTCTAAGAAATGCCTAATCAACTCACCTGGGGTCACTGGAACAATTAAAAGTGCCTGTTCGTATTCCAAATCTTGAAACCTTTTTCACCATTTTCTCCCAGTGGATTTTACCAACCAAGGGACTTCTGTCATTTGCTATGACCTGTTTGCCCGGAAAGAAAAACAGAAACTTTAATTACCTAAAATGAAATCAAACTAACCACTTAGTATCTATAATACATTTTTATCTCTTGCAAAAAGATTCTGTTCCCAATTACATCATCACTGCAATTCTCGTAGAAAGAACAACTGTCCCACTGAAAAGGCTTAAAACACTGAATACAGTGCATTAAACTTCCACACTCTGTGGCAGTTACATAGAGGGAGAATCAAAACCATATTAAAAAGCTAGCCATATTCTTCACCCTGTAGGTCTAGTCTCTAGAAATAAGTTACACAGGAAGTAAATGGCCTTTGGAGGCATTTCTCTGCTCCAAAAATTTTAAACAATAATCCAAATAAAGCTTATTAGAAATTATCATATGTGGGTTCAATGAGTTCAGATTTCACTTTTTTAAAGTATTATTAAGGATCCAAGAGTCAAACATATGTTTTCTATTAAACTATGCTTTAACTAAGCCAATACTATTACTTCTACAGCTTTTTCTTAACAATCACGAAAAGGTTCTATCATATAAAAAAAAGTATCATAATGTTTTCTACACTCTTGAACTTCTACTTCAAATCTTCAAATAGCTTTCAAATACAAGTAAGACTGGGAGAAGTAAAAGATGTTTTAAAAAAAGAAAAGAAGGAAAAAGAAAAAACTCTAATAAGTTAACCTCCAAAATGAGTCATGGCTTCTTAGACTTTCTAATCGTTAACACCTTTTCCTTTTATTCCCTAATCTTTCTGCTTTGAATGAAGGCAGGACTTCAATAGACACACCAGTAAAAAACAAAATTATATGTTAAAAACAAAAACACAAAAACAACTAAATGGGAACTTAAAGGAAAGTCAAAATGTCTTCAGAAAACCATCTGTTTGATTTATTTTAAATTTAGGGTATATAGGCCAAGTTTATTTTTACAAAGGTTATGTAACTGATGTTATCTAATTCAAAATTACAACACAATACTCAGGGGTCCTTTCTAGGAGGAAGGGCAATTTTCATGTTCACAATGCCTCCAGGAAATGAAATCCCAGGTGCATGAGTGAAATGAGTGCCAATATATACCCCTGGGAGATACAAGAGTGGTATAGCTACCTCATTGTGGCCTCTCTGCTGGGAAGCCTAACAAAGGGCAGTAGAAAGAGACAGAGCACATGGTGGTGACAAGTGACTTGAAATTCACTTTATGTCCACTAACCTCTGCCCTACACCCTTGCTACTATCATCCCACATCTATAGAGACTTACATGCTATACATAGCATTTTGTAATAACTCTGATGCTTCATAAATACACAAACATATACACAATTTAGAGCATTAAACAAATGGTTATAATGTGCTCTTTAGTAAAAATAGAGGTCTTGTTGAGGGAGACATGAATTATTTATTCAAATGCTCAGATGGTGGAGGTAACCAGAAAGAGGGTAATCTGAGGACATGAAAGCTCTTTTGGAGGAGGTTCACGCCAGTTACGTTACCCGCTAAATCCCTAGTTTTCATTTTTCCATGGTCCAAAAGGTTTGGATACATTTTATCTGAATAATCAGGAGAAAAAGCAGGGCAGGCATTTCTTTTCCTTTTCCCCCTACTACTCAAGAGTCAATATGGTAGCTCTTCTTTCCAACAAGTAATCAAAGAAGTCTCGGACTTATTTTTCAGATTACTAAGGTTTAAGAAGTCTCCATGCAATCATACCACCCTACTCCCTACTTTTAAAAATAACTCTTAAAGAACTTCTTTTCACTCCCATTTCCTGATCAAGGCTGCAAATGACCCAAACGTTTCAGGTCAGTGTTTATAATGACATTGCATCAAGGGGTTAATTAAGAGGTTGTTTTAATCAATGTAAGGTATGGCCCTAAATTTAGGGGCATCTTTCAGTGAATATCCTGACCACTGTACAAGTATCTCTCAGACTTATAAGAGCTCAATGCTAGGAAAGGAAGTAGGAATGAGAGGGGGTCATTGGCAGGTGCTGCTGGTTACAGCATAGACAACACAAGTTCGTGATCAGAGGTAGAACATCTGAGCAGGTACATGACAAGGTGTAACCCCAGGGCCTTATTTATTCAGCAAGCTGTACCCACACCTGCTTTTGAAGAATTTAATCATCCCTAACACAGAGAGTCACACAAAAATGAAAACTCCTGTAGGCATTCATTGCATGAAAGCATTTTATTTAACTCTGAAGATGTATTTATGCAATTAGAAATTGTTCTGTTCAATGTCCTATATAGTTCTATTATTCAACTTAAGGTTTGGCATAAATTAAATTTTATAGAAGCTGAATTAAATCACCATTAAAAATTTTAATATTTCACAAAATAACCCATCTGGCTGAGTCACATGGGTTATTTGTCACTGACAAATACTCTAGGCCTATTACTACTGTGTCACACCAGTAAGAGTTCCCAACTTACAGCTCATATCCAAAAGTATGCATGATGATTCTCAGTGGCACTCACACTGCTGGTCTTATTAAAAGCAGAGACATATTCCTTGGCAGTTCAGGAAAGATGTTGTGTTCTCTGTGGGAAATATTTTCAGGACTAGAAAAAAACTAGATGAAAGTGCAGCCCGAGTTCCAAGTCTGGAACAGAGTTGGTACCATAAGCTGGAAGTAAAGGAATCTTTCCCTCTTTCTTCCCTAGGTATCTGCCTCTCTAACTGGCATCCCTACAACACTTGCTCACCATTCCATTTCCTGCAGCTGGTATAGTGCCTAATTCATTTGGGTACTCATTAAACATTTATGCTAACCTAAATTATTTCAGTTTTTTACAGCTTAGTAACTTCATTCTTCTATATCTGACTAAAGTTCTCTAAAGCCACCAAGTTTTTGGTATGTGTTATAAGTCCCTTCTCTAGCAACCTATCATCTGGAATATTTTCTAGACAAACATTAGCATAAACAGTACCTTGCTATGCAATTATATATTAATGTTTTGGACCCCAGTCGGACATAAGGACTTTCGATTCAATGAATTTAAAAATACACTTTTTCCAGGGGTGCCTGGGTGGTTCAGTCAGTTAGGTGACTGCCTTTGACTCAGGTCATGGTTCCAGGGTCCTGGGATCGAGCCCCGCATTGGGCTCCCTGCTCAGAAGAGAGCCTGCTTCCCCCCTCTCCTTCTGCCTGCTGCTCTGCCTACTTGTGCTCTGTCTCTGTCAAATAAATAAATAAATAAAACCCTTAAAAAAGTTTTATATATATATATATATGCTTTTTCCAGAAAAAAAATCACCACAATTTTCCTAGGTTCCACTTCACAGTCTAATAGAGTTCTTTAGGATCTCCTAAGATGCTAGCACCATCACGGGCCATCTAACTCAGCTGAAAGATAATCATATACTAAGATTTGTACTGGTCTACATATTTTAATAAACCAAACTCTAAGCTGTCTTAAAGCACAGGCTATAGTTTATTCACCTTTGTGCCCTCAGTGCTAATCCCCAAATCCCAAGGTTCAGTTGGCTCACATTAGATTTCAAAAAATATTTGTTACATGGTTAGATGAATGGATGAAACCAGTGGTTTGCTGGTAGACATTTAATAACTAGCTCTCCAAAAGAAAAAGGAACTTCTTATTTCTATTACTTGTTGATTTCCTTGGTATAAATACTACCATATGGTGATTCAATTTCCCAATATGTTATCTCTAAACATGGAGCTGGGAAGAGATGTTAAGTATAAGTTAAGTGTTAAGTATATAATAAGTTAACTTATTATATACTTATATATAATAAGTTAAGCCAGTATAAGCTGGCTCCAGCACACCATGCATGAAACTGTGTTGAATGATGTGGGATGCTAACTGCCCATATTCTCTGATGTCAACCTAGTGTGGTCCGGTTAAACTTATAAAGAAAGACTGCACCTCAGGTTATCGTCTATTCCCTTCCTCATGTATTCCAGGTGTTACATTTGTATAAGGAAAAAAACATACTTTTGCCTAATTTTTAGAGGTGAGTTTTATTACTAATCAGAACATCTGGGGGCTCCTGGGTGGCTCAGTGGGTTAAGCCTCTGCCTTCGGTCATGATCCCAGAGTCCTGGGATCGAGCTCCACATCGGGCTCTCTGCACGATGGGAGGGGAGCTTGCTTCCCTTCCTCTCTCTCTCTGCCTGCCTCTCTGCCTATTTGTGATCTCCGTCTGTCAAATAAATAAATAAAATCTTTAAAAAAAAAAAAAGAACATCTGCAATATAAATCTAGGCTAAATTAAATAACAAAACTCCATAGAATAGGAGTGCTGGGCTATGATATTTTCTGCATCTGTCAGTATTTCATTATTTTTTTTAAAGATTTTTTTTACTTATTTGTCAGAGAAAGAGAGAGAGGGAGAGAGACAAAGCACAAGCAGGGTGGAGTAGCAGGCAGAGGGAGAAGCAGGCTCCCCGCTGAGCAAGAAAGACACTTTTTTTTAATTAACTTATTAATAGGTTAGACTCTCCATGGACAAAATGATTGTCTAGAACAAAGCTAAAACAAGTTTTAAGACAGCTATTAACTCTTTTTAGCCAAACATGAAATATAGTAACATAATACTTCAGTAAATATTGACCCAAAGCTTTAATAAATCACATGATGTTTTTCACTGCTACTTCAATTCTAGTGACGTTAAATTCCTTACGATGGGGATAAAGCCAGTAGGGAACAAATACCACAGTCCCTCTTTGAACAAGGTGAGAAAGGAGAAATAGAAATGTTAAGATGAGGATGAACCCATAAAACCCACAGAGCATGCTAACTTTTCCATTTCAGAAGCCTAGCCACTATTCCATCTGCCTCTCTAAGTGTTTTCTGAACAGGAAAAAAAAAAAAGTAACTGTCTTTAATTTGTGACGCTCAGAAGATTGGGTGGTGGTAAAAACCAAAGAATCCACAACACTAAGAGATAAATAACTGATGAGAGAATGAGCTGACGTTAGGGACAAAGTAGGAAAACTCAGAATGTTATAAAGAACTGTTAGAAAAAAAAAAACCTCAGTTGATCCATGGGTTACATAGTATATTGATGATAAAGATGTCCCATATGTGTTGCTGCCTGGAAAACTAAAATTAGTTCTTTTCTTTTCACCTCATATTACAGAGAATACAGGACAGACATGGAAAAGCTTGACATGAAAAGAAGCATCCTAATACTCTGGTTCAATGTAAGGATAATTCATGAGCATTAATACATCTTAAAACAATTAAGAAGAGAAAGATAAAAAGGCCATTAACATGTATCATGCAGAAAATAAAAGCATGAATTGCACATAAGATACAAATTGTAAGAAATACAGGATGAATTAAACAATACAAATTCAATTTTTCTTGTGTAGTATCTCCATTCCACATGTGGTAACTCCAAAAAAAATAATCAACCTAGATTACCAATCTATAATCTATAATCAACCCAGATTACTAATCTATTCCAGAAAAATGAAATGACCACGTGATAGAATACTAAGTCATATACCCATTTATTAAAGTTACATTTTCCCTAAATAAGCAAATCCAGACATCCTTTCAATGACATGATTTATAAACCTAAAGTGTTTATTATCAGTTAGTTATATGCCATCTAACTACATTTTTTTTCTCAATAAATGCAAAAGAAAACCACAATTCATGGGAGTAAGGAATAATATTAGAAAAATGGGAGGAAAGGAAAGAACTCTGATGTGCTTAAATATTTCTTACACAGCATACCTAAAATAAAAGCAATCTAAGGAGGATTGAACTGGCCAGGATCTATGCATGATCAAAAATTAAAAAAAAAAAAAAAAAAAAAGACAAAGCAAACTGAAATTAGGTTCTTTTAAAGTAAATAGAAAAGAATAATTCAAATCACTAAGAAGAGAATTTTTAAAAGTTATCATAAATATGACCTGAGCTGAAAGAATGACAAGCAACTGAGAGAATACTTATCTTGTTTCTAGTAGACATTTTCAATTTAAAAGCAAAAAACCAACAGCCCTCTTTTAAGAGCTTAAACCAACGTCTGTGCTAATTAGCTTAGCTGGTGACTTCAGAATGCCTGAAGACAGGGTTTCAATCTCAATCTTCTCAGTTGTCCTGCCAGAGATTGTTGTTCTAACCCAAGCCAGCCATCTGACAGATGTAAGCGACTGGCCCCAAGGGACACAAGCCAGACACTGGTGATCAGTGCAAATCCTGAACGTCATTGGAAAAATTAAATATATGTCCGTCCTACTATCATTAACACATGGAAAACCACACAAATACATTCCATTTTCCTTAGAAGTCATTTTTCAACTACTAATACCTTGTGAGACTTAAAAAATATTTTCAGAGGAAAATAATTTAGTGATTAGAATTTATAATGCCAACATTCACTATCATTCATTATTTGTTCTACATTTTATTCAGGTGTCCCTTTATCAGAATTTTTTGCCACTCTCTGTCTTCTTAATTTTCTTCTTAGTATTTTCCACTAACTTGATGCTATATTAAATATTTACTTATTTATTGCATACCTCTCCCAACTGGAATGTGAGGTGCCTGAGAGAACAAGGACTTAGCCTGATGTATGTTCCTGGTATATCTCCAGGGCCTGGCATACAACTAACAGCTAAATAAACTAGTTGAATTTTGTCACCTTATAACAGAGTTTAATTTATGTTTATCTTGGGGCACCTGGGTGGCTCAGTGGGTTAAAGCCTCTGCCTTCGGCTCAGGTCATGATCCCAGAGTCCTGGGATCGAGCCCCACATCCGGCTCTCTGCTCAGCAGGGAGCCTGCTTCCTCCTCTCTCTCTGCCTGCCTCTCTGCCTACTTGTGCTCTCTGTCTGTCAAATAAATAAATAAAATCTTTAAAAAAATTTTGTTTATCTTTATTATTATTTTTTAGATTTTATTTATTTATATAAGAGGAAGAGAGAGAGAGCAAGCAGAAGAAGGGGCAGAGGAGGAAAAGGAGAGAGAATGTGAAGCAGACTCCACACTCACATGAGAGGCTTGATTCCACAACTGTGAGATCATGACCTGAACTGAAACCAAGAGTCAGAAGCTTAACTGACTGAGTTACCCTGGCGCCCCACGGTTATCTTTTTTTTTTTTTTCCCCTCAAGATTTTATTTATTTATTTGACAGAGAGAGAGATCACAAGTAGGCAGAGAGACAGGCAGAGAAACAGGGGAAGCAGGCTCCCTGCTGAGCAGAGAGCCCTGTGAGGAACTCAATCGCAGAACCCTGAGATCATGACCTGAGCTGAAGGCAGAGGCTTAACCCACTAAGCCACCCAGGCGCCCCCCACGGTTATCTTTAATAGAACATTAAATAGCAGTGAGGGTGCGTGGGTGGCTCAGCAGGTTAAGTGTGTGCCTTTGGCTCAGGTCACTCTCAGGGTCCTGGGAACCAGTCCCACATCGGGCTCCCTGCTCAGCTAGGAGCCTGCTTCTCCCTTTCCCTCTGGCCAGTCTCCCCAGCTTGTGCATGTTCTTTCTCTCTCTCAAATAAATAAGTAAATAAAATCTTCTTTTAAAAAGTCTTAAAAAGGGGCGCCTGGGTGGCTCAGTGGGTTAAAGCTTCTGCCTTCGGCTCAGGTCATGATTTCAGGGCCCTGGGATCAAGCCCCGCATCGGGATCTCTGCTCCGCGGGGAGCCTGCTTCCTCCTCCCTCTCTGCCTGCCTCTCTGCCTACTTGTGATCTCTCTGTCAAATAAATAAAATGTTTTAAAAAAAATTTAAAAAAAAGTCTTAAAAAAAAAGAATATTAAAAAACAGTAGATCATTTATAAGCCTAGAATATATGTTAATTAGTGAACCAGAATGTGTTCATTGTCTATAGGCAGAATCCTATATATCAAAAGAATATTTAAACTCTGACATGGCTTTTTCAAGTTTGGAAGGTGTTCAGCATCTATTTATCATTCATCTTTATGGGACCACTCAACGTATGGACAAACATTTAGATATAGAATACAGATAAATGGGACAGGCTATTCAACTCAGTATCAGTAAATAAAAATTATCAAAGCCAACAAGTCTTTCTTGATCAGACCATCAGATATAAATATCTGGGAAAGGAAATGGAATAACTATTTACTTATGAATTAAAGCTTTAGAGATGCTAGTTTATTTTTCAAATACAATTAATTGACAGAGAAATAAACTAGAATTTGATGGATAATGCATAGACTACACCCATAACCTCCGAGGTTCTCCCTTTGCTGAATTTAAAAATTACAGAATTAGGGGCTCTCTGCTCAGTGGGGAGCCTGTTTCTCCCTCTCTCTCTGACTGCTTCTCTGCCTACTTGTGACCTCTCTCTCTGTCAAATAAATAAATAAAATATAAAAAAAAAATTACAGAATTAGATTATTTGACAGGTAAAAGGTCAAACACAATAGGAAGACTGCATGTCAAGGAAAGTGATGAATAGCTTATGTAATCACCCAAAGAATTCCTAAACCTCAACTCTTTAATCTTTAGCCCCGTGGACCACAGTATTATTCCATTCTCTTTACATGTATATTTTTATTTGAGGCCAGGTATAAGACAAAGTCTGTCTATCCATAATTATATTGCAAATCTACGACACAACCAGATCTGCATCTAAGGTCTCTGAACTTCTAGCTTTTTTTTTTTTAACCGTATTTTGACATTACTGTCCTCAGAAATAAATATGAAGAAGCAATTTTGATTTTTATACCATGAATCAAACTTAGCCAACCCCAGAGTGAAATGACAAGAGTACTAGACAGAAATCTGGGGCCCTGGGATTTGATCCTGATTCAATAATCATAATTTTAGCCAAAATCATGCTGTTAATTTATTTGATATTTTACTTTAAGTGACCTTATATTTTTAAAAATTTAACTTTAGCCTTGCCCTAAATAATATTTATGAAATTACATGTTCAATACAATACTGACTTTACTAATTTGCATTAAAATCCATAAATGATAATGTATGCCCACTCATTTACCATGAGTGATATATAAAGCACACTCTGTGAAGCATAAAAGACTATTTTTTAGGCTCTTCATAGCTCTACAACTCTAATATGCTAATTAAATTTCACAGTTTTGATATCACAAGAGTTTAGGGTTTAAAATGATCATTTCATCAATTTCACAAGCTGAGTAATAAGCACTCCCCACCATTCCCCACAATATCTCATCCTCTATAGTCACAAAGTTGGCTATTTCCCTAATAGAAAGATTTTCTTACTTTGACTTCCAGGTTTTTCCTTTAGATACAAAAACCGCTTGGATCACTGAATTAAAAACTGTTTAACCAAAACTGAAACAGTGCAAATAGCTCAACAAAAGGAATATATCCCTGTGTTTCTTACTTTAATGAAGATCCAACAACTACAATGGATTTGTCAACTCTGTTTTCCCAAAGCTTCCTCTCCCCCTTCTTCAATTCTCATTTTCCTTGGTCTGCAAAACCTCTTTAAGAGGTCACTGGAGCCTCCCCTAATGAGGGCTGATTTATGTTTAAGAAAAATGACACAGGTACACAGAAGTGTCACTAGCTGGCTAGTGAATACTATTCTGGTAAAAATAATTTTACTTCTATCACTGTTTCTTATACCTGAACCAGCCAGATGCCATCCTTTGTGTCTTCTACAAGCTCATAGAAGTGCATTTCACCACTGAAATTGGTACTAGAAACGGATTCAGATGCTTCTTCTTCCTTGAGGGCAGAATAGAGCTCACCTTCCATCAAGTCACCTGAAGAAATGAAAAAAATAACACCAGTTAGATTTCAAAAATTCTACATTCCCGGGGCACCTGGGTGGCTCAGATGGTTAAGCATCTGCCTTGGGCTCAGGTCATGAGCTTCCAGGTCAGTAGGGAGTCTGCTCCCTCTCTCTCCCTCTGCCTCTCCCCTTGCTTGTGCTTCCTCTCCCTCAAATGAATAAAATCTTAAAAAAAAAAAAAAAAACTACATTCCCAACTTCAATGATTAATTCCATTTTGCACTGTTAAAAATCATGTCACAGTACTTTCATCTCAGTCTATATAGAAAAGAAAAGTAGAACCTGAATATACCCATTTAAGATTCACTCAGTAAATATGTAATAAGAACCTACTAGTGTCAGGCAAAAATGAACAGACAAAAATCCACCTTCTCATGGAACTTATATTCTAATAGGGTCATCACATAACCTGTTAGGAAATTACTTAATTTCCTGCTAAGTCCAAAAAGCCATCACGGTATTATTTAGTTTTCTGTGTAACATGCTGGGCTTCACATAATTTCTAAACAGTATGATTTATGTACTTCTGACTTACAAGATTTAGAAATGGGTTTACAGAGTTTGCCATTATCACTTGCTTAAAATAGCATAAGGCTTTTAAGACTTGAAGGTTAGATACAAAAGATTACCTGGAAGAAAAAAAACTCCACATTAATACTCAAATTTACAGGGTAAATTGACAGCTTGTGTCATTAAATAAAAAGTAAACACTACTGTCAAATTACTTTAATTTTTGCCTTAATGTAAAAACAAGCATGACTGCAGCAAAATCATTTATAACGTATATTTAAATTATAAAGTTAAATTGCTACACCAAGACCTCTCTGCTATAAAATGTGTGATCTTAGTCATACTGTTGTGAGCTGTGTGTATTCTTTAAGTGATATGTGCATTCCTTGTATACCCAAAGTGACAAGTATTTTTAGGCCCAAAGGAAGTAACACTAAATAAAAGTCAAAAGAAAAAAGTGTTACTAATTTTTTTTTACCATGAGAACTGATTTGGCTTTGGTAGTTCCCATACTTCTAAACCTAGAAAATTCATTTATTAGAGATCTACTTTACTCCATTTCCCATCCCCCACCCCTGTGGTAGAAGTCACCATAAACCAGTGAGTAAACAAGAGGCAAGGAAAAAAAATGGGTTTTACGTTTTCTTAAAAGAAAAAAAAAAAAAAAAGGCATCACATCTACAGAGGGTTCCCTCCTCTCCTCCCGTAGTGAGATACAAATTTGACAACCCTCAACCTGCAAATATGTAGTGCTAAAGTCGTCTGGAGTTAGTATTCTTAATGGCTACAGGGTACTAAATAAGGAAAAAAAAATGTCTTGTAAAGGACACAGCAGACAGATATATTTGAAACAATAAAGATAACAATCAATTTCAACTGCTTCCTACAGCAACCCAGAATGTCTTTCTCAAGTTACAGTACATTCCCCTTCTAAACATTTACCTAAACAAAGATACATTTTGTCCAGGGGTGAAAAAAATTAACCTTATTTCCTATTCAATCCTACCCCCAAACCAAAAGTCACTGACAATGCACTGCTTAAGATGTTAAATACGTATTCTCTTAGCTATTTCCATTCTATTTCTCAATCCATTTAAGTTGATGCATCTCTACCTGACTTCTAAAAGGAAAAATAAATTTACATCCAAGACATAAAGATTTCTTTAAACACTGACAGAAATATAAACTCTTCCAAAACAAGGTAGGCATTCAATGTTAAGAACTTGCACTTATATCTGTTATTTTAAAAACAAAGCTTAAAAAGACAGCAACACCCGTGCAAATAATTCCAGCCCCCTTCTCAAAACTGGATTCACTTTTTTTTTTTTTTTGTAGAAAACCTGGACAGCTCTCTGAGCAGTCGGCTTAACCCTTCCAGGGAATGTCTCATTCTGGAGGAAAAAGCAAGTACGAGGAAGCCCAAGTCACCCCCTCCACACGGTGGAGGGGACCCCAGGGGCGTCCGATACTCGCCTGACTTCTCCACCAGCTCCCGGACATCCTTCTTCTCCGGCAGCCCTGAATATCCCAACCCCCGGCACTCCAGAATGGTCTTCAGCTTCTTGAAGCTCAGCGCCACCGGATCCACCAACTGGGTGGCCAAGATGCCAGTTTCATACCACACAATGGCCTCAAAAAACCTGGCCAGGACGAACAGGACCAGAAAATAGAGGAGCAGGAAGAATAGCTTCAGCCACATCTTCCCCTGCGTCTTCTCTCTTTACAGAGAGCTCAGAAGACGAAAAACAGGGGCGCAGAGCGGGGGAGTGTGTGCTCACGCCCGCTGGGGCGCGGGCACTGTCCCAGCGTGGTCCGGCCTCGCCGCCCTCACTGTCGCGCCATCGCCGGCCGCGGGGCTGGGGGTTTGGATCCCGGTGCGGGGGTGAGGAAAAGAGGAGGAGGGGCCCAGGCGCAAGCCTTGCGCGGGGCCTTCCAGTCAGGAGATGAGAAGAATAAAGGGGAAAAAAACTAGAAAATATCCATCAGTCAAACACCGAAAGGAGCAGGACGCGGGAGGGCCGGCGGGGAGGAACAAAACGAGGGACGTTACCCGGGTGGGGGGCACTGACCGAGGTGGCGGGTCGGCCTTCCAGCACCGTAATCTCAAGGGGAGGAAGGAGGCCCCCCCAAATCATTCAGATCCACAAAGGAAGCGGGGTTCTGGCGGGAGGCCGGGGCTGGAGGGGCGGCGAGCCCGGGAGGCGGTTGGGGCCGGCCGGCGGCTGGTCAGGAGGGCGCGGCGCTCGGCCCGGCCAGGCTCCGGGCCCAGCGCGGGGAGGAGCGTCCGCCGCAGCGCAGCGCCCGGAGCCCAGGCCCCAGGCCCCGCTGGCCACCCAGGATCCGCGAAAGGCGCGGCGAGCACCGCTGCGGCGGCTCCAGGTTCTCTCAGGCCGGCGGGCGGCGCCTTTCAGGCGGGCGGGCACCGCGGCCCGGGAGGGGGCGTCGCGGTCTCTGCAGAGAGAAACAGGGCGCGCGGGCCGACGGTCCTGAAGAAGAAAAGCAAAAACAGGCCTGAGACAGCTCCCCGGGCGGCCCTGGGGCGGCTTCCTGGCCTGGGAGCGCCCGCCCCGCTCAGATGGGCGGCGCGGGTCTCGGCCGCCGTCCCCGACGCCCCCGCCACCTCGCGCGGCCGCGGAAGTCGCCTCGGGAGCAGAGGATCAGCTGGTGCCGCGGCCCGGGCCGAGACATAACAACTGACGTCGGCGGCGGGGCGGGGCCTCGGGCGGGGCCGGGGCGGGGCCACGGTGGAGCGCGCGCCCGGGCCGCGTTGGGGAGAAGTGGGAAGCGGGCGGCTAAAGCAGGGGAATGGAAAGCGGTGCGGGGCCGCAACCTTGGTTGGGCTTCAGAACAGCTCCTAGAGTTGCCTGTCCAGTGTCTTCTTCGCTCTTTCCTTTTGCCCTGAAGATGTTCAGCACATGATCTTGGGCTAAGGGTTGGACTCTGGACTCTGTCACTTTGTGTATTTTTCGTACAAATGGGGCAGTTAATGATCCTCTTAAAATCGGTAAAACTAGATGAGTATGTTTATGCTAGGTCCTGGTGCAGTGGAAAAATTTGGGCCCTGTCGTTTGAGAGGGTAGAAAACAATGATTTTCCGTTTCTCGGTGAGAAAGTAGTTTGTGCACGACGTGTATTGGAGGAGGTTTGGCCAAAACAGGAGTTAGAACCAGGCCCACTTGTCCCTCCTGTTATAATTTTTCCTCCCCCTCTTCTATGTTAGGGGTGTTAAAAACCGGGTATTGAGGCGGTGAGTTCCCAGGACAAACGTTGCTGAGTGTTGATATGTCCCTGTGCAAAGTTTACATGTCTTGTCTTTTGTTACCTTTCCTGAGTGTGGCCACTGCTAGCAAGAGGAACATATATAAAGTGAGTGATGTGGGTGACTATGCACTATCCAGTTCTGTATTTAACCTCCATGGAGCATACTCTTCTCTGTCAAACCCTGTGCCAGTCTTAAGGGAAAAAGAGGTTGCATAATTAAACTGAGGAGGCTGGCTTCTACCAGCTCCCTTGATCAGGAAAGAAAAGACGGAATTGTGCAAAGCTGCAAAGCTGTCAAATGTCCTGAACCGGGGAGGGGAGAGGGTGTAGTTTTAGGAAGAATGAAGGTGTGATCTTCCATCATGGAGCAAATGAGAAATGGAAACCAAAAAAAATGGACCATGAGAATGTAGCCTCAGAATGGCACCCCTTTAAAATAAAGCACACAAAGTTATTTCAGTGGCCAGCTAGTGGAGGAGAACTTGGGAGGGGAGAACTTGGGAGGGGATGGGCCCAAGGGAGCAGGCAGGAAGAATCAGAGGAGCAGATGTAAGAATGTATACCCAGCTCTAGGCCTCTGCTCCTGTGTCTTAACCAGCTTCAATGTGGCTTTTTTTCCATGGCTGGCAGATCAACATGGGAGGGTATATTAAACAGTTCATTCTAACAAGATTGTTTCTGAAATTTCGGAATCCTTAGGCATGTCAAGGTGACCCTGTGAATGGGCAGTGTTGCTGCCCAAACCTTGACATATAAGGTGAACCCTCATCTCAAAGCAATGTACTCACTAGTAAAGAGAGACTGACCCCAAATCAAATAATATAAAAGAGGGACAGGTGGGGAAAGTTGGACTGTGAGCTGAGGAGGGAACCATCCACGCTAGAGTTTCAAACTGGAAAAATACTAGAGTGTGGGAGGGACTCCAAAGAAGGAAGTAAAGAACTCTTTTGGCATTTCTTTTTGTTTCAACTGCCTTTGATCTCAACCCCCTTGCCTTGTTGCCTCCTGGTTGGGCTCTTAGAAAAGATAACAGCACTGATCAAAGAATGAACAGGGTTGGTGGGATACAGTGGTACGGGCATTTACATCCTTTTTCAATAGGATGTACAACTTTCCAAGAGGGCAATTTACAATAGGAGTTAGAAGGTGCCCTGAAATACATGATGATTGGCCCAGTAATCCCACTTCAGGGAAGTTATCCTGAGGAAATAATTGGACATGTGCACAGAGATGTGTGTACAGAGTTTTGTTGTTGCTGTAAAAGAATAATAATAGAATAAAAATAGAAAATAATAGAAAAAATAATTATTATTAATAATAGGAAAAAAGAGTAAGAACCAGCAACCCAAATATTTAGCAACAGAAGACTAATCAAATACAGTAATCTAAATGGTGAGCTACAAAATGGTGAGGCAGCTACTAAGAACCATATAGACAAATGGCTGTAGACATGAACCTATGTCCAAAAGAGAGAGTGTTTGAGGAAAGCAGGTTACTAAGAATTGTGGATCATATGATCCTATTTTTTTGTGTTAGTATTAGACAAAGGTAGAGATACCTATACACTGAAATGTAAACCACGTTCATTTTTAGATGATGGGATTTGGATAATTGGAATTCTTTAATTTTGTGTTTTATCTCTATTTCATTATTTTTTCTGAAATAATCATGCATTATTTTTATAATTTTAAGATATGTTTTAAAAAATAAAACAACCATTAAGACTGCTTCCCTGGTCTGGAGGTTTGCAGCAGGGATTTATCCTCTGAGACTCTGAGGGGTGGGCTGTCCTTCCATGAGGGTGATTTCAGTTTCCACGATGCCTAACTGGGCAGACTAATTATAATTTCTGTTCAAAGACCAGTCTGACAGAAGGATGTTTGAATTATTCATTGGTTTTCATAATCTGTTTCTCTAACAACCAGGCTATTAACCTGAGCTCTTGATTTTGCTTCTCAGATTCTGTTTATTTGTGGGATGACATAAATCCTTATCATTTGATATTGTGGCAAGAACATGGGAACCTCAAGATATCTTTAGTGGGCCTGGTCCAGTGTCACCTAGTATCTACTAGCTCTATCACCTTGCTAGAAAGTCACAATATCTGTCTGAACCTCATTTTTCTCATCTGCTAAATGGGATGCTATGTTTATCCCATGAAGCAGCTGTAAGGATTAAATGAGGCAGTGAGTGTAAAAAGTGCTTCGAAGCAAACATATTGCTTATATGTAGGCAGGTAGATATTTTGCATTCATTTCTTTATTCAAGCAATATTTATGACAAATTACCGAGCTTTGTTACTGAGATGAAGTCAAACAGGATCTTGTTGCCAGGTTATTTGAAGTCTAGTAGGGGAAACTTTCCAAAATTGAATATTTTTTAAAAATTAAAAAAAAATGTAGACCTTTTGTAGACCTAATAGCAGAAATACACAAAAAATAAGATACAAGTTCTCTAAAACAATATAAAGCTCAGAATCTATTTAGAGGTACAAATGAAAATATAGGAAAAAAAATAGAAGCTAGTTCCTGGTTTTATAGGTTTCAATGAATATATTTCGTCATTTGTTTTCTTTTATAACTTTCATTTATTTTTTTAAAATTTTGTATTTGAGGGGCGCCTGGGTGGCTCAGTGGATTAAGCCGCTGCCTTCGGCTCAGGTCATGATCTCAGCGTCCTGGGATCGAGCCCCGCATCGGGCTCTCTGCTCCGCAGGGAGACTGTTCCTCCTCTCTCTCTGCCTGCCTCTCTGCCTACTTGTGATCTCTCTCTCTGTCAAATAAATAAATAAAATCTTTAAAAAAAAAAATTGTATTTGAGCCTCAGTGGCTCAGTTGGTTAAGCATCTGCCTTTAGCTCAGGTCATGATTCCAGAGTCCCAGGATCAAGCCCTGCATGGGGCTCCCAGCTCAGCAGGGAGTCTGCTTGTCCCTCTGCCCCTCACCCTGCTCATGTTCTCTCTCTCAAATAAATAAATAAAATCTTAAAAAAAAATTAAAAATTTTTGTATTTGAATATAGTTGACACACAACCGTTAGTTTCAGGTATTCAACATAGTAACTCCGCTTCTGTACACGTTATGCTATGCTCACCACAAGTGTAGCTACCATCTGTCACCATACAACACTATTATAATATCATTGACTATACTCCCTGTGCTGTGCCTTTTATTCTTGTGACTTCATTCTATAACTGGAAGCCTACTTGTATTTAATTTAAAATGAAGAATTAATTTTAGAGGGAAAAACCCAAAGTCTTTGGCTGAGCTGGATGGAGTATGGAATACGGTTATTTTATTTAGGATCCAAAGAGTTCTCACTTTTTATTTTACTTCTATCAAACTATTACCTATACACAGTTTGAAAAGTCAAATAACAACAACAAAAAAGTCAAATAACACTTCAAATCTTCATCCAAATCAGAAAAATTTTGAAAGTGAAAGGGACACTGGTAATAAAATTAAAAACAAATTTTTAAATATTTTTATTTATTCATTTGACAGAGAGGTCACAAGTAGGCAGAGAGGCAGGCAGAGAGAGAGAAGGAGGGAAGCAGGTTCCTTGCTGAGCAGAGAGCCCGATGCGGGGCTCAATCCCAGGACCCTGAGATTATGACCTGAGCCGAAGGCAGAGGCTTAACCCACTGAGCCACCCAGGCATCCCAAGACAGTGGCAATAAAATTATGCCAGACTAACAAGGGTAAACTGGGACTATCCCAACAAACCCTGTCTATGAAAAAACACATCGTCTGTTTATCCCTACCCACTAGGACAAAACTACCATTTCTCAGAGAAAACTACCTTCAATACTTTGAAGTATTTTTCTCATGTTTCCTTTATATTTCCAAATTAGCGGTTTCTACTACTTTTCTTAATCTTTTCATTTGTTACATTATCGATTGATTTCTTACTACAGAAAATGAGGAATGATCTCTTTTATGCCCTCCACGCACATGCCATTTCCCTCTCTCATTCCCAAAGTGATTATATTCCATATTCATTTTTATGTTAATGTGACCACATAAATCTTGTTGATGGCTGAACCACATCATTTATATTTCCTTTCTTGTGCAATCGTCCATTTTCCCTGGAGTTAATAATTAACTCAGATTTTGGTTTGTTCTATCTTCGATGGCTCTGTCCATTTATTCATCCCCCAATTCTCTGTCTGAACTATAAAACAGGTCAAATGGTTAATGTATCAATTCCATATTTTATTGGAACTAAATCTTCTGTCCGGGTCTTCCTGTTCCACGCTAGACCAACTCCTCTCCAGACTAGGATGCAGCTTCATCCCAAGACTTCCCTTTCACAACCCTTCTATGTTAGATTCTGTTTTCTTGATCCCATGCTTGCATGTTTGTTCTTTCACTTCTTTGTTTGCATGGAACACATCTCATCATTCAGTGACTTATTTAAAAAGTGGACATTGAGATAAGCTTCAGAGACCTTACACATCTAAAAATTCTTTTACTCTAGCCTCATTCTTTTCTTTTTTCAAAGTCAGGGAAGACTTGCAAGAATATTACCCAAACCTCCTTTATGCCCTTCACCAATTCACCAATTGATGTTTTTGCCATGTTTGCTCTCTATATTGTATATACATTTTTTTTCTTGAGCCATTTAAGTGTTGGTTGCAGTTATCCTTCATGTTTAAATGATAGTTTGGCCAAGCATAGAATTCTAAATTAGAAATCCCTTCCCTTCAGAATTTTGAAACTTCTGGCTTCTGTTGTGACTTGTGTTTTCTCTCTGTAAGCTCTCAACTCTTCTTTTCATCCTTGGTATTCTGAACTTTTATGATGATGTGCCTGAGTGCAAGTCTCCTCTCCTTCATTGTATTGAGCCCAGTGGGCCCTTTTAATACAAGTTGCCACTCATTACCTTCAGTTTGGGGAGATTCTTTGATAATTTCCTCTGTTTCTCACTTTTCTGGAACTCCTGTTAATGAGATTTTGAAACTCCTACTTTGATCCTATAATATTATTCTTTTCTTTCTCCAGTTTTCCTCTTTTTGCCTTTTGTTCTACTTTCTGGGAGTTTTTTTCAACTTCATTTTTCTCCCTTTCTACTGAATTCTTAATTTTGTCTATCCTATTTTTAATTTTCAGAAGTTCTTTCTTGTCACAGGGATGTGCCTTTTCTGTAACACTCTGTTCCTTTTTTTAAAAAAATGCATGCAATACATTCTCATATCTCTCTGAAGATATTAGTTAATAGTAATTTCCCCCCTAAGTTTTCTTTTGCTTTTTGCATTGCTTCTTAGTCCTGGGTTCATTTTTCATCTCTTTATTTTGGACTTAGTCTTTCACCTTAGAGGCTGTCTTTAATTACTTGGTGACCCCTGGCTCTCTCCTTGTTCATAGGTTCATAAATGAGAGGTACTGAAAAGTTCTCTGAGAGTGAGTGGGGCTCACTGAAGGGTAAATGGCCAAGCTACAGCCATTTCACTAGGAGGATCTATACATTTTTCTCCTCAGCTGTTTGTTTTCTTCAGAGAGAAATCCTGCCTGGAAACTTCAGGTATGGTTATCAGCATCCTGGGACTGAGTGGGAGAAGGAGGCTGGAAATACCAAGTCTCAGCCATTAGGGTTCCTCATCTCCCTCACATGACCATGCCAGGAATTTTTAAGTCCAGAACCAATCTGTTCATTTCAGAGGACAAACCTCCCAACATCCTATAGGGTTAGAGAGGGGCAAGTGCTTGGCTATACAGGGTCAAACTGTACCTCATGAAATTTTTCATAAACCCTCCTGTTTTCAGCCCCACCCACCACCTTGGGCTTCCAAAGTATCATGCTTCCAATTTCAGAACCTTTCTGGAATTCTGTGGCACCAACTGTTTAGTGTAGTAGAGATAGTGACACAGGTCTCCTATACCATGGCCTCTGACCAGCAGGCTAGACAAAGAACAGCTTTTAGCCTTTCTTGTAGTTAGGTTGGGTAAGTGACTGAATTGAGAGCAGAGGAAGGCAAGTAGGGATGTATACCTCTTTCAAGCCTGGCCCTCTAGCCTGAGAAGATTAGGTAGCCAGGGAGAGAGATGACGGAGAGAACAGCCCTGAGACCTTTGTACTGCAGCAGGCCTGGGGCTCCTGGGATTTGTTCTTATCTTTAGTTTCTATTTTCTGTCTCTACATCTCTAAATCCAAGACACAATCAGTTCCACTGAACCAGAGAAGCCAGAGTGGGCTTGCAAGAAGCTCAGAATGGTAGACAAGGAGTATAGGAGAAGGGATGCCAAATTTACCAATTTACCTTCTGGTGAGGACAAGGAGAATGACCTATGAAAAGGAAATAACCCCATTTTCTTTGCTTTGATCTCTAACCCCATTATGAAGAACACATTTTGGTAAAAAAAGAAAAAAAAGGCGGGGGTGGGGAGGGTGGTAAAAATGGCTAGCAATGGTTAAAAGAAAGGCTAGAGATCTACGTCCTATGTGGGTAGGTTAGGTATTTATCATCTTATGTCTGATTGATACACCCTGCTAAAGCACAGATTCAAGGCAGGTAAGGGAATCACTTTAAGTCTGTCTCCAGCATATAAACATATTTGGTATTTCCCATTTCAGCACAGAAATGTTAATTTCATTCATAACTAATAATGAAATGATGATATGGTAACCGTTGACTTAGGTCAGCTCACCTTCAGCTATGTCTGCTGGAAGCTCTTCCCTCCGGTATGAGATGATGCCAGAGAGGGCTTTTCCCTCTCTTTCCATAGCAAACAAGTGTCAAACAACCAAGCAAAGATAACTGAAATGATCTATTTCTTTATTGCCAGGCCAAATGATTCACATTTTGAAAGCTTACTATTGGACAGGGTACTATTACATACTTTAGCTGATTCGAATATGGCATTTACGTTCATTAAAAGAGAAGCATTAAGATTAAGGTTTTAGGCCTGTAGCTACTACATTGTTTCCATGAGAAAAGCAGTTTCCCAAATGCCTTCACCAGGAGCATCCCCTGCTATGATTGTGAGAACTGTCCAGCCTGCCCTTTCCGTGTGGAGATGACCCTACTGACCATCACCACGGCATCGGTAAGTTGGGTTTCGAGGGCATTAAGGCCATTATTTGCTGGAATAAAAGATGTCCCAAAGCAATATTCAAAGACCTACTTGGCACTCACGCTGGAATCTTCAAAAAAAAAAAAAAAAAAGAAAGAAAGAAAGAAAAAAGAAAAAGAAACCTCTTTTCACCGAGAGATACCTGCAGGACATGGCTTTCAATAACGCTGAAATGAATGCACCCTTGGGGGAGCTCTGCTCCCTACATTTCCATCCATACGATAAACAGCCCTGTTCCACTAGTGGGCCGCCAGTCAGCCAGCCAGAGTCACCAGAGATTTCATCTTCCAACCCAGGAACATCTAGCAGTAAAGCTCTATATAAACACTCACAAGACAAAGGTAAATAAGGGTGGAGTAAGCAAATAGAAAGTCACCTTTCCTCCAGGAGAAAACCGTTCCTCCTCTGATCACCTGGACCTACAATGACACAGGGTCTGACCAGAGCACGACAGGGCTGGCTACGTAAGTACAAGCCCCCTCCACCACCTCCCACCTAGTACTAAATGAAATGCATGCTTCCTTGTTCAAAATGCAGGAAAAAGTCACCCTTAAGAGGTACTATAGAAGGGGTACCTGAATGGCTCAGTCGGTTAAGCGGCTTACTCTTGATTTTTGGGTTATGGGATCAAGTCCCCCACCTAGCTCTGCGCTCAGGGAGAAGTCCGCTTGAGGATTCTCTCTCCTTCTCCCTCTGCCTCTCCCTGACCCAGCTGGGTGGAAGGTGGGGAGGGGGTCCTCTCTCAAATAAATACATCTTCAAAAAAGGGTACTATATAGAGTTTTTCCTTTCTTTTCTGGTGGCTTTCTTGACCTGTCATGGTGTTTTTGATTTGCCATTTAATGTAACTCTACATCTCTAAATCCAAGACACAATCAGTTCCATTGAACCAGAGAGGCTACTCATGGGATAAGTGCAGGTCCTCACAGGAACCCAGACTCTCTCCCTCCAGCCCTAGACCCTGCAGCTGACTGTGGGCTCTGAAACAATTGCGACCTCAACACTGGGACTTGCTCAGTACCTGGAGTGGAGGTGGGCAAGAGGCCTGTCCCCTAAGAGTCTCGCTCCAAACAGTTGTGGTGCTGCCAACCCTGGGTAAGGATGGCTGCTGCCAAGCCTTGCCTCAGAACACCCCAACGTGCCCAACCCCAATCCTCCCAGTCCTGAGTCCAAGACCCCACTGGGTGCAGAGGGCCATAGTGGAACATGGACATCCCCACACCTTCTTCCATACTGTGGAAACAGCTCTGCTGCTGCCCCCTTCACAGAGGGAAATGCTGACCTGGGGAGGGGTGGGGGAAAGTGGGGGGAAGGTGGGCAGGGCTCCAGGCACCAAGTGACAGAAAGCAGACTGCCAACGAGATGGGGAGCTGGCTGCCAGGAGGTGGGGAGCTGACAGCAGGCAGACCGCGTGTGAGCTGAAGGCTCCAAGGTCTTGGCACATGCTCTGATGTTCATCAGATTTCACTTACAAAACACAAATTCAAAGGAAAAATTACTTAGAATTTCAAGATGACAACTGCAGAACATTAAACTCCAAGTGTTTAGGGTCCTTCTGCACTTGGGGTCCAGTGCAACTACTCGTTCACACACCCAGGAAGCTGATTGTGTGGGGTAGACTTACTGAAGTCAACGAAGGTCCAGAAAATTCTACATTTTTGATAAAAAATGATAAAATTTGTGGCATTTCTCATAGGCTGCCTGTACATAGTTTTATTTCTGTGCATAAACTGCTTCCTTTCCCGGATGCCATCTGCAAGGCTTAGCTTACCAGCTCTTCTCTGGCACATTATTGCCCCCCCCCCCCAGCCTTATCTGTTAAATAGAAATGATAACAGTAATCTCATCTGATTGTTGTGAGTACTTAGTAAAGCCAAGCTTAGAAGGCACTAAGACCAGTGACTGGCACATATTTTATACAAATGGACATACACACATATATATACTTACTCACATACACTGATACCCATACATCTCTGCTCTAACAGTATCAGAAAACCTAAAAGGTACTTAATAAGTCTATTCTTTTGGATAAAAGAACACGGTATGACACATTCTTAAATGTCAGTCTGGCAAATGGATGCGTTTGGTGAAATGCAATGCAAATATAACTTTATTATTAGCAGCACGCTCTAACCAGCTGAGCTAACTGGCAGCCTGACTACGCTTTTTATTTAAAAGAGAAACCAGAAAGCATTTTTCAAAAATTCAAACCAGTTATGGTAGAATATTTTAGAAAGTAAGCTCAATTGAATCAAGCACATAGAGAAAATGAAGAAAGTTCTGAAAATCTTGGTAAATACAATTTCAGAATAAAAAAGGGCTTGTATGAAAAGATGAAAGAAATCAGAATTGATTAACGTGGAGAAGAGAAGGATAAGAGAGAATTTTTTAAAAAGCATTATTGCTTCCAGTTAAAAGTGTTTGTTTTGTTACTAATGTGGTATGTGGTTATTTAAAAAAAAACTTAGAAGATGTATATTAGCAAAAAGAAGAAACTTGAAAATATGCCCCATCTCATCACTCACACAATGAACAAGTTTGTACTAATTGAGGATCCTACTGTGAATATAGGTGGGATCCCCTTGATAATACTGGACATTTTCATTTTAAAATATATTTTCCAACTGTACACCTGAAGTGGCATCTAATTTCTATTTTGACTTAATTACCTCTTTTGAATAATAAATTACTTCTTTCTTTACCTCTAGTGTTTATTGTTCATATACAAAATTTTTTCTCTTGTGAATTTCCTGTACCCTTAGATCGTTTTTAATTAGTGCCTTTTAGTGTCTTTTAAAAATTTAGAAATATTTAAAAGTATATATAAAATACTGAGGATAATATAACAGACACAGCATTTCAATGTGTTTTACAGAAAGAAGCCCTGGTGAAATGAGATATGTGCTATATTAACAGTCTGCCACTGTTAGAAAAATAAGTAAAATGTTTGTCTTTTATGCATACTGATATGCAAGAGTTTTTAGTACATTAAGAATGTTAACCTTTTTCTATGCCGTAGAGCTTTGCTTTAATATGTCAGACCAGTTCATCAAAGTGACTGATAAGAAGAGAACAAAAGGAAATTGTTTAAATTAGAAAAAAAATTTTTTTAGTTGGACATGAGAAACAATTTCTTAACTGTGAAGGGAATAAATGAAAGAAAAGGAATTTGTCATAATGGAATCTCGACCCTTCCTTTGTCTTAAAGGACTCCCGTTATACTTAATCAACTAGAATGGCACCTGGGTGACTCAACTGCTTGAGCGTCTGCCTACAGCCCAGGTCATGATCTCAGGGACCTGGGGATAAAGGCCCACGCTGGCTTCCCTGCTCAGTGGGGAGTCTGCTTCTCCCTCTGCCCCTGCTCATGCTCTTTCTCCCTCTCTCTCTTTCTCAAATAAATAAATAAATAAAATCTTTTTTAAAAAAATGACTACGAAACAGAAGCTAGACCAAATGGTTGTACACATTTTCTCCCAGTTCCATTTATTTTCTTAGAGTCTAAGAAGCACTAATTTCAGAATTAGTAGCAAAAGTTCTGGGTTACTTGTCCAATTTTATTTAAATTGTGTTCCTCACCATTACAAACAAACTGGCTGAATCTTAGCAGCACTTTTGAGTAAGGGTTACTAAGTGTACTATTGTTTGGTAGTTCTGCAAATGCATGTGAATTCTCTTACGTAACAACTGGGACAAGTATTCTATTTATAAAAAACCAGTGTTCGCTTAGGCAGCACATATACTATTTATAAAAAAACAAACAAACAGCATGCTTACTGCTGAGTATGGTAGTCATTGGGAATATACATAAATAGCCAACTGTCTCCTTCCAGGCACATAGTAAGAACACACTTTTCTGGCCCCTTGGAGTTAGGAGTGGACATATGACTTTCACTGGCCAGTAAAACATGACAGGAAGTGACATGTTCATTTCTGGGTCCAAGTTTAAAAGAAAGTTATATGTATAGTACACTCAGGTACACTCAATAAAGAGGCATAGTTTTATATAGAGCTAAAGTTTATACATATTTTTACTAAAGCTTATATAGAGAGTCTAGATAAACTACATGTTTAAAGTACAAAATTTTGGGGTGCCTGGGTGGCTCAGTTGCTTAGGCATCTGCCTTTAGCTCAGGTCATGATCTCAGGGTTCTGGCATCGGGTTCCCTGCTCAGTGGGGAGTCTGATCCTCCCTCTTCCTCTGCCTTGCCCACGTCTTCATGTTTGTCCTCTCTCTTTCTCTCTATCTCTCAAATAAATGGATAAAATCTTTAAAAAAAAAAGTACATAATTTTTACACATGTATATACCTGTAAAATCATCACTACAAATAAGATAGTAAAGCTATCTATCATCTCCAAAAGTTTTTGCTGGTACCTTTGTAATTCCTCCCTCCCATACCTCCTCGTCCCCATCTCCAAGAAGCCACCAGTTGCTTTTCTGTCACTATCAATTAGTTTTAAATTTCCTATAGTTTAATCATATAATATGTACATTTTTTGGCGGGCTTCTTTCACTGTGCATGATGATTTTAAGATTCATCCATGTTGTTATACGTAGCAATAGTTCACTCTTTTTTAATGCTGAGTAGGATTCCACTTTATGGATATGTCATTGTTTACCTACTGATTAAAGCAGTTGAGCTGTTTCAAGATTTTGGCTATTACAAATAAAGCTTCTGTAAATATTTGTGTTCAAGTCTTTGTGTGCTCATAAATGTATTTTTCTCTTGAGTAAATAAATACCTATGAATGAACTGGGCAGATCAGATATTCATCATATGTTCAGCTTCTTAAGAAACTGCCAAATTGTTTTCCTGGGTGGCTATAACATTGACATTGTCACCAGAAGTTCACAAGAGTTTCAGCTCTTCCCCATTCTTGTCAAACTTCGTACGGTAAATTTTTTTTAAATTTTAGCCATTCTAATAGCTATGTAGTGTTATTCATTATGGCTTTTTTTTCATTGTGGTCTTAATTTGCATTTCCCTAATGACTGAAAACATTGAGCATCTTTGTCTTATGTTTATTTTATTTTATGTCTTAAATTGTCAATTCAACTGTTTTACTCAGTTTTTTTGTTTGTTTGTTTATTTTGTTGTTGAATTTTGAGAATATATACTCTGGAACAAATCCTTTATCAGATGTACTTCTTTTTTAAGGATTTTATTTATTTATTTGTCAGAGAGAGAGAGAGAGCATGCAAGCAGGGGAAAAGGGAGAAGCAGGCTCCCCACTGAGCAAGAGGCCCAATGCGGGAGCCACCCAGGCGTACCCAGATGTAGGTTTTGCAAATATTTTTTTTTTCCCAGTCTGTATCTTGCTTTTTCATTATCTTTAGTGTCTTTTATTTTTTTATTTTTATTTTTTTAAAGGTTTTTATTTATTTATTTGACAGACAGAGATCACAAGTAGGCAGAGAGGCAGGCAGAGAGAGAGGAGGAAGCAGGCTGTCTTCAGAGCAGAGAGCCCAATGTGGGGCTCAATCCTAGGACCCTAGGATCATGACCTGAGCTGAAGGCAGAGGCTTTAACCCACTGAGCCAACCAGGCGCCCCTAGAGTGTCTTTTAAAGAGCAGAAGCTATTGGGGCGCCTGGGTGGCTCAGTGGATTAAGCTGCTGCCTTCGGCTCAGGTCATGATCTCAAGGTCCTGAGATCAAGCAGCTTAACCCACTGAGCCACCCAGGCGCCCCTAGAGTGTCTTTTAAAGAGCAGAAGCTATTGGGGCGCCTGGGTGGCTCAGTGGCTCAGTGGATTAAGCTGCTGCCTTCGGCTCAGGTCATGATCTCAAGGTCCTGAGATCAAGCCCCGCGTTGGGCTCTCTGCTCCGCAGGGAGCCTGCTTCCTCCTCTCTCTCTGCCTGCCTCTCTGCCTATTTGTGATCTCTCTCTCTGTCAAATAAATAAAAATAAAATCTTGGAAAAAAAAAAAGAGCAGAAGCTATTAATTTAACCAAGTCCAATTAATCATTTTCTTCTTTTATGAATTATGCTTTTGATGTTTATCTAAGAAATCCTTGCCTAACCTGAGATCACAAGATTTGCTTCTATTTTCTCCCAGAAGTTTCACAGATTTATATATCTCCATTTAGGTCCATTTTAAAAAAGATTTTATTTATTTATTTGAGAGACAGAGAGTGAGCAAGAGAGAGATCACAAGCAGGGACAGAAGGAGAGGGAGAAACAGATGGCCCTGTTGAGCACGGAGACCAATGTGGGATTGGATTCCAGGACTCTGGGAACTTGATGGAGTCAAAGGCAGACACTTAACCGACTGAGCCACCCAGGCGCCCGTACATTTAGGTCTATTTTGAGTTAAATTTTGCATATAGTTGTGAGATACGGATCTAAGTTCCTACTTTTCATATGTGTATGCACTTGTTCCTGCACAATTTTTTGAAAAGACTATCCTTTCTCTTCTGTATTATCACTGCACCTCTGTCAAAAATCAGTTGTCCAGGTATACGTATGGGTTTATTTCTGGACTTTCTATTTTGTTCCATCGATTTATTTCTCTAAACTTACGCTAAAATTGTACTTTTTTGTAGATTTTTATTTGTTAGACAAAAAGAGAGTACACAGACAAGGCAGTGGTGTGGCAGGCAGAGGGAGAAGCAGGCAGAGAGAGAAGCAAGATCTACACTGAGCAGGAAGCCTGATGCGGGACTTGATCCCAGGACACTAGGATCATGACCTGAGCCAAAGACAGCTGCTTAACTGACTGGGCTACCCAGGCATCCATATTGCACTATTTTTATTAGTGTAACTTCATAATAATTTCTTTTTTAAAGATGTATTTTAGAGAGAGAGAGAGAGAGCGAGCATGCACATGCGTGTGCAAGTGGGGGCAGGTGCAGAGGGAGACAGAAAGAGAGAAACAGACTCCCTGCTGCGCATGGAGCCCAATATGGGGCTCAATCCCACGACAATGAGATCATGACCTGAGCTGAAATCAAGAGTTAGATTCTCAACTGACTGAGCCACCCAGGTGCCCCATAATAATTCTTAAAATCAGTGTTACACTTTCAAATTTGTCTTTTTCAGAGTGGTGTGGCTATTCTAGATTCTTTGGATTTCCAAAAAAATTTTATAATCAGCTGGTCAACTTCTACAAAAAAATCCAACTGGGAATTTGACCGGCATTGTATTGAACCTACAGATTCATCTGAAGGCAGTTGACATCTTTATGATATTGAGTTTTCTGATCCATGAACAAGGTATAGCCTTCCCTTCATTTAGGTTTTCTTTAATTTCTTTCATAGAAAGAAATAGAAAAGAAATTTCTTTTCTTTTCTTTCCATACTTTATAGTTTTTGTGTACAAGTCTTTCACTTCTTTGTCAAGTTTATCTCTAAATAGTTCATATTTTTATGTTATTACATATGGTAATGTTTTTCTTCTTTTTCTTTTTCTTCTTTTTAAAAATATTTTATTTCTTTATTGAAAGAGAGATCACAAGCAGGCAGAGAGGCAGGCAGAGAGACAGGGGGAAGCAGGCTCCCTGCTGAGCAGAGAGCCCGATGTGGGGCTCCATCCCAGGACCCTAAGATCACTACCTGAGCCGAAGGCAGAGGCGTAACCCACTAAGCCATCCAAATGCCCCCGGTAATGTTTTTCTATTCTAGTTTCTGATTACTTGTTGACAGTACAGAGAAATGGAATTTTTTTAAAAAGATTTTATTTACTTATTTGACAGAGAGAGAAAGAAAGAGAGAGAGAGATCACAAGTAGGCAGAGAGGCAGGCAGAGAGAGGGGGAAGCAGGCTTCCCACTGAGCAGAGAGCCCGAGGTGGCTCGATATCAGGATCCTGAGATCATGACCTGAGCCGAAGGCAGAGGCTTAACCCATTGAGCC
The DNA here is from genome assembly GCF_922984935.1 of Meles meles. Taxonomy (NCBI): domain Eukaryota; kingdom Metazoa; phylum Chordata; class Mammalia; order Carnivora; family Mustelidae; genus Meles; species Meles meles. The sequence continues at coordinate 39,443,247 of NC_060080.1, read as the reverse complement.
ACCTAGGCACCCCGGAATTGATTTTTTATATTGATCTTGTAACCTGCAACTTCACTGATCTCAGTTATTAGTTCTTTAAAAAAAAAAAAAAAGATTTTGGGGCACCTGGGTGGCTGTTGAATTCAATTTGCTATACATTTTATACAGAATTTTTGCTCATGAGGGATTATGGTTTACAGTGTTCTTTTCTTATAATGTCTTTGCCTTGTTTCGTTTTAAAGGTACTAACATATCCTGGCTTCCTAGAATGAGTTGGGAACTATTCTCTTCGCTTTGCTATTTTTGGAAGAGTTTGTGTAGAATTGGCCTTATTTCTTCCTTAAGTGTTTTCTAGAACTTACTCATGAAGTCATCTCAGCCTAAAGTTTCTTTGGAGGATGTTTTGATGTATCCTATTTTCCTAAATGGATATAAGGAATATAGGTAGAGACATTTATCTCTTCTTGAGTGAGCTTTCATCATTTTTGTAATTCAAAGAAACTGTTTATCTTAGTTGTCATATTTATTGACATAGAGTTGTTTATAATAATCCCTATTGTCCTTTTATATGTGTAGAATCTGAAGTGATGTCACCTATCTTGTTCTTGTTGTCATTTGTGTATTCTTTTTTCTCTTATAAGTCTCACAGTGTTTTATCTTTATTGATTTTCTCAAAGAAGCAGCTTTTGTTCTATTGATTCCTCTATTGTTTTCTATTTTATTGATTTATATTTTGGTACTATTTTTTTCTTTTTTTGCTTACTTTTAGTTTAATTTGCTCTGTGTGTGTGTGTGTGTGTGCGTGCGCGCATGCATGCATATGTTTTAAGGTTATTGATTTGAAACCTTTCTTCTATTCTAATACAGGTGTTTGCTGTTATAAATTTCCCCCTCAAAACTTCCTTAGTAGCATCCTACAAATTCTCACTTGTTATGTTTTTATTTTTATCAGTTCAAAATATGTTTTAATTACCCCTTTAATTCTTTCTTTCACCCATGTGTTATTTAGAAATGTGCTATTTTGTTTCCAAATATTTGGAGGTTTCTCTAAGAAAAATGTCTGTTATTAATATCTAATAATTAATAATAATTACAATAATCTATAATAATTCCATTATAGTCAAAGAATGTACCATGTAGGATTTGTGAGTTGTAATAGGAAAATTATAACTTAATATCAACCAAAGAGAAAATCTTATTTCTCAGGAAGTCCTCTTGGCCAACTAAAGGTGCTGTAATCATCTAGTTCCCAGTTTAATTCAAGTTGACAAACATTTGTTGAATACTGATTATTAAGGCTCTGGGTAGTGCAGGCTACAGAAATAAAGAAAGCAGAGCTCTTGATCTCAAAGAACTTACATGAACATGAACTACTGATAGTAGAAAAGACATGGGAAAATCCCAAAGTGTATTAAACAAAGAACAGAGGGGACTGAAAGAAGAAAACAATCAGGAAAGGCTTCACATAAGAGGTGGCACTTATGTGCCTCACTTATGTGACTCACATAAGAGGGTCTTGACAAAAAGTGTTTGAGTTTGACAGGTAGAGATGGTAGAGACAGACCCCCAGGCAAAGGAAATGGCATAAGCTCAAGACAGGAAAGCATAGTATATGCTCAAGAAACTTCACTTTGACTGGAGGTTAGGGGAGTGGTGGGAGATAGGCTGGAAGGATACCTTGAGAATATTTTATTAGGATCCTAAAGTCTTTATACTTAGCTGAATAGGTATTTAGGTGTCACTGAGACTTTTTTTTTTTTTTTAAGCAGAAGAGATCCTTTCCTTTACCCACCACATTTGCTCCATCAAATCCTGTTGGGGCCACATCTACCATAGAGCTCTGGAAAATGTTGAGTAGTTGGAGTACATTGCTGACTTCCTTACTTAAAACACTTCACTGGCTCCCCACTGCACTTAGAATAAAATCAAATCTTCTTTTCAGCCCTGCATGGTGTGCCTTCTGACTACCCAATATCCTACTACTTTTTTGTTTTAACTTGATTTAGTCCATTCTACCTCCATTGGCTTCCTCAAACACAAGTAGGATGTCTCCCACTCAGGACCATTGCATTTTCTCTTTCTTCTGCCTTAAACACTCTTTCCCAGTTCTTTCCATGGTGTGATAGGCAGCCTCTGAGATGGCCTTGACCATTCCTGCCTCCTAGTATTCATACTTTTGTGTAATACCCTGCCCTAGAGTATGCGTTGTATTTAGTGACTTGCTTTTGGCAAGTAGAATGCAGTAGAGGTGATGGGTTATGAAGAGAAGGTGGTTCCCATTCAGGGTGCACTCTTTCTCCTTCTGTTACTGCCTTTCTTTGAAGGAAGCCAGATGCCTATTGTGAGCTGCCCTAGAGACAGTCCCATGTGGCAAGCAAATGATATCTCAGGCCAGTTGCCATTAAGGACATAAGGCTGCCAGCAGCCATTTGTGTGAGGTTGTAAGCTGATCCTTCCCCAGTAGAGCCTTGAGTTGATTGCATACCCAGTTAATATCTGGATTTTAGTCTTGTGAGAGGCCAAGTCAGAGACACCCAGCCGGGCCACACCCTGATCATCAACCCAAAGAAACCATGAGGCAATAAGCATTTATTGTTTAAAGCTGATAAGTTTTGAGGTAGTTTGTTATGCAGCAATAGGTAACTAATACATATAGCTGGCTCAGTCTTATCCTTCATAACTCAGCTCAAGTGTTACCTCATTAGAGAAGCCTTTCCTAACCATCCTGGCTGAAGTAACTTTCTTTCTGCTCTGCCTCTCCCCAAGTCACTTTCTAATATAGTACCCTATTTTCTTTCTGCCATAGTGTTTATTATCATCTCTAATTTACTAATTTACTAACACATTATTTGACATCCCACAACTAGAATGTAAACTCTTTTTTTATAATTAAAAAAAATTTTTATTGACATATATGTAGCCTCAGGGGTACAGATCTGTGAACTGCCAGGTTTACACACTTCATAGCACATACCTTCCCCAACGTCCATAACCCCACCACCCTCTCCCTACCTCCCTCCCCCAGCAACCCTCGGTTTGTTTTGTGAGATTAAGAGTCTCTTATGGTTTGTCTCCCTCCTGATCTCATCTTGTTTCATTTATAGAATGTAAACTCTTAAATGGTAGAGCTATTGCCTGATTTGTTCTCTGCTCTATCTCCAACAGCTAGAATGATACCTGGTTCAAGTATCTATTGAATAAATGTAAGGGTTTAATAGCTCTGTATTATTTACTCCAGAAATTTCCTGGTGCTTAACAGAGCCAAATCCTATGAACAGAGCATAATCTGTGTTTTGATAAGAACTTTGACAACCAACAAGGCCTGGGGCTGTTTTCAGGTTTTAGAACGAGATATTCTTTTGTTTTATAGATCAGGAAAGTAACTTGCCAGAATCACAGAGGTAGTAAGAAGTAGAGCTGGGATTCAAACCATGATCTATCTGAGTTCAAATGGAACACACAGTTCCATAGAGCCTTCTTTGGAAATATCTCTCATACCTGATTCTCCTTTTTACATTCACCTTTACTTTCCCACACATTGCATTTCTTCAAACTATTTCCTTGGAATATCTTCCTCTGTTCACCATTTCTCCAGTTTAGAACCATTCTTAAATTTTCAGCTCTTTTCCTTTCCACAAAGGTACTTCATGTCCCCATCTTTCTTCTGCCACTAGAATCTCAGGTAATGGTATTACCCCCTAGGAGATAACCTCTCCTGAAGTTGCTCCCAGGCCTGCTTCTTCCTCTACTGAGACTAGCTCAAGCCCAGTGTCATTCAAGCCACAAGCAGCTTCTTCAGCCCATACTGACAATCCCCTTTTCTCAAACCCATTCTTGGCTAAACCCATGCCTCTGAACTACGTATATATCCTTAATTATTTAGTTATACAACTGGGTATATATGGGATGCTTCTTGTCTCAACTTGCTGTGTGGGGAGAGTTTCAAGGCAATGACAAGGAGGAGAAGCCCAGGGAGAGGCCAGTGGTGTGTTTGAATTGAGGAGATGAAGCTGATTCATGAAGACCAAGGGGGCTACAGTTTGCAGGATAGAGTATCAGAGAGGAGGAAGTTTCATAGAAAGACTACTCTGAGGATTTTCGGAATAATCCCCTTGATTATAGATCAGCACATGTGTTAGGCAAGTACCCAAACCCATAAAGATTGCTGGTAACAGTGACTGGCATTTTCCACGAAGGACAGCTTCTTTCCACCTGCCAAAATGAAAAAGTAATGATTTACAGGGCAGTGGGTAGCATACAAAGAAGGATGTTACCTCAATAGGGGAATACTTAACTCCAAACTAAGCAGTGGTCTGGTCCCACCTGACAAATCATGAAAGTAAGACCCCAAAATATTAATTTTTTTAAATTAATGTAACTGCATCCCAGAATGAAGCTTAAGAATATTTGTAGGGATCAAAAATATTCACCTGGGTAAGGGACTGAGGAGGGGAAATGAGTAAGCAGAGGACAGAGGATTTTTAGGGCAGTGAAAATACTCTGTATAATAATATGATGATGGGTGTGTGTCATTATACTTCTATCCAAACCCATAAAATGTACACGAAAAGTGAAACTTAAGGTAAACTATGGACTTTGGGTGATTATGTGTCAATTTAGATAGATCCTTGGTAAATGTACCATTTTGGTGAGTGATGTTGAAAATGAGGGAATTTATGCATGTGAGGAAACATGCATATCTTATGCATATGAGATCTTGGTACCATCCAATATTGCTGTAAACTTAAAATTGAGTTAAAAAAGATAAAGTCTTAAGAAAAATCTATCTCCCCCAAAAATGAAACTTCCAATGTCTGTAATCCAATCAAAGATTGCCAGACATGCAAAGAAGCAGGAAAATGTGTCCTGAAAATGAGGAGAAAAATCAATAAAAAATAAACTGGAACTGACACAGCTGTTAGAATAAGCAATCAACTAAATTAAAAGTTATTATAACTGTATTCTACATGTTCAAAAAGTTAAGTAGAAACATGAAGATAGAAAACCATCCAAACTGAAATTATAGTTGAAAACTACAGTGTCTAGGATGGAAAATACATTGGATGTGATCAATGGCAGATAAGACATGACTGAAAAAAGATTAGCAAATGTGAAGACCCAGCACTAGAAACTATTCAAATGAAATACAGTTGAATTTAAAAAAGAAAAAGGAGGGTTCCATAGAAGATGGCAGAGTGGAAGGACCCTAAGCTCACTTCATTCCATGGAAATAACTAGATAGCATCCACATCAGTGTAAATAACCCAGAAAATGACCCAAAGAATGGCAGGCAGACTCTCCATAGCTAAATGTAGAGAACACACACTGAAGAGGGTAAGAAGGGTGGAGATAAAGTTGGGAAGATGAGGGGGAAGAAACAGACATCCCAGGCACTTGGGCATAAGAAATATGAACCTCTGTAAGATTTGCTTTTGAAAACCAGAAGAGCCAAATTTTGCAAGTTCTTACTATTAGGAGGGTCTAACACCTAGAACTTTAAAAATCAGCATGCTGGGATCTGAGAGAGCTGGAGGGAGATAGGAAACCAAGTCCCCAGTCTTAAAGAGACAGCACAACAAACAACCCTGGGGTGATACAGTGTAGGCAGCAGTTCAAAAAACTCCTGGGTTGTAGGGAGGTGGATTTGTTTACTAATCTCAGAGGTGTGCTGGAAAAGCAGGGATTGTTGGGAGACCTCTTAGGAACAAAGGAGCTGGGGGTTTCATTTCCCTCCCTCAACCCACAGCCTAGACAAATGGACACTTGCAAGAACAAGCCCAGGGACAACACTCTCCACCTACTTGCTAACACCACTTGCTCTGCCCATGTGCTTCTGTGGATTTGCCACCTCCAACCTGGTGGTCTTGACAGGAGTTTTGGGCAGGCTACAACTTTGCCGGCACTGCTGGCTCTGCCCACCATTTTCTCCTGTGGACCTATCCTCTCCTATATGGATTGAGCCCATCCAAAATGGTGCCACAAACCTAGCAGTGGGCAAGCAGCACCAGTGGGGCCAGCACCACTCCAAAGTGACTTCTATCCTGGGAAGGGGGAAAGATAACCATATGCACCAGTCCAACTGAGGTCCCCACAGTGGGCTGGGGGCAGACATCTGGTCTGACTACAGGCCCCACTCACCAATGAAAGCTTATCAAGGGAAAGTGCCCTGGAGTTTAATGCTACTGCATCTCGGGCATACATTTGATCTGGCTCAACTCAAACACAAGGCAGCTCCAGACTGGCCCAATAACAACATAGGGACCAAATCCTGCCCACAACAGTTAAAGAAAGCCATTGTAGATGACTGGGCTGAAGGTAAAAGCAGTTCAGCCACAATAGTAGGATGCATGCAACACACATAGGAGATATGCCTGAAGCACCAGATTCTGGTGAATAGGGGAAACTAACTGCACCACAGGGCACTACATAATGTCTTCTTTGTAAAGCCACTACTTTAAGATCAGAAGATGTATCTGACTTTCCTAACACATTAAAACAGACACAGGGAGTTAGACAAAATGAGGAGACAAAGGACTATGTCCCAAATGAAAGAACAGGAAAAAAACCCCAACAAGAAACCTAAATGAAATGGATATAAGTAATATGCCTGATAGAAAATTTAAGTAATGGTCATAAAGATACTCAGTGGACTTGAGAAGAGAGTGGAGGACCTCAGTGAGACCCTTAACAAAGAGATAGAATACATAATAAAAAAACCAATCAGAGATGAAGAACTCAATAAATGATAATAAGAATACTAGATGGAACAAATAGTAGACTAGAGGAAGCAGAAGAATGGATCAGCAATCTGGAGGACAGAGTAATGGAAATCAATTAAGCTGAATAGGAGAGAGAAAAAATAATAATAGAGTGAAAAGAGACTTAGGGAACTCACTGACACCAAGGAGCATAATAACATTTGCATTATAGGGATCCTAGAAGAAGAGAGAAAAGGAGGCAAAAAACTTATTTGAAGAAATAAGAGCTGAAAACTTCCCAAGACCAGGGGAGGAAACAGAATCTAGATCTAAGAGACACGGAGAGACCTGAACAAAATCAACCCAAGGAGGTCCATGCCAAGACAAATAGCAATTAAAATAATAAAAAGTAGTGACAAGGAGAGAATTGTAAAAGAGTAAGAGACAAGAAAATAGTTACATACAAGGGAAACCCCATAGGGAAAGTGTGGAAAGGAAAGACCATAAGTAGGAGTAAGAAAAGCAGGAAGCATAAAATCAATAAAAATACATTTATCCAAAAAAAAAAAAAAACCAAACAAACCAGTCAAGGGATTGACAAAATAAAAGGATATAAAGTAGGACATCATACACCTAAAATGTGTGTGTGTGTGTGTGTGTAAGGGGAGAAGTAATGGAGTCAACTCAGTATAGACTGCTATATGCAGAAGATGTTATATACAAACTTAATGGTAACCACAAATAAAAAAATCAGTAATAGATATGTAAAAAATGAAGAGAAAGGAATTTAAGCATATCACTAAAGAAAGCCAGCAACCTGAGATAAGACAGCAAAGGAAGAAAGGAACAGAAAAACTAAGGGAAAAAAAATCACAAAACAATCAACAAAATGCCAATAAGTACATACCTATCAATAAAGACTTTAAGTGTAAATGGTCTGAACTTTCTAATCAAAAGACATGGAGAGACAGATGGATAAAAAAGTAAGAGCCTTCTATATGCTGCCTAGTAGAGACTCATTTCAGGCCTAAAGACACATGCAGATTGAAAGTGAATGGATAGAAGAGCATTTATCATACAAATGGAAGTGAAAAGTAAGCCAGGGTACCAATACCTTTATCAGACAAAATAAACTTCAAAACAAAATCTGTAAGAAGAGAGGGAAGAACACTATAAATCATAAAGGAAATGATTCAACAAAAAATATAACAATTATAAATATTTATGCATCCAACATGTGAGCATCAAAATACATAAAGCAGCTAATAACACACATAAAAGAACTAATTGATAATGATGCCATGATAGTAGGGGACTTTAACAGCCCACTTATATTGATGGATAGATCATCCAAACAGAAAATAAACAAGGAAACAGTGGCTTTGAGTGACACATGTATTATTCAGAACAGATTCTATCCTAAAACAACAGAATACACATACTTTTCAAGTGCACATGAAACATTCTCCAGAATACATCACCTATTAGGTCACAAAACAAGTCTCAACAAATTCAAAAAGATTGAAAACCCCACATCTAATCTCACACTCCATGGGGAAAAGCTACTCAATGGGTAAAAACTGAGAGCTTTCCCCCTAAGATCAGGAACAAGACAAAGACGTTCATTTCCACCACTTTTATTCAACAAAGTACTAGAAGTCCTAGCCACAGCAATCTGACAACAAAAAGAAAAGGCATCCAACTTGGTAAGGAAGAAGTAAAACTTTGACTATTTGCAGATGACATGATACTATATACACACAGAAAACTCTAAAGACTCCACCAAAAAACTACTAGAACTGAAAAATGAATTCAGCAAAGTCACAGGATACAGTCAACATACAGAAATCTGTTGCATTTCTATACACTAATAATGAAATAGCAGAAAGAGAAGTTAATAAAACTACCCCATTTCCAACTACACCAACATTAATAAAATGCCTAGGGACAAACTTAACCAAGGAGATGAAAGACCTGTACTCTAAGACTATAAAACATTTATGAAAGAAATTGAAGATGATATAAACAAATGAAAAGACATTCCATGCTCATGAATTGGAAAAAAAATACTGTTAAAATGTTCATACTACCCAAAGCAATCTACAGATTTATTGCAATCCCTATGAAAATGCCAATAGCATTTTTCACAGGATAGAACAAATAATTCTAAAATTTATATGGAATTACAAAAGATCCTGAGTAGCCAAAGTGGTACTGAAAAAACAAACAAACAAACAACCCCCCACTCCCAAAATCTGGAGGTATCAAAATCCCAGATTTCAAGATACACTACAAAACTGTAATTAATCATAACAGTTTGGTACTGGCACCAAAAAACCCCAATAACAAATAGACCAATAAAACAGAATAGAAAGCCCAAAAATAAACCCATGATTATTTAGTCAATTAATCTTTGATGAGGGAGTCAAGAAAAAGCAATGGGGAAAAGATGGCTCTTCAACAAATGGTGTTGAGGAAACTAGACAACTATATGCAAAAGAATGAAACTGGACCACTTTCTTACATCATACACAAAAATAAACTCAAAATGGATTGAAGATTCAAGTATCAGTGTGATACTTGAAACCATAAAAATACTAGAAGAGAGAGCACAGACAGTGCTCTTTCTTTGACATTGACTATAGCAACATTTTTCTAGGTATGTTTTGAGGCAAGGGAAACAAAAGCAAAAATAAACTATTGGGATTACATAAAAATAAAAAGCTTCTGCATAGCAAAGGAAATAAAACTAAAAGACACCTATTGAACGGGGATAATATTTGCAAATGACATATCTGATAAAGGGTTAGTATCCAAAATACATTAAAAAAAATATGCAACTCCACACCAGAAAAACCCCAAATAAGCCAAAATAAAAAATGGGCAGGAGACATGAACAGACATTTCTCCACCGAAAATATACAGATGGCCAACAGACACATGAAAAGATGCTCAACATCACAAATTGCCAAAGAAATGTAAAGTGAAAGGTGCAATGAGCTAGAACCTCACACCTTTTCAGAATGGCTAAAATAAAAAACACAAGAAACAAGTGTTGGCGGGGATGTAGAGAAAAAGGAATCCTCATGCACTGCTGGTGGAATGCAAACTGGTGTGCCCACTATGGAAAATAGTATGGAGGTTCTCAAAAAATTAAAAATAAAAATACCATATGATCCAGTTATTCCACTACTGGGTAATTACTCCAAGAAAATGAAAACACTAATTCAAAAAGGTATATGACCCACTGTGTTCATTGCAGCATTATTTACAATAGCCCAAGTGTCCATCAATAGGTGAACGGAAAAAGAAGATGTGGCATATATACACAATGGAATATTATTTGGCCTATGGAGGGGAGGGAGCCCTGGTTGTGGTTGGGGGTGGAGGGAGAAAAAGAGACAGAGAGAGAGGAAGAGGACTGTATAGGGGATCACACAAAAAACCACTTACCTAAAGCCACTGACTGGGAAAACCAGAGAGGCTGATTTTTGCGAGTTTTTATAAGCAGCAGGGCTCAAAGACTAGAGTTTTAGAAGTCCCTGGTGGCCAGTGTGGAGCCCTGAGGACACTGTGGAGACTTCTCCTGTGGAGAAGGAGGGCAGACAGCCCTGATGCAGATGGCTCAATTCAATGATCCCCTGGGATGCACTGGAAGAGATAGTTTCCCTTTCTTGAAGCACATCTGGGAGAAGTGGCATTGCCTCTCCAGGGACAAAAAAGCTGATGGGTGCCATTTCCCTCCCTGACCCAAAGCATAGGTGCTGAGATATCTGCTGAGGGAAGCTAACCCGGACACTGGCTCTTTGCTGTGCTTTACTCCAAATTCCACACTCCTGTGCTTTTGTGCAATTGCCCTTCCTGAACAAACATACATCAGTCCCAGCAGTGCAAGACCTTCCTCCAGAGGACCAGTGTTGGGTCCTTGCCACACCAGGTCCCTAGTTTGGAGTTTTAAAATTCAGCTGGACTGCCTAGGAGAGAGCCCAAGGTGGCCTATGCTGCCAGACTGGCAGATGGCCTGGACACAGACAGGGTGAAGGCAGTGATCAGAGGAAAACCTGGGACACATGAGGAGAGATTGTTCACTCTTATGGGAAGACTTTCAGATAACAGCCAGTGCTAACTTCCCTCTCCAGGAATGAGGGAGCTGGCTGGTGCCATTTCTCTCCCTCACCACTCAGCATAAACCAAATTGAGTAAGCAGCACAGCACCAACAGTGGTGGCCTAAACTGCTTCACCCAAGCCTGCCCCACTGCTCTGCTGGTACTGCTTTTCTTCTGGCAAGTGTGCCTGAGAACCAGTGCAACAGGCTCCTCCCCCAGAAGACCAGTACAACCATCCACACACACCACATCCACTGACCATAGAGTTCTGCAGTGCTTCAGCTGCAATGGAAGTAGCATCAGGTTTCTTTTAACAAACAGACCAGAGCATACCTAGGTAAACCTGCCATATTCTGGCCAAGGTCCAAACACTCCCACTGTAGTCAAGAAGAAACTCTGCAGAGGACTGACCTGAGGGAAACAGCAGCCAAAACACAGCAGCAGAGTGCACACAGCATATACCAGAGACACTTCCTGAAGTGCCAGGCCCTGGCCAGTATATGACCTCTTCTTCATAAAACCATTACTCCCAGGAGTTGGAAACATAACAAGCTTTCCTGACACACAGAAGAAGACAGAGACATAGACAAAATGCCAAGACAGAGGAATTCATCCAAAAGAAGGAAGAGGAAAAGTTTACAGCCAGGTATTTAACTGAAACAGATATAATATGTCATATATATGTATATATATATATTATAATATGTCATAATATATAATGTATATAATATATATGTATATATGTGTAATATATAATGTATATAATGTATATATTATATTATATATTATATAATATGAATATTATATGCAGTATTATACATATAATATGTAATATGCCTGATCCAGAATGTAAAGCAACAATCATAAGGATACTACCTGGGCTTGAGAAAAGCACAGAAGACACCAGGGAGTTTCTTACCACAAAGATAAAAGACCTAAGAACTAGGCAGGCTGAAATGAAAAATGCAATAACCAAGATATGAAACCGACTGGATGTAATGACCACAAAGATAGATAGAAGAAGCTGAGGAATGAATAAGTGATATAGAAGATAAAATTATGGAAAATAATGAAGCTGAAAAGAAGAGGGAAAGAAAAATATTAGATCATGACTGTAGGCTTAAGGAAATTAGTGACTCCATAATGTATAATAAGATTTGTGTCTTGGGAGTTCCAGAAGAAGAAAAGAGGGAAAAGGGTGTAGGAGGTTTATATAAGAAATTATAGCTGAAAATATTCCTAATCTGGAGAAGGAAACAGACATCCAAATCCTGGAGGCACAGAGTATGTCCATCAAAACCAATAAAAGCAGGCCAACACTCAGACATATTGTAGTTAAATTTGCAAAATACAGAGACATAGAAAAAATCCTAAAAGCAGCAAGGTGAAAGAAGTCCCTAGCTTATAAGGGAAGACAGATAAGGTTAACAGCAGATCTCTCCACAGAAACTTAGCAGGCCAGAAGAAAGTGGCATGATATATTTAATGTGTTGAATGAGAAAAATCATGCAGCCAAGAATACTCTACAGCAAGGCTACCATTCAGAATAGAAGGAGAGATAAAAGAGTTTCCCAGACAAACAAAAGCTAAAGGAGTTCATGACTACAAAACTAGCCTTGCAGGAAATATTAAAGGGGACTCTGACTAGGAAATAAAGACCAAAACTGACAAAGACTGGAAAGGAATAGGGAAAATCCTCAGAAACAATGACAAAACAAGTGACAAAATGGCACTAAATTTATATCTATCAATAATTACTCTGAATGTAAAAGGACTAAATGCTCCAATCAAAAGACATAGGGTGTTGGGGCGCCTGGGTGGCTCAGTGGGTTAAGCCTCTGCCTTCAGCTCAGGTCATGATCTCAGGGTCCTGGGATTGAGCCCCGCATCAGGCTCTCTGCTCAGCAGGGAGCCTGCTTCCTCCTCTCTCTCTGCCTGCCTCTCTGCCTACTTGTGATCTCTGTCAAATAAATAAAATCTTTAAAAAAAAAAAAGACATAGGGTGTCAAAATGGATTGAAAGAAAAAAAAAGATCCATCTATATGCTGCGTATAAGAGACTCATTTTACCTAAAGACACCTGCAGATTGACAGTGAGGGGATGGAGAACTATTTATCATACAAATGGACATCAAGGGGCACCTGGGTGGCTCAGTTGGTTAAGCAACTGCCTTCGGCTCAGGTCATGATCCTGGAGTCCCAGGATCGAGTCCCGCATCGGGCTCCCAGCTCCATGAGGTGTCTGCTTCTCCCTCTGACCTTCTCCCCTGTCATTCTCTTGCTCACTCTCTATCAAATAAATAAATAAAATCTTAAAAAAAAACAACAACAAAAACAAATGGACATCAAAAGAAAACCAGAGCAGTCATACCAGACAAACCAGATTTTAAAACAAAGACCACAGCAAGAGATGAAAAAGAGCACTATACCACAATACAAGTGTCTATCCAACAAGAAAATCTAACAATTTTAAGTATTTACACCCCCAACTTGGGAGCACTCAAATATATAAAACAATAACAAACATAAAATAACTTATTGATAATAATACAATAATAGTAGGGTACTTTAACACCCCACTTACAGCAACGGAAGACCACCGGAGCAGAAAATCAACAAGGAAACAATGGCTTTGAATGACACACTGGACCAGATGGACTTAATAGATGTATTCAGAACATTTCATCCTAAAGCAGCAGAATACATGTTCTTTTTGAGGGCACATGGGACATTCTTCAGAATAGATCACATACTATGTCACAAATCAGGCCTCAAAATGCAAAAAGACTGAGACCAGCCGTGCATATTTTCAGACCACAACGCTATGAAACTTGAAGTCCACCACAAGAAAATATTTAGAAAGACCACAAATACATAAAGTTTAAAGAACATCTTACTAAAGAATAAATGGGTCAACCAGGAAATTAAAGAAGAAATTTAAAAGTACATGGAAACAAATGAAAATGAAAACATGACCATCTAAAACCTTTGGGGTGCAGCAAACACAGTCTTGAAAGGGAGATATATAGGAATACAGGCCTACCTCAAGAAGAAGAAAGATCTCAAATACTACTCAACCTAACCTTAGACCTAGAGGAGCTAGAAAAAGAACAACAACGAAGCCTAAGACCAGCAGAAGAAGGGCAATAATAAAGATTGAGCAGAAAAAAATGATATAAAAATAAAAAAACAAAAAACAAAACACAGTAGAACGGATCAATGAAACCAGGAGCTGATTCTTTGAAAAAAATTAATAAAATTGATAAACCCCTAACCAGACTTGTAAAAAAGAAAAGAGAAAGGTCACAAATAAATAAAATCACAAATGAGAGAGGAGAGATCACAAGCAATACCACAAAAATACAAATATAAGAGAATATTATGAAAAATTATATGCCAAAAATTGGGCAATCTTAAAGAAATGGATAAAATCCTATAAACATATACACTACCAAAACTGAAACAGGAAGAAATAGAAAAGTTGAATGGACTGATAACCAGCAAAGAAATTGAATTAGTAATAAAAAATCTCCCAACAAACAGAAGTCCAGGGCCAAATAGCTTCCCAGGGGAATTCTACATTTAAAGAAGTGTTAATACCTATTCTTCTCAAATTGTTACAAAAAATAGAAACGGAAGGAAAACTTCCAATCTCATTCTACAAGGCCAGTATCACCTTGATTCCAAAACCAGACAAAGACACCACTAAAAAAGATAATTACAGGCCAATATCCTTGATGAACATGGATGTAAAAATTCTCAGCCAAATATTAATGAATCTAATCCAACATACATTAAAAAAAATCATTCACCACAATCAAGTGAGATTTATTCCTGGGTTACAAGGGTGGTTCAATATTTGTAAATCAATCGACATTCTACATCACATTAATAAAAGAAAAGTTAAGAACCATATGATCTTCTGAATAGATTTAGAAGAAGCACTTGACAAACTACAGCATCCATTCTTAATAAAAACCCTTAGGGGTGTCTGGGTGGCGCAGTTGGTTAAGCATTTGCCTTCATCTCAGGTCATGATCCCGGGGTCCTAGAACTGAGCCCCACATTGTTCTCTCTGAGAGCTCAGCGGGAGTCTGATTCTCCCTCTCCCTCTGCCTCTCTCCCAGATCATGCTCTCTCTTTCTCTTACTCACTCTCAAATAAATAACTAAAATCTTTTAAAAAATATCTTAACAAAGTAGGGATAGAGAGAACATACCTCAACATCATAAAGGTTATATAGGAAAGACCCACAGCTAATATCATACTCAATGAAGAACTGAGAGCTTTTCCTCTAAGGTCAGGTTATTTTCTAATGAAAATAATGATGAAATAATAATAAAAACGCATTCTGGACTTATACCACATGTATTAGTAAATGTAAGACAACAAGAGCATAAAGAGAGAAAGGTGACATCACAACATACTTTGCAGATTATATTAAAGGATAAACAGGGATTATTATAAAAATATTTTTGCAAATAAATTAAAAAACTTAGAAGAAATTATCAAATTCCTTGAATGACACAAACTACTAAAGTTTATTCAAGAAGAAATAGATGGGCTGAGTAGCCCATATCTGTTAAAGAAATTGAATCTGCAGTTAAAAGAAAACTCCAGGTCCAAATTACTTCACTGGTTAATTCTACCAAATATTTAAGAAAGAAATAGTATATAAACTCTTCACTGGTATCAAAACCAAGCAAAGACTTTACAGAAGAAAATCACATAACAATATCCCTTATAAACACACATGTAAAAATTCTAAACAAAATCTTAGTGATTCAAACCAACAAAGAATTAAAAAGACAATACATGGTGAGCAAGTGGAACTTACCCCAGGAGTGCCAGTTTCATTTAATACTTGAAAATAAGTCAATATAATTTGCCTTATTAATAAACTAAAAAAGAAAAGTCATATCATTATCTAAGTAGATGCAGGAGAAGCATTTGTCAAAATCTAACATTAATTCCCAAGAATGCAGCAAATGAGAGATAGAAGGGAACCTCCTCCACATGATGAAGGGCATGTATAAAAAAAAAACAGGAAAACTTAATCGTAATACACTTAATCGTAAAAGACTGAATACACTTAATCGTAAAAGACTGAATACACTTAATCATAATACACTTAATCGTAAAAGACTTAATACACTTAATCATAATACACTTAATCATAAAAGACTGAATACTAAAAAAAAAAAGAAAGAAAAGACTGAATACTTTTTTTTCCCCATCTCTATTTAACATTATGCTGGAGACTCTAGCCAGTGCAATAAGGCACAAAAAAAGAAATAAAACCCATCAGGAGCATCTAGGTGGCACAGTCGGTTAAGAGGTGGACTCTTCCTTTCAGCTCAGGTTGTGATCCCAGTGCAGAGTCTGCTTAAGACTCTCTCACTCTGCACGTCCCTCTCTAAAATAAATAAATAAATCTTTTTTTTAGAAAGGTGTCCAGATTGAGCAGGAAGAAGTAAAACTATTTTTATTTGAGATAACATGATAGTCTATGTAGGAAATTCAAAAGAATCTCCCAATTCCATTATGGGTTTAGAATATATGAGTTTTGCAAGGTTGTAGAATACAGGACCAATAGACAAAATAAATTGTTGTCCTTTATACTGGCAATAAACAATTGAAAACTGAAGTAAAAACTACCATTTATAATAACATAAAAATATTGGATAGAGATAACTGACAAAAGATATGAAAGATTTCTACACTGAAAATGATAATACATCACTGAGAGAAATTAAAGAAATTAATAAAATGGATATACTGTGTTCATAGCTCAGAAGACTCAATACTATGATATCGTTTCACCCAAAATTGTTCTACAGTTTTAATGCAATCTTAATGCAAATCCCATCAAACTTTTGGTAGAAATTAACAAACCTAAAAAAGTGAAAACATCATTGAAAAAGTAGATTAAAAACTTACACTGATTTCAAAAATTATTGTAAGATGAAAGTAATCAAGACAGTGTAGTATTAGTACAAAAGTAGAAAGATATCCATGAAACAATAAAGTCCACCAATAAACCATATGTATATAGGAAACTGATTTTTTACAAAGGTGCAAGACAATTTAGTGTTTTTAAATGGTACTGGAACAACTGGGTATCAATATACAAAGAAATCTAAATAAAGTATACTTCTGTCTGTATCTGTGCTATATACAAAAATTTACTCAAAATAGATCTTAGATCTGAAACATGACATTTTTAAAAGATTTATTTAGTTATTATTTTTGAGAGACAGAGAGAACAAGCTGGAGGAGGGGCAGAGGGAGAGGAAGAAGGAAGAGGGAAAATCCCAAGCAGACTCCCTGCTGAGTATGGAGCCCAACCCAGGGCTCAATTCCATGACCCTAAGACCATGATCAGAGTTAAAATCAAGAGTTGGATGTTCATCCAAATGAGCCACCCAGCACCCCCTGAAACTATAAGACTTTTAAAAGAAAACATATGAGACAATGTTTGTGGCAATGGTTTAGATAAAGATTTCTTAGATATGCTACCAAAAGTACAGTTCACTAAAAAATTAATAGATTTGACTTAGTAAAAATTTAACATTTCTATTCAAAAGATACTGTTAAGAGAATAAAAGGAGTATCCACAAAGAAAATATTTTCAAATCATATCTGATAGAAGTCTTAGATCCAGAATATACAAAAATTTAAAAAACTCAGTTATAAGCAAACCAATAACCCATGATAAGTTGGCAAAAGATTTGAACAGACACTTAATTAAAGAAGATATATAGCTGGCAAATACACATATGTAAAGGTGCTCAGCATCATTAGCTACTAGGAAACTATAAATTAATATCAATGAGATATTACTACATACTCACTAGAATGGCTAAAATCACTATTCCAAGTGTTGATGACAATATAAAAGAACTCGAACTCACACATTTTTGATGAGGATATAAAATGGTATGTCAACTTTGGAGAAACCATCTGGCAGATTATTTTTAAAAGTTAAACATAGGGAGCGCCTGGGTGGCTCAGTGAGTTAAGCCTCTGCCTTCAGCTAAGGTCATGGGATCGAGCCCTGCATCAGGTTCTCTGCACAGCAGGAAGCCTGCTTCTCCACCCACTCTCTGCCTGCCTATCTGCTTACTTGTGATCTCTCTCTCTCTCTGTCAAATAAATAAATAAAATCTTAAAAAAAAAAGTTAAATATATACCGACCATATGAACCAGCCATTCTACTCATTTATGTTCCCAAAAGAAAACATATCGATACAAAGCCTTGGAAATGAATGTATATAGCAGCTTTATTTGTGATAGTCATGTATTCACTTTTATAAAGCTCATTACCATCCTATGAATAGATGCTCTCATCATTCCCATTTTCCAGGGTATTGTTAGGAAATGGGAAGAGAAATCCTGGGTTATCCATTTATACTTGTCTACCACAAGGGCTAGTAATTACAAATTATACACATATGTATTGTTATATATTTTACATGGTAATAAAAGCAAGTGCTTTAAAGTAGGTTGTGAAGTCAAATTAAATAATACATAAAATACACTAGTGTGGTGACTAGTGTATTTTATGTACTCAATAATGTGATTGATAATGATAACAGTTTTATAGTAGGGCAATGATAATCTAAAAACCATGTAGACTGAGGCTGTAATTGAGAGAATTTAGGATGTATGGGATGCTTTGCCAATTTTGCCGTGTATCTTAGAGAAGTTAAATACAGAAAGCTCTTTTTTTTTTTATGGAAACAGTACCAAATTTTGACAAAATACTAGTTAATTCTGGAGACAGTGAATGAAGTTTGAAGTCTTCATTCCTTTAACAAACGGGCAAATGTGTTGAAATTTGGGCCAAATTGTCTGCGTCAGAGCTTCCAGTTGTGAAACCTGTAATTCCTGATAGTTCTGCAGTTGCTTGATGATCAGGGTGTGAAATGCAAAGACTGGTTTTTGAAGACATATCTCCCTTTGCCAGAAGGCCAGACCTACCGTGGAATACTCTTACTTTAGCTGGCCTGGGAGGAGCAGGTGATGCCAGACCGCTTGGCAGTGTCATTAACTTTTCACGTAACTCTTCCAGCAATCAAAACATCGTTTATTGTTGTCATTGATTGCACACGTAATTTGTGCTCTTCAAAGTAAAATAGAAAAACATGAGGAAGTAAGCAGAGAATATCATAATCATAGTTTCATAATCCCACCTATTTATTAATGCCTTGGTGGAAGTCCTTCCAGAATTTTTTCTACAGATTCTTAAAAGAAAAAAAAAGTGGGATAACAGATCCACATATACTTTTTTAAATAGTTTCCTTCACTTAGCAATATAGTCTGATTTTTTTTTTCATTTTAGTTGGTGCATTTCTGCAACATCATTAATATTTGTATGGATATACAATTATCTATTTAATCGACACCCTAATTTTAGACTTTTAGACTTGTTTGAGATTCCAAACAAGACTTTGCTGACCTCTTTGATTCTACCACATGATTCTACAAATCAGGATAAATTCTCTTAAAAGGTGATGAACATTTAAAAGATGTTTTGATACCTTTTCTAAATTGCTCTTCAAAGAAATAGTACCAATTTACAACTCCCACTGTTAGTGCACATTCTATCACTTTAAGACAAACTCCATAAAAGAGGACTCATGTATTATTAGTATGTCCTTTTTTATCTGTGAACAGCCACATACAATGCAAATGGAGTTACTTTCTCCTGGGATTAGAGTAGGCAGCTCACAGTAATCAGGGCTAGGCAGATGGATTTCTCCAGGGTTGGGGAGCTTGAAACATTAAACAATGGATTAAAAATAGAAGAAATAGAAAAAAAGGAAAACCCTACTCAAGGAAAGGCAAAGAAATCAATACTGTATCTTTGCTGTTGATCTTGTAAATTGTTTTTATCAATATATATATTTTTTTACAGAAGAACAGAGGGGCTTCAGGGAGGTCTGTCCCCATCTTAATATTGGACTTCTCAGCTTCCAGAACAGTGAGAAATAAATGTTTGTTGTTTAAGACACCCAATCTATGATATTTTTTTGTTACAGCAACCTGGATGGACTAAGATACCAACTATCTTTTACCTGTAGGCAAATAAAATCCTTACTTTTTCAAATGATGAAATAATTTATAAAATTCCTAAGGGTGGGGATTGCAAGATTTTAAATGAAACTTGGGTAAATCCTGTTAGAAGAGAGTCAGAGAGAGTCCGAAGCACAGGAAATGCTGCTGTGTGCTAATGATAGAGCAGTGGGCAATGCTAATTAACTCAGCGAGAAGGTGCATAGTGAAGAAAAGGGCCAACATCTTAGGGTAGGGCAAGGGCCAGGGTAGAAAGTCCAGAGGGGGAAGAAGGAATGGCTAGATGCCCAGGGGGAAACCAGCAGGGGGTTCACTGGCTGGAAAAGGGAAGAAACAAAGGAAACACATGCACTGTTAACATATTTGAAGATTTTCTTATGAAAAAGAGATCAAACTTATTCATATAACATGTATTTATATAGCAGAAGAGGTAAAACAAAACCCAGAGGATAAAGGGGAAGGTAGGGGAATCTTCCAATTCAACATGGAATAGTATTTAGTGTTCTTATCTATTCAGGATACCTTTGCCTTCCAAGTTTCTTCTGTTAATAACTTGGTGCTTGGGCAATAATATTATTCCATCCCTCTGGCCACAATGACTGGTTCAGGGATAGGCATATGACCTCAGCCAGAACAATCAAATTCCTTGCCCAAACATTTTCTAACTGGGCTGGTTTTCTTTTCTTCGGCTTCATCACTGAATTCTTTGGCAGAGGGCCCAGAGAAGTTTGAGGGCATGCTCCCTGCTGGGGATGGAGAGTCCATCTGCAAGAGGAGAACTTCAGCACAAGTTTCTAACCTGAATTAGTTATGAGATGATTGATGAATTAGAGAACATGATATTTGACATGCACCAACTACTGTTGTTACAGCCTCATTTAGAACTAGTAAGCAGAGCAGGAAAAACATTGTTGGAAGCAACACCAGCTGAAATGTCTGAGTGATTTCATGCTTTGCTTATCAAAGCAGTAGACTGTAAAGTTGATAAGAATATTTACAGATTAAGCTAATGATAACGATGGTGGAGACAGTCAAAGAAGGTCACCACTGTTGAATAAGAGCCATGTATAATATGGAAATAAAAGACAGTTATAAACCTAGAAAGCTTTAGATTCATACAAGGTTAATATAATGATGGGAAATATTGGAATAAAAGATAATAGGTCACTAAATGCTGTGCTTGTTGGTCATTAAAGAAAGAATCCTATAAGAAACCAAAGAGGTAGGGGAAAGTTTTATTTAAATTAAAATCTATTAGATTACCCATATGAAATGCCATTTTTAAGATTTTATTTATTTATTTGAGAGAGAGAGAGAGAGATAGTGAACAAATTGGGGAGGGAACAGTATAAGAGGGATCTGGAGCCAATTCCACCCTGAGTGTGGAGCCCAGCATGGGGCTTGATCCTATGACCCTGAGATCATGACCCGAGTGGAAATCAAGAGTAGGACCCTTAACTGACTGAGCCACCTAGGCACCCCTGATATGCCATTTTTAAGTCAAAACTGTCAAATAACGGCTCTTCCAAATGATTTTTCCCTAATATATAGAGTCTGTCTTTTGCTATGTTGAGTAAGAACCAAGACACTTTCTGACATATTAAACAGCTAATTACAGTTTAATTTTTTAAAAAGATTTATTTATTTGACAGACAGATATCACAAGTAGGCAGAGAGGCAGGCAGAGAGAGAGGAGCAAGCAGGCTCCCCTCCAAGCAGAGAGCCCGATGCAGGGCTGGATCCCAGGACCCTGGGATCATAACCTGAGCCGAAGGCAGAGGCTTTCACCCACTGAGGCACCCAGGGGCCCCTACAGTTTAATTTTAAAGTGCCTGTTTAATTTCCCAAGAACATAATCTTCCATTGTGATTTGTGAGATTTGGGAAAACTTCAGAGAGCCACCCAGGCGCCCCTTCACTATAGAATTTTAAACATAAGATTGATGTAGTAAAATCTTCGTGGAAGGGGTAAGAATTTGTTCTGTAACACCTAAATGGCAAGAAATGTTATATTCTTTAGTGTTCCAAAATCAAACAAAATTTGCTCATCCCCCACTTTCCAGAGTTGGCAAAAACCCATTTTCATTGGAGATGGAAAGCTCCTCCCCACCAAGTCCCATTAGGAGCGTATAAGAGTTCTGGTAGCTTGTAGGTGTCCTAAAAAGAAAGAGTGAGAGCAGTTTGTACTTGAATTTTGCTCTTTCTTCCTACCCTGGAATAGGACCAGCTCCAATATTTGCAAGGCCCCATATGAAATGAAAATGGATAGCCCTTCTTTTCATGTATTTATTGTTCTACCATTTTATGTTTTATTAGTTTGGGGGTTTTAAAAAAGACTACTTATTTATTTATTTGAATGAGATTGAGAGCACAAGTAGGGGTTGGGACAAAGGGAGAGGGACATGCAGACTCCCCACTGAGCAGGGAGCCCAACACGGGGCTCTATCCCAGTAGCCCCAAGATCATGACCCAAGATCATGACCCAAGCTGAAGTCAGACGTTTAAGTGAGTCACCCAGGTACTCCAGTGTTTGTGTTTTTAAACATCTGTGGTTGTCCAACATGGTCATTTTTATTTAAAAATTTTTAAACTTATTTTATTTAAATTCAATTAGCTTGGGGCACCTGGGTGGGTTAAGCCTCTGCCTTCGGCTCAGGTCATGATCTCAGGGTCCTGGGATGGAGCTCCACATCAAGCTCTCTGCTCAGCAGGGAGCCTGCTTCCCTTTCTCTCTCTGCCTGCCTGTCTGCCTACTTGTGATCTCTGTCAAATAAATAATTAAAATCTTTTAAAAAATCAATTAACTAATATACAGTATATAATTAATTTCATATGTAGAATTTAGTAATTCATCACTTGTATATAATAGCCGGTGCTCATTATATCACATGCCCTCTTTAATGTCCATCACCCTATTACCTCATCCCTTCACCTACCTCCCCTCCAGCAACCCTCAGTTTGTTTCCTATGGTTAAGAGTCTCTTATGGTTTGTCTCCTTCTCTGATTTCATTTTATTTTATTTTTCTCTACCTTCCCATATGATCCTCTGTTTGTTTCTTAAATTCCACATATGAGTGAGATCATATGGTAATTATCTTTCTGATTGCCTTACTTCACTCAACATAATACCATATCCTGCATTTCCATCCACATCAATGTAAATTGTAAGATCTCATCTTTTATGACGGCTGAATAATATTCCACCACATATATATAAAATGTTATGTATATATGTAATCTTCCAATAACATGGTGATTTTTAAAGACAAGGGGTGAGATGGAAGAGAACAATTCTGGGTTTACATCTATAGATCCTTCTGATACAGTTAATGATGAAGTGTTCCAATCTTTTGAAGCACAATGTTTTGAGGCACCTCATTGCACTCAGAGACAAGGGAGTCTGGTAATCCAAGCTGTTCTATTACTTATGTATTATGTGTATTAAACAACTTACACATTGTCACCCCCTAGGTCGCAAAGACAGCTCTAAATCAGAGTCATTTGACAAGTATTTTAAATGGCTATTAGGATCTCAAAGCAGAGTAAGTTCTTTTTTTTTTTTTTTTTAAGACAACAACAGACTTGTTGTCTTATAGTTCCACAGGGAAATTGTAAAAAATGTATCTTTTTAAAATTATGTTCAGTTAGCCATTTTATGGTATACACCATTAGTTTTTGATGTGGTGTCCAATGATTCATTGGTTATGTATTAACACCCAGTGCACATCACAACACATGAGAGTAAAATTCTTATTTTTAAAAAAGTCATAATCAGTGACAAGGGTCAGGAAGCAAACTATTTAATAGCACTTATTTATTACCCAGAAAGTAAAAGGCACCCAGTTGGTGGGAACCTAATAATGCCAGTGTGTAAAATTAGAGGAGTAAAATGGTAGGATAAGATGTAGTATGATGATGAAACTGTTACTCGCTAGCAGCCCAGTCAGTCAACATACTATTGACATGGAACATTGCGCCAAAAAAGTTTTGTGTAATAAGTTGAACAATTGCTTTTCTACTGAGGTTGATGAATCAACAGAATTTACCACTAAATGTCTTATAACATTTGTTAAGTTTTGTGAAAATTGAGAACTTTTTTTTTGCTTTTCTGTTGCAAAGAACTGTGCAAACAAATTAAGACCAAGATAACATTTAATGTTTAGTCTTCATTGGAAATCAAAAGATCTGTCCTTGGAGGAAGATTGTGGACATCTGTACTGACAGGGCCCACCAATAATTGGTTCCAGGAGAGTCATTCATTCCTCTAACGAACAAAGAAAATCTGACTTTGTTCACAACACACTGTTTTCTTCACAGAGAGGTGCTGGTGTTGAAGCCTGTTAATGAAGAAATGTTAAAAGTCCAGATGATGTGACCAAAATGTCAACTTTATTAAGGACAGAACAATTCACAGGAGAATGTTTTTTAAATGGTGTGAACACCCAGGTTAAAGGGTGCATAAATCTGTTACAAAGACAAATCTGCTTGTTTAGCAGAGGAAGAATTCTCAGGAGGAGTTTTGGACTAAAAAAAAGTAAACCAAAAGCTCAGAGAAAATGTTTTGACTACAACTGGCAAGATTCTTGGATTTAAAAGAAATGGAATCTTTTGTTAAGTTATGCTGCAAAAGGAAATCCTGACATGTCTCCACTGTTGTTTGGGTTTTAAGGTGAGAAGAGCTTTTTCAAATCTCACATCTTACTGAATAACAGAACCACTGTGATGGTATGTTCCCTCCCTGTCACGACAAGGTAGTGACTTGGATAACGACACTGAAGCTTCTGGTCAGCCTGGAAATAGGACTTTGAGAGAAGAACTTTGTGAGCTGCATCTCAAAATGAGATTTACTGATCTGCCTCTGGACAAGTTTTGAATTTCTGTGCAAAAGTGGGATCCTGGGGGCGCCTGGAGGCTCAGTGGGTTAAGCCTCTGCCTTTGGCTCAGGTCATGGTCTCAGATTCCTGGGATCAAGCCCCGCATCGGGCTCTCTGCTCAGCAGGCAGCTTGCTTCTCCCCTCTCTCTCTGCCTGCCTCTCTGCCTACCTGTGATCTGTCTGTCAAATAAATAAATAAAATCTTTAAAAAAAAAAAAAAGGTGGGATCCTGTTATTCAAAAGAAAGCAATGGACATTTTGCTGAAGAGTTTAACTTTTAAAAATACGTTAATATTTACCCCAAAGATACAGATGTAGTGAAAAGAAGGGCCATCTGTACCCCAATGTTTATTGCAGCAATGGCTACGGTCGCCAAACTGTGGAAAGAACCAAGATGCCCTTCAACGGATGAATGGATAAGGAAGATGTGGTCCATATACACAATGGAGTATTATGCCTCCATCAGAAAGGATGAATACCCAACTTTTGTAGCAACATGGACGGGACTGGAAGAGATTATGCTGAGCGAAATAAGTCAAGCAGAGAGAGTCAAGTATCATATGGTCTCACTTATTTGTGGAGCATAACAAAGAACACGGAGGACATGGGGAGATGGAGAGGAGAGGGAGTTGAGGGAAACTGGAAGGGGAGATGAACCATGAGAGACTATGGACTCTGAAAAACAACCAGAGGGTTTTGAAGGGGCGGGGGGGGGGTGGGGGTGGAGGTTGAGGAACCAGGTGGTGGGTAATAGCGAGGGCACGTACTGCATGGAGCACTGGGTGTGATGCCAAAACAATGAACACTGTTATGCTGTAAATAAACAAATAAACGAATAAAAAAAATACGTTAATAAGTTTTTTTTTCTTATTTAACAAGCATCAGAATCTGTCTTTTTCAGTTAAAAATGAAATCTTTGTGTCGGACCAACAAAAAAGCAAGCATAGCTTCTAATAAAAATGTAAATTCCATTCTTTAGTTCTAGTTTCAAAAAGAATACTTTAAATTCTTTTATAGTAGTCTGCTAAAAGAGATCAAGAAGTAACACATGTCCATAGCAATTTTGCGATTTTGCAATGGGAGCCCGATCATGTAGGTCATTAAGGAAATGCTTTTACATGGTCTTGAATAAAACTGTTTTAGGCCATATTTTTATTCATATTGCTTTTTTTATGGCTTTAGTAGCTTTTCTTTTCAACATTGTCAATAAATTTCACATTGTAAATAACATTAATTAAAATCTATTTATAGTCTTTGTGTAAATTAAATCTACTTCTCTTCCCTTTAAAAAAATTAAGTTTCATTTTGTCTTAAACCAGTTCCTTAACAAAACTGTATTATATTTGCCTTGTGAGTTTTAAATATATATGACAAGGCAATAAGGAAATAAATGTCAAGAAAGGTAAGCTAATCTTAACTATCTGATTCCTTTTCAAGAATAGATGGTTAAAAAGACATTTTAATGGTAAATAAGGAAAATAACTCCTCTTGCATACATCATATACCACATACCATCCTCATTAGACTCTCATTTAGTAGGAATTTGTGATAAGAATTTCAGATCTACACAGACAAGGTTAAAAAAACCAAGCAGGTATTATGAGTTAATATCTTTTATCAGGAGGAGGAACCACACAAAAGTGTGGGCTAATTAGTTCACCAAAATAAACAGATCCTCAAAAATATATAGATCATTCTCTACTCAGAAGAACACGGGATATTATCATTTAATCTTTATATCATAATTTACTGATCATGCTAATGTACTATGAACTGCAGGTAAAATAATTTTTATACAGAGGTCCTTTGAGACCTGAAAATTATTTCAAGAATTCCTCCAGAGAGAAAAGATTGAGAAAGACTGCTAGTGAACTCTATGGTACCAAAAAGTTGCCTTGTGTCTTCCCATATCAATACAAAGTACTGTATAGGCCTTATCCTTTAACACTTTTTAAGTAAAATTAATCATGTTCATGATATCCTATAGTAAATGCACTGTGATAGTTCATGATATATAGAAAGAAAACTGTATAACAGTGTTAAACAATAAGGTAAATATTAAGGAGTTTAATTTGTTGTTTTATGGATATATATTTAATCAAATTACATATTACATAAGTTGTATATTACATAGTAGATAAAAATACAGTTTAAATCATTTCCTTCTGTAACCTACTAGATCATTTTGAATACTTTCAGGTGTGCATACACTCACTTTAGAGGCTACAATTCCAACCACAGAATTCTAGTCAAAACCCACACATCTATGATCAATTGATTTTCAACAAAGGTGACAAGACAATTCATAACTGGGAAAAGAACAGTCTCTTTAAGACAGGGAAATTGAAGGACACCATAAAAATCTTTTTGTTCCTTTTCCTGCTTCTATTCTTTTTTTTTTTTTTTAAAGATTTTATTTATTTATTTGACAGAGAGAGATCACAAGTAGACAGAGAGAGAGAGAAGCAGGCTCGCTGCTGAGCAGAGAGCCTGATGCGGGACTCGATCCCAGGACCCTGAGATCATGACCTGAGCCAAAGGCAGCGGCCTAACCCACTGAGCCACCCAGGCGCCCCTCCTGCTTCTATTCTTGCTAGGACCTGTATCCCACTGCACTCCACACATGCCTTTTTAACGCAAATAGCATATGTCCTCCTTGCAAGGGATGAGGAATTAATGATTTCTCTAGAATAGATAACATCTAAGGAAGGACCATGTGAGAATGACTAGATGAAGAAATCATATGCATATTCCAGACCACCAGAGCTAGTCAACTTGATGCCATGGCCTCCTGGCTCCTGAGCCCTGTCTTTATTCTAACCAGTTCCTGGATGCCTGAGTGGACATGTACACCAGATCACCACACCAGATCACCAATCTCAATTTTAAAAACCCCAGACCCTGAACAACGATAAGACTCATGCTCCTTTCCTCTCCGAGTCTCCTGGATGCTCTGTATGTTATCTTCCCTCTCTATATCTTCAATAAACTCTGCATTCACCTTCTGCTGGCTCACATTTTATCTCCATCTTGCATGAAGCCAAGGACTCTCTTGGAGGGTCCTGAAGGACCCTCTCTGTTCCCACCGTGTTCTTGGACCCGGCCTGCGGCATCATCTTCAACAAATGGTGCTGAGAAAATTGGATATCCACATGCAAAAGTTGAACGCTTTACTCACACTACCTTCAAAAACTAACTCAAAATGTACCAAAGACCTAAATATAAGAGATAAGCCTATAAAACTATTAGAAGAAACTATAGGGGTAAATTTTCATGACCTCAATTTGGCAATGGATTCTAGATATGACACCAAAGGCACAACAACAAAAGAAAAAAAATACATAAAGTAGATTTCACCAAAAAAAAAAAAAAAACCCATAGAAAGTGAGAAAATATTTGCAAATCATATATCTGATAAAGATCTAGTATCCAGAATACATAAACACTTCTAACTTAACAAAAAATAGACAACCAACCCAATTAAAAAATGGGCAAATGCCTAAATAGTGGTATCATAAGAAATATATCTGGAGTTTGCTCTGGGTTCCAGGTACAAAGCACCTAAAACCCTGGGAATTTCCTGAGTAATAGGAGTGTCCTTTGTTATTCATAAGGCATCCCTTTAAAGCACACTGGAGTTTATGCTAATACGGTAATAAGGGTGGATCCCCAAGATAGCCTCAGGTTGGGATTGATCACCAGAAAGACAGAAGTGATTAGAAGGTTGGAACGTTCAGTTCCATCTACCAACCTTGGGGAAGGCACAGCATGGGGGCATGGGAGTGTGGAGTGTGGAGGATCTGCAGATAAAGCTCTATAAAAACTCTTAACATATGATTTGATGAGCTTCTGTTACTGAAGGGATCCACATGCTGGTGGGTGGCACATGCTAGGTCTACAGGGACAAAAGCTCCTGTGCATGGGACCCCTCAGGTCTTTACTCTGTGAACCTCTTCATCTGCCTGTTGATCTTTATCCTTTATAATATCCTTATAATAAGCTGATAAACCCAAATTAATGTTTCCCTGAGCTCTGCAAGCTGTTCTAACAAATGACTGAACTGGAGGTGGGGGTCGTGGGAACCTCTGGACTTACAGTTGGTATCTGACGGGGGAGCAGTCTTACGCAATTGAGCCTGTGAGATTTGATGCTCTATCCAGGTAGATAGTGTCAGAATTGAGTTAAATTTGTAGGACAAGCTGTGAGCATCTGCTGAGAGTCAAATTGTTTGATGGTGTTGAAAAACACTTCAAAATGGGCATTTTTCCAAAGAAGATATACAAATGGCCAACAAGCACATGTAAAGATGCTTAATGTCGTTAGTCATTAGGGAAATGCAAATTAAAACCACAATATGATACCACTTCACACATGGTGGGATGGCTATAACAATAATTTAAAAAAAGAAACAACAAAAAACAACAAGAAAATAACAAGTGTTGGCCAAGGATACAGGTAAATGGAATCCTTATACATTGCTGATGGAATGTAAAATGGTGCAGCTGCTATGAAAAAGAGTTCACAGTTCTTCAATAAGTTAAAAATAGAATTGCCATACAACCCAGAAATTCCACTCCTGGGTATATATCCAAAAGAACTGAAAATAGGTGTTCATTCAGAAATTTGCACCTGAATGTTCATAGCAGTACTATTCATGATAGCCAAAAGACAGAAGCAACTCAACTATTCATCAACTGAGAAATGAATAAACAAAATGTGATATATCTATACAATAGAATATAATTCAGCCATCAAAAGGAATGAAGTATTAATACATGTTACAACATGGATGAACTCTGAAAACGTTTTGTTAAGTGAACAAAGCCATTTACAAAAGGTCATGTATCATATGATTACATTTATATGAAACAAAATCCATAGAGACAGAAAGCATATTTATGGTTGTCAGGATCTGTGGAGAAGAGATAAAGAGAATGGCTGCTTAGTGGGTACAGGGTTTCTTTTTACAGTGAGGAAATCGTCTGGAATTTTCTAGTGGTGAATTGTACAACATTGTGAATGTACCAAATGCTCCTGATTTGTACACTTTAAAGCTGTTAAAATGGTGACTTTTATATTATGTGTATTTTAAAATTATATAGGAGGGGCGCCTGGGTGGCTCAATGGGTTAAAGCCTCTGCCTTCAGCTCAGGTTATGATCTCAGGGTCCTGGAATCGAGGACCTCAGCTGGTGGCTCCTTCCTTACACCTCTACAGCCTTTTGCTTCCATTGCCATGTATCTTATGACTCACCCTGATTCTCTGGCCTCTTCTTACAAGGGCCCTCATGATTACAGAAGGCTTGTTCAAATAATCTGGTATAATCTCCCCATCTCAAAATCCTTAAATTAATCACATCTGCAAATTCTTTTTTACTACATAAAGTAATATATTCACAGGTTTATAGTCACAGGTTCCTGGGATTAGGGTGTGCACAAATTTGGGAGGCAGTTATCTAGGGTAACATAGTACCTATCGTGGATTCTGTGGGGTTCTGCCCAGAACCCCTGGAGGACCAATGTGCTCATTGCCTCAGCTACTGTTTCATGCTCATAGTTGAGTCTCTCTCTAGAAATTATCCCTGACTGAAAAGAGCCACCTCACCTAGGATTAGGTCCCCTCTTCAGGAATAGCCTATATCTAATAACTGGTTCACACAAAAATACAAAGTCCTGCCCCCTTGCCTTGGGGCCATTCTAGCTTCCAAAATCCCCAATGGTTTTAGCTGAGGCCTCTTTTGCAATTGAATAGTGGCTCAACTTCTTCCTCTGCTGAATGCTACTTTTCTCCTTCTTTTTTTTTTTTTAAAGATTTTATTTATTTATTTGGCAGAGAGAGATCACAAGTTGGCAGAGAGGCAGGCAGAGAGAGAGAGAGAGAGAGGGAAGCAGGCTCCCTGCTGAGCAGAGAGCCCGATGCGGGACTCGGTCCCAGGACCCCGAGATCATGACCCGAGCCGAAGGCAGCGGCTTAACCCACTGAGCCACCCAGGCACCCGACTTTTCTCCTTCTTTATAAAAGTTTTTCCCAAGCACACTTCCCAATAACCCCTTATACAGATTTCTGTCTCAGAACCTGTTTCCTAGGGAATCAAGATATACCATTACCAGTTTACACTATTGCTAGAAGAATATGAGAATTCTAGGCTTTCATATCCTTGCCAACACATGGCATTATCAGGTTTACTAACTTATGCAAACCCAAAGATGTAAAATGGTCTTACATTGTTTTATTTTGTGTTCTTCTTATTACTAGTGAGGTTGAACATCTTTTCAGCCTTTTATTGGCTACTCCAATTTCTCCTCTGATCAATCAACTGGATACATTACATTTTTTTCTTTCTTTCTTTCACTTTAAGTTTTCTAAATTTGGTTGCATAATTTTTTTCCAAACACTGCTTCTATACAAAATAGCATATGTTCTTTGCAAAAAAATATAAAACACACATTCACCTTGCAGAGAAAGAGATAAATAAAAGTTACCTATAATCCCATCCCCCAATGATAACTATTAAGTAATATTTTGGCTACATCATTTCCTTATATATGTTTATCAGTGCAATATCTTCTTTCTCATTTGGGTCTTCTTAATTTATGTACTTTCTGTGCCTTCTAAAGATTAGTTGGGCTGGGATGCCTGCGTGGCTCAGTTGGTTAAGTGTCTGCCTTTGGCTCAGGTCATGATCCCATGGCCCTGGGATGGAGTCCCGTATCAGACTCCCTGCTCTGCAGGTGGCTTGCTTCTCCCTCTCCCTCTGCCTTTCTCTGTCTCTGTCTTTCATGAATAAATAAATAAAATCTTAAAAAAAGTTAGTTGGGCTGGTGGCTTACTTGCATTTTAATCAGAGTTAATTTGTAGTGTTATTTTTCATACTAAGTTTACTTGCATTTTAATCAGAATTAATTTGGAGTTCTATTTTTCATACTAAGTTATCACTTTCCTTTTTTAAAAAAATTTTTATTCATTTATTTGACAGAGCAAGAGAGAGAGAGAGAGAGAGACTGCACAAGCAGAGGGAGCAGTAGGCAGAGGGGGAGGGAGAAGCAGGCTCCCTGTTGAGCAGAGATCCTGACTTGGGGCTTGACTGTAGGACCCTGGAATCATGACCTTAGCCAAAGGCAGAGGCTTACCCCACTGAGCCACCGAGGTGCTCCAGTTTTCACTTTCTGATACTATACTTGTACTGTTAAATTTATTACTATACCTTCTCAGTTTTCTTTTTATTTTTCTTTTCTCTTTTTTGGTCAATGTAAGCTTTTAAAACAATACTTATATTTGTTTTTGGCTCTATCCCAAAGATTTTTAAATATTTTGTCTAGGATTTTCATTGTTAAAAATATTCCGTTATTATTTCTGGACTTTCTCCCTGAAGAGAATTCTTTTGAAGACAATTTTTACCTTTTCCTCATATAAACTGGTACTCTCAAATTACTAATTATTTTAAAATCACATAGAATTCTCTGTAAAATTTAATCTTATTTAAGGTTTTTGTATTGCTTTTATAAAAGATTAATGGACTTGAGCTTTTGGCCAGCATGGAGCTATGGCAAATGGATTTATCCTCCTACCTGAAACAACAACAACAGAATCAGACAAAAGATTTGAAATAATAGTTTTCAACACTGTACCTTAGGCAGTGATCCCTGAGAGATAAGAAATAAATGATATAGGCACTATAATTGCTAGGGACTTGAGTCTAGGATATATAAATACTCTCAAAACCATTAAAGTTTTAAAAAATCTGAAAATCTGAGGAGTGCCTGGATGGCTCAGTTGATCAAGTCCCATGTTAGGCTCCCTGCTCAGCGGGGACTCTGCTTCTCCCTCTCCCTCTCCTCTTCCCACTTGTACTCTCTCTCAAATACATAATCTTAAAAAAAAATCTGACAATCTGACATAGAAATGGGCAAAAGAAGATACTTCACCACCAAAGATCCACAGATGGCAAATAAGCATATGAAAAGATGCTCAAAATCATTGGTCATTATGGAAATGCAAACTAAAAACCACGGTTAGACACTGCTATACCCCAACAGAATGTCTTAAATTTAGAAAAGTGTTCACACCAAGTTTTGGTAAGGATGTGGAGGAAAGATGTGGAGCTAGGAATGAAAAATGGCACAACCACTTTGAAAAAGAGTTTGGCACTTCCTTAAAATTTAAATATATACTTACTGTATAACCCACCCATTTTTTTTTAAAGATTTATTTATTTATTTGACAGAGAGAGAGATCACAAGTAGGCAGAGAGGCAGGCAGAGAGAGGGGAAGGAAGCAGGCTCCCTGCTGAGCAGAGAGCCCGATGCGGGGCTAGATCCCAGGACCCTGAGATCATGACCTGAGCCGAAGGCAGCGGCTTAACCACTGAGCCACCCAGGCGCCCCTAACCACCCATTTTATTTCTAGGTATTTACCCAAGAGAAATTAAAGTATACCTTCATACAATAACTTGCACACAAATGTAACAGCTTTATTTGTTAATAGTGTCAAACTAGAAATGACCCAAATGGTCATTTGGATGGATAAACAAATTGTGGTATGTCCATATAATGGAACACTACTAAGCAATAAAAATGGATGAACTATTCATATATGTTATAACATGGATTAATCTCAAAATAATTATGCTAAGAGGCCAGACAAAAGAGTACACACTATATAATTCCATCTACATAAAGCTCTAGAATAGCAAAGTAATTTATAATAGCAAAAAGTAGATCATTGTAGATGGACAGAAGGTAGGGCAGTGTAGGAGAGAGAGATTATCAAGGGGTACAAGAACCTTTTGGGGGTGATGACTGCACTCACTGTGTGCACTGTGATGATGGTTTCATGGCTACTATCAAAAAGATAAGAAATAACCAGTGTTGGGAAGGATGTGGAGAATAAGGGACTCTCATACACTGTTGGTGGGAATGTAAATTGGTGCAGTCACTGGGGAAAACAGTATGCAGATTCCTCAAAAAATTAAAAATAGAAACACTATACAATCTAGTAATTCCTTTACTGGGTGTTTACCCAAAGAAAATGAAAAAAAAAAAAAAAAAAAAAGATAAATGCACCCCTATGTTTATTGCCACATTCTTTACAATAGTCAAGATACAGAAGCAACCCAAGTGTCCATTGATAGATGAATGGATAAAGATGTGTAATATACATACACTGGAGTATTACTCAGCCAAAAAAAAAAAAAAAAAAAAAAAAAAAGAATGAGATCTTAACATTTGTAAGAACATGAATAGACCTAGAAGGTATTATACTAAGTGAAATAAGTCAGAGAAAGCCAAATTCCATAAGATTTCACTTTATGTGGAATCTAAAAACCAGAAATGAACAAACAAACACAAACTCTTAAATGCAGAGAACAAACTGGTGTTTGCCAGAGGGAAGTAGGTGGAGTGGGGAGAGGATGAGATAGATAAAGAGGGTAAGAGGTACAAACTTCCAGTTATAAAATAAATATGTCACAGAGATGAAAAGTACAGCCAAGGGAATACAGTTAAATATATTGTAATAATGCGTAGTGACAGATGGCAACTACACTTATCAAGGTGAGCACTGAAAAAGATATAGAATTGTTGAATCAACACTTTGTACACCTGAAACTAATATGACTACTTCAATTTAAAAAGATCAGAAATCAATTGAAATGACAATGAAACACATGATATATTCTGACTGGATGTAACATTCATGTAAAATAAAGTGTGCTTGGGGGCACCTGGGTGGCTCAGTGGGTTAAAGCCTCTGCCTTCAGCTCAGGTCATGATCCCAGGGTCCTGGGATCCAGCCCCGCATCGGGCTCTCTGCTTGGCTGGGAGCCTGCTTCCTTCTCTCTCTCTGCCTGCCTCTCTGCCTACTTGTGATCTCTATCTGTCCAATAAATAAATCTTAAAAAAAAAAAAGTGTGCTTGTTTACAATTCTTTATTTTTTAAAGATTTTATTTACTTATTTGAGAGAAAGAGATAGCGAGAGAGCGCAAGCCAGAAGGAGAGGGAGAAGCAGGCTCCCTACTGAGCAGGGAGCCTAGTGAGTGCCTGGATCCCAGGAACATGGAATCATGACCTGAGGTGAGGGCAGACACTTAACCCACTAAGCCACTCAGGCACCTCTCCTTGCTTGCAATTCTATGTATGTATTTAAAAGAATCATGTTTTTCAGATGCTGAGCAAGAACAACCCAGGTAAGCCACTCTTGGATTTCTAAACCTCGGAAACTATGTGAGATAACTAATGTTTGTTGTTTTAAGGTGCTAAGTTTGTGGATAATTTGCTATGCAGCAATAGAAAACCAATATAACAACTCTATCCTGACATTTATTCTCAACTAATTCTGGGTTCAAAGGGTTGGAGATTGAGAGAGGAAGACCAGCCCAAGAAACTGTTAAAGAGTTTTCATTCTTGGGAGTTGTTAGATCAATTCTATTCTATGTTGAGTCATGGATTTTAGGCACTCCATTAATTAATTTTTATTTTTAGGCACTCCATTAAGTCTAAAGAAAGAACTGGGGCTCAGATCATAGCAAGAACATGGGTTGTCTGAGAGACAGCTTTTTTCTCCTTTTTTGTGTGTATAGGGCAATGTGTTAAGAAATTAAAGAGTGTCACTGTCTTGAACCCTCATTATCAGATATTTAAAATGTAATTTGTCAAATTGCTAATTATACATTAGTCTTAAAATTAAAAATTTCATTTAGAGCAAATGAAATTTATAAAATTATGGTTAATAGTAATTAATATAGGAGAAGACACCTAAAAAGTTTTTTTTAGAAGATTTTGTTTTTTAAGTAATCTCTATATCGAATGTGGGGCCTGAACTTACAGCCCTGAGATCAAGAGCTGCATGCTCTACCAACTGAGCCAGCCAGGTGCCCCTAGAACTTTTTGTAATAGTCAGTACTCTGACATATTACAATTTTTGTATTACAAACAGAATATTAGTTCAGTACTACTGTACTACTTAAACACTTGTGCTAAGTTGGGAGAGGCGCAGGAAAGAGAAAATTAAAGAGAAACCTACAATTTAGTCATGGAATGTGATAAAACCAGCTATTCTTCTCTTCCTCTGAAGGGGAGACTGTCACTTTAAATTTAATATGAAGCAAACTACTGAACCAAGATACACACACACACACACACTCACACACACACACACACACACACACACTAATTTGCCAGGGGAAACTGGCAAAAGTTGTTAAATTGGTAACTTAGGTCAGTAAATAAAAATTGCCAAATTGGCTCCCTGCCTGAGATGGCCATGGGAGAGGGTAAAATTAAGATGGATTTTCCTAAGTGGCTTAGTACTATCTTCTGTTTGGTGGAAAATAGACAAGCAATTTTGGCTGCTGACTATAAAAGTGTTCTGTGTATTTTATACGGAGAAATAGATGGAGAACAAAGTTAGAGAGATTGGAAAATTATGTGAGAAGCCGCCCAAGGAAGGGTGAAAAAACCTGTCACTCTTAGTGCAATTTAGTTCAGAAGCACGTCGCTGTTAACTTCCAAGCCTCAGGAGTAGCTGCATAAAATTCTTGCCAGAAAAGGTAGCAAACTTGACAAACTGACCAGAAAAGGACTTAGTTTTAATCAGTATTCGGGAAAATTTGAAAGTTAAAGAGGTTTAGAAATAAAAACCATGAGGAAAAGAATCCACATATATCATGAAATACAAACATACAGATCACACATACATGCTCTAAAGATATATCGCCTTTAGGCAACGTGTAATTGCAGGTTGTTTTAGTTTATTTAGGTACTCTGATTTGAAAGTCTGATTTGATATGAGGTCATGTAGAAACCCACTATTTAATTCGGGAAAAGCATATTCTTCGGCTCCTGGACCGTTCAATGTCAAAAATATGCGGCACTGTTTACCACCATTTGGTAGCACTGTACAGCATCTGTGGGAATAACTGACACTTCATAAGCCATTCATCTCCAAAGGTCTAAAATTGCATAACAGATATCCTGAGGGTACAGCTTTATGATAGATGCTCACTCATGAAAAGGTTACATGTTAACTAAGAAGAGGTATTTGGTTAGGAAACAAATTAAGCACTGAACATTCTGTCTATAAGACAGCTCTCATGATGTGGGGTAGCTTTGAAGAAAAATCATCTGGGCTCTGAGGCACAGGATCAGACTTTAGGGGGTTGAGAGAAGGGCATTAGATTAGCAGAGGGATGGGGATAGGAGCAACAACAGTGTGAACAGAGGAAAGGAGGGACTGATTTAGATTAGAACTGAAAGTTCATGTTAGGAAGTAGTTCTGAGAATAAACGGGTCAGTAGTGAGCAGCATAAGAAAGGTTACTAGATTTAATAAGTGGGCCGTGCAAGGAGATCCCTAGAAACGTTATTTCAGGAGACTGGTGGCCCATGGACAGGCTATTTTTTCTTTAATACCTTGTTTGATTTTTTTTTTTTTTTGTAAATAATATCCTTCATAGTTTCTCATGAAAAATAACACTAGTATCCTAAAGATCCTTACAGGTTTTTTTTTTTTTTTTAAATAACCTTTTGGGGGCAGGAATAAATAAGAACAGGGTACCAGGATCTTTAGCCTGATAAATGAAGTAGTTTGAAAACCTCCTGTTATTTAGATACCTTAAATCTAAAAACTTAAGTTAAAATCCCATAGTTTTTAAAGAGAAAAATGTGTTTTCTGGCCCGCGGGACTGGGAGCAAGAAAATTGATTTTAATTATTTTGCCATCCAAACATACACCTTGTTGCTTCCAGGTTCAACTCCTTTGGTTTTCCTCATGGCGTTGAATCCAGCTCTTCATAAAAAAATCCCCTTCCCCAAATGTCCTGCTCCAAAAGGCTGCTGAGGGTCAAAGGAAAGGCTCCAGGGCAAGGCAGTTGGTTCTGTGGATTTTGCTTATGCCTCAGAAAAATGTGGATGATAAGAAGAGGGATAGAGACAAAGAGTCACATGGTATGGCATATACCTACTGTGTTCCTTCCAAAATGCACCTATAGTTAAGGATTGGAGAAGTGCCCTAGATATGGCTGGATGAGAAAAGTTCTATTTCAATGCAACAATGTGTTTTAGTTGGTATTTACCTTATTGGACATCCACGATCAGGTGCTGATTTGGAAAAAGGAGCTTAAAATATCTATATTCCTTGTTATCACGAATCCAACTGCAAACAGAGAAGATAAACAATATATGGATGAGCTTATAGAAATTTAAGATGCAAGATTAAGTTTTGACTTCTGATTTCTTGAAATATCTTTACACTCAAACCAAACATGGAAATGAAATAAAATGATGAATCCTTAAAATCTGTATAGTTATTAAATTCTCCAAAAATTTCAGGGCATTCAAAATAATAGATAAGAGAACTCTTGTTCTTTATTTTTTTTTAAGATTTATTTATTTATTTGAGAGAGAGAGAAAGAGAGTGAGTCAGGGGGAGGGACAAGGGGGGAGGGAGAGAAAGAATCTCAATAAGATGCCCCATTGAGCATGGAGCCTGATGCAGGGCTCAATCTCATCAGCCATGAGATCATGACCCGAGCCAAAATCAAGAGTCAGACACTTAACCAACTGAGTCACCCAGACGCCCCCCAAAATCTTGTTCTTTATTACATTTTTATTTATAGAATTTTATTTGTATAGCTTAAGTTTTAGTGACATAAGATTCTCTTCTTTCATTACAAAGAAGCGTATTACCCTTTTTCCTTTGATCAAATCAGTAAAAAAAAAAGTGGCTGTAGTTACAAATATGAATAAGATATAGTCCCTGCCTGGGGCACCTGGGTGGCTCAGTCATTAAGTTTCTACCTTCGACTCAGGTCGACCCAGAGCCCTGGGAATGAGCCCCGCATTGGGCTCCCTGCTCAGCAGGAGACCTGCTTCCCCCCTCCCACTCCCCCTGCTTGTGTTCCCTCTCTCGCTGTGTCTCTCTGTCAAATAAATAAATAATCTTAAAAAAAAAAAAGAAAGAAAGAACGATATAGTCCCTACCTATACTGAGATGAGACTTTTGGGAACTTTGGGAGGTAATGAGTATATTTTGCATGTGGGAGGAATGAGAATAATGGAAATAATTGGGAGGCAGCCTCTAACATGGCTCCTAATTATCCTGCCTCCTCTTATTCTTGCTCTTATATAATCCCTTCGCCTTTACTGTGGGCTGGACCTAGTGACTCATTTCTAACAAACAGAATGCAGGAAAGGTGAGGGATGAGGTGAGGTTATTAAAATAGGGTGACTTCTGTCCTGTTCAACCTCTCCTGCTTGTTCATTTGAGGGAAGCCAGTTGCCATGTTGTGAGCTACCCTATGGAGAGGCTCAGTGGCAAAAAACTGAGGGTAGCCTCTGAGCAACTGGGGTCTCAGTCCAACAATCCATGAGGAATTTAATCCTGCCGGCAACCGTGTGATCCTTCCTTAGCTGAGCCTTCAGATAACTAGTAGCCTAGGTAATACCCGGATTGCAGTCTTGTAAGAAACCCTGAACCAGAGGACTCAACTAAGTGATCCTGGGTTCTTGACCCACAAAAACCATGAGATAATGTTTGCTGTTTTAGTCATTAATTTTGTAATAATTCGAATATAGCAATAGATAATTTATACTGCCCTTAAGTAGTTTATGGTCTAATTAAGTGAAATAAACGTAAAAATAAAGATAAGAGTTAAAACCTATGTAGTACTTATTATATGCCAGGTATCTTTCCAAGCATTTTACATATATTAATTTAATCCTTACAATACATCTATGAAGTATTATTACTATTGCCATTTTACAGATGAGGAAATTGTGGGAACAAGAGATGAAGTAACTTTCTCACTGTCACATAGCCAGTGGAGCTGGGATTCAAACTCAGTTTGATGTCAGAGTTCAAGTTCTTTTCTTTTTTTTTTTTAGAGTTTAAGTTCTTAATCACTATATTGTACTGTTTCTTTCCATCTTATATACCATAATAGAATTATACACTCTTCATAGAAATAGTACAGCAGGGCACCTGGGTGGCTCAGTGGGTTAAGCTTCTGCCTTTGACTCAGGTCATGATCTCAGGGTCCTGGGATCGAGTCCCACATGGGGCTCACTGCTCGGCAGGGAGCCTGCTTCCTCCTCTCTCTCTGTCTGCCTCTCTGTCTACTTGTGATTTCTCTCTCTGTGTGTCAAATAAATAAATAAAATCTTAAAAAAAAAAGAAACAGTACAGCATAGTGAATTATTATTTATCTGTAGGATAAAGGACTCTGAAGGATTCACAGACACCTAAGCAAAATTTGAAACATGGAAAGAAGGCACCCCAGACAGATGGAATAGCATATGCTAAGGTATGGGTGCTACAAAACATTGTACTTGCCAAGGACATATGCTGTTATTCTTTTCAGATGTTTGTAATCAATTATGTGGTTCTTCTTCATATTCTGACCTTTATTTCTAGTGGCAAACACTATACTCTCTGAATTCTAATAAGCCACAACTCTTTTTAGAAAAGAGTAATGCCTGATTCTCAACCAAGGGCAAAGGTAGCTTTGAATGAGTTGAGCAGAAAAATCTCCCCACTCATTTCAACATACAAGGTGATTTAGAGGATTTGTAATGGGGGCATTTGTCTTTTGAAGCAAAAGCACGCTCCTTACACACATTTTATGTGCTGTCCACCAGAGAGTATCCAAAATCCATAATGCTCTCCCTGCCCTTGGGATGATGAGGAAGACTTGTCATAGGTTTGAGAAACACAAGTCTCTATACTGAAATGTAACTCTAAATAATCTTGCATCAGACCAAAATAACCAATTGATTATTTGACAGGAAAAATGGAGAGGAGAGAAAAAAGAGGGATTAAACCCAAGTTAGAATTAATCACTAGAAAAAGTAAACCAGGTAACCCTAAAAAAAAGAGAAGTGACTGTAGCTATAATAATTATGGACATACAAGGAGTGGTTGCCTTTCCTCCTTCATTATCATAATTATCCTCAAAAGGCCAATTAAAAAAAACAAAAAACCTTTTTGGGATGCCTGCGCGGATCAGTTGGTTAAGCCCGCTGCCTTCGGCTCAGGTCATGATCCCAGGCTCCTTGCTCAGTGGGGATCCTGCTTTCTCTGCCTCTCCCTGCCTCTCTGCCTGCTTGTGCTCTCTCTCTGACAAATCAATGAATAAATAAAATCTTAAAAAAAAAATCTTTTTGAGATAACTGGAGATTCACATGCAGAGAGATCCTGCATAGTGCAATATTGCACCGAGAAAATTAACATTGGTACACTTCATTGAATTTATTGTTTTCACCAGTTCCACACTTTTGTGTGTGTTCACACAACTTTGATGCAATTTTATTACATATTAGAATTGCATGGCCACCACAATCAAGATACAGGAGAGTTCCATCACAAAGATCCCTCACGTTACTCTTCTGCAGTCACAGCCAGCCTGTCCCTGCTACTGTCCCCAATCCCTGGCAATTTTCAATCTCTTCTTCATCTCTATAATTTCATTATTCAAGAATGTGATATAAATGGAAAGTTTTGAGACTGGCTTTTTTCTTCCACTAGTGTAATTCCCCTAAGATTCATCCAGGGCACTGTGTATTAGTAGTTCATTCCTTTTTATTGCTGAGTAGTACGCTCTGGTATGACTGTACCAGTTTTTTTAAACTAGTCACCTCGTGAAGGACCTTGGCGCTGTTTCCTATTTAGGGCTATCACAAATGAAACGTCTGTGTACAGGTTTTTGTGTGAACGTAAGTTCTCATTTCTCTGGCATAAATGCCCAAAAGTGCACTTTCTGGGTTATATGGCAAGTGCATGTATAGTTTCATATAAAACTGCCACACTCTGCTCCAAAATGGCTGTATCTTTCTACGTCCCCACCAGCAATATATGAATGATCCAGTTTCTCTGCATCCCTACCTGCATTTTGTATATTACTATATTTTATTGTAGCCATCTTGACAGGTGTGTAGTGATACCTCATTATTGTTTAAATTCTTATTTTGCTAATTGCTAATGATTGTTGGTAAGCTTTTTATGTGCTTATTTGCCATCTGTATACCATCTTCCGTGGTAAGTGTATTCACATCCTTTGCCTTGTCTGATTAGATTGTTTAGTTTTTTACTGTTGAGTTTTGAGAGTTCTTTATATATTCTAGATACAAGTGCTCTGGCAGATCTATGGTTTGCAAATTTCTCTGCTACGCTTTGCCTCTTCCATTCTCTTTACAGGATCTTTCACAGAGCACAGGTTCTCAATCCTGAGGAGGGTCAGCTTATCAATTTTTCATTTTCATTTATGGACTGTTTTTGGTATCAAATCCAAAAATTCTTTGCTCAGCGCTAAGTCCCAATGATTTTTGTCCATTTTTAAAAATTTTCGTCCATTTTTTAAAGGTTTTTTAAGATTTTATTCATTTATATGAGAGAGAGAGAAAGAGTGAGTACAAGCAGGGGAAGTGATAGGAAGAGGGAGAAGCAGGCTCCCTGTTGAAACTATGTGAGTCTAGAGATTTCTTTTCTGAGAGTTTCAAAATTATGAATTCAATTTCCTTAATAGCCTTAGGACCTTTCAAATAACCTACTTCATATTGAGCGAGTTGTAGTAGTTGGGTGTTTTTTGGGAAAACAGTTCATACAATTTGTTGAATTTATATGTATAGAATTGTAGTAGTATTTCCTTGTTATCTTTTTGATGTCTGCAAGGTCTATTGTGATATTCCCTGTTTCATTCCTAGTATTTCTTTCTTTCTTTTTTTTTTTTAAAGATTTTAGATTTTATTTTATTTATTTGACAGTGAGAGAGAGAGATCACAAGTAGGCAGAGAGGCAGGCAGAGAGAGAGGAGGAAGCAGGCTCCCTGCGGAGCAGAGAGCCCGATGCGGGGCTCGATCCCAGGACCCTGAGATCATGACCTGAGCCGAAGGCAGCGGCTTAATCCACTGAGCCACCCAGGCGCCCCTCATTTCTAGTATTTCTAATTAGTGTCTTCTTTTATACTTTGTCAATCCTGATAGAGGTTAATTTTTTCCATAGATTTTCTCTGTTGTTTTCCTATTTTCAATTTTATTGCTGTCTGCTTTTATATTTATTATTTTACTCTGCTTGCTTTGAGTCTGTTTTGCACTCATTTTCTGAGTCTCTTGAGGTGAGACTTTCTCTTTGACCCATGCATTCTTCAGAAATGTGTTGTTTAATTCCAAGTGTTTGGATATTTTCCTATTACCTTTCTGTTATTTATTTCTAGTTTGGTTCCATTGTGCTTGGATGACATACTCAGTATGATTTGTTTAAGTGAGAATTGTTTTATGGCTCAGGAAATTATCTATCTTGGTATATGCCCATGAGCACTTGATAAGCATGTGTATTTTGCTGTTATTGGGTGAAGTATTCAATAGATATAGACAAGATCCTGCTGGTTGTTGGCGTTGAGCTCTTTTATATCCTTGCTAATTTTTGGCTAGTTGTTCCATCAGTTGCTGAGAGAGGGGTGTTGATCTCCAACTATTATTGTGGATTTGTCTATTTCTTATAGTTCTTTCAGCTTTCGTTTCACATTTTGTTTGCAGCTCTCTTGTCTGGTGCATACCTATTTTGAATTGCCATGCCATCTTGGTGGACTGACATTTTTATCACAATGTGGCCATTTCTATCTTTGATCATTTTCTTTGATCTTAGGTCTTCTATATGTAATATTAATATAATATCAGCCACTCATGTTTTTCTTTGATTAATGTTTGTGTGCTAGATCTTCTTAAATCCCTTTCATTGTCTGTATCATTACATTTGAAATTAGCTTATTGTAGACATCATATAATTAGGCCATGGTTTTAAATTCATTCTGCCAATTTTATCTTTTAAGTGGCATATTTAGGCTGTTAATATTTTATGTAATTATTGATATGTTACAACTTAAGTGTGCTATTTTATTTATTTTCTCTGTGTACTCTTTGTTTTCCATCTGTAGTTTCTTTTTCCTGCCATCCTGTGAGTTACTTGAAGATTTTTTTTTTTTAAAGATTTTATTTATTTATTTGACAGAGAGAAATCACAAGAGAGGCAGGCAGAGAGAGAGGAAGGGAAGCAGGCTCTCCGCTGAGCAGAGAGCCCGATGTGGGACTCGATCCCAGGATCCTGAGATCATGACCCGAGCTGAAGGCAGCGGCTTAACCCACTGAGCCACCCAGGTGCCCCTACTTGAAGATTTTTGAAAATTGTTTTGAAAATTCTATTTTATTTATAGTGTTTCCCCCCAATTTTATTGAGATTCAATTGACATATAACACTGTGTAAGTTTAAGGTGTACAATGGTTTGATTTGATACAATTACATATTGCAAAATTGATTATCATTTCTATAATTTTTTTTAACTTACATATTTTTTTTCCATTTTGGTAAAATAAGCATAACATAAATTTACCATTTTTGAACATTTCTAAGTGTATAATTAAGGAGCATTAAGTACATTCACCATGTTGTGTAAACATCACAGCTATCCATTTCTGGAATCTTTCACCTCAAACAGAAATGCTGTACCACTTGAAAGAATAATTCCCCACTTCCCCCTTATCTGTGGTACTTATAAATAAATTTTAGCTGTTGTATAGTTTTTTAGTGGTTGCTTTAGTAGGTATTACATTATGTATACATATCATAATCTACTAGTATCATTGTTTTACCAGTTCACGTTGAATATAGAAACTTTAACTTCCTTTATGTCTTTTATGTCTTTAACTTCTTTATGTCTCTCTCCTCCCTGTTTATAGT
The DNA here is from genome assembly GCF_922984935.1 of Meles meles. Taxonomy (NCBI): domain Eukaryota; kingdom Metazoa; phylum Chordata; class Mammalia; order Carnivora; family Mustelidae; genus Meles; species Meles meles. The sequence goes on along the minus strand of NC_060080.1, from coordinate 39,398,790 downwards.
AAAATTGTCTTAAATATTTACATACATTTAGAACAATATAGTGTTATAATTTTTGCTTCCAAGTTTCCTTTTTTTTTTTAAATCATTTTCTTTCTGTAGAAAATATGCCTGGGGTACCTGTGTGGCTCAGCTGGTTAAGCGTTCCACTCTTGATCTCAGCTCAAGTCTTGATCTCAGGGTTTATGAGTTCAAGCCCCATGGAGTCAACTTAAAAAAAAAAGCTTGGTGCGGAGTCCACTTAAAAAAATGCCTTTTGGTGTGACAAATTCTCTTGGTTTTCCTTCATCTGAGAATTTCTTGATTTCCTTTTTATCATTGAAGAATATTTCACTGGACATAGGATTCTTGGTTGACAATTCTTTTAATACTTGAAAAATACTGTGCTACTTCCTTCTGTCCTACACAGGACATTAGGTGATTCATATCGGTGCACTGCCCGGAGATATGTTCCCCTATAAGTACTGTCATTTCTCACTGGCTGCTTTTAAAATACTTTCTTTGTGATTAGTTTTCAGAAGTTTAATTTTTGCATATTTTAGAGTGGGTTTCTTTGGGCTTGTCTTTTTTGCGATTTAATCTCTTGAATTTGCAGGTGTATGTCTTTTACCAAGTTAGGGAAGTTTTCAGCTATTATTTCTTTCAATATTTTTTCAGTTCTTCTGTCATTCTCTTCCGGTGACTACAGTGATATGATTGTTACTTTTTTTTTTTAATATCTCATAGTCTCTGAGATTCCATTCATTTTATTTCAGACAATTTTCTCCTTGTTCAACTTGAGTAAATTCCACTGGTCTGTTCCTCAAGTTCAATGATTATATCATCTGTTATCTTCACTCTATTATTGGGCCCTTATGGTAAGTTTTTAATTTTACTATGTCTTTTTCAGTTCTATAATTTCCATTTAGTTTTTTTGATAATTTCTATTTCTTTCCTGAAATATTTATTTCCAATTTGTTTCAAGAGTATTTATAAATGATTGATGAGGTATTTTTATGATCACTGCTTTAACACAATTATCAGACAATTCCAACATTTGATTCCTCTCGCTATTGGAATCTGTTGATTATCTTTTCTCATGCATGTTGTGATTTTCTTGGTTCTTGGATTAGTAATTTTTTTGGCATCTTGGACATTTTAGATATTAGATTATGAAGCTTTGGATCCTATTTAATCAATCAATCAATCAATCCATCAATCAATCATTTATTTATTTTTAAAGCAGGAAATCTCCTGTTGAGATTTAGCACATGGGCTGCTGGGTATGTATGTTTAACTTCTCTCTGAGCCCTGCCAATGCCACCTGGCAAAAGTGGAGCACTGACTCACCCTGCCTTGTTGCAGATGGGTGTGGTGGAAGTCCAGCTCCCCCCTTACTCCACTAACAACTTCACAGTGAAAGTGGGGTGCCAACTCGCTCTGTCTTGTTGCATCTGAGTGAGGGTATAAAATTCAGTTCCTCTCTCAATCTGCTGATACCACCTGCTGGGGGAACTGGAGCACCACCTGCTTTCACCAGGCAGAAGATAGAAGGTCAGCTCCTTACTCCAGCCTTGCCAAAACCATTCTGCAGGGGAATTGGAATGCTGCCACTCATGTCCGTGGATTAGGGAAGGGTGAATGGAAAATTAACTCCTTGCTCAGCTCTGCTGAAACCATGCTGTGATTAGAGGGTGCAGTTTTTCTGTAGTTGGCTGGAGTAGAACAGAATTGCCAATAAGCTTTCCATTGTTAGGTCATTCTTTTTTCCATCCTTTAGGTAGGAAAAGCAGACTTTTCTTTGGGCTTTTATTATCTGTGCCTGTTTGTACTGGTGGGTTGGAGGATTTTGCATTGCCCTGAGATATGAGAAGAAATAAGGAAACCTGGAAATTTACCATTATATCTCTCAAGTCTCCAGATTCCTATGTACCCCAACTTCTTTCCTTCTTCCAAAGTCTTACTATGCTTGTTTTTTGTACTATGTCTAGGACTTTTTAGGGACAACCTACAAGAATGGGATTACTTCATCTTAGTTGAACTGGAAGTCTCCTTAAAAGGCCATTTTTAAACATTAGTTTAGTTTACTACCTGGAATCTCCCCAGGTTGTCAGAAGTCATGAATCTTCTATTTTAGCAATTTACAACCTAGACTCTGCACTGAACAGATGCACAAAAAGATCCATAAACAGATGACTCAAATGCATACACAGTAAGAGGAAGTAAGAGCACCCTAAGTTTTTATAGGGCTTAATGGTTTACAGAGCACTTTGCATATATAATGTATATACACAATGCTCTTATATATTTACTAATTAAATATATACATTTATTATATAAAGCATATTCATATTACTTTATAAATATATATGTATATATTACTCTCAACAATGTTGCAAGGTAGGTGGAGTAGATATTGTTATTTAAAAAAAAATAAAGTCTGGGGTGCCTGGGTGGCTCAGTGGGTTAAAGCCGCTGCCTTCAGCTCAGGTCATGATCCCAGGGTCCTGGGATGGAGCCCCGCATGGGGTTCACTGCTTGGCAGGGAGCCTGCTTCCTCCTCTCTCTCTGCTTGCCTCTCTGCCTACTTGAGATCTGTCTGTCAAATAAATAAATAAATAAAATCTTAAAAAAAAATAAAGTCTGTTTGGTTAAGGTTCTTGCCTAAGGTTGAAAAGCTGGTAAGTAGAAGTGTTATAATTTTTATGAATCTTAGCCCTGAGCTCCTGATACCAAACCACACTACCTAGGGTAAATAACCTTCTGTTCTAGTAGAAATCCTATGCTTAACAAGTAATCACAAAGCATAATTTTGCCTTTTTGAGGGTTAGTGGCTTGTGAGTTAGAGAGTCAGATTCAAATTCAAATTCTAGCTCCACCATGCCTTATTTGTGTAATCTTGGAGAAATTACTTAAACCCTCAATACCTCAGCTTCTTCATCTGTAAAATGGGAACAACTATTTACTTCAAAAGGTTGCTTTGGATAATCACACATTTAAAGCAAAACGCCTGACATATTGTAAGCACTCAATAAATACAAGTAGCTATTATTATAATTAGGGATAAATAAAGCAAAACAAAACAAAACAAAACCCCAAGCCAAAACAACACTGCATTTCCATGAGGAAATAATGATTCTGTCTCAAAGTTTTCAAAAGCAAGAGAGGGTGCATCTGTTCATTCCTGTTTGGTTGGGTCACACCTCACATGTTGCTTAATAAACATTGGCATCTCTATCATTTTAAAACTGGAAGGACCTAGAAGATCATCTATTTCAAGCTTCTCATTTTATAGACAAGGAAACTTGGGTTGGGAAGGGTTGAAAGAATTACTTCAGTATTACCACCCTTCTTGCTGCACCTAGTAAAGCACACAAAAGAGTGAGCAGGAAATAAACCATAGGAAGACACCCCAGATTCCAGAAAGGAAAAATTGGGGTCCATAAAACCTGGGGAGTTGGGGAACAGGTCCAAAAGGTATAAATACTTCCCTACAGCTTGGGTACTATATATGACGGCAATGTCTGCATATCATCCTCATAGAAATCTCTAAGGGGGTAGCTTGATGGCCACTTAACTGCAGATTGCACTCTGCATTTAGGTGCAGTCCGCCCCAAACCACACAGGAGACAAATGAAGGGGAAAACATTCACGACAATATTTTTTGCTTGTAGTTGTACTTTTCTTCATTTGTTAAACCAGTCTTAGTAACAATTTCTGGAAAAGTATGGAGATTTTGTTTTGTTTGAAAATGATGAAAACTGACTTTTTTAAGTGATGAGAAGGAATATATTTTGTAATCCAGTATTTTATTACACATTTTTCAGTTTACTCTTATTTTATATTAGCTGTGAGCTAGAACAGTCGTATATTAATAAGTTCTTTTCCACAAGGTCTTTTTTAATAAAGTCTTTTTTTAGCCTTATCAAGAGTATATTTTGCATAAAAGTACACTTTAAGGCAGTTTTAAAAAATTGATTATCAAATCTGAAAGATGAAATTTTCAGTTTTTCTATCTTCCCTTTGTGTAATTTCAGATTTCTAAGAATAAATGAAAGTAAAAAGTATAAATATGCAGTATGTTGAATAAGGGTGAGTGCTAAGTTCTAGTAATGTGCAACAGCTATTAAGCATTTCAAAGGATGTCCAAAGCAGTTCTAGAGGTGCCTGGTTGGTTCAGTCAGAAAAGCATGTGCTTCCTGATTTTGGGGTTGTGAGTTCGAGCCCCACACTGGGTGTAGAGATTACTTAAAAGAAAAAAAAAAAAAAAAAGCAGCTCTAAAGACTTTTTTTTGTTGTTGTTAGAGAAAAGTTGTTAAGCGAACAACAACAGTTTACAAAATGTATATAAAAAGAGCTATCTTTTATGAAAATACACATATGGGGATATGTGTATACACAGGAAAAACTCTGGAAATTCACCCCAAATGTTAAAATCCATTTTTTCTGGCTTCTGGGATTTCATGAGATTATTACTTCTTTATGTACTGTTTCTTTTTTTTTTTTTTTTAAAGATTTTATTTATTTATTTGTCAGAGAGAGAGAGCACAAGCAGGCAGAGTAGCAGGCAGAGGCAGAGAGAGAAGCAGGCTCCCTGCTGGACAAGGAACCCGATGTGGGACTCCATCCCAGGACCCTGGGATCATGACCTGAGCTGACGGCAGAGGCTTAACTGACTGAGCCACCCAGGCATCCCTTTTTTCTAATTGCCTTATGATGAATGTACATGTTAGTTGGAATTCAAAGGGTTTCCTCTTTCCTTTCTTTCAATTAATATTGGTTAAATGTTACAAAGAATCGAACTTAAAGTTAAGGGAAGGACCAGAGCAAAGTCCAGAATGATTACAAATTGAGAGGTTCTCCAGATTGAACAGAATATGGGGGAGTCCATTTGATACTGGAGTGGGGTTTTGTGTTTGTGTGTGAATTTTTTGTTGTATAGTGAAAATACAATAATTTGTAGTTGTTCTAAAAACTGATCCCCCCCCCCCTTTTGCTTCTAGAGATCCTCCTCTGGGAAATCAAGGTAGGAGCTTAGAGCAATCATGCACTAGATAGGCAGGGCCAATACAAACTAAAGAGGGAACATAAAGATCCCTGCCCTAACAAACACTACTTTTCTCTACTCTGTTAAATTGAAAACCTCTTCTCTCTCTTTTTAAGATTTTAAGTAATCTCTAAACTCAACATGGGGCTCAAATTCATAACCTCAAGATCAAGAGTCCCCCATTCTAACTACTGAGCCAGTCAGGTGTTCTGAAGTCTCTTCTATTATTATGCTCTTTCCTTTGACAATTACCTAAAGCAGTTTTTCTATGCTGGCTAAATTCCCTGAGAGAAAAAGAACAGTTATCCCAGACCTAGGAGCTAACAATCTAATTGAGTAAACAAACTAGAAAAGTTAACCAAGAGAGCACTATGCGCTTCGGAATTGAATGACTTAACACAGAGAAGTCCTATAGCAGGTCAAAGAATGGCTGGTAACTGAACTGTTATTAACTTCTCAGTGATTGTTTAGCATAGTAGCCACTAGTCACATGTGGTTAATGAGTACTTGAAATGTGGTCTGTACAACTGAGGATTTTAATTTTTAATTTTATTTTCATTTAAAAGGCTACATAGGGTTGGTGACTTACCATATTGAAGAATGCAGGCCAAGATCTAGAAGGTATCAAAAAAGTAGGATTTGTCTTGTTACTTGAAGAAAGGGGAGGATTTGAATGGCTTTGGACAAAGAAAGGCATTCCAGAAGAGCAAAAAGCACATATGAACTGTGCTCACTTCACCCTGAAAATGTGAAAGTGTCTGGAGTTTGGATGGGGGATTATGATGGGTTGCTACACTGGGGAGACCATGTAGCTGAGAGTTATGATTTGAAGCTGTTTGTAATGGGGGAGTAATTAGTTTTTTCTTAACTGAGGTATAATTGGTATATAACATTACATTAGTGTCAGGTGTACAACACGATTTGATATTTGCATGATTATTTCTGATCAGTGGATAATAATAGCTCTTACCATGTGTCAGGCATTATGTTGAGTGCTTTAGATGGATTATCTCATTTAATTATAACAATCTTTTGAAGGGAATGAAGATTTATTTGGTGCCACGGTAGGGGTAAGAGAAGCAATTATAATCTTGGAAATATCTCAAGGTACTGATGATGAGGATGTAGAAGTTAAAAAGCCTCATTAGGACATGAGGAAGTCTGACTCAATAGAACTTGATGTCTGACTTCATGTGGAGGATGAATGAAAAAGGGACAAGACAATCTGCATCCCTAGGGATACTGCTGAGGACAAAATCCTGGGGAACACCAATGATTCTGGGGTGAATGAAGGCAGCTGAATTAGCAAAGGGATCTTAGGAAGGATGTAGATGGGTGGCAATAGAAACAAGTTAGTAGAATTGAGGAATTTAAAGGCTTTTTGAGAGTCCTTTAGGTAAGTCAAAGATGAGTATGGAGGAGCATCCAGCTTTAGTTGATGGAGCATGTGATTTTTGATCTTAGGGTTGTGAGTTCGAGCCCCATGTTGGGTGTAGAGATTACTCAAAAATAAAATCTTAAAAAAGATAAGGATGGAGAAGTGGCAGCTGTAGCTGGGAGTTAAGGTAATGCTGACAAAAATAAAGGAGTCAAAGGGAGGAAAGACAATTTTGAAAGGAAATGTGAACTTTTTTTTTGACATGGTGACTAGAGGTAATGAGTCTCTGCATGATAATGTCTTACTAGTAAGACAGAATGGGAAGCTAGAGCTTACGAGGCAGATCAAGGCTGGAGATGGGTGATTGTAAAGTGCTGTCCCAGGACAGCAGATAAAGGGAAAAGAGAGGTTGAGGATAAAACCTGGAGCAGGGGCACCTGGGTGGCTTAGCGGGTTAAAGCCTTTGACTGAGGTCATAGTCCCAGGGTCCTGGGATTGAGCCCCGCATCAGGGTCTCTGCTCAGCGGGAAGCCTGCTTCCTCCTCTCTCTCTCTCTGCCTGCCTCTCCACGTACTTGAGATCTCTGTCTAATAAATAAAATCTTAAAAAAAAAAAAAACCTGGAGCAAATGCCCACTCACATAGAGGGCTTAATAAGAAGAGCCAGCAAGGGAGAAGGGGTGACCGAACTATACTAGGGCAATGTCAAGAATTTTACAGATGAAAGTGAGTCAGAATTTTCTCCTGTGGCAGTGAGGTCACGGAAAAAAGAAACAAGACTGAGAAAAGAATGAGTTTATCAAGGAGATCAGGGAGGAAAAAGTATAAAAAATTTGGGCAGTCTGGCAGTGAAGGGACTGAGAGAAAAAGGGCAACAGCTTGAGAAGGGATAAAGATCATCTCCCACCCAGGTGGTCTGGAGGGAGGTGACATGAAGCCAGCAAGCCAAAGGTTGGCAACTTAGAAGGGGGAAGAGACTCTTGGTCCTTTAGGTACTTGACAACAGTTCACGGAAATGGATGGTAGGGACAGAAATACTTTAAGAGTGGTGGAGGATGCTGGAACTGGATTTTTTTAATCTTCTCAGTGAAAAAGCAATCAGGGCCATCTGCCAAGGAAGAGGAGAAAGGAAAATGGGTTAGGTGGGGAGGAGAAAGGAGATTTAATACACCAACAGCTAGGGCAGCCCTTAACAATCACGTGAATGAAAGGATTGGGGACTAGACCAACCCGATTCCACTTTAGGCAGCCATCTCAGATTTACTTCTGGGAACAGACAATACTAGTAACAACCACTACCCTTTATCATGTGACTATTCCCTGCTTACTATGAATGTTAACATGTATTATCTCACTTAATTTTCCAAGAATCCAATGAAGTATTATTATTCGCAATTACTTCCAAATCATAAACTTGGAATATATTCCCAAATTATAAAAAAGGAAATTGAGACTCAAAAAGATTTAGCCTTAATTTAAACAAACAAACAAACAAAAAAGGCTACTATGTCACCAGGCACGGCTCTCCGGCACGGAATGAGACAGGCAAAGGGCTTGAATTTATGGAGATTTACCGAAAAGTAAACGAATAAATGAACCAAATCACTTCAGTTTTTAATAAACGGTGTGAAAATAAGAAAACTGGTGATATGGTTATTATAATAAATATGACACGACACTGGAGGAGTGCGGGAAGATAGAGGCTCTGTTAGTGTGGTCAGGAGAGGGCCCTCTGAGGGACTAGTGAGCTCAGAACTTCAGGATGAGAAAGGTGGATGGGTTTTCCAAGCCCACGAAAGACTAAGTGCAGAGGCCCTGAGGCAATTATTGATGTGGCCTTTGCAGGAAAGCTAACATTAGCGCAACTGAAGCTTAGTGAGCAAGGGGATATGGGCCAAGGTTGGAGGCACCACGGCAGTCCCGGAAGAGTTTACGCAAAGGAGGTAACTTAATTCGGATCAATGGAATAAGGCTCCCGAGAGCAGGAAGCATGCTGTGCTGCTCTCCCACGCGGGTTTCCATTGCGTGAAGCTGCCCGCACATGGTGCAGAGAGGAGCTACCGGTCGGGAGAGGTTCCAAGCCCCGGAGCCAAAGGGCTTGAAGCCCGCAGCCGATGCCCCGCAGCGCCAGCGTCCCGGGGACACGGACCTTCGCACCGGGCCCGTCCCCGCCCCGGCCCCGCGCCCTCCAGGATCTCCCCCGCCTGCAATTCTCGTCAGCGACCCCCTCCCGCCGCACTACCCGCCCCGCCGGGCTTAGTTTTTCGTCCGGGGCGGCGAGTCCGTCTTTCAAAACTTCGGAATGACACTAGTCTCAGGAGTAATGGGGAGATGACATCAGTTATGACCAGGGCGAACTCCTATAGAGAACACACCTTTTAATCTCTGCCTTGTTTTCCCTCACGGCTTTCCAGAAATAACTTGCTTCCCAGTATGCACTCTAAAGTCACCCCCTCCAACAGTGAGACTGTTGGTTTGGCCCCTAGACCCCGATTGGCTGAAGGTTTACGCCTCGGTCAGGGATTGGAGAACGTTGGTTCCTTACGTATTCCCCGAGCCCATTGGTTCTTTTCCCCCGTTTCTGGGCGGAGTGGTTACGGACGGTTTCCACCCTCTTGTTTACGGAGAGCGTAGTTGTAGCGCTTTCCGAGCGCCGGGGCTGTCTCCAAAGTTCCCTATTTAGCTCCTCGGGCCAATTGAGTTCTTGCTCCACCCTCGCCCTCTCCCTTACACGCTTCCCGCGTGGTACTGCCCACACCTTTAGAGCGGCGGCGCGCTCGCACAGCCGTCGCGTTCCTCCGCCCGCTCTCGCCAGGCTGCTCCCCCTCGAGGGCGCGCTTGGTACGGCCCGCGCCGCCTCTTTCCCTTGCTGGGGTGGCTGCCCCCCCCCTCGGGTCGGCGGCGCTTGGTGCCGCCCGGGAGAACCAGGTCATCGGTCGTTTCCCGTGAAAACAAAAACAATCGGCGGCGCCGCCGCGGGCAGCCGAACGCGGCGAGTGAGGACCAGGGGCGCGGGACCGGGTGGGGAGAGCGAGCGGGAGCGGCGGCCAGTGTCCGGGGGCCGGGGGGGCATGGGGCAGGCTGGCACGGGCTGCGCGGGGCTCCCCCGGCGCCGCGGCTAGCGCGCCCGCTGTCTTGACCGCCTCAGCCACCCGCGCCGCCCGCCTGGGGGACGAGGAGCAGGACGCGGCCTCGGCCGGGCCCGGGCCGAACGGCTGCGGACACCCGGGCACCAGGGAGCCGAGCGCCGCCGCCGCCGCCTCCGGGATGGATCAGTGCGTGACGGTGGAGCGCGAGCTGGAGAAGGTGCTGCATAAGTTCTCGGGCTACGGGCAGCTGTGCGAGCGCGGCCTGGAAGAGCTCATCGACTATACAGGCGGCCTCAAGCACGAGATCCTGCAGAGCCACGGTAGGGCGGCCCGGGTGGGCGCGCGGGGCAGGGCCCGGCCCCTCGGGCCACGACGGGCCCGGAGGAGTGTCCCCGCTCCTCCCCGGAGGTGCGGAGACCCCCTCCCCCGCCCCAGCCCCCTGTGACTTTTCCTTCTCCCGATTTGCCTCGAACCTGTACCTACTTCGTTGTCGATTAAGAGTGAGCGCGATCCACCCGGAAACCGAGCCTGGAACCACGGGTTCCAGCCGGGTTAAACGTGCGTGGGGGCCGGTCGGTGGCACCTGCAAACTGCCGCCGCCCCGGGGTGGGCGCCCCTCGTCCCCGCCCGGCCCGGTGCTTTCTGGTCCCTGCGGGCTGAAGGTGCGCTGATTGCGTTGGACCGGAGGGTCTGGGCGATGAGAGGGTCAGTGCAGGAAGCCCCTTTCTTTCTCTCCTGCCTTGGATCCTTGGCCTGGGGACTGACTTTCCAAGTCTTTCCTTTTTGCTTCTTTCCGTTCTTTTTTTAAATTAGAAAGTCGAGTGTTATTCTTAGCTGTGGGTTAACAGAACAGCCGCTGCTGCAACTTCACGATTTGACTGCTGTGTGGAAGCAGCTCTTCCTCAACTCCGCAGTCGCACAGACCTGATTCCTAGGAAACCAGATGAATCGAACTTTGCAGCTCTCCTGGTGTAGCCTGAAGAAGAACAGGCAACTTTCCTGAAGCAAATTGTGGCACAAGTTTTTAGTTACTTGCCTTACCTGGCCAAGTTTTTACTTTCAAAAAGGCAGATTTTCTTTCTTTTTTTTTTTTTTTTCAAAGATTTTATTTATTTACTTGACAGAAAGAGATCACAAGTAGGCAGAGAGGCAGGCAGAGAGAGAGAGAGGGAAGCAGGCCCCCTGTTGAGCAGAGAGCCCCATGCTGGACTCGATCCCAGGACCCTGAGATCATGACCTGAGCCAAAGGCAGCGGCTTAACCCACTGAGCCACCCAGGCGCCCCAGAAGACAGATTTTCTATAGAAGGTGCTTTACCTAGATTATTTAATGATTGCCTGAGGACCTGGAGGCAGATGCTCTGCTGAGGTTAACTTGTGGAAGCTGGTTGGGAAGGGGTTTGGTTTTGTTTTTTTTTTAGTAACATTTGAAGGTCTGGTATCCTCAGATTAACGTATTCATAGTGGTGATTCTTCCTGATCAAGAAAGAAAAGACTTTATTTAATGGATTTGTTTAAGTTTCGGGAAGCCTTTTCAGCTCCTAGGCTGAACAGCAGTTTATGGAAAGGAAAGTTTGGTAGCTGGGGTGAAATGTGGTTACTTGGGCAGGTAAGGTGAAGGCAGGGCCTCATTGGAGCTTCTCCCCTCTTCTCTTTCTCCTCCTACACCTTTCTTTCCAGACGCCTTTCAGTGGGGAATAAGTACTAGCCGGTAATAAGGGAGTCTTAAAACATACTCTTCTGAACATGGCAGTCACTTTTGAGCTCTGGGGAAGGAGCAAGCCTGCAACCATAGTGGGAATAGGAGTTAGAATATTAATATGGAAAAATAAGCAGACCTAGATGGCTGCCTGTGAAGGGGAAGTGGAGGTAGAGTTGGATGGGAATCCTGGGAACGCTCTGGTGAATTTGGTTTTTGGGCATGCGAGGTAAAGCTGAAGGGCTATGTGTACTGGTGGCTAAAGATGCAGTTGGAATTGGGGGGAAAAAGTAAGGTCTCAGATGGTTTCCTAGTGTAATTTCTACTGAGGAGAGTGAAGGAGATCCCATAGACTGTAAGGGGGAACAATGTAGGGTCTAATCACACCTTGAACCAACTCTTGGAGAGTGGAGGGCCATGGAGGAACCAGCCGAAACAGAAAAGGCAGGGAGCTTAGGAAAAGAGAAGTTGGTTAGCTGGTTGGGAGTCGGGGACCCTCTGCTTACAGCTTCATGGAGTTAAAATAAACTCAGTGGGAATTAAGAAAAATATGCAAACTGAAGTGTAAGGAGGCACAAGGCTGTTTAAGTACAGGGGTAGGAGGTGTGTGTATGTGTGTGGGGAATGTGTGTGTGTGGGGGGGGGGTGTGTCTCTGTCCCTCTGTCTCTGCCTGCCTGTCCACCCACCCTTCCGTTCCAGGAAATCTGTGTCTTGTTCAAGGCTGAAAGGAAAAGAATGAGTGAAGGGTCTAGACTTGAAGAGGTGGAAGGAGCATATCCTTTTCAGGGACCAGGTTAGAGATTGAGGGGTTGGATAGGCAGAATATGAGAGAAGATGGAAAGTAAAATACCTTCTTTTAAGAGAGCAGGGGCTAGTAGTTGATGGGGAAAGTGTGATTGCAAGCCTCATTTTAGGGAATTTGGGGCTCATCTCCAATGGATAAAATAGTTGCCAGAAATTGCTGAAGCATGAGTTTGCTTTAGACAAATTGTCTTTGCTCGGTATCGGGGAACTTTCCAAGGAATATGTGGTGTGAAGGTATTAGCTACAGATAATGTCATGCTATTCAAATGATCTGACTTGGTGAATTGCATATGTTTCTTACTCAGCCTCCTATTTTTTGCCTTCTGGTCTACCAGATTGCAGTTTGATATTGGTAGTTCTTTGATTTTCTTTAATTCTTTAATAATAGGATTAAGTGATTAAAGGCAGTTATGAAACGTGAAAGAAAAATAAATACCAGAAGTGCCAGGTCTAGTTTCCCAAGTAAATTCTTTTCCCTTATGGTGCTCTTATATGTGGAGGCAAACATCATGGTTTGGTATCTAGGTTATGGTAATTTTCAAAGCAGATAATTTCTAATGTTCTTTGCCAGCGATGTAGTGAGTATTACATTTGTATTTTAAATATACCCTTCCTAAAGTTGTGTCTCCTGAAATCTGAGTTTGGAGCTCCATTTTCAAGTTTGAATGTACTTGTTTGGACAATTGATCTTGTGGGCTCCTGTGACTTGAGAGAGGGGCTCCAATTGGGACCATCTGTCAGGGCTTTGGATCTCATTCTCTGGGGTTATTTGCAGTAATAGTCTTGTAAGAATGTGATGTGAATAAAGTAGAATCTTGGGAACTGTATAGCTCTCCAACATGGCATCATACTGATGGTGAGTAACTACCTGATTCAGAAGTATCTTTTTAGCTAGGGTCAGGAGATCAGTTTTGGGGGATGATTTACATTTTCTTATGTTTAAATGTCATTTTTCTATTTTTTTTTTTTTAAGATTTTACTTATTTAACAGAGTTGGGCGGGTGGGTGGTACACAAGCAGGGGGAGTGGGAGAGGGAGAAGCAGGCTTCCTGCTGAGCCCAATGCAGGGCTCAGTCCTAGGACCCTGCGATCATGACCTGAGCTGAAGGCAGATGCTTAATGACTGAGCATCCCAGGCGCCCGAAATATCTTTTTTCTAAAGTGAGGGAAGGACTATACTAAATGAGGACAGTTAGAATAGTTTGTGCTGGAAACATCATACGTAAATGAAGATTAGTTGGTAAACCTGTTGACAACCCATTTCCACTCTACTTTTGTTCCAGATTGTGAAACTGCTCAAAGGGGGCTCGCCTGGCGACTGGCCTGGAAGTAGTCCTGTAGTGAGCCCTAACATTTCTTTCATCTGCTCTGAATTTCTTTCATATAAACTTTCCCTAATTATTTCATTAAAAATGCATTTTTCTTAATTCAAATACCTTTGGGAGAATGCAGGCTTTGACTAAGTCATAGCCAGGCATGGAGGTTTGGTGATAAAGGGGCAGCGTAGCAGAGCAAAGGGGCAGTAAAGAATCACAGAAAATACTAAACAGAAGTTCTGTGGAAGCCTGATTCATTCCTCTTCTGGAGACTGACTTAACGACTTTCTTCAGGTCCGAGGTTTAAGGTCTTCAAGGCCTAACTAAGGTTTTCCTGGGAAACCCTAGGGTGGTAGATTGGATGATGGGAGAGTGATCTGGAGCCTGATCTGAGGTAAAAGGGATTGGAGATGACTGTCCACAGTTAATGAAAGGTCTGTGCTTAGGTGTTTGGGGTACCATTTTTAAGCTTAATTTGCCAGAAATTCAAGGATTGTACCAAGCTCTGAGTCTTACCCTTAGTTACTCTGATTAAACTTCAGGTTCACTTAATTTCCTCAACTCTTAGGAAGGAGGAGAGCACTGTTGTCACTTAGTTGTACCAGCTTGTTTCCATGTGCACATGAAGCTTGGTCTTATTTAAGATTCTGTATGGTTGATGCTGTTTGGTGATCATTCCTGGTGTGCCGTTGATCAATTTGGGTAAGGCGCTAGTGCTTCTCAGATTTCACTCATGCATGTGCGCTCTTATTTTTTCAGATGGATTCATGATTTCATTTAAGTAGATTTATCCTTATGGTAGGCACTGATATCTATGAAATCGTAAGTTTAGTGTATTAGGTATAATAAACTATTAAAAGCAAATTCATAACTATTAAAATATTATATCTCATACAGCTAAAATCACTATTCACGTCAGTGATGTGGAAACCACACCTTGGGTAACCCTCAGTTAACAGGCAGATAGTATGGATAAATGTTCCTGATTTGACTTGTGATTGTTTATATGCTTTTTAGCATATTTTTTTCCTATTGGCAGATACATTTTGTTTCCCATTAGCACCTCTGTGGTGGGAGGGAGAACAGAAAAGAACTATATATCACGTATTGCTGATATTCTAATTTCACATTTGGTAAATGGAGATTAGACTGAAACAATAGGGTAGCATTTATGACATGTTTGACGAGTACTGGGAAAATTACAATTTTTGTAGGAGTCAAGGGTATGCAGTATTTTTAAAAAGTGATTTCTCTGAAATCTTGCCATTTGCAATGATGTGGATGGAACTAGAGGGTATTATGCTGAGTGAAATAAGTCAATCAGAGAAATACAGTTATCATGTGATCTCCCTGATACGAGGAATTTGAGAGGCAGGGTGGGGGGCTGGGGGTGGGGAAGGAAAAAATGAAACAAGATGGGATCGGGAGGGAGACAAACCATAATACACTCTTAATCTCACAAAACAAGCTGAGGATTGGTAGGCGGAGGGGGTAGGGAGAGGCTGGTTGGGTTATGGACATTGGGGAGGGTATGTGATGTAATGAGTGCTGTGAAATGTGTAAGCCTAACGATTCACAGACCTGTACCCCTGGGGCAAATAATACATTATATGTTAATAAAAATAATTTTAAAAAGAGAAAAAAAATGTGATTTCTAGGTTAGGCACCCCTGGGTGGCTCAGTCAGTTAGGTGTCCAACTCTTGATCTCAGCTCAGGTCTTGATCTCAGGGTGGTGAGTTCAAGGCCCATGCTGGGTATGGAGGCTCCTTTTTAAAAATTTATTTTTTAGGCTATTATAGGGAGTAGTATTGTATTTTTTTAAGACTTTATTTATTTGAGAGGGAGAGAGTGAGAGAGTGTGCATGCAGGGGGAGGGGCAGGCAGAGGGAGAGGGAGAAGCAGTGCAGGGCTCCCTGATGGGGGGCTTGATCCTAGGACCCTGGGATCATGACCTGAGCCAAAGGCAGACGCTTAACCGACTGAGCCACTGGTGCCCCTATATTGTAGTTTCTGAAAATGATTCTCAATGACTTTTTTAAAATGAATTTTGTAATTTTAAATTTTGTTTCGAGTAGATAATTCGTTCAAATAGTAAAAATTCAAATGACAGAAAAAGGATACCCAGTAAGAAGTCTCCCTTTTACTCTTAATTATTTGTGGGCCACCTAGTTGTCCACTTCACAGACAAAGATGTTAGCTTCCAGGAAAATTTTTAAGAAAAATCAGGTAAATAATAATAATTTGTCACTATTCATTTTTACTTTGAGGCTTTGGACATGTAGTTCTACTTACTTCGATTTAGGTTTAGTACTATTGCAATTTGCAAGTTAGTAAAGACAGCTTAATTTGTAGGAGTGGTCAACACATGCTTTAGCTTCCAAAACTCCTTCTTTTGTGTGTGTTTATGGTCTGACTGCCAGTCGTAAAACTCATTTAAACCATAATCCTCCATCTTTCTTTGGTGAATCAAGGAGAATTTAGTTCCTAGTTGCACAACTGCTTCCAGTTTTTGAAATTTGAAGGGGGAAGCAGGCTCCCTGCTGAGCAGAGAGACCGATGTAGGGGATGTAGGGCTTCATCCCAGGACCCTGGGATCATGACCCGAGCTGAAGGCAGAGGCTTTCACCCACTGAGCCACCCAGGTGCCCCTTTGAGATGTTTTCTTGACCATCCCAACCTTTATTTCTCAGTTTTTGCCTGGCCTCCTAACCATAACATTCATATGATTCAAATACTGAGTTGTGAGTGCAACTTGATTTGGAGACTAAAAAAAATACAGTTTGGTTCATGTTACCTTTGGGAAGTTACTTGAAATTGCTTGTGTGCTTGGCATAGTAAAATCATTTTACTAAGTTTATTTTATCTTTTACATAGTTTCTAACTGGATAATAATACTGGTGAGGGAGAAACTTGCCAACACTTCTATGATATGATACTAGGGTATTTAAAGAAACTTCCCTTCTTTCCAGTCTTAGTCTCCTAGTCGTTAGGATAGTGAAAATCATGTTTTGGTAAACTGTTCACTTGGGATGTTAAAACTGACTTGTTTTATTTTGGGGTCTTGCTTCTTCAGCTGTAAAATCTTTGAAAGTGACCCCAAAATGTGATATAGGGGAGAATTATAGAGGGCCCTGGTCCTGAGCTACATACATACTGGAGTCCCGTTGTGCTCCAGGTAATCCCTAGAAGTTGATGGTATCAGGGACATGATGCTCTCTAAACTGGGCATTGTTTTGAAAACTTTTTTTTTTTTTTTAAAGATTTTGTTTATTTATTTGATAGAGAGAGAGACCAGAAGTAGGCAGAGAGGCAGGCAGAGAGAAAGGAGGAAGCAGGCTCCCTGCAGAGCAGAGAGCCCGATGCGGGGCTCGATCCCAGGACCCTGAGATCATGACCTGAGCCGAAGGCAGTGGCTTAATCCACTGAGCCACCCAGGCGCCCCTGTTTTGAAAACTTAAAGAGTTTGTAGAATGGCAGAAATGCCTGGTCTTTTAAATTAGATGCTAGTCTAATCCCTCAGAACAGACACCAGAATCTGCTGCAGGACTTGAGACTTTTGGAAATAACACTGTCACCTTATTTGGGTTTGGTGATTTTTATGGCTCAGCTCAGAATGGTTCTTAAAGAACATTGTTCTGGAAGTCCATAAAGCTATACTGCAAAGTCTTTAACACTTAAGATTGAGCCTGAATACTTTCTTCTCATTTTGTGTTATAGCATCTGGCTGTGTATTATCTTTGATGAGTTTGCTATATCTGTGGGATCCATCTAGATTTAATATCTCATTATTGATTATATGAAGGCATTCAGGAGGAGGTAAGGAATGTCTTAAAAGAAACATTATACATGACTTCAGCCCTTCAGGAACATGGAGGCTAGTTAGGGAGATAAGAAGATGAGTCTACCACTTGGAGAGTAGACCACAAAATTTTGTCCTTGAGCTCAGGAGATCTGAGTTTGAGTCCTTGCTCTGCCACTTTACATGTTCTATAATCTTGTTTAACCTCTTTCCTCTTCAATAAATTTGTAACTTATATCACAGAATTATGGGAATGAAATCGGTAAGTAATAGATGGAAATTGGCTTTAAAATCTGAAAACAAGGTATATTTGTTATTTTTAATGTCTGTGTCTTTTTTGTTTTTATTTTTTTAAAAAGTCTGTGCCTTTAAGCAGCAGTTAAGCGCTATGGAAACACTTTGACTGTTAGGTATCTTTTATACTGGTGTATGTGATTTACCATTCTGTGCCCTGTGGTCCGCCTAATACCATAGGGAATATTCCAAAGACATAAATACAGTCTTCAAGAAACTTGAGTTGGATAATGAGACCAGACTTATATTTGGGAGGGGGGAAAAGCCATGGCCATGGCACAGTATAAATAGCAGTGCTTCTGATTGGTACAAATACTAACTGTTCAGAGAAATAGGAAAGAAGAATCCCTTAGAAAGAACTGCTGAGGGGTGTGTGTGTGTGTGTGTGTGTGTGTGTGAGTGATTTCAATTGAACTTCAGAGCACGTGGTCAATAGTTATTAATTGCCAATTAAATGTAGAACTAGGCAAAATCTTGTGGGAGTTAACAAAGGGCAAGCAATCGTTCTCATGCTCTAATAACTTTCTGTCCAGTTAAGGAGATGCCATTGGTGTGTTTTTAAGCAACGGTGCCTGGTAATGGAAGGTCATATAGATAGGACCAATGCTGACTGAGTGGTACAGGCAAGAAGGGGTGGGATTTTAGACAGAGCCCTCTAACCTGTCAAGTTTCAGTAACAGAGATTGAATGTGGAGAATAGGAAGATAAGATGGGGTCCCAGCAGTGGTGGTTGGCAAGAACAAAGGTGTAGAGGAGTGAGAATACAGGAGGCATTCTGGGAAGAGGGAAGGACCAGAGCAGAGAGAAGTAGGATAGAAGAATTAAAATTAATTGGAATCAGGGCTTATAGAGTCACAGGGAAAATAGTAGACTGGGAAGATGTGGAATGACTTGGGTGGGGAGTACATTTTGAACAGGGACTGGACAGGGACATTATCTTGAGACCAGTTAGCAGCATTTAGGTTGATTAGAGTTGGGAATGCGGTTTGTCTAGAGGCAGGATGACTAGTTAAGTATCAACTTAGACCTGATGAAAGAGGGACCTGTCTTTGGGTAGTAGTGGTAGAAATATACAGGGACCCATGCATGGGATCTCCTGAGGGAAGGAGTTACCAGGACGTGGTGTGTGGATGTAGTCTGGCAGGATGGGAGAGAAGCGTCAGAAAAATCAAAGCTTAATCTAAGGTTTGAGCATGAGTGACAGGTAGACAATTATAGAACCAGGAAGAAAATAAGTTTATGAGAGGGGAAGGTAGAAATCTGAGTTTGATTTGTAAGTCTGAAATTTACACTTAAAGACTACAAGAAACCTTACCTGATTCAGCCATTCGTTTTGGAGATACAGAAGGAAATAGCTAGAGATTAATTCTCTATATTTTGAAATTGAAGAGAATGAATAGGCTCTCCAAAGTGGGACTGTCTAGCAGACATTCGAAAGCTGGTGCTATGTGTCCTCTTTTTCTTCTGTCATCTCTCTCAGTTCTTGTCTCATGGTGTATTTTTGAAGCCTTCCCTTTCTTCCCTGTGCCAGTCATTTTGGTCTAGCTCTCTGCTCTAGGAGCACTATTAGTCTGTACCATGTAATTTAGCTTTTAAATAGAAACTTTCTTTCTTTTTTCCCCTTATGGTTGGTTTTGCAGCACCCTAGGCTGTGATTTGGTGCAGTGGATCGGAGCACACCTGTCTGAATCTGCGTTCTGTTCTGGAAGGTCAGGGGTTACCCCCAAAATACTCTGCTTTGTAGATTTACCACCTATTAATATACTGAAAAGAGTTTGTTTTGTTTTCAGTGATTGACTGCCCCTAGAAAAAAACTAGTGCGTTGTATTTGTGCCTTTTCCTTCCTCCTCTAAGTGAATCTCTGTTGAGCAGCTGCTGTGTCCTAAGTGCTGAAGTAGCTCCTAAGAAGCCCCAAATTCCAACAGGCCACAATTTAATTTGCCACTCACAGTATGAGACAGTCCTTTTATTATTATTTTTTTTAATACAAACCTTACCTTTTCAAGTTTCAGGTTTTTCTGTTTTTTTTATTTATTTACTTGACAGACAGAGATCACAAGTAGGCAGAGAGGCAGGCAGAGAGAGAGAGGGAAGCAGGTCCCCTGCAGAGCAGAGAGCCCGATGCGGGACTCAATCCCAGGACCCTGAGATCATGACCTGAGCCGAAGGCAGGGGCTTAACCCACTGAGCCACCCAGGTGCCCTCAGGTTTTTCTATTTTAATGTTTTGCAGTCTTTTCCGTGTTCACCTTGCCAGTGATTTCTGTAGAATCAGGCTTAGACCCTTTTATTCTTTGTCTTATATTCCCATCCTGAATTTCTTAATCTAACATACTTGATCTGTACCCTGAACACTGCCGACAGAGGCATTCAGCACTCAGTAAACTGACTCTAAATCATGGTTCTCCCTTCCTTTTGACTTTAGTCTTTTTGCCCCTGTTTTGTCTTTGTCTAGTCTCATTTTGTTTATTTTAAGATAATAAAATTTATAAAAATGTAAGAGTGGGATAAGGGAGCCAGGGTGGCTCAGTCGGTTAAGTGCCTGACTCTTGATTTCAGCTCAAGTCCTGATCCTAGCATGGTGAAATTAAGCCCTGTGTCTGGTTGAGGTGGGGGCTGGGGAGCCTGCTTAAGATTCTCTCTCTCCCTCTGCCTCTCCCCCTCTTCTAAAGAGTGGGATAATGTAGAATTCTTTTTCCCCTTACAGCCTTCCTTTGACTTTTTCTATTTTAACTTTTTTTTTTAAGGAATTAATCTAGAATGAATTCTAGATATAGCTCTAGGAGGCCTCGGTTTTCATTTAGGTATAGTTAGGATTATGTTTACTAAATGGATTTTTTTGCTTTCACTTCAAAACTTGCGTGCCATTTTGTTTTCTACTTAATTCCAAATTTAAGATCTCTGTCCATTTTATGAAGTGGAGTTAACTTTTAATAATGCAAAAGAGCTCAAGTGCAATATGTGTAATATTTGTAAACTTGGATATTTAAAATTTTTTCTGCCACCATGATATTCATAAGATTGTTAAGTCAGGTCTTAGTGATTTCTAGAGAATGCTACTCTTTGCTTCTACCAAAATATTCTAGTCCTAGGTGGCGATGTTTTCAGCCAGTTTGGACATCTGAATAATAATCATCATGATAATCACCTTTCTGTGTTGTGCCTCCCGTTTTTTATAGAGTTTTCTTTTTTTTTTTTTTTTAAGATTTTATTTATTTATTTGACAGAGAGAGATCACAAGTAGACAGAGAGGCAGGCAGAGAGAGAGAGAGGGAAGCAGGCTCCCTGCTGAGCAGAGAGCCCGATGTGGGACTCGATCCCAGGACCCTGAGATCATGACCTGAG
Organism: Meles meles; assembly: GCF_922984935.1. Lineage (NCBI taxonomy): Eukaryota > Metazoa > Chordata > Mammalia > Carnivora > Mustelidae > Meles > Meles meles. Next base: position 39,378,045 of record NC_060080.1, on the reverse strand, counting down.
CCGAAGGCAGCGGCTTAACCCACTGAGCCACCCAGGCGCCCTAGAGTTTTCTTAATTATAGGGGTTCCATCTCTCATGTGGTTGACTCTTAGGCAGCATGTACTCATGGTGTAATTGACATGTTTAAACTGCCTCTTACAGGCCAGGTTAGAACTTTTGATTATCTGTCCATGAGGTGATGTATCAAGCTACACCATTATAGTGCTGCCTACCAACCAGCTGTTTAGTTTGAGCAGTATTATCTTTCTTTAATATTGTGTACAATTATTTGAGGGTTTTCTTCCCTTCTGATAGCCTAAAAATAAGTGGCAAACAAAATGGCAGATGCGAACACTGAGTAAGGATGAGAACATAGTTTTCAGTCTTGATATCTTTGTCTCGATTATGTTAGATGAGCCAAAATGGCGAGTAAATCTTATCATATAATTGGACATATGGTTGTCTTAAGCCATGTGATTATGAAGGAAAATAATTGAACAAATGTACAAAATGATACAGCTATATTGAAAAGTTATTTATAAAACCAAGGTATGATTAGGAATTTCGTAATTTTTCCCTGTGTGGGAGTTGGGCACTCCTTATATTGTGTAAGTTTGTTCTATCTTCCTACATTCTGACTTGGGGTATAATTTTATAGAAACACATTATGTACTTAAGTTGAAATGTATTTCATTTTTTTTTTTAACACATCTTGGCATAGTTTTGTTTTACAAACACAGAAACTGCTCAAAACACAAGCGTGTTAATTTTTTTCCCCCAGTCTTTACCTATATATTTAAGGTTTTTGAGGGGAGGAAATGGTCCTTATTTGGAAAAGGGAAGTAACTCATAACTGGGGGGACTCTATTCTATGAGTGTGTTTTATTTGGACATTGGTGTGTGTGTGTGTGTGTGTGTGTGTGTATTATTTATTTGGTATTTTTTTGGAAATTTTAGGCCATAATGCTTTGTGTAGTACACATGAGACATCCTGGAAGGGCATAGAAGATCAGTGAGCTGCTGAGTGTGAAACTGCTGGCAATCAGAGGGTACTGGTTCAGGGTGTTGGTAGTGCCAGAGTCTCCAGTGCTGGGCTTGAAAATGAGAATATGTAATTTACTAGGGGACCTTGGGTGGCTCAGTCAGTAGAGCACGTGACTCTTGATCTGGGGGTGGTGAGGTCAAGCCCCACATTGGGCGTGGAGCCCAATATGATTAAACAATCATATTGCCTGTCTTCAAGTAATTTCATGAGGGTAATAAGACAAATATTTGTAATCAAGTGTGAAACTCTAATAGAGAAGTCCAGGATGCTACGGAAATAAACGATTTATTGTTTCTTTGAAACTAATGGACATAGATCCTGAAATGGCTTGGCAGCGAAGCTCAAAGGCAGAGCTTGAATTGTTAGCGGGGCTCTCTAAAAAATGGTTTAGGCGTTAACTCAGATGAAAAAAGCCAATCTGAAAATGCTACATGCTATAGGATTCCTACTGTACAGCATTCTGAGGAAGGCAGAACTATGGAGACAAAAGGATCGGTGGTTGTGGGGGGTGAGGTGGAGGAGAAAGATGAATAGGCAGAGCACAGGATTTTTAGGGCTGTGACAAGACTCTGTAGGATACTATAGTGATATATGCTGTTACCCATTTGTCAGAATCCATGGTGCAGCACCAAGGGTGAACCCTCAGGTAACTATGGACTTTGGGTGATAAATGATGTGTCAGTGTAGGCTCAATCTTGGTTTAAAAAAAAAAAAGTACCATTCTGGGGGGTGATACTGATAATGGGAGAGGCTGTGCTTGTTGTGAGGGGGTAGTAGGCATTTGGGGAATCTCTGTACCTCCCTCAATTTTGTGGTAAACCTAAAACTACTCTTAAAAAAAACAACACAAAAATAAAAAAACCCACAATCTTTGGGGCACCTGGGTGTCTCAGTCGGTTAAGCATCTGCCTTTGGTCCAGGTCATGATCCCAGGATCCTGGCATTAAACCCTGCAATGGACTCCCTGCTCAGCGGGAGTCTGCTTCTCCCTCTGCCTCTTCTCCTGACTTGTGCTCTCACTCACGCTCTCTCGCTCTTAAATAAATAAATCAATAAATAATTAAAAAAAAAACTCAACTTGAAAAGTACATGTGGTCACTGTATGGATGAGCACTGCCTCAGAACTATTCCTTTCATGGTCATGTATGGTAGGTCATGAGTCTAGGGAGGTTTATTGCATTGAAAGACAGCTGGGGGCGCCTGGGTGGCTCAGACTCTTAGTTTCAACTCAGGTAATAATCTCAGTCATGATCTCAGGGTTGTGAGATCCAGCCCTATGTTGGGTTCCATGCTGGGCATGGAGCCTGTTTGGGATGCTCCACCACCACCCCACTCTCTTTGGCTCTCTTTCTTCCTCTTAAGGAAAAAAAAAAAAGACACCGTTGGCACAGGTCTTCATCCTGGGTAAAAAGTGACCACCACCGTGGCCAACTAGGATCTAACATCTACCTCACATCTAGTTTAGTTATGGCAGAGAAGGCTGTTAGTAATTCCCCAGCTTTATTTCTAGGAACTGAATCCATATAGATTTCTTTCACAGAAAGGTTCTTCTAGAAGCAGGTTTTGTTTTCAGAAAGAGAAATCAGAAGAACATAAGAACTCTCCCTTTAGGACTTAGAGGTTTGGTCTCACTCAGTTTGATTGTTACAGTGATTTCTAAACCTGTTTTTACCTTTGGCCGCTTTCCACTAAATCCATTTGAAAATGCATTAGTGGGATCTTTCTCTTTGAACAGGGCTTTCCCAGGGTTCTCGTTCAGATTATTCCATTATACTTTTCTTCCACTTCCAAATACATTGTAGAAATTATTTTTCCTTGGGGCATTCTGAGAACTCTCAATGTTAATTAATTGACCTTCCACTACTAGAATCTGTCTTTTATAAACTTGAAGACCAAAAAGTGTAGGGTCTTGAAGAAGGGACAGCAGCACCAAATTTCAAGACATTTAAGTTGCTGAGATTTGAAAATACCATGAATTTCAAGGTTGGGTTGTAGAAGTTCAGTTAGTAAATTTCCAGATGACCTCTGTCCTCCAGCTTGGCCTCTGCTTTTTTGTTCTTTAACCTTTTGTTTACTTTGTTGTCTACTGACTGTAGAAACAAACATGCTAGAATGGATAGGACTTACGGCTTGCATTTTTACGATTTTTAAAATTGAGAAATTGTTCACATACCATAGAAGTCACCCTTTTAAAGGCTGTGATTCACTAGCTTTTAATATATTCAGAAATGTGCAGCCATAACCATTATCTAATCCCAGAACATTTTCATCACTCCCAAAGAAACCTCATACTTACTAACAGTCACTCTCAATTCTACCCTTTGCTAGCTTCTGGCCCCTGTGAATCTACTACTGTCTTTGGATTTAGAGATTGCATATAAGTGAATCATACACTTACGGCCTTTTGTATCTGGCTTATTCCAGTCAACACAGTCTTTTCAAGGTTCGTCTGTGTTGTAGCATGTATCAGTTTTTCGTTCCTCTTATGGCTGAATAAATATTCCATTATGTGGCTATGCCATATTTATCCAGTCACCATTTGGACATTGGGATTGTTTCCACTTTTTGGCTAGTATGAATAATGCCGCTATGAACATTCCTATACAAGTTTGTGTGTGGACATACGTTTTCATTTCTCTCAGGTATGTACCTAGCAGTGGAATTCCTGTATCATATGGTTATTATGTTATTATATGTTGTTATTAACTTTCTGAGGAACTGTCAGATTGTTTTCTTCAGGCACTGTACCATATGACATCCCACCGGCAATGTGTGAGGATTCTAAATTCTCCGCATCCTCCCCGACTCATTTTGTTGTCCATCTTTTTCATTATAGCTACTCCAGTGGGTGTGAAGTAGTTTCTCTTTGTAGTTTTGGTTTGCATTTTTCTTTTGACTAATAATGTTGAACATCTTTTCCTGTGTTTATTGGTTATTTGTCTTTCCTCTTGGGGGAAAAAGTGTCTGCTCAAATTCTTTGTCCATTTTTATTTTTTAAGAATTTGTGCAAATGCACAAATTTAATTGTGCAAATACACAAGTGAGCAGGAGGAAAAGCACAGAGAGAGGGGCAAGCAGACTTCCATGCTGAGTGCAGAGCCCCACGTGGGGCTTGATCCCAGGACCCTGAGATCATGACCTGAGCCAAAATCAAACAGTCAGACACTTAACTGACTGAGCCACCCAGTTGCCCCTGCCCATTTTTAAGTGGGGTTGTCTTGTTAGATTGTAACAGTTCTTTGTACATTCTGGATACTAGACCCTTACCTGACACATGAGTTGCAAATATTTTCTGTCATTCTAGGAGTTATTTATCTATCTCTCTACCTATTTATTTATTTTCGTTACTTGTGCTTTTGGTATCTTACCTAAGAAACCACTGTCCAATACAAGGTTGAGAATACAGCCACGTTCTTCTAAGAATTTGATAGTTTTGGCTCTTAACCTTTAGGTGTTCATTCCATTTTGAGTTAATTTTTTTATATGGTATGATTCTTTTGCATGTGGGTATCTGCTTATTCCAGCACTATTTGTCAAATATGACATTCTTTTTAACTGTTCTTTCCTTGCTTTAGTTACTGTCAATTGACATACTTATATTAATAGTGTATGAAACTGTGCAAGGTGGGTCGCCTGGATGGCTCAGTCCTTAAGCATCTGCCTCTGGCTCGGGTCGTGATTGCAGGATCCTGAGATTGAGCCCCACATCAGGGTCCCTGCTCAGCTGGAAGCCTGCTTCTCCCTCTTGCACTCCTTCTGCTTGTGTTCCCTCTCTTGTTGTGTCTCTCTGTCAAATAAATAAGTAAAATCTTAAAAAAAAAAAAAAAGAAAAACTCTGTAAGGCATGTGATAAGACTGGAATATTTAGTTTAGAATAAGAACTTGTCTTTGCTCAGGACTTACGTATATCTAATTGATACTGGTGATGGAATTATACATGATATTGTTGAGTGGTATTCAATTAAGTGCTAGAGGAAAGGTGAAGAGAACAGAATTCGTTAGGAATTGAGAATACTGAGTAAATCTATGAGCAGAGAGGTTCATAGAGAAGATGAAGGTGTTGAGGTTAGGTAAGGTTTAGATACAGAAATGACCAGAGTAGAACTACTGAAGCAGTTAGATTCATTTGGCTCAAAGTAGTATGGAATACCTTTTTTTTTTTTTTTTAATATTTTATTTATTTATTTGACAGAGAGAGATACAAGTAGGCAGAGAGGCAGGCAGAGAGAGTGAGAGGGAAGCAGGCTCCCTGCCGAGCAGAGAGCCCGATGCGGGACTCGATCCCAGGACCCTGAGATCATGACCTGAGCCGAAGGCAGCAGCTTAAACCACTGAGCCACCCAGGCGCCCCATGGAATACCTTTTATACAGATTTTGAAATTTTTCCTGAATTACCAAGTCTTCTCTTAGCCTAAATTACGTTATTAGAAGTTGGAAGCACCTGAAACATACTTTGTGCAATTGTATATAGAGAAGAGGACAGTTTTTATTTTGGTTACATCATATTGCAGTGGGTATCTTATGGTATTTTATATCTATCTTCTGTTTGCTTATCTTCTTACATCTCCCAGTGGTTGTCACTGAACTAGACTTATATTCCCTCTTCACAGTCCCTACAACTTCCTGTTTTTTTTTTCCTTCAAACTGTAGAGAAACAGTTCTGTTATGATCACTCATAACTTCCACATTTTAAATCCAGTGGCCTGTTCTCAGTCTATATCTTACTTGACATAGCAGAGCACTTAAAACAGTTGGTTACTTCCTCCTCCTTGACACATTGTCTTTGCTTGGCTGCCCTAGCACCATGCTTGATTTTCCTCCCGCATCACAGTGTTTTCAGTGTTCTGTTAGTCTCCTTTTCTAATTCTGCTTCATCTTGGAGTAAGCTTGGAGTTTCCAGGACTCCCATCTTTTATCACTTTTTTTTGTTTGTACTGACTCTTTTGATGTCTTCATTTAGCCTCATGGCTTTATTATTTTTTTAAATATTTGTTTTAGAGAGAGAGTATAAGAGAGTGCGGGGGGAGGGTAGGGGGACAAAGGAAGAGGGAGAGAGAATCTCAAGCAGACTCATCACTGAGCTCAAGGCCCAACACGGGTCTCGATCCCAGGACCCATAAGATCATGACCTGAGCCAAAACAAAGACTTGGACGCTCAACTGACTGAGCCAGCCAGTCACCTCATGGCTTGAAGCATCACCTACATGCCAGTGACTCACAAATTTATATATCCAGCCCTGTGTTTGCTCTTGAACTCCAGGTTTATAAATCTAACACACTCCACATATGTGCTGAAGTGACTACTTACATATCAAATTTAACAAGCCCAAAACTGAACTTCTTATCTCTTCCTTCCTCTCATACCTGCTCAGCTTTTAATCTTTATCATTCTAATTTAAGACAGTGCCATTTTTCTACTTGACTTAAACTAAAAAAACAAGTTTGGAGTCATCTGGGAGTCCTTCTCTTCCTTCATACTCGGTCAGGAAATCCTATTGGCTTTGCTCTCAGAATATATCCAGAATCCAGGCACTTCTCACCACCTCTGATCTTACACCCTGGGCTGAGCCAGTGCCCTCTTACCTGGATTGCTGCCACAGCTTCCTAACTTCTCTTGCTGCTTCTGTTCTTGTATTCCTGTCTTGAGTCAGGAAGACCATACTAAAATGTGTCAGTCTATGTACCTGCTCTGCTCAAAACCTTGCAGTGGATACCCTTTCATGCAGAATAAAAGGTAAAGTCTTTACAGTGCCAGAAAGGCCCTGTAAGATCAAGACCCCCATTATCTCTTACACTTTTTCTCCTCCTGTTTTTCTTTGCCAGACATTCTGCTTTAGCCACACTGGCTTTTTGGCTATTCTTTAAATAATCTTGGTATATTCCTGTAAGGGCTTTTATCCTCTCAGCCTGGAATGCTTTCCCCCTGAAAGGGAGGAGAAATACTTTTTCTTTTACTCTTGTGAGTTCTTGACTGAGACGCCTGTAATAAAAGGCAGATTAACAAGAGAAAAACAGTTTATTAACATGTATACTTTATGTATACATGGGAGGTTCTCAGAGAAAGGTGAGTAACTCAAGTGGTTTAGAGTTCGAGCTTAAGTACCATCTTTAGCTAAAGATGAAAGAAAGGTGGGGAAGCCAGTTTATCAGGAAATGCACAGTAAACAAAAGTGAGGTTTGTTATGCAAATACAAGTCTGAACTTTCTTCACTGATAAGTTTCTTATGATTTAGAGCCATTCTTCTCTATGTGGGTAGAGAGGGAGACTTATGAATGGAATTTCCCTCAAATTGTAAATTTCCTTACAAAAGGATAACTTCTGCTCTGTTTTTCGAACTTTTCCTGTATCTGCTGTTTCTCATAATAACATGCTCAAAGTAATCCTTATGGCAAAGAAACATATTTTGGAGTGGCAAATTCTGCCACCCTTCATCCCCACAGTAGCCCCATGGCTGGTTCCCTCATTTATTTCAAGTCTTTGCTCAGATATCACTTTCTCAGTGAGGTCTATCCTATCCACTGTGTTTAAGATTGTAATTGTTCAGTTCACATACACTCCCCATCTCTTTTACAGTGCTTCCGCCCCCCCCCAATAGAATATATCCTCTTTTGTTCTACTATATATAATTGACTTATTTTGTGTTGTTCACCGGAAGGTATCTTGCTCAATAAGTATTTGTTGAATGAATGGACATCCTAGGGCTGCTGTTATTTTGGGTGGTTCTTGTTCAGATTCTTCAGCCATCCCGGACCTCTTGAATTACATACAGGGGATGGAAGTCCTTTGTTTTAACTTAGACTTACAGGTGATTCTGATGTAAACTTGAGTTTAAGAACCACTGCTGTATCATAGTAGTTCAGAAGCCAGACCTGTTGCTCACCGGTGGGGATTTGTAGATGTATGAGGTAATTAACAAATGTTCACTCTTCTCCCACCTTCTCCTCTCCTTTTCCTGAGGAGGTAGCGCTGGGAAAGATGATATAAACTGTAGTAACTTTCAGTTGATTTATCGTGTGTATCAAGATCCCCAAGACCACCTTTACGTTCCATTGATCACTAGGAGGATACATAGGAATCAGCATGTAGTCACACTCATGGCTAAGATTTACTACAGCAAAAAGGACACAAAGCAAAATCAGCAAGGGGAAAGGCTCATGGGGCAAAGTGCAGAGGAAGCAGGAGAAAATTTCCAAGAATCTTCTCTCAGCGGAGTGTCAGTTGCACAAGCAGGGCACATTTAATTCCTCCAGCATCAAATTGTAACAAGTGTGAAGTGTTGTCTACCAGGGAAGCTTATTAGAGGCATAGTGCTCAGGGTGTTCACTGGGGACTGATCATATAGGCACCGTCAGCGTAGCACATACAAAAATTCCAGAGTCTCAAAAGGAAAGCAGGAATTCAGCATGAGCCTCATTGTACAGTTTAGGAATAGTGAGCCACTCTTACCAGTTAGGGTGGTGGGGAACCCTGATAAGAATGGCTCACTGGGCCATATAGATGGGGATATGTTAACTCTTTCTGTGCTGTGTTCACTCTTTCAACATGGTATCCACAGAAGTTTGTTGGGTTTTCTTTTCTACTTCTTTATATAGAATATAAAGCATTTAGACTAAATCTCTCTTTCAGGAAATTGAATAACAATGAAAATGTATTGAGAATGACTTGAACAGCTTAAGTGGATGGGATAACTGAGTTTATTCAGTAAGACATATTTTCAGAAAAATGCCTTGGCAGTATCATTCACAGTCTGTGCTATTTTGGTAATTACAAAAGTGGCTTATTTCATAGTAAAGTTTTCTTATTTATTCCAAATTAAGATAACTTTCTTAGCATTCACTTGAAAAATGTTATCTATGAATGTGACCATCTGCTTCAAAGCAGATATTTGTTTTTCTTCACTTTTCTTCCAACTTTCATGTTCTAAACGGCCTGTTTGAAATTTGCCATCTTTGGGTTTGCTTTCGTCAGTAACCAGTCTTTCTCTATTTTTCTTTCTTTATTTTTTTATAGGCCAAGATGCTGAATTATCAGGGACACTTTCACTTGTTTTGACACAATGCTGTAAGAGAATAAAGGACACTGTTCAAAAATTGGCCTCAGACCACAAAGACATCCACAGCAGTGTTTCTCGTGTTGGAAAAGCCATTGATAAGGTATGGTGTTGAAGGAAGTGTCTGGGATTTTTTTAACATCATCCTTCTTCTCCTAGCACTGCTTTGATAATAATTCTTTTATGCTAGTCCTTTCATCCTGGCTTTAACTTTTTCAGATTTGGTTTTATTATATTACTCTTAAAGTTTTCATTTGCTATTAAAAAAAACAAAAATAAAAAAATTTGTTTATATGACTACAGTTCCTTGTATCAAGGTGAGTAAATTTCCAAAGAAATTTTAACTCCTCTGAGGGAGTGTGTTTACAGAAGTAACTTCCTACTTCCTGAATAGTTCATTGGCAGTGACTGTCTCTCTTGTGGGGTTATTAGGATAACACCCTTGCATCATCCTAACTGTTGTCTTCCTGTGTGCATGCTAGTTACTTTTCTCCATTGTTGCTTTCTGTGTGAGTGAGTGGGTTGGTTGCTAGCTGCAGGACCAGTCCACTTCTGTTGGGTGATTGTTCCGGTGACATCTCTTGAATCTGTGACCTATTAGTGGTTTACTTATAAGTGGTTATTTTTAGCACTGGGCCAGTTTTGCCCTTGGAGTTCATAGTGGGGCCTAAGAGACAGGGCCCGAGGTTACTGATACCTCTGACTACATCAGCCATTGGAGAATTTATAATTGTTTATGGATTTATTTTTTTATGGATTTTTTTGACAGATTGTAAACTTGTGGGAAGGTAGGAAGAACTTTGGGAGAGCTCTTTGTAAAAGCAAAACCATTCCTAAGATTTGCTTCTTAGTCTGAATGTAGGAGAGCTAGTAGCTATGATGTAAATAGAAACTCATGGAATCCAGGGGGTGACTTTGTCTAACTCATGGGTAAGCTTACCTTTTAGAAATTACCCTGTACAGCAGTAGTCTTGAAGGGCTAGACTCGAGGCAGTCTAAAGCAGAACTATCTGCTCCTAAGGAGGTTTTGTTAACTGGTCAGGTACAGTGTAACTGGACTGTGTGTGGCAGGGGCTCTAAGGATTGTTTGGGTACCTGTGGTTTACAGAAGTGTTAGTGACCTTTCAGAGAGCTTTTACCATTCCCATAATGCTGAGGGTTTCAACTTGTCAAAAGAGGCCTGAAAAGTAGTCCTGGCAGCAGCAACACCATATTTGGATTAGTGATGGCATTTGTTAGCAAAGGCTGGGAAGGCATTGCGTATTCTCTGAAAGAACTTTGAGGTTGTGCTGCCTGTTTGGTGACCGCAAGAGAGTGCATACAGCTTGGGAAATGGCTTTGGCATCAGACCTTTTGGGGGCTATAGCATTGGAAGTCTTCAGTTGGTATGTACTAGCTTAAGGGCTCACTAGAATGGTGGCGGGGCACTTTAGAGAGGGTCTTAAATCACTGTGGGTGAGCGACCTTCAGCTGCTCTAGGTGGTGTTTAGGAAACTTCAGGTTTTGATGGCTGACAGTGACCAAGGCAATCTGGTGATTCTCATGGTTGAAACCCTTGGAGGTAACAGAAGGCATCTGCTTGACCATCATGCTGCTTGTAGTTATGACAGAGGGTGGGGACAGCAAGACCAGAAGATGCCATGATAGTGGGAAGAGCTGAAGTTCTCATGGCAGCTAATCAGAGAAAGTATCTGAGGAGAGATCCCAAATTCGAGAGAGGTGAGGATGGCAGCAGCCATATCTCAAGTGTGTGGACTACTGGCCACTAGGATCTAGAGCGTGGGGCCAGCAATTCACCAGCTTTGTGTTCCGCCACTGATGGGTAACCGTGTGTCCCCATTTCCTAGATTGTGCCTGTTGTCCTGTCAGATTATTAGAACCTTCTTTTTTACTCTTATCCACCTAACTTAATGGTGACTTGTAAAGCATGTCTTCCTGATCTAGCAAGTCTTTACCAATATTCATAATTGTTGTCAGGTATTTTGGCTAATCTTTGAGACAAAGCATTTAAGTGATTTGGTGCTAGAAACAGAAGAATCCCTTTGAGAATGGATACCAAGGGAATGCATAATGAGTAATCTACATTCTGGCTTTTTTGGTGGGGGTGTGTTTGAGGTGAATGTTCCTAATTATATATTTTAATTTACTCATTTCTCTTTTGAGGACATTTTTGTCATGTTAAGTAATAAGGGCTATTTCAAGTAAAAAATTTTTTGTGTGTGGTTTTATGTTGCTGTGAAAGTAGTTTAGGTTCTAGGTGACCTGGATTCCAGATTCTTCTGATCCATCCTATGAAACTACGTTGTTAAATTGATACTGGTAAGTGTTTGTTGAATTACGGTTCTGGAACACAGAAGAAAGCCTGGATCTTTTAACTTCGTTCTCTGCCATCTTTCAGTGCATGTTCTTCTCCCTTCCTACCTCCCTCTTTTTTGGGGTGGGAGCATCTGTTTACCCTGAGCTATAACAGGAAGCTGTTACCCCACTAGAACTACCTAGACACTGTGCTTCTCACATACTTGAGGAATTCTGTGTAGGCTGTTGTCATATATAAGACTCTACTGACTTGTAGTCTGGACCTGGAAAATTTGGACAAGCTTCCAGGGCCACCTGTTGTGACAGGGCTGGGTGGACTCCTGTGGGCTGATGTGAGCAGACAGGATGAAGCTGAAGCCATTGTGGCCCAGGCCTTTAAGTCCCACAAACAGACTTGAGTAATAAACTGGAATGCTGTCCAGCAGCCTGTGAGCAGCACCCTGTTGTGAATCTATGTTCCCACCCTGCCAAGATGAGGAATCACGCTGGTGATTCCTTTATGAGCAGGCTGGTTTTGAGTGAGGAACAGTAGTGAATTTTTGACACACTTAATGATTTTTTTTGTCCTTTAATGTTTTAATGCTTGTTTTAAAGTTCTTTAGTCATCACTTAATGTAAGCAGAAAAGAGGTTTGTGGTGTTAGCCAAGGCACTTTCTGGCTTTTAATTTTGTGAACATAAAAAATTATTGAAGATTTCTGCCTTAATGTTTCAGAGTTTCAGACTGTTTCAGAGGCCCATAGTATGATCACTATTTAAAATAATAATATCAGATATTGGTTTCTGTGGCAGATTATTTTTAGTAAAAACAATGTTGGCCTATTTTTAATTTCTTCTCCCATGTTAAGAACATCTAGAATTCTCTCCTGCTTAGGGCTTTTACTTCAGTGTTTAAGTCTTTTGAGTTTTCTTGAGTTTACTTCTTCCTAAATAAGAAAAGTCAGTAAAATCATTACTGCTTTAGGTACATATGTGTGTATGTTGAAATAAATAGGGCTAAGATTTTAAACTGTCTAAATTTAGCCATTGTTGTGGGATAGTTGAAAGCAAAATACATAGGCCGTGTTCTTTAGAAGAGTATGGTCTAGTTCGGTCATGTAAGAATGCTACTTGTACACATGAAAGAGCTGGGAAAATTATGAGGCAACATAAGATAAATTCACATGGGATTCACTCTATTTACTGTGAAGTAAAGGGAAGATCATTGTGTTCTTTAAGTGTTGTGGAGTTGGTATCTTAAATTTGACTTGGGAGGCACCAGGGTGGCTCAGTTGGTTAAGTGTCTGACTCTTGCTTTTAGTTCAGGTTGTGATCTTTGGGGTCGTGCTCATTGTGGAATCTGCTTCTCTCTTTCTCTCTTCCTCCCTCTCCCCCTCTACCCTTTCCCCTGCTCACACACATGCTCTCTCCAAATAAATAAATAAATAAATAAATAAATAAATAAATAAAATCTTCAAAAGAATTTGACTTGGAAGAACAGGCAAGATTTCAGACAGCAGAGTGAGATGTGGTTTTCTGTAGTACTGAGAAAGAGGCTGAACAACTGAGAGATACTGGACTCCTGTGAAAGACCCTCGGGGACTGGCTCTTTTGGATTGGCCGCCTTATCAAGAATAGGGTTGATGGAAGGCCTAAGGATTTGATTAGAGGTTAGGGAAAAAGGGAGTGAATGATATAAGCAGTTGAGAATTTACGTGACCTCATTAAGTAGGATGAAATTAGACTAAGGAGAAGTCAGAGGAAGGAAGATAATAGATGTCACTTACTGAGTGTTGACCATGCCCTGACTGTTGAGCTGGGTGCTGTACATATATTTATATTACATGCCATAGGTACATTATTCCCATTTTAAGACTTAGATATTAAGTAAGATACCCCAGGTGAACAGCTTGGAAGTGGTGAATCAGTATTTGGAAAAAGATCTCACTCATGGGTGCTACACTAGGAAATCAGGCCGTTGCAGGGCTGGTAGTGTTTTAAGGGGGGAAATAAGTGTTTAAAATAGTTTTTAAAAAGCGTCAGCCTAAACTGATCTTCTGCCAGTAGATGGAGCATTTACATGGGTGAGTTAAAATGCTGACTGTTAAAAAATGGAGTAATGCCATAAAAAGCAAATTATAGAATATTTAAGATAGTTCTGGGTGAGCCATCTGGAACTGCCTTTTATGTAGGTATGACTGGGGTATAAGAAGAGAAGAAAATACCAATGGGAGAAAAGGTGTTGGATTTGGCCTTAAATAGTAGCTGAGATACAGAGTGGGTGAGATCAGGTATATACTAGCTCTAAACTTCTGTTATTATGTAATGGATAAATCTTTATATGGTAGAGAGATGTTACTGTTAATGAAGGGAAAAGGAAATTGAAATGACTAGAAATAGAAAATACACTCTGATTAAGAAAAAGAGCTAAGTTGAGTTCTGAAATATAGACAGATAAACTGATAATATACTTTGAGTATTGAATTTTTAGAATTACTGAAAAGGAATGGTTAACAAAGTTAGAAAAAAGACAACAATGATAAAAACCCAGGAACGTAGTCCCTAAGAATAAAATAAAACATGTTCAAACTAACTCTTCTCCATGAACTACTAGCAAGTAATCTAAGAAAATGCAGTAGACTGGGTGTCTAAATTTTTGCAAGGCATTTAGTAAAGGTCTCCTATCTTTGCGCTCAAGATGGAAGGTGTTGTTTTAAAATTATGTGATTTGGACTAAGAACAGCTACATTTCTCAATACCTTCTGGGTTTGGCCACAGTTGCATGGTCTGGGGATGGATCTGACCTACCCAGGCTTGGCCACAGTTGTTTGCTTCAGGGTGAGTACCTCAAAGTCCTCTCTTAGGATCTTTCTCTTTAGAGCTCTTATGGGAAGAAGGGCTGGGAATATGTACGCCTAGAAGTGATTAGTAGCCCCTGAAAGAATGTGGTCTGTTGTGGGAAAGAATTTTGTTTCCTTCTTTAGAGAGAATTTTTCAGAGAGAAATTCTTCAGAGAGAAGTAGAGGCAAGAGGTGGGGAGGAAACATCTTTCGAGGTTCAGCTACCTTCATGCCTATCCATGGTTACCTGAGCCTTTCCTCAAATCCAGGATTTGGGCAAAGGAGATTTCTGTTTGTATGAACCAAGAGTCCCGACTCATACAAGCAGCTAGATGCTCTCTGGGTCTCTTCACTTTTATCAGGCTCCAGTTTCTGTGAAACAATATTGGTTTTGTCTTTTTCAGTCTGAAGATCATTCTCAAAAGAAAGAATGAGTTAAGTTCTGTTTTCTTTGCCATCTGTTACACAACATGAGTAACTCTAAGCTCTGGGCCTATGCTGTTCTTACTCTGCTCTGAGCAGAATGAAATGACATTCTTTAGTTGATAATGATAATTGTTTGCATTATAGTCTAGTTCACAGAAGAAAGCTTAGACCTTTGCACTCAGGTCTCATCTTAGGATAGGATCAGAGAATCCCACTGGGCCTGGAGGTGGTATGGGCCCAATTTTGCCTGAGGCTAGCAGGTGAAATAGCTTACTTGATCCAACATCCAAGTCAGGTTTGGTTTGAGAGGGAAAAAGGACCTTATACCCATTAAGTTGTGCCACCTAATACAGTGTGTAATTGTATTCAGGTGATTTTTAAATGAATGAATTTGTTTTTAATGCCCCATTAATGTTTTTTGTTTAATGTTTTCTAAAATGAAGACTCTTTTCAATGTAGAATCAGAATTCTGATTTGATGGCAAAGCCTGGTTCTCCAATTCACTACTGTTGTACTGAAAGCTTACTGTGGCTAGGTCCCAGTAGATATTTTGGTGTACAATATTTAGTTAGTCTTTAGCAACACTTGGTAAGATAGGGATTATTGTCCACAGATGCAAATGTGAAAACTTTGATCAAAGAACTAGAAAGCAGATGGAGGAACTGAATAAATACTTAATATTTTATGACTTTGAAGAAACTTCCTCAACTGGAGTTCCTTGAGAGAATTAACTGGTGAGTGCCCTTGGGCATCCCATGTGTGTATGAATGTCTCTCCTATGCATCTAGAGTTTTAAGAGGTATGTGCCATCTTTGGGAAAATTAGTAAAGTAGTTCATCAAATTTCTGCCATCTGTTCAGATAAGGAGGCAGTTGGGACAGCAGATTGATCAGAGCAGAAAGGTATGTGAAATAATATGTAAAATAATTGTGAGGGGTAAGGATGCAAATGTGACAGGTAGTTAGATTACAGCCTGCCTGTCTTGTAACTTTGAAAACCGTCATGAGTATGAATGTCATACAGAAGACAGAATGGAACGTTTAAGAAAGTAGCATCTCCATCTAGAAATGCATCTACAAATGCTCATTATGACACACTACTGAATTTATTTTCCAGCCATAGTTTGCAAGGCACCACTGGCTGGTATATGCCCAAATATGGATTATTTCATTTGAGACCATGTGCCTCATAATCAGCTCTACTAGGTTTGCTAAATTTTTCCCCGAAGGGCTTATAGTAAATTACTGTCCTACCAAACATGTATTAAACAACAGTTCTCTTTTCTCAGTTCTTACCTACACTTGTATTATCAAACTTAAAATATTTTGGAATATTTCACAGCCATCTGATTAATTTAGCTAGTTGTGTAAATTTGCATTTCCATCATCTTTGGGGTTGAGCATTTTTTCAAGTTTTTTACTCAGAATTTCTCCCTTTTGTGAATTTCGTGCTCATTTTTTGTCCATTTTAATTTTTTTTCAGTTAGGTTGTTTGTCTTTATTACCGTTTGGGAGGAATTTTGATTATTTTATCCTAATATTTGGGAGGAATTAAAAAAAAACCACACTGGGGCGCCTGGGTGGCTCAGTTGTTAAGCATCTGCCTTCAGCTCAGGTCACGATCCCAGGGTCCTGGGATCGAGCCCCACATCAGGCTCCCTGCTCTGCAGGAAACCTGCTTCTCCCTCTGCTGCTTCCCCCTGCTTGTATTCCCTCTCTCACTGTCTCTCTCTCTGTGTCAAATAAATAAATAAAATCTTTAAAAAAAATAAAATTTAAAAACCACACCTCTTTTGGGTGTATGTTAAGTATGCATGTATGCATGTATGTATGTATGTATATAAAGTAGGTATCTTTTCCCAGACTGAGTGGAACCAGAATCCAGGTCTTCTTAATTCCCTGTTAAGTATCCTTTGTGGTCTATCTCTGTCCCTCACTGCTAAACCAGATTAACTGGATGCTTAGCACGTGCAACAATAGCGCATTTTTGGGTTCATACACAAATTTTCCTTCAAAAGTAGGTTGGGGAGTTTTTTTAAAAAGAATTGGTTCTTAAGAATTAAAAGAAATACTGATTTTTATCATGTATTGTTACCACTGTGTGCTCAAGAATTATAATTTCAGGGGTGCCTTGGTGGCTTGGTCAGTTAACTGTCCGACTCTCTTGATCTCAGCTCTGGTCTTGATCTCAGGGTTGTGGGTTTGGGCACTATGCTGGGCATGGAGCCTACTAAAAAAATTACAATTTCATAAACTATTCCAGAAATGTATTCGTTTTGGATGGTGAACAGTCAAAGCCAGTCCTTAAACTAACCAGTTTGTCAGCATGTTCGTGATGTAGCCAAGGAGATAGGATGATCTGTTTAGATTCCATAGTTTCATAATGTTTTATTAAAGTTATTTACTCCTTCTCTGTCTCAGCTTCCAGATTTTATTTGTTTACATATATATATATTTTTAAAAGGTGGTATTTATTTGTTTATTTGAGAAAGAGAAAGAGCAGCATGTGGGCAGGGGAGATGGGAGAGGCAGAGAATCTCACACGGAGCACAGACAGATGAGGGGCTTGATCTCATGACTCTGAGATCACGACCTGAGCCAAAACCAAGAGTCAGACGCTTAACCAGCTAACCCCACCAGGCACCCTTCAGCTTCCAGATTTTTAAACTGGAATAATCAAAAATATGAATCAAAATAATCAAAATATGAATGGCATTGAAAGTACATACATGAGATAGTGTATAAATTAATGTATTCTTGAATTTCTTTCTAAGCTATAACATCCTTGTCAGGCAGACACACCCTTGAATGGGTGCTCTTTGATTCTTGCTTGAATCCTGCTTTCACATTTAAGAACATCTTTTCAAGTTTTTTCTTTAAAAATGTTAAAGGAAAAAGTACAGTAAAACAGAAGTGCTAATAATAGATATTTCTTTTTATTAGCCACTTCTTGGCTTGTTTGCAATGCTGCTTATTTCCTGCAGCCATGCAAACGAGTTTGGTCACCTAGCAACAGAAGCTGGAACTGATCCTAGCACTGATGCAACGGTAAGAACATACAGTTATAACAAAAGGAGTTCTAGCACTACACTGCATTTCCTCAACCTCTTTATACCATTTTAACTTTTGATTTTTACTACATGTGAGCAGAAAATAAGCTGTGAAAGTAGTTTATTTTTCTACCCTGATAGTTTAAACTGGAAATCCAGAATGGTAGAAGGGAGCTCAGAAAATTTCATCTAATGCATTGCTTATTCCTGTTTAGTTATGTTTTCCAAGACTATCGAATAAGCTATAGAATTTTAACGCAGTAAAGATATCCTGAGCATAAAGTGTTTTGAGTTTTTTCCTTGCCCATATAGCAGTGACTTAGGGTGTACCTACTGGAAATAAAGGTACGTGAGAAACATAGTATAACTGTTCAAACTTTTTAAAATATTAAACTCTTACATTTTAACATTTTCAGATAGTCAGAATTAATTTTTTAATGTATAGTAAGGGAAGATTTGAAGGAATTCTTTCCTTGAGCAGTTACTATCTGATGGTAGCTATTAAAATTTGGACTTAATCTATATTGCCAAATAAAATAAGTCTCTTTTAATATGGTCTGTCCTTTGAGATGACAACTTCCAAAGTTGTTTCATTTCTTTACTGCAGAACAGACAACTTATAAATTTTTTGGGAGTTGATGGGATTGGAGAATAATTAACGAATGAGTAAGTGGAAATCCGAAGGCTATGTTTGGATTGAATGAGGTCGATAGAGCAGTGAGGAATCTTTCTTATGTAGTCTGAATGATTCTTGTAGGGTACACATAGACATTTAGAGAAATAAGGAAGATTCTGGATTTGTTATAAATTGTGTCATCTTCAGATACCCATTCATTTATTCATTTGAATGGTCATTTGTCTGGGGCAGAAAATATGGTACAGTGTCTATGCCATCGTCACCCTTATGGCCTCTGCTCTAGTCTGGAAGACGAATGGAGTAGCACCATTTCCATTGTTTTAGTGGGCATGGACGGCATAAAGATACAATAATCTACTCAGAAGCATTGGTAAACCGTTATAAAGTCATCTCTCAACAGGCAGAATCTGATAATCTGATTTGAAATTAGCCTTATGCAAGCAGTTGTGGCTTTTTCTTCAGGGCTAGAGACAGCCTGTTTAGTATGTGTGTAGAAGCTATTGCTTTAGCATCTAGGTACTTTGTGTTATTAATATTTTTTAGGTTAAGTACTAGACCACTAGACCAAGAAAGAGGTCTATAAAAAGCAAGTAAATAAAAATTTAAGACTCTAACAGTAATTTTGCTTGTTCATTTTTGGTTTTTGTCCGAGTAATTCTGAGTCTTACTATAGGTGTTTTGTTTTAGGCTGTTGGCTTGACATCCAAAATAAGGGTAGATAACTCTTTAAAGAAAAATGTGTTCAGTTTTGGAGAGGAGAACCCTCTTGCATTATGGTAATTGTAAATGGTGGGTGCTTAGCAGTTTCTGCCTGTTTTTGTATGTGCTATAAAATAATCTTGTGTTTCTTGGTTTGAGTTAAGCAGTGATTACCTAGGATTATAATATCAGTTAAATCTAAACAGTCTAGTCTAATTAAATATGCATGCTTAAAAAAGACAGGAAGTTTATTGGGGGTAATGCCTATGTAAGATTTAGGGAGTGAAAGTAAAATTCGTTAGGGAAAGCTTTTATTTTTTATTTTATTTTACTTTGTTTTATTTAAATTTTATTAGTTAACATATAGTGCACTATTGATTTCTGGAGTAGAAATCAGTGATTTATCACTTGCATATGACACCTGGTGCTCATCACAAGTGACCTCTTTAATACCCATCACCTATCTAGCCCATCACTCACCTTCCTCCATCAACCCTCACTTTGTTCTCTGTCACTAAGAGTCACTAATGACTTGTTTCCCTCTCTCCTTTTTTCTTTTCCCCCTTCCCATATGTTCATCTGTTTTCTTAAAGTCCACGTATGAGTGAGATCATATGGTATTTATCTTTTTCTGACTGACTGGCTTCACTCTAGCTCCATCCATGTGGTTGCAAATGGCAAGATTTCATTCTTTTTGGTGGCTTAGTAGTAGTCCATTATGTATATATACCACATATTTATCCATTCATCAGTCACGCTTGGGCCCTCTTCATAGGTTGGCTATTGTTGATAATGCTGCTATAAACATCAGGGTGCATGTACCCCTTTGAATCTATATTTTTGTATCCTTTGGGTAAATACCTAGAAGTGCAATTTCTGGATTGTAGGCCAGTTCTATTTTAACTTTTTTGAAAACCTCCAGTGGTTCTCCAGAGTGGCTCCATCAGTTTGTATTCCTGCCAACAGTTTAAGAGGGTTCCCCTTTCTCTGCATCCTCGCCAACACCTTTGTTTCTTCTGTTGTTAATTTTAGCCATTCTGACAGGTGTGATGCAGTATCTGATTGGGGAAAGCTTTTAGACCATAAGGTAGACTTGTGCTTTCTTCACTCTTTTTTTTTTTTTTTTTAAAGATTTTATTTATTTGACAGAGAGAAATCACAGAGAGGCAGGCAGAGAGAGAGGAAGGGAAGCAGGCTCTCCGCTGAGCAGAGAGCCCGATGTGGGACTCGATCCCAGGACCCTGAGATCATGACCTGAGCTGAAGGCAGCGGCTTAACCCACTGAGCCACCCAGGTGCCCCCTTTCTTCACTCTTGATGTTCAGAATTTACTTCTGGTATCATTTCCTTTCTGTTTGAAGAATTTAGAACAGTTCTTTGAGAGCAGGTCTTCTGGCAACAAATTCAACTTTCTTTCCTCTGAGAATGTTTTTATTTCATCTTCATTTGTACAGAATATTTTTACTTGACATAAAATTCTGGGACCGTTCTTTTCTTTTAGTACTTGAAAAATGTTGAGTAATTTCTTTCTAGTCTCCATGGTTTCTGTGAAGAATTCTATAAGTAATGCATCACTTTTCTCTAGCCACTTGCAAGATTTTTTTTCTTTGTCTTTAGTTTTTGGCAGTTTGATTGTGAGGTGTCTGGGTGTGGATTTCTTTGAGTTTATCCTTTCACGAGTTTGCTGAGCTTCTTGAATCTGTAGGCTTATGTGTTTTGCTAAGTTCAGGAAATAGTCTTTATTTTTTCTCCATTACTCTCTCTTTTCCTTCTGGTACTGGGGTGACGTGCATGTTAGATGTCTTGTCCCGTGGGTCTATGAGGCTCTTTTCATTTTTTCCAGTCTATTTTATTGATGTTTAGATTAGATAATTTCTGTCGATACTGACTTTTTCACCTCCATCCTGATACTGAGCCCATTCAACGAGTTTTTTCTTTTGATTACTGTGTCTTCTGTCTTTGCTCAGACTTTCTGTCTTTTGTTTGAAAGTGTTTTATCTTCTTTTATAAAGCAGTTTTAAAACTTTAAAGTGTTTAATGGGGGCGCCTGGGTGGCTCAGTCAGTTGGGCATCTGCCTTCGGCTCTGGTCATGATCCCAGAGTCCTGGGATTGAGCTTCCATGTCAGGCTACCTGCTTGATGGGGAGTCTGCTTCTCCCTTTCCCACTCCTTCTGCTCATGCACTCTCTCTCACACAGCTACATAAATAAAATCTTAAAAAAAATAATGATTTCAAGTATCTTTGTCATCTTGGCATTGATGTCTGTTGAACCATCTATTCCCATATGAGATTTTCTTGGTTCTTTGCCAGATGATTTTGGATTGTATCTTGGACATTTTTAATACAATTGACCCTGGAACAACACCCTGCGCAGTTGAAAATCCACGTAAAACTTTTGACTCCCCCAAAACTTAACTACTGGTAATTTACTGTTGGGTGGAAGCCTTACTGATAACAGAAACAGTTAATAAACATTTATTTTGTATATTTGTTATATACTGTATTCTTAGAATAAAGTAAGCTAGAGAAGAGAAGATGTTATTAAGAAAATCATAAGAGAAAATACATATACAGTACTGTAGTGTATTCATCAGAAAAAAAACTCCTGTGGCAGTGGATCGGTGTTCAAACCCAAATTGTTCAAGGTCCAAGGTTCAAGGTCCACCTGTATTATGTTAGAAGACTCTGGGTCTTGTTTAAATACTATGGAGAATGTTGATATTTCTCTTTTAGCAGACAGTTAACCTGGTTGAGTTCAGGCTACAAGTTCTGATCAGTCTTCTGTGAGCTGTGGTTTCAGTGTCCAAGCTATTCAGAAATGTCTTGTTTGTGTGCCAACCAGTGGCCATTCTGGCACCTGGAATCTAGTTCTATCCCCTAGTTCAGTTTTTAGGGGCTGGTATGTCAGCCCATGCAGGTGCATCTGGAGAGTGAGCCCAGGAGTTCATAAACAACTTTAAGGTGTCACTTTTCTGAATTTTTCCCTCTCTATGATCTCACTGGGACTTCAGGGTTCTCTGGGGCCACTTTTTTGGTCATTTGGCCAGAAAACTGGGGCTTTGTTTACCCTACTCTTCTGTACATTTACTGTGACTATACCTGTATCTGGGGCTAGGTGGTGGAAGGACAGAAAGCAAAGATTCAGTAGAGGTTTTTCCCTTCTTGGGACCACAGCTCCTCTAATTGGAGAGGAAGAACTCCCTGTGCCTGAGTTTTAGGTTGCCTGCTGTAGTAGACTGGTTTTTCAAACATTTATCTAGGTACTTCTTTGAAGGGACTTTGCAGGTATAATTAAGGTTACTAAGCAGTCGATCTTAAAATAGGGAGATATCTAGGTGAGCCTGGAATAATTTACGACAGCCCTTAAAAACAGTAGAGGTTGGTAGAGAGAAAGCAGATTCAGAGTGTGAGGATGTCACCTCTGTTGTTGGCTTTTGAAGATAGATGGGGTGGTGAGCAAGGGAATGTGAGAGGCTTCTAGAAGCTGAGAACACCCCCTACAGCCAGTTAGGAAACAAGGACCCTGGTCTTAAAACTGCATGGAACTGCATTCTGCAACAACCTGAACGAGCCTGGAGGCAGATTCATGTTGTAGTCTCCAGATAAGAGCCTACGTCACTGACACCTTGATTTCAGCTTTTTGGGACCCGGAGCGGAGAAACGGTATGAGCCTGTTGGTCTTCTGATCTGTCAAGCTGTGAGATAAAATTGTGTTGAATTAAGTTGCAGTAAAAAACTAATGTACCATCAGACTGCCTTGAGCTAGCGGTGCAAGAAAATGGAGGGAAAAACCATGTGATTTTCCTTCCTCTCTGGGTGACAGGAGAAACCCGTTCCTGTTTCTCATGCTAGAACTAGAGGGCTTCCCCTGGAACTCTCTGTCCACATTCTGGGTGCCTAGCTCTGTGTTTTGGCTATATTGCATCCAGGCTGAGAGGTATTAGAGGGAGAAAAGTAGTAAACTCACCACTAGTCCTGTGACCCACTTCCCAATTCACTTAATACTGTAGATGGCCCCTAATTTGGGATGATTTAACTTACAATTTTCTTTTACTTTATGATGGTGTGAAAGCGATATGCATTCGGTAGAAACTGCACTTGAAATTTTGAATTTTGATCTTTTTCAGGGCTGGCAATACTGTGCAGTCCGTTACTCTTGGGAATGCTGGGCAGCAGCACTGAGCTGCAGCTCCCAGTCAGCCACGTGATCCCGAGGGTAGACAACCAGTACACTTAGAACCATTTTATATTCGTATCCCCATTCTGGTTTTCACTTTCATTACAGTATTGAATAGATTACATGAGACAGTCAGTACTTTGTTGTAAAGAGGGTTTTGTGTTAGATGATTTTATCCAACGGTAGGCTAATGTAAGCATTCTGAGCATGTTTAAGATAGGCTAGGCTAAGCTAGGGTGTTTAGTAGGTTAGCTATACTAAATGCATTTTCAGTTTACGTTATTTTCAGTTTACATTATATTTATCAGGATTTAACCCCATCATAAGTGGAGGAAGATCTATAATCACTTTTTAGTGTCCTCAGATAGCTGCTGGCCTTCATTCTGTCCTGATTTTATAACTGCATTCAGTGGGACAGATAAGGTGGAATGTGCTTACATACTCTACCCAAATTGGAACTCTTTACATACGTGTTTTTAAAAAAATCTTCTAGTTTATTATAAAAGAAATATTTACTCCTTGTGTGGAAAGTGGTAATCTCCAGTGATAATCTTTGTTAATACTTTAATGTATATTCTTTTGGATTTTCTCCTAACCATTTGCAAGTACTCCTTTTTTAAAAAAACAAAAATGGGGTCGTAATTTTGTAAAACTTACTTTTTTTCACTGAAGATGTCATGGCCATTTTTCCATATTAGTAGATATATAGTAATGAACCTCACTTTTCCCTTATGAATAGTAATATTAGAATAGTAGCAACTAGCATTTCATTTAACCAATAAAGGAGTATATTAATTTGCTAGAGCTGCTATAACAAAATGCCACAGACTGGGTGGCTTAAACAGACCTTTATTTCTCCACAGCTGTGGAGACTAGAAGTTCAAGATCAAGGTGTTGGCAGGGTTGGTTTCTTCTGTGGTCTGTCTTCTTGGCTGGTAGATAGCCATCTTCTGGTATCTTCACATGGGGTCTTAGTCTGTTTGAGCTTCCAAAACAAAATACCATAGGTTGTTTAAACAAAAGAAACTTATTTTTTGCACAGTTCTGGAGGTTGGGAAGTCCAAGATCAAGGTGCTGGCCAATTCATTTCCTATTAAGGGCAGACAACCTCCTTCCTGGCTTATAGATGACTGCCTTCTCACTGTGTCCTCATAGGGTAGAGAGACAGAGAACACTCTGGTGTTTTTCTCTTGTCTTGTAAGGACACGGGCACTACAGGATTAGGGCCGCACCTTTATGACTTCATTTAACCTTTATCTCCTCCTCACAGACCATCTCCAAATATGACCACATTGGTGGTTAGGGCTTCAGTGTAGGAATTTCAAGGTCGGGGGTGGGAGGGAGGGATTACATATAGATATTCAGTCCATAACACATGGGTCTTTCTTCTGTACTTATTGTGTCCTAATTTTCTCTTTTTATAAGGATACCAGTCCTGTGGGATTAGGGCCCACCGTAATGACCTCATCTTAATTTAATGAGGTACTGGGAATTAGGACTTCAACATGGAATTTTAAGATGCAGCCCATAATAGGAAGGTATTGTTATTTTCTCCATTTAAGATAAGGAAGGTAAGTCTCAAAGACCTTGACTGATTTGGCCAAGATCACAGAGCTAGTTAGAGAACCAGGATTCAAATCCAGGTAGATTGGCCTCAGAGCCTGCTCTCTTAATTACCTGGCCATTCTCCCACTCAACCTCTACCTTGGCACGGCAGTTGTTGGGCTGTGCCTTGATTATTTAATCCTATGTTGGAGGTAGGGGTTTTCTCCCCTTTCCAGTTAGACAATGCTGCATTGAATATGTTTTTATAGGTAGCACTGTACACCTGTATTGTGTACAGTGTATTACTGTATTGTGTAGAAACCAGTTTATTCACAGAAATGATTCAGTGTATGTATTTTCCCAAAATACCCTCTGAAAATGTACTCCTTTACTCTTCTAACAATGATCAATCAATGAGAGTACAAGTTTTAGAAAAGAGCAGTGGAAAAACAACTTCTTTCATAGGCTGCAAATGATTTGAATGGGGTCCTTACTGTGGATATTTGAGTGAAACGAAGGGTACTCTTTCTGTTAGGTGGGGTGAAAATCATATGAAGTGATATATCCTAGTCAACTCATGAATCATTTTCTTTTTTCTTTTTTTTTTTTTTTTTTCAGAATTTTGATTCTGACATTAGCAGTGTGGGAATAGATGGCTGCTGGCAGGCAGACAGTCAGAGGCTTCTCAATGAGGTGATGGTGGAGCACTTCTTTCGACAAGGAATGCTGGATGTGGCTGAAGAGCTCTGCCAGGTAACAGTGTGCTGGCGTGTGAGGAGATGAAACAGAAACGACAGGGCTCCTTGGAGTCTGTGAATCTTCTTCTGGCTGCAGATAGATTTTTAATATTTTAAGTATCCTGACCTCATTTTACTAGGAGGTCTTTTTTTTTTTTTTAATTGGTGAAAACTACAGTCCTAAAACTCCTTATTTGAATTGTTTTTTCCTTATTCCTGCCCTATCACATTGATCCCAGCTCATCAACCAAGGAGTCAAAAGTGATACTACTCTCTCCATTTCCTCTTTTAAATAGGGAGGGTAGGATAGCAGAGAAGAAAAGAATCTGGCCCAACTTGTAGCATTTTGTGTATCAAATGAGTTTTAAGCTAAAATTTACTTCAGGTGAGCAGCTTTTGTCTTTTATTGCTAGTAGACATGAGCTTAGGGATCTCAGATAGTTTACCAGGATCACCTAGTCGTAATGGGGGCAGCTGCTGTGTATTGAGTCCACAAACCAACCCCTGCCTTTATTCCTCACCACAATCCTGTGAGGTAGAGGTTGCTAGAAATTGCTTCCATTCTGTAGATAAGAAAGCTGAGGTCTGGAGAAGTGGCTTTGCCCAAGACCATACGGGTTCCTTACTGAAGGAACTAGGATTCAGTCCCAAATTGACATCCTCAGACTCTGTTCTAAGCCACCATGCACTGTTGTGTCTTCCATTTAGAAGAATGAAGGACTATAAAGATAAAATAGTTCAAAGCCAGTCTGTAAACCAAACCTTTAAGCCTTTTCTATTTTATTTTATTTTTTTAAAAGATTTTATTTTTATGTAGTCTCTATATAGCCAATGTGAGTCTCAAACTCACAACCCCAAGATCAAGAGTTGAATGCTCTACCAACTGATCCAGCCAGGCACCCCTTCTATTTTAAACAATTCAGAAAAACAGTAACTCAGGTCTTTCTCTGTACCTTACGGGAATTTTGTATGTGTCCTTGTAAATTTCCTGAAGGGAGTTATGTCACTTAGGATTAAGTTTATTTATAAGTAACAAAGACCCAAAATACCAGTGACTTAAAAAAAAAAAAAAAAAGTTTGTTTCTCTTGCAAAGAAATATGTGGTGGTGAGCCATTCACAGCATATATAGTAGCGATGCTGCAGGAGGCTTTCAGGGCCCTAGCTTCCTTGTAGCTTTGCTATTCCTTAGGTGTCCACTGTCCTTATGATCCAGGACAGCAGCCAGAAATCTAGCTGCACCTTTTGGTATTCCAGAAAGGGACTAAGAATTCATGTTTATGTTTCACTGGCCAGAATTTACTCTCGCAAAGTCATACCCAGCTTTATTCCATACAGTTACATACTTGACTTTGTATGGAATAATAGGGATTCTACTATTGGAAAAAATGATGGTAGGGCTCAGTCATTAGTCTGTACCATAGAAATACATGTTAAAAATTATTTTTAATGGCTCGACCCATATTTTATAATTTAGAATATGTTTTTACCATATCTCTTTACCTTATTACTGCTAACAAACGTTCATTCTGTTTTTTTCAGGAATCTGGTCTTTCTGTAGACCCAAGTCAGAAAGAACCATTTGTGGAGTTAAATCGAATATTAGAAGCATTAAAAGTCAGAGTTCTGAGACCTGCTCTAGAGTAAGTTCTGTGTTTGTTTTCTTTTGAATATTTGGGGAGAACTATCTATAAGAAAACCTAACTAGAAAACACATTTGAGATTCTGAGATACACACATATACATACCTCTCACTTTCAGAGACTTCAGAGAAAAGCAAGGGAGAAATATTTTCTTCCTTTTAACTAAGTTAGAATGGGGGATGTACAAATAGGAGAAAATGGTTTGAGCTTTCTTTGCTTATCAGTTGATCTGAGTTCCCAAGAGTGGAAAGAGGTTTCCTATATCCAAGCTTATTCCACTACTTTAGACTAGCATTATAACAGGCAGTACTATTGTTCGGGTGGTCTGAGTTTGATATTTGAACTTCCATACTTTGTGGGGTTCTATGCCAGCATTTTAAAAAAACAACTTAATTGGTTATTGGAACTAAATGATAGGCATGAAGACCGCAAATATTGTTATGAAGGAGTTTTGCGCTCATTGTCACTGTAAAATGTAATGGTTCATTATGAACTTGCCATTGATAGGAATTATCTTGAATTACTGAGTAAACTGTGGTACCCTAAAGCAGGATCGGCAGAGTTTTTTGTAAAGGGCCAGAGTAAATATTTTGGGTTTTGTGAGCCACGTAGCATCTCTGCCGCATATTCGTCTTTTATTTATTTTGTAGCCCGTTAAAAATGTAAAAAAACAAAACAACAACAAAACCCAAAAAACCCATGTTGGCCATCTGGTGTATAAAATGGGCAGCAAATCATATTTGGATCTTGGCCATAATTTGCCGACCCCTCTCCTAGAATTTTTTAATGTGTGAGGATTACCAGGTTTTAAAGAAGAAAGAAAAGCTCATAAAATAAAGGGAAGAAACTGGGTGATAGAAACAGTGATACTGGTGTGAGGTTCTAGCGATAGAATTCTGGTATTTTAAATTAGAAGTATTTGAGATCATTGTTTTCAGGAAAAAAAATAGTTGAGAAGATGCTTGTTGATTTTTATAAAATGCACCAATTTTTTCTTCCATTAGCCGATTTAATTCTTCATAGCTTAGTTTCTTTCTGATCATTTATCCGTTCTTAAAAAGTTCTCAAAGTTCTGAAACTAGCTCAGATGAACATGTAGAGATAGATTCCTGTGTAAGTTTATAAATGATAAATTCCTGTATAAATTATAAAGATGAGACAAGTAGGTACTGTAGCTTTAAAAGATATCAAATATGTGGATGGAACTAGAGGGTACTATGCTAAACGAAATAAGTCAATCAGAGAAAGACAGTTACCATATGATCTCTCTGATATGAGGAATTTGAGAGGCAGGGTGGAGGGTCGTGGGGGGAAGGGAGGGAAAAAATGAAACAGGATGGGACCAGGGAGGGAGACAAACCATAAGAGACTCTTAATCTCAGGAAACAAACTGAGGGTTGCTGGGGGGAGGGGGTAGGGATAGGGTGGCTGGGTTATGGAATTGGGGAGGGTACGTGTTATGGTGGGTGCTGTGAAACGTGTAAACCTGGCGATTCACAGACCTGTACCCCTGGGGCTGATAATACATTATATGTTAATTTTTTAAAAAACCTCAAATAGTACCATGTGTATGGCGCACATTACCTTTACAATTTTTAAATTTTATTTTATTTTATTAGCAGATGTTAGATTTTGGCATACTTGGGAGATTGAATTCTGCCAAGTACCACTGATAACTCTTAAACAGAACATGGCAACCACTCTTCTATCTACTTTCATATTTCACCTATATGATTAAACATCTATAGAGAAGAGTGAGGGATCCTAAACAGAGAATTGTATGGGTTTCCCAGTAGTTTATAGTGATTTGGAAATATATTTGAGCTGTTCAGGGTAATAGTCATTTATCTGCTAATTTCTCAGGCTCATCAAACTTCTGTTGAGGACTTCTTATGTGCCAGAGACGTGCTGAGCATTTAGACCACCTCAGCTCTCAAAGTACTTGAGGCTTTTTCCTTTTTGAATGAAGAAAATTTATAACACCTTTTCGCTTTGTGCTTTTTCCGTAAGATTTGTTCCTTACTGAAAACTGTATCTTATATATCAATTGTTTGTATGAATGTTTTCTGTTATTTGGAGCCTCAGGCAGTACCTCTCAGGCAAAAGGAGGGCTCATTCTGTCTACTTGGTATTAACAGTGGAAACTACTGCAAAGTAAAAATTTTTTTCAAAACATCATTCTTTTGGGAATATTGGCATATTAAATAGTGTCAGCATGGGGAATGTAGTAGCATTTATAGTCAACTCTTCTTGAGTGCTTATTATATACTTAGCATTGTTCTCAGCATTTTACATGTATTAACTTATTAAATCCTCATTATAACCCTATGAAATAAGTACTCATTTTATAGAGGAGGGATCGAGGCCTGGAAGTGCTTTGTGGAAGAAAAGGATATGGAATCAAAAGGTCATATGAAAAGCGCTTCACATGATGTCCCCTGAATGTTCTTCTCCAAGAGACTTTAGCACATTCCAGGGGTCATCAGCAATCCTAAAGAAACCCATTTAACTTGACCAAACTCTTGATTCCCATGTGTATTTGACCAAAGAATCCTTATTCTTGTCCCCATCCCTCCCAAAACACTAAAACCCACAAAATTGGTGTTCTACAGAACCAACGTTTTGAAATGATAGCTTAATAGAAATGTCTGTTACAGCAACTCAGACTTTTCCAGTTCTTGCCCATTACTGGTAGATACAAAGCAGGTATTTCCTCAGCATCCTTAATGTGCAAGGTATAGAGAATTCACTGCATTCAGCTTGTAGTAAAAGTTGGAAAATATGGGACATCAGTTTGGAGAATTCTGGGTCAGATACAAGGCAGAGAGTATTTTTCAGTTGTTTGGCACCTTCTGCTGGCACATGCTGGGAGGCAGGTCTGGAACCTTCAGGAGGGGCTATAGCAGTTCCACAAGGCAAGGTAGGCCGTTAAGGAGGCAGGGGCCAACCACAGAAATTAGTATGGATAGAGGCTATGGAGGAACTTTGGAGAGCATTAACTATCATTTACAAGTAGTAGACAGTGGAAAGAAGGCAGAAAAGAATGGTGTTAAGGCAGAGAGAAGTGGCAGAACAGCTAATTATATACACAGATCTAGTTAGGACACAGCCTACTCTTTTGTTCCTGCCCCTTACATTTCTGAGTTTGTGTACAGATTTTTCTTCTCATCCAGATTGCTTTATCTATTTTTTCAGTTCTTCTTGGCACCTAGCATGGTACATATTTAGATAGCTTATTCCATACTTCAATAAATGGTGGAATAGTTTGAAGGAGAACTTGGAACAGACATGACCCCGTCCTTCATGGGTAGATAGAACTGTAAAGCCAAAAGTAACTAGTTCAATGAGAGAATAATAGTAAATTAATACAAAGAGATGGAGAAATATTAGAAGAGTAGAACCTGTCCTTGTAGACATGTGCCAGTTACTGACATTTTGAAAGTGCTCTCTATCTTCAGGAGAAGCCAGTTGGTTGCCTTCCTAAAGGTGTTTCAAAGAGTAGTATTATCTTGGTGGATTTGCCATAGCCTAGGATCTGGCTTGCAGATGTGGAAACGTGGTTTTTCAACACTGAGAAGCAGGCCAAGGGGCCTCCTAGCCCTCCTGTTTGGAAAGCCTTGGTAGAGTGCTCTGAGGGAATAGAAGATGACTGAATGGTTATGAGAGAGAGAGAGTGACATTAAAAGAATTTTTCAGAGAAGAGAGAGATAATCTTGTTAGTTTAGACCACAGAAGGATTTTAAATTAGACAGGCCATGAACGGTATCAGGCAGACTATTGAAAAATGAGAGGACTCCCATCTCCAAGCCTAGTGATTGGGGGTGGGGGGGCTAGAAATAAAAACCACAGAGGGATGTGGCATGAGCTTGCCATTGTACTGTGGTCTCTTTGTGGTGTGAATGTTGGATCTTAGGAGAAGGGAATGCTTGCCAGTCTTAAAGAAATTGTAGTATCAGCGAAGAAAACAGTTTATACATGTAGAAAGGTTTTAGAAAATGAAGATGAAGGGAGCAAGCTGTGGTACCTGATCAGAGAACCTTGACTATCACTGGAAATGAGGGTGACAATGATTAAGCAGTTTCTGCTGTTTTCTTGTTTTTAGTTTTGGCTTCCAGTAGGTGGGCAGTCTTGCTGACTCAGGCATTTTTTTAATAGCCACATAGAACTAACAGAAGAAAGAAGTCTCCAGTAGATACACCATTGGAGAAAAGTAATTAAAGTTTTGAACAAGTTGGATTATTTCCCAGAGTCTGAGTTTGTATTTTTGTTTTTGTTCATTTTGCTTCAGGGTGGTTGTTAATTCTGAAAAGGCAGAAGAGGTAAGTTGAGGCATACATTTTTAACTTGCTGTGCCCATTCACTAAGTGTGGTAGAGAAGGAGCTCCTGTATTAAAAAGAAGCTGATTGAAAACGGAGAGAGGTACCCAGTGGAAAGGATACAGAAGAAAGCTCAGTGGACTATAAAGGCCAAAAGGGAAGAAATACGTAGGGTGGTAACATCATTTTCTGTTATCTGTTTTATGTTTATTGCTAGCAAAAGTTTATGTGCAGTTCTAACACAATAGGTATTCTTCAGGAGGAGTAGGGTTTATCCTCACCAAGGACTTGAGCATATTGAAAATGAGTGGGTGAACCATGACTGTAGAGGAATTGGGAATCTTCTTAAAAAGAAGGCCAAAATGAAACCAACAGTCCCCGAGGTTGAGCGTTTAAAAGAATAAGGAGCTGAAGTAGGCCAGGAATGGGAACCAAAAGGAAAAAGTCTGAAGTTTGTTTGTAAAATGCTGATCTCTTATTTACGTTGATTTAGGTTGTAAAACTTTTTGGGTTTGTGGTAGGAAATTAGTGGTAAATAAAGCATGTCATATTTAAGTACTTTTTTACAAAAAGATTTGTTTATTTTATTTTAGAGTGTGAGTTGGGGGAATGGGAGAGAGAATCCGAAGCCAACTCTGCACCCAGTGCAGAGTCTGACGTGGGGCTTGATTCCACAACCCTGAGATCATGACCTGAGCCGATATCAAGAGTCAGATACTTAACTGACTGAGCCCACAGGTGCCCCATATTTAAGTACTTTTTATAAAAAACAAACAAACAAAACACTAATGTGTAGAACTCCGCTGTCCAATATGGCACCCCATTTGCCACTTGCAGCTGTTAGAGACTCTTACTGGATGCTGCATTACTGAGAGGCTCAGGTTAGAAATGTGTGTGTGTTGTTTTCTTAAGTAGACCCAAAGGTGTAATACTATAGTTTGTGTTGTTTTTAAAATAGCATGTAAGAAGGACAGAGATTCACACCAGTTCTGAGGTGAGTAAAATGTTTGTAGTTCCAGTGATGGGCTCAATCCGTATCTGAGAAATTGCCGTTTGAAAATACCTCCGAGGGCGCCTGGGTGGCTCAGTGGGTTAAGCCGCTGCCTTCGGCTCAGGTCATGATCTCAGGGTCCTGGGATCGAGTCCCGCATAGGGCTCTCTGCTCAGCAGGGAGCCTGCTTCCCTCTCTCTCTGCCTGCCTCTCTGCCAACTTGTGATCTCTCTGTGCCAAATAAATAAATAAAATCTTTAAAAAAAAAAAAAAAAAAAGAAAATACCTCCGAAATGAAATGTTAGCCAGAAGCTTCTTTTTTGGTCTCTTAAGTAAAGTTACAGGATTCTAACTCTTTTGGCTGAACTTTGATTTTTGTCATTTTTGCCGTTCTCTGAATTTTTAAGCACTTGATTGGTCACCAGTAACATTCAGCTAAGTCCACATCTGTGGAGTAAAGAAACGTCATTCATTTCCCAGAATTTCTGCTTTTCCGCCCCTAAAGGAGACCAGAAAAAGAATATAGTTGTGATCCTTTAAAAATGCAGTTAAAGGTTGTAGTGGAGTATCTGTGGGCATTGACAAGAGGTATTTTTATTTCATTATTACCAGAAATAGACATCGACCCAGATTGGCAAAATTATGAGAGGAGAGGGGTAAACAGATGAGGCTGTCAGCTAGGTTCCTGCGGGACAACAGCTAACTGTGGAGGTGGGATCTTGTTTTAATTATTTTTGGAATAACATGGGAATTCTAAATATGGAGCTAACAATATGCCAAGTCTTTTCAGAGGCCTGGCAGTTAAGATAATTAATGCTTAATGCTTTGTGGGATAATTGTGTGGATGTGGGTTGCTTCTAACTTAGTCACCGAAGTCAGTAGTATTGTTTTGAGGTCTTTTTATGGAAGAGGCACAAAAGATCTCTTTATTAGAGAATGCAGTGAACAGAGATAATTGTGACATTAGTGACCTTTCTACAGTGTTTCTTTAAACAAGAAATAGTTCTAAGGTTGATGGTGCTCTCACTGGACACATCAGAGATTTGGGAGCAGAATTAAAAAAAAACAGTGATATTATAATTCAGTTGAATGTTTAGTTAACTTATTGGTTGTGGTATCATGCTAGCTGTTTTCTTTTAAAAATTTAAAATTGGAAGTTTTCTTCTGGAAATGCCATTATCCAGAATACAACACTCTATTCCTTAATATTTCCACTAGTTTTTTATGTGTCTTGGTCATGTGTCTTCTGTTGCTTTATAGACAGTGGGTTAAGTTTTGGGGGCCAGTTATATTTCATGTTTTCATAGTTTGCTGTGCTTGTAGTATTTGGATTTGGTTAGTACCAGTTTAATTAAGCCTGTGACTGTTTTCTACCCTTTATTCCTGCTCAGTGAATCAAATACCCAAATATTCAGTGTGAACTTCTAGCTACAAAAACTTGACAAATTTTGGGACACCTGGATGGCTCCATTGGTTAGGCATCTGCCTTTAGGTCAGGTCATGATCCCAGGGTCCTGGGATCGAGTCCCTCGTCGGGCTCCTTGCTCAGCGAGGAGCCTGCTTCTCCCTCTGACTGCCACTTCCCCTGCTTGTGCTCTCTCTCTCCCTCCCTCTCTGTCAAATAAATAAATAAAACTTGACAATTTTTTGAAGAGGATTAAATGATACATGCATATCATCATATTCCCACACAGTTGGTCCTATAAAAATCAAAAGAGCACTGAATATTACATGGAAGTGCCCAAATAATTCTTGTATTTTAAGTATAAATTTCTTATTAAAAATAATGACTTTGAAGAACCATTAGAGTTCATCCTTTCAGTAAATACAAATTAAGAAGCTTATTGAGTATCTGTTTGTGCTTGCCCCTGTGCTCAGTGCTTTAAACTAGCACCTTCATTTGATGCCCAAAACCCTTTGAGGTACCCCCATTTTACAGTAAGGAAACAGATTTTAGAGAATTGAGTTACAGATTGCCCAAATTCACACTGCAGAGCTCAGACTGAAGTCCATGCATAGTTGATTTCTACTAACCTGTACTCTCTATCACTATTCCCCCTTCAAAGGAAGGGGGTGCGCCAAGATGAGCAAGACTGAGTTCCTGCCAAATGAAGACCAGAAGCTGTCCTACCAAGTAGATTGTGAGATGAGCTGTGTGAGAAGTTCAGATAAAGGACATCTAGAGTCCTGTGGATGGAGAGATTATTTAGGAAAGTTTTAAAAATGTGGTAATTGAGCCTGGGCCTTGAGGTTTTCAACTCTATTCTCAGCTGCTCACCTTCTGTTTGATTGTGCTTTTGTAAAAATTAACCAGCACCTACATTGGGAGGTAGAATCATGGCTTCTAATGTCATAAAGCAAACAGGTCTTCTATCTAGACTAGCTTTAATTCACCTGGACATGTCACTTAGTGGTTATGAAAGTTGCTAGATCAGGTTATCTGTATGTGTTGTGTGTGTTTTTCTTGGCCAGCGCCTCTATCTCCGTTCTATTCTCAGCATGGCTATTTTCCTCCTCTAATTCTTCACACCACATGACAAACGCCTCTAGATCATCCTGTTGGCCAACCATTGCTTTCTCCCTCGACACCCACCCTTTTGTTGCATAACTTCCCCTCCTGGCATAAACCTCTTGGTTTTCCATCCGAGCTCTCTCCCTCTCAGAAAAGTAGAGGGACAGGGATCTTGGTGAAACTAATCTGGTTTTCTTTCTGACTCTTTAAGAGTGGTGTCATGGACACATGGACTTGCTCAGTTGCTCAGTGGTTGCATCTGTCTCCGTTGTGCTGCTCTGGGCCTTCCTGGTGTCTGTAGAGTAACCTTCTCCCTGTGAAATGTTCTTTGTCCCCCCACTGTCTTCTCTCTTGAGCTTATGGATTTTTGTCTCTGTACAATGTCAGTATGCCGGGATTTCATTTACCACATTTGAGGTAAATAATACCAGTTCCCCCTAACAAAAAGGTTCAGATTTCAGTTACCACAGTGTATTAACTATAAGTAATTGCATAAACTACAAAGTGTCCTCCCAGCTTTGGGGTCCACAGATCACTGCCTCAATAACGGATGTGCATCATGCTCACAGCCAACCACATCACTTTTTTCCAGGTCTGTCCATGATTGGTCACTGAGCACCTGTTACCCTCAGACAACAAGTGTGTAGTTGTCTTGCCTGCTCATCTCCTAGAGGTGAACCCACAATGTATTACAGAAATGGATAGTTGAAAGAGGAGCTTGGTCAACAGACATGAATTGCTAGAAGTGAAATTGAATGTGATTAGAAAGATCTGAAAAATGACAGTGGCCGGGTAAAACTAGGATGAGACGTAGGCCTACATGAAGTTATGATATAAGCCATACTGAAAAAGCCCAATGAATATAAAAACCAAGGTAGAGGCACTTTGACATCTTTTAATTTAAATTGCACAAGGAACAGAAAGCTGCCTCTGATTTAAACAGAACATTTACTATTAGTTTGGATTGAAGATTGTTTAAGGAAAAAAAAAAGCCTCCATCAGTTTGGCTAACATTCAGATTGTGTTGAATTTAGTTGCCTCCTTGAAAGAAAACAGTGATTACAAGGAGAGTGAAGAACTTTACTGCCAGAGATGGTTTCATCATTTTAGAAGCCATCACGAATTGACTTACGTTTAGCTCCCTGGGGAGGCTGCTAGTGTGAATAAAAATGCTGCTGTGAAATTTGTACCCAGATTCCAAAGATGAGTTAAGGCAGGTGTTATGATTGTCAAGGAAGGCAACCATCAGGAACTGAAAGAACAAAAGATACAGGACCGTGAAGTGATAGGAAGGACATAAGGGATAGATGAACTTGCTTTTAGGTGACAACATAAGAGTGTGACTTTTAAAAAAAAAAAATTTATTTATTTATTTGACAGAGATCACAAGTAGGTGGAGAGGCAGGCAGAGAGAGAGAGGAGGAAGCAGGCTCCCTGCTGAGCAGAGAGCCCGATGCAGGGCTCGATCCCAGGACCCTGAGATCATGACCTGAGCCGAAGGCAGAGGCTTAACCCATTCTTTGAGCCACCCAGGCGCCCCAAGAGTGTGACTTTAAAATCCATGTTTACCTGGCCAGTTGGCTGTGGTCAACGAATTGGGTCAGGAAAATACAGTTGTGGGTACCTGGGGGTATAGTCTTGGAGTATGAGGGAGAGGTGCCATAGCACCAGGTTTTTCTCTTAGTCCTTACTTACATGTGCTTACATGTTTGGGGACAGAGATCCTTAGTTTAGAAATGACATTTTGCCAAAAAGAAGCTTAGAAATGGTTACTCTAATCCCTTGCTTTGTGAGATTTAGGCTTAGTGTAATATTCAGAAGTTAAATGAAGATAATACATTGTTTAAGGATAGAACGTCAAGAAATATGATTTAAGAAACATACGATAACTTATATTCTGTGAATTTGGATTCTGCATTCTCCCCGTACTCCTCCAACTCCTTTTTGTAATGAAATATCTATTTACTTTCCTAAAATTCTCATGGTGGGGGTGGAGATCAGGAACTAGCCATGTTAGTTTTTTCCAGTTATTTTGTAGCCTTGTTTATAGCTAAATTTGAAGGTGGGTAAAAATAAGTGATAAATTAGGAACTGCATTGTCTAAGTAAATGCCTCTGCAAGTTAAAGGGGTTAAGTTAGAGTTTGCAGAGCTTAAATTCATAATTCTTGGCTTGAATTACTCTTAGGAAATGTAATTTGCAATTACTCAGTAAGCTCTGATGAAAAAAGGAAGAACTTTTGTTTACTTTTGCATTTGCTTAAAAATCATTACCTTCTTAATTATAAAAGTAATATATGTTCGTTGTAGAAAATTTAGAAAACATAGGACAGCATAGACTGTGTTAAATCACTGTCCTTTGGATGGCTGTTAGCTGCTACTCAGCAGTGTGTCCTCCCATTGTTTCTAGCCTCCTGGTGCTGCTCTGGTAGTTGGTGCCCTGTTCTGGGTTGTCACAGTCCATGCCATAGCAGTTGGTAAATAATGTGTGGAATCCAACTTCTCTGGAGTCATTACTGTTAAAAATTCTGGCAACTAGAAGTTAAGTTTTTCTACATATCATTGCTCCCCCCCCTGCAATATCATATCCTGAAAATCTGTCTTGGAAAGGTGAATTAGATTTTCTTCCTCTGTGAATTGCCTACTTAAGGACTTTGCCCTTTCTTTGCTGGCTTTCACTCTTTATTAAAATTTGTAGTTACTCTATTAGCGCCCGTCTCTTGTTCTATCTTACACATGTATTTCATATCAAAAAAAGAAAAAGCTTGCTGTCTCTCCTTACTTGTTAGTAGGAAAACATACTCATGCTTTTATGAATGAGAGGGAGCAGGATGAACTTTTGGTAAGTAACCTGATTTAATGTACTCCTTGGTCCAAGTGTCTGTTGATAGATGAATGGATAAAGAAGATGTAGTATATATTCATAATGGAATATTATTCAGCCATAAAAAGGATGAATGAAATCTTGCCATGTGTGATAACATGGATAGAGCTAGAGGGTATAATGCTTTAAGTAAGTCAGAGAAACACAAATACCATGTGTTTTCACTCATGGAATTTAAGAATACAGGCAAAGGAGAAAGAGACAAACCAAAAAATAGACTCTTAACTATAGAGAGAGAACTAATGGTTACCATAGAGGGGTGGGTGGGTGATGGGTGAACTAAGTGATGGGGATCGATGAGGGCTCTTGTAAAGATGATGTGGGATTGCTGAATCATTACATTGTACACATGAAACTAATATAACACTGTATGTTAACCATACTGGAATTAAATTAAAAAAAAATAATAAATAAATGTACTCCTTGGAACTGGAAGTCAAGAAGTTGCTTGACGAACTAGAGATTGCCAAAAGCACAATACTTTTGGTACTGATGGTTGGTGTTGGGCATTCATGAAAGATTGCTGCCAAAAGTACCTTGTTGGTGTCGGCAAGATTTACCCCAGAGTTGGTGTTCCAGCTTGACTGCGCTTGTGTTAGTGCCAGGCTACGATTCAAGGCTTACTTACATTTAAATAAGTATTTCCAAAGTCCAGGTGATGAATATTTTTAACAGTCACTTTTTTAGGTTGGAAAAGCTTCATGATTGCACTCTAAGATGTGGATACATCCACAAGTTGATCAGAATATTCATGTTGCATGTGCAACCCTTAGGGTAGGATCCCGTAAAAGTACAGCTCTGTGACGTCCAATCCCAGCCGGCTGATCCATTATGAATAACCTGAGACATTTTACTTTCGTCATTTATAGAAAGCTACTCCAAGTTTATATTCACACCACGACAGGTTCCAACGGTCCTTGGTGAAATGGGTTGGTTAGGTGGGAACTGTTTGCCCAACTAAAGGTCAAATTAAAGGAGAATATGATAAAGCTTCTACATGTTAATATGTTTACAGAAATAAAGTAATGCTTCCTTACCACTTGGTTGCAAAGTTGATTTTAACAGCTGGCCTGGGATATATTTCTGTTCTAGCACCCACCTGAAGTGGTAGTCCCAGCTCGAGATTGGTTATCCCAGCTGTTTGTACTATAGAGTCCTGAGTTCCTGTACTTTGGATCATTCAGAATGGAACATTGTTCTTTCCCTCATTAGCACTGTTGGTACAAATTATTTTGGCACATATATATGTGCTTGAAAGCAAAAATCTGGACTGAAAGCACCTTGAGGCAAATACCGGCGTTTGCTGTTTTTAATCTCAAAGTGTAGCACAAAATGTTGCACCCAACAAAAGTCTAAAAATAGATGGTTCCCATTCAGAGTCTTGTGATCCATTTATAACTATGCCAGGTTTAACAGGAAAAGAGTAGTGGATATGGGGCAATTGAGTAGTAGTGAATCTCATGGCTGACACCTGCTTCAAAGTGTGCCCTTGTATAGTGCCAGAAATACCATGTGACTCATCAGAGTCAGTTTTGTCTTCGTGTAAAACCTTACTAAATATGTAACTGTCATCTGACTTCATATTTTTTTCTTGATTTTACTGGCTGAAGTGCCTCTTTGGGTGTAGTTCTGTTTATTTTCTTTACGAGTCTCTGGGCCAGGAGGTTGATAATTACCACTGATTTCCACAAGATGGCAGACCAAACCCTTTTATTGTATTGCTAGGGTTCAAAGAATTTTTAACACTTGCCTATGCTCTTAATTGCATTAAAATCTTTTCTGCTTTTTCTTTAGATGGGCAGTTTCAAACCGAGAAATGCTTATAGCCCAAAACAGCTCCCTGGAATTTAAACTACACAGACTGTATTTTATTAGCTTATTAATGGGTGGAACTACAAATCAGCGAGAAGCATTACAATATGCTAAAAATTTTCAGCCATTTGCCCTAAATCATCAGAAAGGTGAGTCTGCAGTCAGATGTTTTTGATATTTGTTTTTGTGTTTGTTTGGATGTAGAATCCAACCCAGGGCCTGAACTCACAACCCTGAGATCAAGACCTGAGCTGAAATCGAGTCAGACTGAGCCACCCAGGGACCCTGAATGTTTATGATATTTGGAACAGAACTGTAGCCACTGCTGAGATTTAAGTTTATCTTAAGGGGATGTGATACGTATTTGCTAATGAACTGAAACAATTTTAGATGATAATCACTTTGGGAAAAGGTCTGATGGGACCTAGAACAAAAAAAAAAGTAAAACATTAATGCCTCTTGGATAAAAGAGACATTGCATTTTTGGGATTCCATATGTAAGAGATATGAGAAAGAGCAGGGTTACCCTCCCCCCCCATGCTGCCATTACTGCCCCACAAAGTGTCTGAGGGTGCACCGGGTGGCACCAGTGACACTGAGCGCCAGAGTGGGAATACTGGTCTTCTGACCAGTTCTATGGTGGGAGATCAGTGTGGCCTCCTTTATGACATCAATTAGACACTGGTAGTTATACTGTGCTCTGTATAAGAATAAAGTAACTTGAGGGGTGCCTGGGTGGCTCATTTGGTTAAGTGACTGCCTTTACCTCAGGTCATGATCCCAGGGTCATGGGCTTGAGCTCCGCATCGGGCTCCCTGCTCAGTGGGGAGCCTGTTTCCCCTTCTCCCTCTGCTGCTCTGCCTGCTTGTGCTCTCTCACTCTGTCAAGTAAATAAATAAAATCTTAAAAAAAATAAAAAGAATAAAGTAACTTGAGGTTCATATTTAGTGCTTTGTTTTCTTCCCCTTTCTCTTGTTAAAGGGAGAAACCAAGGTTAAGGACGAGAATTTTAAAAAGACATCGTTAATGATTTAGGCTATGCCAGTTGGGGGAATTTTGCCTTTCTCAGCCTCCAACCCCAAGCCAGCCCCCGTTTCAGGTGTGATCATTCGCACTTAAAATTGCTGCTGTTTTTGCGTAGACATTCAGGTTTTGATGGGAAGCCTTGTGTACCTGAGACAAGGGATTGAGAACTCACCGTATGTTCACCTACTTGATGCAAACCAGTGGGCTGACATCTGCGACATCTTCACACGGGATGCCTGCGCCCTCCTGGGGCTCTCGGTGGAGTCCCCGCTCAGCGTCAGGTATGCAGATTGATCGTGCTCTTGGAATACGCACTGCTTTGTGTTGGTTTTCCTTAATTTCTTGTCTAGTTCTTGATGTTAAACCTGAAGAGAACATTTGTCTTTCTGAGGAAGAGTACAGTTGGTATTTCAAGAGATCGTCACAGTTGGCAGGGAAGCAGTTTTAGAGCAGTGTGATCCATGAACCTCTGGTTGTCCCTGAGAACCTTTTCCACTGTGTTGACATTTGCAAAGATGTTGCAGAAATAATGGTGGTTTGAACTGCTTGTGCCTTAGCCAGATCAGTGCAGTGGTCCCAAAGTCCGGAAGGACTCACTGTATTCCTCACGCATTGTACTCTGCCACACACTTGCAGTTGAAGACACACTAGCTTTACTTAACACTGTTCTTTAAAAAATGATTGGTTTTATTACATCCTGACTTCTAAGTACACATTTTTTTTTTTTTAAAGATTTTATTTATTTATTATAGTCTGTGTTACAAAGTGAGAAGTTCTCATAAAGCCCTTCAAGCCAAAGTATCATGCTTGTCTTAGAAAACACCTGTATGCGGGGCACCTGGGTGGCTCAGTGGGTTAAAGCCTCTGCCTTCAGCTCAGGTCATGATCCCATAATCCTGGGATCAAGCCCCCCATTGGGCTCTCTGCTCAGCGGATCCTGCTCCCTGCCCCCCACACCCCCCCCCCCCCGCCTGCCTCTGTGCCTGCTTGTGATCTCTATCTGTCAAGTGAATAAATAAAATCTTAAAAAAAAAAAAAACTTAAAAGAAAACACCTGTATGTTTTTTGAGTTTTATGAGCCAATAAACTAGTTTTGCTTTTTTTTTTTTTTTAATGAACGTGTTCTTACTTGAAAGAATCACTAAAAAATAGAGTTAATTACACTTGGTTTTTGGCAGATATTTTTCCACATGTAGGAAGAGAATCATGTCAAGGAAAGCAACTGTCTTTTTGTATCTCTTAAATTCATGAGTTTAAGCTACAAAAGAAATTTTGGGAAACTTGTACCTGCCACTGTGGGCTTGACAGCTTCCCAATACTTTCTGATGAAATTGGTGATATTATGAATATGAGTTTTTCGATATTGTATAATGAAATGTGTTAGAAGATCTTAATTCTCCGAGATCTTACAAAGTCACACATGAATAGAAGATTCATTCACAGTACGAGACAGCCAATTGGAGTTTCATGTGGCAAGGTACAGAAGGATTCGATGACAAGGATTCAGATTCCACTTTGCAACTAACTTTAAGAAACTATTCTTGTTGAGTTTTGGTGTGGCATTAAAGGGGAAATATCACAATTATCCACAAAGGCAATTAAATTACCAAATATCTGTTTAAAACCAGATTTTCCTTTCCCATTTACTTCAATCGAAAGAGCACACTGCAGCAGATTGCAGAAGAGATAGGAATCCATCTGTCTTCTATCACGCTAGGCATTAAAGACATTTGTTAAAAATGTAAAGCAGTGCCAGTCTTCTCACAAATTTATTTTTGGTTTGGAAAATATAGAAGTTTTGGGGGGGGTAAGAATGTTACTTACAACATGTAATATATTAATTATTTTAAATGAGTTGATATTTTGAAAATTTCTTGGTTATAATTCCTAGTATAGTAATGGTAGCGATAACCCACAAAAACAAGTGTCTTTTGAAGATTCTTAATATCTAAGCATGTCAGTGGGTCCTGAAGCCAAGAAGTTTATGAGCCTGTTTTAAGAAAATAACTTCTTTAGCTCTCTCCTATTTATTTAATTCCTCAAGTGTTTTCAAATCCCTGCTACATACCAAGTATTGTGTGGGCTCCAGAGATGGGTAAGGTGCAGTCTGCGTCCCACCAGCTGTTCCACCTGAGCACAAGGGGACACTGAGGCAGTTAATTACACTGTGTGACCAGCCGCAGGCCAGGTCCGGGGGGAACAGATTGTGATGTGGAGACTGACGTGCAGGGGCTTAGGATCGGCCCCAGTGGGGAAATGAAAGCAGCAGGATTAGGCAGAGGGTAAGTTGAACTGTGATGCCCCTCCCTGGAGAGCTCTGGAGCTATGGTGGGCCTGTGGGATTATCCCCAGTTGGGGCAACAGAGCTGGGCTTGTGTGTCCTCACGCGAAGCAGTCATCACATGTGACCCTGGTCAGGTGGCTTGCTTCAAGTGACGACAGTCTTGAAGAGGGTCTCAGCTGAGAGTTGGCTGCCAGCGCTTTCAGATCTGAGAAATGAGCACTTCTGCCCTGGACAGGGCTATCCTAGTCTGTGTGCAAAAACAGTGTCAGAAAGTCATTCATGACTGATAAGCAGAGCCTGTTGAGTCTGGTGGTTTTGTAAAATGTAAAGCTTTTTTGGGGTGCTAATTCAGCAAAGCAGAGGGCCCTGTGCCCTGTCCAATGGCCAGGGCCCTCGGCCCATGGAGTCTGGAGGAACTGACATTTCCTGGGACCAGGCTGTCTGCCACCTGGCCTGGCACTGACACGTCCTCTTCTGCTCTCCCAGTTTCTCAGCAGGTTGTGTGGCGCTGCCGGCTTTAATTAATATCAAAGCTGTGATTGAACAGAGGCAGTGCACTGGAGTTTGGAACCAGAAAGATGAATTGCCCGTGAGTTACACTTCTGTCGGTTGTTTATTTTCTCCTGCCGTTGTTAGAAGGACTTGGATGTTAAGAGTTTAAAATGCTTGGGGCGCCTGGGTGGCTCAGTGGGTTAGGCCGCTACCTTCGGCTCAGGTCATGATCTCAGGGTCCTGGGATCGAGTCCCGCGTTGGGCTCTCTGCTCAGCGGGGAGCCTGCTTCCCTCTCTCTCTGCCTGCCTCTCTGCCTACTTGTGATCTCTCTCTGTCAAGTAAATAAATAAAATCTTCAAAAAAAAAAAGTTTAAAATGCTTGTTTTGCCCTTTAAGCAGAGAACAGCATTGTAACCGTTCAGCCAGGATTCGTTTACGTGTAGACATGATTAGACAATAGAAATGGGAAGCCAGTACATTTTGGAAGCGCTGAGTTTGCTTTTTTTAAAAATTCTGACTTGGGAAAAAAATAATAAAATGTTGACTTAGAGTGGCGGTGCTCACCCATGAAGGAAGATCTCCCAGGTGTGCGGGGGGTGTACACTGTAGCTTGCAGATGTGTTCTCCAGTGTAGTGGACAGACCACTCACACTCGGATTCTTTTAAAATATAAAAGCAGGGAGGTCAGTTGGTTAAATTTAGTTTTGTTTTAAGCATTGGTATTTGTGAGATTATGGATTTGTATTTATTAAAATACCACATAGCTGTTAAAGGTTATCCGTGGGACACCTGCAGTCATCAGTGGCCTTCCTGTGCTGTGTGTCCACTGCTGCTCATGGAACAGATCATGATTTTAAACATCAGCTTGGATCACTTGCCAGCTCTACTACTTCTCTAAACAGTAGTTGGTCCATCTTTAAAATGGGGACCACCCTTCTCTTTATGGGACTATTAAAGGCTAGAGATAACATTGATATGCTTAGGATAACATGGGACACATAGTAGATACTCCAGTTTTGCTGCCATAGTAGTCATGACACAGTGACAAAGGTCACTGCATGTGAGTTTCCACCAGACCTCTGACAGTAGTCACTGAAACTCTGCCTAGAATTCTCATGCCTGTCATGGCTGTGTCAGAGATCCTAATAGGCTATATATGCATTGGGTTTTTTGCTTCTTTTCTGCTACACCTGTGCACAGGTTTATCTGCAGTTACCTTCCAGCTGGTAACTGTCATTTGGTTGCCCCAGCTTCTCTTTGAAGATCTGTTTTGATTGAAGACACAGGTGCATTCCCAGTGCTGGGTGTGGGCAGGATACTGGCAGCACCCCTACTTCATGGCTGCTCATTTGAACGAGTGAAAAGAACTTGAGCCTTCACTTGCTTTGCTG
Organism: Meles meles; assembly: GCF_922984935.1. NCBI lineage: Eukaryota > Metazoa > Chordata > Mammalia > Carnivora > Mustelidae > Meles > Meles meles. Next base: position 39,333,217 of record NC_060080.1, on the reverse strand, counting down.
AAGCAGGTGCTTGCAAGTCTGGCAGTTTCCCAGCTACATTACGGGCATTTCTGACATTTGGCAGTGGCATGGAGCATACTGAAATCTGAAAATCTGAAAATCTGAAAGCCTGTGCTTCAGGGTAGTAAGGCAATGGGAGGTGATGATCTGACCATTTTTTCTCAGGATTATTCTGTTACACTTTGTCAGCTCTCTTGAAAGAGTCTGGGTAATAGACTTTATATTGATACAACCATTTTAGAAGGTAAGGAAACAAAGAACTGACATTTATAGAGCTTTTGTTTGTTTTGTTCACTGTGGAGGGAAATAATTGATACACCTGCCATGGGCTCTGACGGACAGATTGTGAAAGGTCTTCCTGAACTTGAGCTTGAACAAGAACTTGAGTTCTTGTTTCAGCTGGTTTCTCTGGACCATTAAACACAAAACATGAGAAACTCAGATCTGAAGTTTACACAAAAGTAAACCTTGTTTAGTCTGCCTTTAAAGGAATTATTATTACACTAAATTTTTATCATCTAGCTAAGTGTGCTACAAAACAGGGGTTTTGGTGGGTTTTGCTCTTAGGGTATATCCTGACACGTTTTCAAGAGTGTTTGACTTCTAGAGCATTGCCTTCCCTTTGACTCCTCAAACATGAGCATTTGGTTTGAAAAGTAGTGTTATAAATAATTTTGAAGGTTAATTAAGATAATGAAGTAACACTTGGATCCCTAAGACTACCCTTCTTTGAGGTAAGAGTGCTTAAAAAGTTAAATTCAGATGAGTAGACTGATGTTTTTGCTGCCCAGTGCATATTAACATGTTTTCTGAAATATAACTTGAGGCTTTTTACTGTTTTTAAGATTGAAGTGGACCTTGGTAAAAAGTGCTGGTATCACTCTATATTTGCCTGTCCCATTCTTCGTCAGCAAACAACAGATAACAATCCACCCATGAAATTGGTCTGTGGTCATATTATATCAAGAGATGCCCTGAATAAAATGTTTAATGGTAGCAAGTAAGTGTCTGACTTTTTAAATGTTGGTTAAAAACATTTTTCTTTTGGAACTTAGTGGGAGGGTTGTATCTGATTTTTTTTTTTTTTTTTTTTTTTTTTTTGGTCAGTCTTTTTATTTGTTCATATATTTGATGGTTAGATTTACAAGCATGTTTTTTAATCTTAACTTTTGGGGTAGGCAATACATTGTCGTTGTTCCCCCTGCCTTTACACGAAATGTAACGCACCATATATAGTTCTTAACCTTGCTTTTTCTACTTGATGGTATATCTTAGAGGTCTTTTACATGCTACAGAGAGAGCCCTCATTTTTTTTTTTAATATTTTATTTATTTGGGGACGCCTGGGGGCTCAGTTGGTTAAGCGGCTGCCTTCGGCTCAGGTCATGATCCCAGCGTCCCAGGATCGAGTCCCACATCGGGCTCCGTGCTCAGCGGGGAGCCTGCTTCTCTCTCTGTCTCTGCCTGCCACTCTGTCTGCCTGTGCACTCTCGCTCTCTCTCTGATAAATAAATAAAATCTTAAAAAAAAAATATTTATTTGACAGAGAGAAATCACAACTAGGCAGAGAGGCAGGCAGAGAGAGAGGAGGAAGCAGGCTCCCCGCGGAGCAGAGAGCCTGATGTGGGGCTTGATCCCAGGACCCCGGGCCGAAGGCAGAGGCCTTAACCCACTGAGCCACCCAGGCGCCCCAGCCCTCATTCTTTTTTAAACCTGCAGAGTAGTCTACTGTATGGAAATGTGATAATTCCTTATCAATGAACCTTTAATCTGTTGTTATAAAGTGAAATATCGGGATGCCTGGGTGGCTCAGTTGGTTAAGCCGCTGCCTTCAGCTCAGGTCATGATCCTGGGGTCCTGGGATTGATTCCCACATCAGGCTCTTTGCTCGGCAGGGAGCCTGCTTCCTCTTCTCTCTCTGCCTGCCTCTCTGCCTGCTTGTGTGTGCTCTCTCTGTCTGACAAATAAATAAAATCTTAAAAAAAAAAAAGTGAAATATTTTATCTACATGTGATATGTAAACTGTAGAATTGGAATTACTAATTCGAAGAGTATATACATTTATAAGTTTTGTACGCATAATGGGCACACCTTATTTAAAAAAATAAAAAGTCTCAAAAGCCTATTTCTAGCTTAGGTAGTTTGAACGTTTTTTCATTGGAGTTCATTTCAGACCTGGTATGGTAAAGTCTTTTTTTTGAAAGAAGGTCCTGGCATGTAACGAAGCTCCCTATGCCCTTCCCAGACCATGCAGCAGCCCTGCTGGTGCAGCCGGATGGGCCTGGAGCATGCCGCTCTGTGCACGCCCTCCACAGGCTCCGTGCCTTGTTGGCGCCGCAGCTCGGGTCACATTTGCCTGCACATGACTGCCTTGTGTCACCAGTACATTTGAAATTCCTGTAAAGACAGGAAAAACCTGAACTTTGGAGGAGAAGAATTGGATTGACTTTTAAAACCACAAAAGCAGTTTTCAAAACCATTGTCTTTGTCTTGTTTACAAAACAGTTTTCACCAATTTCTACTAAAGAGGAGCCTTCAGTTTAGTGTCTGGCTTGATTGGTATTTATTTGTGACCCTTCAGAGTTTGGTTGTATATTAGGGGAAAGCATAGTTAACCCTCAAAACAAAATACAGATATGTGTGTGTGTGTGTGCGTGTGTGTGTGTAAGTAATTGTTAGAGATATTCTGTAGATGAAAATTGAATGTTCAGTACTGATCTGTTCCTTGATTCAGTATTTTCTTTCTTGTCTTTAGATTAAAATGTCCATATTGTCCGATGGAACAGAGTCCAGGAGATGCCAAACAGATATTTTTCTGAAGAAATAACTTTAATTTGCAATTTGTAAGTGAAACTGAATTGTGGCGCATTTCAGAAGAGAACGTTCCATTTAATGCAGCTAACTGAGGACTCCCGTGTTTATATAAGCTAATGCTCCAGAAACTTTGCCAACATTTTAGTGTACACACACTGAGGGGAGTGCTCCAGATGAATATTATCATAGGGCTTTATTATATTCTTGGTCTTCATTTTTGATCAAGTAAATACACCAGCAGTTGTCATTCAATGCAGGTTTTTGTACTTAATTATATGGTGATTTTTTTACTTTTTAAGAGCAGAAACAGAAATCAACCTCCCTGCCATGTGTTTAATATTTCTCCTGCTTTTACTTTTGTCATTTCTTGATAATTGTAAGGTTTGAGAATGTTTGTGAAAAAGTTTTACTTCCTGTTATGTATACATAATTAAATGAAAATTCTTCAGAAAAAGTTTGAAAAACTGAATTGTGGTTATAAAACTAATTTGCATTTTTTTTGCTTAAGGAAGAAAGCTGTGATAGATTCCCAATTTGCTTTTTGATGTTTTCCTCTGCTCCAGCTCTCACCGAGAAGTCAGCAGACCTGCATTTGAGCTCTGCTTGTAGCCCCAGCGGGCTGCCTGTTTCAAATTCCATCGTGAATTTAGCAGGTTGGTGTGAGAAGTCTTCCACTAGAACAGAGTGGAAGGAGTACTATTGTTTCTTTGCTTTTATTGCCAAGAGGTGCTTGTTTTAAAAGTGTGTTCAATAAAATGAAATTCTGAAGTTAGAGGTGTTCTTAAGTTAATATTTGCTCTCTTGGTCTTGGTAGCCCTATTCTCTGAAATCTGCCTTCAGGACTTGGCTGTCTGTTTCATTTGTATATCATCGCAGACACAGTGTTGTTTGTGTGTGTATATATGTGCACCAGCATCAAACATTTTGTATCTGGAAGGGAAGAAGCATGTTCCAGTCCTAAAATACAGTTACCAGACTCATTACTTTAAATCCTTAAAGTTAGAAGTTAGCATATTTTCTGTAGTGCAGAATATGTTTATTGCTGTTTTTGTATTTGAATAGTATACTGTTCAATGCCTCTCTTCTGCAAAGTGTATCATCTCATTGGCTGTGAATCTGTATATTACTCTAATGGATACAGATGATGATCTTGTCTCTTGTGAGGTATCTTCATTTAATGCACTGTCCAGAAATAGCCATGTGTAAGAGTCTTTCTCTGTATGATGAATGAACTACAATGGAAAGGACTTCTGACTTACACCTGTTAAGTCACTTCATTATGAGAAGAATGTTATACGGAAGTCACCAAATATTTTGCAACTTTATTTCATCTGACTTGGAACTGAACATCACTGTAGGAAAACTTTGATGAGAAAACAAAGAAAGAAGAAAATGCAGAAGGAAAGAGGACCGTTGACACTTTGCATTTTAAACTGCAGATTGATTTCTTTTGCAGGGAGGGAGAAAACAGGTTTTGGTGCTGAGTTCCCTCGAAAGTGTCAGCATATGCAGTCATACACCGGCCTGCGTGGTTTGTCCTGAAATGTTTATCTGGGAGAGCAGGGATTCGTCTCAAAGGAAAGGGGTGCTGCTGGAAAGCCCTGCTTGACTGCTCTGTGTGGTCAGACTCCCTCTGAGTGCTGCCGTGTATGGGCTTGGTTGGCCGGGAATGGCGACTGGCCTGCTCAGAGTGTTGCTCTGTCTGACCTCTGTCTTGTTGGCCTCACCAGGACTCTAGCTCTGTGTTTCGGCTTTCCTGTTGGAACCCTCCCTAAACCTGCTCTCTCCATTAAAGCAGTGAAGGCAGAGAGCAGAGAGAAGCTCCTTGGACTCCGTAAGAGAAGGTAGAGAATTCCAGGCAACTCTGGCTGAGGATGTAAACCTGGTTTATGATCTATATTCCCTTTGAGTTACAATCCAGAGTACCTTTTTTTTAACTACTTTATTTCCTCACTAGGCCAGATTTAGCTTTACTCACAACTTATTCTCACCTTTCCATCTCTAACACTTACGAAACATTTAGGCTTCACGTAAGATTTGTACAACATAGATGTCGCACAAGAGGCTGGTGGTAAATATTTGGGGGGCCAGACACTTCACATGGTCGGCTCAGGCCACTTTGAAGGACAAAAGCCAGAACTCTGCTTTGTCCGTCTCCCAGTGTTGGGAATCCTGTTGACAGTTTTCTGTGCAGCTCCTGAAACTTTAAAAAGAGCATGCTTTTAACTGAAGCGTTTGATTTTAGAGTTTCTTATGTAAGGTCCTTGTAGTCTACTCGGCAGGATAGGGCCAGAAATTTGAAACTCTTGATTTGACAATTTAACATGAAAATTATGTCTTGTGACCTTTAACTGAATGCATGGACTTAAAACGTTGGTGGGAAAATGTGAAGGAAAGGTGGGTTTGAAAAGGCCAGACCTTAACCAAAGATGCTGAAATACAACGTGTTGTCCTTTCTGCTCTAGAAACACCTTCAGGAGTGGTGTCAGGACCTTGTCGCTGAGGCTGTGTGTGTCCGCGGTGCAGGAGGCTGCTCCTTGTCATGCCCTGCCTCCGTTTGCAAAAGGTCGTGATAGAGCCAAGATTTTTTTTAGAGTCAGACTCATTATAATAATACACATTGCAAACAGAGTTTCAGAGTGGTTTCCTCAGCTTCCTTAGGAACCATTCCATTTATCATTCGTGGACAAAGGCCATGGGACTATGCTAAACCAATAAAACCTTATTAGAACCTTACATTCTGATTCAGCCAGAGCGTCTGTGCTTTCAAGTACAACCTGAAGGACAGTGGCCAAGTTGGTCTTTCAGTCTTTTTTCTCCTTCGTGTGACCATCACAAATACCATTTCTGTTGTTTCGGTGGTGATTATGTGAGACTTCTAATACATAAATGAACGGGTATTGGTGCCTCTTGATTTTAAAAAACGTTGAAGAGAAGAGCCACCTCATATTCATAGGGTGTGTGAGTATTTTATGAGTGTATGAGCATTTAATTGAAAATAAGAAAGGTATGAAGTTAATCTTTTTGATTTTTCTGTAGCAGCTGATGTATACAGAGACACTAAACCCCACACCAAATTATGTGGGGAATGAGGATCCTTTTTCTCTCCAGGTAGTCCCACAGGCCTTTAGTTTCGTTCAGTATTCTTTACGCTGTGAGTTATTTCCACCTCAGTGGTTCAGCCTTTGGGACAACAGATACTGCAGAAACCAAGGACTCTTGGTTATTCGCACAAGACAAGCTGCTGGTAGACATTAGCCCTCTGGTTTTCCAGCTCAACTTCTGATTAGCGGACTGACAGTCAAGCTGGTCAGTTTGCTTAGTCAGCAGACTCAGGTTATTTTCAGGGAAGGCATGGTTTGGTTAATTTCGTCACTAGGATGTGTAAGGTAAAGACGCAAACCAAATACCTTTCATTACTTAACTCTACGTACATTATCCTTGGTAACACTAGAATGCTGTGGTCTTGAGGGAATGTTGGCAAGGAACGCATACTTGGAAGGCTTGGGGCTCCATACGCCTGTCCTGCTGGGGTGGGCTTTATGGTGGTACAATAGTGTTTACCATAAGCAGGTACAAACTGCATGAACTGTTCTTACTGAGCTATAATTGAATAGATACCAAAAATAGAATGACAAATGTATTTTAATAGCAGATGAGGCGATTAGTTTTAGGGCGAATTTTCTGCTGTTGATTTTACTTCAAGAGATAGGGAGAGAAAACAAAGATTTGTTTTCGAGACGTTTCCCTCTACAGTGCTAAGCTGTAGTGAGCATATGCTTCGTTTACTTCCAAAGAGGCAGCAGCAGCTGGAATGGGCTTACAGCACATGCTTTGTTTCATGTTGTGGGCGAGGACTTACACTCTTACTTCAGCAGTCACTTCACGTTCTCCAGCAAGGCAGATGTGGGGTTCACTAGGATTTAGTGCCTGATCTTTTCTTTTGGGAAGGGGTGGGAGTGAATGTAGTGGGGATGGGAGGGAAGCAGAAGAAAACGGGCGTGTGAGTGAGCGTGCATGTGTCCGAGACTCACCGTCCCCCCCCAACCTGTGTCCAGCAAGGAACAGGCATTTAGTGTATTTTGCTCACGACTGCAGCGTGCATGTATTTTTTTTCCCCTCGTCCGTGTTTTCTAAACTTACACTAAAAGGATTCATTAAATCATCTTGTTCAGATGGCTCAGGATTGTATTTCTTTGCTTACGCTGTGCTCTTGGGTTCTATAGTATTTCTATAATTATGTAACAAGAATAGTGTTGCACTGTAATCTATCATATAGAGCTATATGTATGGAAAATTTTGATCAGTTTTTTAAGAAATGTATCCTGTTTGCAAAGGCACAATAAAATTGCATCTTATAGACTATAGGCAATAAAGCTAACAATAAACCTTATTTAACGCAAACTATATTCATATTCTCTGTTCATTTGATTTTGGACAAAATCCACCATATCAAGTAGTTTCAGGGACTTCATTTTGACTTAAAAAGTTCTGATATACCTAATTTATAAATTTCAGACTGATATAATAGAGTTTTTGGAAAACTATAACAAATGCTTTGTTAATGTGTGTATTCCTATGTAAAACACATGGCTTCTCCTGTGTATATTTTTAAAAATTAAAGAAATGCACATTTAAAAAGTGTTTTGTGGAACCAGTCTGTGTAAACGTGACAGGTCACAGAGGTATGAGGGAGGGAGTCTGGAGGTATCAGTGGTAAGAAGAGAACATTGCTGCCTGTATTTGCTAAGGGTCTGAGTGTCAAGAATTGAAAACACATCTTTGTCTCCATCCTATCCTGTTTCTGTGCCACCAGCAGTGGAAGGGAAGGTTGGAAGGGGTGAGGGGACACCATCCCGGGTCGCTAGGAGGGGATTGCATTCATGTGGACAGGCTCCAGCACCCTGTGCGTGCTGCGTCCTCTGGATGGCTGGGACCCTCGGGCTGGGGTGTCAGTGTATGACTGGGAAGAGGAGACCTGGGGCCACTGTCCGTGGGCTGCTGGTCGAGTGGGACACCTACGTTTGGCATTGGCTGGGAGAATGCCAGACTGAGTTGTTGATCGGTTTAGTGACAAGCTAATGTGGTGGAGACCCAGGATCTGTTTGTTCTGCTTTTCTGTATATTTTTTAGACTCATTCTTTTTTTTTTTTTTAATATTTTATTTGTTTATTTGACAGAGATCACAAGTGGGCAGAGGCAGGCAGAGAGAGAGAGAGGGAAACAGGCTCTCTGCTGAGCAGAGTGCCCTGATGCGGGGCTCGATCCCAGGACCCTGAGATCATGACCTGAGCTGAAGGCAGAGGCTTTAACCCACTGAGCCACCCAGGCGCCCCTAGACTCATTCTTATCTGACATTTGAGTGTTTTCTACTTGGGAGCAACCGTGGGAACCACCCAGTTGCATTTGGAGCCAGTGGCTCCGGTGCCTGGCCGGCCTGGCCAAAGACCTCACCAGCTATCCCTGCAGCACTTGGGGCTCCCTAGGACTCAAAAGTGTGATCTCGAGCAGCAGCAGCAGCATCACCCGAGAGCTTGCGAGAAATGCAGAACCTCAGGCCTCAGCCCAGATCTGCTGAATTCGAATCTGCATGCTTGTGAGAAAACTGGCTTCCCTTACAAGGGGCCTCTTGGATAAGAGGCCTCCCTGTTTTGTGAAGTATCCTCCCTCTTCAGGGACAGGTGAGGATCACATCTACTGAACAACATTTACCCTTGATGACTAAGTCCTGAGTCATCAAGAAAAGTTAAATTTAGTGTGCCCTGAACTCTGTTTTAGGACTGTGATTTTTAACACCAGTGCATTTCTTTAAGCATCCAGGCATTTGAAGGGGTACTGTATTTGCTGCATGGCAAAATTCATTTCCCATCCCCTCCCCACCAAAATGGGCAAGGACGATCACCAAGGATATAAAATAATGGATTTTTGTAATGGCAAGATAAAGACTAAAAATGCACATTTAGACCGAACAGTAGCCACCCCCCGGTAGAGGCTTTGGTGATAGTATCCTAGCAGACAGAAAGGTCACTTCACAGAGGACCTACCTGACTTTGTTTTCTGGCAACCAGTAAGAAACTCTTATAACCGTATACACGAAGTTTATACTTCTGAAGCATGTTTTACAAAATGAATGCTTTTAATGTGTCATAACACTGATATTTTCAATTTGTTAATGTTCACCAAGACTCTAATTTTATGACCTGCTAATTAGTCAAGAGCCACAGTTTTTAAAAAAAACCTTGCATTGGGACACCCGGGTGGCTCAGTCTGTTAAGCATCTGCCTTGGGCTCAGGTCATGATCCCAGGGTGCTGGGATGGAGTCCCACATCAGGCTTCTTGCTCAGCAGGAAGCCTGCTTCTTCCACTTCCTGTCACTCCCCCTGTTTGTGCTCTCTCTCTCTCCCTGACAAATAAAAATATTTAAAAAAATAAAATATGAATGAATGAAATTAAAAAACCTTGCATTAGGGGACAATGGTAGAGTCCACTCACAAAGCTACTTTGAAGTCTCTGTCAAGATATGTTTGATAAAAAGTATTTTATTCATTCTTTTAAAAAAAATACTTTCCAAAAAAACCTTTCCTTATAGTGGAGAGTTTCTTACACTCCTATGAGTCCCCTATTCTAACAAATATAACTTACCTAAAAATTAAGTATTATCTAATCAAGAGCTCCTGTTCATCAGCATTTTGAGTTTCCTTGGGAAAGTCAAGGTGCTCCGTGCTAAATACTGCTTAGAATCCTTAATAACTCAAACAGATGTGTGTATGTTAAAGGCAGAAAACATTTAACATACCATGGTATGGCACCTTTAGTCATTCAACGTGGGTTTTTTTTTTGTTTTTTTTTGTTTTTTTTTAAGTGCCAGGCACTGAGAGAAAACAAGGTACTTGGTATCCTGGAGCTTAGGAATTGCTGATAGAGAAAAGTGGAGCACAAGCACCAAGGCCTTTGTAGTGAGGTTAGTTTCCGTCGGTATCCTAACTACCAGAGGATGATGGGAGGGAAGAGAAGGGAGATATGAATAAGCTGGGTTTTTTTTTTTTTAAACATTTTATTTATTTGACAGAGAAATCACAACTAGGCAGAGAGGCAGGCAGAGAGAGAGGAGGAAGCAGGCTCCCGGCTGAGCAGAGAGCCCGATGTGGGGCTCAATCCCAGGACCCTGAGATCATGACCTGAGCCGAAAGCAGAGGCTTAACCCACTGAGCCACCCAGGTGCCCTAGCAAGAGAAGTTTTTATCATAAAAAACCCTTCTGCAATTCAGAGAAGCAATAGGGTGGTGTCTTGAGTGATGAGCTTCCTTGATCTGATGTTCTAAAATATATTCCCAAATCTTTCTGTGCCTACATTTTCTAGAAGGGTGACTTTTTTTTTCTTTTTTTCTTTTTAAGATTTTATTTGAGAGCTCGCGTGCACGAGAGCATAAGTGGTGGGGGAGAGGCTGACCCAGCACTGAGCAGGGAGCCCAATGCAGGCTCGATCCCAGGACCCTGGGGTCATGACATGAGCTGGAGGCAGACGCTTAACCCACTGAGCCACCCAGGTGCCCCCGGAAGGGTGAATTTCTAACCTCACACTCTCCTCCTGTTGATTTCTATACCATGTGGGTTGTGTGATTTTCTGCCAATTTCTAGTCAGGAGGGGTCTTTTTAACTCCATCTGAGGACTGCATTCAGCCACTGTGCAAGGGCTGCAGTGCAAGTAAAGGGCTTTGATGTTGTTTCCCCTCTAAAAGAAAAGTGTTCTTTAAAAGGAAGCCTGAAAAAAAAAAAAAAAAAAAAAAAAAAAAAAAAAAAAAAAAAGGAAGCCTGTTATTTGTCAGTGTTCAGGACTTACCATTTCGGGAGCTTTCTCCCCTTCTGAACAGGTTAGAAATGCATTTCAGGTTTCTGTTCATTTTTAAGACCATGTTGCTTTTAGTTGTTTTAGATCAGTGAGCTAATCAGCCCTAAAGAGGAATTTCACAGGAATTTATTTAATTATCCTGCAAGCTTTGAGAAGGAAATAGGAAATCTGGGCGAATAGCCTTTGACTTTACTAGCTGATCGCAGTCAGCCGCCTGTGAGGCCTAGGCAGTCCAGGGTTTGTAGGGTGGCTTCGCGCTCTCAAGGGCCCGGGCTCCTGTCCGTTTGCACGGCCTTCACGTGTGGCCTGTTGCACCTCTCTGTTAGTTGTAACCATGATCCAGGCAGGGAGGAGGAGGAGGAAGGGAGTGGGGAAAGAAGCAGCTTCCCATTGAGTTAGCTCTTTTGAACAGTCTTTCCCCGAAGCTCCATCCAATGACTTACTAGCCACACTGGGCTGCAGGGAAGTCTGGGAAATGTCTGGGCACAGTGCCACCTGTGGTACCGTGAGGGCTCTGCTGGTAAGGAAGAACCGGAGAACAGTTGGAAAAACAACGGGCAGTCTCTACCACGCTTGCCGGTGCCTTGGAGCCAGGAGACAGATGAAATTTCGCTCACGTAAAGGAATTAAGCCACTGGCATCAGCCGTTGGTGCAGCCTTCCACCTCCCTGAGACATGACACAAATGAGGAGTCCGCAGTCGCGGAACCACCTCCTTGAGCTGCATTTCTTGGCCCCTCGTGGTATTTACGTTAGAAGCAGGGCCCTCACCCTGACTTCAGACAGGATCCCATTTGTTTGATTTCACAGCAGATGGTGACTTTTGTTTTGTACCTTGGGCTGCATAGGTGTAAAAACTGGTTTTGGGTGCTTACACTTGTGGCGGCGCAGCGTAACGCACACCGTTGTCGAATCCCTATGTTGTACCGTTGTGTGTCCCGCTGTGCGTCCGCTGTGCTTCAGTTAAAGAGCAGAGCAGCTAGGCATTTTGGGCTGTGGGATTAGACCTGAGCTCAAATCTTGATCCCATCACCAGGCTCTAGAGTGATCTTGAGCAAACGTTCAAAACTTCCGATGCCTTAGTTTTCTCATCTGTAAAGAAGAATGGTAATCGTTCCTACTTCAGGGTTCTACTGAAGCCCACGTGAGGTGCCGGGCCCATGATGAGTGCTAAATAACTGGTACCTGGTATTTCATTTAAGTCATTAAAACATAAGAACAAATGAAACCTACAGATCACAACCATCTGAGGGAGAGCGGAAGAAGGGGGTTAGAAACTGACATGAAGAGGGGAAGTTGTCCAAAGGGATGGGGACCTCAGGAGGTGCTGAGAGGACAGATAGTAGAGCTCATGCTTCTACTCTGCAAGCCTTATCCGGCCGCTCTGAGGATGGTAGAGCTCTCTTGCAGGAGGGCGTGGGGGGATCTGGGGGGCTGGCCCTCAGCATGTAAGGCTGACGGGAGCTTCAGTGACAGAGCCAAGGCTGTGTGTATCTGGGACTGAGCTCTCTCAAGGTGAGATGCATATGAAGGGTTGTCTTTCTTAGCACTGGGAGGGCGAGATCCCTGGGTGTATGCATAATGTGTTTCTATCAGAAATGGTTACCCTTTCTGAGAATAGAAATTGGGGGAATCAGACAGAATTGGCTGCATTCTGAGTGTAATGGGTACTGAGCTGGTTTTGAAAAATGCACTACGTTGTTTTCAGTATACGTTTGGTTACTGTGTTCCAGGAGCTCTTCTAGGCACTTAAAAATACATATAAACTCATATATTCTTCCCAACAACCCTTTGAGGTCGGGATTATCATTACCCCCTTGTTACAAGTGGGGAAACCAAGGTTTTGAGAACTGAAGTCACTTGCTAGAGAACACAGGGCCAGGAAGCTGCTTTCAGAACTCTGCATTCAACCTGAATGAGGGCAGTTGTGGCCTCCGTCAGTTCCTTTGGTGGAGAAACATAGCTCAAGCCTGTCTTTAGGAGCAGAGTAAGTGTTGCCTGCCCCTGGTGGTCACAATATTGGAGGTGGTGGGGGGATGGGGGAGATATTTGCAAACGGCCCTGGGCTGGACAGAGGGGCTGCTTCTTGCTGGTGGAAAAGAGAGACTTCTCCCCGTGCCACTGGTTGAAGAGTCATGGGGGATGTTCAAGTGTGGCATGGGTTCTCTGAAGGGCAGTGTCCCAACCGGAGAAACAAATGACAAAGTTCTCCGGTTTCTTTCTTCCACAAATGGAATATGTTTTTTGTTAAATGAATGAATATTTATTCACTGAACACCAAGCTGACTACATGATAGAGAAGTCATTTCTCTACTTCCTGTTTCTCAGGGTCCAAAAAATGTGTCATGGGCATCTTGCCCATGGAAATTTGTAGAGTCAGTGCTCGGGCTAGAAGCCGGCAAGTGAAATATGACTTGGACTTGAGTCTGCCAGCTTTGAACTGTCAGGTGCTCTTTCCGCGTGTGCAGAATGAACACTTGGATGTTTGTGGTCTCCGGCAAGCCCTGAGCCTAAATTCACAGCCACCTTTCATGTTTTCAGCCTTGGCCTGTAGCTTGTTTTTCTGTTTTCTCCCTGGATCTGAGGGCCAATTCTAATGAATTCCTTTCTCTGTGTTGTTGTTGTTGTTGTTTTTAAAGTAGCCTCCATGCTCAGCGTGGAGCCCAGCACAGGGCTTGAACTCACGACCCTGAGCTGAGATCAAGAGTCAGACACCCAGCCGACTGAGCCACCCAGGCGCCCCCCAACCATGTTGATATTTTTAACCTCCAAAATAGTGTTTACCATTTTAGTTATGGCAAGTGAAACTTCTTTGGGGGTATGAGAAAATCAGTAAGTATTCAACCCTTTCCCAGCCTCCCCAGGGTGGCTTTCTAGCCACTCATTAGCTGTGTTGCAAGTTAAAGAGGAAAAGCCCTTTTCCTCTCTTCATGCTAGCCCGGGTTCTTTAAGATTGGCCTTCCACGGCCATCCTCTCAAGTGTCTCCCATAAGGAGGCAAGGTGTTCTTTGTCCCCCCTCCCAGAGAACCCAGGGACAGGCAGCCTCAGAGCCCTGGAGCTTGCTCTGAACTGGGTCTCAGTGCCTGCAGTGGCTCCTGGTTCTGTCGCTGGATTAGTTTGGGGAGGAAGAGGACAAGGGCAAGACTTTGTCTCATGGGAACTTTCTTAGCTTCACTTCTGCTTTTTCACACTTGAGGTACTTTTTCCTCTTCTGTTTTTTAAAAGTGTCATGGTTTTTAAAAATTAAGGTTGCAAAAGGCAGTTTCAGGAGGGCAGGGAAAGTTTGTTGACCCGGTGCTGACTATGTGAGTGTTCACTTGATGATATCTTGGAGCTGCCGTACACCTAGGATTTGGGGACTTCTCAGTATGTATATTTTACCTCAACAAGGGTGAAGATTTTGTGGTTTATTACGAGAGAAGTATCAGCTTAACCGTTACCATGAAAGAACAAAAGAAAAGGTGATGCCAGGAGAGGCTAATCAGTTCTAGCTGATGGGAAAACGGGGAGTCCACAGTGAAAGTAGTGACTGACCTAATAAATTTTACATTTAGGGTTTTATCCTAAAGACACAAACACACATGCCAACGTTTTGACAGTGGTATTAGAGTAGTGAAACACTGGAAACTGGAAAATTAAATGCTGAGTAATAAAGTTGGCACAATCAAAAATGGCGTGCTATTTTGTCATTAAAAAACGATGCCATCCTAAAATTAACAAGTCAGGAAATGACAGATGCTGGTGAGGATGCAGAGAAAGGGGAACCCTCCGACACTGTTGGTGGGAATGCAAGCTGGTACAACCACTCTGGAAAACAGCATGGAGGTTCCTCAAAAAGTTGAAAATAGAGCTACCCTACAATCCAGCAAATGCACTACTGGGTATTTACCCTAAAGATACAAATGTAGTGATCTGAAGGGGCATGTGCACCTGAATGTTTATAGCAGCAATGTCTACAATAGCCAAACTATGGAAAGAACCTAGATGTCCATCAACAGATGAATGGATAAAGAAGATGTGGTATATATACACAATGGAATACTATGCAGCCGTCAAAAGAAATGAAATCTTGCCATTTGCGACGACGTGGATGGAACTAGACGGTATTATGCTTAGCAAAAAAAGTCAATCGGAGAAAGACAACTATCATATGATCTCCCTGATATGAGGAAGTAGAGATGCAACGTGGGGGGCTTGGGGGGTAGGAAAAGGATAAATGAAACAAGATGGGATCTGGAGGGACACAAACCATAAGAGACTCTTAATCTCACAAAACAAACTGAGGGTTGCTGGGGGAAGGGAGGTAGGGAGAGGGTGGTGGGGTTATGGACATTGCGGAGGGTATGTGCTATGGTGAGTGCTGTGAAGTGTGTAAACCTGGCGATTCACAGACCTGTACCCCTGTGGCTAATAATACACTATATGTTTATAAAAAATAAAAACAAAAAACAAAACAAAAACGATGCTATCAATGTTTATTTATTAAAGCCATTTATAAAAAGCAGAGCACAATTGCATTTTTAAAAAGAAATATATGCTTCACATATATGCACAGAAAATCATCAGGAAGAATGTACACCACACTATTAACAATGGATTACACCTAAGGTAAAGAATTATGGGTGATTCGTACTTCCTCATTTGAGTTTTTTCTTCCAGTGAGGACTCGATTCTTGTTCAACTCCAGACGAGAGGAAACACGCCTGTGGAGGGCAGCCAGTTTGGCTGTCCGCCTCCTCACCAGAGTCTCTTCCGTCCCAGCCCCTCATCTGCCAGTCGAGGGGAGGCCAGGGCCGGTGCTGGCAGCTCTGTAACCATTCTGCCTTTCCGCACTGTCAGAAGCCATGATGTTCCAGGAGCACGAGCAGATACAGTGTCTCAAGTTCAGAGGCTCAAGAGGACCACCGTTCCACTGTGTTGATTCTCAGATCATACTTGTCACGGGGTGGTCTCTCCTCTTTCACGGGCCCCACTGCACGGCGGGGGGCTGGGAGAGCAATTTGGCCTCCACTGGGGGAGTTCCCACAGATTGTCTTTAGAGGTGGAGTTTCTCATTTTCCAGGATTCAGCTTACCCCTTCCACTTTAGTTGAGGACTTCCCACTCCATGGAGTTCCACATGTCATTATAAAAAAAAGTCTAATAGGATTCAACCACCTTAGAGAACTCTGTGAAAGGCAGAAGTTCTCCTAGAACCCCCTTGGGGTTATGGGTGCAGTCGTGGGCCTAGCGCTGCTGCTCAGGAAATCACCTGTGCTCCTAGGGTTTGAGATGCAGCACCTCCACACTGAGACAGACACCTCCAGAAGAAAGACCCGAATGGCTGGAGAAAGAGCCCCGAGACTTGCTGTGACTCTGCTCAAGCTGCTCCCCATCCCTGGATGTCAACCAAAGAGGTTTGGACCGGGTCATGCTGAGCAACACCCCCCCCACACCCACCCAGCTCAAACCACCAGATTCTGAGAACACGGCTCGCGGTAGCTCTGGCCTGCCCACCCTTCACCCCCGTGCGAGCGCACAATGGTATCAGAGCCCTTGTGGTGTACTGTAGACGTACAGTCTTGTTTTGTGTCAACTAAGGAAAACACATGAAGAAGAAGTCACCCTTCCCACCCCACCCCCACAAAAGTAATAATGAGAATGGATATATAAGGAAGGAAGGACTGTTGCTGTTCTCAGAGAATTCTGTTGGGTCTTGTAGTGGCTGTCGCACAGGGCCCATCTTCATGTCAGACGTATTTCTCTGAAGGGCTGGGCTTGCCTCCTGGTCTGACCATAGGCCTGAAAGAGAGACAGACGGTCAACCATGATTGCAGCGAGAGCCCCCACAGTGTGCTAACTGCTTCCATCCACATCTGTCCGGCTCGCCCCAGCCTCCCAGCCCCTGCAGGGTCTGCGAACTTGTCCCTGGAATATCAGCGTGGGACTGGGTGAATGATGTCAGAAACTCCATCAAGTGCCTTATGTTTGCCATCTTGCTGTCATAGCAACCTAGAGGGGAGGCCACTGGGAAATAGAGGAGAGAACTTGCCCAAGTTCTAACACAACTAGGAGGTGATGGAGCCAGGATCTGAGCCAAGTTAGTCTGGCTTCCGGGAACCTTTGTCAGGTGCCCATGGAGGTGAGAGAGGGAGGCTGATGACCGAAGTTACCAGTTGAGCTGATTCTCGGGCCCCCGGGAGGATGTGAGCAAATGACCACCATCAGCCAAGCAGAGCTACTTTATCTCACACAGACACCCCAAATTTGATGTCCCACTAAAAATGTGCATTCAGGACTGGGCTAACACCTCCTGGATGGGCTGATTCATCATGAATGTCAGGTCTACGCACACCATCCTCCAAACCTCTCTGGAAGCTGAGCTGCCCTCAGTCATCACTGAGTGTGTTAAATCAGGCACGTGGGTCCCTTGGATATGTTCACTCCGCGTAGCTTTGTATTACAAGGGCACGGTTTTGCTCTCGGTTCATTTCAAAATGAGAATTTTCAGAGAACTTAAAGATAAGGGATGATTCTCCTGCCAAAGCTCCCAACTGCACCCCAAGTACTTGCAAATGCTAAAAATCTTTCTCTGTTTTTAAAGGGTCTTTGTCCCCCTTGTTATACCATTCATAATACAGGCATAAGAATACATTCATTAGAATACATTCATTATATTTCTGTTGTTAAAAATACTGGTACATATTTTTAAAAATAACATTATATGAGATATTGGAATTGGCTTCCTGCAGAGAGATACCAAGGAGTGTGAAATGCAAACTCTAGGTATAAAATTTGAAGTATTTTCATCCACTGAAAGGAACTGATTATCCTTAAACATCCCCATCCCCCAAGCAGGAAGGAGCCTGAGCTTGGATAGAGAAGTCTGAGCTCTGCTGTTTGGCATCAGTGCGGCCTCAGACAAGTCACTAAATGTCCTAACCCTCGGTTTCCTCATCTGAAAAAATGGTGGTCATGGCAACTACTTGAAAGATTGTTATGAAACTTGATATTTAAAAAGAAATATATAAGGGCGCCTGGGTGGCTCCATGGGTTAAAGCCTCTTTGCCTTCGGCTCAGGTCATGATCTCAGGGTCCTGGGATGGAGTCCCGCATCAGGCTCTCTGCTCAGCAGGGAGCCTGCTCCTCCCTCTCTCTCTCTCTCTCTGCCTGCCTACTTGCCATCTCTGTCAAATAAATAAAATATTTAAATAAATAAATAATAAATAAATAAAACAAGGAACTGGTACTCTGTAGGCTTTTATTAAATGGTGTATTATTTTGATAATCTGAGCATCATCACGTCTCTGCGGGCTTGGGTAGATTTCCTGATCTGAGCTGCTCAGCTGTGAGATGGGACTGTGGCATCTATCACATGGGGTTGCTGGAGAAGAGAGAACCTGGGTGTAACCCCCATCATGGTGCAGGGCCAGAGTGGGGTCAGTTAGATGTTAGCACAGGCTGCCTCAGCCTAAGTTCAAAGGACAGAAAAGATTGAGACTTCTCTTCCAGGCACTGGTCTTTGTTTTTGTTTGTTTTTTTCCTGATCATCTCAGAATGATCACGGGTTGGAATTGGATCGGGGGAGTCACTTGGACTGCCAGATAGCTAACTGCTCCTGCCTCTGTTTCCCTTCTAGTCCTTGGTGGTAAATCAAGGCACTACACTGGCACAGGGAAGTTAGGAGCCTAGGCCATTGTTTATTTGGTTTTCCAATGAAAGACTGGCTCTTAAAAACACTAGTCGCTCAAAAATCTACAACAAACAATAGAAAAAAAAAGTTTTCTTAACAAAACAGCAAAACTCAGTTGGAATCATCCGGGTAAAGAGACCTCAAGGCTGTGGGGAACTAGGACTAACAGGGGTAATCCTGTTTGGGATTTTTGGAGCCAGGTCAGAGAAAATGGAGACTTACAGAAGTCGTACTACTCTCCCCATGAGCCCAAACTGTGCCTCCCATTTCCTCACCTTACCAGCCTTGTGCCGCTCTTTGCTCAGGAACTATGCTGACTCCCTATCCCCAGAATTCTCTGCCATGGCCTCTCTCTGGGAAATGTTCCCACCAATGGCTGGCTGCTTGGGAAGCTAGGACCTGTGCAGAGGGCTGCCCAGTGTTAGCAGCCCTAGGGGTTATAAGACTCACCTGGGACATTTGCAAACCCGTCTTCGTCTTCGGTTCCCTGGATAAGAAAAAGAAGGAGTAAAATGACTGCCTCCCCACCACCAACAGTCCCCAAATAGATTTATTTCCTCCTTCCCTTTTCCTATTTCTTTAGAACTATAACTCTTGAAAACCAAGTAAGGCTGCTTTTCCATCCCTCTTCTCATCAATTTTAAAAGCATTGCAAATACACATGTGGGCTAAGATGGGTTAGTACAGTCACCCACAGTGGGACCCAAAGTAGGGAGTTCACTGGGAGGTGGCCTATGGTAAATCTCAACAAGTCATGGTTTTGACCCAGTCTTCCTGAGCACTAGTCCGAGGGCCACAGGGGCACACTCTCCACCGGGTGGGTGGGGGTGATTTGTAAGAAGCCAGAAACTGCACTCTCTACCGTCTTTGCCTTGGCCAATGGAACACAATGCTCCTGCCCATCCTGGAATAAGGGCTCTGTCTCCCTAAGAAGGTCCCAGAGAGTGGAAAGAGGAGTGGGAAGGGGTTTCAGAGTTCTGTCTCCAGGAAAGAAATGGGCTGTGCCTGACCCTACAGTGCAGCTCAAGTTCCAGAAACCTCCATCCTATCTCGCGGCAAGCTGCCTGGAGCAAGCAGCGCAGGAGGAGGAAGTGGAGCAAAACTTCCCCCCCTTCCCCCGCCACTCCGAGCGGCCCTAGAACTTACTGTGGGTGCAGATGACGGTGATGACCAGTGACAGGAAAAGGACGCCGCAGATTCCAGCCAGCGGTGCCCAGATGTAGATTTCACAGGCAAAGCCAAGCACACCTTTTCCCACTGAAAAAAACCGAAGACGCCGAGGTTTAGGAACTGGTCCGGGATTCTCTAACCCATACCACCAGCTCGGGCCTGTCCCTCGGGTCCGGTCTCGGTTTCCCCACCATTTGGACAGGTTTGGGCTCTATCTCCACGATCAGGACTGAGCCTGGAGGGGGCTCCCCCAACCCCGCGGCCCCCGTCCGCACCGTCCCTGGCGGGTCCCGGTCCCGGGACCCCTGCGCGGGTCTCACCTGGCTTGCCCGCAGTCGGCCGGCAGATCCCGGGGCGCTGAGACACCGGCTGCAACGTGTTGGTGGGCCCCCTCGTGAGTGGTCGCGGCGCGGGCGTAGGGGTGGGCTTTACTGCGGGAGAAACAGAGTGTGGTTGGAGTCGGACAGGGGACATCGACGCTAACCCTCCGCACGGCTTCGCGCGCCTTTGCCCAACGGGGCGCCTACTTCGCCCGCTCGGACCTCTGCACTCAGGGAGGGCAGATGGACTGGGGACCTCCAGGAGTCGCGCTCTTCCCTTCGCGCCGCGCGGGGTAGCCTGCTGCGTCCCGGGCGGGGCCAAGCGCACCTGGCGCCTCGGACAGGAACGCAGGAGCCCGCTCCCGGTCTCCCAGCCTCTCTCCAGGGCTCAACCTGCAGGCTTGGGGGCTTGGGTTGGTAGCCAAACGCAGGCTCACAGAATTTAAGGAACTGTCCAGGGGCAGACAAGCACCCGAACTTGAGCCCAGATCCGAGGGACCTAAGAAACCATCTTCAGCCCCGACCCAGCCGCACCTTGGCCTCAGTTCCCTTGTCTGTGAAATGGAAGCAGTATTAAGTAGCCCCCACGCCCCCAAGGGCGCTAAGAGTCTCAAAAGCGGGGCTCCGTATAAAAAAACGGGTTCAGAGGTGAGCCCTAAACCCCACACCGAGAGGTGCCGCGCCCCGGGCGCCCGGACCTGGCAGGAAGACCGGCACGAAGGGGCTGAAGTGCAGCACGGAATTGATCAGCACCGAACAGAAATAGTAGCCTTCGTCCTCCTTGCGGAAGCGGTGCAGGGTGAGGCTGTAGAGGGTGTTATGGATCTTCTTGCCCGAAATCTGTTTAGGGTCCAGTCCATCGGCCTCCTTGCTCCGGGATAGGGAGAGGTACATGAGGAAGACGGGGCGGGCGGCAGGTTCGTTCTTCTGGCGCAGCCAGGAACAGCCCATCGGCGCGTTGGACAGCAGCACCTCGCACTGAAGTTCCACCTTCCCTTCTGGCTGTCCGACCACCTTCGCCGGCGACATGCGGAACTGGCTCGGCCCGGCGGCCGCGGCGGCATCTGCGGGCAGCAGGCATCGAGGCTGAGCCGGGAACCCCGCTCTCCTCGTCTGCCCCGTCCCCCGCCCTCCCCGAGGGTCGCCAACTCACGGAGCAGCAGGGCCAGCGGCAGGAGCAGGGAGGTCACCCAGGAGGCCATGGCGCGCTCTGCGCTGCGCGACGCGTGCGGACGCGCTCTGGAGCGGGTGGGACGCGGAGAGGGGAAGCCGCGCCCTTCGGCCGGCCAAGGAGCCAGATTTCGAGTTGGGGGGATGTGATGTCATCCGAAGTCCCGCAGGGGAGAGTCGCCCTCTTTTTCGCGGTTACCACCTTCCAGCCCAGAGAGCAGGCTGGGGTCCATGATCTGGGCCTGGGCAGTCGAAGCGGGCTTGTAGGGCAGCTGGGGGCAGTTAAAACTGCGGGCTTGAGGATGAAGACAGAGGCTCGCCAATGACCTTAGGAACAGGCTCTCCTGTGGGGGCTGCAGAGACAGAGGGTAAAGAGAGTTTAGAAGAGGTGAAGAAGGTGAGAGTAAGCAGGAAAGCAGAGTGTCCACTTCCTTTGTAGTCACTCAGAATGGCTCTAACAAGACGGGCGCTGAGGGCTGAGGAGGGAGAGGCATTGGTGACTTGCACACCACTCTGCAGGGTAGTCTGGGGGCTCAGCAGGAAGGAAGACCAAGGGGCAGCAGCCACCTGCCTTGCGTGGGACTGAAGGTCCTCTGGCGACCACACCCAGTCCTCCCCACTGCCACACATCACCCTACAGCCTCAAGATGTTTTCTTGGGGCTGCTGCAACAGTCTTCACATGAGTCTCTTTCTTGGCCACACCTTCAACCACCCTGCCATGATCATTATTCTCCTAAAGGGGCTCTGACAGCGTCACTCTGGCAGCCTTCTATGACTTGCAGGACAGGGCGGAAGCTGAAACAGGGCCTGGTTCAGAGCTTTTGGGTGCTGGCTCCTCCTAGCCTCCTCCCAGGCCCCTAGCCCTATATTCTCACTGAACTCGAAGCTGTCTAAACTCTGGACTCCTGTCTTTGCTGTTCCCTTTGTCTGAAATACCATTCTGTTTAAGCCTGGGGGCCAGCTTCTGTGCTGTAGGACACGGACCTCATTCCTCTTTATCCTTGGCTTTAGGCACTGGGCAGGGACCCGTGTGAAGCCTGGGTGAATGCCTGGGAGGAGGCACTCTTCCCTCTCAGGCTCTGGCGCATCATATCCCCTTCCCTCTTGCCTGTTGCTATCCTGAAGCCTTCCAGCCCCAGTGGATGCCTGCTTCTCATTACTTCAGGGTGCCCTAGCCTTTCCACTTTGAATCCCAGAACAAATACACCTCACACTGTTGCTACCTGAGTCTAGAGTCAAGCCAAGTGGCATTATCTCTTCCATGTGTCTGCCCCACCCGTGGATTTTGCCTGGTGAGGTCTGTGTTGCAGACACCCCTCCCGGCCATGTCATATCATAACTTGGGCTGAGCTGTGTTGGTAGAACTTAAGTGTTGGATGGGCTTTAAAAAAATTACTACTATTACTTTGATTTAATTACATCTTGATTTTAATGTGTGCTCCCCAGCATTCTCAAAGCTGAGGTACTTACCCCTAGGTGGAACATTTAACATATTTTATTTTGATTCCAGTGTAGTTAACATATAGTGTTATATTAATTTTCAGTGTACAGTTCAGCCCTTCATCCATCATCCAGTGTTCATCACATCCTTCATCCCCATCCCCTATTTTGTCCATTACCCTCCCCCACCTCCCCTCCGGTAACCACCAGTATATTCTCTATAAAGGAGTCTGTTTCTTGGTTTCTCTCTCTCTCTTTTTCCTTTGCTTATTTGTTTTGTTTCTTAAATTCCATATACGAGTGAAATCATATGGTATTTGTCTTTCTCTGATTTATTTCCCTCAACATTATACTCTCTAGCTCCATTCATGTCATTGCAAATGGTAAGATTTCATTCCTTTTTATGGTTGAATAATAATCCATGTATAAATGTATACATCTTCTTTATCCATTCATCTATCGACGGACATTGGGCTGCTTCCATAATTTGGCTATTGTTAATAACGCTGCTATAAACATAGGGGTGAATGTATCCCTTTGAATGAGTGGTTTTGTATTTTTTTAAAAGATTTTATTTACTTATTTGACAGACAGAGATCACAGGTAGGCCGAAAGGCAGGCAGAGAGAGAGAAAGGGAAGCAGGCTCCCCACTGAGCAAAGAGCCCAATGAGGGGCTCGATCCTAGGACCCTGGGATCATGACCTGAGTTGAAGGCAGAGGCTTTAACCCACTGAGCCACCCAGGCACCCCAGTGTTTTTGTATTTTTTATAAAGATTTTGCTTATTTATTTTAGAAAGAAAGAGAGCATGAGTGGGGGGAGGGTCTGAGGGAGAAGGAGAGACAGAATCCCAAGCAGACTCCCCACTGAGCCTGAAGCCCAACGTGGGGCTCAATCCCAGGACCCCAAAACCATCACCTGAGCTGGAAATCAAGAGTCAGAGGCTCAACTGACTGAACCACCCAGGTGCCTCTGTTTTTGTAATTTTTTTGGTAAATACTCAGTAGTTTGATTACTGGAACATAGGATAACTCTATTTTTAACTTTTTGAGGCACCTCCACACTGTTTTCCACTGTGACTATGCCAGGAATCTCCAGCAGACTCTCCGCTGAGTGCAGAGTCTGAGGCAGGGCTCCGGCTCGAAACCCCGTGATCATGATGTGAACCGAGAGCAAGAGTCGGCTGCTCAATCAACTGACACAAGATTGTACTACGCCTGCATTTTTTGCAACCTCCCTTTCTTAGCTGATAGTAGAAGAAGGAAAGCTCTTCCTATCAGCACATGTAGATCTATCTCATTCTTCTCAATGGGTGCATTCTCTATGGGTGTTCCAGAACTGAGTTTTCCTGTTAATGGGCATTTAGTGGGCTGCAGTAGACACAATACGTCTACAGCACTGGGGACTTGCTCACTACATGTTAGATTTTCAGATGGAAGATGAAGGAGGCTGGGGAAGGAAAACGCTTTGTAATGATGGTTATGACTGTGACTCACAACTGGGCATCCCTGGCATGGAGATGTACACATGTACGGTGTGTCCCTGGCTGTGTAGACACAGGGCTGTCCCTTAACCCACATGACTGAGCGTGACAAGGAAACAGTCAAATCCAGGCTGACCATCTTGGTCACCTGAAAGAGAGCTGCAGCTGGCTTGGAGGCCTTCCAGCCTTGCAGCTAAGAAAACTGTCAGCCATGGGGGTAACAGCCCCTTTGTACAGAGCATGACAGAGGGTGGGGGCTATGCCAAGGCAACATGTGAAACCTACCAAGGAGGCTTTGTGACCCCAATGATATTTTTTACAGAATGTGGTGGATTCTCAATGCAACCACAACGACATCCGCCTTGCAGCAGGTGGGAGAGCAGATGCAATTTGCGAGAATTCTGGGGATGCTTGCTTGCAGTAGGGCCAGGTGTGCAGAGGGCTGGGCGGGGCCCGCTCCTCACTGCCAGGTGAACTCCCGTACCCCAAGCTGCGGCACTCACGTGGGATGGCATGAAGGCATGGGAACAACGGCAACGACTTGCACGCTGTCAAGCAAGTCCCTTATGTTTAAAAGCATCCAGAGAGAGAGAAGGTAAGAGAGTCACCAGTATCTGTGCCAAATTTAAGTAAGTCTTTGTTTCTCTCGAAGGTGTTTGTTCTTAAAATATGGGAATAAAGTAATTTTAATTTACATGAATTGAAGGCATTCGGAGCACATTAAATGGACTGGGCACTGGTAAGAAATTCATCGTGGCTCATAAGACACTGACTGCAGGGGCGACTTGGAATCAATGGCCTGCTGCCTCCTCTTGCCAATCCTGAACTGTGGAGAAGATACTGTCTCCTTGGAAGGGGTTAGCTTGTCTGGGGCTAGAAATGCCTTTCTTTGAGCTCTAGAGTTAACAGGGCCTTGCTTTATCTCCATGCAAATACCTGTCAATTCCACCCACCTGTGCCACTCCCACTTTTTCTGGAGAATGTTTTAATGTATAGAACATTGTCATACCATATGTCTTTGAGTTGTGTTAATACATAGAGATTTAGTTCATTTATTTTAAATGCTGTGCAGTAGTATTGTGAATATTCCATAGTTCAGTGGTCCTCCAACCAGAGGATTCGTACCCTGGGGGGACAAGGAGGCTGGCTGTCTTTGGGGATACACGTTATTTTTAGGGGCTCATTCCCAGATCTTCAGCTCCCATTGGCTCTCTTTCCTAAGATCTGCCCAGGAGCAAATGTCTGTGTCTAGTCTTTGTGCTGATTCGCTTTCCCTGCCTCCCCTTTCATAACCTCTCTTTTCTTGATTTAAAACACTAAGACAGACAGGCAGTCCTGTAGGTTACTGTGGTGCAATGCCCAGGGGGGACAAAACTCTATGGGACAATAATCAAAGGGAAACACCCAGATAGTTTTCATTTTGCATCCATACCCTTAGCTGTGGATAAGCATTTCTCCTGGGGAAAGTTCCCAAGATCCTGGCAAAGAGGGTGTCTGGGAGAAATGCTGGAGCTGGACCACCTTATGGCCGACTCCTGGTCCTCATCACTTTACTCACCTCTCTCTGTAGAGCTAGAATGCAGAAACCAGAGAGGTATTATGGGATGTATGCTCATTCCTAGCGTGCTCAGCAGCATTGCAAAAGGAACCACACTTTTTTTTTTTCTTAAAGATTTTATTTATTTATTTGACAGAGAGAGATCACAAATAGCAGAGAAGCAGGCAGAGAGAGAGAGAGGGAAGCAGGCTCCCTGCTGAGCAGAGAGCCCGATGTGGGACTCGATCCCAGGACCCTGAGATCATGACCTGAGCCGAAGGCAGCGGCTTAACCCACTGAGCCACTCAGGCGCCCCACACTTTCTTTTTTGATACAAAGTCTGATTTGCTAATTGTTTTGACATTGATGACTGACTTTGCCAAAGAGATTAGCTGGCAGCATTTTTATTTGCAATGAATCAAATGAGGTAAAACCTTAGCTCCAAAGTTTTAATGAAAACAAAGTTTAGGGCGCCTGCGTGGCTCAGTTGTTAAGCGTCTGCCTTTGGCTCAGGTCATGGTTCCAGGGTCGTGGCATCGAGTCCCGCATCCGGATCCCTGCTCCATGGGAAGCCTGCTTCTCCCTCTCCCACTCCCCCTTCTTGTGTTCCCTCTTTCACTGTCTCTTTCTCTGTCAAATAAATAAAATCTTTAGGGGTGCCTAAAGGCTTAGTTGGTTAAGCCTCTGCCTTTGGCTCAGGTCATGATCTCAGGGTGTTAGGACTGAGCCCCACATCGGGGCCCCACCCCCGACCCTGCCTGCCTCTCTGCCTACTTGTGATCTGTCTGTCAAATAAATAAATAAAATCTTTTTTAAAAATTTAAAAAAAAATCTTAAATAAAACCCCACAAAGTTTAAAGTCTGATAAAATGAAAACATCAAATTATTGTTTTGGCAAATTTGTGTTGAAATTAAAAATATTTCTATTTCCCCAACCCCTTCTAAGTTCATCAGTGAAGGCAGTTGCTTCTAGGTGAAGTAAGAATGGTACAGTTCATAGCTACCCAATAGACAGTGGTAAAGCCTATTTGAGTCTGCTTCCAGCAACTGAGCAGTGAATAATTCTAATGATGATAATCAATCCACTTACAGGTTAGTGGTTCCCAAGTCTTTGCTTTCACCACAATTGAAAGAAGACCTACTCTAGTTGGCAACTATTATGGGTTGAATTGTTTGTGTCCTTCTGAAAATCATATGTTGAAGTCCTAACCCCCAGTACTTCAGAAAGTAACCTTATTTGGAGATTGGGTTATATCGGAGGTAAAGTCAAGTTAAGATGAGGTCATTAGGACCTTATTATGGCAGGTTGTAATCCAGTATAACTGGTGTCCTTATAAAAAAGGGAAATGTGGACACAGAGACATACCTTGGGGGAGTGTCATGCGGAAATAAAGGCAGACATCAGGGTGGTGCTTCCACAAGCCAAGAACCCCAAAGACGGCTGGCAACCTGCTGGAAGCTAGGGGAGAGGGGCGGCGCAGATTATTCCTCACGGTCCTCAGAGGGAACTAACTCAGCCTTTGTCTCAGACTTCTAGCTTCCACACTGTGAGACCATACATTTAAGCAGCCCTAGCAAACTAATACAGCAACTAATAGATCATTGAGATGAATTTTTTTTAAAAGATTTTATTTATTTATCAGAAAGAGAGACAGCACGAACAAGCAGGAAGAGCAGCAGGCAGAAGGAGAAGCAGCTTCCCCGCTGAGCAAGGAGCCTGACACAGGGCTCAATCCCAGGACCCTGGCATCATGACCTGAGTAGAAGGCAGACACTTCACTGACTGAGCCATCCGGGCACCCCTCAGATGAACTTCTGGTGGTAGTTCACCATTGTGGTTTTCTGTTTTGTTAAAAAAGAAAGAAAGAAAGAAAGAAATATACATATTTTTTTTAGTTAAAAGATTTAGCGACTCTGCTATAACAAAACCAACTATTTATAGGGACAAAATTTCTCGGTGCTTACATTGTATTTAAAAAAAGGGGGGGTGGCATCTGGGCGGCTCAGTCGTTAAGCCTCTGCCTTCCGCTCAGGTCATGATCCCAGAGTCCTGGGATCGAGCCCCGCATCGGGTTGCTTCGGGTTGGTCGTTAAAAAAATAAATAAAATCTTAAAAAAATAAACGTAGGAAAGTAATTGGTGGTGTACTTTTTTTAGCAATACGTAATAATTTCCTGTGAGTTCATTAACTGGGCACTCTCCATCTCATTAGGAGCTAAAATTTCCCTCCAAGTTTTTTTTTTTTTTTACAAAAATTCTTATTTTGAGATAATGGTAGGTTGATACTGCAGTTATAAGAAGTAACACAGAGCTCTCATACACTCTACCCAGTATCCCCCCAATGGTAACATCTTGCAACTCTATACAATATCACCAACGACTTTTTTATGTTTAACCCTTAATTTTCAATATTCATAATTTATGTTCTCTTTGAACCATCTACACTACTCATAGCTGTAATAATGGCATAATCTAAACAAATTTTTAATACTTAGAAATTCATGGTTACAGGAAATTAAAATTTCAATTTATGCGTTTTTCTGGCAGAAAAGTATGATCAATCAAAGATCTTCAAGCATAAAAACATATTACATTAGAATAAACTTCTAGGCAGGAAGATGGATAGAATTCATAAATTAGAGGGGAGAAAGAAATGATGAAAAATTTCCAAAAGTTAAAAAACTTGTTTTTGCTTTTAAAAACAGGTGATGGCTGAAATAAAAATCAATATATTATTTATTTACATTCTATCAGAAACAATTAAAAAAGTGATGGAAGGTCTTACCTTAAAACATCGATATTTAAAACACATTGGAAACTATATATTTTACAACTATTTATGATGAAAAGTGCTTGACGTCAAGTTAAAATGGAGGGAAGGAGTACATCGATGTTCATAGCAACCCACCTGTCCTCCCCTCCTCCCCCACAGATGAAAGGATAAGCAAATATGGTATATCCACACAATGGAATATTATTCAAGTTTAAAAAAGGAAGGAAGGACATTTTGACCCATACCACAACATGGATGAACCCTGAGAACCTTATGTTGAGTGAGATAAGCCAATGACAAAAAGACAGGTCCTGTGTGATGCCATTGACATGAGGTATATTGCGTATTCAATTCACTGGACAGAAAGTAGATTGGCAATTGCTGGAAGCTGAGGGCCAGGGAGATGGAGAGTTATTATTTAATAGGTGCAGAGTTTCCGTTTTGCAAAATAAGCATTCTGGAGATGGAGAGTGTTGTTTGTACAACAATGTCAATGTACTTAAGACCACTGAACTCTACACTTAGAAGTGGTTAAGATGGTAGATGTTGTATGTATTTTACCACAATAAAAACCTTTAAAAAAATAAGTGAAGGAGCACATAGTCTTTCATATTTGGGGGGGATACAAGAGCAACGAGATGTGATGAGAACTGCCACTGTTTATCCATTCCTTTGTTAATGGATCTTTAGGCTGTTTCCAGTCTTCTCTCTTACAAACAACGCTATAGTGAACATCCTGGTAAGTATTTCCTACAGTCCATGTACAAGATTTTCCCTAGGGTGTCAGCTTAGAAGGAACAGCTTCAAGAGGATATTGACCTTGAGAGCAGTGACTTACTTGGAACATGAGCTTGTCTTCAACCTCCATAGCTATTGGCAAATTTTCCCCCAAAGCGATGGTGCCAGTTTATCCTCACACCAGCTCTGCACAAGTTTCCATTTACCCACATGATTTATAATTCTTCATTTTGTCAGTCTTTTTGATTCTGTCACTCTGAATGTCATTTTGTTGGTGCTTAGAGAACCGGATTTATTTCTGACCAGTTGTCTGGTACTAATTTCCACAATAAATGAGGCTTTAGCTCCTTTTTTTGTTTCTGGGCTGTCCTGGGTCCTGCTGTACTCACAGTTAAGGCTCTGGCAAAAAATACCCAGTCACAAAATAAACCTAAAAAAGGCTCACTTCTCCTGTTTCCTACCCCCCCCCCCCCCCCCGCTTTCTTCCCTTCTCTTTTTCTTCCTTCCTTCTTTCCTTTCTTCCCTCCCTTCCTCTTTCCTTCCTTCCTTTTTCTTTCTCCCTCCCTCCCCCTCTCTCTTTTTCTTTCTTTTCCTTCCTTCCTACGTACCTTCCTTCCTTCCCTTCTTTGTACAACTTGTTGTCTTGATACGGTGCATCCATAATAGAAACTTTAAGTTTTTTCGAAGATTTTAAAAAATTTATCTCAAAGAGAGAGCGAGCGCATGAGCAGGGTGAGGGGCAGAGGGAGGAGCAGGGAGCAAAAAGTCTGGGGAAATTTTTCTTTTTACAAAGACGGCTCATTCTTTCTTTGGGCGCTGGTGGAGGATCCATGAAGTAACCTCAACTCAACGGTAAAGCTTTCACTCCCACGTTCTATAAACTGTGACCTTGCCGGTGGGAAGCCCCCCGTGCGAGTGTCTGAGGGGATCTTAGCGGTTCTCTTCACGTCCCTGCGGGGTGAGCCGTGGAAGCGGGAGGACGCAGCAATGGAAACTGCCAGAGAGGAGGGCGGTTGTTTCCACAGCTCACCACCAACGCCCGAGCGCGGGCGGAAAGGGCTCCGGCTCGTCCTGCAGCCCGCTGACCCAGTTAGAAGAGTTTTCTCCTCAGGGAAGAGGAGGGCCGGATTAGTGAAGGCAGAAAAGGCGAAGCTTGGGAAGGGGAGAAAAGACGGAGAAACCCAAGGCTTTGCCTTCCCTCCTCCTCCAATCCTCCAGCTCCTCCTCCCTCTGTCTGTTTCGTTGGGGGCGGGATGAAGGAGGTTAGAGGGCTTTCCAGGATCGTTTGCACCTTCTCAGTTCAGCGGGAATGAGAGAAATGAGCTGCCTCTCCACACCTCGGACACGAGCTGAACTGTCCATCAGGAATGTTCCTACATGTGCCCAGAGGCAGAACCTGGAGAGAGGACTCCCTACCCCCCCCTCCCCGCCTCAGCTTCTCCCTTGGACTGGGGAGAATGTGTCCATGGCGGTGGAGAGGAGCTACATGGAGCTGGGGTGTGGGTGGGGTGTGCAGGTGGTGTCCTGCTTCAGGGGACCTCTTCCAGATCTGAGGGTCCCCATGCTGAGAGACACGCCAGCAGTGGTGACAGGCAAGGAAACACGTGACTCCTGATTGGGGGGGGGTGCCAGGATGTGGTGGGTGCAGCGAGGACAGGAGCCTAGCCCAAGTCGCCACCCTTAGCAGGGGGGGAGGGAGCCTGGGGGAGGGTGACCAGGGAGACCTGTGCTGCTGCTGTGTCTGAACCGGGCTTAAAAGAGGCCAGGTGCAGAGCTGGGGAGCCAGGCTTAAGGCACACATTGTTGCAAAGGCACGGTGGCTAGAAGTGGCGCAGTGTGTTTGGGGAACCCGCAACAGCCAGGTCCCTGGAGGCAGCGTTGATGATGGAGAGGAGTGGGGTCATTGTAAGGACTGCAAACCGTCCACTCCCCCCTGCCCACCCCTACTCCCTTCTCAGTTGCTCATTCAGCACCATTTCTGGGTTAACTCTGGCATGGCAGAAGTCTAAAATATCCATCCTGGTTGATCCAGAGCCTGAAGCCCTCCCACCATCTCCCACAGAATTCATTTTTCTGTGCATAGCAAAGCCCCTTAACAGAGTAGCCAGCACACTTCCCACTCTTACCCCAAGAAACAGTGGGCCCTAAAGAAGGTCAGGGCCTCATTTTCTTAGACCACACACAAAAATAAACTCAAAATGGATGAAAGACCTCAACGTGAGACAGGAATCCATCAAAATCCTGGAGGAGAACACAGGCAGCAACGTCTGTGACCTCGGCCACAGCAACTTCCTGCTAGACACGTCTCCAAAGACAAGGGACACAAAAACAAAAATGAACTATTGGGACAATATCTCTATCAATTATCATTTGTCAATAGACAATTATCTCTACCAAGATAAAATGTTTTTGCACAGCAAAGGAAACAGTCGACAAAACCAACAGACAACCGACAGAATGGGAGAAGACATTTGTAAATGTCTTATCAGATAAAGGGTTAGTATCCAAGATCTATAAGGAACTTATCAAACTTAACACCTAAAAAACCCAAATAATCCAGTCAAGAAATGGGCAGATGACATGAGCAGACATTTCTCCAAAGAAGACATCCAAATGGCCAATAGACACATAAAAAAGTGCTGAACATCACTTATCATCAGGGAAATACAAATCAAAACCACAGTGAGATACCACCTCATGCCAGTCAGAATGGCTAAAATTAACAAGTCAGGAAATGACAGATGCTTTCAAGGATGTGGAGAAAGGGGAACTCCCATACACTGTTGGTGGGAATGCAAGCTGGTGCAACCACTCTGGAAAACAGCATGGAGGTTCCTCAAAAAGTTGAAAATAGGGGTGCCTGGGTGGCTCAGTGGGTTAAAGCCTCTGCCTTCGGCTCGGGTCATGATCCCAGGGTCCTGGGATCGAGCCCCACATTGGGCTCTCTGCTCGGTGGGGAGCCTGCTTCCTCCTCTCTCTCTGCCTGCCTCTCTGCCTACTTGTGATCTATGTCTGTCAAATAAATAAATAAAATCTTAAAAAAAAATAAAAAAAATTAAAAAAAAAAGTTGAAAATAGAGCTACCCTGTGACCCACCAATTGCCCCACTGGGTTTTTACCCCAAAGATACAGATGTAGTGATCCGAAGGGGCCCCTGCACCCCAATATTTACAGCAGCAATGTCCACAATAGCCAAACTATGGGAAGTGCCCAGATGCCCATACATATATACACAATGGAATATTATCCGGCCATCAAAAAAAGAAATCTTGCCATTTGCAATGATGTGGCTGGAACTAGAGGGTATTATGCTAAGCAAAATAAGTCAGTTAGAGAAAGACAAGTAGCATATGATTTCACTCATATGTGGAATTTAAGAAACAAAACAGATGAACATAGGAGAAGGATGGGAAAAATAAAATAATATGAAAATCGAGAGGGAGACAAACTGTTAAGTTAAGAGATGCTGAACTCCAGGAAGCAAACTGAGGGTTGTTAGAAGGGAGGAGGGTGGAGGAGTGGGGTAACTGGGTGGTGGGCATTAAGGAAGGCACAGGATGTAATGAGCACTGGGTGTTCTATACAACTGATGAATCACTAAATTCTACCTCTGAAACTAATAATATATTATATGTTAATTAATTGAATTAAAAAAAAATGGTCGGGTCCTGGCCTCATGCCCCTGCCCCTGTAGGGCACAGAGCTCAGCGCAGCACAGAAGCTGAAACTGGGGTGCCATAGTGGGGTGAACAGGACCACGAGGTGGGGGTGGGGAGAGGAAGGAGAGCTCTCAGGGCCTCTGGGAGGGGAAGCAGAGATGAAGGATCTAGAAGGTAGAGTTGGAGATGAACTCAGAAAAGACCCAGTCGAAAGCATTTATGTTACAGAAGTTCCAGGAGGGTGCGCATTTTACTACGAGTCCCTCAGGGAGGCCCTCCCTGAGCGGCGATTAACCTGCGGCTCACTCCCCACTCAGGCCCACCCGTCGCCCACCTTGAATGAAAGCTCACGGTCGCTGGGTCCAGCAGGGGGCGATGTTGTTCTAGTTTCCACCTGGTTGGGGGGGTTGGGATGGGGGTTGGGTGGGGGTTGGATGGGGATGGGTGGAGGGGGGTAATCCGAAATCAGTCGGCGCTGGACCACTAGCAAAACTGAAGCTGGTACCAAGTTCCTGCCCAGCCACGCGGTGCCCGGGCCCGTTGAGCCTCGCCACCCAGCCCCAGTATCCCGCGGCTGTAGCTCCCGCCCCTGCCTTTCTCAAGATCGCCACCCCGACTCCCAAGTCCTCTTACAGGCTCCTTCCAGCCCCACTTTTCTTTGGTGACCCGGAATGCTACAGGGAAGCGGGGTGGGGTGGAGGGCGGGATCAGCCTTTTTACAGCGGACCAAATGACTAGTTAAAGATGGAATTTCTGGCCTTTTTTTGGGCGGGGAGATACCTGGGTAGACTCTTAATCGCCCTCAGTGCTTTAATAGCCACCTTTAATCGTAAGCCATCTGTGCAATGCCTCATCCCTAGAAATAGCTAGAATGTCAGCGTTTCAACGGAGGGTAGGAATCCCCAGTTTGAGAACCCCTCTTCTTTGGGCCAGGCTAGGATTTCTCCCCATTCTCCATCCTGAAAAGGGACCGACTGAAGATCCTGGTGGGCCACACCGGAGATCCTGGGCCCTCCCAGGAGCCGGGAGGCCCGGCCGGGGTTGGGGGTGACCTGGTCGCGGCCCGGGGGTCCCCCGGAGAGGACGGCTCGGCCGAGGCACGGAGAAGCCGCGGGTGGGGATCCTCTCGCTCTCTCCTTGGGACATGCAGCCCCGAGAGGGGGTCTGGACCGGTGGGTGGAGGGAAGAGTAGGAAGAGGTCAGCATAGGGCAGGAAGTGGATGGGGTCTGTGGAGCGGGGAGGTGTGTGTGTGGGGGGGGGCTCGGGGAGTCCTGGGGCAGGTGGAGCATCCGGTCCTCGGCCTCCCGTGCGGGGACGCAGAGGTCGCTGTGCGGAGATGGAACCCAGCGGCGGGTGCAGGCTGGCGCGCGCCGGGCTCGGGCGGGTGTGGGAGGGGGGAAACCTCCAAGCACTAAGGTGGGAGGTTCCTTTGGCCTTTCCATTGATTTCATTCCCCGTTCGGTTTTAGTTTACTTGGAAGGCGGTGCTTGGAGCCCAGCCCCATGTCAAAATGCGTCATGCTGTCAGCCACTAACACGTCACTAGGCCCAGTCTGTTTCTTCTGGTGACAGGAATCTTCTTCTTCTTCTTTTTTTTTTTCGCGTGGATCTAGAGCTGATTAGATCTGGGGGCCAGGGAGTGCAGTGTGTCTGTGGTGGGCGGAGAGAGTGGGGGTCCTGCTGCACGGAATTTGTGGTTTGGCAGATCCCTAAATCTCTCTCTGCCACAGATGTATACAATCAATATTTAACCTAAAAAGTTTTGCCTTCTTTTCCAGGCTAAAAATATTTTGCAAAATATAAAATAGAAAAGGGAAGGAAAAATAATCATCCATCGTGCCAATATGGAACTATAATCACTCTCAATAGTTGTTCTTTTTTTGGGGGGGGTATTATTTTTTGTCTTTTTGTGTTCTAAGCCTGTACTGATGTGTCTTTTAAATTTTTCCCCATCATTGTCATCATATTTTCTATTCAGATTTCTAGCCTGCTTTTAAAAATCTTATGCCATACACATTTCTTTTATAACATGTTTGTCATGAATCTCACCTGATACCTTAAAGTCTGCTCATATTTTGCCCAATTAGTCCCCGATTAGTTGGGCATTTAGGGTGTGTCTATATTTGTTTATTTTGATACAGTGATTTCTAAATAGCATGTAATTTCTTTTTTTAATTTTCTTTTTTCTAAATAGTATGTAATCTCAATTTTTATTTCTTAATTACCCCGAGTTCTTCAAAAGGGTTAACAATTTTTAAGTGGATAGATTCATTTTTAATTTTATTTTAAAATTTATTTTTATTTATTTTTAATTTAAGTGGTCTGAGAATGTGGTCCATGTATAAGTTTCCTGGAATTTTTTGAGCTTTTGATTGGTGATTGATTTTGTAAATTAAGCATGGTGTTGAATGAATGATCGGGTACAAAATTCTTATACGTGAGATGAAGCTCCGTCAAATATGTTATCCATAACTACTATGTCCTGTATTTTTATCTATTTGATCTTCTACTTTCTGAAAGAACTGTAAGTTGTCAAACTATGTGGATTTATTATTTCCTTTTTATATTCCTAATAGTTTGTGCTTTATATATTTTACTTATTTATTAAAATGTTTTCCAGCTTTATTGAGATATAATTGACATGTAACATTGTATAAGTTTAAGGTGTCCAATATGGTGATTTGATATGTGTATTGTGAAATGATTATCACAATAAGAGTTAACACACTCATCACTTCACATAGTTACATTTTCTTTCTTCTGTGCAAGTTGAGAACATTTAAGATTTACTCTTAGCAACTTTCAAACTTACAACAGTATTGTTGGTTATGGTTGCCATGCTGTATATTACATTCCCCAGAACTTATTTATCTGATAACTGGATGTTTATATCTTTTAATCATTTTATTTCCTTATTTTAAAGTGATGCTATGTAGTGTGAAAACCACATGGCTGTTACAATGGCAAACAGACAAATTGACATATGTCTCTTTTTTTGGCTTTTAAATTATTTTCCTTTAGGAGGGGCGCCTGGGTGGCTCAGTGGGTTAAAGCCTCTGCCTTCGGCTCAGGTCATGATCCCAGCGTCCTGGGATCGAGCCCCGCATCGGGCTCTCTGCTCAGCGGGGAGCCTGCTTCCCCCTCTCTCCCTGCCTGCCTCTCTGCCTACTTGTGATCTCTGTCAAATAAATTTTTAAAAATCTTTAAAAAAAATAAAATTATTTTTCTGGGGTGCTGATGGCTCAGTCGGTGGAGTGTCTGCCTTCAGCACAGTTGTGATCTTCTGGTCCTGGGATCGAGCCCCTAATCAGGCTTCCTGCTCCGTGTGGAGTCTGCTTGAGATTCTCTCTCTCCCTCTGTCCCCACCCCCCGACCGCTTTTTTTTTTCCTCTCTCTCTCACATGAATAAAGTCTTTAAAAAAATAAAAGAAGAATAAATTATTTTCTTGGTCTGAATTTTGGAGGGAAATGGCGTCGAAAGCCAAATTGGCCTCTAAAGGACTTGACAAACACTCATGGTTGGCGGCCACATGGGAGTGCTTGCTTCATTGAACTTCACTGAACTCCACAGCAGGGGTCAAATTAACAAAGCCAAAAGCAGGACAGTTTTATTTTTGAGATAAGAAATGGGATACCTGGGCAGGGGCGCCTGGGTGGCTCAGTGGGTTAAGCCTCTGCCCTTGGCTCAGGTCATGATCTCAGGGTCCTGGGATGGAGCCCCGCATCAGCAGGGAGCCTGCTTCCCCGCCCCCCCGACCCCCGCCCCGCCTGCCTCTCTGCCTATTTGTTATCTCTGTCAAATAAATAAATAGATATCTTTAAAAAAAAAAAAAAAGAAGCGGGATACTGTGAAAAAATTTGCTTTGATTTTTATTGAAGTTGTTTTTCTGCCTGCAACTACGATGATTATTGTCTTTGTTGTATGTGGGTTGTTTGTTCTTGTCCTTTTGTACTTGTGTTTTCTGACTTGTAACGTGAGGAGGTCAATCTCTTTCAAGTCTTACATTCTAGGAATTATGCTTATGTTTATGCTACAGCAAAACACCTTATTGAAAAAAAAAAATCCAGCCCATCAAACCAGATACCACGAATTCTCCCTCTCCCTCTGCTGCCTGTTGTCCTGAGCAGAACTTTCAGTGTGGCACACAAAGCAGGTAGGGGTACTATGGAGCCTCAGGCTTATACAACTGAGGGGTGTGTGTGTGTGTGTGTGTGTGTGTTACTTATAAAGCATTTTTTAGAGTGGTGAGATCTTGGGGTAATTGGGCTGAAATATGGGGGAAAGTGATGCCCAGTGAGATTACATGATTTTCCTGGAATTGATAGATTCTTCTTTCATTGTCCTTAAGGTAAAGAAAGTTTGGTGGAGATAGAGGGGAAGTGAGGTATAGGAAGCTGGTGTCTTTTGCTTTTTTCCGGGATTATTAAGAGGATGAGGAATGGTCCAGTCTGTCATACACAAGTAGCCCCATCCATTTATAATATACCTTCAGTATCTTTTATGGTCCACGTGATCAGTAGAAATGACCCTTCTTTCATTTCTGGTATTAGTAATCAGTGTCTTCTCCCTTTCTTTCTTGATTAGCCTGGCTAGCGATTTATCAATTTTATTGATCTTTCCTAAAGACCAGCTTTTAGCTTTATTTATTTTCTCTATTGTTTCCCTGTTTTCCATTTTCTTGATTTCTGCTCTCACTTTTCTTCTGCTTGTTTTAGGCTTAAATTGCTCTTCTTCCTTTCATTTCTTAAGGTGGAAGCTTAAATAATTGATTTTAGATCTTCCTTCCTTTTTAATACCCTCATTTAATGCTGTAAATTTCCCTCGAAGCACAGCTTTTGCTCCATCCCACACATTTTGATAACTTGTATTTTCATTTTCGTTTCATTCAAAATTATTTTTAAATTTCTTTTGAGATTTATTCTTTGACTCACGTGTTTGTTGTTTAATCTCCAAATATTTAGGGATTTTCCAGATATCTTTCTGTTACTGATTTCTAGCTTAATTTCATTATAGTCTGAGACCATGCTTTGTATTATTTCTGTTCTTTTAAATTTGTTCAATGTGCATTATGGCTCAGAATGTGGTCTGTTTTGGGAAGTATTCTGTGTGAACTTGGGAAAAATTTGTATTCTGCTGTTGTTTGATGGAGTATCCTATAAATGTCAGCTAAATCACGTTTGTTAATAGTACTGATCATGTTGATTAACTCATTACTGATTTTCTCCCTGCTGGACCTATCCATTGCTTTGCGAAGATTCGAAATATCCAACAATGGTGGATTTGTCTCTTTGCTGTCAGGTCAGTTTTTGTCTCACAGGTTTTGACAATCTGTTGTTAGGTGCATACGTGTTAGATTTTTAAGTCTTCGACATTATGTAATGCCCCTTTTTAATCCTGAGACTTTTTCTTATTCTGAAGTCTGCCCTATCTGAAGTTAATATAACTCTAAAAGAAACAGCTTTCTTTTGATAAGTATTAGCATGATATAGCTTTTCCCAGCCTTTTGCAACCTATCTGAGATTTTACCTTCAGGCTTCTTGTAGACAGTATATGCTTGGATCTTGTTTTTTATATCCTGACAATCTGTCTTTTAGTTGGTGTATTTAGACCATTCTCACTGAAAGTGATTACTGATGTGGTTGGATTAATATCTATCACATATGTAACTGTTTTTATTTGTTGCCCCGTGGCATCCAGTAACTGTTTCTCAGTGTTTTTCCAGCATGTGCCTGAATAACATTGAAGAGAGTGAACTGTACCTTTGGTGATCCACGGTGATCCCGGGGCCAGAGATGCCAGAACAGCCATGTCTCTGAGCACTTTCCAGTTCCAGCACTGCCCTTTCCCCCAGCCTCTAGGACTTCGGGCAAATTTATTAAAGGTGGACACTCTGTAGGTCACAGGGACAGGGCTCACTGCTCACCAGGGCAGAGCTAGAGTCTCTTACCTAGAGTCTGACTCACCTAGAGTCAGAGCTAGGACTTGGGGTGGGGGCGAGGAGCCGGAACACACTGATGGGGGAGGGAGGGATTCTGGTAAAAATGGGAAAGATTCACTCACGTGGACCTGCATATCTTGCTACTGATTCTCAGGGACCCTGGGGCCAAGAAGCTCTGGTGAAGTCACAGCGTGGCTGTACTTTGCAGGTGGGCATCTTGAGGTGGGGATTACTGAAATGCCTTCCCTTTGGAGCCTTGTACAGGACAGGAGGGCTTACTACATGCCCCAAATTGGCAACAGGCTGTGAGTTACTTGCTAAGAGTGACGGATGATTTACTCTGTGACTCAGTTGACTAGTTCGATGTTGTGTCAACTTACAGAGAAGGAGCCAGGACTGTAGCACTCCACAAGCCTAGGGGCACCTAAGAAGATCCACCCTCAACTAATTTAGGACCCGGAAGCCAGAAGAGGCAGTTTCTGTTTCTTCTGAATTCTCCTCAAAAGGAGGAAATCACACACACTGAATCACTTATTGTAATTATGCCCCCAAAGTAAGCAAGTTCATCTCGTTTGGGAAAGGAGGTGTCATCGTGGGTTTCATCCCGTGGTTAGTCAAGGTAAATTTCAGTAGTGTGTGACTTGCAGTTTAGTTCCCTGACATTTGGGATCGAGGGTGTAAGGGTGTGTACGTGCAAGAGACATCCTCATCCCTTTTTTAAAAAAAATTTTTTTAAAGGTCTTATTTATTTATTTGACAGAGAGAGAGAGAGAGAGAGAGCATAAGTGGAGGAGGGGTAGAGGCTTCCCACGGAGCAAGGAGCCCAATGTGGGACTTGATCCCAGGACTCCAGGATCATGACCTGAGCCAAAGGCAGACACTTAGCCAACTGAGTCACCCAGGTTGTCCCAAGACTTCATCATGCTTTTAAAATTTCTCCCAGCTGAGTTGTGAGGTGGGTTGGTCTCGTCATCTCAGGTTGGAAGACAAGCCAGTCTGTCCCTGACATCAGTGAACTTGTTCTAACAAAAATGTCCTCTCAGAGGGGCACCTGGGTGGCTCGGTGGGTTAAAACCTCTGCCTTCGGCTCAGGTCATGATTCCGGGGTCCTGGGATCGAGCCCCACATCGGGCTCTCTGCTCGCTGGGAGTCTGCTTCCTCCTCTCTCTCTCTGCCTGCCTCTCTGCCTATTTGTGATCTCTGTCTGTCAAATAAATAAAATCTTTAAAAAAAAAGTCCTCTCAGAGATAAACCATATTAGAAATGAAGACACAGCTTCAAGATATCAGTGTTCTCAGCTAATATGCAGAGTCTGTGTACTCTGAATGTCTACTAGATATTCTTAACAGACTGATTATAAACATCCAGTGGAAGTCTAAAGGAGCAAAAAAAGCTAAGGTAATTTCATTGAAGGGTAAGGATAGAACTTGCTTTTCCAAATATCAGGATTTGTAAACTGTAGTAATTTTAATAGTAATAAAGTGATAGAAGAGAGTAGAGGACCCAGAAAAAAAAATATATGAGAATGTTCGAGTTGATTGTACACATCAGTAGTCATGTTGCTGTGACTATTGGCTTTCCTTGGGAAAAATATAAAATTTGACCTCTATCTCCAATCATTTGCAAAAGTGTATCCCTGATGGAGCGAGGCGAAATGTGAAAATAAATGCTTTAAAATTTTTGAAGAAAAATATTTTTTATGACATGGATAAGGACAAGATTTGCTGATCAAGACATAAAAACAAAAACCATAAAGGTCTGATGATATATTATCACATAAAAATTTAAAAAAAGAATGTAAGACAAAAACTAGTAAGTACAAAGTTCAAGGAAGATCTCAGATTAAGGAAAGCAATGCATAGAAGCAACAGAGGATCATGATCCATTATATATAAGACGATTACAAATTAAAAAGAGAAAGACACGTGGCTCATTAAAAATGAACTAAGTACATGAGCCAACCGGTATCCATATAAAAAGACACTAAACCTTAAGTGAATAAGGAAAATGCAAATTAAAACAACTGATATCACTTTATACCCAGATTAGCAAAAATTAACAAGACTATTCATATCCAGTATGAGGAGAGGGCCAAAGAGCTCATAGGCAGTGTTGATGGGAATGCGAATTGGGACCTCCACTTTGGAGTCGATTCAGCAAGATTTAGCAAAAACGAAGCTTCTCAGGATTTCCCCCAAACCCACCTTCCCTCTCCGACCCCAACACGTGTGCTTTCAGGTTCATTCCTCAGAGAAACCGTGAAGTATAAGAATGTTCACAGAAATGACAAAGACCAGAAACTAGAAATCTGTAATAAAGAAATTGGAATTAATTTAAATATCGGATAATAAAGGAATGGACAAATAAATGGTGATAAGTTAAATAAAAAAGTGAGCGAACTGGGTCCACAGACATCAACACAGATGAATCTCAAAAACACGCCATTCAATGAAAGAAGCAAATTTTCGAAGTGTATGTACAATATGGCATCATTTATAAAACATAAAATCACATGCCAAATAATGGTCTGCATTATTTCTTCCCATTATTGTTTATAAATAGATACTTATAGAATAAAAGTATTGTGAGTATAAAAATACAAAAGCCTGAGTGGGGTCAGGTGAGCCCACAAACTTGGGATGAGGATTGCTTCATTGGCGAGTGATAGTGGAGGGTGGGAGGGGGTGAAGAATTAACATTTTACATCTTGAGATAAAAAAACTGAAGAAAATTTGGCGAAATGTTAAACTGCGTAAATCTGACAGTGGGGATCCTGGGCATCTACTATAAGGACTTTCAGTGCTTTTCTTTATATTCGAAATATTTAATAATTTAAAACAAAGTTTTTAAAAATTCTGTCCTCTTTAGAAGGTTAATAGACTAATCATGTAATGAGCATCTGCTATGTTCG
This sequence comes from Meles meles, assembly GCF_922984935.1. Lineage (NCBI taxonomy): Eukaryota > Metazoa > Chordata > Mammalia > Carnivora > Mustelidae > Meles > Meles meles. The sequence goes on along the minus strand of NC_060080.1, from coordinate 39,291,742 downwards.
AGGCACTGTTTAAAGTACTAGAATTTCCAACAAATAAAAAATAAATAAAATAAAGTACTAGAATTTCCAAGGTTAATGAAACAGACTTTGCTGGCCTCGGGTGAGGGTAAACTTTAGGCGATTCAAAATCAGCCAGGCAAACCATCCATCTGAGAAGGGGCTAATATCCAAAAATATAAAGAACTCACACAACTCAATAGCGAAAAAACAAACAAACAATCCCATTTAAAAATGGGCAGAGCACGGAATAGACATTTTTCCGAAGAAGACATTCGGATGGCCAATAGTTACATGAAAAGGTGCTCAACATCACTAATCCTTAGGGAAACGCAGATCAAAAATTAAATATCCCCTCGCATTTGTTAGAATGGTGCTGATCAAAAAGACAAAGATAAAAATGCTACTGAAGATGTGGAGAAGGGAAGCTCTTGTGTACTGTTGGTGGGAATATAAATTGGTGAAGCCAGTATGGATAACAATATAATGATTCCTCAAAAAATTAAAAATCGAACTACAATATGATCCAGCAATTCCACTTCTGGGTGTACATATATATGTTTGGTATATATATTTATATTTAGCATATACTTGTGGATACACACACACACACACATACACACGTATATGTATGTATATATACACCAAAAGAAATTAAATCACTCTCTTGAAATGGTGTCGGCATTCCCACATTCAATGCAGCATTGTTCAAAATAGCCAAGATATGGAAACAATCTAAGTGTCAATGGGTGAATGGAGATATATATATCTCACAGTGAAATATTCAGCCACTTAAAAGAAGGAAATCCTGCCATTTGTGACAACACGGATCGACCTTGAAGGCATTATGCTAAGTGAAGTAAGTCAAATGTAGAAAGACAAATAGTATAGGAGATGGGTGAAATGGGTTGGAGGTATTCTTTCTATTTATTCACAAGGGTACAAATCCATATATCAAAAAGCACAAACTTCCAGTTGTAAGACAAATAAGTTCCGGGGATACAATGTACACACTGGCAGCTGTAATTGACAATACCGTATTGTATGTTTGAAAGTTGCTAAGAGAATAGATCTTAAATTTCTTATCACGAGAAAATAATTTATAATTATGTGAGATGATGGGTGCTAACTAGAGTTACCGTGCTGCTCATTTCATGATATACACAAATATCAAATCATTATGTCGTACCCCTGAAATTAATAGAATGTTGTATATCAATTATATCTCAGCAACATGGGGAAAAACAGGTAGACAGGGTCACTTGCCTGGGATCCGGTAGGCTCCCAGGATGCCAGGCTTTGCCCTAAGCATCGAGCCAGGCTGTCTGTCCCCAGGACTCTGGATTCCGCCCTCCAGCCTCACCCCTTCCCCTGGAACATTCTGTATAGCTGGGTTTACCTGACTGGAAAGGGTCAGCTTAACTTTTTTTTTCCTCAAGTAATCCAAAAACTCAGACTTTTTATCAGGTTACACACATTTTCCCCCAAGTGTTTCTCCAAACTCATGGGCTTGCTGTTCCTCAATGTCTAGAGGAACAGCTCCGTGATGCCCAGCAAGCATGGGGAGTAGGTAAGGCGTTGTAGTCAGACTGCCCCAGGGGTTGAATCCTAGCTCTGTGATTTAGTAAATGCTGTGTGACTTCCATCGTGCTGCTGAGCCTCTCTGGGCCTCAGTTTCCTAACCTGTTAGAGGGGTCAGTTACTACCATTCACCCTGTTAGCCTGTCAGGAAAGTAAGCCAGAAAGGAAATGCACCTCTCACGGCCCAGTGCCGGCCTCTGGGAAGCCCTCAGCGTGGGGCAGCGTTATTATTCTTGCTTGTCTTGTGCTGAGGCAGCAGATGGAGTCTCGTCCTGTCAGGCACATTTGGGTTAAGACATAAGGGGTCCTCGCAGCCCGACCCAGGCTAGGATACTGGACATGTTGGGGCCATTGCAGCAGGACCTTCGTCGCAGAAAGCAGGTGGGGGATTATTTTTAAGCCAGTGTGGACCTTCAAGTGGAACATCTTCCCTCCCAGGGCAAACCCCTTCAGAACCCTTGGAAAATTACAGTTTCACTTTTAGCAAGACCCCGCCACAGTGTGGGGAGGCCCCCACAGCACCCAGTCCTCTCCAAAAGGAGGGTCCTCCTGGCAGGGCTGCACACTTCTCTCTTGCCTTCCCACCACCTAGTTTCCTAGCTCCATCCTGTCCTGCCTTCTTTATCCTTTTGGGTTTTCCAGCCCCGCTCCTCTCTCACTTTGGAGGGCTGGTGGAGCCTTGGCACTCCTCGTGGATTCTGGATGGTCTATGTGCCTTGACCTTGGTGAGGAGCCTCTCCGCAGCAGCCTCGTGTGCCCCTGCACAGCTCCGTGTAGAACCGGACTTAGGTTACCGCTTCCAAGCAGTCTGCCCTGATTTGCCCCCAAGCACAGGTGGAAATGAACCAGGTGCCCTGTCTAGGGTTTGGGGTTCCTGCCCTGTTTACAGCATAAGCTCTCTACTTTAGCTCTGTCACACAGCAGGCAGGTCTGCACACCACAAGGAAAGATGTTCCACTTGGGAAACACAGAGTTTTAAAATGCAACATTCTTCTAAGGCGTGCCCCATGAAAGAAAGCATTGATGAGCTGGGTTTCATTACGATTAAACACCTCTGCTCAGCTAAGACAATGCCAAGAGAATGATTAGACAAAGACACGGTCTGGGAGAAAATATTTGCAAAAGGCATAACTGAGAAAAGGCTGTTACAAAGCACTCTTAAAATTCAACAATAAGAAAACAATCAACTCAGAAAATGGGCCCACATCTTGGCTAACACCTCAGCAAAGAACATATCCAGATGGCAAGGAAGCAAAACAAACAACACTCTGCATCCTCTGTCATCAGGGACATACGCTTATTAAAACAGGACACCGCTACACACCAGCTAGAATGTCCAAAGTCCAGAACACCGACAATGCCGAATGGTGATGAGGGTGTGGGACAGAAGAACTCTCAGGCATTGTTGGTGGGAACGCAAGATGGCAGGCCACTTTGGAAGACAATTTGACAGTGTCCTACAAAACTAAACACATTCTCATGCCTTGGTATTTACCCAAAGAAGTTGAAAACTCATGTCTACACAAACACCTGCATAGATATTTACAGGAGCTTTGCCAGAACTCGGAGGCAACCCAAGATGTCTTTCAGTGGCGAACGGATCAGTAACTGTTGGTACGTGTGGGCGCATATCAAGCCATGGAAAGGCATGCAGGAACCTTAGAGGCACACTACCAAGTGAAAGAAGCCCACCTGGAAAGGCCACATACTCCCTGATTCCAGTTATGGGACATTCAGAAAAGGTGAAACTATGGAGATGGTCAAGGGCAATAGTGGCCAGGGTCTAGGGGGCAGGAAAGGATGAACAGCACTGAGAGTCTGAGGGCAGCAAACTACTCTGCAGGACGCTGCAATGCTGGAGACATGTTATCACACATTTTTGTCCAAGCCCAGAACATGCACACCAAGAGTGAACCTGAACATAGATCGTGGACTCCAAGTGATAACCGTATGCCAGTGGAGGTTGATCAGTTGTACCAAATGTAGCCTCTGGTGGGGATGTTGATCATGGGGGGCTGTGCACGTGTGGGGGCAGGAGGTGTATGGGAAATCCCTGTACCTTCCTTTCAATATTGCTGTGAACCCAAAACCGCTCTAAAAAAGAAAGTCTTAAAAAAAATGTAGTAATCTTCCAATACAAGGTTACCATACAATGCTGAAAAAATATTTCCCACCTATAGCCTAGCAGGAAAAAAAAAAGGGGTGATACATATTGTGGGTGAACGTGGGTGAAACTGGGACATGCTGGTAGTCTGGGAAAAAAAGCTATAAAATGTTTCTACCCACGTGCTCAGTAATTCTAGTCTGGAACATTTCTCCAGTAGATATCAATCTTTGATTCAGCACAATAGGGTATGAACAGAGATGTTAAATGTTGGAAACAACTGAAATCCTTGAAGTAACAGATTATTTCAGTAAAGTGTGATAATCTACTTAAAGCAATTTTAAACATTAAAGATTTGAAGTATTATAATTATGAGAACTCAAAAGGCCAAGAAAAATGGCTTAGAGGAGACTTTATGAGAGCATACATTCTACGTGATTATAACTATGTAAGTAATATCTAAAAAACGTTAGAAGAAAATGCATCAATATTCCTTTCCCTTGCTCTTTTTGCTAATGTCTTTTTTTTTTTTTAATTTATTTGACACAGAGAGAGAGAGAGATCACAAGCAGGCAGGGAGGCAGGCAGAGAGAGAGGGGGAAGCAGGTTCCCTGCTGAGCAGGGAGCCCGATGTGGGGCTCAATCCCAGGACCCTGGGATCATGACCTGAGCCGAAGGCAGAGGCTTAACCCACTGAGCCACCCAGGTGCCCCTTTTTGCTAATATCTTAATTCTTGTAATGCGTAGGACCGCAGTTCTGTTACTTTTACAAATGGAAGGCTTAAAAATAGCTCACTTCCGTTCTGGGGGACTGATGGTCAGGGCAAAGCACAACCATTTTTTTTTTTTTAAGATTATTTATTTATTTGTTTGACAGACAGAGATCACAAGTAGGCAGAGAGGCAGGCAGAGAGAGGGGGGGAAGCAGGCTCCCTGCTGAGCAGAGAACCTGATGTGGGGCTTGATCCCAGGACCCTGGGATCACGACCTGAGCTGAAGGCAGAGGCTTTAACCCACTGAGCCACCCAGGCGCCCAGCACAACCACTTTTTAAAACTCTTTGAGGATAAGGACCAAGGCCCTGAATCATTCTCATTTCAGACATACTGTTTATTTGCTCCTTTGTTTAGTTTCTATGGTGCTAGGTGGGGGGTTAAGCAATGCTCAAGAGACACATGTATTCTCTGAAGCTGACAGCGTGGTGGGACAGAGGTAACAGGGCAGAGAGGAAGGAACAGCAGAGCGTGAGGACTGGGGACTGGGAACCCCATGGGGTCTTCTGAATGAGTGGGGGAATGATCTGGGAGGAACTGCAAGGAGGAGCCCTGGGGGTTCAGGCAGAAAGAAGGGGAGGGGCCTTCCGTGGTGTGTGTGTGTGTGTGTGTGTGTGCACACGCGTGGCTGAGTGCAGGGGCCTGTGGTGACTGGGGAGCCATCTGGAGTGTATTCTAGGTGTGGTGGGGAGCTGGAAGGGGATCCCTCACACCTCGAGAGGAGGAAGGGAGCACGCAGCCAACATGCCCATACCTCACGCTAGCCACTGACGGCCACATTCTTTACCCACATGACCTCCCGGGCCGGGGACCCCGAGAAGCCCCATTCCTCGAACACCGCGCTCCGTGCAGCCCCTCTCAGGGCTGCTGGCAGCTGAATGGGCACGGCCCATGCCCGCGTCTACCACTCGGGTCTGTGTCTTTTTTCACGGCTGCCATAGAGCCGTGTGTACAGTGTCTGCTGAATGGCAGGAGGGCAATTGTCATCTCCACTTTGCAGACATGGACACTGAGGCCTGGGAGCAAGAAGCCATCGGCCCAAGGTCTCGGAGCAAGGAAGAGAATGAGGAGTGAGCCTGCCACTGAATGAGCAAACAGGAAGAGAGAAATGTCTGATTCCATCCCTCCCTCCCCCAAATTCCCTGGCAGGGGCCTGAAGAAGGGGCCCAGCGAAGGGAGTGAGAGGCCTGTGGGTGTTGGCAAGAGCAAAGTGGGGAGCAGAGGCCTCCACAGAAGATGAGAAGAAGATTCTGGTTGAATGTGCTTTCTTGTGCTTCTTTCCCGACCCTTGTGTTGACCTGACTTCCTGCAAATGCAATGTTACGTCCTGTTTTTCCTTGATTATTTGCATCAACAGTCTGAGTCTTTTACGAAATCTTTATAAGCTCCATTTCTGAGCTTGGAATAATCATCTGCCACGTAAATGAACCACAATTTATGAAAATTTCCTCTTGCTGTCAATCATTTAGGTTGCTTTCGGTATTTCTGAACTACATAAAGAATATTATTGAATAGTGTGGATAACATGAGCATCCTATTTCCTGAGGATTAATCTCCAGCCTGGGTTTCCAAGGTCTGAATAGTTTCTTTGGGTCCTGTCGGTGTTGACCTTCCACAGGGCCTAAGCTGGCTGTGGGCAGGCAGAGGAGGCCGGGGACAGAGCCGGGATAAGCCGGGATGACACTGCATCTGTGTTTGTAAATGAACTTGCTCTTTCAGGCCCAAACAGGGGGGTGGGGAGAAGCGGGGGCACGCGGGGGGGGGGGGGTGGGGGGGTGGGGAGGCTGCTGGAGCGGAGAGGGGCTGCCCTATATAGCATCCCCACATAAAAGGGCAGGTGTGCAGGTGGGACCTGGGGTGATGGCAGTTCTGCCTGACTCCCCTTGCTTGTTGGGGGGCGGGGATCACTCACATCACCTCCTCTCAGGCCCTTCCTAGGTCTGTTCCCTTTAACTCCCTCGGGAAACAGTCCCACATCCTGGGATTCTCTGTGCATTTCAACCTGACCCCATTTGAAGCAGGGCTCCGGCGTCTTTAACTGTCACAGCAAACCCCAGGCACGCACAAACAGAGGCTTGTGGCTGGCTTGCGGTTGCTGTGATCACACCAGACTCAGAGAACCCCTCCTCGGGCAGGCGCCACCCAGCACATCCCAAGTGGGAAGAGCCCCGCGCCGGGTGGATGTCCCAAGGATGTCTCTGAGAGAGATCCCAACCCTGGGAGCCTGGGCTTCAGCCAAATTGGCCTCCTATTGGTTGATTCCTTGGGGGCCAAACACCTCTAGGAGGAAACCAACGAAATTCATGCAGAAGCAACGTGGGAGAAGAAAAGTGCTGTGTCCCACTCTTGCCCGCCTTCTCCAAGTCTGCATGGTCAGCAGACCAGACCGTAACCAGAGGGGCAGGAGCGTCCCCGAAAAGGCCTCTCCCTTCCTAGCAGCTTACCTCCAGCGCATCCATCCCTGCCCTTTACCACCATTACCTGACTCTATCAGGCTGGGTGACTCAGCATGTGTGTGCCAGCCACCCCCAAAGACACACACACCGTGGAGAGCAGCTGCAGCCCCTGTCCTCAAGGAAGGGACACCGGGCACAATTCAATCACAAATAGGAGCCACGTACCTGGATGTGTGGATACTGACGGCTGGAGTTTTGGGAGAAAAACATCCAAGACAGCTCCTCCAAGCTTTGATAACTCTGTAGGCCAAGCCGACTCAGACGCCTGCGTTTTTAGGTGGTTTTTAAAGAAAGTCTCATTTATGTTATATTATTGTACCCCTGAAAGACTGAAAGGAAGTGTGGTCTTGTGGGGGAGGGCTGTACAGGCAGCACCAGGCAGCAAGACCTGTTGTCTTCTTAGCTCTGCCCCTTGTTGTCAGAGGAGTCCATCTGCGCCTTGGGAATGAAGGCAGGTCACACCTGCCCCTTTGGTTAGCCAGCGACACATCCCCGGTTGGGGGGCAGGGTGATGGAGTTAGAAAGCCAAATTGCTCCTTCCAATAAACAAAGTAAAACAAGACAAGGAGCAGTTCTAGAATAGTGACTTTCTTGCAAACAATGAAATATTCTGAGAATCTGTGGTATCTGTGGGTTTATAAATGAAGAGGAAAGAGGAACCACTGATCGCAATGATACCATTAAAAGCGGCACTGGTTCTGGGCCAGGGGGCACCAAGAGACATTCTGGGAAAGCAGATGACCCAGGAAGAGAGGCATTCCCGGTCACCCAGAAAGAACTCAGCATACCTTCTTAAACTTCTCTGTATGGATATGTTACTTCGTCACTGCTGGCTGTGAAGTGTAGCAATTAGAAATACTCACTTCCTTAAAATAAGTAGAGCGGGTTCAAGGCTATTCCTATAAAATAGAGTGTCACCTGCTTACTTGTATCTGGTAGGTTTCCTCGAGTGGGCTAGAAAGGGATGGAGTGACAGTTGGGAACTGGCCACAGAAATGGTCACACGTGGACATCCTTGTGAATTTTGTGGCAGCAAAAGGCTCATCTTGGTGCACTAGTGACTCGAAACTGCAGTTGTGTAAGCCATTGAGTAGACTTGCTTTAGGAGGGGTTCTTGGAAGCTTGCAGGGACTTCCTTTGAGAAAAACACTTCCTGGTAGAATTAGAGAATGTGAGTTTCATTAATTTAAATGTGGGGAGGACGAGCCCGTGGCAGGGCTGTCCTAGAGGGTCTTCAAGTATTATTTTGGAAGCTGAATGAGACTAAGTTCTTTTCCCAACATAGAGATCTGAATTCTAAAGGATCAGATTTTACCAGTCACGAAAAATTTTTCGAATTTTTCATTTCGGTTGCAGTTTGCTGCTGCTTCTGCTACAACCAGAGTAGAGAAAGAGCCCACAGCATGGCTATTTTGCAGCAATCATGAGCTCTGGGGCTTCACATGGTGGTAAGACTAGTTGAGCTTCTGCAGGACCTAGGATTAAATTGCCCTTTCTTTTGTCCCCATGGGTTTGGGTGTGGTCCCAGGACATCTCACTAGGTATCACTGGGTGGTGGGACTCAGAAGAGTCCTATGCCTGCCATTTGCTTTAGATAGCCTGGTGGCTTGGTGATGCTTAGACTTGGCATCCTGCTTGTACAATGGCAAGAGTGCATGTGTGCCTAAGGGCTTAACTGAGAGAATGCAGGTAAAACCATATATTAATGAGCCCTTAACAAGCGTTTCAGAAATAGCGGCAGTGGCTGGCAAGTGAGGGCAAATATCAATGAACAATGTGTGAAGATATGGCTCATCTGGTCACTTAAAACTTCTGGTGAGGGGCGCCTGGGTGGCTTAGCGGGTTAAAGCCTCTGCCTTCGGCTCAGGTCTTGATCCCAGGGTCCTGGGATCGAGCCCCACATTGGGCTCTCTGCTCAGCCGGGAGCCTGCTTCCTCACCCCATCCCCCCCACTCTTTCTCTGCCTGCCTCACTGCCTACTTGTGATCTCTCAAGTGTAGGAACGGACAATAGGTCTAGCTACTGTACAAATTCTACCTCTGTGAAAAAAAAAGTCTGAATGAGTGGAAATTGCATGCTCTCACGTAACCGTCCCGGCAGCCAGGTGGTCACACCATGAACCCACAGCCAGAGCAGCACAGTGGCTCTGGGGTGGTGAGTGGCAATTTTAGGCAAATAAAGGGGAGAAAATAAATTACCTGGAGTGACTGGAAAACTAAAAATAGAAAGAGGCGATAACACATCAAGCAAGGTGAAGGACACGGCACCATCAAGTCTTCGTGTAGTACCAATGGCTCAGCTAGAGTAGGAAATGTGTGGTGAACGCTGACAGGTGCTGTCGCCACCCGATGCCACCGCTTTGTCCCCACTCCCCATTCCATTGCTGCTTTGTCTTTGTACTGTTCCCTTTGTGTGTGTAGCTGTGTCACGTGCCCCAATCCCTTGTGAAAATAGGGAGTGTGCGAATGAATAAAAATATTGATTCTTAGGTGCTTTTCAGAGTATTATCAAATTGAACTTTAACAATCAAGTTAATTAATAGGAAAAAAAGGAGGAATTCTTTTGTTTCGATGTATCCTTACTTCAGGAAAACTGGTTCCTTTTCCAGGGGAATATTTGCTTCCTAGCGCTCATGCCCAGTATTGGTGGTGAGGTGCGTCTCCTTCTACGGTGACATCTGCATGGTCATAGGCTCGTGTACCCTCAGCCCGAGACATGTACATGGTTTTCCGCAGGTGATCACTTGCTTTACAAAAAAAATAGGATCATGTTTCAAATTCTCCTTTGTGTCCACATTTTCCTCCCTAGGGATTCCTGGCAATCTCACGAAATCATTCTCTTGAGTCATTCTTTTGATGGCCACGTGATGTTATTTTAGGGCAGGTACAGATCACTTTTTATTTGGTAATTGCATATCGATGAACTTGGGGTGTTTCCAGTTTTTATTTGTCTCAAGTGAAATGTATAAGTATATAAATGTATAAATATACTTACTCTTTTGCAATAATTACTTTATGGGGGTGTATTCCCTGGATTGCTGGGGTAGCGTATGTGGTTTATATTAGACGTTACTAGATACTACCAAACCATTTTTCCAAAAGGGAAACAGCTGCAGTGTCTCGTGATACCACCAGCAACCCCTGTGAGTGCCCTTGTCCACGTCCTCTCCACACTGAGGGCTGTCACTGTTACTGTTTTCACCTACCCAGGGACATCTGGATGCAAATGACTGATTTCCATTTTCCTGGAAAAATGTATTTTTAACCTTGACCTAGTCACCACCCATTCTCTGGAGATAAAACTGGTGTATAGGTCATGGCAGGAGAGATGAGACAGTGTGAATCAACTGTCCTCTCTTGAACACGCAGATGCACTCAAAGGGCTTCATTTATCTCAGGGCAGGGAGGAGGGTGGGGAGGTTTGGAGTTAACATCATCCATGGCTGTCCAGGCTCGATTGTGGGACAGCTGTCCCCTGAAAGGCCCTGTGGGGCACAATAATCAGGAACAGTCTATGAGGCAAACACACAGGGGCCTACTCCTTCTGAAGAGACACAGATTAAATGCCAACAGTGTCACCCGCTTCCACTGCTAAGCTGCACAGCTGCCCAAGAAGATGTGGAAAATGGTTCGCAAGCTCTGGCTCCCATCAGAGCCCAGTGAGCCTTCCTTCTCTCCTCCTTCAACCCCAACGCCTTAAGGTAGGCCATGAGAGAAGGGAGGCTGAGTTTCTGGCCAGGTGGGCTCTGAGTGTGGTCTAGGGAAGGGTTTCCATGAAGGTTTGCTTGCCTTGTGGAAGTCGCCCTCTGTCCCCTTCCCAAACCGGAAGTGTTAGCGTGGCGGTGGGGAAAACCGTGGGGTAGAAGGAAGGCATGTCTCACCTTCAACTTGCCCTGCCCTGCTTACCCAGAGGCTTGGACCAGTCCTCTCATTTGTGCTGCTCTCTGCTCCCTAGGCCTCCCTGGCTCCCCAGGCATGGCAGAACCCTAAGGTGGAGTGAGGATGGAGGGTAGAGGAACGGGAGTCACAGCCTTCCCTTTGGCCTGGCCTGCCCCCTTCAGCATCCTGTGGGCCAAAAGCTGGCCCGAGGCTAGACCTAGACAGCAAGTCTAGCCAGGCAACCAGCTTTTGGCCCACAGGATGCTGACAGGGGGGCTGGGGAGGGCTGTGTTGGGGAAGATGGGCCTCCGCCTCCCCACCAACACTTCAAATCTTCCCCTCTTAACTTTGTCCCCACCCAACCGCAGAGACCTCCACAAAATCGACTGTGAAAGGCCTCACACTCTTCCCCAAGCCGAGCACAACTTTTTGTCGGGTGGCAACTCGTGCCTTCTGCTTGCGTTAACATCACCTGGGTATTTGCCTGTTCACCCGTTTACCATCCGTCCAGGACTGGCACAAGGTTGGGTCGCCGAGGGCACTCGCTCTTGGAGTCACACAAGTGCCGGGCCTGTGTCTATGTCCCCCACGATGCTGTGAGCCTATGGAGTTAGGGATAGTGTCTGCTGAACACATCGTTGGTGCCAAGAACTCTATAGGTGCTCAGTTAGTAACTAGTTTGTTGGGCATATGGTCTCCAAGGGGTTGGTTGACTGTACCTGTCAAAGCAAACACTGAGAAGTGTGGCTAAGTCTAGTCTTCACAATCTTGGGGCACAGATAGGCTGGGTGAGGGAGCCAGTGGAGAGGGCTGAGGGGGTGCCAAGGGTAGGCTGTGTTCCTAGCTCAGAAAGTGGGCTTCTTGCTTCCTCATTTATTCATCTAGATTCTGGCTTCGAGGCTCAGGAATGCCGATTGTGTGTGTGGGTGGCAGGACAGGGCCAGAGGGCTCCCACAGGCCTTGTTCCCCTCAGGAGATCAGGGACTGGCCAGTAAAGAGGGATCCAGGAGGCCAGGCTGTGTCTGTTCTGGTTTCCCCAGTCCCACACACAGAAGGTGCCCAGAATAAACACCTTCGAATTGTCATGGAGAAGCCTGAAGAAGACAAGGACTAACCTCAGAGATCGGGCAGGTGATAAGCTCGCCTGTCAAAGGGGACAGGGCGTGAGACAGTCTGCAATTAAAAATATATGAAAAAGGACACCTGGAGGGCTCAGTTGGTCTTCCTTTGGCTCAGGTCATGATTCTGGGGTCCTGGGATCGAGTCCCACATCGGACTCCTTGCTCAGCCAGGAGCCTGCCTCTCCCTCTGCCCCTGTCCACTGCTTGTGCTCTCAATTGCAAATAAATAAATAAAATCTTAAATAAATATATATATATATATATTTTGTTCAAATTCTGAAGCCCAAGCTAAGCTCAAGATGGGTACTTGTACATAAAAGGCATTTAACGAGGGGGAGAAAACAGGATCCAGGAAAGCCCACGAAACTGTGCAGGAATAGAGTCCTTTTTCAGCCCTTAGGTGTTCAGCATAACAAGAACCCCCACCCCTGGGGGGGGGGGGACAGGTGTGTGTCTGTGAATCCCAAACTGATTTGGTGTTGGGGGACGTGGCTTCCTTCTGTTTGGGCTGAGGCACCCAGTTAGATAGCCCGCGGGTCTCCAGGAACCCGTGAGTCACAGTCAGCTAGGAGTGTGAATGACGCATCTGGGGAGGTTTCCCAAGAAGTGGTGGAGGAAATCTCTTTGGTCCTCCACACCTGGAAAGGCCTCTGAAGACAGGGCTCTTTCTCTCTTTTCCTTTGACTGGGTGGTAGATTCGATCAGCTCTGCAGCCCACACAGGACCGGGGATCACTTTGTGAAAACAAGTTGCCCACTTCCTACAGGCAAAGAGACACTAGCTGTGGGGGCAGGGGTGGGGATGAGTAAGGATGAAAGGGAGGGGTGGTGGAGGAGCCCCCTTCTTTCTTTGAACTTGTGCTGCTGGGTGCTGCACCTGCAGGCTGGCACCCAGAATTGGCTACCTTGCTTCCCCCTGAGGGGAGGGCCGGCTGGGGGAACCAGCACTGGTCTCAGAGCCTCCTATCTGCATGCTCTACAGCAAGGCAGAGAGACAGAGACTGCTCCCATGGCACAGGACGGAACTGAGGCCCGCAGATGTACAGGAGCTTGCTCACGTTTGTATGACTGGAGACTTAGGTCCTGCTGTCCGGCAGCCCCCACACGCATCACGTGATTTCCATTGCTCAGATTTTTAAAAATCATGACTTACGAACAGATCTCTCATTGATGGCTACTGGAGCAGATTCCAATTTTTTAATATTACAACGATCAGAACCTCTTTTTAAAAACAGACTGCTTCTTTTTTTTCCAAATTATTTTTACCCCCAATTATAAAAGGCACACGATTGCTGTAAAAATTCACACAACACAGAAATGTACAAGGCAGAAGTGGAAATTCCCCAGAGTGACTACCATTAACAGCTTGGAGTATATCCTTCCGGACCTTTTTCTGTGCATACACAAATATGTCTAGAGGCATTGATATATTATTAGAGAAAAAAAAAATCAAATTTGCAGAATAATAAGATCTGATTTTTTTATATTCTATATCTTAGGTATTACGTATTACATTTTATAAGATTTCGACTTCTGTTTAAAAGAACACATGCAGGAAAAATCTGGGAGGACAAGAAAATTTTAATGCCAACTTCGCATATTTCTGCAATGTTCTGTACTTAGATATACAAAACATGTCTTTGTTGGAGTATAATCTCTATCTCTTTCCATTTGTACATATGAGAGTTGGCATATCATGAGTATACAGCTCGGTGATTTCCACAAACTGAACACACGCGTGCGTGGAAGCAGCCCCCAGGCAGGGGACAGGACACGGCACCCCCCAGACTTCATACTCCCTCCTGCTGAACAACCCTGCAATAAGGGTAACCATATCCTGACTTTAATGTGTATTTGCTTTGCCTGTCTTTATTGTGCTTGAATTTTAACGGGAGCCATATATTGCATTTAAAGTGAGGATAATCAATACAGATGTTCAAGCATATGCAGGTGTAGTGACCGTCATGGGAAGCCAGGACGCATGGGTCTCACTCATTCCCCAACACCTGCATGGATTCCCTTGTATCACAACTGATTTCTTTCTTTCTTTCTTTCATCTTTTTCTGATGGACAATTGGATTGCTTCCAATTTTTGGCTGATAAGTAGCACGACAAAAACCAATCTGATGGGTATTTGTGCATGTAACTTTGAGATGTGTGTGTGTGTGTGTGTTAAAGATAATTGCCTAGAGGTGACATTACTAGTCAAAAGATAGCTAGGTTTGGGACGCCTGGGTGCCTCAGTAGATTAAAGCCTCTGCCTTCGGCTCAGGTCATGATCTCAGGGTCCTGGGATCGAGCCCCGCATTGGGCTCTCTGCTCAGCAGGGAGCCTGCTTCTTCCCTCTCTCTCTGCCTGCCTCTCTGCCTACTTGTGATATCTCTCTCTATCAAATAAATAAAATATTAAAAAAAAAGATAGCTAGGTTTAAAAATTCTTTAAAAAAATATTTTTGCCATGATGGACCTCCAGAAAGTAGTAGATGCTCAGTTCCTTCTTCAAAACAAAAGTCAGGTGCCGGGTGCAGACCTCTTCACCGCAACCCCTGCTGCTGGCAGCCAAGCCTGCTCCAGCTCTCTGGGCAGACCAAGCTGTAGCAGGTGCCTGCGGCACAGAAAAGAGATGGAGGTGCGCCCCCCCAGCCCCCCTTCCCTGGCCCTGGTCCCCCAACCTTACCCCCATGTGAATCTGCAAACAACTAAACACGATCGCAAAGACAGCAATGGGGAGATGCTGTTTATAGCTCAGACAGAAGCGGGGAGAGGGGCCTGGAGGCCTGTTCTTACTTCCGCTGTGGCCTGGGTGTGAGCCTGTAGGGAAGGCAGGCTGCGCCTCTGGGCTTCATTTCTCTCTTTTTTAAAAAAAAGATTTTATTTATTTATATTAGAGAGAGATAATGTGTGAGGGACAGAGAGAGAGGAAGCCAGCATGAGTGTAGGGGGAGGGGCAGGAATAGGGGCAGGGAGAAGCAGACTCCCTGCTGAGCAGGGGGTGGGCTCCTGGGCTCCATCCTAGGACTCAGGATCATGACCTGAGTTGAAGGCAGATGCTTAACCGACTGAGCCACCCAGACACCCCTGGGCTTTAGTCTCTTATCACTAAATGGGACGTCTTAGAGCAAGAAGCCCACCTTAAACATGAACCTGAGAGGAGTCTGGCCTGGGACGCCTGGGCTCCTTCCCCTCTCCCTGGGAACCTGGCAGGCAGCTTGTCCAGTCGTCCTCAGAGCTGATGGGCAGAGAGCATTAGCTTTTCTCAAGAACCTCTTGCACCAACACCTTCTAACTCCCACCCACCACGCCTAGTTCTGCACCCTTCACTCCATAGACAGCAACTCAGATGCCCCCTCCCCTCGACCCATCTTTCCTTTCCTGTTTTCTGTGGCTGCCAGAGGCCTCTGAGCAGAGCCTGGTTTGCCCCTGCCCTTCATCAAAGGCCCCTCCCAGCAGACCAGGAAAAGCAGGTGGGGCTCTGTTCTCCCTTGGCCTGGTGCTTCTGTTAACTCAGCCTAAGTCTGCACTCATTTTTGGCTCAGTAGATTTTACACTATGAAAGCCCAGGCTGGGGAACTAAGATCAGGTCCCCACCCCGGGCTTTTTCAGAAGGCACGTCCAAACTCCCTCTTCCAGCTCAGCATTTTCCCCTAGCATCTGGTTTCCCCATCAGAGCTGAGAGAGAGACCCTATGTCTCTCACCTTTTCTTTAGTACAAGGTCAGCAGTCTGTGGCTAGGACTCCCTGGGGTTCCACTCAGTAGAACCAAACAGGTATAGTGAAGGTGGCTTGGAACGGCCAGAGGTCAGCTCTGGGGCCCCTGCTGCTTGGCGCTGGGTGCTGGGTGCTTCCCAACCTGTGAGACTCTCCCTGAGCCTACAACACGGACGACAGCACATCGCAGGGGCAAATGAGGACAGGCACATTTTATCCTTGTTATTTCTTTTCAGCTGAGCGTCAACATCTTTGCCGTACAGATGGGCTTTGTGCTTTTCCATCACAGGACCCATTTGCATCTTTTATTCAGGGCTTTATTTTTACAACCAAGACATTTTCATAAAAAGAACAGAAAGTGACAGAGAAATTTACAAGCCATGGGAGGGCAAAAGTGAAAGCCAGGGAAATTCCTAATAGGAAATAAAGTGACTTCCCATTCTCAAAGTCACAAGTCGCCAGACCCAAAAGGACGTCCCCTGAGGCTGAAGTAACGGCAGGAGTCAGGTCCGCCTTTCACAGAAAGCTGGTTTCCAAGCTGGGGCTGGTCTCTGGGGCTCTCAATGAGGACAGTCAGCCCCAGCCTAGGAAGACCAAGGAGGAGCCATCCTGGGGCCATCCCATGAGAGACTCAGGACTTCATGTCACTGCCCTTTCGGGGCAAAGCAACTGGCGAGAACGGGGCTGGACGGCCAACACAAAGGTCCCAGCCCAGCCCGGGGGAGTTCGGGAGCTGGAAGTGGTGTCATGGCCGCATTTTCTACTCCATCCTCCAGTGTGCCCCCTCTCCGAGTTGCAGGAAGCTTTTGGGGGGCTCTGAAGCCTTCTCTCTGTGACTCCTGACGACCAGCTAACAAGTTGCTCCCATGCGTGAGGCCCACAGAGAGCACTTGCAATAGTTAAAAGCAGGCAACTTCAGCAGATCAGCGAAATTTCCACAGTGGAGTGAGGTGAACGTGGCCCTTCTCTCTCATTTTTCCAGATCTCGCTTCTTACTGACCAACGTATTTTTGTAGCAGGACCCCCAGAGCATATTTTTTGCTCATTTATAAAACCTGAAAACAACAGCAAGTTGAGACACCACTTATTTCCTGTGACAAAGACAAATGACAGGTGAGGATCCAGGGCTGTATTTCCAGTAAGGAGCCCGGGCCAGGAGTTTTCCGTTACTCTGTTTTTGGGTCCAACTTAGTCATTAAAAAAATTCTTAAGAAGCTCAAAAAAGAAAGCCCAAAGCCCTCTAGCTTTGAATAGTGTTACTTCCTGCAGGACCTTCTAAGAGAAGCCAGTCACAAATGTACATTAAGGGTCCAGAAGAAGATGGTTTGCTGATGGGAAGATTTTCCAACTCAGCTTCGGGCTGGGGAGCGTCTGCCCCAAATCAAAGTTTGAGTTCAGAAGAGCTGATCTGTGGGGCCCATGGACCCTTTCGCCCACACCTGGATCATGGTAGCAAAACTAGACGTGGTTTCCAAACTTTGTTTTAGCCACAAACCCTTTTGTTCAAGTGATTTCTCTTAGGCAAGCGTAACTACAGGTGGCCCATGCGGCAGTACTATGAGCAGAGGGTGAGGGAGATCGCGGCCCCCCGTGACCACCCCCAGCTCCTTCCCCACCTCGGCAGATCCTCAGCACCCCTGGGTTTGCCAGAGCATGAGAAGCCATAAAACTGGCATCAAATCACCAGGGAACAAGTTAAAATGAAGGGCTGAGCGGGGGCAATACCCTGATGGGGATTCATTCTCCATTAGACGTCACCATGGGGAAATTGCTGAACAGAATATTCTGCAGATCTAGGCTCAGACAAATACACTCAGGTTACCGTCTCTTAGGTAGGGGATATCTTCTAAGTCCAGCACATCAAATTGTGGGAAGGGTATACCATCAAAGCTATCATTGAAAATTGCCCATAAAAGACAGCAGGCATGTTTCAGTGACTATGTCTTAGTCAAGCAAATATATAGACAAGTAATAATGTATATAATAATGCAGAGAATATAATACAGAGTTTATATGGAGTTTAAATTTTAAGTAATTAGGAAGACATTTTTGTTCCTTGTAGAACTGACTTTCATCAGTGACATGAGTTTTGTGCTCTGAATTCATGGGACCAGGGCTGGGCGCAGGTAGTGATCCTGTTTTACAGGTGAGGAATCAGAGGCTCAGAGGGCTTAAGCCACTCACCCACAGTCCCACAGTTGGTGAGCGGCAGATAGGATTCGAACCCCCAAGCTCAAGCCAGAGCTCATGAGCACCAGGCCCTGTTGCCCTCTTCAATCTAGAGGCATGATGGGCTTTCTTTTTTTCCCCCGAACACCTCTAGATGGAAGGGACTGTCATTAATGAGACAGGTAGATGTGAAACAGTCTTTTGAGGAAGAAAATGTAATCCAAGAACACTGCCCATGGCTGGGCTGAGGCCTGGCAATCCCTTAGGCTGGGAGCAGCCTCTGGCCATTGGACTCTCGTGGTGTCAGCCTCTGGGGGCTCTGCCTGCACTCACACAGCTCAGGGACCTGAAAAACTAGTGCTTTTCAGCTCCCATGTCTGTGTGACTCAGCTTTTCAATCTGTCAACTCTGGGGACCCAGGCAAGGAAGCAGTGAACTGCCTTGGCCTCCAATCCAGTCCTGCTCTTTCCTAACCCAAATGCTCTGAGCTGGTTCAGCTGGTCTGTAACAGTAACACTCCTATGTCCTTACAGGACCAAGTCAAATGAAATGCTGGGTGGGCAAGGGTTTGGGGTATCCTCCTGCATTCTCTGCTTGCAAGAGTTGACTGTTATCATTGCTAAGAGCTAAGTCCGTGCTTGAAGTACCCAGTATGCTCATTTGTTTAGATGATCTCTCCTCCTGAACTCTACGGCTCCCTCTATTTTTATAGTCTAAGATTTTTTGCAGGTGGGGTCTGGCTTTGGCTCCTGCAGATAGAGGCTCTGGCAGCAGCAGGGGCCGATACCATACCCAGGGCCGCATCACCGGCACTATTCTGGGGCCCTAAGCACTTACTGTTTCAGGAGGCGAAGCCGGGCTCTCCTCCGCAGGCCTGGAAGAAGAAGAAAACAAGGACGTGGGTTGGTGTGGACCGTGGGGTGCTGACACCCAGCCACAGAGAGCGAGGAGGGAGATGAGGGGGGAAAACAGCACCTCAGACCTCTTTTCTGGCGCCAGGCTCACAGCAAACCCGTGATGACTCCTCTTAGTATCTCCATTGGGTATATGGGGAAACTGAGTCCCAGAGCATGCGTGGCACAGAGTTACTTGCCCAAAGTTGTGCAGCTAGTAGGCAGTAAAGCCAGAATTCGAACTCAGTGAATCTGCTCCGGTCTGTGTGCCCTTAAACATGCCAGTTTGTCCTTCGCAGCAGGTCGGGAATGGAGAGCTATGCAGACAGGTGGTCTCGAGCTAGAGAAATTACAACGTTTCCCACCGGGATGCGGGAAAGAAGTGTGGGCATGTCTATCTACAGGTCTATCTCATCTTTTATTACTTTTCAGTTATGAAACACATTTAATAACATACTTACTATATGAAATAAATATACCTATTTGCAGTTAAAGAGTTAACTTTTGATCTATCTGCAGCTGGGGTTCATAATTTAACAAGTTTTTATTAACAAGATCCTTGATGGGAACGGTTTGCAGACCATTGAACTTTAATGGGGACAAATGGATCCTTCCTCGAATGGCAATGTTATGTAAAAATGCTCACATGACACATTTCTTTGGGGAGAGGGTCTGTAATTGCTATCACAAGTTTAAAGGGGTCTATGACCTATAAAAGAGTCACCGATCAAGTCCTAGCCCCTGCGAGCCACCCTCCCCTATTTTGTAGAAGCCCAGAGAGGGTCAGTGAGTTGCTCGTGGTGACACAGCTGAGCAGAAAGGCCAGGGGTAGGGTCCGAGCCTCTTGGGCTGCCATGTGGGCTTCCCCTGCAGTTCCCCTCTTTTCTGCTAAAGCCTGGGAGCTGCCCCACCCGGGGCAGATGAGATCATCTCCAGAGTGGCCGAGAGACAGTCATCTTCAGTCTCCCTGCAGTCTCACAAAGGAGGAGGAGTTAGAGCTTCTGGGAACATAACCCAAACCCCAGGGCCATGTCTTCTGTGTACTGCTTCCATCCCGAGTGCTCATGGGAGTTCCCACTGACTGAGCTCATACCCCATGTTGGGACCTCTGGGCAGGACTTTACCAACAGCAACCCTGGGAGGTGGGTAATATTGTTACTCCTGAATGGGGTGGTTGAGGGTCAGAGAGGCCAGGACACCAGCCCAAGGCCCCTAGATCGGCAAATAGTGGGGTTGGCTTCAAGCCCCGGTCTGACTTCAGAGACGGCATGGTCTCTTATCCCTGCAGCATGGCGTCAGGACACAAATCACCTCCGCAGCTTCCATGGGTTGGGGATGGGTATGAACTTCTGCCATCTGTCCCGCTTCCCTAGAGAAGGATGGGCGCTCAGGGACACCTCCAACAGCAAAAGCAGCCACCACAGTGGTCCGAGAGGGCACAACTTACGGTGTAGGTGGATGGCCACTCCCAAGGACACCAGCAGAAGCAGGACTCCGGCCACCAGGAGGCCGAGGGTGATGGGGCCACAGGATGGGCCTGGAAGAGACACACTTACTGAACATCTGAGGCAAGCACATAAAAATACAAAGAGGGAAAAATCAACCGGAAATCCCACCTCCCAGGGAATGCCACTGTTTGCATATTTTTCTCGTCTTTCTTTCTGGGTACTTGAAACACACTGAGATGATTTTACACGGAAAATGTTATGTCCCACATCACCCTTTTAAAAATTAATTAAGCTCAGGAGCTACTTATGTTCAAAGGAGATAATTTTCATGCCTGGTAAAGAGATTTTTACTATTTATTTTTAAAGCTCTTATTTTAACTACACAAGAGACAGCTGAATATATTTTCATTGTAAAGGATTCGAGTATATGGTTAGAGAGCTCCTTGGCAAACCAGCCCCCTCACAGGAAAAAAAACACACACACACACATGCTATGGTTAATTTGGTACCTTTCTCTTTGTGTTTACACATGCATAATTTACACAGACAAATACAGGTTTTTTTAAAAGCACACAGTGGCTTATATTGTACAAATTGTTTGGCAAACCATTTTTTTCTTCACTTAAGTAGATTGGGGGCCCCCCGGGTGGGGCAGTCAGTTTAACGTCTGACTCTTGGTTTCGGATCAGGTCGGGGTCAGGACAATGAGTCCCTCAGCAGGCTCTACGCTCAGCGCAGAGCCTGCTGGAGACGCTTTCTCCCTCTTACTCTGCCCCCCCCCACCTCTCTCTAAAATAAATAAGGAAAATCTTTTTAAATAATACCTCAGCGCACACTTTTTTTAAAAAAGATTTATTTATTTGACAGAGAGAGAGACCACAAGTAGGCAGAGAGGCAGGCAAAGACAGAGAGAGAGGGAAGCAGGCTCCCTGCTGAGCAGAGAGCCCGATGTGGGACTCAATTCCAGGACCCTGAGATCATGACCTGAGCCAAAGGTAGCGGCTTAACCCACTGAGCCACCCAGGCGCCCCAGCACACACTTTTTCTAGCAGAGTAACCTTTGCAGTTTGGACGTATCATGGATTACTTGGCCCCTGGATGGGCATTTTGTTTTCTTCCTATGTTTTGCTTTTACAAATAACCACAGAGAAGCTCCTGGTACATTCTTTCTAAAGTAGGAGCCTGCCCGAGGCAGATACTGAAAACAGGAATGGCCAAACCATTGCCTATGTCCGCCTAAAGTTGCCAGACCCTGTGAAGTGCCTTCCAAAAAGCCAGCACCGATTTGCCCTCCTAAACACCAGCTGTGCACCTGGCCGACACTCGATATTATCAATGTGTTTGGTTTTCGCTAGTGTCGTGGATTTAACAAGATACGTCACTTCCAGTCCTTGACAATTTGTCAGCATCACCCTATTTTCATGTATTGGCCGCTTGTAGGATCTGGCCTGGCCTTTCTTGCCTTGCTCGGTTTTCACAGTTCCCTGAAGCCTAGAGGTCACCAGCTGTTCTTCTCAGTGTCATCTCAAGGGACAGCCCGAAGCCTTCTGGAGCAGGCCCTTCCCCAGGGCAGCCATGTGGTTTCATTCATGATGACAAGCTTTGAGCTCCAGCTGGGTGCCCCCCTCAAGATGAGTGCCTTACGTACAACACCTCATTCAATCATGCCAGGCAATCATGCCTGATGTTACAGATGAGGAAAGAGGTTCAGAGAGGCTGAGTCACCTGCCCAAGGGCACAGAGTACAGACAATGGCAGACAGGGACTCACACCTAAGTCTGGCTGACTTACCACTGGGGTACCCTGTCCCATAGCCCCCATCCCCAAAAACAACCCCCACCTACTTCTCTCTCAGCCCCCACTTGGCCACCTTCACACTCATCCTGGTTATTCTTAATAACCTACTAATGCTGGACTTGCATATTTGCCCTGGGACTTAACTGAGGGTCCATATAAGAAATGATGCAAGAACTTCAAAGACCTTTGTCCTCATCACTTACAGAAGTGTTGTTTTTTTTTTTTTTAAGATTTTATTTATTTGACAAAGAGAAAGAGAGAGATCACAAGTAGGCAGAGAGGCAGGCAGAGAGAGAGGGGGAAGCAGACTCCCCACTGAGCAGAGAGCCCAGTGCAGGGCTTGATTCCAGGACCCTGGGACCATGACCTGAGCCGAAGGCAGATGCTTAACCCACTGAGCCACCCAGGCGCTCCAACAGAAGTGTGAGTGAATTCCGTATTGCTCAGCAGTCCTTACAGAAGAATGAACAGAGCGGCTTTCCTCTAGAATTTAACCCTGGGTTGAAGGCTCTGGAACCCAGCACCTGGGGTAGTTTCTTCATGCAGCCATCGGGGCTGTCCCACGGGGTTTGTGCAAGTTATCTGGTTTTGTGCAAGTGTTCCCTCTGGTGCAGCTGGCTTCCCCGCTTCTCTAGAGTCACCCTCCGCTTCGCGGCCTTGCTGTGTTTGCCTTTGTGTGGTTTTCTGTTGTGAACTACCCGAAATCCTTTAGGCAAAGTTGTGGGGCATAGATGCTTTCTCCAATGAGGTCATTCTATCTCCACCTTTATGCTCCCCAAGACTGTGCCCTTCTGCGTCCGGGTTCTGACTTCCTTTATTACTGTGACCCCGTGGGGTAGCTTCCTGCGCTCATCGCCTGAATCCCACTAGATGCCTGTCCTCGGGCTCCTTCTGTTACTTGACGTATTTAAGACCGAGCAACCCAGGAGCGCCAGGCAGCGCTAGTGTGGTGGCTTCCCTGCCGTTTGTCCTATGGGTAGGAGCAGATGACATCTGTTTGTCATCAGTATCTTTTGAGGGGCAGAGGTAAGTATTTTTCCAGAAACACAGCTGGGCTGATGGTTCAAGGGAAGTGTGTGTGTGTGTGTGTGTGTGTGTGTGTGCGCGCGCACACACATGCTCCAGCTGCCATGTCTGGTGCTTACAGCACAGACACGCAAGCTTGTTCATTCATTAACAAATTAACAAACATATATTAGCACGTGCTGTGTGTTAGGTCCTCTGGTAAGCATCCGAACTGAGAAAGTTTGAAGTTCTGGTCCTTCGGGTTCGGTATTTTTGTTTGCTAACAGCTTCACTGAGATGGACTTCACATATAAAGTTCGCCTGCTCCAACTGTGTAATTTAATGGTTTTTGGTATATTCACAGAGTTGTGCAACCATCAGTCGCCACAATCTAGAACATTTTCATCTCAACCCCCCCAAAATCCTGGACCCTTTCACGATCACTCCCCATTCCTTTCCAACCCCCCAGTTTTAGGCAACCACTAACCTACTTTCTGTCTCTTTGAAATGTCATATTCTGGGATCCCATAATACAGGATCTTTTGCATCTGGCTTCTTTCACTGTGTAATATTTTCAAGGTTCATCCATCCTGCCGCTTGCATCAGTAATGCACTGTCTATTATGGCCAAATATTACTCCATTGTATGGATATTCAAAATTTAATTGGTCTATTCATCAGCTGGTGGACTTCTGAGTTTCGACTTTTTGACCATTATGAATAATGCTGCTAGTATATGGTGTGCAGGTTTTTGGGGGGACATAGGCTTTGCCCTGTGATGATTTGTAAGCGTGTCCCCTACTAGACAGTGAGCTGCTGGAGGGCAGCACTGTGGTCATACTCAACTACCCTTCTGAGCCCAGCTTGGCTGGAACCAGAGAAATGGGCCAGAGTCCATACATGGGAAGGGCTTATGGAAGGAAGGAAAGAAGGAGGGAAGGAAGGCAGGCATTCTGCTGTGCTTCTGATGGTCCAGGAAGATGGGAGAACTCACCTTTCTGGGTCACTGGGCTTGGGGGCTGGCACCTTTTCTTCGTGGTGGGCTTCTTGGTGGGCTGGGCAGTGGTGGGAAGGACATCAACTACAGAAAGTAAGCAAGACACATGTAAACAGTAGGTAGAGTACAGACAAAACTTAAAATCTCATGTCTTCCCTCCAGGTGCTAAAGCCCCTGTGACTGTTCCCTGGGCTGTCACAGGGCTCCGAGCTTACAGAGCAATAGAATTTTCTAGGTGTTTCCCCAACTCTCAGACCTATCCGAGAGCCTAGGTAGGAGGCTGCTTTGGTGTCCAGGAAAGAGAGGGGCTCTGCACCCACATGGTCCTGAACAGAGCCCCAGCAGCCCTGATTAACTGCTGTGTGACTTGGGGCAGCTCCTACCACGTTTCTGTGCCTCAGTTTCCCCATATGTTGAAATAAAGATGACTCTCAGTTCCTTCTCAGGAGTGTCATGAGAATTAAAGAGGACAGCAGGCCCAGTGAATTGTGCTCCCCCTGGCCACAGCAGGCTTCCCCTGGCTGAAGACCTTGAGGGGAAGCCAGAGTCCCCAAAACCTTGACAATACCAGCCCCTCGGCCAACCTGCCAATTCCTAAGTGGTTGGAGGAAGCTCATAGAATGGAAGTGGGTGCCCTTTCCCATATGTACAATACTGGGCAGGTTGCAGTGGGGATTATCTTTCCTTACTAAATGTCTTTACAAATCATCTACAATGGAGCTGGAAGGACCTCTAGTCTCAACCTTTAAGTTCATAAATGAACAGCAGCGATGTGAGGGGCTGGCCCTGAGGCCCCACAGTGCAAAGAGCCGACCTGGACCCCCGACCCCTCTGCTGACGCTTGGGTGGGCCACTCTTCTGTTTCATTCTAATCCAGGATCACACTCTGATGCATTGGGGCAGGGCAGGGGGACAAGCACACAGAGCCAAGGGAGGCACGGGAGGCTTTGGGCTGCCAGGAATGGTATGAGCACTAGATGCTGCTGAATCCATCCCTTGTCTCTGGGAGATGAGCAAAGACGTTTCACTGCAATGACTTTCTGCAAAATGGTAGGGGGGGAAGATGGTAACCCCATAAATTTAAATTCTAGCATCAAGGGGACAGGGAGGGGCCACGCGCAAAATGGTCATTTTAGGGCTGGCCAATCTTCCATATAATAAGTGGACAGTCTGGACCCTCGCCGGCCTGAGTGTCCCCCAGAAAGTGGAGATAACACGCTCTCCTCTGCTGGCTTCGTGAGGTTTCTGGGAAGAACCAGCTCACCAGAATGGACCCCTGTTAAGTCCCACCACGTGCTAGGGGCACAGCCAAGTGCTGCGGCTTTTGTTTATTGAAACCAACAACTTTGGGGACAGGCACTAGTACCCCCGTCTTACCCCGAGGAGGCCGAGGCTCAGAGAACTGAAATAGTGTGTCCAAGGTTCAGGAAGCCTTGAACAGCACTGCCAGGATCTGAACCAAGAGACCCCGACTCTGGGCTCTCATGCCGCTGCCCTGCCTCAGGTGCCAGCGCTTTCTGACAAAAGTTAGGCGCATCAGGTCAAGGCCCTCGGCCATGGGAATGCTGAGGAAAACTAAGCTAAGAGGGAAAAGGTGCTCCCAGGCTGTGCGGGAGCCTGGCCCTCTGCCCAGGGTGGGCCAGCAGTGTTTCCTCCGTTCCTCCCCACGGCCCTGGAAGGGTCCGTTCCCTTTACTTCGTAAACAAGGACGCACAGAGGTCTCTCGGTCAGCGGGAAGCCTCCAGGGGAGCTGACTCTATAGGGCCTCACATGTCTTGGCTGGATTCAGGGGCCTGGGTCTGATGAGGGGTTTGTGGGGAGTCTCGTTCCATTTTAATTTCTCTTGCCCAGAGCTGGGTCCCCTTGATGACTCCTGACTCCCCCTGTCCCCCCGTTCAAATCTCCCCACTTCTCTCCTCTTTGAAAAGGAGAGGACTTTTGAGCCCATGGTATGGTAAAGCGGCACCCCAAAGCCCTGTCTTTCTCCAGATACTTTCTTTACTACTCGAGTTTCCTCCCTCAGTATGTGCTGGCCTCCGGCAGGAGGGGCAGGGTGTGGCTCTGGACACCCTAATTCTGGCCAGATGACGCAGTTGCGGGCACATGCTTTGGGAAGGGTCTGCTATTCTCAGAGAGCTAGGCAGCATGAGGGGTTTGGAAATATCAAAGCCAGGTGAGTGGGTGGTGGTGTAGGTGGAGGGGAAGCTTCTAGAAACCAGTTTTGTTTATTTCATCATCTACCTTTCTTAGACCCCAAAATCTCATGAGTGGGAAAATGTGAGTAAATTTGTGGGAAAATTTGTAGAGACAAAAACAATAAACCAAACCAAAACCCCAAACCCCCCAAAACCCAATTTTCAGTATGGAATCTGTTGACACCCTGCTGAGGATGCCTGGGCTTCTCGCCCCGAGGGCTAACCCTCACCCCGACCTCCTGACTGAAGACCCAAAACTGGTGAGATGGGACAGCAGCTTCCCTCTGTTTCTGTCTTCCTAATTGTGCTGCTGTCCCAGCTGTCCCTGTGTCTTCCCATGCTCAGTGGTCCGATTCCTGGTGTGGGGGGGTCCCCTTGTCATTTTTCAGTCCCCAGCCTGAGAAGAACCCAGGTGAGAGGGAAGGAGGACAGTGGGAGGAGCGCAGGGGGTCAGCCAGCCAGTGGCTAACATGGGGAAGGGGCTAAAGCCAGGTGCAGGCCTTTGAGAATTTCTGCCACGATTCCCTGACATCTCCCAGAGCTTACTCCTCACTGTCCAAGAGTGCGACCACCTGCCCCTGTGCCACTGGCCAGTCTCACTCAAGGGTTGCGGTGTGTAAGAAACACATCGAACATTTAGTATGCAAAATATTTCAGTAATAATTTTTAAATGGATTACAAGTTAAAATGAGGTTCTTGTTGATCAATCGGTTAAAAATGTAGTATTTAAATTAATTCTGCTGGTTTCTTTTTACTTTTTTAACATGGCATTAGGAACTTTTAAATCACATCCGTGGCTTATCATCTATTTCTATGGGGTGCGCTGGACTTAACTCTCAGAACTGCAGCTTCTTGGGGTTGGATGGCGTTGGGGAGGCCAACGGCAGCCCCATGACACAGACGGGAAACCTGAGGTCCAGGGAGCAGAGGGACCAGTGCAAAGGCACACAGTAAAAATACAGCAGAATTTGCAGCTAGGCCTGGGGTCCATTCTCCTTCCTCCCTGTACCTCTGGGCGTAGGTTTGAGCCGCAGCCTCCCCACCCCATTCAGCATGTAAGAGCATCAGCCGGCCCTAGAAATGCTCTCACTGGGTATGTCCAGGCAACAAGGACCTTCTTTCCTGGTGTGCACTCTTGGTGGGAATTTCTGAGACCACTGTAAGGTTTGGGGACTCAGCCCAATCTAGGCAGAGCCTCATGTAGGCCTGGTGTGGCTGAAGGACAGCACTGCCTTGTTCCCCAGAAGAAACAGCAATGCTTCTAAGCATCCCATCTGCAATAGGGATCCGCTTCTTACCTCCCAGGGTAGAGGGCAGTGGGAAGTGAAATGACTCCGTAAAACCCCTGCTTCTGCTTGGCCCTGAGTAAGTGTACTCCTACCAGCTATGGGCTACTGCTCCTGGCTGACATCCTCTCTGGCAGAGTGGGGCTTGCCGAGAGCAGAGGCAGCTCCGTGCCTGGCACGCACCCAGCACCCAACACCCAGCAGGTGTTGCACGCCCATCAGTAGCATTGACCTAGATTCTTACCCACGCTCAGCTGAGTTCCCTTCCCGAAGTTCAGCTCAGGGTTCCCGATGGTCATGCAGAAGTAGATGCCACTGTCCGCAGGCTCCACTCTAGTTAGATTGAGAATGGACCGGCTTGCATCCGGAAACACAGTCAGCTTCTCTCGATTCACGTTTTGGCCATACACAATCCCTTTTAGGGAATCCCAGACGGCCAGGAACTCATGGTGACTGTCTGGGCTTGGAGCCTGGCGCTGTCTCAGCCAGTAGATGCGTGTGCTAGTTAGGGCTTCACAGGACATCACCACCGTCTTGTCGGTCTGAATCATTAAGGATGGTGGGGTCTGCTGCAGCACCGAGCTGCCATGGAGAACTAGGAGAAGCAGAAGGCACAGAGACCATTAGCATGTTTTCCCAGCCACCGCTGTGGGGCTCTGGAGTCACAGAGTCAGGCATTGAAGGAAAGCCATCCCCAGTTGCAGGAGCCAGGGGCTACGATAAATGCCGCTGGTGGCTCCTGGACTCAGGGCTCAAGCACCCTACAATCCAGGGGACCATCTGCAAGGCGGGTGTTTCTTATGGCCAGTTTGACCAAGGGGACAGGGAGAGAGCTGCCATGTATTGCTTGCATGCTTGTATGTCTGACTTTTTGAGTGAATGATCTTAATCCAATCTGAAACTTATTTGGGGATTTTTTTTCTAAAAGATTTTATTTATTTATTTGACAGACAGATCACAAGTAGGCAGAGAGGCAGGCAGGGAGAGAGAAGGGAGGAAGCAGGCTCCCTGCTGAGCAGAGAGCCCGATGTGGGGCTCGATCCCAGGACCCTGGGATCATGACCTGAGCCGAAGGCAGAGGCTTTAACCCACTGAGCCACCCAGGCGCCCCTTATTTGGGGATTTTTTCCCCCATGACACAGATGAGGAAACTGAGGCATGGAGTTACTCGTTTAAAGTCCCACCAACAATTAGTAAGTGACCTGGGATTCAAACTCAAAGATTCCAGGTCTGAAGTCAAAGCCAGCTGTCTTTCACCTTGTCCTGCTGCCACTCTCTGGACAGACCTTCACAGGGTCCAAGCAGGTGGAGAAGTCTCAGGCAGCCCAGAGGATCCCCAAATCAGAGGCAGAGCCTGGGGACTGGTATGGCCAATCTAAAAGAGGGCCAGCCACCCTTTCTGTAAGACATGCTCAAGCAAGAGGAACTCAATATTGCCACAGGTGCCACTCAATTCTCAGCCTAGCATGTGCTAGGTCACTGGATCCCCATTCCCAAAGGGAAGGATAGACACCCCTGAACAGTCCTGGGATTTCATTTTAGTCTCAAGATGGGAAGCATCGACGAAAAGGGGCTTGTTCATGGAGAACTGGACCAGAACTCCAAGACCGGGTCTTGAAACCAGCTCTGCCCCCTGCCAACAGAGGGATTGCAAGAATTCAAGGAGTCTGCCTCTGCCCTTTAAGATCAGGGCAGCTGGGGGCCACTGTCCTTCTTGCCTGCGAGGGTCAGGACGTCCAAGAAAACGCACTGCAAACTGTAAAGTGCTGTCCATTGGTATATCATTGTCTCCGTGTCCCACACCAAATTGTTACAGGCAGCAAAAGACATTTTAGGAAAGATTTGAATGGATCATTCACAGCCAAGTCCTACACACTGAATCTGACCTAGTGGACCTTCCATTTTAGCTGTGGGGGAAAGGGAGATCCTACAGACTGGGGCAGAGACCCAGGAACTGCAAGGCACGGAGGGTACAAGAGTCTAGAGGGAGTGTGTGTGTGTGTGTGTGTGTACCCAAGGGGAGCTGGCCTACCGAGGCAGCGGCCTAGAGTCACAATCCTGCCAATGCTTGTGTCTCAGGCTGATTCACGGCCCCATAGCAGGCCACAAACGTTAGCTTTTTGACTCCACTCACAGGCCACGCCAAGCTTCTGCGTGCATCAAGAATGACAAGGTACCTGGTGCCTACGTGTCTGTTGGCCCTTCTCTTTTCTCCCTAAACACCATCTTGCCTTTTCAGCAGAGTAGAGCTTCTTTACTGCTTTGGGGGTCACTGATATCTTGGGGGCGATAATAAGAGATGATGCTGCCCATCTTTACTGAACTGTGCCCAGCGTGGTACATGCATTATGTCACTTAATCCTCAACAGGTCCTGTTTTACACCCACTTTACACATGAGGAAAGAGAGGATCAGGCAAGTTAAGGACATGCTCAAGGTCACACAGCCCATATGTGGTGGATCCAGATTCAAACCCAGGTCTGGGGCCCCACAACCTGAGCTTTGAGCCACTCCCTGAATTGAGGAGACCTGGGATCCTGAGTGGCTAGCCTGTCCCCCTCTGCACACAGTGGGTCTGCAAATACGCAGACTCCTGAAATTCTTGCAAGAAAGCCTAGAAGGGACTCCCTTTTTTTTTTTTTTAAAGATTTATTTATTTATTTATTTGTCAGAGAGAGAGAGGGAGAGAGAGCAAGTGAGCACAGGCAGACAGAGTAGCAGGCAGAGGCAGAGAGAGAAGCAGGCTCCCTGCCAAGCAAGAAGCCCGATGTGGGACTCGATCCCAGGACGCTGGGATCATGACTTGAGCCGAAGCCACCCGCTTAACCAACTGAACCACCCAGGCGTCCCTAGAAGTGACTCCTTAAGGGGTCAAGGGGCCCCAAAAGGACCTGGGGCTTTGTGTGTATGTTCCCCTTCTTGTGTCCTGACACGCAGGCTTGCTAGGTGACACACCCTGGTCTCTCTTTTCTGTCCCTGGAGGCTGAATACCTGGCCGTGGCCAAGCCCCATATCTGTGCCAGATTCGGAGCCAGGCCTCGCTACCCGTGTGCTCTCATGGGATTCATCTGACCTCTCCCAGTGATTCCAGACTCAGAGGGACCTGCTAGTTCTAAAAGATCAGTAATAACCACTAGGTTTGAATGGCCTGGACTTGCTTCTACTGGAGATGTGGTTGAGCTCACCGGGTCAGAGCAGGGGCCTGGCAGACCTTGTCACGGTTGGCAGGATAACCAGCTTTGGGCTTTTTGGGGAAGACAGCAATCCATCGCAGGTTAGTGGGCAGTTTGGGGCTTCTTCCAAGTGTCAGTCTTGTTGGGTTTATGAGAGGGACAGTGGGGACTCCCTTGCTACATGCAGACCGCAGTGTTCCAACTCCAGTACCGCTGGTTCTGGGAACCCCGCCACACAGCACATACAAGCAAGAGAGTGCTGGGGAGACAGGGGACCCCTTAAGGAGTCCTCTGTCACACCTGTCCCAGAAGGGGCCATAGCCAGGTGTTCGGCAGATTGTGCAAGTACTTCCCCGGAAGTACCAAAAATGTGTCGACAGAACCCTGGGCCAAGTACAGGACATCAAAACCAGAACTGAGCCTCTGGAGCCCTTCTGGGGGCACATTCCAGTGGGAATCCTAGACAAGGGTGGATTTTTTCCCCTGCTCTCTGTACCTCCTTCCCCTTTCTCTTTTTTTCTTTCTTAAATCCTTACCCATCCCCCTGCCTCCCTCCCTCCTCTCTTCTCTCCCCTGCAGGCTTTTGGGGGGACTAGCCTCAATCCTGGGGCTCCAGGGATCGCTGGAGTAAAGACCCCGGGGAGGGGGGAGGGAGGGATGAATTTCTTCTCTATCCTCAGGGTCTGCGCCTGCGGCACCTCCTCCCAGGGACCCCCACTGCCCTGGCCTCTGGGCTCTGCATCCCGCCTCCACAGCCCTTTCTAAACTCTAGGGCTCAGGCTCTTCCTGGGGCCAGCGCAGACCACCCGCTCCAACACCGCGCGCCCCCGCGAGTCTCCCGGTCTTACCTGCGAGCTGCGCAGCCAGGAGGAGCCAGAGCCCCGGCTGCATCTTGGCACGCCCCGGGGACACCTGGTCCCAGCGGCACGCTGCTGAGACCGTCCAGGCTGGCAGTGGGTGGGGAGCGGGGCGGGGCAGCTGGGGTGGCTTGTGGGAGGAGGGATGGGAAGGACAGAACCGGGCGGGGGAGGGGAGGGAGTCCGGTGTGAGGTTGGCAAGCTCTGCGCCCTCATTCTCCCCGCATTTCCAAGCTCTCGGATGCGTTTCTAAAGAGCACACTAGAACCTTCCGCTTTGCTTTCCAGGGAGGAGGTGACACACAGTCACCTGTGCAGTCCAGCGCCAAGCAATGGCACGTATGTGAGCGCGTCCTGCCCTGGGAGGGTCAGGACTCCCCGCGACAGCTGAGGCCACTCAGGCTCAGAGAAGTCAGGATCCTCAAGGTCTCACAGACGTGAAGGGTGGGGCTGGACCTTAACTGTGGTCACTCTTTTCTCTTCCGCCTTGCGCTCGCCTACTCCTCCCTCTGCCTTTGTTTTGTTTTGCTTTGTTTTAAACTTCTTTTCTTTTGGAGAGGCCCTCCAGCTCAGTGGTTCCTAGAGGGACCAAGACAGAGGCCTTGCCCTCAGAAGACATGGGCAGACATTTCTCCAAAGAAGATGTACAAATGGCCAACAGACACATGAAAAAAAATATTCCACATCACTCAGCATCAGGGAAATACAGATCAAAACCAGTGAGATACCACATCACACCGGTCAGAATGGCTAAAAGGAACAAGTCAGGAATTGACAATGTTGAAAAGATGCGGAGAAAGGGGAACCCTCTTATGCTGTTGGTGGGAATGCAAGCTGGTGTAGCCACTCTGGAAGACAGTATGGAGATTCCTCAAAAAGTTGAAAATAGAGTTACCCTACCACCCAACAATTGCACTACTGGGTATTTATCCCAAAGATACAAATGTAGTGATCCGAAGGGGCACGTGCTCCCCAATGTTTATAGCAGCAATGTCTACAATAGCCAAACTATGGAAAGTGCCCAGATGACCATCAACAGATGAATGGATAAAGAAGATGTGGTGTATATACATACATACATACATATAAAATGGAATATTATTCAGCCATCAAAAAATGACATCTTGGGGCACCTGGGTGGCTCAGTGGGTTAAGCCTCTGCCTTCGGCTCAGGTCGTGATCCCAGGGTCCTGGGATCGAGCCCCACATCAGGCTCTCTGCTCGGCGGGGAGCCTGCTTCCTCCTCTCTCTCTCTGCCTACCTGTGATCTCTCTTTCTCTCTCTCTGTCAAATAAATTTATAAAAAAAAAAAATGAAATCTTGCCATTTGCAACGATGTGGCTGGAACTAAAGGGTATTATGCTAAGCAAAATAAGCCAGTTAGAGAAAGACAAGTACTGTATGATTTCACTCATATGTGGAATTTAAGAAACAAAACAGATGAACATAGGGGAAGGAAGGGAAAAATAAAATAAGATGAAAACCAAGAGGGAGACAAACTGTAAGTAAGAGATGCTGAACTGCAGGAAGCAAACTGAGGGTTGCTGGAAGGGGGGATGGGGTAACTGGGTGATGGGTATCAAGGAGGGCACGTGTTGTGATGAGCACTGGGTGTTCTATGCAACTGACGAATCACGAAATTCTACCTCTGAAACTAATCTTAAAAAAAAAACCACCCAGACCTTGCCCTAAAGGGCTCACCCTTGTGAAGGAGGAAGGGCTGCTCCTACAGCCCAGTCAGAGGCCAGAGTCTCCCTCAATATTCTCCTCATTTCCATGAGCAAGTGTGAGACTGAGCATACACAAGGCAGACAGCCCTGAGAAGACCCACCCTAGTGTAAGCTTTTTTCCCTCCTTAATTGAAGTGAAATTCACATAACATAAGGTTAACCATTTTAAAGGGTACCATCCAGTGGTCTTTAGTACATTCACATTGTCATGCGACCAGCACCTACTCCTATCAAGCTCTAAAACATTTTTGTCTCCCCAAAAGAAATCTCTGTACCCATTATGTAGTCACCTTACACTTCCCTCTCCCCAAATCTTCACCTGGTCTCTAAGGATTTACCTATTCAGACATCTCATATAAATGGAATCATACAATATGTGGCCTTTGGTGTCTGGCTTCCTTCACTTAGCATAACGTTTTTGAGGTTCATCCATGCTTTGGCATGTATCAGTACTTCATTCCTTTTTATAGTTGTGGTATTCTGCTGTATGCATATAAGATGATTTGTTTATAGAGTCTCCTATTACTGGACATTATTGGACATTTGGGTTATTTGTACTTTGGGCTGTTGTGAATAAGTCTGCTATAAACATTCTTGTACAAAAACATATTTGAGTACTTGTTTTCAATTCTTTCGGGTATATACGTAGGGGTGTAATTGCTCTGTTGTATGGTATTCCTATGTTTAACTTTTTGAGGAACTGCCCAACTGTTTTCCATAGAGCTGCTCCATTTTACATCCCTACTAATAATGGATGAGGGCTCTAATTTCCCACATCCTCACTGACACTTGTTACTTTTTAAAATTTTTTAATATATCCCTCTTAGTGGCTGTGATATGATATCTCATTGTGGTTTTAATTTGCATTTCCCAAATGATTAACATTAGACATCTTTTCATGTGTTTATTGGCCATTTGTATCTCTTCTTTGTGTGGCTATTCAAATTCTTTACTCATTTAAAAAATTGGGTTGCCTTTTTGTTATTGAGTTATAAAAGCTCTGTGTATATTTTAGATACTAGACCCTTCTCTGATATACAATTTGCAAATATTTTCTCTGGTACTGTTGGTTGTCTTTTCCCTTTGAATGTCCTTTAATGCGCAAAACTTTTTCATTTTGATGAAGTTCCATTTAGGTATTTTTTCTTTTGCTGTTCATGCTTTTGGGGTCATATCTCAGAATCCATTGCTAAATCCAAAGTCATACATATTTACTTTGATGTGTCCTCCTAAGAATTTTATAATTTTAGCTTTTATATTTCCGTTGCTGATCCACTTTGAGTTTGTTTTCATATGGTGTGAGGTAGGGATCCAACTTCATTTGCCAGCAGAACACTGTTTTGATCGCTGTGATGTGATGGTTAATTTTATGTCATCATGGCTAGGCCACAAATGCCCAGGTTTTTGATTAAACTTTATTTCTGGGTGTGTCTGTGAGGTTCTTTCTGGAAGAGATTAACATTTGAATTAGTGTACTGAGTAAAGTCAATGCCTTTCCCAAATGGGTGAGTATCCTCCAGTTCACTGAGGGCCTGAATAAAACAAAAAGTTGGAGGAAAGTTAGATTTGCCCTCCCTCTGCCTATCTGCCTGAGCTGGGACATCTGTCTTCTCTTGCCCTCCACACTCCTGGTTCTCTGACCTTTGAACTTGGACTGGAATTTACATCAGTGGCCCTTGGGCTCTTAGGCCTTCAAACAACACTGTCTGCTCTCCTTGGGTATCCAACGTGCAGACAGCATTTCACAGGACTTCTCAGTCTCCATAATTGCATAAGCCAAAACCTTATAATACAATGTATGTGTCTATATATACATATATGTGTATATATATATCAGGTATCCTATTTTTTATATATATACATATATATATATATATATATATATATATATATATATATATCCCCTATTGATTCTATCTCTGTGGAGATACTACATGTAATTTTCTAATAAATTTTAAAATCAGGAAGTGTGAAAAAAATTGGGAAGTGTGAGTTATTCAACTTCTTTCTTCTTTTTAAATGTTTTTTTGTGGGTACCATAGTCAGTTAAAAGGCTGCCTTTGGCTCAGGTCATGATCCCAGGGTCCTGGGATCAAGTCCTGCATAGGGCTCCCTGCTCAGGGGGTAATCTGCTTCTCCCCCTGCTCCTCCCCACTGCTCTGATCTCTCTCTCTCTCTCAAACTAAATAAAATCTTTTTAAAAATGTTTTAACTATTTAGGGCCGCTTATATTTTTGTATGAATTGGAAAATCATCTTTTCCATTTCTACAAAAAAGCCCATTGGAATTTTGATGGGATTACACTTAATTTGTAGATTGCTTGGGATTTGTCATCTTAACAATATTAAGTTTTACAATCCATGAACACACAGGATGTCTTTCCATTTATTTGAATCTTCTTTAATTTCCTTCAGCAGCATTTTTTAGTTTGCAATGTGTAATCTTTGACCTTCATGGTTAAATTTATTCTTTGGCACTTTTGGAGAGGTTTCTATTATAAATGAAATTTTAAAAAATTTTCCTTTTTAGATTGTTCACTGCTGGGGTATAGAAACATGACTGATTTTTGTGTGTTGCATTTGTACCCTGCAACTTTGCTGATTTTATTAGCTCTAGCAGTTTTTTTTTTTTTTTTTAGATTGAGATTTTTCTATATATAGGATCATGCCATGTGAGAGTAGAGATAGTTTTTTTTTTCTTTCCAATTTGGATGCATTTAATTCTTTTTCTTTAATTGCTCTGGTAAAACTAGTAATATGTTATTGAATAAGAGTGATGAGAGTAGGTATCTGTATCTCTTTGCTGATCTTAGAGAAGTTTTTAGTCTTCTATCATTGAACATGATGTTAGCTATGATTTTTCATAAGTGTATTTTATTTATCATGTTGAGGAAGTCCCATCTATTGTCAGTTTTCTGAGTATCTTTTACCATGAAAGGGTATTGGATTTCATCAAATGCTTTTTCTGCTTCGACTGAGGCTTTTTTTTCACTTTGTTCTATTAATACAGTATATTGATTGATTTTCTTATGTCAAACCAACCTTGCATTCCTGGAAGGGGGTCTCACTCCTTGCACTGAATGGAGACTTTCTCCTTGCAGGGCACATAGGGGGAAAGAGAACAAAGTGAGTAACCTCCTTTTGTCATTTCATGTGTCTGTGCATTACTTAAAGTAACATGTAGAAACAAAGGTGGATGGAAAGAACAGTGGGTCAGGTCACAGAGCATCTTGATTAGAATAATTTCTTAGTTCTTCCAGCCTCCAGGCCTTGATTTCCTCATCTGATAAATGGGGTTAAGATACCAGCCTTTCCTGCATAACTGGGTTGTCATCAGGGACAAAGGAATCAGGGCTCTGATTCCTCTGAAGTTCAGTTGAACTTCCAGAAGCTAAGTTAGGCTTTCTCTGAGTGAGTAGGAACCTCTGGGAGGGGGCACATTTTGTAAACTTATGGGAGCCTGTATTGATTGTCTCAACATGCAGGTGAGGCGAAACAGCTACTGGCATTTTGTAGGTGGGATTAGGGATGCCAGATGTTCAACAACTGTGGCATGGTACCAGTCAGCAGACAACAAATACTCCCACAAACTTCAAGATTCTCAAAGTCTTTCCAGGCCTACATCAAGGTGAGTTACCTGCTCATCATGACTCAAGCCCAGAAATGAGTACAAGCTTTGGAATAAAGTTCTTTAATGAGAAGAATGGGATCCATTCTATTCTAAGAATAGATCCATTAAGAACTATTCTTAGATGGGAGGCAGTACAAGAACAGGCAGGGGGCTGGCTTTGGACTGCAGGCTGCAGTTTGCCTACCCTTGACCCTTGAGGGAGGTGAACATGGAAGAAAGAGAGAAACCTGTTAGAGGGCCTCCCCACGACTGAGATCTGGACCGCTGCGGAGAGAATACGGAACGCACAGATCACACAGGTCACCAGGGACAAAAAAAAAAATTGTCACATGGTGTGGACTGCTGCTACATCCCACATACAAAGGCAAGGACTTACTGCTAGGGGAAACCAGCAACCTCAGGAAAAGGAAGAAAGTCCCTCCTGCTCCCAGTTTACAATGTCCCTCTAGCGCCCTCTACTGGCAGAGAATAACACCAAGCCAGCGCGCAAAGGAGACAAGTTTTGATTGCCCAGTTTCAAAGACCGGCAAAGAAGCTGTTTGGAGATAAGAAGCAATAATTTGATAATTGACACAGGAGATATTAATACAGAGTGTTTCATATGTTTTTGCCAGTGTGTTGCTTTCCTGTAAAAAATATTTATTTAAAAGGTAATAATCTTGGGGTCCCTGGTTGGCTCAGTGGGTAGAGTGGGCAACCCTGAGATCAAGGGCTGTGAGTTCAAAGTTGGGTGTAGAGATTACTTAAAAAATTTAAAAATCTTTAAAAAAAAAAAAAGGTAGTGGACACTACCTAATTCAAAATAGAAAAAAATGAACACTTCGAAAAGCTAGTCTACCTGCCACCTCTGTCCCCCACCTACTTGGTTTTTGCTCCCAGAGCCAACAGTTCAGTGTATCTTCCTGGAGGTGTTCTATGCCTATATACAATACTTATCTTTTAATTTGTTCTTTAAAAATTTACAAAAAGATGTTCTGTTATATAGATTTTAAATATTTCTGCAATTACTTATTATTTTTTCATCTTTATGGATTCTGAATAATGTATCTCATTCAAGAAGGCCATTCACACTCCAAAACTAATTTTCCTATATTTTCTCCTAATAGTTTTATACTTCAGTTTTTACACTGACATCATTAAGCCATCTGTATTTTATATTCGAATATAAATCTGAGGTGGGGTAAAGTTTTATTTTCTTCCAAGTGGTGGTCACAGAATTACTTCAGCCTTTCCAACATATCCAAATCATTTACTATCAGGGGCCCCAAATCCCCACCATCAGTAACAACTGCTGAGGACGGCTTCATCCCACAAGTCCCTCTCCTGCGTGCTTTCTTTGCCAGGTTGCTTCTTCTCTCTCTGGGACCTTCTTCCCTTCTTTGTGGTATCTTGGTGGCTCCTCTTTCTGTGTTTGGGCTTTTCTGTGCTGATTGGCTGCACCTTGGCCTTTTTCTTGTTCTCTTTATGGGAATCTCCATCCTCATGATGCTTTGTCTTCCCCTTTCCCTGCTCCTGCTCGTGGCTTTCTCCTCTTCCCACCCCCCTGAACTTTCTGCCCTGGCCTTGAACTTGATCTCCAGCCTGATGGGTTCTGGTGGGATCCTCCTCCCAGAGGCAGCTGGTATCTTTCCTGCGTTGTGCAGCATGGAGGTCAGGGGTCTTTCCTTGCACGGGTGGGCTTGGAAGCCACAGATTCTTGAAGAAATGGTCCTGTGTTTTCTGACAGTGGTTTAGAGATTCCAGTCTTTGTCTGGAGTGATGAAGTTTGGACCACGGGGGTAACTGGTTTTCTGCGGTTCTCTGCCTTGGGTGGGAACTGGAGAATGTGTGGGTCCTCGTGAAGGAGGGTCCCTGCTCCAGCATTAGAGGTCTGGGTGCAGTGTGGCCTCTGTCTTTGTACTCAGAATCTTCTGTCACCTTTCTAAAGCAAACCTCTGCTTGTAATCCTCTGGCTTTCTGCTTTCTAACATAATCCTCAAGTTCATGTTGAAAGGAGTCATAAGTCTTAGAATTTTCCATTATGTTGACTATGGACGAATCTCTGCTAGGGAAGATGGAGGATGAAATTTCTGTTAAATGTGTCATTTTGCTACAGATGTGTTCTTTGTCATTGAAAAGATAGGCTCTCATGCTGAGCAGTGTGAAGCAGGCCCTAGCCTAGAAAGGTCTCAGGTGCTGGCAGAAAATGTCTGTATGTGAGATCTGTCAAGTCAGGCCTATTTTACCTCTGAAAGGCCCCTAGAATTTCCCCCCTGCCTTCCATCCTCGCTGCTCCCTCCCCTGTCTGAGCCCTGTCTTCCCTCACCTGTGCTACAACTCAGCCTTCTTGGTCACTTTAACACACCCTTGAGTCACGCTCCAGGAAGCAGCCAGAGGAATTATGTATTTTTTTCAGAGTCAGTCTTCCTTCCTTCCTTCCTCTCTCTCCCTCTCTCTTTCTTTCTGTCAGTCTGATTCTTCTTCCTACAGCCAAACCCCTTGTGTTCCCTATTGTTTTAAAATAGTCATTATTAAGTCCCTGAGGCCACCCCCAGCGGGCCTGGACCTATCCTCAGTCTCCAAGTACCAGCCACAACTGCTGTCCCCCATTTTTTCCAGTCCCTCTGTAACAGCCAGGCTCCCTCAGGCCCTGAAACCTCTGCTCACGCCCTTCCTGAGTCCTTACCTCAACTGCTACTTTTCTCCACAGTCTGCTAGCTTGTCATGGCCCTGCCTACTTCTGTGCCTCATCTCTGCTTTGTTTTTCCCTCTGGCTTTGTTTTCTTAGTTGGGGTGCTGTCTGTTAAGACAAACTGTTAAGACAGGCTGCAGCAGAATAAGCAGGTACACCCTGACCTCAGGGCCTTTGCCCTTCTCTGTCTGAAGCCTACAAAGCCCTTTCTCTATTTAATCAGGAATGTCACCTCTCACAGTTTCAACTGACCCCCTCAACCCCTGGGACAACCCCTAGGCCCCTTTCCGACTCTGTTTTTCTCCAGGGCACTTTCTATGACCTAATGCAGTGCTTTGAGATAATTGTGAAAATGCAGATTCTGAACCATTCGTCTGGGATGGGGCCTGAGACTCTGCATTTCTACCAAACTCCCAGGTGATGCTGATGCTGCTTGTACCCAGGCTACATGTTGAGCAGCAAGCATCTAAATAGAATTTAACTTGGGAATTTGGTCTATCTCCAACCCTGGAATAGAAGTTCCTTACCATATCAAAGTGTGTTTGACATAAAGTCAAGGCTTAATGCATACTGATGAGTATGAATCCGTGAGTGACAAGAGGCCCTGACCTCTCCTGACACTTCATGTTCAATGTGCGGGCCCACTAGGAAGTCCCAGATCCGGAAGTCTCCCCTCCCCCCACCACCTCCTCAGGTTCACACCTCAGCCACCATCCCCCACAATGAGCCCTCCAAATGCCACTACACAGAGCAACAGACAAACATGTTTGGTTCTCCTCTTACCTGGAACAGACTAGTTTACTGAGAGAAATTTCCACAAACAGATGCAACCCTCCTCTCCTCAAGCTTGTAAGTCCTTGAGGTGGTGTAAGGAGAAGTCCTGTGGGCCCACAGAGAGCAGAGGCCACTGGGCTAGGATCTCAAGAGGAAGTGAGGAGCCTAGGGAAGGTAAGTCTCAGATTATGCTCAGAGGTCTCAGCCAGGCCCCCCGGAGCTGGGAAACAGCAAGCCACGCCCTTTCCTTTGTCTTGGCTTTTGGGTTTTAGACCTCTTCATCCTATAGACCCAGGCTATCAGGAGAAACAAATCCTATCAAGTTTTCAAGGTGATTCCGGAACTCCTAAGCCAATCTTATCACCTTGGAATGCACTCTGTCTCCCAACCTAATCAACATTCTTATATCTTGTCTGAAGTTTATTGTGAGAAAAATTTTAAATAAAATCCACCACCCTTAAATTGTAAAGTGTAGCCGACATGCAGAAATATAAAGCACAATGATTCATCACAAAGGAAACGCCCACCAAAGCACATTCAGGTCGGTAAATAGACACTGCCCACAGCCCAGAAGTCTGTCTAGTTCCCCTCCACATGTTAACTGTGGGGCACTAACTTGACCTCTGTGGTAATCTTGTCTTTCTGTATAGCTTATCACTTAAGACATCTCGAAATAAGGTAGTTTAGTTTTTATTATTATTTTATTTATTTTTAAAAAAGTTTTATTTGAGAGAGAGTGAACATGGGGGTGGGTGGGTAGAGGGAGAGGGAGAAGCAAGTTCTCCACTGAGTGGGGATCCTGACACAGGGTTCAATCTCAGGACCCCAGGACCCCAGTATCATGACCTGAGCCAAAGGCAGATGCTTAGTGGACTGAGTCACCCAGGCGCCCCTTGTTTTTTTGTCTGAACTTTACATAGGTGGAATCATATACCATGTACTTCTTTTGTTCAACATACTTTTGAATTTCACCACAATGTGTTCTTTTTCATGATTGTATGGTATTCCATTCTGTTGAACTACATAATCACAGATCATGTATCCATTCATGGACTTACAGGTTTCTAATTCTAGTCTAAGAGCAGAATCTCTGGGTGACATGGCATTACTTACTCGGCATTATCAAACACAGTAACACCAAATAATTTTTGAAAGAGGCTCTACTAGTTGAAATCCTCCCCCAGAAGTGTTTGATTGCTTCTCATTCTTTCATTAGAAATGATCAGAATTATCAGACCTTAAATTCTGTATCTAATTGTAATAGTTAAAGTAAAATTCAGAGTAACCAAAAGCAAACCAAACCAAAATCAAGCACAGGCATTTCTTAGTTTCCAAGGATACCGAGTACCTTTTGTAATACCCACTGGCTTTTTGGATTTTTCTCTCTTGTGAAGTTCTGGTGGAGGTCTCCTGAACATTTTCCTGCTGCCTTTTTTGCATTTTCCCTATATTCTGCCAATGAGCCCTTTGCTGGTTCTACAGGTGTGAGATCTCCCACTCTTTGCCTTGCATTTTCATTCTCCTTGTGGCATCTTTTGATGGACAGCTAATAACAAAGGGTGAAATTTCATGGTACTTGGCTCCATTTTCCCCATTTGGAGGGGGACCTTTGAGACCACCCAGTCCAATGCCCTCTTTTTCTGTCCGGAAACAGCCCGTTACCCCTTTCCTATTAGACCAAGACTATGACCTCACTGTGCCCTCACGTTCTCTGCCTATTTTCACATACACCCTGAGGTGACTCCCTCCTTCCATTCAAGGTCTATGGTAAACCTGTTTTCCGCACTCTTGGCCCCTCCAGGAAGCCCCTAGATCCCTCCAGGAAGCCCCTAGATCCTGTGAAGTCCAGCCAGTACCCATCTGTCTGGTACACCCACCCAACACACTTCCTCCTGATTCTATCCCAGCTCCCTAAATGGCTAGGGTTCAAACCTCAAACCTGGGAGGAGACAGGGCTGGGCTCCATTGTAACCTTGGACGAATTACTTCGAGTGATTCTCAGTCTCAGCTTTCTTCCATGTGAAATGGTGGGAGCAATGGCAGTTCCTTCTTTGATAGCTTTGGGGATGAGCTGGACACCAATGTCGCATGCTCCCAGTCAGCATCCATTGTTATTAGGGGTTCTGGTCTCCAGGCAATCCAGACACATTGGGATATCCATACTGCCCATTAGGGTTGTCCTTTTCTTTGGTTTGTTTCCTGTCCATTGGAGGTCCATACTTTATGGTCCTGGAGGAGCCTCTCGAGATGCTGAGTGCCCTTGCAGCCATCGTTTCCAGGGCAGATAGCATGGGGGTGGGTGGCAGGGAAAAGCCTAGAGTGCAGCTCTTCTCCTCCATGATTAGTGCACCCTCATATCATAGCCTCTGCTGCCCCATCCTTCCGGTTCTTTCAAATGCTTTCCTCTGGCATTCTAGGTATGAGGACTGCTTACAAAGTACTAGATCAGTGTGCTGCAGCCCGAGGACTGCCCTCATGCCAGCCTGTGGAGGTTGTTTTAATTATGTTGAATGTTTATGTTGTGCCAAGCCCTTTATAGCCTCTTATTTAATCTTCAAAATAGCCCTGCATGGGTACTTGTCTTATCTCCAGATGAAGAAACTCACCTAAAATCATCAAGTGTGTAAGTTAGCTTTTGCTGCATCACAAACCACCCAACAACTTACGATTTAAAACAGCAAGCATTTATTTTTCACCATTTTGTGAGCTGGCTGGCCTGGCTCAGTGGGGGCTGGAAGGCCAAGGGGCCTGGTATGTGGGGAAGAGGAGGAGTTAGTTCAAGGTCAGCTGGGTGACGGAAACATGGCCACTAGTCTCTCATGATTCAGCAGGGCCTGTACAAGGTGGCTGAGTAACGGAAGTAGCATGAAGGCAAGCAGGGGCACTTTCCAAATCTAGCGTGTGTCATATTTGCTATTCTCCCATAGGCCAAACCAAGTTCCATGGCCATGCCCAGCAGTATGGGAAGGGACTACCTCAGGGGTGGCACAGGGAGGGAGAATTATTGCTGTCATTGGCCCGACAAAGAATGTACAATACATAGCTTATACGTGTCCAACTGGAGTTCAAAACCAAGTTTGTTAGATCTGAAAGTTCAAAACTGTCTTGGGAGTTATTGCCCAGGGTCTGAGAATCCAGAATACTTCATGTGTTGCCTAAACAAGTCAACAGACTTTTGCATGCACACCTGCAACTGTTTTGCAAATGTATATACATAGCGCCATTAATAGACAAAAAATACACCTCAGTAAACATAGAAGTGTTTGTTCTGCTTCATTGCTTGTTTTCTTCTTTAGAGATCCC
Source organism: Meles meles (assembly GCF_922984935.1). Lineage (NCBI taxonomy): Eukaryota > Metazoa > Chordata > Mammalia > Carnivora > Mustelidae > Meles > Meles meles. The sequence continues at coordinate 39,248,202 of NC_060080.1, read as the reverse complement.
AAATATATTTGATTTTCCTTTGCTTACTTTTTGTCACCTTCTTGCAAGTCTTCTTATTTTCCTTACTTTTTTTTGCATTATCTTCATTATTCTCCTTTTCACACTTTATTTCCTTTTTCTATGTTGTCTATACTCTCCTGTATTCTTTTTATTTCCTAAATGCTTTTATTTCCCTGTTGCTAATTTTTTCCTGTGTCTGTCAGGGTCATTATTTTGTAACCATGTCTAGCTGAAATTTGATGCTCCATGAATATTTCTGACTGAAAAATAGAATTACTTTTTTTTTTTCTGCATTACATTTCGTTTTCCCTGCAATTAATAATTATTTTTTCTTTTTCAGTTGCATAATTGTTTGGCCATTTTATTCCAGAGCTATTTTTCTAGTCGACATACTTTTCTCAAAGCTTTCATTACTATCTTATCTCAGCCCTTTCTGAAGTGTTAGGGCAGAGTTTTAATTTGTTTTGTGTCTGCCTTTTTTCAGTGTATTCCTGTTGAAATAGTTTACAGTTCATTTTTCTCTTACATCTTGTGTGTGCAAGGTCACATTCCCCTCCTCTTTTCCAAAATTTAAATGAAATGTGTTAACCCTGACCGCTGGAAGGACATTTCTGAGGACAAGGGAATGGCCTGGGGTACCTTTCCCAGCTTCACAGCTCAGGGCTCCCTCTTTGTTATTGCGAAGGGTGCCAAACATGGTTACTTCTCTGCCTCTCAGTGCTAAGCCTGCTTCAGAAAATTCTGCTCTATTTCCTATTGGCCTCTGGGTCTTGCCTGTCAAAAATACAAGATGTTGTATTTTGCTGTTGTAGTCATTTCTGGGTTTTGCTTCCTCTGGGACTTTTTCCTGCTCCCTATTTGAAACTTCTCCTTACTCCTAGTGTTACTTCCCTGCTCAATTTGGTTTCTCAGCCTAGCAGGTTTTTTGTTTTGTTTTGAGGCAAGGTTTTGTCCTTCTGAAGGGAGTAGTTGCTGGGGTCTTGCTGAAATCCTCAGGGTGTAGATGACCATAACAGTAGTCGATTGCCTGGCGCTTCTGTTTCAGTTTTGCACTCACCAACTCAGAACCTGTGATGAGTTCTTCCAGTCTTGCAGTTCTTTTTAGACTTTTCCTGTTTAGTGTAAGGATAAGTGATGGTTTGGGACAGGATGGTGTCAATGAAGATGCAGAGAACTGGAAAATAGGAGAGAGAATTCGATGATATAACCGGGAGGAATTACTGATAGGGTTGACGTATGAGAGGAAGGGATGAACACCTGATTTGGTGTTGTTGGTCACAGAGCTGGGGAAACTGGGTGGGGAGGAGGCAGGGAGGAATGACTGGTGATGAGGGAAGCAAGTACTCCTTTCCATTTCTAAGTGGAAATATCAACAAATGCAGCTGGATATGAGTCTAGAACTCAGAGAGAAGATCTAGTCTAGAAATAGAAATTTAGAGATCATCAAGTGTCTTAGACACTTTGAACTGCTATAACAAATTACCATAGGCCAGGTGGCTGAGCTAGCTGTCTGGTCTCTTCTTACAAAGGCATTAATCCCATTCATGAAGGCTCAATCCTCATGACCTAATTACGTCCTAAAGACACCAGCTCCATATACCATGACATTGGGGATTAGATTCCAACATATGAATTTGAAGGGTGGGGAACATGTAATCAACAACATACAGGTAAATTTAAAGCCATGGGCCTGGGTAAGATCATTTAGGATGTGTGATTGCAGAGTAGTAGGCTAGGTCTGGTCCCCGATGCACCATATGTGATGATGCACTTAGAGGTAGGTGGGGGAGGAGGAACCAGGAAAGGAGCCCATGGGAAGGAGGAGCTATAGAGGTAAAGAAAATCGGGAGAATGTGGTGCTATGAAGGCTAGGGGAAGAGCATTTTTTTTCTTTTTTTAAAAATATTTTATTTATCTATTTGACAGAGATCACAAGTAGGCAGAGAGGCAGGCAGAGAGAGAGGAGGGGAAGCAGGCTCCCCGCGAAGCAGAGAGCCCAATGTGGGGCTCCATCCCAGCACCCCAGGATCATAACCCAAGCCAAAGGCAGAGGCTTTAACCCACTGAGCCACCCAGGAGCCCCGGGAAGAGCCAAAGAGAGATTGATCAACCAGATGGGAGGGCTGAGAGGCTGAACTGAATACAAATAAAAAATATCCATTGGATTTGACAACATGGAGGCCATTGGAGACCTTGAATGACAAGAACAGCTTCAGAGAAGCAGTAGGGACAGAAAATTAGGTGGAATAGGAGGAGAGAATGAGAGGTGACCAAATATGTGGACAGCTGGTGTAGACAAGTTTTGATATGAAAGGAAAAGGAGGTAACTGCATGAGGATATGGCAGTGAAGGGAGTTGTTTTTTATTCTTTGTAGAGGGGAAACAGAAACATGTTTGCATACTAATGGAATAATCCAGTAGGAAAGGAGAGATTCAAGGTGTAGGAGAGATGAAGACCTTGAGAAGGTGAGAGGGTATAGGATCCAGTGCATGAGGGGAGACTCGTTTTTAATAAGAGCAGGGACACCTTCATTGTAACAGGAGGGAAGACCGAGAACAAAATTCTTGAGGGAAGTTCATAAATCTGGTGGTATGGCAATGAGATAAGGCCCCTTCTGAAGGCTTCTATTTTCTCACTGGAGTGTGAGTTGAAGTCAGGAGCTGAGAAAAGTGGCCTATGGGAGGTGTAAGGGAAAGGTTTGAGGAGCGAGAACATAAAAGCGGTATTTTGGAGCGGGAAACTAACTAAGGAAATTCAATGGATTGAAGGTTTGTGGTTATTAGTTTAAAATAAAATGGGTCATCTACCTTCCCTCCCTCCCTCCTCCCCTTCTTTCCTTCTTTGCTATTTGGGGCCCAGGGCAGTAGGAGCCCAAGCAATGTGGTGTGACCCAGAGATGGGTCAGGGCTGAGTAAGGCAACAGCTCAGCAAGGGTAGGGAGATTGGTTACATGCAGGAGGAAGGGTTGGGGGGGGATAGATATATTGATATATTTTATTATATTTATATATCTTTTAGTGTATAAACTAAAAATGCTTTTAGCAAAAATAATTCTGAAATTATTATTTAGATATGTAAGCACAACATTGTGAATGCAGAGACTTTTCATACCGCAGAATCTTGTTATCCAAAGCGTTTTAGAGGTCAATCCTAGTCATATTTGATAATGAGGAAAATGAAGTTAAGTGACTCCCCCAAGTCACGTAACAATTTGATGTCATAGCTGAGACTAGAATTCTGGGATTCAGATTCCCAGGCCATAGTTCTTTCTACAAGATACTGATGCTCAAATATTTGGTATACTTATCATAAAAAAGGGAATTATCAGAATGAAAGCATTGGTTAGGAAAGAATAATCTGCTAGCATTTTATTTCTTATAAATTCCTCTCTCTTCAGTTTCAGCTTTTTGGAAAAATTGTCATCAATAATAGATTTTTGTCCTAAAAGTGGGTTTAAATATGAATGAGCAAGGTATAGTAAAGAATTTTTACAACTGTAAAGTGTGACCTACCCAAAAGATCTTGCCTCTTAAGTACAATCTGCTTAGTTATTTCTCTTCCAAAAGAAAATCATTGTTGAATGGGAACAGATCATCGACACAGAACAACAAAATGCGGAAATTAGAACACTTTATTATAAATATTTCCAGAATATAAACTGATTTTGCATAAAGACTCTTTGAAACTTTAAAAACTATACGTAACCGTAGCTTATTATTATAATGAATTTCATTCTCCACTTTCCATCTAGAAAATACACTGCAAGTTAAATCAAAAAGGAAAAAAAAATCAGTCTAAATTGTGTCATAGAGAAAACTAATGAATATAAATATACCTCATCCAAAGCTAAAACAAACCCAATCAAGAAACAGATTTTCCAAAGCCTATTAATACTCCAATTTAAAATAAATGACCTCCCAAGGGAAAAATACTTCTACTATCATAGCAATTTGATGAGTAAAAGCAGAGCCACTCTCATTAAGGGAAATTACCTTATACACGAAAAATGTAAGGATGCATTTAGAAAATGAGGAAAAGTAATTTCCATGATGGAGAGTAAGCATATTAAATACTTCTTGTTCACTGTCTGTTGTTAGAAGTTAAAGTACCTGTTCACATGAAAAAGTCAGAAAACGTTCACATGAACGTCAGAAAACCAGGCCCCTCAGCTATTTTTTCAATTTAACCTCAGAGCTTCAAAATCCAAGGATAGACTGGTCCCAAAGCATCTCCTCCTCTGTCCTCTCTTTACCTTGTTCCTTTTTCTCTTTTCTACGCTTCCGTTCCTCTTTCTTAGAGGCTCCATCTCGGCTTTTTTTCTCCTTTCGATTCTTAAGCTTTCCTGTACTGATCCTGTCTGCTTCCATCTGTGTTTTGTTGGTTTGGAAGTTCTTCTGTTTATCTAACTCTATTTCCTCGCAACCTTTTTTTCTCTTATGCTTGGGCCGCTCCTCCTCTGGTTTTTCTCTGCCTTCTTCCAGGTGCCTTTTCCTCTTCTGATGTAGCTGTTTATGATGGGCTGGATGGCCACTGGCACTGTTTTCTGAGGAGAGGCGATTGTGAACTCCAGATTCTACACTGTATGAGCTATAGTTATACTCTTGCTGACTAAGGTTCAGGGTTCCTGGTTTCTCTGAGAAATAGTCCCTTGTGAATTGACAGTAGCTCAGGGAGTCTAGTCTTAGCCTGCTGTCATGAGCTGGTAGCCACTGAGGTAAGCGGTTTTCCACTTTTTGTGAACTGGGGCATGATCTTGGGTAGGTCTGTCCGGTTTCAGAAGAGAGTCTTTGATCAAACATTCTATACCTTGGTCGGTAATCAGCCTCTTCTCTGTATCCACAGGTTTCCAAACAGTTGTCTCTCATCTTTCTGAAACAAGTCTTTGGCTCTAAGCCTCTGGCTTTCTGTACTTTGATATAATCTTCAAGTTCATCTTGAAAAGAATCATATGTCTTCTTTGAATGCTTCATTAGGTTGACAACAAGGGATTCTCTGTAGAGAAGATGGGAGAAAATTCTTCTTACTAGATTTTATTCTGAATATTTCCTTTGCTCTTGAACAGAGCTTCAAAAAACAAAGAAGCCCAAACAAATTAAAACTGAATTTGGCATAAAAGTTAAATACCACGAAATTATATGTCAAAAGGTGCATTAGGATAGTCAGATATTGGGTGCCTAGGTGGCTCGGTTGTTGGGTGACTGCCTTTGGCTTGGACTACGATCCTGGAGTCCCAGGATCAAGTCCTGCTTCGGGCTCCCTGCTCAGCAGTGAGTCGGCTTCTCCCTTTGATCCTCCCCTTCTTGTGTTCTCTCTCTTAAATAAATAAATAAATAAAATCTTAAAAAATAAAAGGGTAGGGGCTCCTGGATGGCTCAATGGGTTAAGCCACTGCCTTTGACTCAGGTCATGATCTCAGGTCCTGGGATAGAGCTCTGCATTGGCTCTTTGCTCAGCGGGGAGTCTGCTTCTCTCTCTCGCTCTCTCTCTCTCTGCCTGCCTCTCTGCCTACTTGTGATCTTTCTCTGTCAAATAAATAAATAGAATCTTTAAAAAAAAATAAAATAAAAGGGTAGTCAAATATCTCCTAGGTCACTCAGAAGTAGCTTTATCTTTCTCAGACGTGGGATGAAGGCAGAAAGGAGATGGAATATAGGGTTCTGTTGTATAGTTAAAAATTTAAGACATATAGGGATGTGTAGATAAGGATCACACATTCCTGACAAGTGGCCTGATCAAGTGCTCATATATTTCCTAAAGTTCTGATTTAATAAATTTCTTGTATATTGTTTTCTAAGAGAAGTAATAGAACCATATAGAAATAATTTAATTTCTAAACTCTTCCGTTTACTCAAACAAAATAAAATAAACATATATACTTACCTGACTAGAGTACTATAAGACTTAATGTTTACAAAATAGTTTGGGAATGCTGGAAACTAGAAATTCAGGTATGAGAAGAAACTACTCTTTTGTATAGGGCATGAGAGAAGATGAGGGTACAGAGTTCTGTTCCTTCTGTATAGGGCTTGGATTTCATTCTGTTACTTCTGATTGGTTAAGAAAGCATTCTAGAATGTCTTCTGCTTTGTTCTCTAATATAAAGTACTGGTGGGAGGGTTAAGGGAGGAAATGGAGGTGAAAGCTGAGACGGTGTCAGACTGATACAGAGAAAAGTTTCAGAAGAAATATAAAGTAGATACACTAGTTTTTTTGTTGGCATGTTTGATTCTTTTGGTGGGGGCAGCACTATTCCTGATTTATTTCTTTCCCCTCCCTCAAATTCTACATGAGTGCAAATATAGCAGAAAACACTTATTACAAGATGATAATGCCCTAGATATTTCTGGTGACTTACTCTGTCTCCAAAAATTAGGAGGCTGCATAACCCATGCAGAAGAGTGTATTTCTCCCCTTCAACCGAAATAAGCCTGACAATAGCACTCTAGAGTCATTACTGATCAGCTATCTTTTCTGGAAACTTGAGATTAAAAGCAATGTTTAAATGAGGCCTCATTTGGTGAGTCAGAAAATTTAGCTCCTATTCAACTTAAATAGTGTAAAAATTCTAACTAGAAGAAAACAATTTAACAAATATTTGTTAAATATTTCAATCAAATCAAAGGATTTGAACAGACACCTCAGAAAAGAATATATACAAATAGCCAATGAGCACATGAAAAGATACCATAAGTCATCAAGTCAATGTCCATTAAAATCACAGTAAGAGGGGCGCCTGGGTGGCTCAATGGGTTGAGGCCTCTGCCTTCGGCTTGGGTCATGATCCTGGGATCCTGGATCGAGCCCCACATCAGGCTCTCTGCTCGGCGGGGGACCTGCTTCCCCCTCTCTCTCTGCCTGCCTCTCTGCCTACTTGTGATCTCTGTCTGTCAAATAAATAAATAAATAAATCTTTAAAAAAAAGAATCACAATGAGATACCAGTATGAGCACTCACTACAATGACTGAGATCAAAAGAATAACATTATCCGTGTTGGTGAGGATGTGGAACAGCTAGAATTCTCATACGCTGCTAGTTAGCAATGTAAAATGGTACAAACACTAACAAAAGTTTGGTAGTTTCTGAGGAATTTAAACATATGCCTACTGTATGATCTAGTTAGTCCATTCCTAGATACTTCCCTGAAAAGAAAAGGAAAGATACATCCATACAAAGACTGATACATGAATATTCATAGCAATTTTATTTGTAATACCCCCAGAAAGGAAAACACCGAAATGATGATCGACAGATAAATGGAACTACCAAATAGTGGTATAGCCATACAATGAAATATTATCAGTGATAAAAAGGAATGAACTATTGATACAGTCAACAATATGGATGAATCTCAAAATAATTATGTTGTACATCATATATTATGCACATAGCACATAATATATGTATGTAATATATGATTCCATTAAATGAAACTCTAGAAAATGTAAACTAATCTACAGTAAATGTAAACTAATCTATAGTAACAGTGTTTGCCTGGGGATGAGGCAGGAAGGGGTGGGTGGGATGATTATAAACGGTATCTTTTGGGGTCTGAATGTATGTTTACTATATTGATCATTTGATGGTATATACATCTGTCAAAACCCATCAAATTTTATATTTTAAATATGTATGGTTTATTATATGTTAACTATACTTCTATAAAGCTGTTTTTACAAAGTCACTAATAAGATTAAAAAGATGTTGATAACTGTTGAAACTGGATGGTGGGTATATGAAGGCTCACTATCCTATTTTCTCTACTTTTATGTTTAAAATTTTTGATGCTTCATACCCACAAAGAAGGCTAAAATAAAAAAAGGCAGATGACATTAAGTGTTGGCAAGGATGTGGAAAATTGGTAACTTCATTCATTGCTTGTGGGGATGAAAAGCACACAGTTATTTTGAAAAATAATCTGGACTTCTGGCCCTGTGCACACAGGTCTGAGCCTACCCGGAGCCAGGTAGATGGTCACCAGGAAGTTCAACCCCTTTGTGATCTCAGACAGCAGCAGAAACCCCCAAATGCCACTTCAGTGCCCCCTTGCACATGTGCAGGAAGATCCTGTCATCCCCACTCTCCAACGAGCTGTGGGGAAAGTACAGCTGCTCCATGCCCATCCATAGGGATGATGAGGTCCAGGTGGTTTGACGACACTATAAAGGTCAACAAATCAGCAAGGTTGTCCAGGTGTACAGAAAGAAATAGATCATCTGCATCAAGTGTGTACAATGTAAGAAAGCTAATGGCACAACTGTCCGTGTGGACATTCATCCAAGCAAGGTGGTTATCACCAGGCTAAAACTGGACAAGGATCAGAAAAAAATTCTTAAACGAAAAGCCAAATTTTGACAAGGTGGAAAACAGAACGGCAAATATAAGGAAGAACTTATTAAGAAAAATGCAGGAATGAATATAACCTGTTGTGCAACCATAATGTAACTGTAGATTTTTTAGTCTGGTGTGTATTCCTTTGAAATGTCTCAAGATATCTCTATCTCTTGAATATTTCATTTCCTTCTTATTTTCTTATTGATATATAGCTCTGTATATCTACTTTTTCTGTTTTGATGAATAATTTTATGAATAACCACTGGAAATATTTCCTATTTAAAAAAAAAAAAAAAGAAAGAAAAACAATATGGCAATTCCTCAAACGTTAAACAGTGTTGCTGTATGACCCAGCAATTTCATTCCTAGGTACACAATCAAGAGAACTGAAAACCTTTGTTCACACAAAAACTTAACACCAATGTTCAGAGCAGCAATATTTATAAGAGCTAAAAAGTAGAAACAACTCAATATCCATTAACTGCTGAATGAATAAGTAAGGCATGGTATCTTCATACAATGGAATATTATTCAGCAATAGAAAGGAATGGAGTGCTGATACATAGTACAACATGGATGAACCCTGAAGGCATGACAAGTGAGAATGTCCCCACAGTCCACAGATCGCGCAGAGATCAATAAAGAGGTGAATGGGAACTTACCCGTCTCAGGCTGAGAACTTGGTGAAGAAATCTGATCATAGTCATCCATTAATTGCTTCAGTTTTCTAGCATGAACTTTCCCCACATGGCGAGACTGTGCAACAACCAGGAAGCTAAAAAACACGATGCAGAGATCCCCAAATCGATTTTTGTCTAATACTCTACTCCCAGTCATCTGAAGTCAACTGCAATCTTGTTATAAAGATTAAATAGTTCAAAGTTTAGAATTATGCCATCAACATAGATCCATCATCTGAAAATTCACACATCCATCTCCAATTTCTTATCATCTTACTTCCTATAAGTCTAAAAGTTAGGCTAACTCTTTGAGCATGTATTTTACCCCAGAAAAATAATATTTTGTTTTAGAATAAAGTGACCCCAAATTTCCACCTCCAAATTTGCAGATAGACACTCATGATTTTTAGTTTGTTTAGTCTGAACTAAGAGTGTAAGAAGAGTTTTGCTCGCTTCCACATGTTAGCTTCATAGAAATAATCCTATGATCTAGAAGATCACTATTTCCAACCTACCTCATAATGTGAAATGCTTTGCAATTCAAACTATATCCCTACTCCCCATACTCCTTCGATAAGGGGAACTGGAAAAGTTCAATATTTGTTCATTCAACGTGGTACCTATGAATAAAATAAAGGGGGTAAGATAGAAATTACATTAAAGATACATTAAAGGTAATATTTTCAATCTTTAAATAGACATCATTTGATATACCATCTCAAATTTTAATTTCCTGGGTGCTTGCAAGTCTACATACTAGGTTTTCACTAATTAGAATGAAATTTCAGTATGAAAATGTAGTAAGCCTCTAATCTTTAATATGGTAATATATTTTTCTTTAGTCCAGAAAATACCACTCTAAAAGAGAAGTTACTGGGTCACCAGTCTGGACTTTATGGAAAGATTGGACTAATGGGGGCACCCGGGTGGCTCAGTAGGTTAGGTGACTGTCTTCGGCTCAGGTTATGATCCCAGAGTGCTGGGATCGAGTCCCACATCAGGCTCCCAGCTCTATGGGGAGTCTGCTTCTCCCTCTGACCTTCTCCCCTCTCATGCTCTTTCTCACACACTCTCTCTCTCAAATAAATAAAAAAATCTTAAAAAAAAAATTGGACTAAGAAATCTGGCCTTGGCATTTTTGTGTTTTACAGTAGACGATTTCAAAGCATGCAGTTTATTTTAAGATAGTCTCTGATTCTAGCTATACCTATATGTCATTTGGGAATCACACAGAGGAACCACTAATCAATCACTTTACTTGTGATGGGAAACAGTCCTCCACAGTTGGTACAAACATGATCACAAGCAAGGCTCACTAAACCAGGCTCAGATAAGCCACTCAAAACTATAGTTATGTTCACATATTAATTTCCAGAACTTTTGTTCAAAGTCTTTCTCACCAGAAAAAATAATCTGTACCAAAATGACCACATTTATACTTGAGGTCTGTATTACTATCTAAAAGTTCCTAACAGTTGAAATTTATTTTATGGAAATTTATTCATTTATAAATATGATATCAAAAATTGGAACATTAAAATTGTACTTCCTATGCAGCCATTTAAATGAATGAGTTGGAACTACATGTATGGTCATGGAGAAATGTCCATTATATATTAAGGTGGGAAAATGATGATACCTATTTACCTATCTATTAATTAATCTAAAATCCAATTTTAGTGTAAAAATACTCAACATACAGAACCAAAAAAACTAAACATTCATATATGTTTATTGTAAGGAGGAGTTAAAAGAACCACCCTGCAACCCATTTACTTCCTTTTCTGGGGCTGGGGGAGAGAGTAGAAGGTAGGTGACTTCTGGATCTCTGACTAAAGAGACTAATGATATTAGCTAGGAGAAAGGGAACTTATATTTGACATGTCCTTAGCAAGATGCCCCTGGCTAAGGATTATCTATAGTAAATAAATTAAGGATTTATGAGGCATAGCTTTCTGAATAATGTCACGTAAACTAGGAGGTATAAAATGGAGATGATTCATAATTTTTTTTTTAAAGATTTTATTTTATTTATTTGACAGAGAGAGATCACAAGTAGGCAGAGAGTCAGGCAGAGAGAGAGGGGGAAGCAGGCTCCTTCTGAGCAGAAAGCCTGATGCGGGGCTCGATCCCAGGACCCTAGGATCATGACCTGAGCCGAAGGCAGAGGCTTTAACCCACTGAGCTACCCAGGTGCCCCGGAGATGATTCATAATTTAAATACTCCCACTGGGCGAGGTGACCCTCATTTAGAAATCTCATCTGTTATTTTGGGCCAGAGATGCATGACCAATGTAGGAAAACATGGTTTGTGGAGCCATCTTTTATATCCTAGATATCTCCGCTTCTTTAATAGAGTTGTGTGACCAATTGTATCCTTGAAATACTTAGTAAATGTTGATACTACGTAATATTACTGATTTGTGTTAGTCTGATCTGACAGTCTGATCTTGTATATTGCAATATCCATAGGAAAAAAATCAGAAAAGATATACACTAAACTTAATGGGGTTTGGGAAATGGGTTTAGGAAAGAAGTAATAGAAAATATTTAATATTTTGTTCTCTGAACATATCTGTATTAATTTCTGCAAAAGCATTACTTTGTAATTGAAAACTCTATAAAAATTTAATTTAAATGTTCTATAGAGTATCTTCATATTAAGCTTAATTTTTAGTCCCAGCATATAGATTAAAAAGGTTTGCTTAAGTATATTATGAGTTTGGGATTCTTAGGTGGCTCAGTTGGTTAAGCATCTGCCTTTGGCTCAGGTCATGATCCAGTGTCCTGGGATCGAGCCCTGTGTCAGGTTCCCTGCTCAGAGGGGAACCTGCTTCTCCCTCTCCCTCTCCACTTCTCCAGTGCTCATGTGCTCTCTCAAATAAATAAATAAAATCTTTGAAAAAAAAAACACGAGTTTAAGAACTGTAAATCAGAAATACTTTGGAAACGATGATGAATATTTAAACATGTTTATTATATATAATATCTCTCTGAATTATTTCTGAGTTGTTTTAAGGTATATAACTTAATTATACATGACTCCAAAGTTAAAATGAAAAGCAAGCTATAAACTAGGAGAAAATATTCCCATCTCACATATCAGACAAAGGACTTATATCTAGAATACATAAAGAACTCTTATGACTCAATAAGACAAATTCAAATTAAAATGGGCAAAAGATTTGAAAAGACACTTCAAAAAATAATTTATGTATATAAATATGACTTAAAACCCTATATCATCACTGGAAATCATTAAAATTAATATGACTGAAAATACCTAATGTTGGTAAGGATGCTGAACAACTGGACTTCTCATACGTTACTAGCTAGAATTTAAAATGCTACAAGTTTACAAAGCAGTTCGATAATTTCTGTAAACATTAAACATCTACCATACGACCCAGTCATTTCGCCTCTATGTATTAGTCCAAGAGAAATGAAAACATACATCCCCACAAAGACCTGTACATGAATGTTCATAGCAGATGTATTTATAATAGCCCCAAACTGAAACAATCCTAATGTCTGCCAAGAGGCTAACTGATAAACAAAACACGGTTTATCTATACAATATAATTATTCTGCAACAAAAAGAAACAAAACAGCAATATATAATGTAGATGTATCTCAAAATCATGCTTAGTGTAATACACAAGAGTACCTACTGTATGATTCTATATTTGTAAAAAGTTCTAGACATATAAACTAATCCATAGTGAGAGAAAGCAGATTAGTGGTTGTTGGGGACAGGAGTAGAGGGTGGGATGGATTATAAAGAGGCCTGAGAAAACTTTTGATGTTAACAGAGGTATTTGGTGTTTTGTTTACAATGGTTGCTTGGGAGTATACACCTGTCAAAAACTCATTGTCTTGTATACTTCATATATGTGTATATTTTAAGTAAAGGTGTCTCCCATCCAAGTACTAACCAGGCCTGACTCTGCTTAGCTTCCGAGATCAGACGAGATCGGGTGCATTCAGGGTGGTATGGCTGTAAACAGTAAAGTATATCTCAATAAAGTGGGCCAGAGGAGCTTAAGGATCTTTAACAGATGTTTTGGAAAAAGGAATAATTTTGCCTTAATTTGTTCAACTGGATTTTTAAATGTTGAGTTTGTTTCCAGAAAAATCATTCACCTAACAAAGGCCAATTTACCTACACAGAACTACTGCCAGTCATATTATGTCACTTAATCTCATTGCTCCTAGGACCAGACATAGGGACTCTGGAGTCAGTGCTGGCACTTCTTAGCTTTGTAAGCTTGGCTAAATTCCCAACCTTTTTGTGCCTCAAGTTCCTCATCTCTAAAATAAGGATATAATATATGCCTCAAAGAGCTGTTGTGAGCCTTAAGGAAATGAATACATATAAAATGCTTAGAAGAGTATATGGCACACGGTAGGTGCTGAATCAATGAGCTACTTTTATTATTACTCAGGATTTCATCTATTTAACTGACATAGTGAAATATTCTTCCAATCAATTATTCTCATAACTACAGAAAACCAAATAAAGTTAAGATTATATGTAAACAGAGCAAGAGTCCTGTCAGGAGTACCTAATTCTTTTTATTTCAAGCTAACTCATGTTTCAGAGGGACTTATTTTAAAAATGAAAACTGAGGGGGCACCTGGTGCTCAATTGATTAAGCGTCTGACTCTTGATTTCAGCTCAGGTCATGATCTTAGGGTCATGAAATTGAGCTCTGAGTCAGGCTCCTGGCTGCTTGGGATTCTCTCTCTCCTTCTGCCCCTCCCCCTGCTCTCTTCCTCTCAAATAAATAAATTTTTATTTTTTTTTTAAAGATTTTATCTATTTAAGAGAGAGAGAGAACATAAGAGTGCACAAGCAGGGAGAGGGGCAGAGGGAGAGGGGAAACAGACTCCCCACTGAGCAGGGAGGCTGTCCTCCGGCTTGATCCCAGGATCCTGGGATCATGGCCTGAGCCAAAGGCAGGTGCTTCACCAACTGAGCCATCCAGGTGCCCCTGCAGTAAACAAATCTTTTAAAAAATAATAATAAATATGAAAACTGAAGGTTAGACTTGGTCATTGTCCTTTGTGATTGTTCTAATTTTGAACCAATTCTTTGAAGATTTCAGTTTAAATTGTGTTAATGTGTCATGTATAATACTCAAAAGGGTATGGAGTATTAGGCAGAAACACCTAGGATACAAGCTAATTTTACTATTTATAGGCTGTATTAGGTCCCAACTCGAGTATTTTTTTTAAGATGTACCTTCTAGTATTTTTGGAACAAATCTAGGAAAATTCTGAAGTCTTGAGTTCCTATTTATACTGCACATACACCACAAGCCTCCTTATAGATGAACACCCACAGAATACTATTTACTTGTTCACTTAGTTCGAGGAAAGTACCATAGTGAAAAGAGCAAAATATGGAATCTTTTATTTTGAAGAAATGAAACTATGTAGGTTATTCAATAGCTGGAGGTTTTATCTTTTTTATTTCAGTAAAAATACGGAAAGTCATTGTGAAAGTTAAATAAAAACATCATGTATCAACTATTGTGTTAAATGGGAAACACATGAGTAATATGAGTTACTCTTAATTCAAAATTGCCTAAAACAGCTTCATATTTTAATAAAAACACTAAGAGCCACTCTAATTCAAGCCCTGGATCACATTCTCCACTCAGCAGGGAGTCTGCTTTTCCCTCTCCTCTCCCCCTTGCTTGTTCTAATAAATAAATAAAATCTTAAAAAAGAAAGAAAGAAAGAAAGAAAAGAAAAGAAAAAAGGCAGGCAGGCAGTCCTGTACCTGTCACCATCATACTCTTAGCTATGTTGGTTATTAACCTTGCCTTTTCAGGAAATGAGATTAGTATCTGATCTAGGAGTTTGCCAGGCTCTAGCTATTTTACACTAACACAACAATCACAAAAATAACTAAGAGTTTACTACTGTGGTATATTTCCAATGATAAAATACAAAAAAATTAACAAAATCCTTAACTGGGAGTACCTCACATTTAATAGTTACAGATTTAATACAACATTTATGTCTTTATATCTAAACTAAGTCTTTGAACACCAACAATCCGTAAGGACTCTATGGCTAGCTGGCTCGAGGATCATGCTTGTGAAGTTAATTTGACTTGGACCCAAGGCAGACATCCTTCATCAGAATGCCACCAAACGCATTCCATTCCTTCCAAAGGTCTGGTAAATGTGATTGGGTCTATAAGAAGGGGGGAAAAACCCCAGTGCTCATGTATTAACATATACTTAGTGAATATAGTAGGGGAAATCTTGTTAGTTGTTTTAACATGCTTAGTCACCATTCTCATATATGGACAGCTAATAAAAGCAACAAATCCGAAACTCACAAATAATCATTAATGTCTCCCCATTCTATCCAGCTGTCACTGTTACATTTACAACATAACGTGCTCTGGTGTGCATGTAGCAAATACATCTTGAGCAGAGCACATATTCACATAAAATAATGAACTAATTCTGATTATTCCAGGAGTCCTGGCTGATCTACATTTACACCTGCACTTTCTTGAATGTGCTTATCCTGCTAGCTCTTACCCATTTTAGAGGCTGTCTATTAACCTGTCTCCTCCCACCCACCAAGGAGAATTTGACTGCCTTACACTACTATCCCGCATTTCCTCTGCAGCCATTTCAGATTCACAGACGGAAGATGTGTGTCAGAAATGGCAAAGCAGCCATGCTAGGTCTGGAACACTTAACTTTACTGTAATTTGAGAGAGAAATAAACTTTTATTTATCTTATTTTTTTTTTAAAGATTTTACTTATTTATCACAAGTAGACAGAGAAGCAGGTGGGGGAGGGGGAGCAGGCTCCCTGCTGAGCAGACAGCCCTACACCGGACTAGATCCCAGGACCCCAGGACCATGACCTGAGTGGAAGGCAGAGGCTTTAACCCACTGAGCCACCCAGGGCCCTGAGACAGAAATGAACTGTGTGTTTAAAAGAAACACTGTGTTTTTCTCCATTTTTCTTTCTTTTTTCTAATTTCACTAACAAACATTACTACTACCAAGCTCTTTAAAAGGGCTGTACCTAATTATCTGTATATCCTTGTACTGAGCAGATAACTGGTACCTAGCAGGAGCTCAATAAATGTTTTCTGAATAAATGTCAACATGTTAGCTATTAGCTAGATTTTGTCATTTGATCCAGATCTCTGCTTAGTATCATGAAAACAAAGGAAAACACTTTTAGGCAATTGCTATGTAAATGGATTAATGATTCAATAATGAGTCAAAAATATCCTTTATTCTAAAACTGAGTCCATTTAATTTCTTTTCTTAAAGAGAAGCAAATAAGCAAGAACTGTTTGTTGCAGTGTTGTTTTTACTGATCCCTCAGTAATATCACTACCAGGTGAAAAATTTTCTGTCAAAAATATTTGAGAATCACCACCGAAAGATGTAATTCTGAATGAATTATGACAACTTCACCATAAATTCTATGTATATTTCTTTTCATATAAGTCTGGTCATGGGGTATTATTTTTTGGTGACTGAATTTAATTTCTCAATTTCTTATTTGTAATCTTATACCTTGTATATATTTCCTGCTTGCCAATATTTAATACTTACATCTGTTCATTATCAAGTCCAATACAGAAGAGCTCCTCTTAGGAGTGTTACAGCTATAGGTGAAAATGAATTAGATGTTCTTCAAATCAGTTTTAATTGTCCTATTAGGATCTTGAAAGTGACTGGAATTTTAGTAACTGAATGCATGATAATTCTTTCATACATTTTGGATGAATCTTTTGTCTTTCAAGAAAAAAAAATTCTGGATAAGTAACAAGCAACAGGTTTTTTTCCCACTTGTTGTTTATGTACTATCTTGACTAGCAATTATTTAGGGCTTTTACAAGTATCTCAACTAAAAATACACTGCCTCAGGGTGCCTAGGTGGCTTCCGAAGCATCTACCTTAGGATCTAGCCCTAAGGCTTAAGACTTTGAAGTCTTGGGCTCCCTGCTCAGCAGGGAGCCTGCTTCTCCCTCTTCCTGCTGCTCCCCCTACCTGTGCGCTCTGTCAAATAAACCAAATAGAATCTTTAAAAAAAAGTACTGATTCCTATCGTTTTAAATATTATAATATACCAAATATTAGTCATTTGTTAGATAGCAGTTAACTGAACAGTTAGTGAAGGATATTTACCCAAAATAAAGTGACAAGAGGTAATTTTTTAAGTGACGAATTATTTCTTTTTAAATCCTAGTGAATGGTCTCAGTCTTAACTCAGATTTCATTACTCTTTTGAATGTCATCTGATAACCATTATAGGTTGAAGTTTCATGTTTTATGAACTGCTGTTCTAGTACACAGCCAAATCAAGAATATCAATATAGAACTGTAAAGTCAGTTCATAATTTTAATGCTGTCAAGGACCTCAGAGTTCAGTTGGTGCAGAGGTCCTCAACCTTGCCACTACTGACATCTTGGGTAGGAGAATCCTTTGTGAGGATGGAGATGAGACGGCCCTGTCCATTTCAAGATGTTTGCAAATCTCTGCCCTATTTCAAATAGATGGCAAGTACCTCCTATGCTCACTATGCCCTTTCTTCCCCAATGGTGGAAACTAAAAATGTCTCCAGAAAGTGCCAAATGTCCTCTGGGGTGTGGGTGCAAAATAACCCCTGGCTGAGAACCACTCAATTGGGCTAATCCAATTCTCTCTCCCGACAGATGACAAAACTCAAAAAAGAAATTTGGGACTTTGAGTTTGAAAGAAAAGTTTGGGACTTACTCAGTTCATACAGCTAATGGACAAACTAACACTATAACCTATTACTTGTTAAGATTCCTATTCCAGGGGCGCCTGGGTGGCTCAGTGGGTTAAGCCGTTGCCTTCGGCTCAGGTCACGATCTCAGGGTCCTGGAATCCAGTCCCGCATCCGGCTCTCTGCTCAGCGGGGAGCCTGCTTCCCTCTCTCTCTGCCCGCCTGTCTACTGTGATCTCTTTCTGTCAAATAAATAAATTTAAAAAATCTAAAAAAAAAAAAAAAGCTTCCTATTCCAGTATTCTCATTATGCCACCTTTAAGTTGCATGGAAAAGTTACTGCTAGCATTGTGTGAACTGACGCTGTATAAAGTAACTGCACACATTCAAAGTCATCACACACACACACACAAAATGTCATCTGGCAAAAACTGTTTTTCCATGAGAAACTATTTCTAGGTCTTCCTGTGATCTGGGTATGAGAGCCACATTGAACTGTAGTCTTGACATGTATAAACTGCTCATGCTTACTTGTCGGTAAGAGGCAGTAAGTTTGGTATGAAAACAAATAAATCCAGATTTTTAAAAATCTCAGATGTCATAACCTAGGCTGACTGAAGACACTAAATCTAGTCTTTCAAAGGTTGCCTTCACAAAGAGACCGTTAATAGAACAGCATTTGGTTGCAATGCCAAACTCCATTTTTAGTGTATGGAATTTATATAATGTGCTTACAAAAATGTTTTAGGAAATGTATACCTTTTTTTTTTTTTTACTTTGCCATTCCACCAAAGCGAAACATGTCAGGTTATGGAATAGCACAGAAAAGTAGAATATATGATGAAAGAAGGTGAAAACGAAATTATTTTCATGAGCTTATTTACTGATGTCTCTCCAGAAAAATTATTCTATATTATATTCTAAATTATTCTATATTATTTGGCTTTCACCATCTTTCATTCTGGAGACAAAAAGCAACATAAGGCAACCCAGCATATACTAAAAATTATGAAAATGAGGATGGTTAAATGTTTCACTGAGATCTGCAATGTGATCAAGCTCCACCATCTAGAATCCTCTCCAAAACTGCCTTACAGCCTTACCTCCTAGTTTGGAACAAGCAGGCTGTTCACAGGCATAAAGTACTTGTAAGAACTCGAACATCTGTTAGGTTGAGATGATCAAGAAATAGCTTTTTGTGTTAGGGGAAACGTGTTGGTGAGAACTGTGAAAACTTGGGGCAGAAACACTCCTCCCAAACTCCTGCACGAAGACTTGCCCAAATTTTAGCATGGCCTCCAGCAGCTTAAGGCTGAACCCCTGGGATGACCCAGACCCCTTAGGAGCTCCTGCTAGAAAAAGCTCACGGCTGTCAAAACACAGAGACCGTTTTTAGAGCCGACACCTGATGACAGGCCCCCAACCTCTCTTTTTGAGAGTGCTTAACCAAAAAGGCCTTTGGATTGTGAATCCTTCAGATCTCTGAGACGGATGTGTACCTCCTCCGACTCAGAAGCGTCCTTCCCAAAGACCTGGCAGTCATTCTTTTGAAGTGCAATCATCAGGAAGGAGAGGCCCAAGTCGGGTCCCCCGTGGCTGCGGAAGGGCAGAATCCTAACTTCCTTACTTGCCAGCCAACAGACGCTGCTGGCTTAACAGCATCCACAAGGAACAACCCTTTGTAACTTCACATCCCTGACTCCTCTTCCACCTCTCCTCCAGTCCCTCATTTTCCCTTTAAACTCCCAGACAGCTCTGAGCAAATACGAATGGGGCTCAGCTCTTTCCCCTACTGTGGGAAGTTTCTGAACAAAATTTGTTTTTCAACGCTCTCACTAATGGCCGCTTTGCTGTCTTGGACACTGGTAGATCCGTACTGAACTGAGGCCACTAACAAGAGAGGCCCATAAATCTAAGAAGCTGTTTTTCAGGGTGTTACCCTCAAAAAGCCTAGAAAAACTCTCCCAAGGGGCCTCTCACAACTCTTGCCCCTCTTCTCCTCCCTCAGGCCCCCCGCAGTTTTAACCTCTCGGGCGGGGTACTTCCAGCTTCTCGGCGAAGTCCTGACTCCCCTTCTGCCTAAGCACCTACTTTCCCGGATGTTGAACGGCACCCAGCCGAGGTCTCCACGCTCGCGCGTCTCGGGCTCTTTCTGTCCTTATCTCGAAACTTCCTCATCAATCCCGCTACCCTTTCCCTGACAGTCCCAGGTCGGCTTCTACCTGGCCACCTCTCTGCCCCCTCAATCCTCAGTCTCCTGGGCGTGCTGAGGCGTCTCTCTCCCCTCCGCGCTCCGCCTGAGGGCCGTGGCGCCCCTTTCCAGGAGCGGCGGGTGGTGAGGGGAGCAGAGGATTCCGGCCCTCGACCTGGGCGGCCATGGCGCACATTCGGGGTGCGCACAGCCGTCCCTGGGCCGCGGAGTTGAGGGGCTGAAGACGGGGCCGCCCCCGCCGCCGGGGCGGGAACTCACCTTCTCTGAGGCAGGGGCGGGCGTCTACAACTACTGTTCCCCCTCCCCGCCAACGCCGCCGGCCGGGGAATAGGCCGGGGTGGAGGTGGCGGAGAGGCAGGGACAGGCGCTGCCGCCACCGCCGCCTCCGCCGCCGAGCAGGCGGGGTTAGGGGAGGAGGCGGAGACCCGGCTTCCTGAGGGGAAGTGTCCGCCACCCCCGGCGACTGACTGGACGGCGGCGGCGCCATGGCGGCAAAACGCGCTACTGCGGTTGCGCGGGTCGCCCGGCTTCCAGAGAGGGCCTTTAGCCCCGCCCCCTTCTCTCGACCTTTCCGGGGCTCGCCTCCCTCGATAACCGTGTTCTTCTGCGGGGTGCTTTCCCCTCCTCGTTCGAGGTCGGGGAGAACGGGTGCGGCGGGTCACCTGGGGTGAGTGAACCTCAAACCGACTGAGAAAGAAAAAACCTGGAAACCTCTGGATTCTGCCTTCAGAGTATCTGAGAAATACGTAATCTCCTTTATCTGTCTTTCCCTTGTTAGGGTCTTTAATGTACAGAGTTAGAGTAAGCGGAAGCCTTGGTCAGGATACGTTGTCGTCATTGGTCCGGGAATGACTTTTTGTCTCGCCTCTTTCAGTATATGCGTGTGTACAAACACGCACATACACAACCTCACCTCATCTCACTCCCCATCTCCCAAAGAAAAATCACTGCCCTGGCTCGTCCTCATTTCCTTTTGTATATAAATCTTTATCACACAAGTGTGTAGCTAAAAAACATTTATTTTTGAATTTCCTAAGATTTAAATCTTTCTCTGTGCAGTATTCTGGAACTTGTTTCACTCAACACTTGGAGGATCATCCAAGCCGTTGCACGTAGGTGTCACTTGTTTCACTGCTGTACGATATTCCACCCATTTTCCTGTTGATGGGCATGTCTCCTAGTAGCTGTGCAAGTTTCTCTTGAGTAGACTCACCTTTCTTGTCACACTGCCATTGGTTAGTTTCAGGTGCTCATCATCTCTTGATAGAATCATGGCAACAGATGCCCAACTACCTTCTGACTTCACCAGTCCAATCTACTCTTCATTACTGCTGCCAAAGCGTTCTTTCCAGAAGTCATTCCTGGCTCTCCATAGTCTGTTGGGGAAAGTCAGATTAGACAAGTACTCCTGGGGTTCTGTGCACCTTGATCTCATTATCTTCCTACTGCTGTCACCTCCCCACCCTGCTTTCACTTTATGATTTAGCAACATTAAATCTTTACTGATTCCTATAAATACCAAACTGTTGCATAACTCAGTTTATTGTGTATGCTGCTCCTTCTTCTGGAATGTCTACTCCCTACTTCCTAATGAACTCCTCCTCCCTTCACAAGTAAATTGTATCCTGAATTCAGCATTTCTCATTCATTCTTAATGCTTTTGTTACATATATATCTATCCCTATGTAACATGAAGTATTACTTTGCATGATTTAAAACTTTACATAAATGTCATTATACATACTGTTTATTCCCCAGCAACTCACTTTTTTTTCACTTATTCTGTTTTGGTGTGCAGATATGCTGAGATGTGAGGTTCTAATTCATTCACCTTCACAGCTGTATAACATTTCATTGCATAACTGCACTGTGAGCTATCCATTCTCCTATGGATGGACATTGAACTTGTTTTCCATTTTTGCTTTTATAGCTAGTGCTACTTTAATGTTCTTATGTAGTCTTGTGCACACATGTGAGAGTTTTCTCTGAGGTTTATACTTAAGAGATGTTGCTGCCTTTTAACTAGAAGCCTCAATAATACCCACTTCGAAGGGTATTGTGAAAACCATGAATAATGTTAATAAAGCACAATTTCACACATTCAAACATTTATTGTTAGAAAAACCTTCAAATGTTTATGAAACACTGGGACATAAAGGCAATAGTCTGGTGCTTGAATGGTAAACAGAAAATGTGTGCTTCTGTAGCTCCTGCAATACCCAACTCATTGTAGTTGTCTGCACATCATGCTTTTTCTTTTATTTATTTATTTATTTGAGGGAGAATGAGTGAGAGAGAGCATTAGAGAGGAGAAGGTCAGAGGGAGAAGCAGACTCCCCAAGGAGCTGGGAGCCCGATGCGGGACTCGATCCTAGAAGTCCGGGATCATGACCTGAGCTGAAGGCAGTTGCTCAACTAACTGAGCCACCCAGGTGCCCCTCATGCTTTTTCTTTATCTCCACATCTCTGCTCATGCTGCTATGTCCGTGGGGCTGAAATAGTCACCTCCGGCTCTGGTTGTCTCCCTGCCTTCTTATCTTTGTTGCCTACATCTCTGAAGCCTTTCCTGACTTCTCAGGCTGCCCTGGATATCCTTTCCCCTTTGCTTCCTGTATCTCTCTCACCATTTTTACATGCTCTTCCATAATTATCTCTAAATGGTCAGTGTTCACAGGGCTTTAAAGACAGAGCTCACATTTATTCATCTTATTTCGGGGCACTGAGCACAGTGCCTGATACATGTGCTGATAAATGCATGTGGAATGACAAAATTTAGGGATTCTTGGGAAGAAAATGCAGCCAAGGATTTCTTGGGGCCAAAGGAAGAGGGATGGAAGCAAGCATGCTATTTTATTAAGAACACAGAGCCCAGAGAGTTTGAAATTTTGCCAGTGATGTAATTATACAGGATATAATGGACTGTTAAAGAGGAAACCTGCCTCAGTCATTATGGAATGCGAGTGTTAGATGTGCACATCTAGCAGATTTTCTTTGATTCTGTCCCTCTTAGTGATTATGAAATAAATAAATAAAAGCCAGTGAATGCACTTGAAAGCAATGAGCAGCCCCTGGCTTATTTAATGTTGCTAGACATTAAGTTATTATTAGTTTAAAGCAGGCCTTGGCAAACATTGTCTGTAAAAGGCCAGATAGTAAATATTTTCAACTTTGTGGGCCATATGGTCTTTGTTGCAAGCATTCAACTTTGCTGTTATAGTGTGAAAACAGCCATAGAAAATATGTAAACAGATGAGTATGGCTTTTTTCTTTTCTTTTTTTTTTAAAGTAGGCTCTGTGCTCAGTGTGGAGCTCGAACTCACTACCCCAAGATCAGGAGTGTCATGCTCCACTGACTGAGCCAGACAGGTGCCCCTAGTATGTCTGTTGTTTAATAAAATTAATTTCTGAAATTTACCTTTGATATATAATATTTCCATGTGTCACAACATACTCTTCTTTTGACTTTTCCCCCCAACTATTAAAGAAGGTACAAACCATTCTTAGTTCAAGGTCTCAAAGAAAATTTGTTGATCCCTGGCAGAAATGAACTTTATCCCCAGGTGCAAAGGAGGTGGACTCCGGTGATGAAGGGCTGTTCTTTTACTAAAGAAATCTTGCAGTTCTCTTGATTTGCCACTAGATGGGGGTCCCTTGTAGGTGTGTGGCCTAGAGAGCTGGTCTTTTCAATACAAAGGATGATTGGAGTTTTTCCATAGTGTATGGTAAATGAGCCACTGCCATGTTAATGCAGGCTTACAAACTGTCCCGGTGCTTCAGAACCATTCCTCTGGGTTTCATTTATATCGCCACCTTCATACTTACTTATACATATTCCTTCTTTGCATATCCAACTGAAGGGAACACAACCATTCTCAAGTCCTCTGAGATTATTTGCTCAAGGGCTCAGGAGGAAAATAATGTGAATACAGGCTGTGGTTAAAGATTTGCCGGCTGCAGCTTGGAATCTGGGAACAGCTGCTAACCACGATACAGGTTAGTAAGTGGAGCTCATATTCAGAGGATGCTTGAAGCCCACGTGTTGATATACTTAAAACTCCAAAATAGCCCCCATTCTTGTCTCTTCATGTCACTTTCTTCTACCCTTAAGGTGCATGACAGGACCTGACATTACCCTGGTCCAGCATCTTCTGCAAGTTTCATTATACCTTTTTTAGGGTGCGGGAGTACTTGGTAGCCATAGTAACATTCTAGGCACACATGTGTGGCCTGAAGTGCAAGGGAAGTTCAGCTGACATAGAGGTAAATAGAACCATAGTGGTTATTCCTGTCATCCTCTTGTTTGAAATTTCCCAGCTCAAATCTCTGTCCCAGGCAAGGAGTCCTCTGGCTTCAGCTGCCCCATTTTTCTCCCTTTGTCAACACCCTTCTTCAGACATGCCAAAGAAAGAGACTGGAGGCTATGAAAATCATTAACAATGGAAAAAGTTTCCATCTTCTTGGAGCAGGAAAGGGCTTGACAGAAGCATAGCTTTTAAGGACTGTAAAGCTCAAATCTGTCACGTGGTTATGTCTGCTCTGGACCCAAGTTTAATCTCTGAGGAAACGTAGAATAAATCTGTTTTTTCCATACCTCAGTATATGATGTTGAAGAAAACTCTTATGTTCTTCCTGAATCTTGTCTGCTAAACATCTCCCGTCAGGCAATAAGGAATCCTTCCAAAACTCTAGATGGGTTTTTCCTGATAATGAAGACCAGCAGTTCTCATGAAGGCAATCCCACCACTTAGGGGGGCATTTTAGAAATTGTGTGTGGGGAACTTCTGGTTGTGCCATGCTACTGGCATATTGTGTGTAGGACTGGGATCACAGAAGGGTTTGGATCCCAGTGGGAGAATCCAGAGGGGCGTAGGTGAGCAAAAAAAAAATTTTTTTAAATTTATTTGACAGAGATAGATTACAAGTAAGTAGAGAGGCAGGCAGAGAGAGGAGGAAGCGGGTTCCCCGCTGAGCAGAGAGCCCGATGTGGGGCTCAATCCCAGGACCCTGAGATCATGACCTGAGCCGAAGGCTGAGGCTTTAACCCACTGAGTCACCCAGGTGCCCCGGTGAGCAAAAATTTTTATATAGGATTTAGGTTGATGAGCATTGCAGCAGGGCCACGTGTCCCTTTCCATGTCACCAGCTAATAACTAGAGCCACTGTCCCCTTGCTCGCTGATCCTGGCCAGAGATGCAGGAAATCCTCAGAAGCAAGAAGCAGCCTTATGCATTGAAGATTCTTTGCCTGGCCCTCACAACCTCAAATATACAGATGTACATTTTAGGTGGGTGAAACTTTGATTATAATTATCAGAGTCTAGAATTCTGTTTTATGTGTAATCATAGAATCTTTAAAAAAAAAGATTTTATTTATTTATTTGAGACAGAGAGAGAGAGTGAGAGAGCATGAGAGGGGAGAAGGTCAGAGGGAGAAGCAGATTCCCCATGAAGCTGGGAGCCCAGGGACTGTATTCCCCAATGCGGAACTGGATCCTGGAACTTCGGGATCATGACCTGAGCTGAAGGCAGTCGCTTAACCAACTGAGCCACCCAGGTGCCCCCAGAGTCATTTTAATATAACCTAAATCTTCCAGGAAGGCAACCTCTTGTTAACTGAAGGATTATGCTTGCTTTCATTCAGAACTTAACTAAGAATCATTCACTATTTCAGAAAAATCGTGTCACAGACAACTGTGCCCTGTGTGGTATTTGTGTCTCCAAAATCAGTCTACACTTTTAGCTGTTACTATCACAGCAATTCTACGTGGAGGTGCAAACATCTGAACACATTATCATGTGTTCTACTGCGGTTGTACCTGAGTGTATGCATAATGAGCTCACTGACATATTTAATTTACCATGAATATATATTATTTTATTACAAGCTGACTTTAATTTTATTTCTCCCTTATTAGGTTAGGGAAATGTTTTCATCCATTTGGGCTACAAACAAAATCTCACAGCTTGGGTAGCTTATGCAGAACAGAAATTTATTTTTTATAGTTCTGGAAGCTAGAAGTCCGAGACCAGGGCACGAGCACAGTTAGGTGAGGACTCTCTTCCAGGTCATTTGTAGTCCTCATGTAACAGAAGGGCCTGGGGACCTCTCCGGAGCTTCTTATTCATGTGGGCTCCATGTTCATGATTTAAGCCCCTCCTAAAAGCCCCACTTACTAAGACAATTACCTTAGAGGATGAGGACTTTCAACATTTTGCAATTTGGGATGAGGCGGAGGGGAGTAAGATACACAAACAGTCAAACTACAGGATTAATAATTTATATTTTTTAGATATAAGAGCTAGTAAATTATATATGCCATTTCATTTCAGAGTAGCAAAAGGGTTGTTAGATAATATTTATTAGAATGTGAAATGGTAATATTTTATATGTTTGTTTCCTGTTGTTGCCATAACAAATTACTTAGTGGCTTAAAATAAAATAAATTTATTATCCTACAGGTTGGTGGTCAAACTCCAGAAATGGGGTTTCCTGGGTTTAAATCAAGGCGTAATAAGGCTGTTCTCCTTCTAGAGTTTCTAGGGAGAGAAGCCGTTCCCTTGCCTTTTCCAGTTTCTAGAGACCACCTATATTTCTTGGTTTATGACACATCCCTCCATCTTCAAAGCCAGCAATATAGTATCTTCAAACCTGACTCTGACCTTCTTGCTTCCATTGTTATATCTCCTTTTCTGACTCTGACCCCCTGCCATCCTCTTATAAAGATTCTTGTGATTCCATTGGGCCCACCTGGATAATCCAGGATAATCTCCCTCTCTAAAGATCCTTAATCACATTTGCAAAGTTCCTTTTATCATGTAAAGTAACTTATTCCTGGGTCTGGGGAGTAGGACCTGGACATCTTTGGGGGCCTTTGTTTGGTCTGCCACACTTTAATATAATACTTGCTCTGATAAGGTTGACACTCACAGATATAAATAAAGCATTAGGTTTGATGCTCCCTCTCTTTCTGACTTGGGGCAGCTAGATTTCTTTCTTGACCTTGGCTGGGGCTGAACTTGTTCCAGGGGTATGGTGTCTTGAGAACAACCTAATCCCTCCCAGGCTGAGCCACTGACTCCTGAGTGAAGACCTGTTGCTGCAAGGCCCCAGTTGCCAGGCAGTGTGGGTCCAGGTATTCATTTGAAGCTAACCTGGATTGAAGAGCTCCTTTTTAATCTTTTTTTCCCCCCATTGGAAACATGTGATGTTTACTCTCTGGGGAAACCAACTTTATTTAATTTAATTAGTTTAGTTAATTAATTGTTTTTTAAGATTTTATTTATTTATTTTTAAAAAGATTTTATTTATTTGACAGACACAGAACACAAGTAATCAGAGAGGCAGAGAGAGAGGGGAAAGTAGACTCCCTGCTGAGCAGAGAGCCCGTTGCAGGGGCTTGATCCCAGGATCCTGGGATCATGACCTGAGCCAAAGGCAGCTGCTTAACTGACTGAGCCACCCAGGGGCCCCTTGTTTTGTTTTTTCTAAACTGAAGTAGCATTGACGTGCAATGTTGTATTTGTTTCAGGCATACAATGTAGAGATCTGACAACTCTGTATGTTACCCTATGCTCATAAGTGCAGTTACCATCAGTGACCACACAGCACTATTACAGTACCACTGACTATATTCCCTGTGCTGGACCTTTCATCCCTTTGACTTATTCGTCCCATAACCAGAATCCCACATGTCCCTTTCCCCTTTTGCCCAGCCCCCCAGCCCTCTCCCCTCTGACAGCCACCAATGTGTTCTGTGTATCTGTGTGTCTGTTTCAGCTTTGTTTGGTTTTTTAGATTCCACATGTAGGTGAAATAATATGGTATTTGTCTTTTCAACTTTATTTTTTAAGATTTTATTTATTTATTTGACAGAGAGAGACACTGCGAGAGAAGGAACACAAGCAGGGGAGTGGGAGAGGGAGAAGCAGGCCCCCCCCACTGAGCAGGGAGTCCTACTCAGGGCTGGATCCCAGAACCCTGGAACCATGACCCGAACCAAAGGCAGACACCCAATGACTGAGCCACCCAGGTGCCCTGTCTTTTCTTTCTTTTTTTTTTTTAAAGATTTTTATTTATTTATTTGACAGACAGAGATCACAAGTAGGCAGAGAGGCAGGCAGAGAGAGGAGGAAGCAGGCTTCCCTCTGAGCAGAGAGCCTGATGCGGGGCTCGATCCCAGGACCCTGGGATCATGACCTGAGCCGAAGGCAGAGGCTTTAACCCACTGAGCCACTCAGGTGCCCCTGCCCTGTCTTTTCAACTTTAATATCAACTGTCTCATAGTCAAGAAGAGTGGCAGTTAGGGGCACTTGGCTGGCTCAGTTGCTAGAGCATGTAACTCTTGAGTTGTGAGTTTAAGCCCCACATCTGGTGCAGAGTTTACTTTAAAAACAAAACAAAACAAAACAAAACAAAAAACCAATGGAATTTAAGTTAATGGATGTTTTAGAATTGCCCTTCCCATGTCCTCATTCCTAGGAAAGAAGAAAGAAGATGTTGGTGTTTTTTGGGAAGAAGATACATGTTTCAGGGAAATTTGATAAAAAAATAGAAATGAGCATTTTCTTTTTCAAAGTCTGCCTCCTCTCTCTAATATAGCCTCCTCCAGCACACCTGCATCATCAGGGAGCTCCCAGACCTCCATGCCCTGGGTGGGGGTGCTGTGGGAGCACCAGATAGTATTAGAGAAGAGGGATGCCTCCAGGAGCCTAAACAGTACTGTTATGTATCTGCCAAGGGGATCAGTTTGGCATCTGCTGTATTCTGCAAACAGTGTGCCTATGGGGGAGGAGAGAGGGGGACAAGGGGCCCATCACACTTGAGAAAGTATAAGCCTGACAGCTGAAAGTTCCCAGAGCAGCAAGCATCACCTCTTCTCTTGGACCATTTCAGCTGTCTGCTTTGGATTGACAGAGGCATCTGGCTGCTAAAAATACCCTACTGACCAAGTGCTCCCTATTCCAACTAAAGCTGAGCACAACTGCCACCCGGAACTGATCTGCTTCTTGCAAAGGAATTTTTCAAAGTTTTCAGTCTCCATTCGAGGGGCACACCAGCCCATAGTCATTTCTGCCTTGTCAGCTTTGCTGGGTGATGAATGAGACCCTTGTCAGATCACTGTCATCTTGCCTGCCCCATTCCCACCTCCAGGAAACACGGCAGAGGGGGAGGTGAGGCCCCAGTGGCTGAGAGGGGGTAGGGAAGGGGAGGTGCTTGTCCATTTATAGGCTTGCTCTTTGGGATGCTGAAGGTGCTGAAATAGCAATGACAAGGGACTTGGCTGAGTGTGAAATACCCACAGAGCTGCCTAAAGGACTCTGAGATGACAATAGGGAGCATGGAGAATGTGGAGCTCTTCACTTCTGAGGGCAAGGGCAGAGGTTTGAAGGCCACTAAGGAGTTCTGGGCTGCAGATGTCATCTTCGCTGAGCGGGCTTATTCCGCAGTGGTTTTTGACAGGTATGAAATGTGGGGCGGTGTTGCCTTTTCTCTATTGGTGTGGGTCTAAAATCCTTTGCTCTCAAAATCTTCAGAGAAAAGGATAGAATCCATGTGATCATTTTTAACAAAATAGCACTTCTGACAGCGGTTTCCTGGCATCACTTTTTCCGCAAAGAGTCATTGCTAATGTGATTTACTCTGGTCCTGGGGAGGGCTGTAAAGGTGAACAAAGGCTTGGGGCACTTTCTCACAGTCCCGTTAAACTTGGCTGAGTGGGTGTGCTATGTGTGGGAAGGGCAGAGAGAAGGGGAATGGAAAGGTGGGTGTGGTGCTGTAGGAAACATTTTCTTACAGAAGGCTCCATGTTTTTAGCTTCTTGAGTATAATCAATATATTAGAGCATAAAGTAATTGCAGAGACTTTAAAAAATCAATTGTAAATACACAACACTGGAATCCATTTACATTTGAAAAATTAGAGTATCACCAATGAAACTGAAAGCCCTTTTTACATCTCCCACCCCTAACCCCAATCATCTCTGTATTTCCTCAGAGGTAATACCTGTTATGATTTTAATGTGTTTCCTTGAAGAATGTTCTCATACTATGATACACGTATATCATATTTATCAGAAATGGATAGCTGTAGTTTGTCATTTTTTTTAAACAGAGGTGGTGTCATACTTCAAATGTCATTCTAGAACTTACTCTTTTCACTAAACAACATATTTTTGATATGTATTCTATGGGAACTGTAAGTCTATAGATAATTATTTTAAATCCTTGAAGATCTGTTTCTTTTACCCACGTGTAGATCTATCCATGTTGAATCATATGCTGTGTGGATGGCCAACTTAACTGCTGCACATATTCTACCCTATAAATACATGAAAACTTATCTATCCACTTCCCTTTTAAGAGACATTTGGTGGTTTCCAGTTTTTCATAAAAACAAACATTTCTGCAGTTAAAATCCTTGACCATGCCCACTGGTACACACGTGTGGTTATTCTTCAGGATATATGGCTAGAAGAGGAATTGTGCCATAAAGTGTGCTATTTCTATTTTAATAGGCTCTCCAAAGCAGCTGCATTAAATTTACATCCCCATTTTCCCACAACCATGTCTCTACTTGACTACCAAACTTTTAAATTAGTATTAAATCTTTATTAAAAAAAAAAAACGGCCAAGTGATTAAATTATAACAATATTCTCCAAGCCCAAAGTTGGGGTGACCTGTCTGACATTGATATGGTCTGAATCAAGATGGCCTCTGACAATCTAGGCTTTGTGGTTGGCTCAGTGTACTTATCATCCTGAGAATGGGCACTGCTTTTCAGAGATAATTTGATTAGTATTCAGATTTTCATTTCTCCTGTGAATCAGGACCTTCAGGGAGAAGACAGTGAATGGAATATATGGCTGACTGTCACCTGAGGACTATAAGGGGGGCTGAGGTGACAGTAATACCTCTTCAATGGGAGCTTATCTTACCTGATTAATTTACATGTGTATGTTTCATGGCTGGAGATGAGTGCAGTTGAGGAGTCATTTGAATTTGGAATTAAGACTGAAAAGCTGAAACTCTCAACTCTGATCCTGGTGCCAGCACTGAATGGCCACATTGCCTTATATAGGATACTTCCATTGGTGCCTCCAGTTCCCTAATAGCCAATTAGTATCCCTTTTAAGAGTGTCTGGAGTTGGGGCGCCTGGGTGGCTCAGTGGGTTAAGCCTCTGCCTTCAGCTCAGGTCATGATCCCAGGGTCCTGGGATTGAGCCCCAGGTTGGGCTCCCTGCTCAATGGGGAGCCTGCTTTTCCCTCTCCCTCTGCTGCTTCCCCTGCTTATGCTCTCTCTCTGTCAAATAAATAAATAAAATCTTTTTTTAAAAAAAAGGAAAACTAAGGAAGAAAAAATACGTATCTTCACACAAAGATACTAACCCTAAACATTGTTGTATATGTCCTTCCAGCTTATTTTAAAACATAGGTTTCATTTTTACTACACAGCTGGGATCTTATTATAGAAACGATGATGTTTTACATTTAATAATTTAGCTGCTTCTCTGATATTAAGTTCTCTTCATAATATAGTATTTAATGGCTGCCTACCACTTCTTTATGACTGAACATTTGGGATGTTTTTCTTACCGTAAATAGATCATCATTCATTTGAAGTTATAACTACAAAACAACTTTAGTGTACATTGAGATAACGTGCTAACAAAATGTTATATTACTTTTATAATAATAAAAACTGAGATTATTAGGGTAAATGATCTTTAAAATGATTGAAAAAAATCTAGAAGAGATACTTTTTTTTTTTTTAAGATTTTATTTATTAATTTGACAGACAGAGATCACAAGTAGGCAGAGAAGCAGGCAGAGAGAGAGGAGGAAGCAGGCTCCCTGCTGAGCAGAGAGCCTGATGTGGGGCTTGATCCCAGAACCCTGGGATCATGACCTAAGCCAAAGGCAGAGGCTTTAACCCACTGAGCCACCCAGGCGCCCCTAGAAGAGATACTTTTTAAAAGTGATTTTTCCCAAATTTGTCTATGCAAAGGGGCTGCTCTTTGGGTGTACCTGGGATAGCCTGGAGAGGCAGCAAAGGAAACATTTGCCCATGATGTCCTCCCATTTTAGCCTCCTGGTGAGATTCAGCCGCTGTAGAAGAGAAACCCGAGTGGGGAGGTAGGACTGAGTGACTCACAGAAGAGGCACATTCTAATCCATGTTATTGCAAGCCAGGCTTTCTACCCTACCCTCCAAACATATAGAGGAGGAAAGATTTTATTTTTAGTTGAGTGCTTTATTAAATGAAAATTCTTTCCAACAATACATGACTTATACTGTATATGTGAATGTTATGAAGTGTAACAATAAGTGAACACGTAGGAAACATAATAAGTGAGCACCCATGAAACCATCATCCTGCTTAACTAGAGCATGCCATTATATTGCATCTTTATCTTTCCCTATCCAATCCCCGGCTTGTCGCAAAGGTGACTAGTATCTTGAATTTTGTTATTATTCCCTTGGCTTTTGACTAATAGTTTTAGTCACATGTGTACCTATTCCTAAACAATTTATAATTTAGTTTTTGTGTTTTATTTTTGATCTTTGAAGCACTGGTATAATATCACATATGACTTTATGCCACTTGCTTCTTTCACTCAGTGTTAGTTTTCTTATTCATCCATATGGTTTTGTGTAACTAAAGTGTTGATTTGTACCACAGTTTATTTTTCCATTCTTCTGCAAGTGGTTGCAATGGACATTTTTTATTTTATTTCTTGGTAAACAGATACATAACGTGTATATCCTAGGAGTGAAAATTACCTGATCACAATGTATGTGATATTCAGCTTTAAAATAAAATGCCGTAGTGTGTGAGGCTGTTTTGCAAGTTTGCATTGTCTTTGTTAGGATGGACTTAGTTTAGCTTTAACAGCAACAATCCAGGCCCTTATAATATAGTCCTTAGTCTAGTTAGGATCTCTTGAATTTTACTGGTTGGAAAAATAGGTGGTCTCCTTAAAGATAAAGGAGCAAGAATAAAGTAGAGACAATCTTTTCAGGGCTGGCAAATATGTAATACTTAGGCTACCGAGATCCCTTCCAGGTATAGTTAATCAACTGGGCAACTCCTTCCTGAACTCCAACTTAGCCTAAGGAGCTTTTCTATCAGGGTGCTCCAAGAAGCCCTTACTAATCCATCAAAACTGGCATTTAAAAGAAGAGCTATTTGCCATCTCTCTTAGGGGTTTGACTGGGTGTTGGAAAGGGGTGAAGGTGAAGTAGGTGGGTAAGATCAATTTACCAAGGAGCTGTCTTTCATGGACATGGTCTTTTAAAGTGGATGAACCCCAAGAGTGGTAGATAAACTGCTAGTTGCTCTCAACTCCTCGAGCTTTCTACTCTGAGTGTGCCCAGTTTTCGGGAGGACAGAGAATAGGAACCCATGATATCTTAGCTTGAATGATCCTGCTTATTTCTACATGAGATTGGACTAATCTGGGAATTCATGGTGTTGTCTTGTTCAGATTTTTAAGCTTTTTTTTTAAATAAAATATAGAAATTATAGGAAAACCAAAGTAAGAAAATAAAAATTCTCTGCAACCTTAACATTCAGAGAAAACTAATGTTAATATTCTGGCATATATCCTTATGATTGTTTGTTTTGTGTTGTTTTATGTGAAGTACAATTGACTCCTTACAAATGTTTTGTGCAGATATGATCCGTATCGAATATTTTCTTGATCCAATGATTTGTAGGTGGGTGGTGGTGGTGGGAGAAATACTACACTAAATGTATACCTTGATCGTAAAATGCTTCCCTAAAATTAACAGACTGTATTAAAATATGGGGGGGCAGCTTATTTTACAATGAAAGGAATATGACATAATATAGTATTTTATTAATTCTAGGATACATATTTAATTTTGACATCTCTGAAGTCATGATGTATCCTACAGTCTGTGGCTCATGGTTTAATTGGGAGCATTTGTTTGTTTGTTTCCTAATGGCAAAAAAATGATATATTTAATAATTGACAGTATCTTAGATTCAATGTAATTAATGTACACATTTCTTCCTTTCACAAAAGTGGGTTATTATGTAACTTCTTTATCTTACAATATGTTGTGAGCAACTTCTCAAACCATTATTATCCTCCTAGAGCATATTTAATGACATTGTATTCCTTTTATTTTTTTTAATTATTTATTTATTTTTTATTTTTTTATAAACATATAATGTATTTTTATCCCCAGGGTTACAGGTCTGTGAATTGCCAGGTTTACACATTTCACAGCACTCACCATAGCACATACCCTCCCCAATGTCCACACCCCACCCTCCTCTCCCAACCCCCCTCCTCCCAGCAACCCTCAGTTTGTTTTGTGAGATTAAGAGTCACTTATGGTTTGTCTGTATTCCTTTTATTGACTGTTATGTATCACTTTAGCAAGTGCCATATTTTGGAGATCAAGATTGTTTCCTTCTTTTCCTAATAGATTGTTCCATACATCTCTGATTATTTATTAAAGATAAACTCCTAGATGTGTTTTGGATCCAAAAGACAGCTTTAAGTTTCTTAATATAGATTTCCAAATCACCCCCACCAAGGAGGATTATTATACCAGTTTTCTTCACGAGCAATATAGCATTTGCCTCCTTATCCCAGCACTGGCCAACACAGAGAGCTAACTTTGACTTTTATATTTTATATTTTATCTATAAAAACTTATTTTAGTATTATTTTGTTTTCAATCTTTGTATTATTAGGAAGGTGAAAGGTTTTGAAAAAATACATTTATTGGTCATCACCTTCCTTCTTTTTTTTTTTTTAAAGATTTATTTATTTATTTGACAGAGAGAGGTCACAAGTAGGCAGAGAGGCAGGCAGAGAGAGAGAGGGAGAAACAGGCTCCCCACTGAGCAGAGAGCCCGACGCGGGGCTCGATCCCAGGACCCTGAGATCATGACCTGAGCCGAAGGCAGAGGCTCAAACCACTGAGCCACCCAGGCGCCCCAGTCATCACCTTCCTTCTTTTGTGATTTGTCTATTTTCTTTTGATGCCCTCATTTGAAAACTATATGTGTAGCTCATTTGTTTATTACTCCTTAATGTTCAGAACTTCTAAATTGGTTGACTCCTTCTGCATCATTTTGATTTATTAGCTCTTTTGATTTTACCTCTTTTGTAATTCTCAGTTACTTCTATTTTAATTAATTAATCAACGTATTTGTTTATTAAGTACACACCACGCCCAGTGTGGAGCCCAGTGTGAGGTTTCAACTTAAAACCCTGAGATCAAGACCTGAGCTGAGATCAAGAGTTGGATGCTTTGGGCACCTGGGTGGCTCAGTCAGTTAAGCGACCACCTTTGGTTCAGGTCACGATCTCTGGGTCCTGGGATTGAGCCTCATGTTGGACTTCCTGCTCAGTAGGGAGTCTGCTTCTCACTCTCTCTCCCCCTCTGCCTTTCCACACTGCTGGTTCTGTCTCTCAAATAAAGAAATAAATAATCTTT
The DNA here is from genome assembly GCF_922984935.1 of Meles meles. NCBI lineage: Eukaryota > Metazoa > Chordata > Mammalia > Carnivora > Mustelidae > Meles > Meles meles. Next base: position 39,212,757 of record NC_060080.1, on the reverse strand, counting down.
TTTTTTTAAGATTTTATTTATTTATTTGACAGACAGAGATCACAAGTAGGCAGAGAAGCAGGCAGAGATAGAGGGGGAAGCAGGCTCCCTGCCGTGAAGAGAGCCCGATGTGGGGCTCGATTCCAGGACCCCGGGATCATGACCTGAGCCGAAGGCAGAGGCTTTAACTCACTGAGCCACCCAGGCGCCCCTAAATAAATAAATAATCTTAAAAAAAAAAAAAAGAGTTGGATGTTTGACTGACTGAGCCACCCATGCACCCTTTGTCCTCAGTTACTTTTGACTTTCTTTAATTTTTCATGTCTTTGCATTCTTTCACTTTCCTTTTTAGAGCTTATTTAGTGCATTTTAGGTCAAGGGGAATGAGAAGACAAATGGTTTTCGCCTTAAGAGTGACTCACACGTTTAGCAAGATTAGGGCCTTATCTTTTTTACTGCTTTGTCTTGGAAGGACTGTTCCAGTTCTCTGAAGTAAAACCTCCATCATTTCCAAACTGTAAAATCAGTTGGTTAACCCAGTTGACCTACAGACCAAGGTCCATGGGGCACGCCTTACCACACTGTGAATAGAATTGTATTATTGCCACCACCATCATCATCTTCAAACAAAACCCACAACCAAATAGATTCAGGGCCAATCTGGCATAGAATCAGATTTGACCAGGATAGAAATTTGAAGCATGTTTTACAGTAATATTGGAGAGCTTCTTCTAATAGCCATCTACAAATAATGGACTGTTGTTTGGAAGAAAGAGGGTTCTGAACTTTTTTTTTTTTTTTTTAATTGACAGAAGTGTGAGAACTGAGCACCCTGAGCAAAAGTTAGAGCCATATTTCTGGTCAAAATGAAGTGTGGAGGGGGTAGTGCTGGTTAGAGCTCAAGCCATCTAAGAACTAAGTAGGCCTTGGAAACCTTTACCTTTAGAGGTACCTACCACCTCACAATTTATCAAAATGTAGTTTTTACTGACCACTCCTGAATGGAGTTTTAGATCTCTGCTATTGGAATTATTAATTTCCATTTGGCATTTTTTGTTTTTGTTTTTGTTTTAAGAAAACTTTGGGACTATTCAAAAGTATTATAAGTCCCAAACCTTTTCTTAGGTCACCTATAAGCTTTTAGGCCCTTGACACTGAGCCTCTATTGCCTAAATGAGACCAGGGCTGCCAGTGCTCTCTGGAGATGGAAAGGCTGTTTCCAAGGTTGTGTAGTTCCTGATGGCAACCTGGCAGAGATGATGTCCATGGGGAGTCAGGCAATAGAGGGGAATTGGGTCATTTGGCCCTGAAGATCCCCTCTAGCATGAGATTCTACAGGTTATATGACTTCTTCAGTACATGTGAAGGACTCCAGTGCGGCACCAGAGGGGTGCTGGGCTAATATAGAAATGGAGCTTATTCGGATTATTATTTTATTTTAGCATTAAACACAAGAAAGGGCATGGAAATGGTGCTCATGAGCAGTTCTAGGAGCCAAAAATACTGTGTAATGGTTCCTTTTTTTAACAATCCTAGACATCATGAATTTAGAGTGCATCTAGCTTTTGGGTTCATGGATCCTTAGCTAGGGAGAGACCTGTATTTAGAGGATCAAAGTTTATGTGGATGTGCATCCATGCTTTTTACTTCCAGAGAGAAAGTCTATAGCTTGCATCAGTTTTGAGATCACTTTCAACCCAGAAGAAGGTTGAGATCCATTGAGTATATTCAATCCTCTCTTACAGATTGGGAACAGGCTTAGTGAGGTGACAGGCCATGCCCACGTTCATACACAGACGAGTCACAGGGCAGGACTGAGATTCCTGGGATCTTGTCCAGCCATCACTTTTCACTGTGTTGAAAAGTGGGGTCCAGCATTGCCTAGTTAATTTCTTCTTTTCTTGTCAGTCCTGTTAATAATACTTAATTTTAATGCAAAAAATGGTACCCGTCCATCAGTTTCAAAACAATCAGTCTGGTTCTGGGACCCGAGAAGGGTTAGATCCAGCAACTAATAGGTAAAAAACAGGAATATACATGTGATTACCCAGGAAGAAAAGTGCTTGTAATAATGAACCAATGTATTCCCTTCCTACCATTGCTATAACAAATTACCACGAATTTTAGTGGCTTAAAAACAAATTTTTTAAAAGATTATTTATTTATTTGACAGACAGAGATCACAAGTAGGCAGAGAGGCAGGCAAAGATAGAGAGAGAGGAGGAAGCAGGCTCCCTGCTGAGCAGAGAGCCCCATGTAGGGTTCAATCCCAGGACCCTGGGATCATGACCTGAGCCGAAGGCAGAGGCTTTAACCCACTGAGCCACCCAGGCACCCCCAAAACACTAATTTATTATCTTACATGTTTGAAGGTCAGAGATCTAAAATGGGTCCATAGGGCTATGTTTCCTAGACTTTTATAGTTTCTTCATGCTGCCTGTATTCCTGGGCTCTATCTTCAAAGTCAGCAGCATAGCATCTTTTCCCCCTCTGACCTCCCACCTCCTTCTTAAAAGGAACCTTATAATTACATTAGACCCACCGGGATACGTCAGGATTGTGTCCCCTTCTCAAGGTCCTTAATCTTAATTACATCTGCAAAGTCCCTTCTGCCATGTAGTATAAAATATTCACTGGCTTGGGGGGGGGGGCTTTTGGGAATTTCAGGGGGGCCTTTGGGGATTTTGGAGGGCTATCATTCAGCCTATCACAACCAATAAGATGAATTGCATATTAATCCAACTCATCACAGAAAATGTTAAGAAGGATCAAAGATAGGGGCACCTGGGATCGAGCCCCACATCGGGCTCTCTGCTCAGCGGGGAGTCTGCTTCCCCCCCTGTCTCTGCCTACTTCTCTGCCTACTTGTGATCTCTGTTTGTCAAGTAAATAAAATCCTGAAAAAAAGAAAAAAAGAAGAATCAAAGATAGTGCCTTCTTTTAAAAGATTTTATTTATTTGTCACAGAGACAGAGATCACAAGTAGGCAGAGAAAGCTGGGGAAGCAGGCTCCCTGTTGAGCAGAGAGCCTGACACGGGGCTCATCCCAGGACCCTGCAATCATGACCGGAGCTGAAGACAGAGGCTTAACACACTGAGCCACCCAGGCGCCCCAAGGATAGTGGATTTTTAAAAAAAAAAATTTCTATAAATAGAAATTGAACTGGATCCTTATTCTGTTGCAAGAGTTGAAAGTGCCCAGGAGATCACGCATCCGTGTATAGGAAAAAACCAAAGGTAAGAACGTAAGAAAAATTAGAGTACTTTAATAGAAATTAATGCCAGTCAGGCTTTTTTGAAAATTGGAGCAGTTAGGAACTTCAGGTCCACTGGAGACAGCTGGGCTTTTAGCCACTGTAATACTATGTGGGCCTGTGAACACCAGGATTAACGTGGCTTAAACACACTATGGCCTTTGAATCTGATAACAGCTGGTAGGGTGGGTAGTGAGGGCAACTGCTGCTATAAATGGAAATCATTTAATAAAGGGATCAGGGAAATTCCTGAACAGTTAGTTCAGAAAATGAATGAATCATTGTTTGTTATTCAACTTACAGTGATAAACATTTACACTCAATGTTCAGAAAATAAATGAATCATTGTTTGTTATTCAATTTACAGTGGTTAAATATTTACACTCCGTGTTGAGGATAACCATAGCAGATTTAGAAATAATGTCTTTATTTTGTTTTATTTATTTTTTTTTAAAGATTTTATTTATTTATTTGACAGAGAGAGATCACAAGTAGGCAGAGAGGCAGGCAGAGAGAGAGAGGGGGGAAGCAGGCTCCCCGCCAAGCAGAGAGCCCAATGCGGGGCTCAATCCCAGGACCCTGGGATCACGACCTGAGCCGAAGGCAGAGGCTTTAACCCACTGAGCCACCCAGGCGCCCCTATTTTGTTTTATTTTTAAGTAAGATCTATACCCAACATGGGGCTTACACTCACAACCCTGAGATCAAGAGTCACATGCTCTACTGACTGAGCCAGCCAGGCACCCTTAGAAATATGTCTTTAGAGGCGCCTGGGTGGCTCAGTGGGTTAAGCCTCTGCCTCCAGCACAGGTCATGCATCCTCTCAATGTCCTGGGATCCAGCTCTGCTCAGCAGGGAGCCTGCTTCCCCCTCTCCTTCTGCCTGCCTCTCTGCCTACTTGTGATCTCTCTCTCTCTGTCAAATAAATAAATAAAATCTTAAAAAAAAAAGAAATATGTCTTTAGTTTGGCATTTTTAGTTGCAGAGACAAGATACAGTGAAATGTCACATGACCTGTTACAAGCTGTATTGCTAAATTTCATGAAATAACTCTTAGATGTGGAAGTTTGAGAATAATTGCTTTTTCATTATAATTAGATCCAGGTTGTCCCACAACAATGTCATCTTCAGTCATGTGCATTTCAAGACGTGTTTTGAGCATGGGAAGTGGGACGCCATCACAGCCCCAGTGTGGGAAATGCAGACAGGTCCAAGTGGGGTGTGTGAACTTCATCCTGTGAGTTGTGGCAGAGAAAATGTTGAGAATTGCTACTTTACTAAGGAAGAGATGTTAAAAAATAAATAGGCAATACCTATGTCTGACCTAAGGAAGTAGTATCGCCTAACTTCTTATGCTGAGGTATGTAGAGTACAGACATTAATCCAGCGATGCCCCTAAGGGCTGACACTGGCCATTTAAAAACAACATTAAGTAGATGGCATCAGGAAACGAAAAATGAATCTCCCAGCCCCAGGTGTGTGTCTCCACTCTGCGAAAGTCTTCAGCGGCTCCCCTTTGCCTGCAGAATCAGGACAAACTACTGAGGGTAACATTCCAGCTCTCCTTGTATCTGGTCACTGTTCCAGCATTGACCCAGCAAATTACTGGTCAATTCCCAGTGTGGTGTAGCCCATGATCTTGTCAGATAGCTGCTCCTGTCTCCTCCACATGCCTGTGTCCCCCACATGGATGCCTTGACTCAAGCCAGTGCCTCTCCATGGAAGAACTTGACATTCTCTGAGTACAAACTCAGCCCATGTTTAGTGGGTTAGAACAGTGCCTCCTTCTCTCATAGATGACCGGCTTCCCAGATTCTTTGCCTCCCCCACCTCAGTGTGAGTTAGGTCTCCCTCACTTGAGCCCTGCAGCAGGTTGCCTGCACTCCTGGATGGCATGCCTTAGGCATGCCCTACATGTGTTTATGCCTCAGCTCAGCCTGGGGACTGCTCAAAGGCAAGGTTTGTGTCTTGTTTATCTTTTTTTTTTTTTTAAGATTTTATTTATTTATTTGACAGAGAGAGACACAGTGAAAGAGAGAACACAAGCCGGGCGGGGGGGTGCGGGGGCGGGGATGAGAGAGGGAGAAGCAGGCTTCCCGCCGAGCAGGGAGCAGGGAGCCTGCTGCGGGGCTCAATCCCAGGACCCTGGAATCATGACCTGAGCCGAAGGCAGATGCTTAACGACTGAGCCACCCAGGCGCCTTTGTGTCTTGTTTACCTTTAAGGCCGTCTGTTACCAAGGTCAAGGCACGGCATACAGTAGATGCCCATAAATGCTTGTGAAAGGAAGGTAGAGTGGAAAGAGCAAGGAAGGAAGGAAAAAAGGAATTGAAAATATTGTAAAATCCTCTGGACACTTGAGGGATGGAGTGTTCTTTAAGACATGCCCCTTCCCCTCCATTTTTGAGGGAAGAACCCCTAGCAGGTGAGAGTTTTTAGGAGTCCAAAAAGCCAGAGTTGTTGGTTCAGTCCTTTCTGGCTGTTTCTGGAAGGCTTGTCCACCTTGCAGGCACCTTCTCTTTGCACCTATCTGTCCAGTAACTGGTTGTTTCCATACAAGGAGCTGAGTAGCAGCTGCACGTCCAGCCTCTTGACTCTGACAGATGATATAACCCAGGACAGACTCCAGAGCAAGGAGTGAGTGGGACCCGCTGGCCAGGGCAAAGCATGCTCAGGGCTGCAGGCAGAGCCCAGAGGTGGGCTTTGGTGCCTTCCTTTGTCCTCTGTGCTGGGCGCAGTGAAGGCAGCTGGAACTCCTATAAGCATAATATCCCATTCTGTGGGATAGGACTGTGGTCACTATTCTAAAGGGTTGCTGTGAAGGTTTAACAGAGGAGAATTGCTTACAACATCTACTTGAAAATTGCAGAGTCTTGTGAAAATGGGAGTTACTATTCTCTATGAGCACTGGAAAAAGGGCCTCGGAAGAAAAATGGGACTTCCCAAAGGTCTCCTGGCTAAGGCTGGCTGGAGGAACCATCTTTCTTTTGGAATCCAAAAAGCGGTTTTGGACTTCCTGTCTTCTGGATACTCTCTCTCTTTCTCACTGGGGAAAGTAAGTAGGAGGGGAGGTATTTCTGTTAGAGAATTACCTGCCCCGCCTACAGGGGTTCCCCTCTAGCTGGGAGGTCTTTCTTGCTGGCGGCTGCCTGAGAAGATGCTGGAGGAGAGCAGGGGCTCTGAGATCACCTGGCCTGGCCTCCCCCACATGGCAGATGGGCTGGTGGACGAGGCTGACAGCTCCTGAGCCTTCATCTTGTGCAAGGCTCACTGAGCTGGCTCTTTTACATTTCATTTCATCTTCAAAATCACTCTGAGAGTGGTGGGATTTGGGAACTTCTTTGTAATTTTCTTCTTGCTTGGATTTCTTAAAATAGTTAAGTATGTTTCATTAACAAGTAATATTCATCTGTCTTAAAGATTTCAAGATCTAGGTGTTGTTATTCCCATTTTCACATAAGGAGACAAAGACTCAGAGAGCTTAGGGTACCTGCTTGAGGTCACACAGCTGGTAGCTACTAGACTCAGGAGTTGAACCCAGCTCTGACTGACTCCCGGTCTGACCTTCCATAATACCCATTCTGCCAGGGAGATGGAGACCAGAGGGACAGGATTTTTTTTTTTTTTTTTTTAATTAATCCTCCCCTTCCTGCCTTCCTGACACTTTCGTGCATACCCTACGGGAAGGAGCAGGTTTTCTCCCATCTCTACATTCCTGTTACTCAAAGTTACAGCTCAGCATCACCCAGGAACTTGTTAGAAATGCAGCATCTCAGGCCCCACTCCAGATCGACTGAATTGGAACCTGAATTTTAACAAGGTCTCTGGCGATGTGTATGCACACTGATGCTCGAGAAGCCCAGCTCTGCTTCACACCCACCCCCTCCTCCTTCCGGGTTCCAGCCTTAGGGCTAAGCCTTATTGGCAGGTGAGGTGATGGAGAGAAAGGTCGGCTTCCTCCCAAGGAGATCTAAATTAGGAGGTAACTCACCATGCTTTTCACCAGGATTTAAAACTTGACTTTAGGGGTGCCTGGGTGGCTCAGTGGGTTAAAGCCTCTGCCTTCGGCTTGGGTCATGATCCCAGGGTCCTGGGATCAAGCCGTACATGGGGCTCTCTGCTCTCCTCTCTCTCTCTGCCTACTTGTGATCTCTATCTGTCAAATAAATAAATAAAATCTTTTAAAAATAAATAAATAAAACTTGACGCTAGGCCCTAGAAAACTTGTAGGATGGATTGTAAAACAAGTGTGTGAGCCTATAGAAAATAGTTTGGATAGTTTGGTGGCTAACATCTGGAACCCACTATGAGTTCACTATGAGAAAAAAAATCGTTTCAAATTAATCACATTTTCTTTTTATGAGAAGTAATAAAAAATTCATTATGGCAAAGTGTAAAGACCGTCATGAGGCAATATGATAGTGACATGATGTTGAACTGATAGTTGAATTGATTAAGGATCGATAATTGATTGTATAGTGTTTGTAGAGGTCTCTCTAACACCCGATCTGGGGTGAAGTCTTTACGCTGCAGCACAGGGCCTCTCTCTCCAGCCTTCTCCTGGTCAGAATGGTTGTTAGTGACTTGGAAGACACGAGGGACTTTCCACTAGAATTTCATGTGGACATATTATAGCTATCGTTCATGGCAGATAGATTATTCTATAATTAGGCCCCATTAGAAGTGTAGTAAGTCAGTTCATGGGATCCTGGTGGCAGGTTCCAGGACAAATGTCTTGCCTCCCTTTGAGCCAGGCTAAGAAAATTTGAGCTTTACAAGCAGCATGGACCAAGGAGAGGGCAATGCCAGAGGTCCATTCCTGGGGCAGACCGTAAGGGGGTGTTGTCTAAACAGAATTTAAAAACAATAACAAAACTGACATTTAAAAACCTGACTAAAAGACTTGGTTTTTATTATTACCGTGCACCAGTAATTCTAAACAATGTCAAGGATACAATACTCTTCTTTGGTGGGGGTGGGGGGAGTCTACCTTGGTCTCAGTTCAAAACAATTGTTTTTGCATAAACTTCAAATTAGCACGTTTTAAAATCACTTACCCTTCAATAAATATTGTATCTTGCCCAGAAGTTAGGCCAGAGCACTCTTCAGTCATCTGGTCGACCCCTAACACCCATGCCCTCCACCACGTGTTTGTTGCAAGAACAAGTTCTTAAGGTTCTCCGTTGCTTGAGCTTGCCCAGGCCATGGTTCCTGTCTCCAGCCCCTGCGCTACTACGTCTTCCTGAAGTTTAAATATATTAGAAGTAAGTGGAGCCCACAAAGATGAAGCAGCAGAGCTTCTGTGATTCTAGGTGACCACCTGGAGTTTGTGGTTCTGTTTAAAATGTGAAACAGTGAAATAGTGTGGGAACTGCAAAGCGTAATATTTGGTAGGTGCAAATTTCAGTTTCCACATGAAATTTGTCTATGAATGTGAATATATCTGCATGAATAAAAATATGAGGATATTATGCTTGAGTAGTCTAAAAATGTCTAAAAATTGGGTGTAAAATGCTAGAGCAGTCCCAATGTGCTGTTGTTCCCTGATGGCACCCCTAGAGCAGATAGGCATGGAACTCCACATGACAAGTCACAAGTGACAGCCAGATGATCATGCTTGCTTCTTTCTCCTCTCTCACCATTTCCCTTTCTTTCCTGCCTTGGGTTTGTATTCCTGTTCTGGGTCCTGATCCCCCAAAAGTGGGTGTCTGCTCCTCCTTCCTCTTCCCAGCCTAAGACTTGCTCTCAGCCCTGTATCACCTACCGATAGAAGTGATGGCAGAATGAAAGTTCAAAGTGGTCTGGACCACTTGGAATACTATCAGCTAGGGATAAAGGGAAGGCCCCCACTTCAGGTTAAAAAAATTCAATGTCATGAAGAAATTTGGGGGAGTGTTGGATAGGTTCATTGTCTCAGTCATGGTGATGGTTTCACAGGTATGTGCATATGTCTGAGTCTATAAAGTTAAAGATTTTGGATAGGTATGTCAGTCATACCTCAAAGCTATTTAAAAAACCACAGCATTGTATGGACACATTGGGGGGAAGCTTTGACTTGGCTGCAGCACCTTTAAGAAAACTTGGGAGGTTCTGGTGTCTAGATTTGTCATTTGATCTTAAATAACTGTGAATTTTTTTGCTGAAAGAGTTAACAGAATCACAATGTTCAGATCCAGGAAATGTGATACTGTACTCTGTTCTGGGTACCATAATTATGAAGCACTGTGACCCACCATCCACCTTTGAGTGGCCAGGAAACAGAATTTAGAGCCTCATTGGGATCCAAATTACTTAGATTCTTCAGCAGTTCAGTCTCTGCTGATGAACTTCATATGTGTGCCAGAGAATGCTATCTTGACTTGAGGCAGATGTGAGAAATTTACAGCTTCCCATCTTTAGGGCTTTGTTGACGCCATTAAATGGTCAGGGTCCCTACCCGTGTGTTCTGTCCTGGAGCGCTCATGGCAGATGACCTTTTCAAGCAGGGAATACCCTCTGTGGCATAGCTATGATGGGTGCAGATTCTTTGCAATTCTAAATATGCCAGTGTAATTCTACCCTTCCTCTCTCACTGGGAAAGCTTATGGGATCGCAGAGGAGTGAGGAAGACATTATTATGGGGATAACCTTGAACCTGCTCTAAACTTAGAAATAACCACTAACCTTCCATGCCTGTGAGTACTTCATGATTAACAAATTATTGGCAATGCACCTCATAGTAGTTGGGGACACAGTGGTGTGTTGAGTTGGCAACCCAGAGACTGAAAACTGGACTTCAGGAAACCCAGGACCTAGCTTAGAGTAATAGCCCATGCAGTGCCCTCAGCTTGGCTCTCTACCTGTCTGTCCATTTCTTGATGCTGTCCTGGGACCATGGGGCCTGGCCTTTGGGCTATTGCCCTGGCATTGGCCACTGGATCTTGCTTGATTACCCTGCTGTGTCCACCTTCCTTTGGCTGCAGGGACCCGCTCTGGGCACATTGAGACCAGAATGGGATTGTTGAAGGGACTGGGAGTATTTAACGTTGAGAGGGGGAGTGAAGGAGAGTCATGGCAGTGGTCTTCAGATTCCTGAAACACTGACCTGCCCAGGCCTGTTCCATGGGACAAGGATCCAGAGAGCCCAGTGAGATGAGAGGAGTATGTTTCTTGGGAAGGCAAATTTGAGCCTATCACGAAGAGGAAATCTGCCATAGTTAGGACTGGCCAACAATGGACTAACTCTTCTTTTTTACTATGGGAATTTCAAAAAGGCTCGGTCAGGGATGGACACAGGGGATTTCTGTACTTGTATGCTTTGTTGAAGTTTCTTTTTTCATGCTCTAGAATGTTATGATTCTAAAAGCCCCTATTTTCCTATGCTTTTGAGATCACTCTTTAGACTATAAACTCCAGCCTGAGTTTACCCATTTTCCCTGGGAAGCTCCGTGCTTCTGTGCGTACTGCTGAACTTCTTTTCATCATTTCTCTGCTTCAGGGGCCAGGATTTCTTTTCCCCACATTGCAGAAATACTGAGATACTGTGCATCATACCAGATTTCCCTCACTCTGGGTGTTAGGTTATGTCTTGAAGTATGTTTCCTTCATGCTAACTATACCCTTTTCTGCCTGAAAGACAGCTCCCACCTGGGAGACACACAGCTCTCTTGGGAGAGAGAGGCACACAGCTCTCTTGGGAACACTGGGGGCTGGGAGCATGGGGTAAGGAACCTCATCTGCCTATGCCTCTCCCCCTCTCCTCCTGAGTGGGCGGGCATGAACTTCTCTTCACTGCCACTCGCTCTCTGAGCCAGGAGAATACAGTGGATGACTTCAGTGACATCAGTGACCTTGTACTTGTTACTCTTGCAAAACACACAGAACGGTGACATGTATCACAATGTGCGGACCCCATTTTGTATAAAATGTATCATGTTTCATGTTCCCTCATATTGTAGATATGAGTTTTATTCTTCAGGGAAAGGGTCACTGCATTTCAAGAATGAGAAGTTCATGTCACACAGAGCGCTCCCTCCCATGCCGTGGTGCCAGTGGCCTGTGGCTTTTGGCAGGGGGACCATGAGGAATTTCCACCCAGTCCCTTGGCCTGGAAGACTGCCTGGGCTCCTCAAGTGTCTGTTCAATTGTGTTCCAGGAACACCCCATGGGTCCACTATCCTAGCCTCCTTATGCAGGTTCACTCACTCTGACGGTGTATGTATTCCCAGTGCCAACCAAATAGGGGTCATAAATCTACACTCGCTGAGTTAAATTGAAAGGCTTATAAAGCAGGGTGCAAGAGCATCTCCCACATGGGGCCCAATGTCTAGTGCATTCCTTTTCTGTTGCGCCACCCCAGTCACCTGTTTCTCCCTCCGGTTCCAGTCTGGTTAACTTCGTGTGCCACACCTGCTTCAAGAGGCAGGATGCGAAGCTCCATCGCTGTGGGCAGTGCAAGTTTGCCCACTACTGTGACCGCACCTGCCAGAAGGATGCTTGGCTGAACCACAAGAATGAGTGTTCGGCCATCAAGAGATATGGGAAGGTGCCCAATGAGAACATCAGGTCAGAGCTGGGCCTTGGGGGTGGTACTTAGGATTCCCAAATGGCAGGTGGGGAAAGGCCTTAGCAACAAGCAGTTCCGTGCCCCGAAGCCAGGCTGTGTGCAAGTCAGGACGGAGCCTCAAAGAGACTGGAGAGGGGCACTTCTGCATCTGGGAGCCCATCTAGAACTGGATGTCTGCAGCAGCCACTCCAGTCCATAACCACTGGTTGGAGCTGGGGGCAGACCCCTTCTCGATGGCTCTCTAATGTTTTAATTCTTTTTTAATTGACCTGCCAATGTTTAAAAAATTGGGAAAGGCCACATTAAAAAAAAATAAGGATTTCTGATTTCTTTTTTTAAAATTTTTATAGGATAAAGCCATACTATCAGGAGAGACCCAGGCTGCCATAGCTCAGTGTCCCCAGACCCCTTTCATGGTCTCAAAGACCCCACGAGCCCTGGTTCCTGCCCACTTCTCTACCTTTATTTGCTCTGTACTCCTCACTCCCTAGGCTCCAGCCACCTTGGCCTTCTTGCTGTTTCTCCATCATGCCAAGCTCGTTCCTTCTTCAGGGTCTTTGTGCCCCCTGCTCCTTCTCCCTCTGTCCAGAGCCCGCTCCTTCTGTTCATTCCATTTTCAGCTCTGGGGCTCCTCCTCCACGTCACCTCTTCTGATCACCGTGGCTTCCCTTCCCCCAGCCACTCTCTATCATATGACGCTATTTTATTCTCTGCATAGCACTTAGCACTAGTTTCCATTTGTAACTTGGGTCTCCCCCTCTATGAAAAGCTCCATGGTTAAAGAAATTCCGTCTATACAGTTCAACACCGCCTGGCACGCAGTAGGTAGTCAGTAAATGCTTGTAGAACGAACGATTGCCTCGGGACATCCCTAACCCTGCCCCTGTCCACAGGCTGGCGGCCCGCATCATGTGGCGGGTGGAGAGAGAGGGCACCGGGCTCACCGAGGGCTGCCTGGTCGCTGTGGATGGCCTGCAGAACCACGTGGAGCACTTTGGGGAGGAGGAGCAGAAGGAGCTGCGGGTGGACGTGGACACCTTCTTGCAGTACTGGCCGCCCCAGAGCCAGCAGTTCAGCATGCAGTACATTTCGCACATCTTCGGTGTGGTACGGTTCCCCATGACGTCGCCGGGGCGGGGGTGGGGGGGGGTGTGGGGAGTGGTGGTGACCGCTGGGATTGGTCTGCCAAGACCTCTTCTGAGCCTGCAGGGCAGAATGGGAGGGGAGGCCGAGAGAAGGACTGGAGGGGACAGAGGCCCAAAGTAAAGAACTTTCACCTCTTTCTTTCTTTCTGGATTTCCTTACTGGGAAGTCATCCTCTCCCTCTTGGAAGCTGGCATCCCATGCACAAACTATTTGTTATCTCCAAATGGTAGATTTGGATAGAAATTTACCCTCTTGGTTATCTGCACTTTCTACTTTTTCTCCTGTTCGTATTGAAAACAAAGACCAATCACTCCCTTGTTGCCCACCAGTCACGTTGAAAATGAGATTATTCCTTTTCCCAGACACGGTGGACAGGGTAATGGACAGCCTGGAGCTGGGGGCTGTGGACGTCAGGGAGAGGAGAGGAAGGACTTTTGGAGAGTGCTGTCTTGGAGCAGCAAAGCCAGACCTCTTATAGCCCTAAGAGTCCAAGAGGTGGTGGATCAGCAGGCTTAGGCCATACAACACCCCCACCCCTACACACACAGACACACTACGTCAGGCAGAGCAGGGCAGAGAGAGATAGAGAGACCAAGATAGAGACCAGAGAAGACTCATGTGAGACCCAGATACAGGAAAAGGGGGAGACTTCTCAGAACCAACATTTCTGTCTTTGGCCTTTGTATAGAATACAACTACCCAAAATTTCCAAGGTGGCCTTACATTTTAGCAAGTACAGTACTCCCCCAGGGTGCTTCTCTCGAGGGTCCTTTGGAGTGACCTAGAGAACAGGAGACTCTCTATGCATCTGCAGGGTGTGACCGAGTCTTCTATTTTGTTGAACTCTCAGCAGCCGGGATGATGTTCTGTCCCTGATCTATGTGTGTTAACTGACTCTTTCACTTTTCCTTTGGGTAGATTAGCTGCAATGGCTTCACACTCAGTGACCAGAGGGGCCTCCAGGCGGTGGGTGTGGGCATCTTCCCCAACCTGGGTCTGGTGAACCACGACTGCTGGCCCAACTGCACTGTCATATTTAACAACGGCAAGTGAGTATGTCTTTAACTGGGGATGGTGTGATGGGGATGGGGAGACCTCACAGTGTTTTCTCCACTTGACCTAAACCAAACCATGGAACCTGCACTAGTATGGATTTCGACTGGGCAGCAAATAGAAATTTCATTCTGGAGTCACAGTGGATAGGAGAAAGATAATGAGGAGGATAGCAAAGAATTCCGCATGGGTAATTTCTGGGTCTTTACGTGTTTCTTGAGGCTGCTAGATGTGTTAGGTTAACCTCTGACTACTGCTTTAAAGCTTGAATGCTGGGATTATCTATCTATATGTGCTGCCGAAGCGAGCACATGGGATTATCTATCTAGAGGTCACTGCAAAACAGCATCAGCTGAGAAGGGGCTGAGGCAGAGCATATATTAGTCAAGGTCCCAGCAGAAATCAGAAGGCACGCTCAGAGTTTACCCAAAGAGAATTTAGTAACAGGACAATCTACAGAAGTAAGGGTAAAGTTTAGGAAACTAATAAGGAATGGTGAGATGTCCGGAGTCTAGCAATAGTATGAAACCATTACTGCCTCTAGACCTAGGGGGCAGGTGTACCATATTGTTCTTGCAGCTGGTGAGAGCTGCAGCCATGGGAGAAGTTCCTTTCCCTACCCCCAACCCAATAGCTTGGCTGTATTGGCAGAGAAAGCAGCTGCTGCTGGAACCATTGCAAGGCAGAGAGGGAGCTGAGTGACTAAATACCCCAACCTCTCTCTCCTCCCACTTTCTGATCTCCTCTCATTGGCCAAACTCCAACCAGAAGCCAGAGAGCAAAGGACCTAAGTAATGAAGCCCTTTAGAAGCCCACACCCCTCACCCCCCACTCCAAAGGCACAGATCAAGGGACAGAAGGACAAAGAGTATGTCTTGGGGGTGGGCACAAGTGGGGAAGTCAGGAAACAGAAAGAGACTCTTGTTGTCCATGGCTCAGGGCTGGGGGGTATTTGGGGGAACAAGACCTAAGCAATATTACTTATTTTGTCTTAGAGATGAGATAAGCTTTTATGACAGATGCAAGTCAACTCTGAGCCAGGAACAGTGAGCAGATTTCCTTTCCCAAAACGTCCTAGAAACCAGAGACAATGCTTTCTGGTTTTCAGTCAGGAATCAAGCCCAAGCCCCAGTCTAGCAGGGATTCTGATTCCCCCATTCCTTCCTATTTCTGGAAACAAGGGCCTTCATGACAGGGTCTTGAGCAAGTGAGAAAGTCACTCAAGGCAGAGAAGTTTATTTGGGACCCAAATGGTAATTTTCCCATGGCATTTGCAGTTCCCTTCATAAGCCTCTTGGGGTCACTGGCGTGGACCTCATGGAGTCCTCCTCAGGGAGCTGTTGTCCCAGGTTAGCTTGGTTGGCAGAGGATCAAATCCAGCCACACACACAGGGCTGGCCTTTCAGGATGCCACTGCCCCAAGCCATGGTGACCCAGGGCTCCCCTTGTGACATGTGATAGCCACAGGAACCTGGGAGCCCTTTCTTCAGATCATTCCTGGTGTCTCTTCTGGCTTCTTTGCATCCACTAACTTTGAGCAGCCACACTGTACCTGGCTTCTTGGCTGTTGTGCAAGAGAAGGTGACTGCAGTCACCGCCCAGCTGCCTGCCATGGGGGAAAGAACCCAATTCTAACCCCAACAAACTTTATACATGACCTGTGTGACCTAACCAGTCTCCATACACAATTCACACAGTCCCCCAAGATAGACATCAAAGAGGCAACGCTTACTCAGCCACGATGCTTGTGAGTGGGGTAATAATAGCATCCCAGTTTTTGGCACCTACTTTGAAATGCGCTATCTCATGGCAACTGCATTTCCAGGTTACAGTGGAGCATACTGAGCCCAGGAACGGTGGAGGACCTTTGAATCCAGAACTTCTCATTCCAGAGCCAGTGTGCTTTCCACTACACCAGGCTGCGTCTGGTCGAGGGGGTCCTGCTGGAAGGGGCTGGGATGTAAAGCTGGTTGTCATGGCCAAAACTTTGATCGCACTAGCTGGGTTGCTGTGCCCCCTTGCCAGCTGTGCTGAACTAGCCAATGGTAATGATTCCCATTCGGGTGTCTGTTTTGTCTTTCAGTCATGAGGCAGTGAAATCCATGTTTCACACCCAGATGAGGTGGGTCAGTCTTTGCAAGCATCCCTGCTCCTCTGACCCATCTCCCTCACTTGCCTGGTTTGCTGGGCCCACCCGTTCCTGAGACTCCGTGGCTGCTTCTCAGCTGCAAAGTTCTCCTGCGTCCCCAGAGCCTTATCCTGGCTGAATGCTGTATCTTAAATGCATATATATGACTCATCTTGTTCCTCACCCACCCACTCCCTGCTGTGCCTTTGCTTTCCTTTGCTTCTTTTCTTCCCCGTCTTTCACGCCTGACTTCTCTCACTCCCCTAGCCCCAAAGCATGATGGTCCCTTCTAGTCCACATCACCTTAGCAAAGCCCACACTGTCCCTCAAAGTCGTGCTTATCCTAAAAGGAGGACTGCTGATGTTATTGACCTACTAAAGGTGTGTGTTTGTTTATAACCCCTAACTTCCCACCCATACTGGCTTCTGAAAATAGCCCCCGTAACTGTGATATTTTTGATAAATATTTATTCACACTATTCTCTTTACTGCTTCTGGCCAATTGTGAATTAGTGTCATAGGCTAGATTTTGCTCTGACTTTTCTTAATGACAAATAAATAACCCCAGATGGGTCTTTTTCTCAGGTTTGGTTGAAAAGGGCTTGAAATGGTCTTTGGATTAAGAACCAAACTCTGCATGGGAGTTTGGGCTCTGGGCAGGCAGGGGTAGGAGTGATTGGTGCATTGGAGTCTGTGTTGGCCTGCGTCACATGTGACTTTAGATGATTTCCATCATTCCCTGGGCCTTTACTTCCACATCTACAGAGCCGAGGTCAGGATGAGAGCATCTCTAGGGACCTTCCTGGTTCTAAGTCTCTGTGGCTGTGGGCTGCATTTCTAATCTCTCCAAGAAATGCTTAAATAAATTGTCCTTGTGTGGCTCAATTAGTTGACCCCTAGAATTGCTGGGCGTTAGAGATGGAAGAGGGAGAATGGGGTGGTGCTCACTGTTTATCCCCTGATCCCCCTTCCAAGTAAGGTAAAATGGGGCACCCATATTTTCTTTTCTTTCTTTTCTTTTTTTTTTTTTTTAATATTTTATCTATTTGACAGAGAGAAATCACAAGCAGGCAGAGAGGCAGGCAGAGAGAGAGGAGGAAGCAGGCTCCCCGTGGAGCAGAGAGCCCGATGCGGGGCTTGATCCCAGGACTCTGGGACCATGACCTGAGCCGAAGGCAGAGGCTTTAACCCACTGAGCCACCCAGGTGCCCCGGGCACCCATCTTTTCATATTTAAGTGACATTAAATTAATTTGGCTTTGGAAATTCCCTTAACATGATTGAAATAATTTGAGATACTCTGAGACTTGCAAGAACTGTCTGAGTCATGATGGGACACAGAGCCGCTAGAAATCCTGTCTCCTGGCACTGGATCGCTGTTGAACATCACGATGGAGCCGTGCCTGGAGACGGGGTTGTTGGGGGAAGAGCTGCTGATGTATGCCACCAGGACCAGATGCCAGAGATCCACACTCAACACTGGCCCAGGAGTTGCTCACATGGAACTCTTTAGAATAGGCAGAGCCCTAAAATGAAGGGCTTTGTGCATCTCCTTCCCTGTGCATGGCAGACCCAGGAAGCAGATGGAGGACGACGGTCCGGGGAGAGCAGTGTGATGAGGTGAAGCATGACTGGCACTTGATTTCTGATCTTGACTGTTGCCAAGGCGCTGTGGGACCTCGGGGGAAGTTCCTTCCCCTCTGCCTCCCCTCTGGGAGACAGCGCCCTCCCTTGTGAAATGGAGAGATTGACCCCCTTTGTTGCAAGCAATCAGCTGCAAAATGTACAGGGATAATTGCAGCATGGAAGCAAGGTATGGCTCTGTGCCCTCTACCCAGAATCTATTTAATTGGATTTCCAATCAATTAAATAAATGGAGCAGATTCGATTGTTGATGAGTAGAGCAGAATTATCCAGAAAACTGTCCTGTTAGGTCACATTTTCCCCTTTTGGGGGGAAAACGGGAGTTTTCTCGGAGTGCTAGTGGAAGTTGTCTTTGAGACTCAACTCCTAGAGACCTTGAAGAGCAGAAAGCCCCTTCTGATGGCCCTGGATCTGACTTCCTCTTTCCTTTACCCTCTCCAGGATTGAGCTCCGGGCCCTGGGCAAGATCTCCGAAGGAGAGGAGCTGACAGTGTCCTATATCGACTTCCTTAACGTCAGCGAAGAGCGCAAGAAGCAGCTGAAGAAGCAGTACTACTTCGACTGCACCTGTGAGCACTGCCAAAAAAAGCTGAAGGATGACCTGTTTCTGGGGGTGAAAGATGACCCAAAGGTACATGTGGCCCTGCCACTGGGGTGTTTGCGACCCTCTTCTCCAGGAGCCCACGAGGCTGGCGGTCGCTGCTCACCGGCGCCCCCTGGTGGCTAGTTCGTGGAGAACCAGCCTGTAACTGCCGGAAAGGTGTTAATGGGGGGTGGACGGAGCACTGATGACAGGTCCCACCTAGTGTCCTGGTGCCACCCCTTGCCAGGAGTTTACACTGGGAAGTTGCTCGGTTTTCTCATCTATAAAATAGGAATGATAACACCCAGTAGACGGGGTTGTTAAGAGGACTGAACAAAATAATATATGTAAAGGGAGTGGCATATAGGGTTGGCACTGAATAAATTTTAGTTCCTCTCTTGACCCTTTTGCTGGTTAAGTAATGCTGAGAATTTCATATATTGAGACCAGATGGTCAAAGAGACTAGTTGCCTGGTCATCACAAAGATTTTCCTAGTCCCCTGGGAATGGGTAATGTGGACATGGGGCAATGTGGAGGCTGGCTAACATGCTTTTAACTCCTGAGTAGCCTGTTTGGTTGATGGTGAGACCGTTGAACAGCTGAAGGATCATGGAGGGGATGTCGAGCTCAGCTAAGCTGGGAGAGAGCCCAGTAACCATATCAACAAAAGACTGAAACTGGCCTCCTCCTGTTCTGTATTCCCCCATGGAAGGGAGCACAGGTAGAGAGTCAGGAAACAGATGTGGGGGTCTTCTCACTGTTGGGGCGCTCAGAACAAAGGGCTCTATCACTTTTATAGATTCTGAGGTGGGGAGGGTGAGGGAGAGGGTTTGGGGGAAGGGCTAGGAGTGGAAAAGTGCTGTGTACTGGGTTGGAGTGAGAGAGAGAGTTTTCAAATTTCCCTCCTCCTCCCCTGTAAGGTCTAGGAATGAAGGCTGCTGGCTAGGAATGAAATTGTGCAAGGAACATGAGCAGCAGAGGGCTGGACTCCCTTCAGAGACTGTCCGGAGGGCACTTTCCCCCACAGGCATGCCAGGTAGAGCCTTTGTAATTGCGGTCAGGTCTGAAAAATTACACATAGGTTTTTAACCAGGAGGTGGACTCCTGTGGGGAGGCTTTCTGAGCCCTTCTCTATAGCCCACAGGCCACCAGTACACTTAAGATACAAAACACAAATGCGCTTCTTAGTGAGCTTAACTTCTGCATTGTATGTGTGAGCAGAAGTTTGCAAAGACTACAAGCAAAACTGACTTCTAGGTACAGACAGTGGGGCCACTCTCAATCCATTCATTGCTCAATGCTCTCAGTGCTAATGTCCAGATGACACTATTTCCCCACTGGATTATTTCTCTCATTCATCCTCTGGCCATTCCAGACTTTTTTTTTTGCCACTAACTTTTTTTTTTTTTTTTAAAGATTTTATTTATTTATTTGGTGGGGGAGAGAGAGAGTACGAGTGGCGAAGAGAGGCAGAGAGAGAGGCAGACTCTGCACTGAGCAGGGAGCCGGACATGGGACTCCATCCCAGGACCTTGGGATCGTGACCTGAGCCAAAGGCAGATGCTTAACCCACTGAGCCACTCAGGTGCCCTGCCACTAAGTTATTTTTATTCTTAAGGTGTCATATTTGTTACTCTTTGCCCAAACAGTTCTACTTCTAAGAATTTACCCAGCAAAGTTACTTACATATATGCACAAAGGTATGTGTATAAAGAGATATGTTGCAGCATTGTTGAGAACAACTGAATAAAACCTAAATAATCACCAATTGGGAAAATTTAAGTTAAATTACCTTGCAGTCACTAAAACTGATAAGGTAGATTTTTGCATACAAATATGGAATGAGCTCTATTTCTTAAGGGAAAAGAATTAAGGGCCAAACAATGCCATTGCTTTGGTTCGCTAGGCCTGCCATAACACAGTACCCAGAAGTGGGTGGCTGACAACAGAGATGTACTCTCTCCCAGTTCTGGAGCCTGGCACTCTGAAATCAGGATGTAGGCTGGGCTGGTTCCCTCTGGGGGCTGTGAGGGGAGGCTCTGCTCCAGCTTCTCCGCTTGACTCTCAGATGGCCGTCTTCTCTCTGTGTCTCTTCACATTGTGTGTTTCTCTGTCTTCACCTGATATTCTTTTTATAAGGACACCAGTCATATTGGATTAAGGGCCCCCCCTACTCCTTTATGACCTCATCTTAACTAATTAAGTCTGCAGTGACCTATTTCCAATAAGGTGCATTCTGAGGTACTGGGGGTTAGGACTTGAACATATGAATTTTGGGAGGATGGAATTCAACCCATAACACTGTATGCAACCATTTATAAAAAATAAAAGGGACACACACTCTCTCTCTCTTTCTCTCTCTCTCTCTCTCACACACACACACACACACACACACATAGATCCATGCACACATATGCCTGTGTAAGCATAGTCAGGCTTGATACAGATGGCAGGAGGAGAAGAAGGCTGTAAGTAATACTTCAGTGATGCTTGGTGTGGGCAAGTTGAGAGTCACCCTTCCCGGACAGGATACAAAGGAGTTGGGACCCATGAATTATTATTATTATTTTTAAAGATTTTATTTATTTATTTGAGACAGAGAACAAGAGTGCGAGAGCCCGTGCACGAGTAGGGGTTGGGGCAGAGGGAGAGAGAGAAGCAGACTCCCTGCCGAGCAGGGAGCCTGATGCAGGGGCTCCATCCCTAAACTCCAGGATCATGACCTGAGTTGAAGCCAGAGACTTAACTGACTGAACCACCCAGGCACCCCTAATATGGGATTTTTGCTTTTCACAAAATCAAACGTTCTATATTCTGGGGAATGTATACTGGCACGTGTATGCAGAGCAGGATAGGAGCTATGGGAAAGAATAAGCTCCTGTGTCCACCCTCGTCTTGACATTCTAGAACCTGTGGGATAATGTGTTTTATCTGCAAGCCAGCCAGTCTTCCTTCCTGATGTGTGGCCCTGGGTATTTGTTTCATAACTTGCTCCCACCACTACTCAATTTTTTTGTTAAGAGACCAGACTCTTTTCTCCCTTCCAAAGTTAAATGTATGTGGTAACCTGGATAAAAATCAAAACCCAATATTTTAAAAAATGAGAAAATAACACCACAATGTAGAACATTCCCCTCAACTGTAGCTTTGGAGCCTCCCTGTTTAGGTTGCTTGGGTTTTTCTTTTCTCTCTCCCCAGCCCTCACCCCTGGTTTTCACAATAGGAAGATACTAGTTTTTCAAGGTTGGGGAACCAGCGTCCCTCTTTCCTTTTTGAGCTCTTCTGTCCTCAGTGACTCCTCCCCTTCTGCTGACTCCTCCCCCTCTACTGATTCCTCCCCTTCCTCCTCTCCTCTTCCTCCTCCTCCACTGGCATTTCCCCCTGCTCCAGTTCCTCACTCTTTTCCTCCTGGTTGTCTATTTTGTGTTTCTAGGGAGGGGAGTCTCTCTCTGTAGGGTTCCTTAAATCCTAGTGTGGATCATGCTTTCTTCTTGTCTTTACTCTGAAAAGTGGAGCCAAGTGGAACAGCCCCATCTCCTTTCTCAGAATAGCTTTATCACATGTTGCACATGTAATTAACAACCTCCTAGCCAGGTTGTGTTGAGAATCTTGGCAGTTGCCTCCTCGAAAAAATTTGATTCACTTGCAAAGCTTGAAGTAACACTCTTCCTTTCAACATCAAATTGAACAAGACTTTTTATTAACATCTGACCACTTGGTATTCTCCAACTCTAGCCTGCAAGCTATTGATTACTACAGAAATTTCACTAAGAATTTTGAGTTTTAAAGATGATGGAACTTAGATTAGAGACCAGTGGTCATAAGCTAGATTGATTCTATGAGCCACTGTTTGGGCAACAAGCTATGGATGTTACCAAAAATCTAGGTTTGGCAGACTAGTGGTACACCTCTAGACTACCAGTTACAGAGCTCTGTACAACAGGTGAGACGTGGACCCTCTTTTACTTATGTGCTTGATTGAGATGAGTTTAGGAAAGCGAATATGCACTAAAATGACTTGTCTATAACCGAGACAAGGTCCAAGTTCACAGAAGACTAAGTAGCGCTCTGGGACTAGAAGATAGCCAGAAGCCAGAAATCTCGGCCATATTAAAGATCGAGACAAAGGTGAGGTCAGGAGTGAGGCCTGTGAACAGAAGTAACAGCAGCGGTGGCTATCTCAGTGTTTGGAGTCAGGCTGTGTGACAAGGGCAGGTAGATATGCAGGATTCCAAGGAGGCCAGGTACAGAGGGAGAAGAGGATAGTCAAAATTGTGGGGACAAGAATTTCAGAGAAGCCAGAGTAGGTGAGGTGAATAGAGGCCTAAGTAGAAAGCCCGTTCCTTTAGGAGATCCTGACCCAGAAGCAAGCCGTCCTGGCCAGGACCTCTTGTACTACAAGGTGGACACTGCCGCACTGGCTCAGGACACCTGGGAAGCTGAGGGAAGATCCCGATCTCCATCTCTTAAGGGAGTGTGTTTTTAGGGGACCGAATGCCCATCCTCCTGTTACTTTTTGATAGTGTGGTGAAGGTGACCTCACAAAACAGTGTAGGCAGAAAATCTAAATGGAGCCACTGAACTCAATTCCTTATAGTGAGAAGTTTGGAAAACTGGAGAACTGGTTAAGTAAATTATTTTGGCTTTATATAGTGGAAAACTCTACAAGTAATAGAAGTGGTAATGTATTTCTATATTGGTGTGGGAAAATATCCATACCTACTGAGTGAAAGAACAGACTTTAGACAGAAATCTGGTACGCTTCCAGTTGGAAGAGCTATTTGTGGTGTTGGCATATACACATGCCTGTGTACACCTACAGGAACGCAGTTCAGCCAGATTGTGCTGATAAGGCCATAATCGACGTGCTTCCTGTTTATGGTCAGTGTCCGTTCTGATTGGCCAGTGCCTTTCCTGGCCAGTTGTTAAATATTTTAATATTATGCCTATATGTATGCATTGGAAAATGTTCTTCAAAATGGTGTGTTCATCGTTCAGTGGATTCTAGGCATTTCTACTTTTATTCCCTACTTTTTTTCATATGTTTGAGTTTTTACAGTTTCCATGTATCAGTTTTATGGGGTCCAAATAAATAATGAAGTTATTTTCGTTTTGGAAAAAAGTTTTATCAGATTTGCCTACGCAAAAAAAAAAAAGAAGGAAGAAAAGAAAAAGTTAACTCCAGAAAGGAGTTTCTCATATGGACAAGCAAAGCAAGTAAACTTTTTCTTTGGAAATTGAGAAGTTTGGCACTTCTTTCTTCAAAATTATGATGCCTTCATGGGCTTTTTAATTGAGATACCTCTTTCCTCATTCTTTAGAAATAAGATCATTAGGGGCGTACCTGGGTGGCTCAACCTCATTCTTTAGAAATAAGATCATTAGGGAGGTACCTGGGTGGCTCAATCAGTTAAGCGTCTGCCTTTGGCTCAGGTAATGATCCCAGGGTCCTGGGAATGAGTCCTGCGTCAGGCTCTCTGCTCAGTGGGAAGCCCGCTTTTCCCTCTGCCCCTCGCCCTGCTTGTGCGCTTGCGCGCACTCTCTCTCTCTCTCAGACAAAAATAAATAAATAAATAATCTTAAAAAAAATAAAATCACTAGGGGGCATCTGGGTAGTATGGTTGATTAAGCATCTAACATTTGGTTTCAGTTCATGTCAGAATCTCAGGGTCATGATATGGAGCCCTGCATCAGGCTCCTTGCTCAGCACAGAGTCGCTTAAGACTCATTCGCCCTCTCCCTCTGCCCATTCCCACCTCAAATAAATGAGTAAATCTTAAAAAACAAAACAAAACACTAGACCACTCAGGTAAACGCTATAAGCCTAAGGAATCCAGATTTCACAGAGACAGCGACAGACTCTCTTATGATACAACCTGGTCAAGACAAAGAACTAGGAACTGGATGCTAAGATACTTCAGAAGGATCTGAATGCCCACAGCCACAAATCCCCCTTTTAATGAATACCAGTGGCAAACTGGAGTAGGATTTTTTTGGTCAACGCTTAAGCTTCCGTCCTCAGCTCTGTGCTGGTCAGTATGTAAATCAGTGAGTTGAGCAAAGACTAAAATGCAAGGGCATATGTGGTTGACTTGAAGTAATGAGGAACAATGGGAAATATTCAGGTGATAGGCTAAAAATCCAAAATGCCAGAGAAAATACCACAGAGATCAAGGTCTGATTCAGCCCCGGGGTCCAAAAACCCAGGCATGAGTGCAAGGTGGGGAACGACTGGCTGCCAGCAAGGCTCTGGGGCTTGGTCAGTGGAAAGTGCCCCTGAGTCAGAAGCTTGATGAGGGAGCTGCAAAGGCTGTAGGGATCTGGAGCTTCCTGTATGGAAGTGAAGCATTCCGAATGAGGAAGGCCTCCATCTTGCACGATACTGAATGTCAAAGATGGCGACTCTGCAGAGATGCAATGGGTTGCTTCGTGAAGGGGGGGTCTAACTCATCATCCTTCTCTTTCCCAGCCGTCTCAGGAGGTGGTAAAGGAGATGATACAATTCTCCAAGGATACCTTGGAAAAAATTGACAAGGCTCGCTCTGAGGGTCTGTACCATGAGGTAAGAATTCGTTTTTATAGGGATTGGATGGGGAAGAGAGCAAAAAGGTTCTTTGGTAAGGAGGGGGGAATGGGGTGGGGTGGAGATGGGAGACTACCTAGCACGTTGTTTTTTGGAGGATGTCCCTTGGTGCGGACTGTGACTCTTCTTGTCTTCAGAGCCTCTTAGAGGTATGTTGTCAGGGACTGGTCAGTCTACTGAAACTGGGCCTGGGAGAGCACAGGCAGCCTGACAAATGTCCCTGGGGATCTGTGATGGCTCAGGTTGGCATCAGAGATGGAGGAATGGAGATGGCAGTGGATTGCTTGCTTTTTTGTAATTGAATGCATGTCCTGGCTACAGTTTTCAGTCTCTACTGATTATTCAGCCCGGCCTCTCAAAGAAGCAGAAGTTATTAACTCTCTGTGTACTAGAATCATGGAAAAATCCTGATACTCAGACACTGACCCAGGACAATATTATCAAAATCTCTTGGGGTGGAACCCAGACCTCAGGATTTTTAAAGCTCTCAAGTGATCTCAACAGACACCCAAAGTTGAGACAAACCACCCCCCAAACCCCCTCCCAAGTAAACACTGACCTGCAGAGCATTTCATCAAAGTCACCTGGGCAGCCTGCTGGAAATGCGCAGTCCTGTGTCCCACTCCCTCTGATTCATCCAGTCTGCAACAGACTGCGAATCAGTATTTCATTTCCAAGCTTTTTAAGCATCTCAGGCATGTAGCTGGGCTTGGAAACCACTAAGGTGTGGCAATGTGAGAGATTAATTTCTGTTCACTTCTGTCTGCTTGTCCTTTATCTTCATCCTCCTCATTTACTCATTCATTGCATATTTTTAAAAAAGATTTTGTTTATTTATTTGACAGACAGAGATCACAAGTAGGCAGAGAGGCAGGCAGAGAGAGAGGGGGAAGCAGGCTCTCTGCTGAGCAGAGAGGCTGACTTGGGGCTCGATCCCAGGACCCTGAGATTATGACCTGAGCCGAAGGCAGAGGCTTTAACCCACTGAGCCACCCAGGCGCCCCATCATTGCACATTTTTGAGCCCTTAGTGGGGTGACCAACACAGACCTGCTCCTTGCTTCCCAGGAGTTCTGTCAGGTGGGGAGATGGTCACATCAATGGGTGTTATTGTACAATATGGAAACCCTGCGTCAGAGCAACCAGGAGGACTGTGGCGGTTCCCTTCCTCTGATCTCTCCTCTTCCGTGCAAGCATAACAGGGCCAGGTGGAGGGCTGGACACTGGCCCCATGGGTTGAAGAGGATTGTCTTTGAGATGAAGGGCTTGTGGGCCCACATTTTGTCACACCCCGGCACAGTTGCCTCATGGGACTGGGAGAATCTCAGAGCCAATTTAGCTTCTGCTCATTTGAAATGGAAGAAATTGTGTGGCATTTCTCCCATGACAGTGGCAAGGCAAGAAGAGAACAATGAGCAACTAAAATCCAGAGACCATCTGACTTTGTAGGGTCAGCCTAAACCTGTGTAGACACATGAGTCAGGCAGGAAAGCTTGACTCCGAGCTGACTGGTGTCAGGACTGTCTTATTCCTCACCAGAACCAATGCGACACCCTCCTGGTGGGTCTCCTGGCCTCCTGGGAGCCTCTCTGCCAGTTCATCTTGTACACTTTCCTCGGAGAATGATTGTCCAACCTCACTGCACATAAGGACCACCCAGGGGCTTGTACAAACTACGGATGCCAGGGACCACCCCCCACCCGGTCTCTGCACAGCCCCAGATATTTGGTTTCACTTGGTCTGGGGTAGGGCCTACACACTGCGCTGTTTTTAGAAAAGTCTCCAGGTAATTCCAGAGCCCAACCAAGGTGGAGAATCACAGGAATGGTGGTTAAGATAAAGCATAACTGCTTTATCTCCATGTTTTACTACCTGTGTGACCTTGGCCAAGTACTTAACCCTCTCTGCTTCAGTTTCCTCATATGGCAAAATGGGAATATTAGTAGTATCTGTGTCATTGTATTGTCATGAGAATCAATCATTCAGTCTCTCAGCCTCTCCCTTTCGTAACTCTCTGCTTCCTACTGATCATGAGAACCCCTCTCTTTGCTTGTTGCCATGTCAGCCACATCTCCCGCTGTTACCCTCTTCATCCCCACTGGTAGCAAAATAGGACCGTTTTGTTATTCAGATCACAAACCTGTGCTTCTCCACCCCTGTCAGCAATGTCCTGGGCCTTAAAAGAAGGGGTGTCCGGGGTTGTGGTGACGCTCCCCTGCGTGAGGGCAGTGGTAATGGACGGGCCAGTGTCTCCTCCAGGTTGTGAAATTATGCCGGGAGTGCCTGCAGAAGCAGGAGCCAGTGTTTGCCGACACCAACCTCTACACGCTGCGGATGCTGAGCACTGTTTCCGAGGTCCTCTCCTACCTCCAGGCCTTCGAGGAGGCCTCCTTCTACGCCAGGAGGATGGTGGATGGCTATATGTAGGTAGCAGTGCTGGGTCTCTGGAATGTACCCCGGAATGTATCTATTTCAGGGATGGCAAATAGACAGCACTCACGTTGCTACTTCCTCTTCCTGTAACTCACCCAGGCATCAGTAATCGATTGTGGTTCCCTTTATCTTTACGACTGAGCATTTTTACCACAGTACTTTGAGTAGTATAACCAGATCTTCAGGTCTGGTACCTGCGATGAAACCTATCTGTCATCTCTGGTCTTTCCCACATCCTCCAGCTCATCTATCACTTGGGCAGTGGCTTCTGCTTTTGGTTTTCTTAAGGCTAAGTCCCACTTGATTTTAAGTGCTTAGAAAGGTTTGTCTCTCCAGCAGTCAGCATAGGCAACCTTTCTTTTTTTAATGAATGAATGAATGAATGAATGAATGAGTGAATGAATGAATAGAAGAGGTGTTAGCCAAGCCTGCTTTCAAATTATAAAATGCAGAGCCCCTGCCTTCCCTCTGCCAATGTCTTCTCTTGCCTTCCATGTCCACATTGGCATGTGACTTTGTATCTTTGGCCAAATGAGTAAGTTGGCACAAGCAGGTTCCCTTTTTTTGCAAGAATGTTATTCATAAACAAAAGCCAGGAAAATAGTGCAATGCGCTAAAAGGAAACTATTAGGAGGGTGTGAAGGAGGTGAGAATATAGTTCTGTCCCAAGAAGGACATTCAAGTTCTTTTTATTCCCCTGAACTTCTGCTTTCCAGGAAGAGGGCTGGGGTGTCCCCGAGAGCTCCCTTCTTCCTGTTCTCCCATGCGGAGTCCTGACTCTTTTGCCCATGAGGACTTGGCTTCATGGCCCAGGGCAGAGTCTCAGCTCCCACAGCCTCACTGCATGGGGTGTTTGGTAACTTCTCCCCTTCTCTGTGGCTCAGTCCCTGCTCCACAGGCTGCAGATGCCTCACGGCACTGGTGGGAGAGCAGATGGACCAAGTCAATGAGGGTGCTTGGTAAGTTGTCAGATGCTGTGCAGATGTAAGGAAGGTTGGGATTATCTGTGGCAATTATTTGCTGTGTCCCCACAGGAAGCTCTACCACCCCAATAATGCCCAACTGGGGATGGCTGTGATGCGGGCAGGGCTGACCAACTGGCATGCTGGTAACATCGAGGTGGGGCACGGGATGATCTGCAAAGCCTACGCCATTCTCCTGGTGACGCACGGACCCTCCCACCCAATCACCAAGGACCTAGAGGCAAGTAGCATGTCAGGGCTGAGCTTCCTTTTCTGGTCCGAGCTCTCTCTACAGATGGGAGCTTGGTTCTGGACTCTGCTTTTTGGAAAGTCCATAGATTGCCCACTGGAGCAGAAGGAAATTCAGAAATGCTTTAGACCACTATCCTTGTTTTACATCTGAGCAAACAGGCCCCTGGAAGGGCCTAGCCTGGCCATAGTCCCATGGCGAGTGGATGGCAAAGTTGAGGTTTGAAGCCCGAGCTGTTCCAAGTGTGGATGGAGAAAGCCCACCCAGCAGTGTGCGTGCACCCACGTACGTTGCAAGACGTGCTGTGTGGAGTGGAGCTGGGGAGCGCGAGCTCTGGAATCAGACTGCTGGGATCAAACTCCAGCTTCACCCCTTTCCAGCTGTGTGAGCGCAGATATGGAATGTGTGCACCTCAGTCTCCTCAGCAGTAAAATGGACAAAAGGGATAGGGGTGTGATAAGGGTTCTGTGTGTTAATGTGTGAAAAGCACTCAGAATAGTGCCTAGCAAGTGGCATGCTCGTAA
Organism: Meles meles; assembly: GCF_922984935.1. Classification (NCBI taxonomy): domain Eukaryota; kingdom Metazoa; phylum Chordata; class Mammalia; order Carnivora; family Mustelidae; genus Meles; species Meles meles. Next base: position 39,183,674 of record NC_060080.1, on the reverse strand, counting down.
TAATTGCTGTTTTCCTTTGTGCTTTAAAGGGCTGGTTTGTTTGAGGGTGATGGAGTTCAAAGGACTGTCCTCAGTATAGTACAGGGAAAGAGGATAGATTTTGGTGTCAAAAAATGGCTGAGAAGACTAACTTTATGCCTAGTATACTAAGCTTGATTGCTGTATCCTCAGCCCCTCAGTGATGCCTGAGAAATAGTGCTTGAGTAGAAATGTGGGAGCCTGGGGCTTTTCTGTATGTCACATACTATACTCTTCCTGATCCGTTGTGAAGTATGAAGGAATCTCACCTACTTTATGTATGAGGAAACTGAACCCTGAAGGGATTGCCACTTGCCTAAGGTCCCAGAATGTTAGTGGGGACCTGTGTGCAGGATCCAGGGTTCAAATCTAGGTCCCCTCTGGTCCGTTCCTGCAAACAAGCATTCTTTGCCAAGAACCTTCCCTCAAGCGACTCTCTTAGGGGTCTGACTCCTCTCCCTAACAAACCAAGCCCACTCCCAGGACATTAAGTCCCCAGAGGATGAGTGTGTGTGTGTGTGTGTGTGTGTGTGTGTGTCTGTGTCAGTGTGTATGACTGTATGTGTCTGTACGTGAGTATGTTTGAGTGTGTGTGAGTGTGTCCTCTGAGTGCGTGTAGCTGAATCTCAGTGACTGGGATTCATTTACTCTGTTGTCTGCCCTTTACAAAAGCACCAAGGTAGGTCGGAAGCCAGTATGTCCCTGTGGCCTGTTGTCACTGTATATGGCGTATCTGTGTCCCACAGGCCATGCGGGTGCAGACGGAGATGGAGCTGCGCATGTTCCGCCAGAACGAGTTCATGTACCACAAGATGCGCGAGGCTGCCCTGAACAACCAGCCCATGCAGGTCATGGCCGAGCCCAGCAGTGAGCCAACCCCGGCTCTGTTCCATAAGAAGCAATGAGGCCCTGTCTGGTGGGGGCGGGCTCCATGCCTGGGGAACTGGGGAGACATTCTGGAGGTAGTGGGTTTCTGGGAAGACCCTTGATGAGGATGTTCACTCTTGTTGCTGTGGGAATGTACTGTCCTGTGTTCCTCAGGTCATTTTGGTTCGTTTAAACTTAGTTCAGTTCAGCTGAACCCTAGCCCAGCCCCGCCTAGCTCAGCTTATCCTACCAATATTTATTGGGTGGAAAGCCCTAGGGATAAAGAAGCTTCAAATGTAGCTGGGGAAGCAAAATGTAAACAGCTAAAGCAAAGTGTAATAAATGCAGTGGTAAACCATATGGGGGGTGAAGTGGAGGGCATATGTCTGGTATGTGGGGGCGTGTGTATGCATTGGGAAGGGCATTATGGGAGAGGTGACATTTGGGGCGAGGGTGCAGGTACCTGGAGCCTCAGGAGGCTGTTCACTGATCTGCGTTATCTCTGGGGCTGCTGGTCTCACTTGGGGTCTGGAATACTCAGGTCTTATCCGACAAGGATGGGTGACGTCCGGTTTCCTCAGGTTAGTATGGAACTATGAAGAAGGTGCTCTGTTGGGACCATTTAGGTTCTACTCAGAGAACTAAAACCTCTTAGTAAACATGAGAATGTGGTGAATGTGCAGAAAGAGGTGTGGCTTTGCCCTAGCCACTGGAGGCCTCAGTTTAAGGTCTGGATTCCAAGTATTATTCAGAAACTCTTTCTAAAATACCCAGAAGGGGTATCTCCTTCCCTCACCTTCACTGCCAAGCCTTGATTCCCTGTGATGTGGGTGCCACTTGGACAATATCTGAGATTTTCCTGGCCATTGGCCAACTAGGATTAAAGTTGTAGCAGGGTGAAGCTGAGGGAGAAACTTGGAGACGCACACATCTGATGGTCTTGGGTTCAGCAGAATTGGTTTTAGGGAGTTTATTTGCCTACATGTGCCTGGATGGTCTTTATGAGCTTAGACCATCATAGACTTCCCAGTAAATTTCTGTTCTTAGTAAGGAATAATTATGATTTCCCTTGCTTAATTTCTTTCACTGCCCATGCCCTGGGACCTCTGCTCTTCTCACCAGGAAGAATGTCTAATCCAGACTCCACATGCCTAGGTTAGGATCTCCTTGGGGATGTGACCCACTTGCCATCATGTCCTGGGAGGTTGCTGTGGTTTCCACCCAAGAGTGAGGATCTTGAAATCAGCCAATCTAGTTGTCTTGTTATTTTCTGGGATTCTAGAATTCTCACCAATGTTTTAGGGGAATCCTGAAGCAAAGCTCTCCATTAGGGGGTGTCACCAAGTCTTCCAAACTGTGACCCCAGAGCTCTAGCTACCATCTGGAAGTGATCCCACCAAGCCCCATATTTGTCACCTCTGCCTCAAATGTTAGTTCCCCCATCCCCCGACTTCATCCTCAGAACCACCTGCTGCCTCCCTCTTAACCTCTCCAATGGCTCTGCAAATATGGCAAAAACTGGTCCAAAGCTCTGTGAGTGTGCTACTTTTTTGCAGAATACTCATGCCTGGCATTCAACTGTTCTTCAAGGTTATCCCCTTCTCTAGAAGCTTTCACAGGAAGACTGACTGTCTTCCAAGTCTTCATTCTAATAGGCCTAGAGATGGCACCAGCATTCTCCCAGGAACCTAGAGCACATTCAAATGATCACTCTCCCGCCTTCCTGTAGAACCGCCCTCCAAGCCTCTTCCCTTCTTTGTCACTGTCCTCTGTGTACCTCTCTGAACACAGGCACTTCTCCACACTCCTTGCCAACCTCAGCTGGCCTTTGGGTGCAGCCCGGAAGTGTTTCATGTGCCTCTCATTGGCTCTCTCTCCCTTTTGCCCAGTAACTATTTCAGGCCTTCATCTCTGTCGTGCAGTCTTGTACTTTCAGCAGAAGCTCATCTCCTGCTTCGCAGAGAAACAGAGGTCAGAAGATGGGACGCCCTCAGTTCTCTTCCCACGTTCATGCATGTCTTGTCTGTGCTTGACCTTCTTTCCCTCTTTCTCGTGTCAGTGGAATGGGAGCCCCTCTCCTCCCACAAAACTAACTCTCCACCTGTGCCCTGGACTCCTCTATTGTCCTCTGATGTCCTTGGGCCTTGCTTCACCTGTAATTCCCTCTCCACCCTGGATCCTGGATGTTCCTCCATCCCCTGCCTTCCTCGTCAACAAACATGCTGAGGCTTCTTTGATCATAATCTTCACAGCTGAGTATTTTTTTAAAAGGACTTGTCTCTCATAGTTATCATCTGCCTTTCTTCACTTTCCGTTTCTTCCTGAACGCACTGCAGGCTGGCTTCCTGAGCTCTACTAATATGGCTCCTACAAGGTCACCTCTGGCAGGGTACCTTCTCGTCCATATGTGGCTTCCCTGCATCAGGTGACACTCCCAACCCTTGATTTCTGGGTATCATTTCCTTGTGATGATCCTCTGATGTCCGTGGTTTCTCCATCTTCTTCCCCAACCCCGTTTCTCTACCTGCCGCCGATACATTGGCATTTCCTGGGGTTGGATTTGTTCTTTCTGGTTACTCTTGGTTCGTCCTTATCTCACTCTGCACACACTCCCTGCATGAGCCCGGCTAGGCCCTTTGTTGAATCACCACCTTGAGGCTGATGTTCTTAACTCTCTATTCCTAGACCTTGTTCTTGAGCTCCAGCCCCACATGCTCTCTTGAATGTTCTCCAGGCACATCGTGCTCGGCACATCCAAACTGAAACTCTCTCTTTCCCTTGTCCCCTCTCCCACATCTGTCCCTCACACCGCCCAAGAACACCTGACTTCTGTTCTAGCCTCTCACTTCCATTGCATCCTAGACACCAATCCGACCTGCTCACTCATGGGTCCCTGAGTGACTCATGCTCTCCTGGGCCTCTCTTTGAATTTTGAAACATTCTATCTAAAATATCTGTAACCTGCCAACTCCAGTTTGTCTTTCAACATCCAGTTAGGAAATCACCGCTTCGGTGAAGCCTTTCGCCAAGGCCTTAGCTTCTGCTGGCTACCTGTCTGAGTGTCTGATATCACCTTCAAACCTCCCACCAGAACACTCTCCTCATGGCATCACAGTTGCCTTTTTACTTATCTGCCTCCTCTATCAGATTGTGAACAGGAGCCGTGTCCCTTTATTTCTTTCTATCCCCAGAACCTAGCCTGCCTGGGTCCTGGAATATAGTAGGTGCTCTGTTAATGTGTGTTGAGTGAATGAATAAGTGAATGAACTTGCTTATCTCAGAGCAGAAGAGACATAAAACTGCATATTTTGAGTTTTTATGTTGTAGCAGTCAACAAAGGCCATTAAATCATCTGTATTTCCAAGCAAATGTGTGTGGCTTCTTTCTTTGTGACAGTCTATTAGAGCAGTGCTGTCTAATAGAACTTTCTGTGATGATGAAAATATATTGTGTCTGTGTCATCAAATATAGTACCCATTCGCAACATGTGACTAAGCTCTTGAAATGTATCTAGTGTGAGTGAGGAACTGAATTTTAAATTATATTTAATTTCAGTTTAAATAGACAATGTGGCTACTGGCTGCTGTATTAGACAATGCAGTTTTAAAGAATAGTGTACTTTTAAGATTATGGACACTGAGACCAGTGACATTCCTATGTCAGCTGGATGATGTAGGACTGGTGATTTCACCCAGGCCTCTTTCCTCATTTCTGCCTACCACACTGATTAGCTGTTGTGAAAGCCCTTTGAACAATGCCTGGCCCATCCTAAGTGCTCCAGGGGCACTCCAGCCATGCTTCTGTTGAGGATCCCTCCCCCTGCAGAGAATGTGAAGGTGGAGGGCAGACAGGAGCAGCAGTGGGCGGCCAGCTCTGCAGAGCTGACTGTGCCCTTCTCTTCCAGACTCTGCATTCAGCACCATCACATCGATAGCTCGATGTTGGCCATGGTGGGAATATTTATACTGGGGCAATCGGCTTAACTTTAGAAGAACACGTGAATTTTGGGGTGTTGTCCATCTATAAAAATGGAGTTTGCTACATGGAAGTAACAGAACGAAGAGTTAAAAACACCATTAAAGAAATCTTTCCTAACCCTGGGGTGAAATCTGCATTCTGAAGCTTGTGCCCCAGGACCATGCCTAACTAACCTAGGACCTCTGATTCCTCCCCTTCCGACTAAGCCACCGCTCACCGCACCACCAGTGTGTCGACAAACACCTGTATTTAGGGCCAGATACAGCCACGGCTTGGGCCAGTTGCTCAGGGTTTTCTTCTCTAAGGGTGCAGGAGGGAATCAGTAGAGTTGGGGCGCACAGCAGAGAGAATGGCGACATATGGGAGGGCAGTCAGAGGTGTGAGCTCCCAGCCCGAGGTGTGCACATGGTAACAGGTGATAACCTCCAGGGCACGAGGATGAACAGCACTTCTGGAAGCTCCCTCGCCCACTCCTGGTCCGGCATTACATACAAATCACCCAATCCGTTTGCATAAGGCCCCTGGGAGTACGTCATCAGTCTCAGAGAAGCCCCCCCCCCCGCCCCCAGCACAACTGGGGGCTGCCACGTGTGGTCGATAATCTGGCATGAACTTGTCCTCCTTGTCATCAGCCCCAGCTCAGCTTGGTCTGAGAACAGTCTGGTCCAGGCACAGGGCTACGGTTTCCCAGATGTCCTTAGGGGTCTGTGGCCTGTAGTTGCTGTAACAAATCACTACAACCTCAGTGGCTTAAAATAACACAGATTTATCATCTGATAGTTCTGGAGGTCGGAAGTTCAAAATGGGTCTCACACGGCTACAATGGAGGTGTCAGCAGAGCTGGGCTCCTTCTGGAGACTCTGGGGGAAGAATCTGTTTCTTGCCTGTTCCAGCTTCTAGAAACTTCTAGAACTAGGGCCCACCCTCCTTGGTCTATGGGCCCAGTCAGCAGCCTTATCACTCCTCCTCTGATCTTCCTGCCTTCCTCTTTCATTTACCAGGATAACTTGGGCCCACTGGGACAAGCCAGGATAATCTCCCCACCTCAAGGTCTTTACCTTAATGAGTCTTCCCTCCCTTGCATCACATTGCAGCCACATGCAATTTGCCTGCTTTCTCTTCCTCAGTCACCAAGACAGGGGTTGTAGGTGCTCACTAAGTGAACCACAGCCCTGTCTCACTGCCTTCCTCTGCCTGCCTGTCCCAGGCGGGTGTGGTGTGTGTGGAATCCCGTTAGAGACCAGGCACCTTCCTGGGTATGGCAGAGAGCCGGGGGAAGTGCGGGGACCTGTGACTTGAAGCAGCAGATAGTGTTCCAGATGTGTGGTTTGTGTCCTTCAGCGGCATTCGCATTTAGCCTCGTAGGCTGGTTCTTTGTCCTTATGCACCATCTAGCTTGTCAGGGTGTGTTTCTTGTGGGAAATTTTGTCTTGCTCACAATGGTAGGTGTTCAGGCCCTTCATACTGCTCATAGCTGAACTCATCATTTCCCTCCAAACCTCCACCAGCATCCACCTAGTTCCCTAAGATCTGGGCTATTATTACTATTTTTTTTTAAGATTATTTATTTATTTATTTCACAGACAGAGCACAGTAGACAGAGAGGCAGGCAGAGAGAGAGAGGAAGGGAAGCAGGCTCCCCGCTGAGCAGAGAGCCTGATTGCGGGGCTCCATCCCAGGACCCTGAGATCATGACCTGAGCCGAAGGCAGAGGCTTTAACCCACTGAGCTATTAGGAACCTCCCTCTCCTTCAGCCCCTGTAACGGGCTTCTGAGCCAGTCTCTTCAGCCCAACATCTCTCCAATTCTGAAAACAGTACCGACTCACTCTCTAGAGACTCCGCTCTGCACCATGAGGGGCACAGGAGGCTGCTCAGGACAGGCTGACTGAGGACCCAGCCTGGCCCTATCGTGGGGCAGCGTTCCCCGAACCATGATGGGTGTGCTGGCAAATATTTAATAACAGTGTTGAGAAGAGCCCAGATTTGTGACACGTGCTGATTTTTATGGAATACATATATACCCTCACCATGGCCAACACTGAAGCTACCGAGCTGTATGTTAAATTGGGAGCTGGTTCTAGCTGATTCCCGCATACCACTGGATGTGACCCAAGATAGGCAACTGGACTCTTGCCAGAGCCCTTCTGAATTGGAGGAGGAAGAGTCCCTGCTCTTCTCAGGGAACACAGCTCTCAGTGTGTGACCCGGAGGTGCTGCTAGTGGTACTCACTGTATTTGGAAAGTTCTGGGAGAACATAGCTAGCGTCCAGGGAGAAAAAGGATGGGATAAGAAGAGAGAACTATTGGTAACATTGTTGTAAGACTTTGAACCCACCTGTTCTTTCCACTTCTGAGTCAGTGACCACCCTCTTCACCCCACCCGACTTTAATTTTAGTCTAAGTATTTTTTTTTTTTCCATTTGGGACTGAAGGAATTCCCACTGTGCTAGTTTGTCTCTGTTTACCTTACATCTCATCTCCACCCATCTCTGCCCTGCTCTGTGCCCAGAAGGCTGATCGCTGCTTTCTTGTTCAGCCCATGGGAGGACCCAGTAGAAGAAGGGAAGACAGAAGGATGGAGAGGTGGCATGTTACTCCCCACAGCGGCCCCCCTTTCCTGCCCCCTCTCTGCCTACCCAGGGTTAAGCTCCTGCTGGGTAGCTCTCCAGTGGCTCCAGTGCTCAGTGAATTCAAGTAATGCAGCTCCCCACGTTGTCCCTTCAGGCCTGTGGTTGGTAATGGCTTTCCGTGGATGCTCGGCCCTGGGTGCCTCACCTACCTTGTGGGCTCCCTTTACTCAAACCACACCTGTGTAAATAGTGCCTCCATTAAATTCTCATCAGGAGAACCCTTTTGAGTGAGGCTTATTTCCTGCTGATACATCCCTGACATGTATCTGTCCGATGAGCTTCTTACTTCACAGGCAGTGCTTTGGTTCAACCCCCACATCTCTCATCTGGGCCATTGCCACAGTCTCTTAATGGTGCCTCTGTATTCAGCCTTGACCCTTCCATTGGTCCTTGACCTCATGGCCAGAATAATTCTCTGCAATGCATTTAGTATTATGTTATTCTTGAAGCTAAAATCTCTTCAGTGATTGCCCACTGTCTCCAGGATCGAGTCCAGACTGCGTACCAGAGTGAAAGAATGTTCACAAAAGAGACTCTGTGTCTTCTCTCTGCCTCATCTTTTGCCAGGTCTCCATTTATACCACGCCTTCCGGCCAGGCAAACATCCTCGAATGCTTTGAGAGTCAGCTGAAATGTCTGGAGCTTGTACCCACTGGGATCACAGCAGGGGTCATACTGTTGCCATGATGGATTATGGGTTGATCTCCACCTCCCAGGACAGCAAGTCTCCAAGGGAATCATCGTCAGAGCTTAGCACTGCCGAGTCCTGATTTGACTGAATGAGGCCAGGTTGTGTGGAGAAGATACATTTAATTTGATTTCTCCATGTCTACCCCATACTGGCTCCATGAAATCCTAGAAAATCATGGGGTGGCCAGTGCGCCTCTAGTATATATAGAAAAAGTACTCTGAAGATTGAATATTGATTAAGTTAGACACTCCACCCCCCAAAATCATTTCTTTACCCTAACGGGAATCAGTTTTTTAAGAAGAAGATAATTGGGGGCGCCTGGGTGGCTCAGTGGGTTAAGCCTCTGCCTTCGGCTCAGGTCATGATCTCAGGGTCCTGGGATCGAGCCCCACATGGGGCTCTCTGCTCAGCAGGGAGCCTGCTTCCCCCTCTCTCTCTACTTGCCTCTCTATCTACTTGTGATCTCTCTATATATACCAAATAAATAAAATCTTAAAAAAAAAAAAGAAGAAGATAATTGGAAAAGTCTACATTTGCATGAATATAGATGCCGAAACTGGCTCTTTACAAATCAATCAGCACTTGTGGGTACAGAGTGTGCTCTGTTGTTGGGATGCCCATAGGACAGGTGGAGAGAAGGGGGGAGGGTCAGGAGGGGAGGAGGTCAAGGCAAAAATAGCTGATACCATCAACAGCTGTTTATTCAATTTATTTAAAATTGACTTCAGGCCCAAAGTTCTCTGGGCACCTATACAAAATCCAAATGCAGCATAAAATTAAATTTCTTTTTCGGGCATAACACACAAACAATCCCCTCCAAAAGCAAGACTTGTTCCCAGGAGAAGATCTCAGTTAGGAGGAGGCTTTGGGAATGTTGTCAGATCCCAAGAGGCCTGGTTGAAGAGACCCTGTTTCTACTACATCCCTCCCCCTGTGTAGCTCCTCAGCTGTGTGGTCCTTGGAGACCTCTCCTCTCCGTGCCTCTTCATCCGCTCACAGATGCTTCTCTGGGCATAACAGCGGCTGCTAATGGTCTGGAGGTCAGATCCAACTGCAGCTCTCTCAGGAATCCAAGGGGCAGTAATGACATGCCTTGTTAGGATGGCACACGCATCATTTTTTAAAAAAGATTTTATTTATTTGACAGAGAGAGAGAGCATGCACGCACACACCCAGCAGGAAAGTGGCAGGCAGAGGGAGAAGATTCCCTGATGAGCAGGGAGGCTGATCCGGGGCTCGATCCCAGGACCCTGGATCATGACCTGAGCTGAAGGCAGACACTTAACAGACTGAGCCACCCAGGCACCCCCACATGCATCATTTCATCTGCTCTTTACCCAAGCCACAGGAGAGGTATTGTGTTGACCAGTTTACGGATGAGAAAACAATGGTCCAAAATCACGGGTTAGTTAATGAGAACCTTATCTTCCAGTCCACTTTCTTTTTTTTTTTTTAGAGAGAGAGAGGGAGAGAGCACGCAAGTGTGGGAGTGGTGGACGGGGAGGAGCAAAGGGAGAGAGAGAAACTTCCTGCCCCGGACATGGAGCCCAAGGCAGGAGGTGAGGGTCTCAATCTCAGGACCCTGAGATCACAACCTGAGCCAAAACCAGGAGTCTGACACTCAACCAATTGAGCCATCCAGGCGCCCCTAAATCATATACTTCTAAAAAAAGCCATGGCTCATTAAAAAAAAAAATTCCACATAATTAGTTCCTTGCAGAAATTCAATATAAATAATGCAAAAAGTTCTCTTGACTTCCTACACCAAAGGCGATGGCTATTATCTGGTGTTCCAACAATCTGTGGCCATATACATGCATGTATATCTATGTAAATAGATAATCTTGTTTCGTATTTTAACAAAATTTACATGATATTGTACAGGTGATACTGTTCAGAAACTCGCTTTTTTTTTTTTAAAGCTTTGTCTGAGAGAGAGTTCTATGACAACACTTAGAGACCTACCTCGTACCTCTACTCTACCACGCATTATTTCCAAGTATGACTATACCACGATTTATCTAACCTTTTCTTACTCCTGAGAATTTTTTTCCAGTTTTTGGCTATTGTATCCTTTATATGCTATTTTTTTTTTTTTTTTTTGGTATGTGTTCAAACATTTCTCTAGGGAGACATACAACAATGGTATTGCTAGGTGTTAGAGAATTCACATTGAAAATATTAGTGGGTATTGTTAAATGGCACACCACATAGGCTGTAACAATTTTCATCTGTACCACGGATGCGAGAGTCATTCCTCACATCCTTTCAAACACTCCCTGTTATCAACCCTTTCACTTTTTACTAGTTTGATTTGTAAAATGGTGTCTCATCTTACCTCCCTCCTCCCTGATTACTTTGAGACTCAGCCTACTTCACGCTGTGAATTACCCATTAATATGCTCACCCCACGTTCCCACTGACTCGCTGGGCTTCTTACTGGTTTTGATATTCTATTAACCTCAGTTATGTAAGTCGCAAATGTTTCTCCCACTTTTTTGCTTTTTTTTGGAAACTGTGTTTGTAGTGTCTCTTTTCATGCAAAACTTTATGTTTTTGAGGTACTAGTATGAATCAGTCTTTTCCTTCGTGGTTTTTTGCACCTTCTTTAAGAAGGTCTATACATCGATATATACTTGTTTATCTACAGTATCTATTTTTAATATTTCCCATTTATTCATTTAGCTCTTTAGTTCATCTGGAATTTATCGACAAGCCATCGAGAAGAAAAGATTTTTTTTAAAACAAAGTTCGCTTTATTACATTAATTTTACACAGTAAAAGAATATGAAGTGCAGACTTGTTTAAATTCTCTTGCTGACTCTCTTGAAGACAATGTCACCCAATGTCATGGTCTGAAAGTAAAAAAAAAAAAATCATAAAATGTTCATCTGATGTTCAGTTGTAAAAGGTAATGAAGGCTACAAAATCATCCCAAATATGCTAGCATGCGAAAGAACCCAAAGATTTCTCTGTTTTCTGTTAGATCAGAGGAAGGGCGGGCGATCTTTTCTAAAATCCCATGCCAGGTCTTTTCCACTTCACTTCCTCATATGAAGAACTGTCCTGCCTTTTAGCAAATGCCTTTCTATATCGATGGCTGTGAAAGCAAGACCGTCCAAATGAGTCCAGTTCAATCCAATTTCTCGAAGTTTCATTGAGTGCCTACTATGTGCCAAAGGAGCCCTTTAACTTCAACAGCAATGGAGTGGAATGAAAATATCTAGGTTTGAACCCTGGTTCTATAGCTCATTAGCCGGATGACCTTGGACAGGTCAACCTATCTATTAAATCCCTCATCCTGCCTCCCTCACAGCTGAGGGGATGATTAGGGGAGATATCAAAAGCATATCCAAACAGACAAAAAGCCTATCAAAGGACTTTGGCCGGAACTGAGACCAGGACAGGCTCGTTTCCCTCCACCCTGCTGGTACCTTCTTCCTGCTGTGCTCTGAATGTGCCTGGCAGGGGTGGGGACAGCATGTTTCCTTGCTGACCTTCACACTCTACCTAGTTGAGGGATTTTCCCACTTGAACAAGGAGTGGTGTGACAGACCCTTGGGTAGTGTTCTGCCTTCTGTTACTCCCCAAAGCACTTTCTGTGAGCAAAGAAGATCCAGAGGACCCTCCTTTTCTGCTAGAGAAACACTGTGCTATTCACCCCCAAATCAGGGACAGGACATGGCTGACTATCAGGCACCAAGGAGGATTGCCCATCTGGAGAGTGCCACTCAGCTAAGCAGAGAGCCCGATGCGGGGCTCGATCCCAGGACTCCAGGATCATGACCTGAGCCAAAGGCAGAGGCTCAACCCACTGAACCACCCAAGCACCCCTTGGGGAGTGCCACTCATAAGCTGCCATAAAATTGCTCCGAATATGATTCTCCTTGTAAAAGCCTGTGAGCAAGTCTTATGGCTACATCCCAGTGGAGACTGAGAAAGGTGAGTCATGGGGCGCCTGGGTGGCTCAGTGGATTAAGCCGCTGCCTTCGGCTCAGGTCATGATCTCAGGGTCCTGGGATCGAGCCCCGCATCGGGCTCTCTGCTCCGCAGGGAGCCTGCTTCCTCCTCTCTCTCTGCCTGCCTCTCTGCCTACTTGTGATCTCTCTCTCTGTCAAATGAACAAATAAAATCTTTAAAAAAAAAAAAAGAAAGGTGAGTCACGCTGGTGGCTCTGAAGGACCTTGTCTCTCCTTGTACAAAGCACCCACTTACCCATCCCATGTGGGTATAGGTGAGGAAAGGGGGATAGCAATGAGGGGAGAAGGAAGAGGGGGAGGCTAGCCCACATCCACTCCAAGACGGTCCTAAGTATACCAGCCCACAACATCTCTAATGGGAGTGGCTCCCTGTAGGATTGCACAGTGCACGGCTGGGGATGACAGCCCCGGGTGACAGGCCCCGCTCAGAGGAGCCCTCGTTCTGCCATTCTCTGGCTCTTTGTTGCCTCAGTTTCCCCACTTAGAAAAGTCAGGGTGGTGGGAAGATAGAGATCATGTGTGTAAACTACCTAGTACATCATGGGTCCTCAGTAAGTGGTAGCCAAGGTCGAGCACAGGAAAGGTGGTGGGGAAGCTGCACCTCACCCTGACTTCTCCCTTCCCCTCAAGCGTGGGGAGCCACCAGCTCAAAGTGCCAACTCACGTTGGTGATCACATCGCCATTGAGTTCGGTCACGGACTTGATGCCTTTGAAAGTTGTCACCAGTTTATTGTCACCTTCCATCTGGACCACCGCCTGCAGGGGAGAGAAGAGACGAGCTGTGAGGAAAGTCTGGGGACGGAGCAGGACTATTGCCAGTAACACGGGCTCCCCACTCCCGCCCAGGTCCTGGCTGACAACAGCCAAGCAAGCCACGTAGGTCCCCCAGTCCTCTGGATTAAAGACAGGAGGTTCATTTAAAAGCTAAAGAAAATGCCAGGGCTCTTTGATCAAACTTTTAATTTATGGTACGTGAACTAGAAATGAGCGTAGGACACCTAAGTGGTTTCAAATGCAGGCACTAAGATAAAACTGGAAAAATCCCAATTCTCCAAACCAATGGACAGAGGAAATAGCAAAATTCCATACACTAGCCGGTTGGGAGAACACCTATCTAGCTGTGGTATGTGTTCCTTCCAGCACACTTTATCGCGTATTGTGGTCTCTTTTTCGAGCTTTATGCATCCAGGAAGAGATAGCAGAAACCCAGCAGGAACAGAAGAAACTGGCCAAGGTTAAGAATGTGCCTCCAAGATGGACAACTGGAAAAGGCCTGTGGTAAAACCCACAATGGCCTGCCCGTTCCTACCGACATATCAAGAGAATTTCCCTCCTAAATTTTATCACACATTTCCTGGCTTGTAATGTCATAACTGGGAAAGCAGAAATAAAAGTCTGTCAGTAGAGGTAAAAAGACCAACACACTGAGGCCAAGGCACAAAGTTGTCGAGATTGGGAGGGGTGAAGACAGCTGCTCTGTGGTGTTGGCTGTGCTAGGTGCGTGGCGTTTCCCAGGGAGGAAAAGAAGTCTCTAGTGGGCACCCCACTGCCTCTGATCTCTCTGCCATCATCTTCTGGCCATTTCCACAGTGCCCCCACCCCAGCAATCAGTGCACACCCTGAGCCACAGCAGAGTGATGCCACCTTGCCCACTGCCTTCTGTCAGGGAGGGGAGGCTATGCCCATTTTACAGATGCGGTACCTGAGGCCAGGGGCTCAGTGACCTCTGAAGGCTTGGTCTGAGGGCCTGCCCAGGGCCTGGGTATTCTGGTGTTCTTGGTGTTGCCAGCACCTCCTCCAGGAAGTCTCTGCCCATGACCAGAAACTGTAGGCTCAGCAAGGCTGGTTTACTTTGGGCTCAAGGATGACATCGCAACAAGAAGGACATCCTTGGAGCTTCGTCCCTGAAGCTGTTTGGTCTCTCTGGCTCCCACCGCAGAAGTGGAGCCACAGATAAGGTATCTGTGGTGGGAACTGTGAGGTGGGAGCCTGGCAGGATGAAGCCCTGGGGCCAGGTTCAGGGAAAGTTCTAGAAGCAGAGGGTGGTGTGAGGGGGCACCTCCTACCTTGACCTTCTCCCCAGTCATGGTCTCCAGCTCACACTCTTCCCCCAAGGTGAATTCATTTTGGATCACTTTGGGCCCCGTGGTGATGGTGAGCTTGAAGTGCTTTCCATTCTGCACAATTTCTGACACCCCCTTGATGTCCTTCCCCTTCTGGATGAGTTCGTCAGGCAGACCTGGTGGAAATCATTTGAGATTCAGAGATGAGCAGAGGTGGGAGCTGCAGGGCAGTGGTCACAGAGAAACTCTGTGGCGTGGAATCAGATAGGGAGGGGCCGTGTCTCCCCAGAGGCCAGAGGCCCGGACTGAGTCCTGTGAGCAACATGGGCTTGGGCCTCTGGAAGGAAAGGTCGGTGTCCTGACTCGGCCCGACCTGGCGGTCCACTGGTTCACTGTTGGGGGTTATAAAAGAAGACACTCCTGTGTCCTGAGGAACCTTTACTCTAGCAAGCGCCCTGGTTCCCGCTCGCTCTCCTATCTCACGCCAGACCTTGCTCTGAGTGTCAGTGTTTCATTCCACACCCAGAGTGACCACACAGTTTGTGTTCCGGCCAGGTCCCTCCTGAGAGTGAGAGGGGGAGCTATGAGTAATATGCCAGGACAACACGGGCCAGCCAGACAGCGCCCGGCGATCCTGCGGCCACGGGTTCCCCCCTCGACCTCTGCTGTCGAGGCTCTTGAGGAAGGTGCAGGGGGACTCCCTTGCCCTGGGACAGACCTTTACACATTTCAGGGCACAGGTACGCTGTCCTACGAAGTGAGGCCCGTGTGTTGGCTGGGGGCGGGGGGGTGTTGCTGAGTAAGGGACTCGCAACAGAGGTGGCGTGGCACCCTGTAGGAGAAGAGCCTAGCTCTCAGCTAGCCCTGGAGGTCCTCCTCTCTCTGCCTCTGCTGTCTTCCCCACACTCTTCCCCGTTGGCACCCTTCTTTGTCCCACTCCCTCTTTCCTCATAGGATTCCCTCTACCTGGAGCACGTTCCCCTCACCCCGTCTCCTAGGGACCGCTTGCTCACCTGCCAAGGCCCAGCCGAGGCTCACCTTCACCGTGAGCAAGCCCCCCTTTGTGCCCTCCCGTGAGCCCCTCATCATTCTGTGCATGACTCCGGGGGGGCACAGAGGAGTAAAGTGGGGTCTCTGAAACCAGCATCCACTTCGTATCCCAATGCAAATGCTTCCTACCTGTGTGACCTTGGTCTGTATTACTTAACCTTTCTAGGCCTCAGCTGTCTTGACTGTGAAATGGGAATGATATTACTACCCAACTCAGAGATTTTTCGTGACAGTTCAATGGGATATTGTATATTAAGACTTCGCACAGTGCCTGGCAGTGAGTCAGGTTCGGAGATGCTTTACTGTATTTATCTCTTCTTTTTTTCCATCTCTAAACTGTGAGTTGGAAATGGGGCTCATTTCCAAGTTATCTGTCTCCCTGGTATCCATCCAGCACAGTGAGCAGCATATGGTTGGCCCGAGTCAATGTTTGTTAGAAGAAGGAATGAATGAATGAATGAACGAATGAATGGATGAATGAATGGGAGAGGGAGGTCACACAATGAGGGACCAGCAGAGATTGCCTATAGAATGGCCTTGTCCAGTGAGTAATAGCACAAGCTGCAAATGACTACAAAAATCCTATGCATCACATGGCGTCTGGTCTGTACAAAGCCTGGAACCTTCCTCCCATCCCCGAATCGAGACTCTGATGAGCTACCGCCAACTGGGCCAGACACTCGCCGCCATGACCCCCACCCTTGGTGCCTAGCCCAGCACTCACCAACGGCCTTCATGAAGGCCTCGAAGTTTTCCTGGCTCTGCAGTTGGTACTTGCCGGAGAAGCTCATGGTGGCGACAAGCCTGGCTCCAAGCGGACTGGCAGCTCTGCTGGCTGGGCTGCCCAGTGTGGGCTGATTTATAGGGGCTCCTTCCGCTTCGGATGTTGGACATAGGTCAGCCGCTGTCGACTCCTTTACGGCCAGGTTCAAACATTAACTGCTAAGAGCAATGGTCAATGATAAAAAAACAGGATGGGCACAGCAGAGGTTTGCTCTAATTCAGCAAACATTAGTGGCTGTCCATTAAGTGCAAAGCCCTAAGTTCCTATAGCCTTTAATGTGCCAATCCTCCGCTAAATGTGCGTGTGTGTATGTGCATGTGTGCATATCTGTACACGTACGCACGTGCCTGTGTGCCCAGAGATGTGTGCTTATAAATGTATGTGTGCGCCCATATCCATGTGTGTACTTAGATCTAGACACAAAGAAAAATGCTGAAGAATCCCTTTAAACTCAAAACTCCTCCTTATTTACATAACCTTATGATCTCTACCATCTTTTTTTTTTAAGATTTTATTTATTTATTTGACAGAGAAAGACACAGAGAGAGAGGGAACACAGCAGAGAGAGTGGGAGAGGGAGAAGCAGACTTCCCACGGAGCAGGGAGCCTGATGTGGGACTTGATCCCAGGACTCTGGGATCATGACCTGAGCCGAAGGCAGACTCTTAACGACTGAGCCGCCCCGGTGCCCCATCTCTTCCATCTTTATCATTACACAAACTCAGTATTTACAAAGCTGTCATAGGCCCCTCGCACTCTTTCATATTCTGGGATTCCTCTTGATAATTCCAAGCTCTGCACCGTGAACATCAGTCTCCGTTTAAGGGTGTCCAACAAAGCATTGCTGAAGGGCAGGTGGAACCACGGAAACTGGGTGTGCAGAAAGTGAGATGTATTTTATGAGGCAGAGACGGGGTAGGAGAGAGGAAGCAGGTAGTACCATCTGGGCCAACGAAATACGTAAAGGGGGTGCCGTGCCCCATGTTGGCTTTCTCGCTGCACCCTCCGCCCTTCCCTCACCTTCTCCACCTGCTCACCTCCTCTAGAAATCCTCTGGGCTCATAGGGCACTTTGTAAATACTGATGTTCCAGATCCTACTGGGATTATTTCTCTATGTTTTCTTCTTCATTTCTTCCTTGGTATTCCCAATACGTAGCACCTCGTAAGTGTCCGTGATAGGCCAGTAAACAAAAAACCATCAAAAGATAATGAGGCCATGGATCTCCTATGTTGACGGAAAATGAGAAATATGGAAAATTAGGTTGGCACAGCCCCTCTCATCACTGAATCGTTGGGGCAGGGCAACCAGGATCAGGGTGTGTGTGTGTGTGTGTGTGTGTGTATGTGTGCGTGTGTGTGTTTAACCAGGCAAGTGCATAGATGAGACTCCAGCGAACAGGGCTGGCAATGGGTAAACCTGGGACCGAGAGCTGGCTACTCTCTTCCCGCCTCTGTCCATTCTTTCTCCTTCCTCCACGGTTCCATTCTGCCATTCCAGCCCGCACTGGGGTAGACGGTGGGAGATTGGTTCTGTCACCTGGACTGTGCTCTCTGCTGCCAGAGGACCCTGTCTGTCCTTACCGGCAGCACGATCACCGGGATGACTGCACACTCACGCACTCAGCTGCCAACACTCTGGGCTGCCGGGGTGTCTGCTCTGGAAGCCCAGCAACCCTCAGGTTCTGGCTGTATAGGAGTCAGGGGACACGTGAGTGTATGAGGGCTCGTCCCAGGGACACTGACCACAGGAAGACAAGCCGGGGGAGCACAGCGCTAACATGAGTGTGTCAGTCCGCAGGAGAGCCATGCTCTTTATCTCCAACTCCCTCTCACGTATTCTCTCAAATTTCTAGAATGTGGACCTGCGGCTTTAGCAAACTTGAGAAGTCCTCTCATCCCCCCATGTGCTCAATGTCAAAGCCCTTCTCTGGTGTCCCTGCTGGGTGGTGTCAGCATACAGCCTGCCACGGAAAGATCGCTCTCTTCTGAGCAGCGTGGGCAGAGGGCACTGGTTGATGGCCATCACACAGATCCCAGCACCAGTAAGCCTGTCCTTCGGGGGCAGAGGGGTGCTCCCATCTGCCCTCTCTGCTCGGTCCTCCTCTGACAGTGTCCAGGACACAGAGTGCTTTCCAGGCCACAGGTCAGGATGGCTCCTGGAGAGCATTAAGCAGCCTTGGAAGCCCAGAACACACAACCATTTTTAGGCACTGCAAATGCCCTAGCACCCAGCTGGCAGTGGGAGAGCAGACTCAAGGGATGACAGGCACATCTTGTTCTAAGCCTTAATTATGCACCTCATCATATCGAGGTACTCATAGTAGATCCTAATCTCCTCCAAGTGGGACAATGATTTTTTTAAGATTTATTTATTTACTTGAGAGAGAGAGAGAGAGAGAAGGGGCAGCTGGCAAGAATCCCAAGAAGAGCTGTGAGTCAGATGTGGGACTCGATCCCATGACCCCGAGATCATGATCTGAGCCGAAATCAAGAGTTGGATGCTCAGCCAAGTGAACCACCCAGGGGCCCCAGACACAATGATTTTTTATTTTATTTTTTTAAAGATTTTATTTATTTGACAGAGAGAGGTCACAAGTAGGCAGAGAGGCAGGCAGAGAGAGGAGGAAGCAGGCTCCCTGCTGAGCAGAGAGCCCGATGCGGGGCTCGATCCCAGGACCCTGAGATCATGACCTGAACCGAAGGCAGAGGCTTAACCCACTGAGCCACCCAGGCGCCCGAGATTTTATTTTTGATATGTATATATAAGGCAGTGAAAAATCCATTATCTTAAAAATTGGCATTGGAATTCCTCTCGGAGAGGAAACTGTGTGTGTGTGTGTGTGTGTGTGTGTGTGTGTGTGTGTGTGTGTGTGTAAATGGTTGAAGAAGCCTTTTGGGAGGGAGGGTGAGTGAAACCCAAGATCGGTGATCAGCGAGGGCTTGGGTGGTGATGTGGAAGTCCTGCTCGGCTGTGCAGCACGCCAGAGAGGCCACCTTTCTCCCCGCTGGAGGAAAGAGAGCAGTGCTGCGGGCAGAAAGGAGGAAAACCAGTGAATGGGTGTGGAGTGACAGGCACGAAGACACCCCCAGTGGCAGTAAGGCACGGAGCGCTTCAGGAAACTCCTGTTGCATTTGAAGCTGCTTATTTGCCGTCAAGTGAATCCCCAACCATCCTTCCTTAATTCCCTCCCCAACCACCTCAGATGTTTTCGTAAAACGTAATTCATAAATGTGTAAATCTGGCGATTCACAGACCTGTACCCCTGGGGCTAATAATACGTTATATGTTTATTAAAAAATAAAAAAAAAATTTTTAAACGTAATTCATAAATCAGGACAGGTGCAAAAGGAAGATGATGAAGAGTGAGTTTCCTTTCTGGGTGGATGCCGTGGAGATGAGATAGCACACCTGAAACCGTACAGATCTTCCTTGACTTACGATGGCGTTAGGTCCCAATAAACCCATTATGAGCTGACACACTGTGAGTGGAAACTGTGTCTGCCACACTTAACCTACAGATCATAGCTTAGCCCAGCGTCAATTGCACGTGCTCAGGACACTTACATTAGCCTGCATGGGCGGAATCATCTAATGCCACGTCTATTGTATAACAAAGTATTGAATATCTCGTGTAATTTATTGATTACTGTACTGGAAGTGAAAGACAAAGTTTATACGGGTACAGAATGGCTGTAAGTGTATTGATTGTTGACTCTTGTGATCATGTGGCTGATGGAGCCAAGGCTCACAGTGGCTGCCCAGCATCTCGAGAGATGATCGTACTGTGGATCATTAGCCTGGGAAAAAGATAAAAATCTCATTGTATGGGTTCTACTGAATGAGTATCATATTCACACCAGGGTAAACTCAAAAAATCCCAAGTTGAACGGAAATCAGGGACTGTCTGTATCAGGAAGCAGGGTGTTTACAGGAGCACAGTACCCTTCAAGGATCCCCCAAAATCTTAGCGAGGTCTTTGGAGGAAATCAAACAAATTTTACCCAAATCCCAGAGTGCCATGTGATCCCAGATGGTGCTGGGTGGTGCAGACTAATAGCCACAGGCTGTTAGCTGGTGTGTGTCTGTATAACGATTGCCGTGGCCGGACTAAATTCAAGTCCCACCTGAGATCCACCCACCCCACCTAAGCCACCACCTCTCCAGAGAATTTTCCAAACACCTGTCAGGGAGCAAATCAGTAGGAACTTGCCTCAATGAGGATTTTGGGAGTTTTTAAAGGCAGTGAAATAATCACTAAGAAAATGGTGATGATGAGGCTATTAACCCTCTCCCTTGTGGCCATGACGGGCTCAATTTGGGAGACTCTATGTGTAGTGCCACGGGCACACCACACTGTCCCACGTGGCCGCTGCCGTGCAGCATCTCTCCTTGGATAAAGGGATACCCGGGTCCACATCCAGACACTCTCCCCTTGACCACAGATGTCACAGGACACACCCCACGGCACTGCTCTCTGGGCTTTAAGGAGGAGGGTGGGAAGGAAGGCCATGAATTTGTCTCTTTAGGGCAAACGAGCACCCATCCCAGAGCCCTCTCAGGAAGGCTGAGGGGGTTTCCTCCTTTTCTGGTGTCCGACTCCCTCCAGACCCTTCTCCCTGGCCCTTCACTCCCTCCCTACCCAGTCCAGGCGACACCTGGGCAGGAGTCACTCAGAGGCTGCTCAAGAGGCAGGCACAGTGGTAAGACCTGCCACTCTCTGCAAACAGACAGCCTGACAGACACAAGGCAAGGACCTCTTCCTCTTCCTCTTCTCAGGCAATCTGCGATGGCCTCCTTCGGGCCAGATTTTTGTGTGTGAGGCTGGAGGCCGAGGAGGTTAGTGGCCATTTCAAAACTTAACCCTTGTTAGGTAGTTTTCCACAAAGTTGGGAGAGGGTAAGGACATCTCCCGCGCCCAAGCCAAGCAAACACAAGAAGAGATAAGCTTGATTGCAATGACAAAGTTCAAGGGGCTTTCAAGAAAAAAAAAAGAAAAAGAAAAAGAAAAAAAGACTCTCCCTTCATGGGAACAGTTTTCAGTTCCCAAAGTGTAATGCCTCCCCGGTTCCCACTAGATGTGCTCTCTCCTCATGCTCCCTACCCGGATGAGCAAGGCGTTGGGGCGAGAAGCGGTGACTCATGCCTCTTGGTGAGCAGAATATGCCTGGCATTCTTTGAGGTCCGGCCACTCTCTGGTTGTGTCTGACCCTACCACGTCAGCCCACTTGCCTGCCTCCCGGGTGTTGCTGGAGGTGCCCTGAGCTGCCCGTTCTCCTGCTAGAGAAAGAGCTCTGGAGAGCAAGGAATTTGTGGTTTGGGCCCAGATTTCTCTACCTGACCTGAGATCTTGGACAAATCACTCAGCCTTCCTGAGCCTCCACATCCTAATCTGGGAAGTGGTCCTGACATTCTCTGCCCTGTGAATATGCCCTGTGTAAACTGTCGAATCCTTCAGGAACGTGAAGCCCCTATCAGAGGGAATCAGAGCGCTTTGCACTGGCTTTTGCCAGGTGTCTCAGAGCTCTCTCTAGCTCACAACCGGTTGTTACGTTTATCTCTTGGCTTGGGATAAGCTCCCTGGGCTGGTGAGTAGTGTCTTCCATCCCTGGGATGCTAAGGTGCAGTGGCCTACCAGGGATCTCAGTGCCCACTTTGTGTCTTTTGGGGGCCCTGAGGCCTCATCGCCTGCTCCTGGGGATATGGAAATCCACACTCCCTGCCCCCGGACCTATTTCCAGATCTGGCGATCACCCCAGGTGCCGCAGCCTCATTGCACTGTTTACTGCCCTTTCAGATCCATCTGTGCTTCTGACACTTGGGGATTTTTCTTTCTTTCCTTCTTGTGACCTCACCTGTATTTCTGAAAAACTGTTATGGCTCAACCTGCACCTTTTAGCTATGCTGAGGGACGAGCTTGCCTTAGTTCCTTTGACCGTGTTGTGGGGTCTGGAAGCCTTGTGTTTTTATTACGTGCTGTTTTAAATCCTTTTTGTGGAATTTCAGGATGTACATACTTCAACAAAGAATTTTATTTTATGATTTTTTATTTTATTGGTTTTTTAAAGATTTTATTTATTATTTATTTATTGGACAGGGAGATAGAGACAGAGAGATAGAGATAGGATCTCAGGGTCCTGGGATCGAGCCCCACATCCTGCTCCCTGCTGGGCAGGGAGCCTGCTTCCTCCTCTCTCTCTGCCTACGTGTGATCTGTCTGTCAAATAAATGAATAAAATCTAAAAGAAAGAAAGAAAGAAAGAACCCCCTGTTGTTTACAGCCCCTTCTAGGGCCAGTACCTAGAATGGAATTTGCCTTAAAACCATCCAATATCGGGGCACCTGTGTGGCTCAGCGGGTTAAGCCTCCGCCTTTGGCTCAGGTCATGATCCCAGGGTCCTGGGTTCGAGCCCCGCATCGGGCTCTCCGCTCTGCAGGGAGCCTGCTTCTCCCTCTCTATCTGCCTGCCTCTTTGCCTACTTCTGCCTACTTGTGATTTCTCCCTTTGTCAAATAAATAAATAAAATTTATTAAAAAAAAAAAAAACCATCCAATATCCTTGGCATTTTTTGAGGTCTGCCTGCTTGAAGAAACCAATGGTGGGGGGAGGGGAGGATGCAAATATGGTAAACAAACATTGTAGGTGGTGGTTTGCACTATATTAGAAAAAAAAACCAAACAAACATACCACACAGATTGCCCTGAATAGTGTATTCAACTGAATGTCCTTTTACAAATAACTTTTAGGAATATCCTTGTTGTGGAAAGTGAGACCTTCCTATGAGTTGCGTTAAGGACCCCAGTGAGTTCTGCTTTACCGTGACGCGGTAGAGGGAAAAATCCTGTGGATTCCACGGCAGGCAGTGGGGAGGATT
Organism: Meles meles; assembly: GCF_922984935.1. Taxonomy (NCBI): domain Eukaryota; kingdom Metazoa; phylum Chordata; class Mammalia; order Carnivora; family Mustelidae; genus Meles; species Meles meles. The sequence goes on along the minus strand of NC_060080.1, from coordinate 39,160,736 downwards.
TACAGGCTGATGGAATCAAAACAGAACTCAGAACTTATCTCTAAAGCTGTTTATAAGGCTCTTGTTTTGGCTGTAAAGCTAACAGTGTTTGCTTGTCCTGTATCCCTGTGTCCTTGTGTCCCTTGCCCTCTGAGGGTTGAAAGCTAGCCCAGTTGGCCTCAAAGTCAGCCTGATGCTTCAAAGAAAAATCTCTTCCAAGCGATCCTTGGCCGCCCTGTCACCGTTGCCTTCCAACCTTGCATTCTCTCTGCTTTAGAGCTGTGAGTCAGCCCTTTGGACCCGGGAAGGCCACCTCCACCGAAGGCTCAGTCCACACTCCCTCCCCATGCAACCCTCCTGAGGTCTCTGCTTTCTCTGCTCTCCTAGACCAATGTCCCCAGTGCCAATTTCTATTCTCTTCCATCGGTTCTATTACAGTCATAGCGATAAAACAATAGCTTCTATTAACTGAACACTAAGTAGGTGCTTTTTCTGTACTATCTCATCACATTCTCAAAATAATACTATAAGGTGTCATTATTGCCATTTTTCAAATCAGAGAACTAAAGTATGAAAAGGTTAATAACCGCTTCCACTTAATGCAAATAGGAATTTGCCAAAGAGGAGCACGAGCCCAGTCTGTTGGACTCCGAAGCTTATGTTTTTCGACCTTTATTATTTCTGTATTAGAATTTTTAAAGGAATGTCTTGGTTACTTTCCTGAAAATTCTTCTAAACCAGAGCTTAGTGTTGCACCTTTCATGGAGTACGTGTCTAGAAAATGTTGGTAGGACAATAGTCCAGATGTTGTTGAGCTCTTGAGTCATTCATGGTTGGCTGACTATTGGCTCAGAAGCGTCCTCTTACTCTAGACCAAATATCCTCGCCATGCATGTGCATGAAGAGAGAACTCAAAGGAATAAAAGATCCCAAGGTGGCTGCTGGGCCCTTGGGTTTGGTGGAGATGCAGGGCAGAGCATATGTCACTAAATTCCAATTCCTTAAAGCTAGCGTTTGCAGTTCTTCCTATATTCGATTTCCTAGGCTATCCCAGACACACACCTTGTGCTCAGTGGTGATCGTGCCCATCATTCTGTCCCCTCCTCCAGGGTAGCCTTTCCCCAGCTTCCATCCCAACAAAGCCACAGGCATCAGATAATTCATCTGTTTCTTGGGTATTTGCTCAACAAGCCCAGCAAGCTCAACAAGACCTCTGTGAATTTTGTGGGGTGGTGGGTTATGTTTTGAACCTACAAAGGAATTCACTGTAGTAGGGAGCATGATGAGAGTTAAATCTCCCTTTTGTGTGGGATAAAGTTTGAATAAAACTTCAAAATGGAGGGAATGATTGAATTAAGAGTAAGAAGGAATTTTCTGGTCAGGGAAGGAGTCAAGATTCATGAAAGACTGGCTTCCATGAATTCCGAACAAAGCATGCAAAGGCATAGAAAAAAAGGCTGTTGCTGAACAAAGCATGAGATTCAGGGAGGAAGAGTAGAGAAGAGAAGGGAAGGGTCTCTGTAGGGGACCTGGGGATGGGAGCCAGAGAGGCTGCAGTCGGATGGTGAAGGGGAGGCTGAATTGTATCCCCGGATGAGAGTGTGTATATACCCAGAATGGGGTCTATATCAGCACAGGACATGAATTTAGATGGTACATGAAAGACTACTTTTGTATTAATATTAACAGTTATGCATTGAGTCTAATACAGATTAGAAAAACATCCACTAGCTTAGGACCTTATAAATATTACTGCTTAGGACAAGGGCTAGTTGTTGTTGTTTTAGGAGTAACTTAGAGGAAAATCATACATAACTCATAGGACAGGAGTCCAGGACAGAAAGCAGATACTGCCCTGGGCGTTTCAAATGAGGAAATTTAAGACAGGGGACTGGTCACCGAGCTGTTGGGAGAGCTGGAACAACTAAAGAAAGGGGAATCAAAGCTATGAATATGCTGGGGCTGGGTTCCAGAGGTATGCACTTGCTTCTGCAGGGTTGGAGGTGGCCGGTGTCTTCAGTTCTGGATCTGGTAAAGTGGTGCTTCCTTGGCTTGGGCTTAAACTCCTGAGAGGGGCCAAACCCCAGATGGGCTGCTGGAACCTAGACCCAGTGCGTTCCTGCTGCCCAGCAAGTCTGCCTCTTCCTCTTGCCTTCCACTCTGCCTCTGCTTGGCTCGTTGGCATGCCCAAGGTCCGGACAGGAGGCAGCGGAGTTCGGAAAATGTAGCTTGTAGACTCAGAGTCCCTAAAATACAGAGCTGAGTGGTAATTGAGGGCGAGGGGCTGAAACCCTAGCACGAGGGACACCTGCAGATATGACCAAAAAAAAAAAAAAAAAAAACCAAAAAACCAAAAACCCAAAACAAAACCCGTGAGGCTGTTATGCTAGTGACAGCATTTTGGATATTGCTGTGCTAGGGGATGGGCGGTCAACAAAAGTTTTAAGCAGAAGAGAGGTGTGACCGTGATTTTGGACAACTACCCTGGAGGCGGAAGGAGAGACTGGCCGGATGGGGAGAGGTCTGGAGGTGGAGAAAGGGGTTAGGGAACTCCTGCAAAAATTGTAGGACGAGACGAGGAGGACCTGATCTCAGGAGGAGGCGGGTGGGTGGGAAGCGGAATGCTGTTGTGCAACTGTAACTGAGAGCGTTTGGGGGTCCACTGTAGCCACAGGGGTGGGGGGGAGGAGCTACAGATGCCTCCCCGCGGCGCTGCTGCAGACCCATGCGTCCCTCCCACATATCCTTGCGGTTCCATCTAAGACCTCCTGAACACTCGCTGCTACCAGGCACACGAGTAGGAATTACCTGTTTTCGCAACACATGAAAACCCATTTTTAGAGATGAGAACTCTGAGCCATAGAGAAGCTAGGGAACTTAAGCTCTTCCCAGGTGAGAAACACAGGAAGGAACCAGGATTCAAACACACAGAGTCTGGCTGCACAGCCCAGACAGGTATCAACGCAAGATAAGAAGTCGCACTCCAGCCTATTTCCCAGGTGCGTCCGGATTCATAGGGACCCACCTACCCTCACCGACTTCCCAGGAAACTTGGGCAGAAATCAGGGCCAAAGGATTTATTAATGTCAAAATCGTTCGGATCTTCTTGTTAATACTGGACCTGGGTGTGAGTCCACAGTGGAGAAACCATGCTAAATCTTTCATTGGGATGTTTCCCACAAACGTTCTCCAGACATTTGGGAATGCCCCACCATGAGGGAGGCCTCCCCAAATGCTCTGTGGAGTTTTGGAGCCTGCGTAGGTAGGTCTCCAAGAGTGGTAGGTTTCAAGCCTGAGGTATTCCCCAGCACTGCCCCTAAGCACAGAGATGCGCAAGGCTCCATTTGGTCTGATTCTAAAGGGAAAATCTTGGGGCTCCCTGAGTTATTCTCTCTTCTCTTGGACTTCAAACTCTGGTGAAATTATTAAATTTTAAATTTTGTGGAAATCTGATTAAAAAGTAAAGTTTTCACAAAACACCAAAACCAAAAAAATTTCAACTGGTTACTTTCAGTGTATTGATCTCTGACTACGAGGATTTCAACTTTGAGGAAACGATAATCATAATATTAACCCACGAGTACAATGATACAAATGGAGGGTTTAGGTTTGTAATGACATTTCTATTTCTGTGTTTTTTTGTTTATTATGTGTTTATTATGACTTTCTTGAGGGCAGGGACTGTGTTTTGATGTGTATCTTTAAAACTTAGCAAAGCCCCTAAGGGAGAGTAGAGAGCTCTCGGGACCTGCCTCCGGGATGACCAAGTGAAAGGCTAAGAATAAAATAAGTATGGGGCACGTAGGGTGGGGGCTCAGTTGGTTGGGTGTCTCACTCTTGATTTTGGCTCAGGTCATGATCCCAGGGTCGTGAGATTCAGCCCCAGGTTGGGCTCTGCACTGGACATGGACCCTGCTTAAGATTCTCTCTTTCCCTCTTCCTCTGCCCTTCCCCCTGCTCGTGCTCTAAATAAATAAATAAACAAATAAAATCTTTTAAAAAAAAAGAATAAAATGCCACAAACCTTGCCTACAGGTGACAAGTCTTCTGGCATTTGCCTTCTGGCAGGATCTTCAATTACACAGGGAACAAATGCCTTGCACAGAGCGGAGATGTGATTAGAGATCTACGAGAAAGGGCATCAGGTCTGTTTAAGCAGTATCTTTATAAACATTTCATAGAAATGCTACAGCCTACCGCCCTTGAAAAATAGCATGGGGAAGTTATAGGATTCCATGATGTGGGCAGAGCTCGTGACATGCAGACTGTCCACTGAAAGGAGGGATCACCCCATCTGCTGACGTGTGTGTGTGTGTGTGTGTGTGTGTGTGTGTTTCAGGAGTAGGTACATTTTTAATCACATGTCCAGCTCTGGCCCAAGTTTCTCCTTTGACCAAAGCTTTTGACAACTTGGTTAAATTTCAACTAAATATTATTTAACTAAACTACCCCCTTTGTAAGTCAGGGCCCCGGAGTCTGTCAGCTTTCTTTGGCTGTCTTTGCTGAAAATAGCTCTGCTAGGAGTTGTTTTCCAAGATCAGGGCAAAGTTTTCCAAGGAAACCCTGGTGTCTTAAGAAAGGGCAGCACTGGCCGTGTTACGCAGGAATCAAGCCTTTATGACAAGGACGTGTGGGCCTGAATGCGACCAGTCTGATGCCTCAAACTGACTCCTTTACTTGACTCCTTTTCCAAATAGGCCCAAGTGGACCAACTCTTGACCCTGGTTTTGGTTGATATTTTTCATTGTAGTTGGGGAGATTGACTCAAAGAGAATCCCGATGGCCAAAGGTTAGGATAAAATGCCAGACAATAATCTGTACAGCATAGCTCAGCTGGACGTACACATCTCCAAGCACCCCTTGGGTAGGCAAGATGTGTACTACTGCTCCCGTTTCACCCAGAGAAAACTGAGAACCAGAGAGGGAAAGTGTCTTGTCCGAGGCTGCACAGCTAGGAAACTGGAGAGAAGGCAGCCCTTCTGGGAGTGATGCTAGAACTGTCTCCTCTGTGCCAGAGATGCCTCTCTTTGCATTTTCATTCTAAAATGCAAAACAACTGTGTGTTTTAATGAAGTATGCATACTCAGAGTTTGGAAATTTCTCTTTTAGTCCGTCAGCCGCAAGTTTGGCTACTAGACCAAAGACCCAGAGAAATCAGAATGTGTCACACTACAGCTGCTAAAGAAATATTTATTGAGTGAGTGAGTGAGTGAATGAATGAATGAACAAATGAAGTTTTACTACAGTTTCAGAAGCTTCCATGCTGCTGCAACAAACACCCCCCAGCCTTTCCTGTGAGCTCAGCTCAGGCCCAGGCTGAGTCCAGGCAGGAGCTGCCCAGGGAGGAGCAGACCTCTTGGCTGTCAGGACCCGGTCTGCCCCAGGCACCACCGCTTCTGGGCCGCCTTGGCTGCTGCTCTCAGAGCCATGCTGAGTGCCTAGCCACGCCTACTCCCCCCCCCCCCCCCCACCAGGCCTTTATGGCAGCAAGTGGTTTTGCTTTTCAACCTTGCCCTCTGCTTCCACACACAAGTGAAAGACACTCCCCTGCCCGGTTTCTAGTGTGAGCCATTTCTCCCTCAGCCTCAGGGGTGCAGATCAGGACCAAGTGATGGATGCCCCATAATCATAGAAACGTGAATCCACATTATCAGAGAAAAGAAAAAAAAAACCAAGGAAACTTCCATACTTCATTATTAAAGTGTCACTTTACTTGACTCTTGACTCTATTGATAAGGCTGAACGTGTTGCTGGAGGCCTGTCTGAAGCATCCTGGATCTCCCCAGGGGGCCCCTTTCCCACCTTCTCCATCCCCTTTGGAAAGCCCCCACTAGCCCTGCAAATTAACTACCATCCTCACCATTCAAATCTCCAGCAGAGATCGCTACATCCTGGCTTCAGGAGACCACTCCAGCCCCCAAGTGAGCATAACCAGCCTGCCTTGAATTGTACCTTGAACCATTCACAGACCCAAACTGCAGTCTTTTCCCCTTGGGGAGGGTCCCAGCTTCTTATTCCCACCTCTGCTCCTAGTCTTTAATGGACATGGGAACTAGGCATTGCCATCCATGGAAAAAATAGAAGGATTTGTGGGTCATGCATCATGGTTCTCTGGCTACATCAGCCTGGGGGTGCGTCAGCTTCTCTGACCTCAGTTTTCCCATTTGTAGAATAAGAAGCAATTTACTTTTTTTACTCATTCAACAAATATCTATCAAGCATTTACCTCGTGCCAGGACTTTGCTCATACGAGATATTAACACGTTGCAGCCATTGTGCCCGAGGACTTTGCAGAGCTTTGATCCTCCCATGAGTCAGCAGGGCTGTCCCTTGGCTTGGCTAAGGGGATTTTTTTCCCCAGATTTTATTTATTTATTTTAGAGAGAATGAGACAGCATGAGAACAGGGAGTTGGGGAGGGGGAGGCAGAGGGAGAAGCCAACTCCCCTCTGCTCAGGAAGCCCCATAGGGGGCTCAATCTCAGGACCTTGAGATCATGACCAAAGCTAAAGGCAGACACTAACTCAGATGCTTAACAGAGTGAGCCACCCAGGTGCCCCTGCTGTGAGGATATCTTTGTAAAGGATATCTTTGTAAAGGATCTCTGGGGGGTTGCTATGCAAAAGCTGAAGGTGTAGGGACAGGGAGCTGGGGAATAAGCAACTCACTCAACCTTCCCGAAGCTTGTTGTTTCAACGGTAAAATGTGGGGTTAGATATACTATAGAGATCAAATGGTCTAGACTCTGCTTTTATGGATGATGGTAAAAGGCCAAAAATGTTGAGAGATTGACCCAAAGTTCCAGGGCTCTTGTGTGGGAGCTGGTATTCGAACCCTAGGCTCTTGATTCCGAATCAGAAATGTCTCCCTATACCATGCTTAATAATGCAGCAGACACTTTGATTGTATCCTAACATCTCCTTTGCTAATAAAACCCAGCCTTGTTCAAACGGTACTGTACTTTCTCTTACGTGGAGCTCTGTGCATTTCTGATAAATCAAGTATTTTCTATACTTAATGTCTGTGGCTACATCAATCTACAGAGATTGGTCATCCTTCCAATATTGCGTGATCCCATCGGATGCACATCCTCTTAAATTCTTTAATAGAGTTCAAAAAATTTAAAAATTTCCCCATGGGGGTATCCTATGTTTTATAAAGTCAATTCCTAGATGCTTTGTGATTTTTGCTGATATTGTTGATGCACTTATATTTTCTAATGGATTATTGCTGGTATAGGTAAATGCTTTTTTGTTGTTGTTCTTGTTGGCAGAAATCTTGCAACTTTGTTGAACTATTTTATGCTACAAGACTAATTTTTTAACAGCTCTATTGACATCTAGCTGACATGTAATAAACTGCACATATTTAATACATACAATTTGATAAGTCTGACATATGTATGAATCCTTAAAACCATTACAACCATCAAGTTAAGGAAATATTCGCCACAGTCTAGGTTTTCCTCATGGCCCACTGTAAATCCTCTCCTCACTCCTTGCCACCCAACTGCCCTGATTCCTAAGCAACCACTGATCTGCTTTCTGTCACTGGGTCAGTTTGGATTTTCTAGAATTTTGTATAAACGCAGTCATACCAGATATATGCTTTGTTTCTGTCTGACATCTAATTTAGTATAATCAAGTCTTACCATAAATAACAAAACCCTAAAAACAAACACAAAGAAGGCATAATTTTAGACGGAACAGTTGATAACTTTATTCTGCTACATTATATAACCTGTCACCATTTAACAGTGGGTTGCTGAGCCTGGGAACGAGAAGAGGGGGACATTAGGCTGATGCAGGACAAAGGTATCGAGGAGGCAAGTCACACCAGCCTTGCATGTATGGCCTCTCCTCCAGGTGGGGAGGATGATGGATGGCGGTCAGGAGTCCCTTGCCAGCTCACATGTCCCTGTGAGTGGCTCAAAGCTTCAGTGGCCCTGAGTTTGCTCTTCCTATCTAAGAACTTGGCCCTGTGACCTTTGACCAGCTGGCCATGTGCCACTGATTCAATTAATCTCATTGAGATTAGGGAAGCATCAGGAGCCAATGGCTCCTTTGATTAGGCTGGAAAGGGTCTGAACTCAGCAATCATGCACTCATTCTAGAGGCCTCCGATGGCCTCTAGATAATAGGCAGAACTGGACCCTGGCTCGGTCTGGATGAAAGGTCTTTTCAGGTTTAACAAAGATGACTGAAGACTTTTGGGCCTCACAACTGCACAGGTTGTCCTCTCCCTTCCCAGAGCATCTGAGCCCATGAACTGGATGAGGAATGAGCACCATGGCTGTGATCAAAGTCATTACTTATCTAGAAAGACCTTTTTGCTCAGATCTGAAGGAGAAGGGTAGAGCTGGGGCCCCTTCCCCAAGCTGACTTATCTTCTCTTAGAGTCTGCTTTTGATTAAATGCAACTCTTCGGAGATGTTCTGCTTTCTTATAGCCCTGGATGTCCTTGGTCCCTCATCACTCCCAGGAGGCTTGGCCATCAGTGTCTTGGTCAAGGTGGGAGAGATTTGTATCTGCCAAGTTAGTGACCAGCTCTTTGATCCCATAAAATGCAGTGTGAGGTGCCCATGCAAATGCAGGAGACCACCCTCAGGCAAGGACTCCAAAGTTGCTGTCCAGGTGGGAGTCCTGCCCTCTCTCCCCAGCTAGCCTGCCCACAGCCTCCAGGATCCAGATCAGCCTGGAACATTGGAGCTAAAAGGGACATGTTCTTGGAGAATTCTTTCCAAAAGACTGTAACCAAAAATTTAAGGGACCCCAAACAGTCTAGGAACACTCTAAAATTGTGTGCAACATATACTGAGTTTTTCTGATAATGCTTTAATTAGATTTTCAACCTTCATCTCTCAAAAAATTCAAGAAACTCGGAACTAATTTGATCCCTTGCTAAGATGGGGAGACAGAAAAGTGGAGTGGTTGACTCAAACTCCTATAGTGGGCCTGGAAGAGAATTTGGGGCTTGGCTCTATCCCGTTTTCTATCCCTGCTCAGAGTCTAGAGCAGAAGTGCTCAAAGTGGTCCTCTGAGCTCTAGTATCAGGTTAAGCATTCAGATATCTGGGCTTGCTACAGGCCTGCTCAGAGTCAGAGAGTGGGGCCGGGGGGTTAACAAGTTCCCTCAGGGTTTTAGGGCACACTAAATTTTGAGAATCGTGGACCATCCCTAGGGGTGCCTGGGTAGCTCAGTCAGTTAAGCACCTGACTCTTGGTCTCAGCTCAGGTCTTGATGTTGGGATTGTGAGTTCAAGCCCCACAGTGAGCATCACACTGGAAGCTACCTTAAAAAAAAATAACAACAACACAAAAACCACACTTAAATGGTAAGATAATGAGACTACTGCCACTACTTTCAACTCTTTTGGCTTTCTTTTCTCGGCACATTTTTTCACATTTCTTTTTTTTTTTTAAAGATTTTATTTGTTTATTTTATTTATTTGACAGAGAGAGATCACAAATAGACAGAGAGGCAGGCAGGGAGGTGGGGGGAAACAGGCTCCCTGCTGAGCAGAGAGCCCAATGTGGGACTCGATCCCAGAACCCTGAGATCATGACCTGAGCCAAAGGCAGTGGCTTAACCCACTGAGCCACCCAGGCATCCTTTTTTCACATTTCTAAATAACACTGTTTTATGATCTTTCCTTCTCTTATCCTCCTTCTCTCCTTCCTTTTTCAGTCATAGATATTACCGGCTAAGTTATTATCATGGGTGATGAGGATCATGAGACCTGTTTGGTAGTTTCTAGCTGTCCATTTGGGCTCATCCCTGCCATTTCTCTGGTTGATGAATGTTCTAGACGCAGAATTGACAAACCTTTCACAGGCCACAGCAAGTCTATCCTCCTCTCCCCTGGGGGATGCTGGAGAGGGGCCGTGGTCCTTGCTCTGTCTTCCCTACCACCTTCCACTGCTGCTCTGAACCCTCAAGAAATCTGGAAATCCTCCTTAAAATTCTTATGCCTTCTCTCCAGGTACATGTGGGTAAGAGAGGGGATCCTCGCTTCCCCTGGGCTGCAATGCCAACTGGCTGCCCCTATGCCACCGGCCTTAAACCCCAGTGTAGGCTTCATTCTTCTGCCTGCACCCTTTTTCCTTTCTATCGTCTCCCCAATTCATGTGACATTGATAGAACTTCATAATTTTTTAATGTGTTGTTCTTCCATTGTGTTCATTTTTTTTTTAAAGGTCATTCCATAAAGGCGCTTGGTCGTGGAATACCCTCTGCTTCCCCCATTTTGACGGTAAGCATCTGCAAGGCTGAGACGTCAGTCGGCTACAACTCTCCAGCCTTCATGCAGCACTTTGCATCTAGCAAATGTCTATTGCATGTTTGTTGAATGAATAAAATTGTCCTGCAAAATATCTGCTGGTATTCTTTAAAATATAGTTTCTCTAAAGCTATGAAACACAGAGACAATACTGGCTTAGTTAATAAGAAATGAGAATTTTAATCCCATCAAAAGGGGATTACTGGACATAAACCAGGTGACTTTGGAGATGAGGCTCCCAACTCCAGTTTTACATCTGTAAATTATCAGGGAAGTCCAACCTATCTTCTGATTCTAACATATCATAAACATTTCAGACAACAGCCGCTTTCCAATCATCATCTACTAAGAGAAGCTGGAGGAACATGAGAAAGTGATAGAAGATGGTATCAAATGGAGGTCACCAACAAAATTAAGTATAGCATCACCAATGTGTACACCCGGTACCTGGCCAGGAAGCAGGAAGGACATAGTAAGAAAAGCTCGTTCCCACGAGAATTCCAGTTTACCCATTTTCTTGAAAACCTGGAAGAGTAATTTCAGTCTACTGTGGAGAGCAATACTCTTAATATTTGCTTGATTTTTCAATCCTTTGGGGCACATGAATATATATGCCATATGCAATTTGATAAATTAAAGTTAAAAAAACAAAGAAAAACCAGGAAAATCCTACTGCCAGTCCCAGGAACGCACCGCCACTCCCAACTAGCTCACCAGGAGGATAAAGGACAGCGAGCTCTGGGGCTGACTTAGCAATAAAGGAGCATCTCTGTGATCGCACTTTTGACCCAATACTGCCATCTAGCGGCACAGAATGAGACACTATGGTTTATGATGGAACTAGCAAAGGGAGGGAGGTGGTGTCTGGGCCTTGGTACCAGGTAAGAGAGGAGGGAGCCAAACGCTCTGTATCAGCCAACTTCCTGCCTGGTGTGAATGGGTAAAAAGAAGACCTCTTCTGTTCTACCTATAGCTGCAGACCTGAGTCACAGCGCTGGACCAGGGGTCACCTCCTCCAGGAAGCCTTAGGTGTGACTCCGAAACCCAACTCTTTGTGTGGAGTCAGGCCTGCACTTTCTTTCCTTAGAGCCTTGTTCAATTGGGCTGTGAGTGTCCCTCTCCCACTGCTCCCCAGAGTATGGGGTCCTAAAGGGCAGAAGTCTTGTTTCATGTCTATAGCCTGGCCCAGAGCCTGCTACTCTGTAGGTGCACAATACATATGGACCATAATTATACACCAGACATCATAGGTACAATTATATATAACTAGCGAAATAAAAATTGATGAATGACGGAGTAAATGTTTGTCACCCTCCTAATGTCAGCTCCAAGAGAATGAAACATCACTCCTCTTAAATCATTTTCTAAATGCCATGGCTATTGTGATGCTCCACCCATATCCTCCTTCAGGAAGAAAGAGCTTCTTCCCAAGCTGCTGGGAACCGCAGGGAGAAGGCTTTCTGCCCCCAGCCTTCTTCGGGGATTGTATCAGCTGAAGACACAACACTAGACACTGATTGTACCAGCCTTGCCCAAGGTACACCTCCTTCCGGGGCAGCCCTATCCAATGACTAACCAACACGGGAGGGCAAAGGCCCGCATTTACAGAATCACATCTAATTCCCGAGGATGCCCGGGTGCTTCTGAGGTCTGCCCCCGCGGCCTCGTCTCTTTCAAGCCCCCAGCGACATGTCTCATTTCTACACCTGAGGAAACGTGCTGCACTCTCATCCCCTCCCATGGCTTGGGGGATGGATGCCCTGTCGGGTCCCCACTCCTTTTCCTACTCCTGTCAGGCAAGCTCAGCTCAGTATCACCTATTTTTAAATGGAGCCTGGGGTGCCTGGGTGGCTCGGTGGGTTGAGCCTCTGCCTTCGGCTCAGGTCATGATCTCAGGGTCCTGGGATCGAGCCCCGCATCGGGCTCTCTGCTCAGCAAGGAGCCTGCTTCCCCCTCTCTCTCTGCCTGCCTCTCTGCCTACTTGTGATTTCTCTCTCTGTGTCAAATAAATAAATAAAATATTTAAATGAAGCCTGTGTGGTAAACCGTTCCCCTTGCCTCTGAGTCCCTGTGTGACTCTCGTTGTCTCCTGGTCCCCACACCTGCCTTCCTTCCCCTGAGCGGGTGTTTTCCCAACTCTTTTCCTTGAAGTCTTGTCGAGAAACAGAGTCCTCCCAAGTGTTCAGATAAGTACTACCCACCTTTGCCTCCCGGACTGTAATTCTACTTAGGAAAAATCTTCTAACCCACGGTGGGTAAACTTTTTCTGTAAAGGGCCCACTTTTAGGCTGTGCCAGCCATGCGGTCCCTGTCGTGGTATCCCCACTCTGCTGTTTTCAGCACAAAGGCAGCCCCTACAGGACTCAGGTGGATGGGCACAGCTGGCTTCCAGGAAAAAGTCATCTCCAAAAACATGCAATGGACCAGATTTGGCCTGGGGGCCCTAGTTTGCTGACCCCTGTCCTAAGCAGTCAACATTTGCTCCCAACCTGGGCTCAATCTACAGCTAGCCTGCCTGATTCGTGTTTTCTTAACTTCCCAAGACCCCGGTCCTATGTTATCTCGGGCTTGTTCTGTGTGACCCAAACCCGTGCTGTCCAAATGGCCTGTCCAATACCTGTGCCATCTTGAAGCTCACCTGTAGTTTTCTCTTCACCTGAAGTAATAAATTCCATGCTGACCTTAACCTATTGGGCCTCTCCCAAATTTGTGGAAAACCACATGTAACCACACTCAAAGTAGCATGAGTCATTAAGGAGAGTTGACTGCTTTTCTCATTCATGGCAGGGTGGTGGTAAGAACTCAGGGGCCTGGAGGCACTGGGAGGAAGGAAAAGTATCAGGGTGCAGAGAGGGCAGGGCATCTCTGTCACCAGGGTCATGGCTTCCTTCCTTCTTAAGCAAATATTTTACTGAGCACACGTATCACATGACAGGCACTATTCTAAGCCCTGGGGATAAATCAGGAGAATGGAACAGAGTTAGTCCCTGCTCTTCTGGGAGCTTCCATTATGGTGAAGAGAAACCAGTGGCCCTCTACAGTGTCTGGGGGTGATAAGTTTATGCAGAAGAATAATGCAAGGTAGGGGGATAACGAGCATTGCTTTAGACCGAGGGATTATGGCAGCCCGTTCTAATTAGGAGACCATGGAGCAGAAACCTGCCTGCCTCTCTGGAAAGAGCATCCTGGGCAGAGGGAAAAGCCAGCGTAAAGACACAAGACGGTGCTATGTGTTACTTGGAGGAACTGCCATTGTGGTTATAGCAGAGAGAACAAAAGGGAGCGTGTAGTGGATGGAGTTAGACTAGTTACTCCCCTCTTCTCTCTGCCCGTGAAAAGGAACGGGTGTTCAGTTTTCCCCTAAATACGAACCCAGGCCCATTGTCATGAAAGATGACAGGCTCTGTATTAAGACTTCGGTGGCCAGTGCCTGAGCTTCTGGGCTAGACATTTTCAGGTGTCTGAACAGGGGCGATTTGCAACATTGCTTGGCAAGCTTTGTATTGTGTCGCTCTTCCTCACCACCCACGAGAAGGTATCCGGACAGAGCTCCCTCTCTACCACGGCCCAAACCCTTCTGCTATCTCCCCAGCTGCCATTTGCTACCTTTCTTCAAGGCAGCTTGTTAGTGCCTCACTCTCCTTGAGTTTTTTTGGTCAAAGGCAAAACGTCTCTAGATGTGTCAGCAGACCATCTGAATCAGAATCACCTGGGCCACTGGTTAAAAACAGAGATCCCTGGGCCCCTCCGACTGACCTTCTGGAGCAGGAGTTTGGAGATTGAGCTCAGGAATCTGCATTTTAAACAAACTCTCTAGGTACTTGCTACTCAAAATGTGGTCCTCAGACCAGCAACATTGGTCTCACTGGGATCCTTAAATGTGACTTCACAGCCTAGTGTTAACGGAATTTGGTTCCGTTCCCCCCCACCCTTTAAGTTCCCCAGAACCAAATTCCGCCGTATCTCAGATCTACTGAATTAAAATCTACATTTAAGAAATGTCCTCAGGGGAAGATTTTGGGTGTTAAAGCTTGAGAAGCATAGGGCTAGATGATATTTATATGTCCTGGAGTGTAAGAACTATGGATCTAACGCTATCAACAGGTGAGAGTAAAAATTCTCAGAACAGGGTCTATGCTCAGATTAAAGCCCCAGGAAAGGGTTGGTTGGCTCCCCCAGAGGAAGAAAGCAGCTAAACTGCAGGTTCCTTTTCCACACTGGAGACCACTTCAGTCCATGCAGATTCTCTCGTTCTCAATGTGTTCATCTGCCAAACGCATGTTCTCACCCTGTCCTTGCTGACCATTGTGTCCCAGGGATGGTTAGCTTGGCCACCAGCTATGGAATTTCTTATCGGGCTCCAGTCAACTTTGGCAGGCTGGCCTTTGCTAAGTGAGTAACCCGTGACATTTACATGGCTGACAACTAAAGCAAGTCAATTTTGCTTTCTATGCATCATACTCATTTGTTCAGTAGGCACACATCGAGGGAGGCTAGCAATTGTCTTGGTGCCAGGGAGAGAGGGATGGAACCAACCCATAAGGTCTATGTCCTCAGAGAGCTTCCCTTAGAATAGAGGGGGGAGAAAACAGCCAGTGAGCTCAAGAATGTGATGCAGGAAGTGTGAAGACAATGCAGTAGTGATGGGCGTTAAGGAGGGCACATGTGGTGATGAACATTGGGTGTTACAACGCAACTGATGGATGGTTGAACACTACATCAAAAACTAATGATGGATCATAGGAGGGCTAATTGAACATAAAAAAAGAAAAGACAATGGAATGGGGCCCTGTGGTGGTGGCTGGGTAAGGGTGAGCTCTGAGAGGGTTGCTCAAACGCCTAGAAAATAGATGTGGCTGTCACACGTACCCCAGCCCACATTGATTAAGAGCTTCAGTGGGTGGTGCTGGGCCCAGGATCTGTAGACGCAGTGGTAAATGGGACAAGGATTTGCTCCCAAGCAGCTGATACTTCAGCGGGTAGGTGGACAGGAAATTGAACAGCAATAAGCAAGAGAACTTCAGAATCTGGTCAGTGCTATAAAGAAAATAAGGATAGTTTGACAGAAACGGGAAAGGGAGAGTGGCTAGGGAGGGTTCTTGGAGAAGAGGACTTGAGTGCAAATACCTCAGGTGTGAGAAAAAGCCAGTCGTGGAAGAGACTGGGAACAGCATTTTGTCAGAGGGAATGGCAATGCCTAGAGATATGAAAATGCTTGGCTTGTTCTTAAAGGGGAGAAAGCTGAGTGCTGCCCCATCATCACAGTAGGTGAAGGTTGGAATATTTCAAGGTGAGGTTGGAGAATTATCTCAGGCCATGTGAGCTCAGAACTAAATTCTAATAGTGACAAGAACTGCTGAGGATTTAATGACTAGTGTACTGGGAACGGTCCTGCTGCCAAGAGAGGGGATGGTGGTTTGGGAGTGTAGAGGTACCGGTGGGCTGGTGGGGAGAAGGTGGAGACAGTGGTCCGTGGACCAAGGAGGTCAATTCTGTGGGCACATCCTAGGGTCTGCTGATGGATTGGATCTGGGGGATAAGGGAAAAGGAAAAATGTAGTATTCCTACTTGAGAGTTTTTGACAACTGAGCCCATAAGGGGCCATCCATGGAGAGAGGGAAGGGTGGGTGGTGGATGAAGGGTCTGTGTACAGCATGTTGTATTGAAGATGAAACGGCCATCTTTCCCTACCCTAGTTTTGTAATGATTCTTTGTCTCACTTGCCCACCCACTCCTCTCTTTTTGGGCTTCTCTTTCATCCTATCAGTTTGTTATAGAAGATACTAGCAGTTAGGATGTTGTTTGGCTTCTAGCTTCTAGAAACCCTGAGAAACCAAGGTTTAAACAAGTTGAGGCCAGGTCTGGGTCAGCTGCTCAAGGATGCCACCAGGGTCGTCCTCTATGGAGCAAAGTGGCTGCTGAGCCTCGAGGTGTTGGGGAAAAATTCTCGATGGATATTTCATAGTTTTGCCTGATCCAGGCTTTCTGTACCAAGGGTATGTTTGACTAGCAGAGGACTGGGAACCTGGAGATAGTGTCTCCCTAAATATAAGGATCTCCAGAGAGATTTAGAAAGTTAAAGCCCTCTCCATCTACATCTTGGAGACATTTCTTACATTCCAAGGTAATAAACCTAGCCATATCTTCCCTCTTGCCCAGAGGCTTGATTAATGAGTCATCCCAGGGGGCAGATGTGCCAATGGTAAGAAACTCCGAACTTCAGTGTTCCTCTGCTGTGATGCCAACACCATTGTGTACAGGTTTAACCCAGTTCTCACCATGTCCTCCCCTGGAGGTTGGGGGTTGGAAAACTGGTTTAAGATGCTGCTCCAGCTGCTTTTGCCAGGAATGATCAGCTGTTTGACCCAGTATAAACCTCATCTCCTATCAGTAGATATACATCAAGTGTGGCAGGCTAACATTAGCTTCCAAGCAGGGTAACATCTCAGACCCTTCATGGTTTCCGACTTCACATCAGGCAACCCACCTAAGTTCCAGGTGCCCTTGCTAGTTGGGTCTATTCTTTACAAAATCTGTCCTGGAACCCTTCCCAGAATTTCCATCTTATATATCATTGGCTGGAACTTGGCACTTGGCCACTTCTCAAGGCAGAGAAGTGTGAGGACATATGTGAGTTTTCTAGCTGCCCATCTTGCCACATCAGAGGAGAAGGTGAGCGTGGATGTTGGTCAAGCCTTTCGCAGCCATCTGTCCTGGGATATTTGTAAGCCTGTTCTTACACTGTCATCTTTCCCAGGTTTTCATCATTTCTCATTAATGGAAAAACTCGTTTCCAAGTTCCAAGCAACTTATAATTGTGCTGGGTTGAGAAGGAAATGGGATGTGGAATGGGGAGGCGTAGGGGGAGTCCCAGCTGCACTGCTTTCTAATGGTAGGCCCTTCGGTAGCCTACAGTCTTGCTGAGTTTCAGCTCCTGAAAATTGGAAATGAAGTGGTGGGGACTGGGAGAATCTATTGGCTGATATATGTGAAGATTCCTGGGTCACGTGAGTCCTGGCTAAGAGAGTGGAAGAGCAAAGGGCAGGTCCTGCTCGCGTCGGGCAGCGTGGAGCCCAGTCCCCTCCCGGAACAAAGCAGGAGCCTGCTGCAGTGACGTGATGTATCCAAGTCCACAGAAAACTGGCACAGGACCTCACATCCTGACAGCCAACAATACCCTCGACCGCTGAACTGTACAGACCATTTACAATTATTACCATTCTACGGAAATAGGCAGAGCACACAGGGTCAGTCTGGACAATGGTCTTGAGAGAATGGAACATGAGTCTAGGCTTTTACTTAATGCTGCTTCAGTAGAGATAATTGGGTAGGCAGGATTTCCCATTTGCCTGAGCAAAAGTACCTTTGAACTTGGCATAGATGCCTTCATGCCCGTGGAGCATGAAATGCTTAGCACAGGCCGGGGGAAGGATGAAGACAAGCATCCATGAGAAAGCAGCATCCAGCCCTTAGGACACACCTCTGTTGTGAATACGCACTCAGCTCCGATGGCCGGAGAGCAGCACCTGAAGGGACAGCAGCTAGGGAACTGTGTGTACTCTTTCCCAGTGGATTCTGCACATTTCTCAAAACCTGGGGAGTAAAACCAGATATCAGGCTGTTAAAAGGCATCTCTGACCTGCCTCAGTTATGCACCATTGACTGCTCTTCCAAACAAATTCAGCAATGGAAGAAATTTATTTAGAACAGTAGCAAAGAATGCGCAATGAATACACAGAAGGAGCTTCTAGCACTGAAAAAGGCTTGATTGTCCTTTCCTGAAATGATTTCTACAGCTGTTTACTCATGAATTAGATCATGTCTGAATCAGAACCACTCTCCTCTTGTTTTGTACTCTCATCGGGAGCAACAGGCTGCTTCTCAGGACTCAGTCTGTCCCTTTTGCCCTTCAAAGTTTTTCTCTCTGGGTAGCTGTTTTGGTTAATGTGCCCTGATTCCTAGCCAATCAGTTTTTTTTTTTTAAAGATTTTATTTATTTATTTGAAAGACAGAAATTACAAGTAGGCAGAGAGAGAGAGGAGGAAGCAGGCTCCCTGCCGAGCAGAGAGCCCGATGCGGGGCTCGATCCCAGGGCCCTGGGATCATGACCTGAGCCGAAGGCAGAGGCTTTAACCCACTGAGCCACCCAGGCGCCCCTAGCCAATCAGTTTTTATGGTTTTTTTTTTTTTTTGCAATTTTTTAATGTAATTCACAGAGTATTAATTTCACCCTCTCAAGTGTAGAATTCAGTATTTTTAGTATATTACAAATTTGTGCAACCATCACCACTAATTCCAGAACAACTAAATCATCCCCCAAAGAAACCCTGTCCTCATCTGCAGTCATTCCTTATTTCCTTCTCACACAGCTCCTTACAGCCACTCATCTCCTTTCTGTCTCTGAGGATTTGCCTGTTCTGGACATTTCATATAAAGAGAACGATACAAGACGTGGAGTTTTGTGTCTGGCTTCTTTCACTTAGCAGAATGTTTCCAAGTTTCATCCATGCCATAGTATGTTCATCCACACTACAGTATTTCTTTTATGGCCAAGTAACATTCCACTGCATGGATATACCACATTTTGTTTATCCATTCATTTGTTGGTGAACTTTTGGGTTGTTCCTGTTTGGGGGCTGTTATGAATAAGGCTGCTATGTACATCCGTGTTCAAGATTTTGTAGGAAGATGTTTTTGATCTCTTGGGCATGTCCTGGGTCACCTGGTAACTCTTTAACATCCCAAGGGGAGTGCCAAATTGTTTTCCAAAGTGGCTGTTTCAGTTTACCTTCCCCCCAGCAACAGGTCTCGGTACATGTATGAGGTTTCCAATTATTCCACACCTCCACGAGCACAATCTTTCTGATGCAAGCCATCCTCGTAGCCATGACGTGGTATCTCATACAGGTTTTGATGTGCCTTTCCCTAATGATGGATGACGCTGAGCATCTTTTTATGGGCTTGCTGGCCATTCGTAGTTCTTCTCTGGAAAGATGTCTATTTAAGTCCTTTACCCATTTTTAAATTACGTTGTCTTTTTGTTGTTGAGTGGTAGGAGGTTCTTACATGTTCTGGATACTTGACTCTGATCAGATTTATGATTTACAAATCTGTTCTATTATTTTTTAAAGGTTTTATTTATTTATTTATTTACATTAGAGAGAGAGAATATGCATGCAGCATGAGCAGGGGGAGAAGCAGAGCGGGAGGGAGAGGAGGAGGGAAGGAATCTCAAACAAACTCCATGCTGAGCCCATGTGGGCCTCGATCCCACAACCCTGAGTTCAAGACCTGAGCCAAAACCAAGAGTTAGATGCTTAGCCAATGGAACCACCCCGGTGCCCCAATGTTCTCTTATTCTATAGATTGTCTTTTCACTTGTCTAATAGTTTCTCCTGATCCACAAAAGCTTTAATTTTTTAAAAAGATTTTTATTTATTTATTTGATAGAGAGAGAGACACAGTGAGAGACGGAACACAAGCGGGGGAGAGTGGGAGAAGGAGAAACAGGCTTCCTGCTGAGCAGGGAGCCCATTGCACAGTTCGATCCCAGGACCCTGGGGTCATGACCTGAGCCGAAGGCAGACACTTACCGACTGAGCCACCCAGGTGCCCCAAAGCTTTAATTTTTTATGAAGCCCAATTTCTCTCTTTTTTTCTTTTGTTGCATTTGATTTGGGGGCTATGTCTAAGAAACCATTGCCTAATCCAATGTCATGAAGATTTCCATTGTTTTCTTCTAGCGTTTTATAGTTTTGATTCTTACACTTACATCTTTGTCCATTTTGATAAATTTTGCATATGGTATGAGGTAGGGGTCCAAAGTCACTCATTTGCATGTAGATGCCTAATTATCCCATCATCATTTGCTTAGGGTCTATTCTTTCTGCATAGAAGAGTCTTGGTACCTTTGTAAAAATCAATTGACAGTACACACATGGGTTTATTTCTAGACTATCAATTCTCTTCCATGGATCTGTATGTCTATTCTGATGTCAGTTCTACACTGTCGTGACTATTACAGCCTTGAGCTAGGTTTTAAACTCAGGAAGTGTAAGTCTTCCACTTTGTAATTTCTTATCAAGATTGTTTTGGTTATTCTGAGTCCCTTGCATTTCCATGTAAATTTTAGGATCCACTTGTCTGTTTCTGGGGAAAAAAAAAAAAAAAAGGTAAGTTGGGATGATACTAGTCAAGTTTTTTCTTGATAATTTGAGACTATTTATTTGAACCCCTTGTTCCAGAGTCAGAAACTCGGAGTAATGAAAGTAACTGAGAGTATGTGAGCATAAATCCTAACCACCCCATCTCCTCAACCACCAGACACATTAAGTAAAACAATGCATTATCAGTTAGGAAGTTAAAATGCTCTGAGAGACCAGACGTGTCCTGTCTCTGAATGCCCTCTTTTCTCCCCTTTGCCTTGCTGCCCTTGCCCTACCAGAACTCCAGAAAAAGACCTAGTGCTGGCCTGTGGCCTGCACAAATGGCTGGTGGGCTTCCGGCAGGTCACGTGCTCCTCTAGCAGCCTGGGTCCTGTGTGTTCTCTAACCTTAAAAGATGGCTCTGGCCCCTAGCTCCTACATCCCACCGCACGGAGACCATAGTAAACCGTCTGTACACACAGTCTTGTAGAAGCCTCTCTCAGCTGGCTCTGTAGGGACGCATGGAAGAAAATAGCACCTCAAGGAGCCCTGGGGCTCTGCTTTGAAGCGTGTTGGCTTCAAAGTTGCAGACAGCTAAGCACTCTAATCTGTAAGGTCAAAAAGCAAAATAAGTACATAAAAGCAATTTTTAATCTTATAAAAAATCAACGTCGGTCCTGTGTAAAAGTCTCACGGAACTCCACATTCCTACTATCCTGTTTGGCACTCCGAATTCTGTCCTCCTCCTCGTAGGCCACGCAGAAGTTTTTCTTTTCCAGAGCTGCGTTGTTCTGAATGTCCTGGGCAGGGATTCCTAGTAAGTTAAACCTCTTCTTCCCCAAGCCTTTTGCTCCTCTCCTTTCTGAGGGAGTCAGACCGTTTACAAAAACTTCTGGCCTTCCCTTCTGCTTACAGAATAATGAACTCCTGAGACCTCTGTAAGTCTGTGAGGGGCCTGAAGGGAGAACTCTGTGGAAGGTACTTTTGTCCTTCTGGGGTTTTTGAGACTCCATCCTGGTTGGTGATGAGCATTGGAAAATATACGGCTGCGTCTTGGGGCATTTTTCCAGGTGCCTTCGCTTCCCTGGCCTTTGAGTGATAAAGTTTACCTGATACAAGGAACAGATATCCTTTGGGAGGTCCTGCCTGGTCTGGACCCTCTCTAAGTATGGCTCCCTGGCTTCTGGGTGAACTCCACAACAAAAGTCCATTAGCTGAACAGTCAGACTCTCTTTCTGGAATCTGAGGGTCATCCAGACTGCAGTCAGTCAGTAGCAGGTATGTGGGCTTGGGTGCCTACGTCCAATGAGCACATGTGGGCTGAGGTCTGGAGAGAGGTGACTTGAATAAGCAGAGACCACAGGTTTAGGAGAATGTCGAAAACGGAAGAGAGGGCAGTCATCTTCGTCCTCTGCCCCGATGAATCCCAGTTGGGTGTGCTATGGAGACCAGGCCCAGTAGAGAGGCATGAACCAAACCTTAGCTGACACCAGTTTAGCTCCTCAAATTTTGCCTAAGGGAGTTGGGACCCAGGAGGATGAATGTGAATCCAGAGGCATTTGCCGTGTCCAGAGGACACTTTTCCCAAGTGTCTTGCTTCTTTAAAAATAAATAAATAAGTGGGGAGGATTTTTACTCTAGAATAGATCAGTACTTTATAAGAAGTGTCTTCCTACGAAAAACTGTGAAGGCTTAAACAATGCCCGGTATCTCCGTGGATTCCGAATTCAGGATGTGCCAGTCCTAGGGTCTGAGGAACAAGGAGTTCGTCCAGAAATCTGATTTCACAGGTGAGAAGCATGAAGCCCAAAGAAGGGGCTCCTCCCTCCATCTTGTCCTGTTTTCGAATCGGAAAAATAAGGTTCCAGGACGGCTGTGAAGGTGAAGAGACCGAATGTCAGCGATTAGCTCGGTGCCTTAAACACGTGCCAACTTAATACACACGCATCCGCGCCGAGTGAGGAGTGAAGGGCTGCGCTCCCGCGGCGCTCCCTCGGGCGACCCCCTGCACCTCTTCCCGCGCCTCCGCCTCCCGCCTCGGCCTCACCGCCCCGCGGTCCCTGTCCCTCTCCCGGCGGAAGCCCGACCCCGCCGCCGAGGCCAGCGCGCTCCGCCGCGCCCGGGCCCCGCCAGCCGCCTCCGCCCCCGAAGCCGCCCGCGCCGCGGACCCGGTAATCGCCCCGCCAGCCCCCGGCCCGGGCAGCCCCTCCGGCTCCTCGGGCCCCGGCCGGGTGATCCCCGGGCTTGGGGGAGGGGAAGGCAGAGGAGGGGAGGGGAGGGGCCCCACGGAGCCTGCGTCCCGGCGGCCGAGCTCCCCGCACAGGCCGGCGGCGGGGGCCCTGTCCGCGTCCGCTTCCGGCGATCGCGGCTCCCTCCCCGGGAAGGGGCGGGGGGGGGGGGAGGGTCCTCGGTGGCGGCTTATCTGCGCTCTTGAGCTCGCGGTTGACTTTTCCGCGTGGCTTGTCCGCCTCGCCGCCCTTTCCGTAACCTGTTTGCGGCGGCGCTCTGCCCGCGCTCGGAGGAACCTGGGCCGGTCCGGGGTTTCCGAGGCTTTGCGCGGTCTGTAGGGTTTCTGCAGTACCCGGGAGCCCGAAACTGAGAAGTCCAACGTGTTTTCAGAGGCTGGGAGCGTGCCTTATCCTGCGGGCCTTATCAAAACCTCCTTCCCTGACCCAGGGACTGGTTACCCCGAGGACTGGTGCCCGGGGACCTTAAGCCTGGGCCTATTTGAGACCGCTGGGGGGCCTCCGCCCCTTCCCCGACGGGGTCTGTGTGCGATCAGTGGCCAGTTGCTCGGGCCCTCAGCTCCAGGCCCTCAGGCCCTCCTGCCCTGCCCCACTTTTTGTCAGAAAATTTATTGACCTGCTGGCCCTTCCTGAAATGTTTCCTGGCCTTGGGGCTTTAAAACCAGAGCTCCTGGAATCACTTCCAGGGGCCAGAGAAAGGTATTCAGAGCTTAAGCTCAGCTTCTGGACTTGGTACCTGGCTCCTGGGAACCTAACTGAGTGGGCACTGGGACCAGAATTAGGCCTTGGGCGCCCTTGGACGTTCCCCTTCCCACAACCCCAGTCAGAGTCCTGAGCCCACACAGGACCAGTTAGCCTTGGCTAGACTGTCTTAAGGGTAGCTTGCCTGCGCTTCTAAGAATTCCAGGATTAGGCGGAGAGGTAGGGCACTGGTTCTCAACTAGCATGACCAAACCATTCTAGTTTGTTTGGCATTGATGGGTTTTCTTGGGACACGGGACTTTCACTTCTAAAACTGGGAAAGTCCCGAGAAGAGTGGGACAAGTTGGTTACTGTCTTCTTAACCCTCACTGCACAGTAACATCACCCATGGAGCCTCTCACATGGAGGTTCTAATCTCATTGATCCAGGGACGGTCCCAGATAGGAATACTTTCTTTAAAGCTTCCAAGTTGGGGCACCTGGGTGGCTCAGTGGGTTAAAGTACGTACCTTCGGCTCAGGTCATGGTCCCGGGGTCCTGGGATCAAGTCTTGCATCTGGTTCTCTGCTCAGCAGGGAGCCTGCTTCCCTCTCTCTCTGCCTGCCTCTGCCTATTGTGATCTCGGTCTGTCAAATAAATAAAATCTTAAAAAAAAAAAAAGCTCCCAAACAGCCAGAGTGAGGAACCACTAGGTTATAGGCAACATTGCTGTATAACCGTCAAAAGTGGTAATTAGGTAACTGGGTAGTTATCTCCCAAAAGGGTGCCTGACCAACTGTGGTGGTCCTCTCTTTATCAAGAGGGCTATCAAAATGGTGCTTGCCTTAATTGCTATGATCTTTTCCCAGTTCCCTTATTCCTCCACAGTGAGGACCAAACTTTCTCCTTTCCTGACATGACTTGGCAATCCCTCTCCCAAGGTCATTGAATTGGCCTCATTTTGACTGGAGAGGTCACAATTTGGACTGTCCCAGAGGAAGCTGGCTTGAGACTCGAGAGGGCTCCAGTCTCTCGGGCTGGGATGCTTACCCCTATGAGTGGTGGTCCAAAGGCTAGCAGAGGGTGCGTGTACACTTCAGCTTTTTCCTGTGGGGTACTGAGCTCGGAGATCAGGTGCCTCTGGGACTGTTCCCTCTGCAGGCCACCAGGATCATGTGGTACGTCAGCACTAGGGGGATGGCCCCACGGGTCGACTTTGAGGGGGCCCTCTTCTCTGGCTATGCTCCCGATGGCGGTCTCTTCATGCCCGAAGAGCTCCCACAGTTGGGCATAGAGACCCTGCGTCAGTGGAGTTCGCTCTCCTACCCCAGTCTGGTAAAGGAGCTGTGCACCCTCTTCATTGGTCCTGAGCTCATTCCACGAGATGTCTTAAACGGTGAGAATCCCCAGCCTCCCTACTCTCCCACCTCATTCCCCTGCCAGTCTAGCCCCCACCAGAGCTGTGAATCCATCCCTTAACCCTTAGGAAGTTTCTAGTCCTATTTCCCAGGTGATTGGTTTGTCAGTTAAAGTTTGAGAAGCACTACCCAAGATGGACCTGCCTTAGGCAGGATTATATGTAAACCAACCCCAGGCTCTGGTATCACAGGTGTGAAATTTAGTGCAGCAAAAACAATGTCTGGTCTTTAGGAAGGAACATTAGAAGAGATGAGACATGGATCCGTTTGTTGCACAGTTGTTGAATTGAACCTCAGCCGGCGTGCATGCCCACAAGACATCCAAATGATGACGTTTATAAAGTGAAAGATGGAAGTCTTAGACTATTTCTCTTCTCTGGGGGGCATCACTCAGGAATCTATGAACAGTGTGGTTCATGTCTTTTCAGACTTTTGCCTAGGATTCAGTAATTCTATTCATCTATAGTCTCCTTTGGGGTAAACGTTTCCGGTCTCGTATTGGGTAGCAGGAGAGAGAAACTTGACCTTCGAAAGAGACAAGGTGGTGTTGGGGGGAGAACCAGAGAACCTGAGGCCGAGCTCAGGCCTTCCCCCGCTGTCCCACCCCTCTCCCCACACAGATCTGATCGACCGAGCCTTCCACAGATTCCGCCACAGAGAGGTGGTCCATCTGTCCAGACTGAGGAACGGGCTGAACGTGTTGGAGCTGTGGCATGGGGCCACATACGCATTTAAGGACTTGTCCCTGGGCTGCACAGCACAGTTCCTGCAGTACTTTCTGGAGAAGAAGAAGAAGCACATCACCGTGGTTGTAGGTACGCATCATGGGCACGAGGGCCGAGCCCCGTAGGCACCCTGGCGTGCCAGTGTCTACCACAGGGTGCTCTGCATGGAGGCTCGAGGAGCGTGTGTGACTGGTCCTTCTAGAGCAGGGTTTGTCACCCTCTCCTGTGCCATGGACCCCTTTGTCAGTATGGTAGAGGCTACGGAACCTTCTCAGAATAATATTTTAAGCACCCAAAATATGTAACATTGCCTTGTTCACAGATGTTCACAGATGCCTTGGTTTCTGTCCCCTGGTCTCTAGGAGGTGAGTGGATCCCAGATTAAGTACGAGGTTCCAGCTCTCCACGTATCTGAAGTAGACGTTGCCTCCTGTGGCAGGGTTGCTTTAGAAACTCTTCTTTCCTTTTCCGTCGCCCTTGTTGAACAGGGGAGGGTTATTTTTTCTTCCTATCCAGGAACATCTGGGGACACAGGGAGTGCTGCCATTGAGAGTGTTCAAGGAGCAAAGAACGTGGACATCATCGTTCTGCTGCCCCAGGGTCACTGCACGAAGATCCAAGAGCTCCAGATGACCACGGTGCTGAGGGAGAATGTCCATGTGTTCGGAGGTGAGAGCTGGGATGGAGGCTCCAGGGAATGCATGGCCGTCTTGAGGGCGTCTGTTTTGGGAGATGGGCTGGAGTACAACTGGCCAGTTGATGAGTTGACCAACCTTCCTCCTGCCTTTTCTCTGCCCCTCGCTTCCTTCCTTCATCAGTCATGAGGTTGGTATATGCCTTGGCTTAGCTCTGGGCAAGCTCTTGGCAACACAGTTTCAGAAGCTATTGGAGGTGACGAGTGTACAAACCATAACCCGAGAAGTGGCGGTTGAACACCAAACCCCAAAGAACGCCACTTCTGTGTGGGTTCACCCTACTGGTGCCATATATTCAGGCCGCCGCCAGACCCACAGCCCGAGCCAAGTGACTTGGGTTTTGTTCCAGGGCCCTGAACTTCAGCGGAAACAAAGACATTCAATAATAATTTTAAAAGAACGTGCCCTTACGTGGTAACTGCTCATGCCCTCCCTTATGGTCTAGAAACTACTCAGTCAGGAATTTGGTTAGCAGGTGTGGGAAACTACTCAGTAGTACCCACTGGGCATCTGTTCTGTAGAAATCGGGACTCTAGAAGGACAGAGGGAGCTTGAGGAGAGCCGTATGTGCTTATTTCCACTTTTCATACCTAGCTAGAACCCAGGTAATCCCAAAGTAGGGGTGGGGGTATGAGGAGTAGGGGGTCTGGGTGAGGTTTTGTACACTATGGTCCTGGGAAAGCTGTCCAGGAGACCTGGCCAGCTGGCCTGGCCTGGCTCGGTCACTCACTTAGCAGGAGAGCAGTTGGTGGCAGGAGACGTTGCTCCTACACCTCGCCCAGGCTCCGGGTATGACCCCTCAGAGGGTGCTTTTCATAGAACACGGGTTTCGTCAAGGAACAAAAGCACAGGGCAGACAGACCTTACTCATGGGGGTAGCATGAAGATCCTTTGTCCATGAGTTCAAAAGAAAGCCCAAAGCCCCTTCTACTCTTTTCTTTGATAAGCACCTACATGTTCCAGTGAAAAGTTCTGGATTTAGCTAATGCAGGTGTTGGAAATCTTACATGTTAGCATTGGTCGTTGCCCATATTTGGCTGCATTTTCCCCACTCATTGCAAAATTTGGATGTGTGATGTCTGGGCTCCCGAGGGTCCCTATTATGCCTTAAGCACTATGATTGCTAGTTATAGATCTAGGACTATTTTTGCCTAGAATCGAAGTAGGAAATAACATTTGTACATCTGTCCTGCCACCTACTCCCTTCTTGCCTTATACCAGGTATTGGAAGGCTTTTACGTGAGGACTTGTGTGTAAACTCTGTTCCTGACCACGGAGCAGAGAATGGTGCCCATTTGCAAAATAGTAGGAGAGATGTGGATGGTGATGAGTGCACTATGTCATAAATGTTTTCTTGCTGGAGCCCAAGGGACATTTCTGTTTTATCCATGCTCTGAGCTTCAAGAAAATAAGACAGCGGACTTTACATAAATTAATTTTTGTTCCTAAATAGACCTGTTCAGGTTCTTCCTTTCCTTTCTGGAATCTTCTGATCTGGTTTCTAGGAGGATGGGTGTTTGTTCCGGAGCTAAGAGTGGACCTGTCTTTTCCCTTAGACCAGGGAGCTCAGGGAGTAGGGATGGGCCACCTGGATTGTTGTGTGTTGGACACTGAGGTTTTTAAAGGCATTAATTTCCAAATATATTTTATACTTGGTTCTTCTTAAGCACAGAATAATGAGCAAGTGCTAGTTATACATTATTTAGGATATTTTTGGCTGGAAGTAACAGAAAATCTACCTCTGACCAGCTCAAACAAGAGTATTTTCCAGCTTATCTAACTGGAATAGTTATGTTAAGTCCCTGAATGGGTTCCTGAAGAGTCGGTTCAGCGACTCAGCGGTCCCTCAGTGGAGACCCAGGTTATTTGCATTCTCTGCTCTGCCTTCCCAATCCTAAGGCTCATCTCTCTCATGGCTTATGATGCTTACTTCAGGTAACTAAGTCTCTCTTCCTGGGGCTCCATCTTAAGAGCAGTAAATCTTTTCCTAGAACCCCAGCAAACATCCCGCTGGTGTGTGAATCTGGGGTCAGCCCCGTGGCCTCATTGCTGCTAAACAGTGTGAAGGGTGAAATGAGTAACAACCTTGGGGCTTACTCTGGCATTTCCTGCAGTAAATCTTACACTTGTCTTTCCAGTTGGGATCAAGTTTGGTGGAGAAGTAGACCCAGATGTCGGATAAGAGATCAATGTTGGCTTGATGGCTAGTTGGGCTGGATTGAGGAGGGCAAGTTGGACTAGTAGCCAACTCACCCGTAAATTGACCCGGTAATTCATCTATAAATTAAACTGTGCCCACACCCAGCTCAGGGAGGAAAGGTCCATGCCAGCTTATCTACCACGTGGGAGCAGAGAACAGAATGTCTCTCTGTTATCTAACTGAGAGAAGGGCAGAGCATATGAGAACAGAGAGTCTATACCCCCAAGTCCTGGTAAAGGACCGAGGAGTAAAGAAAAGATCGGCCTCTTGCCACATCATAGCCTCAGAAACCATCTCTCCTTATTCCTAGAGAGTGGGGCTAGCGGGCACGGACTCCAAGGAGGAGGCCTTTTCCCAACATCCCAGAAGGTTGACAGTTTATGTCTAATTTTATGTAATGGTAGAAATGTTGGAAGTAGGACCTCAAGAATATAATACATGGTTTCTTTCCTTGAGTTGCTTAATTTCAAGTCTAGAAAGCCAGGCCATGACATGGGAGAGCAGAAACCAAGGCTGAGTGAAGGTCCCGGCTGGGTAGGCCCAGTAAAGGAGGGCCTGCTTGCAGACAAGTGCCGACTGGGGGTTCTCTGCGCTCCTGATAGCTCCCCTGCCCTCTCTCTCCTGACAGTGGAGGGCAACAGCGATGAGCTGGATGAGCCAATCAAGGCTGTGTTTGCTGACGTGGCTTTTGTCAAGAAGCACAATCTGATGAGTCTGAATTCCATCAACTGGTCCCGGGTCCTCGTGCAAATGGCCCACCACTTCTTCGCTTATTTCCAGTGCACACCATCCTTGGACACCTGCCCCCTGCCCCCCGTGGAGGTGGTTGTGCCAACAGGGGCTGCCGGTAATCTAGCAGGTAAGGAGGCCCCTGGGCAGAGATGGGCTTTCCAGAAAAATGCCCGTAGCCCCCGTCCTCCCAGCTGCCCTTCGGCTGCAACTGTGAGGAGGAGGTTTGAGTCCTCGCTCTGGAGGTGATAGGCAACCCATAGGAGAAGCCCCCAGCAAACCTCCCCATCACTTCCTGGGAGGACAGCCCGGCTCGGCTGCTTGCTGCAGGAGGGAAGGACGGGCTAACCCCCCTCAGGAAAGTGTGGAGAGATGTGGTCAAGGTTCAGCTGCTCTGCTGGCCTGCCGGGGCCTGCTTCCAGAGATGCGGACTTTGCTCCCGTCTGCCAGCGGCCTGCTGCGAGGACAGCCAGCACAACATGTTCCCACCCCAGAGTACCTACCCAGAGGCCGTGTGAGGTGGAAGGAGGTCTGGCCCCAGAAGAATGGCCCTGGGGGCAGTCCCTTAGACCCAACCGCTCAGCTGTAAAAGCAATACTGGATAGCATATCGTATCTCTCAGGGCTCCCGTGAAGTGCAAGTAGGATCCTTCACGTGTGGGCATGAACTTTGCAAGGGTGCTGTGCTGTGCCTCTGCGTGGCCATGAAACCACCTTCTAGAATAAGAAGAAGCATGTCTCCAGCACTTCCTATGCATCAGGCACCCCTCCACGTGCTTTTCACGGATCAACTTACTTAATGCTCACACGCATCTGTGAGGACGGTACTGAGGTCTCCACTTAATGAAGAGGAGGTGGAGGCCCAGGGAAGTTAGCCAGCTGGCCCCTGCCTACACTCCGGTCGGGGACACAGCCAGGATGACCACTCCTCCAGAGCCCGCATCCTCGTGAGCTTTCGAGGCTGCCTCCTCCCTGGCATGACAGTTTGGGATGGTTCTGTAGGCGGCATTGCTTCTGATCGGCCCCAAGGAGGGCTTCAGTGGGACCGCAGAAGCAGCTCAGGGGTCCGGGGGCTTCCTGACTTCTTGCACTCCCAGGGGGTTGGGACCGTCTTCACCACCCACGGTGGGGAAGCCCACTGAGCTCCCCATTTGCATCAGCCTCCCGTGGATGGTGCCCCCTGCACGCATTGCAGGGCCCACCACAGTGGCTGGCACGAAACAGACGTTTGCAGAGAGTGCTCCCGTCCCTCTCTGCTCCATCAGGAACTAGCTGTGGAAATTTAAGCCCTGGGCCCTGGTAGCGTCCCTTTGTCCTCCTCCATACACGGAGAGTGTGATGTTTACAGGCGGATCAAGGGGAAAATAAGAATGTGAAAGTGCTTTTTGCAAAAGGCATAGTGACGTTGGGGTGGGGTGGTGATCCCCAACTCCTCTTAACCAGAGAGGAACCATTCATGGAAGTAGGTAAAACCTTCCTAAGTGACTACCTTTAGGGACTCTCCCTCTCCCAGGGTGAGGAATTCCTTGTTTGTTCCATGCAAACAGGAGCTGCTGACTGGGTGGGCGGAGGACACTGGAGGAGCAGGGTGTCCAAAGGGGCCGCTGCTAGGAGGCTGAGTCGTTAGCTAGCGCGTGTGCCACCCAGCAGGCTTGGGGTGGGTCATTTCAGCTTCCCAGAACCTTCATTTTCTCTTCGGCAAGTGATAGCAAGCAGGTGTGCCTGGTGTGTATGTATGTGAGAGGGTGGGAGAGGGAGGGAGGGAGGGAGACCTACGGAGGTGGAGAAGAGTATCAAGGGACGGTAGCATCTCCTCTTCTTTCCTGGTTCTCTGTGTGTGTGTGTTTGTGTGTGTGAGCTTTATTGTTATATAGTATAACTCATAATTTTATATATACATATATATACACATACTATACAATTCACCTGTTTAAAGTATACAACTGAATAGTTTTTAGTATATGTCAGATTTGTGCAACCGTCCCCACAGTCAGTTTCAGAACATTTCCATCACATTAGAAAGAAACCGTGTTCCCTCTAGCAGCGACTCCCCATTTCCCCGCATCTCCCCAGCTCTAGGCAACCATCGATCTATTTTGTCTCTATCAATTTGACTATTCCGGACATTTTGTAGAAATAGAATCATACAATAAGTGAGCTTTTTTAGCTTCTTTCACTTACCGTTTTCAAGTTTCATCGACATTGTAATCAGTACTTGGTTCCTTTCTGTGGCTGAATAATAGTCCATTTATCATTATTGGACATTTGGATTGCTTCAGTATCACAACTATTATAAACAATGCTGCTGTAAATGTTGGTGTCTAAGTTTTCATGTGGACCTCTATTTTCATTTCTCTTGAGTATGTGTACCTAGGAGTAGAATTTCTGGGTCACAGAAAAAAAAGTCATAACTTTTTGAGGAACGGTCAGACATTTCCAAAGCAGCTGCACCATTTTATATTCCCATCATTTGATATTCCCATCCCAACGCAACATATGAGGGTTTTAATTTCTCCATAGCCCCACCAACGCTTTGATTCTAGCCATCCGAATGGACATGGAATGGTATGTCCCTGTGACTTTGGTTTCTAGTTCCCTGATGTTGAGTATCTTTTATGTTCTCACTGGCCATGTGTATATCTTCTGGAGAAATGTTTGTCTCAGTCTTTTGCCCATTTTTAAATTGGGATATTCGTGTTCTTATTGTTGAGCTGTAAGAGTTATTTACATATTCTGTATGCCAGTCCTTTATCAGATAGAAGATCTGCAAATATTCTTTTTGCTGCAGGAGGGAAGGACGGGCTAACCCCCTTCTGTGAGCTGCCTTTCCCATTCTGTGAGCTGCCTTTTCGTTTTCTTGATAGTATCCTTTGAAGCACAAATCAAAATCTTCAAGGAGCACCAAAGTTTCTTAATTTTGATGAAATCCAATTTATCTCAATTTCCTTTTATTTCTTATATTTCGGGCGTCATGTCTGAGAAAGCTTTGGTCCTCTCCTCTCTCGTCTTAAGCTGGGTGCCTTGCTCAGAAGATGGGCCTGCCCATCCACCTGGTCGTGTCAGTGAACCGCAATGACGTCATCCATAGGACCGTGCAGCGGGGAGACTTCTCTCTGTCCAAGGCCGTCGAACTGACCTTGGCTTCAGCTATGGACATTCAGGTAGGACCTGTGGGAAAGTGTGCGCTTTGCCCAGGTGTTGACTGGGCGGGATGGACAAGGGCTGAGGTCTGTGTGGTCCTAGCACCCTGCCTTCCTGCCTAGGTACCCTACAACATGGAGAGGATCTTCTGGCTGCTGTCGGGCTCTGACAGCCAGGGGACGAGAGCCCTCATGGAGCAGTTTGAAAGGACCCAAAGCGCGAGTCTACCCAAGGAACTGCATGACAAGGTCAGTCACCACCCACGTACCACAGAGAAAGCAAAGGGTGCAGCCATGAAACCCAACTTGGGTTTGGAGATCTGGTTAAGGGAAGAGGGCACCTGTTTCTTGAGCACCCGCGATGAGGCGGGCACCTCTGCAGTCACTTTCTATGGATTAATTTATTAATGAGGAGACGCAGTAGAGAGCATTGGTTTAGAGACAGGGCCCATTTCTTAAACTCCGTGCCTCAATTTCCTCATATGTAAAGTGGGGCTAATGAGAATGCCTACCACTGTTGAAGACTGAAGTCAAGTAACAGCCATGAAGCACTTTGTATACGGCCTGGAAATATAGGGCTTGGTACATTAGCTATTATTATTTCTATTTATTGTTGTTGATTTTCAGCAGTAGCAACAATTGGCAATAATTTTGCCCATCCAGTATGAACAGAGACCATTATCCTCTTGAGCTGTCTTTTTAAAAGGAAAAGGAGAAACTTTATTTCTTCAGAGTGATAGGAATCTAGTTGGAAAGATTTTTATCTTATTTTATCTTATTTTATTTTATCTTTTTTAATCTTTTTTTATTTTATCTTATTTTATTTTATTTTATTTATTTTTGAGAGATAGAGCCTGCGTGCAAGTGGACGAGTGGACGGGGGTTGGGGGAAAACAGAGGCAGAAGGAGAGAAAGAATCTTAAGCAGGCTCCATACTCAGCACAAAGCCTAAAGCAGGGCTTGATCTCACGACACTGAGATCATGACATGAGCCGAACTCAAGAGTTGGACCCTTAACTGACTGAGCCACCCAGGTGCCCTCGTTGCTTTTATTTTAATGCAACCTGGTGATGATCCACTTATTTTGCCTGAAGAAAAAGGATTTTGTATGTTGACATTGCCTTTAATTTTCTCTACCATGTCCCAGCAAGTCGTCCAGACTCTATGTCCAGGGACCAGGACCTCATACCTCATACAAGCTGTCATCATTACAAAGTTCTATATGTTGAGCTGGGATCTCCTCTTTTCAACTGACTATGCACGGGGGAGCCGTGTGATTCCCATATTTGAAGAGAATTTCCATTTCTCTGCTGAGTTTTCCCTGTTCCTTTATCTGTCCCTTATGTGACCTAATTTCACCTAGCCACCTAGCCAATGACCGTCTTAAAGGCTATTTCCAGAACTGGATATAGTTCTTAGCCACCCATGCACACGGGAGTGAAATTTCGATGTTTCCTGTGACGCACCCTGTCTTCGTTGGGGCTGCTGTAACAAAGTAGAGACTGAGTTGGCTATAACCAATAGACATCTATCGTTCACAGTTCCGGACGCCAGAAGTCTGAGATCAGGGTGCCAGCATCGTTGGGTTCTGGTGGGCGCAACTTCCATGGAAATGGCAGACAGTCAATGTGCTGTCGTAGCCTCACATGGTGGAAAGGCATGCAGCTGGCTCTCCGGCCTCTTCTTATAAAGACACTAATTCCATTCATGAGGGTGCCCCCGCCAATGGCCTCCCCCAAATCCCACCTTCTGATACCATCACGCTGGGATTCAGTTTTTCACATAAGAATTTGGGTGGGGTGGGGGGACACAAACATTCAGACCATAACACAAAGATCAACTTACTCGGTTAATGGTTCATTCCCCTCATGTAAATGAGATGCTCCGGGAACATAGTCACCAGATCCCACCCTGTTTCATTCTCTCCCTGACTGTACAAGATTGTCCATCTGCTGGAACAGCTCTCACTCACTGGTTCCTTCCTTCCTTCCTTCCTTCCTTCCTTCCTTCCTTCCTTCCTTCCTTCAACATGTCTCCTGTAACCAGGAACCGTGCTGCGTGCTAGAGATAAACCAAGATAGAGAAAACACATTCTCTCTCTGCCATAAGCCCTAATGGGACAGGTAGCTGTACAAAGGATTTATGACACTTGTGGTCTCTGCTGTAGGCATATATAGGCGGGGTGATGGGCACATCGATAGCACACAATAAATTTTCAGAGAATGATCCGATCAGCCCTCCCCACTGAAGGGGCAGTGGGAAGGGAGTCTTCCTCTATCTGCAGGTTGCAAGGAGGCTTCCTGGAGGAGGTGTGACCTGGGCTGGGTGGGAGCTCACTGGGAGGTGTTTTTGCACCCACTGGAAGGGTGTGTACCAACGACAGGGCACCAGGAATGTTTGAATGCCCTTAACCTTCTGTGTTTTGTCCGTTTGTTGAACAAGACTATATACAAACTTGCTAATTCATTAGCTAATCTGAACTAAATTTACAGACCTGAAACTCAAAGGATCCTTCCCCCAAACTGAGGGAAGCAACTTAAAACTGGGAAACACGGGAACCAGGTTTTTCTCTGAGCTGAAGTTGAGCAACTTAGTCTGGAGAGTCTTTCTGAGTGTCTGGTGTTGGCTGCCTGTGTTATGTAGTGCGTTTTGGCTCGCTTTCCTGGGTAACTCCTGGACCCTGATTCCCACCCCTCTGACCCTGGGACCTGTCAGCTTTCAGAGGCCATGATGTCTGAGTCAGTGTCGGATGAGGCCATCGCCCAGACCATGAGTCGCTGTTGGGAAGAGAACCAGTACCTGCTGTGCCCTCACTCAGCTGTGGCCGTGAGTTACCATTACCAGCAGACAGACCGGCAGCAGCCCAGGTACGGGCCGTGGGTGCCTGGGTCACCAGGGTACACTGGCTTTTGGGGGGCCCTCCTCTTCCCCAAGCAGGGGAGGCAGGAATCTGCACAGATGGCTTTCACGAGCAGGAGCTGTGCCCTGAGAACTGTGGTCCCGGAAGAGGGTTGCGTGACAGCCCTCTGGGGGGCAGCCACGGAGAGGTGGTGGTTGAGCTGGGTCTCCCACATAGAGGAGCAGTTTCCCTGCAATGTCTGCAGAGATGCGTTCAAGGTACCCAACATCTGCCTCTTTCTCTCTCTTCCTTCCCCGTGCACCACCCTATCCCTACGTCCCCTGTTCCTTCTCCTCTCCCCTCCTCCCCTCCTCGTTTCCACATCTCTCTGTCTGGTCTCTGGCCTGCCCCCCTGTTCCCACCTGCCCCACCCCACAGCCTTCCCCGGTGCTGTCTGGCCCCCGCCTCTGCAGCCAAGTTCCCAGAAGCTGTCCTGGCTGCCGGGCTGACCCCAGAGACCCCCGTGGAGATCCTGGCCCTGGAGTTCAAGGAGACGCGCTGCACCCCGATGCGGAAGGGTGACGACTGGACGCTGATGCTTCGGAACACCATTGAGGGTCTGAGCTGGGAGCAGAGGGCTCATCCCTGAGGGCTCCGGAATAGCCGGGCTGGATTTGACTTGAGTCAGGTTGCTCTGTTGCTCTTGTATCAGGGTCCCCTGTTCTGTGAACCCAGGGCGGGTGTCCTAGAGCACCACTAAATAAAGTCCAAGTGCCTCCATTTCCGTGGGTACCTCTATAACTACGCAGCCCCAGAGAAGTCACACTGTCTGTTCCTCTGAGACTATGACCACCCCCCACACCATGCCTTCCACCCTGCCTCTGGGACACTGTCCTTTGATGAGTCATGGTTTCTGCAAATTGTCGACTGCTGAGTTGTCCCTCATCAGCCCGGACGGACATAAGGGCTCCTGATTCTGGCAAAATCATCCACAGTAGCTTTCCTAAGACATTTATTCCCTTCGACCCTGTTTTATGGTTTTCCGCATTAGACATTACCCCCTCATCTTGAAGCTTCTTGAAGACAAGAACCCCTGTTTAACACAATGGGCTGAAACGTTTTGGGCTGGCCCCTGTTGATCAAAACATTTTTAAAATTTGTTCTCCAAACATATGGATACTAAAGTATATGTAAGCCACACGAACCATATGCTAAAGTAGGAATAGGAATAAAGGACTAATTAATGATAAAAACCTACATTGATCTTTCCTCCGCATGCTCTAGTGGCTTGTCTTGTGGACCCATCTTTGACAGTCCTAACTGAGCTTGGTGCCTGGCACATTCTGTAACCAGCAGGAACCGGGGGTACGGCATCCCTGTGATTGTCCGTCTGCCCAAAAACTGTGTGATGGTTCTCAAAGTATGGTCCTTGAGTCTCAAAAATGCACACTTCTGGCCACCTTCCCATGCAAATCTCTGGGAATGGGGTGGACACCTGCAGTTCTTTTTTTTTATTTTTTAAGATTTTATTTATTTGACAGAGATCACAAGTATGCAGAGAGGCAGGCAGAAGGAGGGTGGGAGCAGGCTCTCTGCTCACCAGACTTGACTGGTCTCCAGCTCGATGCTGGACTTCATCCCAGGACCCTGAGATCATGACCTGAGTCGAAGGCAGAGGCTTAACCCACTGAGCCACCCTGAATAATGTTCTTACAAATTCCCTGAGTAATGCGTGCCTGGGTGGCTCAGTTGGTTAGGTGACTGCCTTCGGCTTGGGTCATGATCCTGGAGTCCCGGGATCGAGTCTCATGTTGGGCTCCCTGCTTGACAGGGAGTCTGCTTCTCTCGCTGATCTCTCTCCTCTCATGCTCTCTCTCTCATTCTCTCTCTCTCTCTCAAATAATAGATAAATAAAATCTTTAAAAAATAAAAACAAAAGCAAATTCCCTGAATAAGTCTTCTGTGCCCTCTAATTTGTGAAACGCTAGCTGGGGAGTTTAAGTTGATAAGTCATTTCTTATTTATCAATTATAAGGTGTACTTTATTTGCACAAGGGCATGCCTTAGTGTTCCTGCTGTTTCCATAATCTAGCCTTGCACTGTCGAAATCCGTAGCTACTAGGCACAAGTGACTCTGAGCACTTGAAATGGGAACAGTACAGCTAAAGAACTGAATTTCTAATTTTAAAAAATTTTAATTAATTTACATTTAAATTTCAAAACTATTATTTCATTTAGTTATTTTTAAAAAAAACCTTTTAAGTATGGTTGGAAAAATGCAGGTATTTCAATCAGCTTTTTCAACAGTAAATCTTGGGAAGTCTAAATACAGATAAGTATTTCCAAGGAAAATTAAGTGTTCTAGTTGAAATATATCATAAGTGTAAAATACATACTGGATTTCAAAGACTTCGAGTGAAAGAAATCTGAAATAGCCCAGTAATAATTTTATGCTGCTCACATGTTGAAAGGACAATATGTGGATGTACTGGGTTAAATAAAATATGTCATTAAAATTAATTCCATTGTTTCTTTTCCTTTTACTAGGATGTTTAAAGCTATATACATGGCACACCTTTGTGGCTCACATTGCATTTCCATGGACAGCAGTGACCTAGAGTTTAGCACTGGCTTTGGGTACACACGGCAGATAGCTGCGGTTTGAGTTATATAACCAGATTAAAATCCGGTATGAATGGAGGGGGTGGGTTTAGACCAACACAAACGTGAAGGTGAGCTCAAGCCTGGGTGGCTCAGTGGGTTAAGCCTCTGCCTTCCACTCAGGTCATGAACTCAGGGTCCTGGGATTGAGTCCCACATCGGCTCTCTACTCGGGGGGGAGCCTGCTTCCCCCTCTTTCTGCCTGCCTCTCTGCCTACTTGTGATCTCTCTCTCTGTCAAATAAATAAAGTCTTAAAAAAAATACTTATGCTCTCAATGAGGGGCAGTGGGGGGGCACCTTTGGAACACTGGTGAGAGGTGAGACAGGCACAGCATGGAGGGAGTTTTGGGGGCCACTAGAGAACGCTGTTGCTACCATTCTGAGGCCTGCCTGGAGAAGGCATCCTGCCTCCAGAGCCCTCTTCCCCAGCCTTGAGTCTAAAGGAGCCTGTCACCCACGTTGATCCTGCCTGTCATTCCCACAGCAGAACATGCCACCCCACAGCTCTGTGATGCCTGGGGAGAGAGAGAAGGAAGAGGCCGGAAGATACCCTCCTACTGGGAAATTTGTCATTGAAGCATGGCACTCAGTACAAAGAGAGAAGGGCAGGAATGTTGGACCCACAGGAGGATGGACAGAGCATTCCTAAAGGAGTGACAATGGCCCTTACAGGCCAAAGCACGGGGCAATTTCGGAGACACTGTAATATCTACATAAGCAAACAGGATGAAGACCCAGGGCCCCTTTTATCCACTAGGCATGATAGGTCTGATGCTCAGGAGTCACAGTACATTTAGAGGCCTATGAAAATGTTTTCGTTTCTTTTTTAAAATAAAAAACAATGACTACAATCCAGCTTTATACCAACATACTTGCACAAGAGAATTTTTAACATTTGTGATGGAGAAAGAAGGCCATGGAAGCAGAAGTGCCCGGAAGTCATCACATGGCCTGATCAAACCTACTCTGTGCCAGGCAATGCTTTACAAAGTGGCTGATTGAAACCCGCCCCCTGTGACAGAGGTATGGCTATTATCCGCATTTTGCCGGTGAAGAAACCGGGGCCCTCCAAGGTACTCTAGTACTTGGCTGGAGTGGCACCGCTAGGGGGCAGAGAGGCTGGGACTTGAACCCAGGTACTGTGGTTCAATGGATAGTTTCCATGACACTGTGTCATCCGCAGCTGGTCTGGGGTCCGCCGCTTCCCATCCTTCCCCAGGCTGTGGTCCTGCTTCTGGGTCCTCCTCCACTCTCCCTTTCACATGGATTTGGGAGCATGGCTTTGCATCTCTGAGAGGCCCCGGGGGCCTGCTGCGGCCCTGCTTGGCGGGTCTACTTAACGGGCACTGGCCCTGGCTCCCAGGCGCACCTTGGGCTGGCCTGAGCCACTAGTTCCTAACCTTTGGCTGCTGTATTTCTGAGGGCCTTGGGGCCGTGCTGGGGTCATAGGGCCCCCCAAATCTCTGCCCTCTGGATGGTTCAGAGACCTCCAACTCTGAGAGGTCACCACACTTGGAAGAAGGGACCCAGAATAATGCCACTGAACACAGCGCTAACAGAGGCCAAACATGAACTACAGGATATCCTGGCCACCGGAGATCTTGGGGGCCAATGGAGGAGCAGGGCAACTCCGAATGGAAAATCCAAAGAAGCACCCACTCCATAAACATTCAGCCCGGCTATCCCAACATACAATTACACACACACACACACACACACACACACACACACACACACAGACACACACAGGCATCCCACAGGAACCAGGTGAAGTTAGAACAAGCCAAAGCGGTCCTTCCCGAGTCCACCACTTACTGGCCCCACGATTACAAGCCATTTCACCTTTGTGAGCCTCCAGTTCCTCGTCGGCTAATTCCAGTCCTTACCTGGCTGGTTTGTTTTGAGGATTACACGAGATAATGTATTTCCAAGTGCTAGGTAAATGCTAAAATGCTACGCAAATGGTTCTTCTTATTAAGACAATTATAGTCTGCACCAAACAATTTAGTACTTTTAAGCTATCTTGTATTTTCTACTAATTGTTTTGTGAATTAGTCTTATCTTGCCGCAAGACTGCCTCTTCCTGGAGGACCGTGTTCGTCTGCGGCCCTGTGGGGCTGGCATAGCTCTGGGCCCTGGGTAGGAGATGCCCTTCCCAGCCTATATGCCTGGCAACAGGCCCTGCGAGCCTCATTCTGGGGCTCAAGGGCATGGATCGGTCAGTCGTAGCTCTGCTCGCTCCTCAACAAGGCTTGCTAGTTCGCAAAGGCGATGGTGATGGAAGGACGCCCTCTCTTGAGCACCAGTGACCGGCAGAGCCCTTTTGGAAGTACTTCCCAGACACTGACTCTTTTGG
The DNA here is from genome assembly GCF_922984935.1 of Meles meles. Classification (NCBI taxonomy): domain Eukaryota; kingdom Metazoa; phylum Chordata; class Mammalia; order Carnivora; family Mustelidae; genus Meles; species Meles meles. Next base: position 39,120,646 of record NC_060080.1, on the reverse strand, counting down.
TGCTCACGAGGACTGTATAAGAAAGTACTATTGGATCTCTGTTGTAGAGATGAGGAAATGAAACTCAGAGAGGTTAAGTCACTTGTTGAAGGTCACCCCAGATAGTGAGTGGCGGAGGAGAGATGTGAGGCTGGGTGTAGGGTCTGTCAGCTCAAACATCGTGTGAGCCAGGGAGAGGCATTCTGGGCAGGAGGCCCGCCATGTTCTTTTGAAATCAGAGTCTGCACTCATCTGAAGGTTATATGGGGAGATGGCTAACTCTGAAGACGGCCAGTGCTCTGGGGAGGAAGCAGGGAGTCAGAACCTTTGCTGGAGGGTTGCCCCTGGCTCCAGCTCCCAAGTGGAGTGGGTTCCTCACTGGGGAAGGCTGGGAGCAAGTGGTCTGCTGAGTGGCGTGGGTGTTGTCCAGGGAGGAAAGTGGGTGACAGAGGTTCTGAGGGGTTTTTCCAGCTGTCGTCCGGGAGACCCTCTGCCTGGCGGGCCCCACTGGGAAGACCCAGAGGGATGGAGTTGGGAAGACTTTGTTGAGTTTTCTGGGTCCCCAAATGAACAAACGATGAGCAACACAAGGAGGGCTGGGCCATTAGCCTCCTGAAAGAGGAGAAGGATGATGTCTCTCTGTCCTGCTCAAGAAAGCTTCTGCCCAGAGCCACCCTTCAACCTACCAGGAGTTAGGCCCTATCTTGGGTTCCAAAGGAGAGAGAAGGAGTAGGAAAAGATGGGGCTGGGGTTGACCTACGTAGGATAAAGGTTTGTGACCACCCCACACCTCAGGGCTGTGAGTGACCAGTTCTTGAATGCAGGAGCCCAGCAGCCCTCCTGGGCCCCCTCTCCCAGGTCCTACTCCAGCGGTGAGCCACAGTGTTGCAATGATGGGTTTAGGGACATGCTCGCTAGAGATAAACATTTCTGCAAGACTGCTGTCCAGTACTCCTTCAAACAGACCTAGCCCCCAAACCTAGCCTTCCTGAGTATGGCTTCAGTGAGAGGCTGAAGGGAACAGAACTGGCTGGAGGGCTGCAGGACCCAGAAGAGGAAAGACGACAGGAGGAGAGGGAGGGCTGGGGGAGAAGAGGTCTGCTAGGTGCCAAGGCGGTCCTCCTTGATTCAGAACTGTTTCCTTCTCCTCCTCAATAGTTTGGTCATCACAAAGACCTTTTATAAGAAGGTGGAGGGACCTCCTTGCCTCTGAATGAATGCTTAGGGTCTAAGTAACCAAGGCAAAGGTCCCATAACAGATACAAAACTAAGAACCCAGGCAAGACTCTGGGTCCTTCAGGCCAGGGTGAAACAAATAGAGCCTTCTCCTGGTGTGGCCACTAGGGAGGCCACGGAGTGTCACCTCTCCCGCTTCCCCTTTACTCTGGGGGTCACTTGAACCACTGTCTTCCATCCACCATCCCTTACCCAAGCCTGGTCCCCAAGCAGAGACAGTGTTTGCTTGCGGAATGGATTCAGTTTAGGTCTTGAGGGATCAGAAGGGTTGGGGCTCAGCTCTGTGCCATATTCCTGCAAATAAAGTTCACTTTTGCCCCCTTTCACTCCAACCTCGAGCCAGAAAAAATCCCTCCCAATTCTCCAAGCCCAGGGTGATCCCCCAGCCAGGGATTCACATGGCCAGCAGAGGGCAGCAGAACACACCCCAGGCCCTCTCCTTCCAAAGGTGATGACCCCAGCCCCAGCCCCACCCCCTAGGGGCATGCAGGTCTGACTTTGTTCTCTAGGAATCAGAAACCCTGAAGGTCAGGTGGGGGTGGGAGCAGAGGTGTTTTATTTTTTTAGTTCGTTCTCAGATTTAATATTGGGACCTCTCTCCTGTTAAAAAAAAAAAAAAAAGATTGCAGCTGCTTCCAATGTTTTAAGTAGTTTTTGTTTTGTAATAATGCTACTCAAACATGTACAAACATAAAACTACCTGTGAACTCCTTATACTGATAACTCCCATACAAAGATAAACAGAAATAAAAATTCAAATTAAAGGAGAACAAATCTACAAACGAAATCCAAGTTCAAAGTCATCTGCGGAATGTATGTGAGGCATCGCATGTCCCGCTCAAGCCTCCCGAGCCACGGGACTGGGGCCCTGAAGTCCTTGCGTAGGTTTTATCCTGTTTGTGATGGAATAACTTCCTTCTTCCACCCTTCCTTGTTCCCAACGAGGAAACATCCCAAGTACAGCACGTTGTGATGTCATACAGCCTCTGCTTGGCACCGACTCTGTATGTCTTTATCACGTAGTCAACGCCACCTCACTGGCATGTGACAATCAAGACAGTATTGTCACCTGTGATTGTAAATACACATGGACAAATGCAGACACTGGAATTCTTAAGACTTAATTTTAAGGTGGCTAGGACACACACAAGAGCACATACCAAAAAACCACACCACTGGCTGAGAATTCTCAAACAGCAAGAACAGGGCATGCCCGGGTGGCTCAGTCGGTTAAGCGTCTGTCCTTGGCTCAGGTCATGATCCCAGGGTCCTGGGATCGACTACAGCCTTGGGCTACCTGCTCACCGGGAAACCTGCTTCTCCCTCTCCCTCTGCTGTTCCCCCTGCTTGTGTTTTCTCTCTCTCAAATAATTAAAATCTTTTAAAAATAACAATTTATTTTTAAAAAATGGGTATTCAGAGTCCCACATGATGAACGTCATCTCCCCCAAACTTTGATTTTTACGGATGAGCACGAAAACTGAGTGAGGAGAACTGGCTTAGCGAGGGTCGCAGAGCCCGTCAGGCTGGGAAGGCTGAGAGCTCTGGGACTCTCTGACTTTGCACAGTACCACCTCCTGCGAACACACATCAGCAGCCCCTTTCGGGCTTGGCTCAGGGAGAGGAGCCCTGGGGGTTCTCTTAGGGATTCATCATTGCTGTTTGGGTGATTCCTTGCAGGTTGCAAGCCGCCATCTTGTGAAATCTGGAATACGAAAGAAATAGGATAAATACAGCCCTGCTGTAAATGAAAAGAATTTGTTTAAAGCCCTTCCAGGCTCTGGGGTCTAAAAAGAAGGCCCAGCCTACATCTTTCTGAATGTTCTCATTTTCTGTCTGTATATATATAAGCTTCCCAAGTCTTTCAGTTATTGAGGCCTTATTGGATGCTCTTTTCAGGGCCTGGGGAAAATAGGCCATCTCTGTTCCAGCTCCAGGGGCAGGTTTTGAAGTCGAGGTCTAATAACTCCCAAAGGGTCCATGGATAGAATTCGAGGGGCTTGAGAACCTGAATGGGAGAAAACTACAGCTTTATTTTCCCTAACCTGTGACTGAAAAGTTAGTACTTAATTAAAATGTAAATACTGGCAACCGACGGATTAACAGGAACAACAGCTGGGATTCTGCCAGAACCTGCAGTCAGACATTCTCACAGGACCAGGCAACAACGGGAGATAGCATGACATATTATTAACACTTGCCCCCACTTTGAAATAACATTAGATCTGACGCTATATTATGTTATTTGATTATCAATAAGGAACATATATAGGGTTTCTATATTAGAAGTATTTTAAAATATTTTAATAATGGTCTCTCAATATAATTGGTTTCTTTTCTTTTTCTTTTTTTTCATGTAAAAACTATTTTTATTATCTTTACCATAAAATAAGTTTTTCTTTTAGATCTCCCTGCCCCACTTTTTTTTTAAACATCGATACTTCTTTTTTTTTTAATAATTGTTTTCTTTTCTTATCTCATGCACTCTATTTGATGCATTTGAAAGTATTATTCTGTCCTGTCATAGGAGTTCACACACCAGAGAGGTACCCCTTATCTGTGGGAAGCAAATCTGAGGAGAGTTACATCGACTACAAACTGGGCACGTCCTGGGGTTTGGTATGTGTGTTTTCTCTGGCAACATCGAAGTGGACAGTATTATTCCCCCCTTTCACACATGAGGAAACCGGGAGGTGCCTAATATCACACCCTCCACAAAACAATGACTATGTCGAGTCCTATAATAGACATAGGGAGAAAATGAAGGAATCCCCTTGTCTGGGTCTGCTCATGACGACTGTGCTCCCATGCCTGACACCTCTTGGACGCTCAGTTGATGTTTGTTGAATTACTGGATGAGGAGACATCCAGTAGCTCTGCCGCACATTGGGTAGGAAAGGCTTCAAAGGGAAAGTGAAGGTTGGGATGAACCCCAGGTCTTAGGGAAATGCCGACTCGTGTAAACCAATCACGGTACTCCGTTGCCCAGGTCAGTTTCAGAAAGGGCCTGTCATGTTGTTTTGGCCCATGAGATGCAAGGGAAAGCTCATCCAGGATTGGTTCTGCCTCTTGACATTGGAATGGGAGGCAAAGACACTTGGAGCCGCTGCAGCCCCCTTGCCCTCATGAGGATGGCAGTGGTGGTCAGGGCCCTCGGCTCTCAGTGATGCTCTAAACCCTGAACTGAATGGCCCAAAGCTTCCCATCTCTGGACTTCTAGAGAGGGGAGATCACAAGGGTGGTTATATTTAAATGTTTGAGCTGAGTTCTCTGTGCCTTGTAGTTAAAGGCATCCTAGTGATGAGTGTGTCTGCACAGGAAGGCAGGGGCCATATCAGGAACAACTTCCATGCCATTCTAAAGAGCTTATGGCTTATCCCTAGAGGTGATCATGTGGGTGGGCAGGGTAGGGGATTAAATGATTGGAAGAAGGGACTGAGATGGTCTGATTTATACTCTAGAAAGAATACTTTGGAGGCAATGTAAAGGACAGAGTAGTGAAAAATTGGTTCATAAATAAAATGATAAAATAGTGCAAATATGGTTAAGTAAGGAAACTGGGGTGGAGCCTTATTCTGCTCTCAGCTTGAGGAAAAAGAGAAATAGTGCAAGTACACATATGAAAATTAGAAATTTGTTGTAGAGCTCAACTTGCAGGGGACCCCAATCTCACACGCCTCACAGAAGACAGGCTGTTGGGGCTGGTGCTTAGAATGGTGACACCGAGGCCCTGCCAGGACCAGTGAGGCCACCAGCATCATCAAACAAAGGGACTTGTCTGCATGGAGCCATTATAGTTTCTGGAATCTTCCTTTCTGATACATACTATTCTCTGAAAATTGATCAGCTTTCTGACTTAAGTGGTTACTCTCAATGAACCAGAATATCCCTCTTTTTTTCTAAATAAATAAAAGCTGGTTATGTTTGGGTGTGTGGGTCTAGTTTGAGGCCTGTCCTGGGGACAGAGGTGGTACTTGTGGTGGACAGAGGAGTAGCCTGGGAGTCAGAAGGCCCCATTCTGGCTCCTGCTTCTGTCCCTATCTGGCCGGGCACCCTCAGACATACCTCGCCCCCTCTCAGCGCTGCTGTGTCCTTGCCTGTGAACAGTGGTGTTAGCTCCCCGTTCTGTGTTCCTTCCTCAGCCCCACACCCCTAGACTCTGACAACCCCTCCTTGGGCTGCATCTTTTACTTGCACTGGTCCTTCAGAAGGAAGGTTTGAGATTCCTTAGAATGAAATATATTGTTCTCAGTCTTGGGGTTGAGGCCAGCAGCCAACCAAACATTCAGTGTTTTTAAAGCCCCTACTATGTGCTTGGTACCCTGTGTGAGGAAGCTTCCTCAAGAAAAAGCTAGGCTCCATTCTCCAGTGGTTGCCAGAGACCTATGTGCACGTGCACACACACGCACATCTGCACAGAGCTGCACGGGACCACACACACACACATACAGACACGAAGGGATGGGAGCAGTAAGTCATTTCCCGTGGTCATTCTGAGAAGGGGGGACGTCACTGGTTCAATGCTGGACAGTTCATGAAAGCTTCCTAGAGGGACGGAGTCAAGTTTCTTGTCCAAGGGTGGTAGCTTTTAGCTGTTGGTCTGTTAGCCACCATCGACTGGATTGTACTCCTCCAAATACTCACATGGGGAAGTCCTAAGCCCCAGTGCCAGAGAATGGAACTGCATTTGGAAACAGGATCTTTAAAGAGGAAATTAAATTAAAACGGGGTCCTTAGGGTGGGCCTTAATCCTATATGACCACTGTCTGTCTAAAGAGAGAGGCTTGAACACCAACACATATGGATGGAAGATGGTGTGAAGACACAGGGAGAAGAAGGCCATCGTCAGGTCAAGGAGACAGATCCTGTGAGCCAAGTCTGGCACGTTAGGGGCAGGGACTTGACAGATGAAGTGTGTGCTCTTCTTAGAGCTCTCCTGCAGGGGCAGGCCGGGAGCAGGCAATGGAGGAATAAATAAAGCAGCCAGGTAAGTCCAGACAGATGTGGCCTCTGAGCGAAGCCAGCAGAGGGTGCCGACGAGGGAGATGGGGAAGGGGTAGGGACAGCTGTCGGCGGGGTGTCAAGGGGCTGCCACCCCAGGGATGAGGACTAGATAGCCAAGCTCAAGAACATTCTAAAGGGATATCACAATCCGGAGCAGGGGCACAGAAGTGGGGTGTGCTGTGGAGATTGAGAACCCCCCTGGCTGTGTCGGGTGTGCAAGGATACAGGGGGATGAGATGAGCTCCTTGAGCCCTGGCATGGACCCCATCAAGCAGACCCTTGTGGGCTCCAAGAGTCTTGGGACAAAATGGTTTAACTTTCACATTTAAAATATCAGTCTGGGGACTCCTGGGTGGCTCTGTCGGTTAAGTGTCTCCCTTTGGCTCAGGTCATGATCTCAGGTCCAGGGATCAAGCCCCATATTGGGCTTCTTGCTCAGCAGGGAGCCCGCTTGTCCCTCTCCCCACACCTTCCTTGTGCTCTCTCTTGCTATCTCTCTCTCTCAAATAAATAAATAAAATCTTAAAAAAAAAAAAGAAAGAATTGAAAGCAGAGACTTGAACATACTTGTACACCACATTCAAGGAGCACTATTCACAAGAGCCAAAAGGTGGAAGCAACCCAAGTGTCCACCAACAGAAGGATGGATAAATAAAATGTGATATATCCATACACTGGAATGTCATCCAGCATTAAAAAGGAAGAAAATTCTGACCCATGCTACAACACGGATGAACCCTGGGGACATTTTACTAAGTGAAAGAGCCAGACCCCAAAGGACAACCATCATGTGATTCCACTTCCGTGAATACCTAGACTGGGCAAAGTCATAGACAGGAAGAAGAGTGGTGGTTGGTGGAGGGGGGAGGATAGGTGAGGGGAGAGGGGAATGGGGGTAGTGTTGCAGGGGTGCTGCGTTTCCCTTTGGGAGGGTGAGAATCTTCTGGAGGTGGTCATTCAGTTTTAGGGGATATACTTAATGCCACTGAATTTAAAAATAGCTAAAAATACTTAAAAATACTTAAAAATAGTTAAAATAGTAAATTTTATGTGTATTTTACCACAATTTAAAAAGAAAAGAAAGATCAGTCTGGTTGCAGCTGGGGTGGGGAGTGAGGCACAGTCTGGAAATGCGGGCAGGCCACACTGCTTCTCCTTACCACATGCCCCACCCCACCACCACCACCCTGCGTGCCCCCTCATCTCTCCCCATCCCACCCCCCCGCCCCCCATCCCCCGCAGGATGTCCATTCTAACGCTTTTCCAAGCTCCAGCCTTGGGGGACGGTGGGCCTGCAGCAGAAGCCTGGACTTCAGACCCTGGGTATCCGGCTTCCCGTTCCAGAATCACAGAGCAGCCTTGCATCTGGTTGTCATCTCCTTGCTGAGGTCCAGGAGGCGGGAGGCGGTGGAGGGGTGGGGGGCGGCCAGGGGGAGTGGTGGAGGCCAGGGCCCCCTGCTGCCGCCCAGACCCCTTGCAGCCTCCCCTCAGCAGAGCACCCTGATGGGCAGCAGACAACTCCAACAGGTTCCTTCCCTTGCTCAGCCCACCGTGCTGCCTGGGCAGGCCCGCACAGGGGAATCACCCTGGCCTGGAAAAAAAAAAAAGGCAAGAGAGAGGGAGAAAGCAGCACCATTAAAATCTTAGCGTATGAATAATTACATTTTAAAAATCCCCACATTTTTTTTTACATCAAAAGGAATTCTGTAATCAGAGGTTTAATTTGCAGATTTAGTGGCATTTGGCAGGTTAAAAGTAGGTGCTGTGAAGTGAGTAAGCGTGGGATTTGGGGCTGGAAGCAAAGAATGGGGGAATCTGCTCAACCAGAAATCCCTGCTTGGAGCTGCTTCTCAGCTTCTCGGCCTCACTTCCTCTGCCCACGGCCGCCCTGGGACTGTGCTACTTTCTACTGTCGGGGCGGGTGGCATGTGGGCGCAGAAAGGGAGAAGCTAGCCCTCCAGCCCCGCGTCCTCGCTTCCTCCTCCTCCTTCAAAATAGCTTTATTGTTTTTTTTTCCTGATTATTTGCTCATTGCAAACCACCACCCCCCCCCCCAAATCCTGAAAATATAGAAAAGCAAAAAAGAAAAAAAAAAAAAAAGAAAACAAAGATCACCTGTGGTTTCACCGCCGGAAGGTAGGAGTGCCTTTTCCTCCTTTCTAAAATAATGTGGATAAAATGCCTTTGCCAACTGGCTTGGGCTTTACTGCTGTACAGCCTTATTATTCTCGTCCTTCTCTACTTTTCCCTCTTCTCCTCTGGGAGTCTCCCTCTCTTTCCTTCCTCATGAGAAACAAAACAGAGCAGGAGCTTTGACATACGAAGTTCAGGAAGGGAGATTCGGCCCCAGAGAACCTTTCCAAAGCTGATGCTGGCAGACCAGCCTCCCGGCAGGGGCTCACGGCACAGCCAGCCTGGCTAGGGGAGGGGGTGACCTGGCCGAGGGGAGCGTAATTCTGGGGCAGCCTTCCTGTGGAAGGGAAGGAAAAGAAGCAGGAGTGGGCAGTGTTTGTCTCTCATGTCAACCACTCATCGGATGTGGGCTTCCCCCAGAAGCGGGGACATTCGGTGACGTGACTGTCAGCTGAGAGAATTTCTACCCAAGTAGGGCTCAGGGCTGCCTTTAGCAGAGCTCCCAACAGTTGGGGGGTGGTTGTATACCCTTTAGTCCTGAAGCGGGGTGGGGTGTGTGAGAGAGAGATGGAGACAGAGACACAGATACAGAGAGACAGAGAGGGCTTCTGGAGCTCGTCAAGGCAAAAATCTAAAACTAGCACAAGGTGGCTGCTCCTGGAGAAACTTTGCCAGCTGCCAGGCAGTCTCAAGATGCGTCAATGAAGACAAATGTCGGAAGGAGACAGCCGCTGGGTCGTCCTGCAGCTCACTGAGAGAGGACCAAAGTCATGGGACCGTCTGGCAGTTGTGCGGAACAGGACAGGCACTTTCAGGAGACTGAAGGCACAATCCAGAGTGGGAACAAAGTGCAAGACTTTCCTGAGGAGGCCCAGGCTGCTCGCCCACAGCCCTTCTGTCAGCACCTTTCTTACCACAGACTGCGTGTATCTGGCAAACGTGAACGGCTGCCATTAACCTGGCATGACTGTCGTGTCCCCTAAGAAACTGGGGTTCTGCTCTTGTACCAACCCAGAAAATGAGACTAAGAGAGGATGAGAAAGTTGCCCAGACTCACAGATAGGAAATGGCAGAAAGGAGGTTCAAAACCAGGTGCCCAGGGGCGCCTGGGTGGCTCAGTGGGTTAAAGCCTCTGCCTTCGGCTCAGGTCATGGTCCCGGGGTCCTGGGATCGAGCCCCGCATCGGGCTCTCTGCTTGGCAGGGAGCCTGCTTCCTCCTCTCTCTCTCTCTATGCCTGCCTCTCTCCCTACTTGTGATCTCTATCTGTCAAATAAATAAATAAAATATTAAAAAAAAAAACAAAAAAAACCAGGTGCCCTGACTCCAAGGTACTCTGCATATCTACTGGTCCTTGTGACCATGTTTCTCCAACTTCTGCCATCATGAGATACTTTCTGAAAGTATAGTGGGTTTGAAGGCATGTGGGTCACACCAGATGGAAGAACACGGTCTTCTAGATTAACTGTAGCAAGAAATTATAGCAGGAAATTATATTTTTAATTTAGAACAGAATTGCCATGTTCTATACATTAACCCAACTTAATTTCATTAATAATTAAATAGATCGATTTTAAATATATATTTTATATTTTTTATTATAAATTATGCCCCCCTCAAAATTATTTCAACTGAAAGAATTCTTTTTGAATCATTTAAAAACCACCTTTTCACTTAATATCAGGAGCAAGGGGGCTGGTTAGGATCTTCCTTATCAGATTCAACATCAGGTCTATTTCCATATTCTGTTTCCATCTCCAGTACAATGTATTGAAGGAGAAAAGATCAACTTCCTATTTTGCTTTGTTTGTGTTGTGTTTTACCGTGGTTGTTCTTATTGTTGGCAGTTAATTTATTCATTTTGAACAGCTCTTCTCCCAACATTTTTAGATGCTCTCTTCATCTGGAGGCTGCTTAATTGTGTGGTTCTATGATTCAAACCCAGCTTGGGAACACATGATTCTGCGTTTTCTTTGAAAGCTCCTTCTTCTGGATCCATGAAAATGATATGGGGTAGAGGCTACATTTAGGGCACAATAAACATTGAATCACATCACGAATATATTCGATCTTCGATGTGTGAACATGTAATGAGGCTGATCATGATCCTTGAAGAACCACACAGCACAAGAGTCCATTGTTAAATACCACCCATCGGCAGAGGCTATATCAGATGTCACGTGTGTGGAATTAGGTAATGCTTCCTGCCTTTTTTCAATACGGAACATCATTTTTTATTTTTATTTTTTTAAAGATTTTATTTATTTATTTGACAGGCAGAGATCACAAGTAAGCAGAGAGGCAGGCAGAGAGAGAAGAGGGGGAAGCAGGCTCCCTGCGGAGCAGAAAGCCCGATGCGGGGCTCAATCCCAGGACCCTGGGATCATGACCCGAGCCGAAGGCAGAGGCTTTAACCCACTGAGCCACCCAGGCACCCCAGGACATCATTTTTTAAAAGGAGGCTCTCACGTAATAATATCAATGGCACCTATATGAATCTATCCAGGGGTTTTCTTAAGTAGATAATTTAAATATTTTCAGAGGAAAAATATGGCTAATAGAGCTTTGAGCTTTTCTGGTGCAACAGCTATTAACATCCCATAGCACAAGGCTGCACCTTGGCCTCCATGATAAATTGGTAAAATCACACTAATTTGATCCAGTGCATAAAAAAGGAGCAAATGCCTTGGATGCCAGGATTAAAGACTTGTGCTTTAGACGTGCATTCTAGAGAAAGACCATAACAGATTCAGGCACAGGCTATGTTGATAAAGTTTTTAAGGTCCAGTGGTTTGAGCCACGACCAGATTAACTGTCCAAAGTAAGGACAACATATTGCACGTTTAAAACGCCTGCCTACTCCTGAGAAAGAAGCATAACGCTCGGTAGACGTTATTGGAAGCTATGTTTTCCATACTGAGGAATCCCATTATGATCCATTTATTAGGTGTGAGAGAAGGCTGCCAGCTCTGAGTGGGGCCAGACCCAAAGCGGGCTCTATAGCACGTCTAGACTATTGGACAGGCATCCCTGCTGCCAGTGAGGACAGCCTGGGAGATCTCATGGTGTCAGACATGTCTGTGGCCAAGAATGATGCCAGGTGGAGCTTCTGCACACCCCAATAAGAGAGCAACAGCAAGACACTTAGGGTTCTGCAACAAGGTCAAGGCCTTCGGATAGAGATCTACATACCCTTATTGCAGAAACAGCTCCTGACATGTTAGTGGGTTCTTGTAGAAATTTAGCTTCTGACCCTGGGGAGTCAAGGGGCCATGAGGCCACATTAGAGTCCCAGGTCACGAGGCTGGGACGGGAAACAGCAGAAATTGCTGATAAAATAAAAGCAATACATTGGGGATTGGGCTGAAGTGGGTTCAGGGGGCACAAGGGAGCTGCGCCAATGGGTGACCCAGACACCATATCCGTGACCACCGTGGTACCAATGTGTATTCCTCAGCTGAGACCTCTGGTCTTTGTGTGATCTAGACCTAGACCTAAACCTCTAGATCTAGAGATATCCTTCTATCCCCCTCGCGGAATGTTGTGAGAGTAAAATAAGATAATAGACAGGGAAAAATGGAAATGTTAAAATTACTATGCAAATTACAATCAAATACTATCATAGATGAAGCTCGAGTAAGGCTTGACTTGAGCCAGGGTGTAAAGGCAGGAAGAGCTTGCACTAATCCCAGGACTGGAAGGCTTTCTGGGACTTTTCAGACTGGAGTCCATGACTCTGGAGGAGTCCTCAGCATCCCTGCAGCAGCCTGGGTGGGGAGAGGGCTCCTGGCTCTTGCTCTGGCTGTCTTTAAAGCACTTTTGCTTTGATCTGTTTGTTACGATGGGCATAGGACCAGATTCAGACTTACAGGCCCTGGGCACCTGGGTGGCTCAGTTGTTTAAGCGACCGCCTTCTGCTCAGGTCATGATCCTGGAGTCCTGGGATCAAGTCCTACATCAGGCTCCCTGCTCAGCAGGGCGTCTGCTTCTTCCTCTGACTCTCTTCCCTCTCATGCTCTCTCTCTCACACTCCCACACACTCTCTCTCTCAAGTAAATAAATAAAATCTTAAAAAAAAAAAGACTTAAATGCCCTGAATAGCGAGAAGACCCAGAAACCCCCATCCCTACTTACTGACATTATAGTGGCTCCTCTCTAGTTCTGCTGATGGAAAATTCTAGCTGCGTTTATTCAAATGGAACATTTCTCTGTCCCTCATCTTGTTTGTCCCGTGTTCTGAGCACTTGTTTAGAATGCTTTTTGGGATAATCTCAACACTGACTGGGCTTTCACAAAAAGATTCATTTTAAAAAGAAGTTTCCCACTCTTGATTTCAGCTCAGGTTGTGATCTCGGGTTGTGAGATAGGGTCCTGCGTGCTGAGCTTGGGATGGCTCTCTCCCTCTTCCTTGGGCCCTTCTCCGGCTCGGGCTCTCTCAATAAATAAATAGATAATAAATAAATAAATAAATCCTTTAAAAAAGAAAGAAAATGGAAGTTTCATTGTTTAAACTTTTGATCAAATCTAATATTTATTTAGGGATGCCTGGGTGGCTCAGTGGGTTAAGGCCTCTGCCTTTGGCTCAGGTCATGATCCCAGGGTCCTGGGATCAAGCCCCACATCACATCGGGCTCTCTGCTCAGCAGGGGGCCTGCTTCCCTTCCTCTCTCTCTCTGCCTTCCTCTCTGCCTACTTGTGATCTCTGCCTGTCAAATAAATAAATAAAATCTTTAAAAAAAAATCTAATGTTTATTTAAATCCTGTCGCCATCTCTCACCAAATATTTTCTCAACGCTGGCTTAAATACTTCCCATTCTATTTTCTATCCACCGAGTGACCCCAGTACATCTTGAGATTATTATTAGAAAGTCTGGTAGCGAGGCCAAACACCTCACCTTCCAGCTTCTACCACTGGGTCTCCCTCTGCCCTCAGGGCTCTGCTGAACAGGTTTAATCCCTGCCCCCCTCGCCTCTGCTCAGCCAGGTGCTTGGGTGTGGTTCTTGGAGTCAGCCTGTCTCCTCTCTTTTTCTCCAGCCCCAGGTCCTCAAATAGTCTCCCCAGGTAGTGATAATAATTATAATAGCCTCCATTAACTGGACTCACCGTGCCAGGTGCCAAAGTCACACACCTAGAGGGTTTTAGAGCCAAATGCTCCTTTGTCTGATCCCAGGGTCTCTATTTTTAGCCTCTGCATTATGATTGGAACTTCCCATCTAGTCTGAAACAACTTCAAAGTGTTGTCTCCTCAGAATGTTCAGAGTAATTGGTATAGGGAAAAAAAATTCAAGTACCCTCCAGCCTTTGACATGGAGCATTGTCTAGAGCCTGAAATACTAAATCAAGGAGACTTCACTTGTCAGTCAAGTCCCTGCCCCTGAGTTGGATCTGCTCTGGCTTTTCCTTTAAGGAGGCATCTCTTTGGTGAGGGGGCAGGGCTCTAGCTAACTATGGCCCTTGGCAGCAGGAAGAGTCACGGAATCTGCTGAATGTTCTCTGGATCATTCCTGACATCTGCAGTCTGATATCTCCTGTCCACCTGGGCGATACATCCCCCATAGGAAGTGCATAACCATGACATCATTGGCACTTCATGAAAGCCAAGGCAGGTGGGGGCTTCTGGTCGTCTAGCTTTGACCCCATGACAGTGCTCTGGCTCTAAGACAACTGGGGAAGGAATTTCAGGGGTTTCTGCTTCGTTAGTGCAAGGTGGGCGCTTCTCACCAAGATTTATAAGTAGGGAATCTTCCAACATACGAAGAGAGATCATATGTGATGAACCAAAATGTGTCCACACCTGTGTAGTTATGGAATTCCCCAAGTCTTTTCCTTCAATGAATCAACTCCCATTTAGCTCCTATTTATTAAGTCCAAGGTCCGTGTAAGGCACAGTGAATGGCAAGGTGACTGTCTCATTTAGTTGAAACCTCAGACAGCCATTGGGCTCCAGGTCTTTCCGTGCTTGTATGCACCAAGCCTACCCTGCGCTCTTTATTTACAAGACCAGAGGTCAGGTTGGATTCAAGTGACTGGCCTTATCCTCTCAGATTTAAGACCCCCAACTAAAATCCACAAACCTTCATCCTACTACCAGAGCTTACACGGGGTTGTCACTGTGATATTCCTAAAAGGTATATAAAATTGTGTCACCGGGGCACCTGGGTGGCTCAGTCAGTTAAGAGTCTGCCTTTGGCTCAGGCGATGATCCCAAGGTCCTGGGACCACATTGGGATCCTTGCTCAGTGGGGAGCCTGCTTCTCTCCCTTGACTCCCCCTGCTTGTGCTCTCTCTCTGACAAATAAATAAAATCTATAAAAAGATAAATAAAATCATGTCACTTCCACGGTCAGAAATCACTGATTAATTTCCTTTACTCAGAAGCTAATCCATTCATTTATTCATCCATCCACCCACTCAAAGCATACCTGTGCCTGTGATACACCAGGTATAGTGCTAGACCCTGGAGATGGGAAGATGAAAGCCCTGGGCCCAGCCCCCAGGGAGCCCAGAGTGTAGCTGAGGAGATGGATATGAACACAATTACATCCGGGCAGACGGGAGCCCAGGCAGCAGTCGCCCTTAGTCCTTCTTGCTGAAAGGCCCTCTCCAGCAGGCAAACCCGCTCCCCTCCCCCGCCACACCCATACCTGTATCCTGTAAATCCCATGCTTCCTTTGAATCTAATCTAGACATCTCCCTGGGAGATCTTCGATGTTTCTCTGTGTGTTCCGAATACTGGAATCTCCTGGAGAACAGTGTGGGGTGGGGCAGGAGGGCCCGTGGCATTTTTACTGTGTGTTTCCTACAATGCCCTGCAGAACACACTCTTAGCAGCTAACAGAAGGACTCCTCTGGGTTCTCTTCCCTCAAAATCAACCAGGTTTGGGGATGCCTTTCTGGAAGACGAATACACACTTTCATTTTGCAGTACCTGAAAGGGATGGGGTTGCTTCCCCAAGTCACATCCACCCTGTGCTTTGCACCTGCTAGGCACTCAGTGGGGTTTGCTAGGAGGCTCATCTCCTGCCCCAACTGGGACTGCAAGAAGGGCTCCCCAAGTCAGGGGGGCTCCCTGAGACAGCTGGTGGCTTAGGGAGAGCTTTGCAGCTTGGGGGATGCTCCACCCCCATCGGCTCTAAGTGAGGAATCTGGGCCCAGAAGATAAAATGGTTTTCTGCTTGATGGAACTTGCCACTTCCCAGATTGGCCAGCGGAGCTTTGGTTTCCGGCCAAGTCCACGGTGGGCTTCCCTGCTTTGATGTGGTTTTGCAAGGAAAACATCCGTAAATGAGCAACAACTAACAGACTCTCTTTCTGTCTTAGTCCACCTCGGGTTTTTTTTTTTTTTAAAAGAAGTGCTAATTAGCTTCTTGGAGTTGGTTGGGGCTGGAGACCACCGGCCTTCTAGAGGAGAGAAGGATATAGGCTTCAGAGTCTGAACATGGGCATCAATTTAGATGAAGTTGCAATCTCCAAAGAGTTACTCAAACGTCTGTCATTGGTGACAAGGTATTTTGGAATTAGGACACCAGGGTCCTGAGTCACTCAGGCTCTACCCCTTAGTTAAGGTATACCATTTCATATCTGAGCCTCGGTTTTCTCATCCATAAAATGGAAAGATCAATTAAAGTACCACCTCTCCAATGAAATGGAGCCTGTCAAAGCCCCGTGTGATCTGTACGGCTCTATCCATGCTAGGTCCCAGGGGCAAACAGCAACCCCAAAATAAAACAAAAGAATTGTGTGTGACTATCAGAGGCAAAAAACGTTGATCAACTCTTTTTGAAAAAAGGCTTTTCATTGTGATATTTGTATCACCATGGCAATAGCAATAGAACCCGCATAGATTTATTCTTTTTTTTTAAAGATTTTATTTATTTATTTGACAGAGAGAGAGATCACAAGTAGGCAGAGAGGCAGGCAGAGAGAGAGGAGGAAGCAGGCTCCTGCGGAGCAGAGAGCCCCATGCGAGGCTCAATCCCAGGACCCTGAGATCATGACCTGAGCTGAAGGCAGCGGCTTAATCCACTGAGCCACCCAGGCGCCCCCGCATAGATTTATTCTTAAAGACATTGAAATTTGTCTCTTTTTTGTCGTGGTTCATGCAGAACATTTTCTTAACTTCTTATTTTGAAACAATTATAGATTCACGGGAGGTTGGAAAAACAATGGGTAGGGAGGTCTACGCGCCCTTCACTCAGCCCCCACTCTGCAATGGGGGGAGGGGGAGGACGTCTTCTCTAACTGTACAGTCTCAAACCTGGCAGCCGATGTTGGCCTAATCCACAGAGCTCGCTCGGATCTCACTGGTGTGACAAGCATGCATTCGTGTCTGCGTGCATGTAGCTCGGTGTGATCACACACGTGGCTACCTCCTCCATCAAGACTCGGATCTGTTCCATCACCACCGGGTCCCCCTCATGCCAACCCTTCATGGATTCTTATCCTCTCCCCAGACTCCTGGCGCCCCCACCCCTGGCAACCACTGATCTCTTCTCTATCACCATTGTTTTGATATTTCAAGAATGTTATCTAAGTGGAATCATACAGTATGTGACCCTTTGAAATTGGTTTTTTTTTTTTTCACTCAACATAATCCCCTTGAGATCCTGTGCAACTTGTTGTATCAATAATTTGTACCTTTTCTTTGTGGAGTAGGATGGATGACATGGAGGAGCTGTGGTTTGTTTAACCCCTGAAAGACATTTGGGTTGTAATTATTCCTTATAAAAGAAGGGAAGTGATTTTTGGTTCTTGCAAGAGATATTTATGGAGTTGCCCCATGTGTCGGGTTCGACCACAGATATTGGAGATGCAGCATAAATGGGAGAAAGATGACAAACCCTCGGAGAGAATGACTGCGGGGCTAAGAAGGGATACGAAGGAGCTAAGAGACTGGCAGAGTCCAGTGTGCAGGACTCCTTCAGAAGGGACGTCGTGGGGGAGGGGGGTCCGCAGAAGGGGGCTTCATTTAAATCAAGACCTGAATGAGGAGGAATTAACCCTTCAGTAAGCCCTAGGTAAGAGCGTTCTAGGCAGAGGGAAGAGCAAATGCAAATCCCCTGAGGGGGGCCTGTGCCTGACTGTTTGGAAAAGGAAGGGAGACTGCAGGAAACATAAAGACAGGGTTAGGAATGGTCCAAGAAGCAGGCAGGGCTGGGTCAGGCAGGGTCTGTAAACTGCAGGGAGGAGTTTGGATCTATCTTATTCTAAGGGTATCACACAGGGGGAGGTATGATGCCATTAATGTTTTTAAAAGATCATTCTAGAGTCTAGAGACAAACTCTATTTTAAGCTCCAGGGTATAATTTCACTGAGTAACTGCTCATTTATTATTCACAAACCGTTGAACTAGAATTGAATGCTAACAACCTTCGCAGCCACTAGTCATGTGGGACTACCCCCTCCCAATCGAAGGTGAGTCCTTGGAGGATAGGCAGGGTCCAACATTTTCTGCAGCTCCAAAGCCAGACGCTCAACAAGCATAGATTCATCCAGAAGAATCTGCAAATTTTTTTAATAGACACCCATTGGATTTCACTTGGACTCCATGAGAACTTGCTGCCCTCCCCCATCCATCCCACTGTGCACCTGCCCCCCATCCCTGAGTTCCCCAGTCAGTGGCAGAGGTGAGAGGAGAAGGGGATGGGCAGGAGAAGAAAGGGAGATACTCATCAGGGGCCTCAGAGAGCTCTCGGTCTTCTTGAGGGATTGGTGGCTAGGTTAGGGGAGAGAGAGAGATAGAGAATGAAAGAGTAGAACAAGAAAAGAGCAATGTGGGCCGACATGGGAGACAGGAAGGGGCATTGACAGTCCAATCCCAGCCCTGGTAGTGGGGAGCAGTCACGTTGCCCCTCTGGACTTGTGTGTCCTCATCAATGGCCTATACGTTCTGGTCAGAGGATGCTTTCTATCTGTAGGACAAGTCAGTTCAGGACAAATGGGCATTTCTCCTTGGATGACCTGCCTGAGTGAAAGTGAGAGAGTACTGAGGTTAGGTAAATATGGAACTATCTCCCTTCTTCAACTTAATGGGGTAGAGTCTAGAAACAGAACCAATTCTAAAACCCAACAGTGGAAGTTGACCACCTGCAGGGAGGTTGCCCTTAGGCCTCCAGTTCTGAAGTAACTTGCCTCAAGAATATCTGATATGGAAAATTTTAATTCTACTAACTGACAGACTAGGGCCGGGTGGGCAGATCATGACGTATATGCCAAGTCTGGCCCACTGTCTATTTTTTGCATGGTCCTTAATCTAAAAATGGTTTTATATTTTTAAATAGTTAGGGGGGTAGAATCAAAAGACGAATGACATTTTTTGACTGCAAAAATTAAATGAAACTCAAATTTCTGTGTCCATAAAGTTCCATTAGAACACATTCATTTGTTTAAGTCCTGCCTATGGTTGGCTTTGCACTACAAGGGCAGAGATGAATAGTGCTGACAGAAACGATCTAACTTGCTAGTCTAAAATGTGTTCTCTCCAGGCTTTGACAGAAGTTTGCTGATCCCTGTGTTGGACAGACTCTAAATGGTCCCATGAGTCTTGCTTCCAGGGAGTCACACCTCTGCGGAATCCCTCCCATTGAGTGTGGGCAGAACCTGTGACTTTCTTCTAACCAATAGAAGGCAGCAAAGGCTGCCACGCCCCTGATTGCATCACACAGGGCTGTAACTTCCGCCTTCCTAGCCAAAGCTTGCTCTCTTTGCAGCTTTGGCAAAGGCACCTGCTGTGTTATGAGCTGCCTTATGGAGAGACTCCTGTGACAAGAAACTGGGGGTTGGCACCCGACCACAGTGGGCAAGAGACTGAAGTCCAGCAACCTGAAAGGAATGAAATCTGGCCAATTGCCACAGGAGCTTGGAAGTAGATCTTTCCCCACTTGAGCTTCAGAGACCCCAGCCCTGGGTGGCACTTGGCTTACACCTTGTAAGAGACCCCAAAGTAGATCTTAGCAGAGCCCAAACTCTTGACCAACAGAAACTGTGAGATAATAAATATGTGGGTTTTTAAATTATTTTGCTGTTAAAGTAGAGCTGACATAGAATGTTGTGTTAGTTTCAGCGATACAAAAATGTGATTCGATAATTCTGGACATTTCGCAGTGCTCCCCACAATAAATGCAGTCGCCATCTGTCTCCATACAACGTTACTACGTTATTATTGACTATATTCCCTGTGTTGTACTTTTCATCTCTGTGACTTACTTATTTTGTAACTGGAGGCTTGGAGGCCTTAATCCTCTTCACTTTAAATGCATGTTAAGTTGTTAAGTTTATGGTAATATTGTTTCACAGCAATAGGTAACTAGGGCATCAGATTCAGATTCTCTCAAATATGGAACATTCCGTGGGATTCCCTCCACACAGACAGGGTTTCTACACAGCTCCTCCAGAGCAAAGCAGAGAAGTGAGGTGAGGCTGTGGCCGCCCAGGGTATGGCAGGAAGACCACGTTCAGCAGAAACTGGGTGAGTTAGAAGAGATTCCTGAGGACAACCCAGTCACTGAAAAGCCTGTCATTAAGGGCGTTACCAAATGGGCAGGACTGGAACAGGGTGAATCCCTAGATGTGCTTAGGGTCCTGGGGTGCTGGGGCCCAGAGGCACACTGGCTTCTTGGCTCTGAATTGCTGCAAGGTCATGGCCCTGGAGAGCAGGGCAGACCACTGAAATCTGAGGACCTTCTGCAGCCCATGACTTTAAGTCTTAGCCCGGAGTCAGGATCGTGCCATCTACACTGCAGCTGCTCTCAGCTATTTTCCTGTGGCCACGGAATCATGAAGGGAATCATGGGGAATCATGAAGAACCCCTCTCCACCAGACAGTCCTACCACCTTAGAACCATCCATGGTGAGAAAGTAGAGCTCAGATAAACTGGGAAGAGAGCAAGAAGCGGGGAGCTCCAGGCTCTACCTGGAAGTTAAAAAACGTGGATATATGTGGATACAAAGAACAATCTGATTGTGAAATTTGAACAATAAACTAAAGAAGTGGTTTGCTATTTGTAAAGAGAAAGTTCAAAACCTTTGTCAATCCCCAAGTTAAGAAACATAGCCATGGGGGTTCAGGAGAGAGTTGTCATGGGGCCAGTGTGTGCAGGATGGCTGGTGAAAGGCGAGGCTCACCACTCAGCTGCAGCTGTCAGTGGGCTCCCCCTTTCAGATCAGCCTCAAGACCCTGCCATCCTCTTGCCAGCCTGAGGCACAATCAGGACTGATCTGCCAGGGTTTCTAACAACTAGAAGAAATCATGAATATTAATTTTCAGACAACTTAAGTGCCCTTTTGTTTTAAAACTCCTGAGGTGGGGCCCCTAGGTGGCTCAATCGGTTAAGCAATGTCCGTTAAGTGTCTCCCGTACTCCAAGCACTGTCTTAAATGCTGGAGACACAAAAGTAGACAGGATGGGCTTGCTTCTAGCACAGGGCAGCCTCAGGGAGTTTCAGATGACACAGTGGCCATAATAATAGCTTTTGTTATTATGACTATTACTGTTACTATAATTTATAACATAGGTCCTCCGTGACATCCTTGCTGTTAAAATTTTCAAACACCTGTTAGAAAGAGTCCACCATGAGCCCATTAACTGCATGAGCTGCGACCCGCATGTCCCAAGATTATTCACAGATATAAGAGAATCTTCCCTGTAAAGCGTTGTCACTGGGGATGAGATGGATCTTTCAGTGAAGACTAACTTAACATGCACTTGACGGCTGGTCTGCAATTTGCTCACTCTGAGATCAAATAAAACTGTTTTGTGGCAATGCTTTGGGGGATAGGTATGTATTTTTCAAATAAAAATGTATCTGTATTATAAAACAAAACTTTGTTATGTAAAGAATGAAAGACCCCATGAGTCTTTTTAAACTTTCTGCATTTATTACTTAAAAAATGAAAATTTAGAGAAATGGCAAGAGTCAACCTTGCCTTTACTCAGTGACCCCCTTGCCCCTCCCGACCTGCCCACATACAATAAGAGATGACCACTCTTGAGAGCTGCTGTGAGTCCTTCAGGCTTTTCTGTGCATGCAAACATCCAGATTCCTGTAATAAAAATGGGCCATTACACCCGCTTTTTAAATATATATTTCTCCCCTACTGAACACTACATGCCTCAGCCAAAGAGCAGGCCAATTACTCCCATGGCTGCAGGAGATCACCCCCACACTATTTGGAAAGTGATGTAGGATTCTATTAAAGGTTGTTCCACAATTTTTAACCAGTTCTCTACGGATGGACATTTGGATGGCAAATGGTCATTTGCCAACAGTGCCGTGGTAATCATTCTTGTGTGTGCATTTTTATGTGTACATTTTTAGATAAATATTCCCATAGGGTAAATTTCTAGAAGTGGATTATTTTTGCAACCTGGCATTAGTTCTGATAATAAGTCGTAGTAGAAAAAGCCTTAGCCATGGATTCGGGAGCCCCAACAAGTTCCTGCTCTCACTCTCAGACGACTCACTGGACCTCTGAAACTCAGGTTCCCCATCCACGAAATGAAGGTACTAACCCCCCATTGGCCCATTACGTGGGGGGTGCTGAAATAATTTGAAATAAAAAATGCAGGGGCGCTTTGAAGGAAATGAGGGCTCAACAGATGGGGAAACGGGTGGTAGTGTGATTACTATGATCCCTTAGGTGTGTAAGCATGGGAGGGGTAATGAAACTCCCTACGTGAATTTAATTAACTTTAATTTTTAAACTCTGCCAGAATATTCTGAGAGTGCAGTGGTGGGTAGTTACAAGTGCCAGGGCCGTGGACTCAAAACAAACACGAGACTTTGCTAGCAGAGACTCTAGAGCCTGTGTCTGCAGGTACCCTGGGGTTTCAGAGGCCGGAGGGAGACCGAAGGCTGGAGGTCGAGGGAGGCTGGTCCGGACATGCTCTCCGGAAGTCTGACAGCAACTGGAGCCATCCAACCCGCGAGAGCTTACCCTAAGAGAGAAACTCCCATCCCTGGAAGTGCTGAAAGAGACCAGATGGACCCCTGTAGGGATCACACAGAGAGGTTTCCTGCAGGCAAACTGTCTCTGGGAGAACTTGGTTGAACCTTCGAAACAATGAAGCATCACTCATTATTTATCAATCAAAGCAATAAGAGTGTCGTCTTCCTATGACATAACCAGGGTTGCCACTCTCAAGGTATATGGTTACAGCCCCAAACAATGACACTTAATTCAGAGAGGTTGATTGACTTGTCAAAGGACACACAGCTGGAAAGTTGCCTGGCCGGGACTGGAAGCTGGGCCATCTGATCCTGGATCCTCCCTCCTGAAAGAGAGAGCTGGACGCCTCTCGAGGCGGGGTGTGTTCAACAGACCCCACTTTGGGAACTCTAATTCTGACGGGCACTGCAGTTGTAATTAGAAGGCAGAGTTCAAATACCAACCTCACTGTTTTCCAGCTGCGCAGGCTTCTGGAAAATGGGAGCAATGGTGCTGTGCTCTTAGAGTGGCTCTGAGGAGCAGATGAGACCATGGTGCTCTATCATTACACAAAGGGAGGCTTTTATTCAGTGATCGGATATGAAAGGAAAGGGGTAGGATGTGAGGGGGTAGAAACATCCAGCATTAGCACAACTTCTAAGCTGCTAAGTAGGGGGTCGGCCTCTGCAGGCAGGAGACCAGTTTCCCCACCATGGAGCTGGGTCTGTCCTGGAGGACGTGAGGAAGGGCTTAAGACTCCCAGCTGCCTCTTTGAGGAGCCTCAGGGGCAAAGCTAGCCGGAGGGGGAGAGCCAAGGGATCTAAGGCCAAGGGCACTGTGCTTCCTTCATTTGGATATTCATATTTTATTTATTTTTTAAAAGATTTTATTTATTTGACACAGAGAGGGAACGCAGGAAAGGGAGAAGCAGGCTCCCCGCTAAGCAGGGAGCCCGGTATGGGGCTCGATCCCGAGACTCTGGGATCATGACATGAGCTGAAGGCAGACACTTAACCCACTTAGCCGCCCAGGAACCTCTGGAAATTCATATTTTAATGTCTCTGAACTGTTATGATAGATGAGAGCATTTGGTGTACAGTTTTTCTTTTATGGTGGCAGTCCCCGGAATGATATGTTCTTTCTTTCTTTTTTAAAAGATTTTATTTTATTTTAAAAATTCTTTTATTATAATTTGTTAAAGATTTTATTTATTTGTTTTAGACAGAGAGCACAAGCGGGGAGGGGGTGGGCAGAGGCAGAGGGAGAAGCAGGTTCCCCACTGAGCAGGGAGCCCCACACAGTACTTGATCCCAGGACTCTGGGATCATGACCTGAGCCCAAGGCAGATGCTTAACCTGGACAGTCTTGGAAGCCCTGCACCACAGAGGGCCAAGGGAGTCCTCCAATCGAGTAAATTCTGGGCACATCTCGCTTCTTCTCTTTACAGGAAATTGAGGCCCAGAGAAGGTGAATGACAAGTCCAGAGTCAGGGAGCTAGAGTAGGCATGAGCAGAGCTTTGAAGCCCCTGTGTGCTTTCTAAAATTCCAGATCCCCGAGGCTGAGGGGCCCGGAGTGGAGGAACGACGGTAGGACACTGCCCCTTTGGGAAGTGCAGGAGGGTCTCCAGGGCATCAGGCCTCAGAGAGGTGGCTTACATTAATTACCTCTGGAGCCTCTTCATTCTCCACCCAGAGCCCTGACCAACCACGGCAGTACCATCTGTCAGCTGGCTCGCCCTCGCCGCCCACCATGCAGGATCCTGAGCTCGCATCGCTGCACCCGTGGAGAGGGAGGCACAGAGAAGGAGGGTGAGACTCAGACCAGGGCTGTCGCTTGGCCAAGGTCACACAGCAAGGAAGTGGTGCAGGCAGGATTTGAATCCAGTGCTTGTCAGAAAATGTCAACAGACAAAAGACGACAAGGCTGTGCATCACCCCTTTGGCGGGGGGGGTGGGGGTGGTCCTGAGCATAAAACAGCCGAGGTAACGCAGGAGTGCCTGGGTCTCAGTCCCAGAGTTTCTGACCCCATCTGGGGGTGGGCCTGAGAATCTGCATTTCTTTCTTTCTTTTTTTAAAAGATTTTATTTATTCATTTGACAGGCAGAGATCACAGAGAACCAGGCAGAGAGAGAGGAGGAAGCAGGCTCCCTGCTGAGCAGAGAGCCCAATGTGGGGCTTGATCCCAGGACCCTGGGATTATGACCTGAGCCGAAGGCAGAGGCTTAACCCACTGAGCCACCCAGGTGCCCCGAGAATCTGCATTTCTAACAAAGTTGCAGCCGAGGCTGAGGGTGCCCCTGTTGGACCACATGTTCAGGGCCACCTCTTGATTTTGCTCCTCCTACCACCACCCTCTAACTCCCCCTCCTACCCCATCTGGGCTAAGACAAGGGAATTTCAACCAGCCATGGTCTCAAGAGAGCGAGATGAAGAAGGACTCTGTGGTGTGAAAAACTGGGGTTTGATTTTCCTGTGTGACCTTCGTTAAGTCACCTGATTTCTTGGAGCCTCAGAAAATTCTCTAGAAAATGCAGATGCTAAGACCTACTTCCTAGATTGCTGACATGCTAACTATAAGCCCACCCAGGGTTGTCATAGGAGCTCAGTACGTTACCCTGTGTCCAGCACACGTGGTTTCCCTTTGATTTCTGCTTCTCCACCAGGCGTCTGGACTGTGGCTGGGTCAGGATGTTTGAAAGTCCCGGGGTGGGGGGTGGTGCACAGGGCTGACTGTGTTCTGTGTTCTTTAAAAATTATTCCTAAAGGCAGCATCAGCCTGGATTGCCCCAATCTCAGAGCCCCCAGTAGAAGAGACAGCCAGGAAGGCAGGGAGGCACCAGAGAAAAGCCCAGGAGATGGAAACTGCCTGTAGATTAAACCCTTAGTGACCCAGGACAAGTGTGCTCTAGTCCCTGACATCTGTAGGCTCTGGGCTTCGTCATGTGGGAGGAAGCAGCTGGCTCTTGGGTCCTTACCTGCCGCAGCACGGCTGGGCCTCCTGGTGCACAGGTGCTGGGGCTGCTCAGTTTCGATCCTGCACGGAGCCTGGCAGCTGGCAGGTGTGCAACAAGCATCTGGTCCTCGGACTTGGTGTGTGCCTGACCCCATCTGCTCACCTCGCCTCTACCTATGTTCCCTCCCTCCTGGGGGCTGCTGGAAGGTTCCCAGGGGCAATCCAGCTCCCTCCCACCCCAGCTCTGAGACACATGCATGGGCGTGTTGTCAATGTGCCCACCTCCTTGGCCAGTTCAGATCCTTGAATTTAGCTCAGAGTTTCAGTCTTGCTGGGGCCACCCTTCTGGCCTGTGCAAGAACCTCCCCTCCAGATAATTCAGTTAGACAGGCAGAACCCTGGGATTTGTTATAGGATTTGAATGTATGCAGTTATGGGAGGTGGCTTAGCATTCTCTGGTGCTGGAGCTTGAAGCCATAGAACAGACAGACAGGACAGGAGGACGGATGCAAAGCGTGGAACATCAAGGGCAGGCAGTAAGCCACACGCATGAGCTCGAACCCGTATCGGGCCCTGTACAGTTTGCTAGGGCTGTCATATCAAAATACCACAGGCAGGGGTGACTTAAGCAACAGACATTTATTTCCTCCCAGCGCTGGAGTCTGGTAGTCCAAGATCAGGTCTGGGTTCTCCTGAGACCTCTCCTTGGTCTGAGGATGGCTGCTTTCTGGCCAAGTCCTTCCGTGGACTTTCTTCTGTGTCCCTGCATCCTCGGTGTCTCCTCCTCTTCTTAAAAGGACACCAGTCATATCGAATTAGGGCCCCACCGCATGACCTGATTTAACCTAATTATCTCTTTCAAGGCCCTATCTCCAAACACGGTCACATTGGGAGCTAGGGCTTTAACCTGAATGGGGTGGTCGAGCCATGGTCTACAAAGACTCTATTCTAAATAAGGTGACGTTCACAGATACTCGTGGTTAGGAATGCAACCTATCTTTTGGGGGGCAGCGTTCAGCCCATGACAGGGGGTGAGTTTAGCTAGGACAGGTTTGCAGAAGAGCGGTGCAGGCCAGCCAAGAGACGGGGAGACCTGATAGGAAGCCATTGCAGAAAACTAGGTAAGAAGCAGATACTTAAGGGGCATCTGGGTAGCGCAGTTGGTTGAATGTCTGACTTGATTTCGGCTCAGGGTGATAAGATCAAGCCCTGTGTCTGGTTCCGCACTCAGCGAGGAGCCTGCTGGAGATCCTTTCCCTCTGCCCCTTCTCCTGCTCGCACTCTCTCTCTCTCTCTCTCTCTCTCAAATAAATAAAGAAGCAGATACTTAAATAAAGCCCTGAGGACAGGGTGTGGGAGGCAGGTGAAGTGGGTGTGATTCTGTTGCTTTACAGGTGAGGAAAATGAGTCACAGTGCCCCAGTACTACCTTTCCTGAGGTCTCGCCGTGCACCGATAGGAGCCTGGATATGTGATTCTCTGCTCACTCATATTCCATGGTCGTATCTCCAAAGCTGGACCAAGGGCCCCGTCCTCGCAGATGGTGAATGACCCCTTGACTGAGGTCTTCCCACTTGAAAAGAGATGGAAGCACAGCTGAAAGTCCCATTCTCCTGCCCCCAGGTCCTGGACCATGTAATTCTGGGAGGTCTCTCTTCTGTCCCAAGGGGGGATTAGGAGCTCTTTCCTTTCCTACCATCTAACGCTTCTGTTGTAATGCAGGCTCTTCTCTAAGCCTGGTTTAGCCCTTACCTGGGTCAGCCCTATGTCCTTAGACTCTGTTGGTCAAGAGACCAGCTGAGGGAGGTGTCAGGACCTCACTGCCCCATTCGCTTCTCTCTTCATGACCTGCCCTAGGCTTCCCTATCACAGCCAGCGCTTGGCGCTTCTGGGAACTCCTGGCCCGAGTGATCTGAATTACCACCTTACATGACCACAGATGGGAACCTGATATGAGAAACCTTCTGAATGCTGACTGCCTGGGAAGAGGGGGGTTCATTCTTGCCAGAGCATGACCACAGCAGCCATACCACAGACAGCAGCAGCCTGTTGCCTGGCTCCCCTAAGCCTGAGAAGGCAACTGAGAAGCGGTGACACCAGCTACAGCTTGGAAGAGAGAAGACTCAGCCTCATTGCACCAAACTTTTCAGGGCCTTTCAGAACCTCGGTATCTTTTTTTCTTTTTTAATTTATTTATTTGACAGAGTGAGATCACAAGTGGGCAGAGAGATAGGCAGAGAGAGCGGGGGGAAGGAGGCTCCCCCCTGAGCAGAGAGCCTGATGTAGGGCTTGATCCCAGGACCCTGAGATCATGACCCGAGCCTAAGCCAGAGGCTTAACCTACTGAGCCACCCAGGC
This sequence comes from Meles meles, assembly GCF_922984935.1. Classification (NCBI taxonomy): domain Eukaryota; kingdom Metazoa; phylum Chordata; class Mammalia; order Carnivora; family Mustelidae; genus Meles; species Meles meles. The sequence goes on along the minus strand of NC_060080.1, from coordinate 39,093,058 downwards.
GTAACAGAACCTCGGTATCTTTATCTGAAAAGGTGAGTCCTGTTACTTAATTCCCATGGTGGGAGATCACATTGAGTAATTTTGCAACAGCACAAGGTTCAGAGCCTGAGCTAGGAGAAACTTCCTCAACACATGCCAAGTCCCTCCCTTTACCCTTTTGAATCCCTCAAGCCTGTGTTCCAGTGCCAGACCTGGTTTTAATCTGAACTCTGAGTGCAGTTGGGGTGTGTGTGACTGTGGGGAAATGACCAGAGCCTCAGGTCCCTTTTATAGGCAGCAACTGTAGAAAGGTGGTTAGAAAGGAAAAGTCTAGAGCTGGAGGGGCCTGGATTCAGAATCTGATTCCTCTGTTCATGAGCTGTGTGACTAGGCGAGTTCCATAGACTTTCCGTGCCTCAGCTTCTCCCTCTGTAGAGTGGGGATCACAAGACCATCCAATTGAGTACATGAGTTGGGGCAAATTTTGTGTTTTTTTCTTTCCCATGCATCATTTCTTCCTTTGTGTTTCAGTTTGAGTCATTTATATTGACCTGCTTCTGAGTTTCGGATTCTTCAGCTGCGGCTTACTGAGTTGGCAACTATTTTGGATAAAAAAGAGATGGTCAAGCTAGAACTTTATGCCTTTATGAGATGACATAAGTCATTCTTGGCATCTTGGCCATTTCACTGGTCTCTCCAAAACTGACAAGCAGAGGTCTGTGAAAACATGTTGATTTGCAAAATGATAGCCATGCAGGTAAATGATGAAAATTGCACACCCCTCTCATTCCCCACATCTGGAAAATAGTAACACTAGTATCTTTTTTCTGCTACATTAATAGGATTTTTGAGAAGGACACATCAAAACCGACAGTTATTATGTATGTGTCAGGCCACTAAGTGTGCTCATCTTTCAAATGGTTATGACTTCCTCTTGGAGTTGTCGTGAAGATTAAGATCATGTTATGAGTATCTCATGTGTGTGAAAGTGGCAAGATGAGGCAGTGTTATAGATTGTGAGAGCTAGAAGGGGCTGGAGCGGTGATTGTACCCAAGTTCTCACTCCATCTACATGAGAGAAGACTCAGAAAGGTGACAAGGCATGCTAGATGGTTAGATCAGCAGAGCTGGAACCATGGAATGGTGGCATGAATGAACCATTCATTCATTTGTCCTACAAATGTTTATTAAGCACCTGCTGTGTGCTAAAGCTACATTTGGTGCTCTTTCTTTCTTTCTCTCTCTCTCTCTTTTAAAAAAGATTTTATTTATTTATTTGACAGAGAAAAAGAGAGAGAGTACAAGCAGGGGGATCAGCAGAGGGAGAGGGAGAAGTAGGCTCCTCACTGAGCAGGGAGCCCAATGTGGGGTTTGATCCCAGGACCCTGGGATCATGACCTGAGCCGAAGGCAGATACTTAACTGACTGAGCCACCCAGGTGCTCCTCAGATTCTCTTTCTGGTCCTCTGTGTTGCTGGTGTGATCTTGTGAATTTGACAGGTGGCTCTACAAAGAGCTCAGCTTCAGGTCTGCTTCAGTCCCCCTTTAAAACACTTGGCACAAGTCATGGACAGCCAGGGTGACTCCTGAGCTCTATTCTTTTCGAAAATAACTCCATCCCAACCAGAGATCCCATGCTTCAGTGCCAGTGTTCGTAAGTTATTGGTTGGGGCAGAGCCTTCTCCAGCTTTCTTATAACCATATAAATAATCATTAAAAGTAAAATAATCATTAAAAAATCGGCAGTTACAAAAATGTTTGTCTGTTTGTGTACTCTTCATTTAGAGTCTTCTGTTATGCCAAGGGTGCCAAGCTGAGAAAGAATAGTATTCACTGAAACCTAGGACCATAGATTTCATCTCGGTAGAGTGTCCTATAAATGTCAACTAGATCTTACTGGTTGCTTGTTGGTCTCCGCTGACACTACTAGTGTCTACCAGGTCTATCAATTGTTGAGAAAGGAGTGCTGAAGTCTCAGCTTACGGGTTTGTCTATTTCTTCTTTCAGTTCTATTAGTTTTTGCTTTGTATCTTTTGAAGCGCTGTTATTTTGTGCCTACGTATTTAGGATTGCTATGTCTTTTTGGTGGATTGATCCTTTAATCATTATGTTTTGTTTTTCTCTGTCTGTGGTAATTTTATTTGCTCCAAAGTCTACTTTATCTGATATTAACATAGACATTCCTACTTTCTTGTGATTAATGTTTGCATTGTATTTTTGCTATCTTTTTACATTTAACCTACTTACATCGTTATATTTGAAGTGAGGTTCTTGTAGTTAGCATATAGTTGAAGCATATTATTGTAGCCATTGGCCCAATTGGTCTTTTTTTTTTTTTAAAGATTTTATTTATTTATTTGTCAGAGTGAGAGGGAGAGAGAGAGAGTATGCACAAGCAGGCAGAGGCGGAGAGAGAAGCAGGCTCCCTGCTGAGCAAGGAGCCTGATGCGGGACTCCATCCCAGGACGCTGGGATCATGACCTGAGCCGAAGACAGAGGCTTACCCAACTGAGCCATCCAGTTGCCCCCCAACTGGTCTTTTAACTGGTGTATTTAGACCATTTACATCAAATGTAATTGTTGGTATATTAGGGCTTAAGTATGTCATCTTTAATTTGTTCTTTGTTTACGCCCTCTCTTTCCCATTCTTCTGTATCTCTTTTCCTTTCTTTTTATGGATTACCTGAATATTTTTAATAATTTCATTTTGATATACTAATAGTGTTTTGGGAGGTACATTTATGTATAGTTTTTTATAGTTGCTCTAGGTATTACATATATGTAACATAGCAGTCTACTAGTGTAGAAATCTTACCTCCATTTAAGTCCCTTTACCTTCCCCCATTATCTTAAATATTTACTGTACAAACTTTGACACATCATATAATGTTTTAATTTTGCTTCCACCACCAAACATAATTTAGAAAATTCAAGAGGAGAAGGAAAGTCTATTGTATTGTATTTACGCATATTGTACTTTTCCCATTTTCTTCCTTCTCTCTTGATCTTCTACAGGTACTTCTATTACATCCTTTCTGCTTAGGGAATTTCCATTAGTTTTTCTCATAGGGTATAGAGATTATTTTTAAAAAGAGGGGGGAGAAAAAAGTGTTCCTTCCTTCTGGACTTCAGAATGAGAAATCTGCTGTTAATTCAGTTTTCTTCCCTTAGAGGTAAGATATCATTTCTCTCTTGTTACTTTTAAGATTTTTTTCTTTGTTTGGTTTTAAGAAGTTTGATTATGATGTGGGTTGGCATGGGTTTCCTTGTTTTTTTTTTCTATTTGAGGTTTAAGCAGTTTCTTCAGTCTGTTTATATATTCTGCTAAATTTGGAACAATTTCAGCCATTATTTCATAGAATATTTTTCAGGCACATACTCTTTCCTATCTCTTTGTCCAATGACATAAGTGTTAGATCTTTTGTTATTTTCCACAGATCTCTGAGATTCTGTTCTTTTGTTGTCTACTTCCTTTGTGTTGTTTAGATTGGATAATTTTTTCCCAGTTCAAATTTATTTATTTTTATAAACATATAATGTATTTTTATCCCCAGGGGTACAAGTCTGTGAATCGCCAGGTTTACACACTTCACAGCACTCACCATAGCACATACCTCCCCAATGTCCATAACCCCAACCCTCTCCCCCTCCCCCCTCCCCCCAGCAACCCTCAGTTTGTTTTGTGAGATTAAGAGTCACTTATGGTTTGTCTCCCTCCAGATCCCATCTTGTTTCATTTATTCTTCTCCTACCCCCCTAACTCCCCATGTTGCATCTCCACTTCCTCATATCAGGGAGATCATATGACAGTTGTCTTTCTCTGATTGACTTATTTCACTAAGTGTGATACCCTCTAGTTCCATCCACGTCATCGCAAATGGCAAGATTTCATTTCTTTTGATGGCTGCATAGTATTCCATTGTATATATATACCACTTCTTCTTTATCCATTAATCTGTTGATGGACATCTAGGTTCTTTCCATAGTTTGGCTATTGTAGACATTGCTGCTATAAACATTTGGGTGCACGTGAACCTTCAGATCACGACGTCTGTATCTTTAGGGTAAATACCCAATAGTACAATTGCTGGGTCATGGGGTAGTTCTATTTTCAACTTTTTTTTTTAAAAGATTTTATTTATTTATTTGACAGAGAGAAATCACAAGCAGGCAGAGAGAGAGAGGAGGAAGCAGGCTCCCTGCCAAGCAGAGAGCCCGATGCGGGACTCAATCCCAGGACCGTGAGATCATGACCTGAGCCGACGGCAGAGGCTTTAACCCACTGAGCCACCCAGGCGCCCCATCTATTTTCAACTTTTTGAGGAACCTCCATGCTGTTTTCCAGAGTGGTTGCACCAGCTTGCATTCCCAACAACAGTGTAGGAGGGTTCCCTTTTCTCCCCATCCTCGCCAGCATCTGTCATTTCCTGACTTGTTAATTTTAGCCATTCTGACTGGTGTGAGGTGGTATCTCATTATGGTTTTGATTTGTACTTCCCTGATGCCAAGTGATGTGGAGCACCTTTTCATGTGTCTGTTGGCCATCTGAATGTCTTCCTTGCAGAAATGTCTGTTCATGTCTTCTGCCCATTTCTTGATTGGATTGTTTGTTCTTTAGGTGTTGAGTTTGCTAAGTTCCTTATAGATTTTGGATACTAGCCCTTTATCTGATATGTCGTTTGCAAATATCTTCTCCCATTCTGTCAGTTGTCTTTTGGTTTTGTTAACTGTTTCCTTTGCTGTGCAAAAGCTTTTGATCTTGATGAAATCCCAATAATTCATTTTTGCCCTTGCTTCCCTTGCCTTTGGCAATGTTCCTAGGAAGACGTTGCTGTGGCTGAGGTGGAAGAAGTTGCTGCCTGTGTTCTCCTCAAGGATTTTGATAGATTCCTTTCTCACATTGAGGTCCTTCATCCATTTTGAGTCTATTTTCATGTGTGGTGTAAGGAAGTGGTCCAATTTCATTTTTCTGCATGTGGCTGTCCAATTTTCCCAACACCGTTTATTGAAGAGGCTGTCTTTTTTCCATTGGACATTCTTTCCTGCTTTATCGAAGATTAGTTGATCATAGAGTTGAGGTCTATTTCTGGGCTCTCTATTCTGTTCCATTGATCTATGTGTCCGTTTTTGTGCCAGTACCATGCTGTCTTGATGATGACAGCTTTGTAATAGAGCTTGAAGTCTGGAATTGTGATGCCACCAACTTTGGCTTTCTTTTTCAATATTCCTTTGGCTATTCGAGGTCTTTTCTGGTTCCATATAGATTTTAGGATTATTTGTTCCATTTCTTTGAAAAAAATGGGTGGGATTTTGATAGGGATTGCATTAAATGTGTAGATTGCTAGTATGGACATTTTCACAATATTTATTCTTCCAATCCAGGAGCATGGAACATTTTTCCATTTCTTTGTGTCTTCCTCAATTTCTTTCATGAGTACTCTGTAGTTTTCTGAGTATAGATTCTTAGCCTCTTTGGTGAGGTTTATCCCTAGGAGTCTTATAGTATTGGATGCAATTGTAAATGGGATGGACTCCTTAATTTCTCTTTCTTCTGTCTTGTTGGTGTAGAGAAATGCAACTGATTTCTGTGCCTTGATTTTATATCCTGACACTTTACTAAATTCCTGTACAAGTTCTAGCAGTTTTGGAGTGGAGTCTTTTGGGTTCTCCACATATAGTATCATATCATCTGCAAAGAGTGATAGTATGACTTCTTCTTTGCCGATTTGGATGCCTTTAATTTCTTTTTGTTGTCTGATTGCTGAGGCTAGGACTTCTAGTACTATGGTGAATAGCAGTGGTGATAATGGACATCCCTGCCGTGAACCTGACCTTAACGGAAAAGCTTTCAGTTTTTCTCCATTGAGAATGATATTTGCGGTGGGTTTTTCATAGATGGCTTTGATAATATTGAGGTATGTGCCCTCTATCCCCACACTTTGAAGAGTTTTGGTCAGGAAGGGATGCTGTACTTTGTCAAATGCTTTTTCAGCATCTATGGAGAGTATCATATGGTTCTTGTTCTTTCTTTTATTAATGTGTTCTATCACATTGATTGATTTGCAGATGCTGAACCAAACTTGCAGCCCTGGAATAAATCCCACTTGGTCGTGGTGAATAAGCCTTTTAATGTACTGTTGAATCCTATTGGCTAGTATTTTGGTGAGAATTTTTGCATCTGTGTTCATCAAGGATATTGGTCTGTAGTTCTCTTTTTTGGTGGGATCCTTGTCTGGTTTGGGGATCAGGTGATGCTAGCCTCATAAAGTGAGTCTGGAAGTTTTCCTTCTATTTCTATTTTTTGGAACAGTTTCAGGAGAATAGGAATTAATTCTTTAAATGTTTGGTAGAATTCCCCTGGGAAGCCATCTGGCCCTGGGCTTTTGTTTGTTTGGAGATTTTTGATGACTGTTTCAATCTCCTTACTGGTTATGGGCCTGTTCAGGCTTTCTATTTCTTCCTGGTTCAGTTGGGGTAGTGTATATGTCTCTAGGAATGCATCCATTCCTTCCAGATTGTCAAATTTGTTGGCGTAGAGTTGCTCATAGTATGTTCTTATAATTGTCTGTATTTCTTTGGTGTTAGTTGTGATCTCTTCTCTTTCATTCATGATTTTATTTATTTGGGTCCTTTCTCTTTTCTTTTTGATAAGTCTGGCCAGGGGTTTATCAATCTTATTAATTCTTTCAAATAACCAGCTCCTAGTTTCATTGATTTTTTTCTACTGTTTTTTTGATTTCTATTTCATTGATTTCTGCTCTGATCTTTATGATTTCTCTTCTCCTGCTGGGTTTAGGGTTTCTTTCTTGTTCTTTCTCCAGCTCCTTTAGGTGTAAGGTTAGGTTGTGTACTTGAGACCTCTCTTGTTTCTTGAGAAAGGCTTGTACCGCTATAAATTTTCCTCTCAGGACTGCCTTTGCTGTGTCCCACAGATTTTTGAACCGTTGTGTTTTCATTATCATTTGTTTCCATGAATTTTTTCAATTCTTCTTTAATTTCCTGGTTGACCCATTCATTCTTTAGAAGGATGCTGTTTAGTCTCCATGTATTTGGGTTCTTTCCAGCTTTCCTCTTGTGAATGAGTTCTAGCTTCAGAGCATTGTGGTCTGAAAATATGCAGGGAATGATCTCAATCTTTAGATACCGGTTGAGACCCGATTTGTGACCCAGGATGTGATCTATTCTGGAGAATGTTCCATGTGCACTAGAGAAGAATGTGTATTCTTTTGCTTTGGGATGACATGTTCTGAATATATCTGTGATGTCCTTCTGGTCCAGTGTGTCATTTAAGGCCTTTATTTCCTTGTTGATCTTTGGCTTGGATGATCTGTCCATTTCAGTGAGGGGAGTGTTAAAGTCCCCTACTATTATTGTATTATTATTGATGTGTTTCTTTGATTTTGTTATTAACTGGTTTATATAGTTGGCTGCTCCCACGTTAGGGGCATAGATATTGAAAATTGTTAGATCTTCTTGTTGGACAGACCCTTTGAGTAGGATATAGTGTCCTTCCTCATCTCTTATTATAGTCTTAAAATCAAAGTCTAGTCTAAAATCTTGTCTAAATCTAGTCTAAAATCTATTATAGTCTTAAAATCTAATTGATCTGATATAAGGATTGTCACCCCAGCTTTCTTCTGATGTCCATTAGCATGGTAAATTGTTTTCCACCCCCTCACTTTAAATCTGCAGGTGTCTTCGCATCTAAAATGAGTTTCTTGTAGGCAACATATTGGTGGGTTTTGTTTTTTCATCCATTCTGATACCCTGTGTCTTTTGATTGGGGGCATTTAGCCCATTAACATTCAGGGTAACTATTGAGAGATATGAATTTAGTGCCATTGTATTGACTGTATGGTGACTGTTACTGTATATTGTCTTTTTTCCTTTCTGATCTACTACTTTTAGGCTCTCTCTTTGCTTAGAGGACCCCTTTCAATATTTCCTGTAGAGCTGGTTTGATGTTTGCAAATTCTTTCAGTTTTTGTTTGTCCTGGAAGCTTTTTATCTCTCCTTCTATTTTCAATGATAGCCTAGCTGGATATAGTATCCTTGGCTGCATGTTTTTCTTGTTTAGTGCTCTGAATATAAACATGCCAGCTCTTTTCTGGTGTGCCAGTTCTCTGTGGATAAATCTGCTGCCAATCTAATATTTTTACCATTGTAATGTTACAGACTTCTTTTCCTGGGCTGCTTTCAGGATTTTCTCTTTGTCACTAAGACCTGTAAATTTTACTATTAGGTGACACGGTGTGGACCTATTCTTGTTGACTTTGAGGGGGGTTCTCTGCACTTCCTGGATTTTGAGGCTTGTTCCCTTTGCCATATTAGGGAAATTCTCTCCAATAATTCTCTCCAATAGACCTTCTGCTCCCCTCTCTCTTTCTTCTTCATCTGGAATCCCAATTATTCTAATGTTGTTTCGTCTTATGGTGTCACTTATCTCTCGAATTTTCCCTTCGTGGTCCAGTAGCTGTTTGTCCTTCTTTTGCTCGGCTTCTTTATTCTCTGTCATTTGGTCTTCTATATCACTAATTCTTTCTTCTGCCTCATTTATCCTAGTAGTGAGAGCCTCCATTTTTGATTGTACCTCATTAATATATTTTTTGATTTCAACTTGGTTAGATTTTAGTTCTTTAATTTCTCCAGAAAGGGCTTTTATATCTCCAGAGAGGGTTTCTCTAATATCTTCCATGCCTTTTTCGAGCCCGGCTAGAACGTTCAGAATCGTCATTCTGAACTCTTGATCTGACATATTACCAATGTCTGTGTTGATTAGGTCCCTAGCCTTCGGTACTGCCTCTTGTTCTTTTGTTTGTGGTGATTTTTTCTGCCTTGTCATTTTGTCCAGATAAGAGGATATGAAGGATCAAATAAAATACTAAAAGGGTGGCAAAGACCCCAGAAAAATGTGCTGTAACCAAATCAGAAGATACCCCAAATTGTGGGGAGGAGAAAGGGGATAAAAAGAGGTTCAGAAAAGAAAAGAAAAAAATTTTAAAAATAAAACAAATAAAGAAAAAATATAGAAAAGAAAGAAAAAATATATATTTTAGATAAACTAGTCAAAAAACGTTAAAAAAGAAAAGGGTAAAAGTTTTTAAAAATTTTGCAGAAGAAGAAAAAAGAAAGAAAAAAAATTGAAAAAAAAATTGAATTAACCGCAAGACTAAAGAATCATGGGGAGAAAGCCATGGGTTCCGTGCTTTGCTTTCTCCTCCTCTGGAATTCTGCTGCTGTCTTAGGTATTGAATCTGCTTTCCTTGATAGATGAACTTCGTCCTGGCTGGATATTCTGTTGATCTTCTGGGAGAGGAACCTGTTGTAGTGACTCTCAAGTGTCTTTGCCCCAGGCGGAATTGCACCGCCCTTACCAGGGGCTGGACTAAGTAATCCGCTCGGGTTTGCTTTTGGGAGCTTCTGTTCCCTGAACGCTTTCTGTAGAGTTCCGGAGGACGGGAATGAAAATGGCGGCCTCCTAGTCTCCGGCCCGGAGGAGCCGAGAGCCCGGGGCCCCACTCCTCAGTACGCCCCCAGAGGACAGCACCCAATCACTCCCATATTCCCAGCCTCCAGCTGCGCTCCAAGCTCACCCAGCCCGTGACCAGTCAAGGTAACCCCGAGCTGAGAGCTCAGTCCTCAGCTCTGTCTCTGTAGCCGGCTTCTCCATTCTAACACCTGCGAGCTCTTCGACACTCCGACACCCCCGATCCTTCTGTAACCCTGTGGGACCTGGGGCCACTCTGACCCCGCGTGGGCTTCACCCCGGTTTAGTCTCTGGAGCAATGTCCCTCAGTGGAACAGACGTTTAAAAGTCCTGATTTTGTGCTCCGTTGCTCTGCCACTTGCCGGGAGCCGGCCCCTCCCCCCGCGGTCTATCTTCCTGTCGTTTTAGATTCACTTCTCCACCAGTCCTACCTTTCAGAAAGTGGTTGATTTTCTGTTTCAAGAATTGCTGTTTTTCTTCTCTTCGCTCTCCTGTTGGATTTGTAGGTGTTTGCAATGTTTAGATAAGCTATCGAGCTGATCTCCTGCTACCTGATGTAGTCTCAGCCTGCTACTTCGCCATCTTGACCTGTCTCCTCTACCCTTTTCTTTTTTAACGTTTTTTTTAACTACTTTATCTAATATATATATATATATTTTTTTTTCTTTTTTATATTTTTGCTTTATTTGTTTTCTTATTTTAATTTTTTTTTTCTGAACTTCTTTTTATCCCCTTTCTCCCCCCCAAGATTTGGGGTCTCTTCTGATTGGGTTACAGCGCATTTTCCAGGGGTCTTTGCCATGCTTTTAGTATTTTATTTGCTCCTTCATATTCTCTTATCTGGACAAAATGACAAGGTGGAAAAAACTCACCACAAGAAAAAGAACAAGAGGGGCGCCTGGGTGGCTCGGTGGGTTGGGCCGCTGCCTTCGGCTCGGGTCATGATCTCAGGGTCCTGGGATCGAGTCCCGCATCGGGCTCTCTGCTCAGCAGCGAGCCTCTTTCCCTCTCTCTCTCTCTGCCTGCCTGTCTACTTGTGATCTCTCTCTGTCAAATAAATAAATAAAATCTTTAAAAAAAAAAAAAAAAAAAGAAAAAGAACAAGAGGCAGTACCGAAGGCTAGGGTCCTAATCAATACAGACATTGGTAACATGTCTAATCTAGAGTTCAGAATGACAATTCTCAAGGTTCTAGCTGGGTTCGAAAAAGGCACGGAAGATATTAGAGAAACCCTCTCTGGAGATATAAAAGCCCTTTATGGAGAAATAAAAGAACTAAAATCTAACCACGTTGAAATAAAAAAAGCTATTAATGAGTTGCAATCAAAAATGGAGGCTCTGTATCATGCTTAGTGAATAAGTCAATCGGAGAAAGACAACTATCATATGATCTCCCTGATATGAGGACATGGAGAAGCAACATGGGGGGTTAGGGGGATAGGAGAAGAATAAATGAAACAAGATGGGATTGGGAGGGAGACAAACCATAAATGACTCTTAATCTCACAAAACAAACTGGGGGTTGCTGGGGGGAGGTGGGATTGGGAGAGAGGGAGCGGGCTATGGACATTGGGGAGGGGAGGCGAACCATAAGAGACTATGGACTCTGAAAAACAACCTGAGGGTTTTGAAGGGTCAGGGGTGGGAGGTTGGGGGAACAGGTGGTGGGTAATGGGGAGGGCACGTTTTGCATGGAGCACTGGGTGTTGTGCAAAAAGAATGAATACTGTTACGCTGAAAAAATAAATAAAATGGAAAAAAAAATAAAATAAAATCTTTAAAATAAAAAAAAATGGAGGCTCTTACTGCTAGGATAAATGAGGCAGAAGAATGAATTAGTGATACAGAAGACCAAATGACAGAGAATAAAGAAGCTGAGCAAAAGAGGGACAAATAGCTACTGGACCACGAGGGGAGAATTCGAGAGATAAGTGACACCATAAGATGAAACAACATTAGAATAATTGGGATTCCAAAAGAAGAAAGAGAGGGGAGCAGAAGGTCTATTGGAGAGAATTATTGGAGAGAATTTCCCTAATATGGCCAGGGAACAAGCATCAAAATCCAAGAGGTGTAGAGACCCCCCTCAAAATCAACAAGAATAGATCCACACCCCATCACCTAATAGTAAAATTTACAGGTCTTAGTGACAAAGAGAAAATCCTGAAAGCAGCCCGGGAAAAGAAGTCTGTAACATTACAATGGTAAAAATATTAGATTGGCAGCAGACTTATCCACAGAGAACTGGCACACCAGAAAAGAGCTGGCATGTTTATATTCAGAGCACTAAACAAGAAAAACATGCAGCCAAGGATACTATATCCAGCTAGGCTATCATTGAAAATAGAAGGAGAGATAAAAAGCTTCCAGGACAAACAAAAACTGAAAGAATTTGCAAACATCAAACCAGCTCTACAGGAAATATTGAAAGGGGTCCTCTAAGCAAAGAGAGAGCCTAAAAGTAGTAGATCAGAAAGGAAAAAAGACAATATACAGTAACAGTCACCATACAGTCAATACAATGGCACTAAATTCATATCTCTCAATAGTTACCCTGAATGTTAATGGGCTAAATGCCCCCAATCAAAAGACACAGGGTATCAGAATGGATGAAAAAACAAAACCCACCAATATGTTGCCTACAAGAAACTCATTTTAGATGCGAAGACACCTGCAGATTTAAAGTGAGGGGGTGGAAAACAATTTACCATGCTAATGGACATCAGAAGAAAGCTGGGGTGACAATCCTTATATCAGATCAATTAGATTTTAAGACTATAATAGATTTTAGACTAGATTTAGACAAGATTTTAGACTAGACTTTGATTTTAAGACTATAATAAGAGATGAGGAAGGACACTATATCCTACTCAAAGGGTCTGTCCAACAAGAAGATCTAACAATTTTCAATATCTATGCCCCTAACGTGGGAGCAGCCAACTATATAAACCAGTTAATAACAAAATCAAAGAAACACATCAATAATAATACAATAATAGTAGGGGACTTTAACACTCCCCTCACTGAAATGGACAGATCATCCAAGCCAAAGATCAACAAGGAAATAAAGGCCTAAATGACACACTGGACCAGAAGGACATCACAGATATATTCAGAACATGTCATCCCAAAGCAAAAGAATACACATTCTTCTCTAGTGCACATGGAACATTCTCCAGAATAGATCACATCCTGGGTCACAAATCGGGTCTCAACCGGTATCTAAAGATTGAGATCATTCCCTGCATATTTTCAGACCACAATGCTCTGAAGCTAGAACTCATTCACAAGAGGAAAGCTGGAAAGAACCCAAATACATGGAGACTAAACAGCATCCTTCTAAAGAATGAATGGGTCAACCAGGAAATTAAAGAAGAATTGAAAAAATTCATGGAAACAAATGATAATGAAAACACAACGGTTCAAAAATCTGTGGGACACAGCAAAGGCAGTCCTGAGAGGAAAATTTATAGCGGTACAAGCCTTTCTCAAGAAACAAGAGAGGTCTCAAGTACACAACCTAACCTTACACCTAAAGGAGCTGGAGAAAGAACAAGAAAGAAACCCTAAACCCAGCAGGAGAAGAGAAATCATAAAGATCAGAGCAGAAATCAATGAAATAGAAATCAAAAAAACAGTAGAAAAAAATCAATGAAACTAGGAGCTGGTTATTTGAAAGAATTAATAAGATTGATAAACCCCTGGCCAGACTCATCAAAAAGAAAAGAGAAAGGACCCAAATCAATAAAATCATGAATGAAAGAGAAGAGATCACAACTAACACCAAAGAAATACAGACAATTATAAGAACATACTATGAGCAACTCTACGCCAACAAATTTGACAATCTGGAAGGAATGGATGCATTCCTAGAGACATATACACTACCCCAACTGAACCAGGAAGAAATAGAAAGCCTGAACAGGCCCATAACCAGTAAGGAGATTGAAACAGTCATCAAAAATCTCCAAACAAACAAAAGCCCAGGGCCAGATGGCTTCCCAGGGGAATTCTACCAAACATTTAAAGAATTAATTCCTATTCTCCTGAAACTGTTCCAAAAAATAGAAATAGAAGGAAAACTTCCAGACTCACTTTATGAGGCTAGCATCACCTGATCCCCAAACCAGACAAGGATCCCACCAAAAAAGAGAACTACAGACCAATATCCTTGATGAACACAGATGCAAAAATTCTCACCAAAATACTAGCCAATAGGATTCAACAGTACATTAAAAGGCTTATTCACCACGACCAAGTGGGATTTATTCCAGGGCTGCAAGTTTGGTTCAGCATCTGCAAATCAATCAATGTGATAGAACACATTAATAAAAGAAAGAACAAGAACCATATGATACTCTCCATAGATGCTGAAAAAGCATTTGACAAAGTACAGCATCCCTTCCTGACCAAAACTCTTCAAAGTGTAGGGATAGAGGGCACATACCTCAATATTATCAAAGCCATCTATGAAAAACCCACCGCAAATATCATTCTCAATGGAGAAAAACTGAAAGCTTTTCCGTTAAGGTCAGGTTCACGGCAGGGATGTCCATTATCACCACTGCTATTCACCATAGTACTAGAAGTCCTAGCCTCAGCAATCAGACAACAAAAAGAAATTAAAGGCATCCAAATCGGCAAAGAAGAAGTCATACTATCACTCTTTGCAGATGATATGATACTATATGTGGAGAACCCAAAAGACTCCACTCCAAAACTGCTAGAACTTGTACAGGAATTTAGTAAAGTGTCAGGATATAAAATCAAGGCACAGAAATCAGTTGCATTTCTCTACACCAACAAGACAGAAGAAAGAGAAATTAAGGAGTCCATCCCATTTACAATTGCATCCAATACTATAAGACTCCTAGGGATAAACCTCACCAAAGAGGCTAAGAATCTATACTCAGAAAACTACAGAGTACTCATGAAAGAAATTGAGGAAGACACAAAGAAATGGAAAAATGTTCCATGCTCCTGGATTGGAAGAATAAATATTGTGAAAATGTCCATACTAGCAATCTACACATTTAATGCAATCCCTATCAAAATCCCACCCATTTTTTTCAAAGAAATGGAACAAATAATCCTAAAATCTATATGGAACCAGAAAAGACCTCGAATAGCCAAAGGAATATTGAAAAAGAAAGCCAAAGTTGGTGGCATCACAATTCCAGACTTCAAGCTCTATTACAAAGCTGTCATCATCAAGACAGCATGGTACTGGCACAAAAACGGACACATAGATCAATGAAACAGAATAGAGAGCCCAGAAATAGACCTCAACTCTATGATCAACTAATCTTCGATAAAGCAGGAAAGAATGTCCAATGGAAAAAAGACAGCCTCTTCAATAAACGGTGTTGGGAAAATTGGACAGCCACATGCAGAAAAATGAAATTGGACCACTTCCTTACACCACACATGAAAATAGACTCAAAATGGATGAAGGACCTCAATGTGAGAAAGGAATCTATCAAAATCCTTGAGGAGAACACAGGCAGCAACTTCTTCCACCTCAGCCACAGCAACGTCTTCCTAGGAACATTGCCAAAGGCAAGGGAAGCAAGGGCAAAAATGAATTATTGGGATTTCATCAAGATCAAAAGCTTTTGCACAGCAAAGGAAACAGTTAACAAAACCAAAAGACAACTGACAGAATGGGAGAAGATATTTGCAAACGACATATCAGATAAAGGGCTAGTATCCAAAATCTATAAGGAACTTAGCAAACTCAACACCTAAAGAACAAACAATCCAATCAAGAAATGGGCAGAAGACATGAACAGACATTTCTGCAAGGAAGACATTCAGATGGCCAACAGACACATGAAAAGGTGCTCCACATCAGTTAGCATCAGGGAAGTACAAATCAAAACCACAATGAGATATCACCTCACACCAGTCAGAATGGCTAAAATTAACAAGTCAGGAAATGACAGATGCTGGCGAGGATGCGGAGAAAGGGGAACCCTCCTGCACTGTTCGTGGGAATGCAAGCTGGTGCAACCACTCTGGAAAACAGCATGGAGGTTCCTCAAAGTGTTGAAAATAGAACTACCGTATGACCCAGCAATTGCACTACTGGGTATTTACCCTAAAGATACAAACGTAGTGATCTGAAGGGGCACGTGCACCCGAATGTTTATAGCAGCAATGTCTACAATAGCTAAACTATGGAAAGAACCTAGATGTCCATCAACAGATGAATGGATATAGAAGATGTGCTATATATACACAATGGAATACTATGCAGCCATCAAAAGAAATGAAATCTTGCCATTTGCGACGACGTGGCTGGAACTAGAGGGTATCATGCTTAGTGAAATAAGTCAATCGGAGAAAGACAACTATCATATGATCTCCCTGATATGAGGACGTGGAGATGCAACATGGCGGGTTAGGGGGATAGGAGAAGAATAAATGAAACAAGATGGGATTGGGGGGGAGACAAACCATAAATGACTCTTAATCTCACAAAACAAACTGGGGTTGCTGGGGGGAGGTGGGGTTCGGGGGGGGTTATGGACATTGGGGAGGGTATGTGCTATCGTGAGTGCTGTGAAGTGTGTAAACCTAGTGATTCACAGAGCTGTACCCCTCGGGATAAAAATACATTATATGTTTATTAAAAAAAAAAAAAGAAAGAATGAAAGGATGAATACCCAACTTTTGTAGCAACATGGACGGGACTGGAAATGATTATGCTGAGTGAAATAAGTCAGGCAGAGAGAGTCAAGTATCATATAGTTTCACTTATTTGTGGAGCATAACAAATGACATGGAGGACATTGGGAGATGGAGACGAGAAGGAAGTTGAGGGAAATTGGAAGGGGAGGTGAACCATAAGAGACTATGGACTCTGAAAAACAACCTGAGGGTTTTGAAGGGGCGGTGGTGGGAGGTTGGGGGAACCAGGTGGTGGGTAGTAGGGAGGGCACGTATTGCATGGAGCACTGGGTGTTGTGCAAAAACAATGAATACTGTTTTGCTGAAAAAATTAATTAATTAATTAAAAAAAGAGAAAAGGGTAAAAGTTAAAAAAAATTTAGCAGAAGAAAAAAAATTAAAAAAAATTAACCACAAGACTAAAGAATCATGGGGAGAAATCCATGAGTTCCTTGCTTTGCTTTCTCCTCCTCTGGAATTCCGCTGCTCTCCTTGGTAGGTGAACTTGGTCTTGGCTGGATTTCCTGTTGATCTTCTGGGGGTGGGGCCTGTTGTAGTGATTCTCAGGTGTCTCTGCCCGAGGCAGAATTGCACCGCCCTTACCAGGAGCCAGGTTAAGTAATCCACTCGTGTTCGTGTTCGCTTTCAGGAGCTTTTGTCCTCTGAAAGCTTTCTGTAGAGTTCGGAGGATGGGAATGAGAATGGCGGCCTCACAGTCTCCGGCCCAGAGGAGGCGAGAGCTCGGGGCCCCACTCCTCAGTGAGCCCTCAGAAAAAAGAGCCCACAATGTGAGAAAAATGAAATTGGACCACTTCCTTACACCACACACGAAAATAGATTCAAAAGACCTGCGAGCTCTGGGACACCCCGACACCCCTGATCCTTCTGTGACCCTGTGGGACCTGGGGCCATGCTGACCCCGTGTGGGCTTCACCCCGGTTTAGCCTCTGGAGCGATGCCCCTCAGTGGAGCAGAGTTTTAAAAGTCCTGATTTTGTGCTCCATTGCTCCGCCACTTGCCGGGAGCCAGCCCTTCCCCTGGTGGTCTATCTTCCCGTCACTTTGGATTCACTTCTCCGCCAGTCCTACCTTTCAGAAAGTGGTTGATTTTCTGTTTCTAGAGTTGCTGTTCTTCTTCTCTTTGATCTCCCATTGGATTTGTAGGTGTTTGCAATGGTTTGATAAGCTATCGAGCTGATCTCCTGCTACCTGATGTAGTCTCAGGCTGCTACTTCTCTGCCATCTTGACTGCTCCTAGATTGGATAATTTTTAAATGATTTTATTTATTTACTTGAGAGAGAGAATGAGAGAGAGAGAGAGCACAAGCCAGGGAGGGGAGGGGGTAGGACAGAGGGAGAAGCAGACTCCCAATCCAGCAGATATCCCAATGCAAGGCTGGATCCCAGGACCCTGGAATCATGACCAGAGTCAAAGGCAGGGGCATAGCTGACTGAGCCACCCAGGTGCCCCTAGACTGGATAATTTATTTTGATTTATTTTCAAGTTTACTGATTCTTTCTTCTGTTGCTTCTATTATGCTCTCGAGTCCATCTCGTGAGTTTCTCTTTCAGTTATTATAATTTCAGTTCTAAAATTTCCATTTGGTTCTTCTTTCTATCTTCTATTTCTTTCCTGAAGCTTTCTACTTTTTCATTTCCTTCAAATGTGCTTATAATTGCTTATTAGAGTGCTTTCATGATAGTTGCTTTAAAATGCTTGTCAGATTATTCCAACTTCTGTGCCATTTCTGTGTAGATACTTTTTGATTGCCTTTTAGTTTTTCATTCAAGTTGAGATATTCCTGATTTTTAGTATAAGAAGTGTTTTTCTAATGTGAGCTAGATATGTTAGGTATTCTTCCATGAGACTCTGGATATTATTTAAATATTCTAGCAGCACTCACTGACCCTACACCAACAGAGGAAAGGAGGCTGCCATCTCCTTACTGCCAGGTCATGCAGAAGACCAGGTTTCCCACTAGGTCTCTGCTGACAATGCAAATGGTGGGTTGGGGGGATAAAAAAGAGGATTATTATCACTGGCCATGGATTAAAGCCTAGGCTCCCACTTGACCTCAGTTGTTGACAGTTGCCTTGTTTTTCCCATGGTGTTTGACTGGAGTAGAGTGAGTATTTTCAGAAAAGTTTTGGATCTTGGAGGCCACTTATCTTCTGATCCTTTGGTTAGAGATTTTCTTGGAGATTAGTTTTTGTTTTTGTTTTACACCTCTTGGTGTTTCCTTATTGAGGGAAGCCATAATACATATAAGAAGAGAGAATTAACTCATCGCCATGTCATTCCTGAAATCCTGGGGTTCCTACCCAGTCTTCTTTTTCACCTCTCAGAATCTTCTTGTATTTGTCATATTTATTTTGTCTAGGGTGTTTGGTTGTACTTAGAGGGAGGAAGCTGGAGAAAATGTGTCTATTCCATTTTGTCTGGAATCAGGAGTCTCTCTGATAAAATTAATTAATTTTTTCCAAGTTTTATTGAAATATAATTGGTATACATTCGTTTTTCTGAAGTGTAATAACAAGACTGTTTTTTTAGATAGTTCTTTTTGAGGTACATACTGAAATATTTCCATATGAAATCACATGATAGTTGGACTTTATTGCAAAATAATTCAGTGTGGGTGGAGGTTGGTAGGGAAAAAGATGAAACAAGAATGTTCAAAAGTTGGTAATGAAGCTGAGTGATTCATTTGAAGTAGGGGTTCGGTACTCTGTATCAGCTTGATTCAGAAGAAATTTAATGTGACCTACATACATATTAAAAAATTTCTAGCCACATTTAAAAAGGAATGAAAGTTATTGTTAATTATAATAATACAGATTATTCACCTCACCAAACCCAAAATAATATAAAAATTACTAAGGAGGTATTTTACATTTTTTTATACTAAGGCTTTGAAATTGGTGGGTATTTTACACATTTAGCAATTTCAATGCAGACTAGTCATATTTCAAGTGTTTAATAACTGCATGCGGCTAGTGGCTACTGAATTAGCGCAGTTTTGTATTCTCTTCTTTTATTAATGTTTGGAACTTCTCATAGTAAAAAGTTTTTTTAAAATCTAGATCTAAATTCAAACCCCGTGCTCTTAACTTCTATTTTCTTTTTTTTAATGTAAAGATTTTATTTATGTATTTGAAAGAAAGAGAGAGAGAGGATGAGCAGTCAGGTGGGGCAGAGAGAGAGAGAGAGAGACAGTGAGTGAGGGGGGAGAGAAACAGACTCCATAGTGAGCAGGAAACCCCATGTGATGCAGGGCTCATTCCCAGGACCCTGAGATCAGAACCTGAGCGAAAGGCAGATGCTTAACTGACTGAGCCACCCAGATGCCCTTAACTTCTATTTTCTTTCACTCCTGCAGGCTTTCACCATCATGTAACCCTCTTGGACACTGCTTAGCAAAGTAATACACACAGGTATGGGGAAAGACATACCCCTCACCACCCTCTCGTTTCTCTGCTGCTGCCCATTATGTAACCCAGCATCCAGCTCTCTCTTCTGCTGTTTTTGAAGGTCACACAGGTCAGCATCCAGGGCTGACTCTCCCTCAGCACCTAATACGTACTCAGCACATAATTCATGTTTCAGGTACACTGACTAAGTAAACAAATGTAAGAAAGAGGCAGGAGCTCCTACTTACTGTCAAGTGGGTGACAGCAGAAGAAAATTGAGCACTTGGAATGCGCTGGGCATTTTCCCACATGAGAGATCTTATTGAACCCTTGCGAAATAAATGTGCCTGAAGTGTTATTATCACCCCCCCAGCAAGTGAGGAAATAACTCAGAGCATCTAAGTCACCAGTCATTAAGTGTGAAAGCCAGGCTTCCAATCCTGACCAAAACTGCATCACACCATCTCCCTGGAATTTGCCCAACAGCTGGAAGGTAGTGCAGGGACTGACCAACTGACCACAAGAATCAGCCCTCCCTTGCCCTCCTCACTTTTGCCCCGGTTGACTTTTCTCAGCATGTGGTGGACACAATGAGGGGTCCCGGTGATGTCTATGACTGTGTTAGGTTAGATGGCAGAGCAGAAATCAGACTGCACATGAAATTAAAGCTGCTAAGCAGCTGATGTTAAAATAGGGAGATTACCCTGGATGGCCCCAGTGGACCTGACATAATCAGAGGGGTCCTTACAAGTGGAAGAGGCATTTGGAAGGGAGAACCAGAACAGCAGCATGGGAAGGACTCAGCCTGGTGTTGCTGAAGGAGCCAAGGAGTGCTGGCGTCCTGCAGAAGCAGGAAAAGACAAGGAAATGGGCTCTCCTCTAGAACCTCTAGAACACAGCCCCACCCTCAATGTCCAGAATGAGCTGTCATTCTCATTTGCTCCCTTCCTTCTCTGGAACCCTGATAGGCCAGCTGGCACTGGGTTGGGAGCCACAGAGGTCTTGGTGTCTTTGGTACTTTTCCAGTCTTTCCCGGTCTGAGGTGTCATTGGTCTCTTTCAGGTCAATTACAGGGGTTTCTGAAGTGTCATTGGTCTCCTTCAGGTCAGTTATGTCCTTTGTGGTGAGTCTTGCCTGTGCCCATGCTCTCTGGGGACTGCCTGGCATTTTGGTCCTGTT
Organism: Meles meles; assembly: GCF_922984935.1. Lineage (NCBI taxonomy): Eukaryota > Metazoa > Chordata > Mammalia > Carnivora > Mustelidae > Meles > Meles meles. Next base: position 39,072,334 of record NC_060080.1, on the reverse strand, counting down.
TGCTCTGTGTTTTCCTATGAATGGGTCCTATCCTGGCCTGCCTTTAGCAGGAGTTCAGGTAGTATTTCCACCCTGCTAAGTTGATCATCTCCTCCTGGGACAGAACCATTTTTTTTCCCCCTGCAAAGCTGCATACGGTAGGAAAAAGGATTTGGCACCCAGCATCAGAAAGCCTGGGCCCATGTCCAAGATGAAGGTGGGCCAGCCACCACTCCACTCCTCTTCCTCATAAGTGATAATAACACCCGTCTCACAGGGTTCAAAGTTCAGTTTAATGCACAAACATTCGGAATTAATAAATAGTGACTAATCGTTATTGGGTGATTTATGCTCCAGATACCATGCTGAGCAGTTGATGTATTGTTTAATCCTCAAAACAAGTCTGTTTCATAGTTATGGAACCCCTGCCATATGGAAATAAGAATGTTCTGGACTTAATGTGCAGATACATCATCTGTTTTTGTTCTGATGCCCTTCGCTTCAATTTAAAAAAGTGTAAAGAATCAGTCTTTGTACAATTAATTTACAGTGGTAATCACTGTCAAGTTGAGTGGTGGAAGTAAAGAAAGAAGAAATCTGACATCAACTAAAATAGTGCAGAGTGAAATCTGAAAACAGAAGAATCACACTGAAAGGGAAGACACTCTTCTCACTCTCTACTACAGTATTTGAGTTGTAGGAAACTTCACTTCTGGTCCCCAGATGTGAGAGTTTTCCACACCCAGCAATTCTGCAACTCCAGCTAGATGTCCAACAATGCAATTCTGATACCAACTGGAATGAGTGCCAGCCCCACAGGAGAAGGGCTCAGTCCCACGAGACTGTCCTCCTCAACCTTAAAACACCAACTGCAAGTGGTGGTTCCTGGGTTACCTACAACTTGTCCAAGTTGGCTATAAATTGGAGATTTGAGTTTGATCAAACCTTCCCTGGTTCTGATCATTTGCTAGAATGGCTCATAGTAAACTCAGCAAAACAATTTGCTTACTAGATTACCGGGATATTACAAAGGATATTGACATATAGGAATGAACTCCAGATGAAGAGATAGAGTGGTTGAAGTTCAGAAGGGTCTGGAGATGGAGGACCATCTGTCATGGTATGGTGCAAGTGGGTGTGTTTCTGTTCACCAACCCAGAGCTTTCTAAACTCCATCCTTTTGGGGGTTTTATGGAGGGTTCATTACACAGGCACGGTTGATTAAATCATTGGCCATTGGTGATTCATTCGGATTCCAGCTCTTTTTCCTTCTCCAAAGACGGAGTGGGGGCCTACAAGTCCCAACCCTCTAATCATGTGGTTGGTTTCCTGACAACCACCCCCAATCCTGTGGTTATCTAGGGGCTTTCTAAAAATCACCTCATTAACCAACTCAGGTGTTGTTGACAGACATTCGTTATAAGTAATAAGAGACATTCATTTACCTTTATCTCACTGGAGCTATTGCAGGAACTGAGGACAAAAACCCAAATATTATAACAAAAGATGCTCTTACCACTCTAATAACTTAGGAAATTACAAGGCTTTAGGAGCCAGGGACAAAGACTAAAATACATATTTCTTATTATATTCACCACATTAAATCTTTTGAGTTAACATCAAAGATGCAAGAATTGGTCCAAGAAAAACTGGTCTGTGTCAAAATATCCAACATATAATTAAATCATCATTTTACATGGTAAAATGGGTTATGGATTAAAAATGGACAGAATTAAATTTTCTCAGTAAAACTGAAAACTTTAGGCCTTCTTAGGAAAATTAGGTTTGGTAGAAATAAAACCACAAAACAAAAATCAAACTGTTAGGAGATAGGTATCATTATTTAATTTGACAAAAATAAAGCCCTGATTGATAAGCTCATCATCTTTCCTATTTTTAGAGCAAAAAGAGAAAAAACATGATAGTGTTTAAAAATTTTCAGTAAAATTAAAATGAAAATAAGGGGGAAACTGTATAACTGTGTTGTATAGAAAATTGATCTAGAAATTCATATCGGCTTAATGAGACTTGCTCCTGAAAATTCTCTCTCGGTGAAAAATGTATTAATATTGTTATATGTTCTACTTCTTAAATTTTGTATTTACAAACCCAGAGTCCAGGTCCATATTGACCTTCAGGTCAATATGATGATGTGTCTATCATCAGGGGTTTCAGTGCAAAAAAACCCTGGGTGGCTCGGTCAGGAAATGGGGTAACGTCTGCCTTGGGCTCAGATCATGATCCCAGGGTCCTGGAATTGAGCTCCACATAGGGCTCCCTGCTCAGTGGGGAACCTGCTTCTCCCTCTCCCTCCCCCGCGCTCTCTCTCATAAGTGAACAAAGTCTTTTTTTTTTTTTTTAAAGATTTTACTTATTTATTTGTCAGAGAGAGAAAGACAGAGCAAGAATAAGCAGGGAAAGAGGCAGGCAGAGGAAGAAGCAGGCTCCCCACTGAGCAGGGAGCCCTATGTGGGGCTCGATCCCAGGACCATGGAATCATGACCCGAGCCCTCAGCAGACGCTTAACTGACTAAGCCACCCAGGCACCCCCTGAACAGAGTCTTCAAAAAAACAAAATAAAGTGTAAGAAAAAAAAAGAAAGAAAGAAAAAATACCTTTGATATTTCAAGAAGGAGCGTTTACTGTGGGGAACAGGTTGCTTAGAGTGAAGAATCCCTCAGGGACCACCACTAGATATTGGTCAAGCCACCCCTGCACGTTTTAATCCAGAGGTCAGACCTGCAGGAACCTGCTTCTCCAACACAGAGGCCAGGTGGAGGATGAGAAGGCGAGCTGGCCACTGCAAAATGTCACATCTGCAGATGCTTACGTAAGCTCTAGTGCTGGACAGAGATGCCTTGTTTCTGAAACTCTCGAAAGCTGGTCCATGGGCAGAACCTTAACCTTACTGGCAAGGGAGTCTGGGAAATGTAGTTCTCAGGTTTCTGACCTTTACAATACACTGGAGAGGACAGAAGGGGGAAGGAATAAATGCTGAGCACCTTTAAACAATATCCAATAGCAGAGGGATGTGATGGCTCATTTGATGTGTCAACTTGTCAGCTACAGGGTGCCCAAGTATTGTGATGCATTATTCTGGGTGTTCCTCTGAGAGTGCTTTTACGAGAGATTAACATTTGAATTGGTAGACAGAGTAAAGCAATTGCTTCATCCAGTGGAAGTACAGAATGGAACAAAACACTGACCTCCCCCCAGATAAGAGAACATGTTCTTGCCTGACAGTCTTCCAGCCCGTGCACTGGAAGACCTGACTCTTCCTCAGCTTTCAGCCTGCGGACATGAACTGGGACATTAGGTCTGCAGATTCTGAACTTGTCAGCTTCCATCATCAGGTGTATTAATTCCTTATCATAAATCTCTTTATATGTATATATAATATATAGTCTCTCTTCATATATTTATATGATACATTAATGCTTATTATTAATATATAGTAGTGTATATATATATAAAAAACGAATATCCTATTTGTTCTGTTTCTCTGGAGAACCCTGACTCTTACAGGGGTCAAAACACCTTGTGTCTAGATAAGTCTTAGAGGGGTTAACCTAGGGTCACAGTGTGAGTCATGGGGATACAGAACTGAGAGATACTGTGTCTGTCCTCTCGGAGCTTACTGTGAATGGAGGGAGGCAGAAACAGAGCATCTTGTAAGGCACAGCCACATCTGCAAACTCAGGTGCCAGAGGGAGGAAGGAGAAATTCACACTGCCTGGAACAGAGGGAGTGAAGAAAAGGTTTGAGGGGCGCCTGGGTGGCTCAGTGGGTTAAGCATCTGCCTTACAGCTCAGGTCATGATCCCAGGGTCCCAGGATGGAGCCCTGTGTCAGGCTCCCTGCTCAGTGGGGACTCTGCTTGTCCCCCTCCCTGTGTCTCTCCCCCTGCTTGTGGTCACACTTGTGCTCTCTCTCTCTCTCTCTCAAATAAATAAACAAAATCTTAAAAGAAAAGAGAAGATTTGAAAAGTCAACAATCTTTATTTGGGTGTTCAAACGTGGCTGCATTCCTGTGGTGGGGAGAACTTGGGCTTGCTGAGAGGAGGAAACAGGCTGAAGAAGGTCTGGCAGGATCCTCTGCATTTGGACGCTCCCCGTGACCCCGAGTAGTTAAGGCCTCAGGCACTGCACTGGTGTGTGGCTGGAAGGGGACACAGCATGGACAGCAGTTCGGGCTGGGACTGATGGGTGCCCCTGTTGGCCACAGGCTGTGGAAGGGAGCAGGAGAGTAGTAGCACCTGGAGCTCACCAGCATGGGGCTTGGTGAGCAGGGCTGGGTTCAGTAACCAGACTGGAGAGAACATTCTGGGGCCATGGTCCCCAGGGGCACAGCATTGCAGGGCGGACTTCATTTTCTTCCTCCCCCTCACAGATTCAGTCCTTTACTGTAGCGAACCCACCTCCCAAACCTGCTTTCTGCTTTTTGGCTGTAATTCCCTAAACTTCCAAGAAGTAAATGCTTTTTATCATCTTCCAGATTTCCCAAATCCATCTACCAAATTAGCAGTTTCTGGGGGATGGCTGCTCCGGCCAGCATAGCACTGAGAGGTGGATTGGGTTTTTTAGACATAACTAGACTTTCAGAGCTCTCTGAGCAAACCCCAAAGCTGGTGAACCCTGAACCCTGGTCCAAGGCCCGCACTGATTTTGTCTGACCAGATATTTGACAAAGTTGGAGGAAAAAACTGGCGCAGTTGTAACTGAAATGTGAAGGTACGACAGATCATTAGAGGAGATGGTACAGGGAACAGAACCTACTAAGGCCATTCACCTTTGATAACCCTATAAAGTAGGTGTAATCATACCCATTTTACAGATGAGATAAGTGAGTCCTACCTAGATAGAAAGAGCTACAGCTGAGACTTAAACTAAGCTCTCTGCTTCCGACTCTAATGTTCTTCCCACTGAGCCACAGGGCAAACCCTTCATTTGGGGGCCCTTGTCTTCTGTCTTCTTTGATACTTATCCTTGCAAGAATGTTCTACAGTTAATGTCCAAACAGGGACACTGTTTGGTGACAAATAGTAAACTGGACAGGGCAATAGACGCAAGTTTGACTGTTCCAGTCAAACTGGGCTATAGGGTCACCCTATTTATAGTGAGCAAAATTTGATATGCAAAGGAGAAAAAAGATGTACACATGTCATTTACATATAAAAACAAAGGTAAGGACAGATTTGTCCTAGGAAGAACCTAGGGACAGAGTACAGGATATGGACTAGCACTAGGCACCCCTGGGAAGGGCCAACTTCAACCTATCCTGCTTCTAACCAGGTGCTTTGAGATTATCCATGGAAGGCTCCCACCTGGATGCCAAGCTTCCCTGCCTAGCAGCCCCATCGCTCCCCCAAATCTATTCTCCTTCCTGTAATCTCTACTAATATTCTGGTCTGAACTGTGTCCTATAAGGAGGCAGCAGGAAGCTCTGCCTGGATTAGCCAGGAGAAGTGGGATTTTAGGGGACAAAAAGACATCCAAATGTTGCAAGTGTGGGCGGAAGCTCTAGTCTGTTTGGCAGGAGAAGGGCTCCAGAGTTTTCCAAGCATATAATGTGTAAGTTCTCCTCTCTCTCTCTTTTACATACACACAGACACACACACACACGCTCAAATGTAAAAATCTTCCCTTTAAGTTTGAGAAGTCAGTTGCACAAGAACATGATGGGGAATATCAAACATCAGGCCAAAACATCTGAAGCCTCCTACCTCATTCTGTGTGTAACCTGAGCTGGCTAGTGTTATACTGGCTTAAAGTAGTTCTCTGAGATTCAGTCTCACCCTCTGTAAAAGAAGAATAAAATTTAGAGAAGAGGTGGTGGACGGGCAAAATGGGTGACGGGGATTGGGAGGGATGGGCTTCGAGTTATGAAATGAACATGTCACAGGGATGAAAGGTACAGCACAGGGAATGTGGTTGATGGCCTGATAATAGCACTGTGTGGTGACAGATGGTACTCACACTTGTGGTGAGCAGAGCACAGTGTATGGATTTGTCCAATCACTATGCTGTACACCTGCAATAGATAGAACATTGAGTGTCCACTATACTTCCATTCTTTTAAAAAAGAAAAAAAATACTTGGTTCAATGAATTTTAATGGATCCACTGGTTACACTTCTGAGAACACAGGTGAAATTCTAGGGTTGACTCAACTGTATGACGTGGTGGTGGTCATGAGGACGGACAAAGGTGATAATGGTAAAAGGTGATGCTGTTGAGAAAGAGGATGCCGGTGAGGATATTGGTGATGGTGATGATGGTGATGATGAAGATGCTGGCGAGAAGGAATGTATGAGAAAGCTAACAGTTGGGGGACCACTGGACAGTTGTCTTCAGACCATTGAAGAGCTGACAGAGGTACGAAGAGTAGATATAATCTTTCTAGCTCCAGATTAACCCCAAGGGAGGGAAACCCACATTTCTTGAACATCTGCCATATTCCAGAGCTGCCTGGAGCTTTCATGGTCTTGCCTTGCTCTCCTCCCAACCCGCCCAAGTCTCCATATCAGCCTTAGTAGACAAACTGGTTTGCTTTAAGTCACATGGGCTAAAAAAAAAAAAAAAAAAAAAGGCAGAACCAAAATTGAGATATCATGGTTTTATAAACCCAACCTTTGTATTCATCATTTCCCCCATATTAAGGAAGACTGTTTCCATGCCAACAGAAGGAGCATCCTCAAGACGAATGAGGAAAACATTACCAGAAGGTCCAGAAACCAACCAAACATCTGTTTACGAGGGTTATCTTCTGGTGCATCAAGCCAGGTGACCTCCTGGCCCTGTCAGCTCTGTGATTTCAGAACATACACACATTCGTGCCCTACTGACAATCTGTACCCTCTGGAATGACCAGTCGGTTTCATCTCTTCCGGCAGTATAAAATGCTGGTTAAGATCAGAGATTCTGGAGTCCCACAGACCTGGTTGCAGGTCCCTGCTCATGTTTTATAGGTTGGCATGGGAAGGCCCAGAGAGGGACTTGCCCAAGAATGCATACTGAGTCAGGCAGTGGCACCAGGTGCAGAAACTAGGCGTCCTGAGTCATCATATTCTTCCCTAAGAGACCAAGCCCTCCTTTGTGGATGCCAATACACACTGTCTACACTGTTTCTCGAGTGGCACATCTCACCATCTCTTCCATATTTACCCAACCAGTGGGCTGACGGTCACGTGGGTGCCCAGAGGCTGTTATTAAGTTCACCTGCTTCAAATAGCTCATCACTGGCCTAAATCAACCAGAATTCTGGCATACTGACAAGGGCGCTCCTGTGAAGACAGACAGTGGTGTGTGTGTGTGTGTGTGTGTGTGTGTGTGTGTGTGTGCGTGTTGCTCATGCGCGCATGCATAAGCTCTCCTGTGCATGTGCTGCCATGGCTATGAGGGCAACTGGTCTACCTAGGTGATCTTATTGACATCTCAACCACAGCTCAGGGAAGCAGGCAGGGCAGGGATAATTACCTCTTGTTGACAGATGAAGTAACAGGTTCACTGAGGTTACCTGCCAGTCACTCCCCTCTGTGGGCTCGGTTCCCTCACCTGGCATCCAGTTCTAATAGTTGATGCCTCTGTAGGTTGTCCAAGTGGACACAACTATTTAAAAGTAAACTCAAGGGGCGCCTGGGTGGCTCCGTGGGTTGGGCCGCTGACTTCGGCTCAGGTCATGATCTCAGGGTCCTGGGATCGAGTCCCGCATCGGGCTCTCTGCTCAGCAGGGAGCCTGCTTCCTCCTCTCTCTCTGCCTGCCTCTCTGCCTAATTGTGATTTCTCTCTGTCAAATAAATAAATAAAATCTTTAAAAAAAAAAATAAATAAAAGTAAACTCAAAACTAGGACAGAAGTCATGGGGCTCCTATACCGCTGTTGTTTTGTTTGTTTGTTTGTTTGTTTGTTTGTTTTAAAGATTTTATTTATTTATTTATTCGACAGAGAGAGATCACAAGTAGGCAGAGAGGCAGGCAGAGAGAGAGAGGAGGAAGCAGGCTCCCCGCCAAGGAGAGAGCCCGATGTGGGGCTCGATCCCAGGACTCTGGGATCATGACCTGAGCCGAAGGCAGAGGCTTTAACCCTCTGAGCCACCCAGGCGCCCCCGCTGTTGTTTTTAATGTTAACTGCATCCATTTCCTAGGGCTGCCACAACCTGGATGGCTTAAAACAAGAAAAGTGTGTTATCTCACAGTTCTGGAGACTAGAAGTTGGAAATCAGGGTGTAAGCAGGACCACGGTCCCTCTGCAATCTCTAGGGTAAAATCCTTCCTTGTCTCTTCCAGCTTCTGGTAGCTTCCATTCCTGGGCTTGCAGCAGCTGTCTCCAATCTCTGTCGCCATCTTCACGTGGCCATCTTCCCTCTGTGCCTGTGTCTTTATGTGGCGTTCTCCTGTCTATGTACACCTGTGTCTCAGTCTCCCTTTCTGTATAAGGATACCAGTCACGCTGGATTACGGCCACCTCTGGTGACCTCAGCTTGATGACATCTGTGAAGATCTTATCTCCAAATCAGGTCACATTCGCAAGTACCAGGTGTTAGGACTTTAACATGTTTGGGGTGTTTGGGGGTCTCAGTTCCACCCATAATGTTAATAATACCGAACCTTTATAAAAAGATGGCTTTAAGACAGGCTCTTTCACGTGGATTATCTCCTTTAACACACCTGAGATGTAAGTGTTCCCATTATCTCCCTTTAGCTTTGAGACACTTAGCAGAGAAGCTGAGTGACATGCTCAAGGTCAAGTAGGCACGAAGGGGCGTAAGTGGGGCCCAACCCTGCCTCAGCCGACTGCAGAGGCTACACCCTTAGCCAGTGGGCAACACAGCCTCTCTGTTCCGTGGGGCCCTGTGGTGGCTGCAGTGTGGTTTCCCGCGGGGGTGGCTGTGAGGAAGGTTGTGTCTGGGTGGTAAAGAGGACCAAACATGGCTGGTAGATTTGTTTGCTCAGCTGAAACGCCAACACACAGTGAGTCGATATTGAGTCTGGTGCCTTCCCCACGATTCCCTGAGTGGCTGTGGTTTCCCAGAGCAGCCTTAGCCCAGGGTGAAGTCACCCCTGGTGAGGGGGCATGACGTGAGTCCTCGGGAGGCAGGAACGCTGGGAACTTCACCTCAGTGTTGGGCTTGGGGCTGGAGGGAGAGCAAAGTGCATACACAACGGAGCAGCCCAAGGGAGGCCCAACGCAGGCACTTTGGGGCAGAGTGGGTAAGCCTGTGGACTCAGGCAGCGCTGGGATGAGGTCCTTGATCCTTCACCTACTGGCTGTGTGACCTTGGACAACTAACCTCAATTCTCCCAGTCCAAGTTTCCTCAGCTATTAAACGCAGATCACAACCATCCCTACCTCAAGGGGCTGGAAACACACACAGGAGTTCTAGGCCCAGAGCTTAACCCAGAATCTGGCACAGAGGAAATGCCGCAAATTCTTACACAGCGTAAGAGGCAAGGCAAGTTTTGGGTGTGCCAGGAAAGAAAATGGAGTATTGATCCCTTCAGAAAATTTACCAGGCAAGAGGTTGCCCAAGAAAGTGTTTATAGTACATTTAAAGGAAATTCAGATTAAGTCAGGGCTAAGACTTGGAGCTTCTATGGGGAAATGGAATCCTAAAAAGATGTGGAAGGAAGGTAGGAAGGAAGACTGGAACAGGTGAGGCTACAGGGCTCTATAGCCCTGAGGATTCTAGAACCTTCTTCCATGTGCAGCAGTTCTGGGTGATGCTCATTTTCCTCTGGTGACCTTGTTCCAGACGTCTCCTGAGATGGCCAAACTCCTCCTTCCCCTTCCTCCCATCCTCCAAATCACACAGCGCATCGCCCCCAACGCACACACAAACACACACCCTACCTTTCCATGCTGCTTTTTGTTTGAAGAACCACAAAGCTCGGGTTTTCCCTGGGAAGGGCCTGTCAGTCAAGAAGTGTGTTCCCCAGAGCTAATGAGTAACTCAAGAGAGATCAAAAGATAGAAGTGATGCTTTTTATTAAGCTCATAGATTTATTATAAGTGAGTCGGCAGGACCACACAGGTCTGTCCCAGTGCGGGAGAACGGAGTGTGTGTGTGGTCTGCAGCAGTCAAGAGGCAGTGAGACAGCGGGTGCGAGCCTAATAAAGGCTATAATTGGCACCTCTTTTCCCACAAAACCCAGCGACCACCTTCTCCCATTGCCAGGCTTTCTCCTTGTGGGAAGGGGGGTAAATGGGGAGGAGCCTGGAGTGGGCAGGGGAGGCTTTATCTGACGGGTAAGGGTGCAGCAGGAGATGGGGGTGGGGGGGAAGGGGGTACTTCTTCCTGGGAGACTACTCATTGGGGGTCAGGAGGTGTTTTCAAGGACCACCCCCCCACCCCTCCCCCACCCAGGCTGGTCACAGGCATTCCATGACATGCTCCTCTCTCTGGACAGAGGACAGGGAAGGTGAATCATTTCCACAAACTATTGTCTGGTATATTATTGGTATTAATATCTCACTATAATAAGCACTATGATGAAATTATAATACGATGAATATTATGTTATAATAAATATTATATAGTAGAAGGTTATGCCATATTTATTATATTGTAATATTTTAATAAATATTATAAATATTTGTTGCAATAGCAACAAAAATTTTTAAAAAGATGTTAAAGTCGCTTTCTACCCCCCCAAGCCCCAAATTCCAAAAGAAAGAAAACAGCAGCATGAGCCCATGTGTGTGTGTACCCTCTCCACCCAAGGATGATGGACAAGCAGTTGGCAGTGCCTCAAGACTTTTACGAGACAAACTTAGCACTCTCTGGACATCTATTTCTCTTTTTGCCAAAACAGGACACAGACTCCCCTTCCCTGAATGACCCACAGGAAGTCAGCCATTTACAATGAGGTTCTTCCGTCACAGAACACGCATGCCCTTGGCAAGTCAGAACATGACACGGGTCCGTTTTGTCGTCTGTGCAGTGAGAGAGTAGAACGACCTGATATGCAAGACTTCACTAGTTCTGACATTCTGAATCCAGGCCTCACAGCGAGGCCCATCCGTAAGTCAACGGCACGTTGGCTGCAGTGTCCCTCCCCGCCCCATCACCATCCCCCAGCCCATATTTGCCACTGGCCCTCCAGCCCACCCGGGCAGCCCCCCACCTCCTCCCCAGGCTCCTGCCTTGCTTCCAGCACTCTCTCCATCTGCACGCCGCCCACCGCACGCATTAGAGCCTGGCTAATTCTCCTCTGGCAAACCCACAAGCCTGATAATTCCCCCTAACATTCCTTGGCAGGCTCTCCTTCTCCTCCTCAGCAAAGACTTAAGAGCCAAGAGCAGCCATGAGCTCATGTTCTGGTCCGGCTTTATTACTTCTAGAAAGTCAGCTTCATTTACTAATGTGATATTAATTATTGCTGCAAGTAATTGAATCTCCATTGAATATTATGAGACAGCCAAGAAAAGCAAAAAACAAAAACTCCAGTCCAGGAAGTTTACTCCGAATGCCTTTTTCTTGCTTGCTCTGCCTTAAAACTTTACTTTTATGGCAAAAAATAGAAAGTTGCTACTGCCACCAAACAATGGTGCTCAGAATAAGTCTTGCTAGATGGAGGGCAATAGGGAGAGACTTCAGAGATGGAAAGGATGAAGAATAGTACTTCATATCTGCTTGCTCATTTAAACATCAGAACAATTGACCTCTATTATTTCCAGCTTGCAAGTGAAGGGACAGAAGCTTCAAGAAGGTAAGTCCTACAGCCAATGGCAGAACGGGGTTTGGAGCCAGGCCTGTCTCGCTGCAAGCCCTGTGTTCTTCCACGGTGCCCATGACCTTTATTCACACAGGTTGAAACTTCCCCAGGTATAAATGCAAGGACATCAGCCCTCCATAAATACATACAGTTAAGTCCTTTCCCTCTTGCAAGTGTTAATATCTGATCATTTGTTTCATCAACCAGTAGGGATTACTGAACATTTTTAGATCTTGGAGAAAAATCACTTCACATTTTGAGTAGGTAAGAAACATTTTAAATAAAATATAGGCATTATGGTTAGCAGGAAATGATTTTTGCGTCATAATAGAGCAACAGAAAAAAAAAAACAACAACTGGATGGGCCTAAACTTCATAGAACTGAATTTTAAAAGTCATGTTCTGGAGGAGGAGGAGTCAAGATGGCGGAGAAGTAGCAGCCTGAGACTACATCAGGTAACAGGAGATCAGCTCGATAGCTTATCTAAACATAGCAAACACCTACAAATCCAACGGGAGAGCGAAGAGAAGAAGAACAGCAACTCTAGAAACAGAAAATCAACCACTTTCTGAAAGGTAGGACTGGCGGAGAAGTGAATCTAAAACGACGGGAAGATAGACCGCGGGGGGAGGGGCCGGCTCCCGGCAAGCGGCGGAGGAACGGAGCACAAAATCAGGACTTTTAAAAGTCTGTTCCACTGAGGGACATTGCTCCAGGGGCTAAACCGGGGTGAAGCCCACGCGGGGCCAGCGTGGCCCCAGGCCCCGCAAGGTCACAGAAGGATCGGGGGTGTCAGAGTGTCGGAGAGCTCGCAGGTATTAGAACGGAGAAACCGGCTGCAAAGACAGAGCCGAGGACTGAACTCTCAGCTCGGGGTTACCTTGAACTGGTCGCGGGCTGGGTGAGCTCGGAGCGCGGCTAGAGGCTGGGGATACGGGAGTGATTGGGTGCTGTCCTCTGGGGGCGCACTGAGGAGTGGGGCCCCAGGCTCTCGGCTCCTCCGGGCCGGAGACTGGGAGGCCGCCATCTTCATTCCCGTCCTCCGGAACTCTACGGAAAGCGTTCAGGGAACAGAAGCTCCCAAAAGCGAACCCGAGCCGATTACTTAGTCCGGCCGCCGGTAAGGGCGGTGCAATCCCGCCTCGGGCAAAGACACTTGAGAGTCACTACAAAAGGCCCCTCCCCCAGAAGATCAACAAAATATCCAGCCAGGACGAAGTTCATCTATCAAGGAGAAAGCAGATTCAATTCCTAAGACAGCAGAGCAATTCCAGAGGAGGAGAAAGCAAAGCACGGAACTCATGGCTTTCTCCCCATGATTCTTTAGTCTTGCGGCTACTTCAATTTTTTTTTCTTTTTTCAATTTTTTATTTTTTTTTCTTTTTTCAATTTTTTTTTCTTTTTTCTTTTTTCTTCTTCTGCTAAATTTTTTTAAAAACTTTTACCCTTTTCTTTTTTAACGTTTTTTGACTAGTTCATCTAAATATATATATTTTTTCTTTCTTTTTTATATTTTTTTATTTGTTTTATTTTTTAAATTTTTTTTTCTTTTTTTTCAGAACCTGTTTTTTATCCCCTTCCCCCCCCCCACAATTTGGGGTCTCTTCTGATTTGGTTACAGCGCATTTTTCCGGGGTCTTTGCCACCCTATTAGTAGTTTATTTGCTCCTTCATATCCTCTTATCTGGACAAAATGACAAGGCGGAAAAAATCACCACAAACAAAAGAACAAGAGACAGTACCGAAGGCTAGGGACCTAATCAACACAGACATTGGTACTATGTCAGATCAAGAGTTCAGAATGACGATTCTGAACATTCTAGCCGGGCTCGAAAAAGGCATGGAAGATATTAGAGAAACCCTCTCTGGAGATATTAAAGCCCTTTCTGGAGAAATTAAAGAACTAAAGTCTAACCAAGTTGAAATCAAAAAAGCTATTAATGAGGTGCAATCAAAAATGGAGGCTCTCACTGCTAGGATCAATGAGGCAGAAGAAAGAATTAGTGATATAGAAGACCAAATGACAGAGAATAAGGAAGCTGAGCAAAAGAGGGACAAACAGCTACTGGACCATGAGGGGAGAATTCGAGAGATAAGTGACACCATAAGACGAAACAACATTAGAATAATTGGGATTCCAGAAGAAGAAGAAACAGAGAGGGGAGCAGAGGGTCTATTGGAGAGAATCATTGGAGAGAATTTCCCTAATATGGCAAAGGGAACAAGCATTAAAATCCAGGAGATGCAGAGAACCCCCCTCAAAGTCAACAAGAATAGGTCCACACCCCGTCACCTAATAGTAAAATTTACAAGTCTTAGTGACAAAGAGAAAATCCTGAAAGCAGCCCGAGAAAAGAAATCAGTAACATACAATGGTAAAAATATTAGATTGGCGGCAGACTTATCCACAGAGACCTGGCAGGCCAGAAAGAGCTGGCATGATATATTCAGAGCACTCAACGAGAAAAACATGCAGCCAAGAATACTCTATCCAGCTAGGCTATCATTGAAAATAGAAGGAGAGATCAAAAGCTTCCAGGACAAACAAAAACTGAAAGAATTTGCAAACACCAAACCAGCTCTCCAGGAAATATTGAAAGGGGTCCTCTAAGCAAAGAGAGAGCCTAAAAGTAGTAGATCAGAAAGGTACAGAGACAATATACAGTAACAGTCACCTTACAGGCTAATAATGGCACTAAATTCATATCTCTCAATAGTTACCCTGAATGTTAATGGGCTAAATGCCCCAATCAAAAGACACAGGGTATCAGAATGGATAAAAAAACAAAACACATCAGTATGTTGCCTACAAGAAACTCATTTTAGACGCGAAGACACCTCCAGATTTAAAGTGAGGGGGTGGAAAACAATTTACCATGCTAATGGGCATCAGAAGAAAGCTGGGGTGGCAATCCTTATATCAGATCAATTAGATTTTAAGCCAAAGACTATAATAAGAGATGAGGAAGGACACTATATCCTACTCAAAGGGTCTGTCCAACAAGAAGATCTAACAATTTTAAATATCTATGCCCCTAACGTGGGAGCAGCCAACTATATCAACCAATTAATAACAAAATCAAAGAAACACATCAATAATAATACAATAATAGTAGGGGACTTTAACACTCCCCTCACTGAAATGGACAGATCATCCAAGCAAAAGATCAACAAGGAAATAAAGGCCTTAAATGACACACTGGACCAGATGGACATCACAGATATATTCAGAACATTTCATCCCAAAGCAACAGAATACACATTCTTCTCTAGTGCACATGGAACCTTCTCCAGAATAGATCACATCCTGGGTCACAAATCAGGTCTCAACCGGTATCAAAAGATTAGGATTATTCCCTGCATATTTTCAGACCACAATGCTCTGAAGCTAGAACTCAATCACAAGACGAAAGCTGGAAAGAACCCAAATACATGGAGACTAAACAGCATCCTTCTAAAGAATGAATGGGTCAACCAGGAAATTAAAGAAGAATTGAAAAAATTCATGGAAACAAATGATAATGAAAACACAACAGTTCAAAATCTGTGGGACACAGCAAAGGCAGTCCTGAGAGGAAAATATATAGCGGTACAAGCCTTTCTCAAGAAACAAGAAAGGTCTCAAGTACACAACCTAACCCTACGCATAAAGGAGCTGGAGAAAGAACAAGAAAGAAACCCTAAACCCAGCAGGAGAAGAGAAATCATAAAGATCAGAGCAGAAATCAATGAAATAGAAACCAAAAAAACAATAGAAAAAATCAATGAAACTAGGAGCTGGTTCTTTGAAAGAATCAATAGGATTGATAAACCCCTGGCCAGACTCATCAAAAAGAAAAGAGAAAGGACCCAAATCAATAAAATCATGAATGAAAGAGGAGAGATCACAACTAACACCAAAGAAATACAGACAATTATAAGAACATACTATGAGCAACTCTACGCCAACAAATTGGACAATCTGGAAGAAATGGATGCATTCCTAGAGACATATAAACTACCACAACTGAACCAGGAAGAAATAGAAAACCTGAACAGGCCCATAACCAGTAAGGAGATTGAAACAGTCATCAAAAATCTCCAAACAAACAAAAGCCCAGGGCCAGACGGCTTCCCAGGGGAATTCTACCAAACATTTAAAGAAGAACTCATTCCTATTCTCCTGAAACTGTTCCAAAAAATAGAAATGGAAGGAAAACTTCCAAACTCATTCTATGAGGCCAGCATCACCTTGATCCCAAAACCAGACAAGGATCCCACCAAAAAAGAGAACTACAGACCAATATCCTTGATGAACACAGACGCAAAAATTCTCGCCAAAATACTAGCCAATAGGATTCAACAGTACATTAAAAGGATTATTCACCACGATCAAGTGGGATTTATTCCAGGGCTGCAGGGTTGGTTCAACATCCGCAAATCAATCAATGTGATAGAACACATTAATAAAAGAAAGAACAAGAACCATATGATACTCTCAATAGATGCTGAAAAAGCATTTGACAAAGTACAGCATCCCTTCCTGATCAAAACTCTTCAAAGTGTAGGGATAGAGGGCACATACCTCAATATTATCAAAGCCATCTATGAAAAACCCACCGCAAATATCATTCTCAATGGAGAAAAACTGAAAGCTTTTCCATTAAGGTCAGGAACACGGCAGGGATGTCCATTATCACCACTGCTATTCAACATAGTATTAGAAGTCCTAGCCTCAGCAATCAGACAACAAAAAGAAATTAAAGGCATCCAAATTGTTAAAGAAGAAGTCAAACTATCACTCTTCGCAGATGATATGATACTATATGTGGAAAACCCAAAAGACTCCACTCCAAAACTGCTAGAACTTGTCCAGGAATTCAGTAAAGTGTCAGGATATAGAATCAATGCACAGAAATCAGTTGCATTTCTGTACACCAACAACAAGACTGAAGAAAGAGAAATTAAGGAGTCAATCCCATTCACAATTGTACCCAAAACTATAAGATACCTAGGAATAAACCTAACCAAAGAGACTAAGAATCTATACACAGAAAATTATAAAGTACTCATGAAAGAAATTGAGGAAGACACAAAAAAATGGAAAAATGTTCCATGCTCCTGGATTGGAAGAATAAATATTGTGAAAATGTCTATGCTACCTAAAGCAATCTACACATTTAATGCAATCCCTATCAAAATACCATCCATTTTTTTCAAAGAAATGGAACAAATAATCCTAAAATTTATATGGAACCAGAAAAGACCTCGAATAGCCAAAGGAATATTGAAGAACAAAGTCAAAGTTGGTGGCATCACAATTCCGGACTTCAAGCTCTATTACAAAGCTGTCATCATCAAGACAGCATGGTACTGGCACAAAAACAGACACATAGACCAGTGGAACAGAATAGAGAGCCCAGAAATCGACCCTCAACTCTCTGGTCAACTAATCTTCGACAAAGCAGGAAAGAATGTCCAATGGAAAAAAGACAGCCTCTTCAATAAATGGTGCTGGGAAAATTGGACAGCCACATGCAGAAAAATGAAATTGGACCACTTCCTTACACCACACACGAAAATAGACTCCAAATGGATGAAGGACCTCAATGTGAGAAAGGAATCCATCAAAATCCTTGAGGAGAACGCAGGCAGCAACCTCTTCGACCTCAGCCGCAGCAACATCTTCCTAGGAACAACGGCAAAGGCAAGGGAAGCAAGGGCGAAAATGAACTATTGGGATTTCATCAAGATCAAAAGCTTTTGCACAGCAAAGGAAACAGTTAACAAAACCAAAAGACAGCTGACAGAATGGGAGAAGATATTTGCAAACGATGTATCAGATAAAGGGCTAGTATCCAAAATCTATAAGGAACTTAGCAAACTCAACACCCAAAGAACAAACAATCCAATCAAGAAATGGGCAGAGGACATGAACAGACATTTCTGCAAAGAAGACATCCAGATGGCCAACAGACACATGAAAAAGTGCTCCACGTCACTCGGCATCAGGGAAATACAAATCAAAACCACAATGAGATATCACCTCACACCAGTCAGAATGGCTAAAATTAACAAGTCAGGAAATGACAGATGCTGGAGAGGATGTGGAGAAAGGGGAACCCTCCTCCACTGTTGGTGGGAATGCAAGCTGGTCCAACCACTCTGGAAAACAGCATGGAGGTTCCTCAAAATGTTGAAAATAGAACTACCCTATGACCCAGCAATTGCACTACTGGGTATTTACCCTAAAGATACAAACATAGTGATCCGAAGGGGCACGTGTACCCGAATGTTTATAGCAGCAATGTCTACAATAGCCAGACTATGGAAAGAACCTAGATGTCCATCAACAGATGAATGGATAAAGAAGATGTGGTATATATACACAATGGAATACTATGCAGCCATCAAAAGAAATGAAATCTTGCCATTTGCGACGACGTGGATGGAACTAGAGCGTATCATGCTTAGTGAAATAAGTCAATCGGAGAAAGACAACTATCATATGATCTCCCTGATATGAGGACATGGAGAAGCAACATTGGGGGGGTAGGGGGATAGGAGAAGAATAAATGAAACAAGATGGGATTGGGAGGGAGACAAACCATAAATGACTCTTAATCTCACAAAACAAACTGGGGGTTGCTGGGGGGAGGTGGGATTGGGAGAGGGGGAGCGGGCTATGGACATTGGGGAGGGGAGCCGAACCATAAGAGACTATGGACTCTGAAAAACAACCTGAGGGTTTTGAAGGGTCAGGGGTGGGAGGTTGGGGGAACAGGTGGTGGGTGATGGGGAGGGCACGTTTTGCATGGAGCACTGGGTGTTGTGCAAAAAGAATGAATACTGTTACGCTGAAAAAAAATAAATAAAAAGGGAAAAAAAAAACTTGGGGAAGAACAAAGTAAAAAAAATAAAAAAAATAAAAAAAAAAAAAAGTCATGTTCTGGGGCACCTGGGTGGCTCAGTCATTAGGCGGCTGCCTTCGGCTCAGGTCATGATCCCAGGGTCCTGGGATCGAGCCCTGCATCGGGCTCCCTGCTTGGCGGGAAGCCTGCTTCTCCCTCTCCCTCTGCTTGTGTTCCCTCTCTCGCTGTGTCTCTCTCTGTCAAATAAATAAAATCTTTTAAAAATAAATAAATAAAAGTCATGTTCTCCCCCACAAGCCTTACATGCCCACCTACTCAAATTCTAAAGAACCTTCCTCTACAGAGAGTTCTGGATGATCCTTGATCCTTCTGCTACAGAAACGTGAAAGCATGGTTAAGAACTCATATCTTGAATGCAAACACAGGTGTATCTGTGAGAGGACTGGCAAGCAGGAGCTAAGAGGGAAAATATGAATGTTTGCTCCAGGGTAAGGTTAACACATGGTGGGCTGAGGGGTTGGGGGAGAAGGGGAAGGCAGGAAGGAAGGGAGACTCAGAGACTTTGCTGCTTGCAGCACTTCTTACTTTCGACCAGGGGTCAGCAAACGTCAAGCCATGTGACCACATCAGGCCCGCCACCTGTTTTTGTCTAGCATATGAGCTAAGGACGGTTTTTAAATGTTTAGAGTTGATAAAAGATGTACGCCACCAAGAATGAGCCCCGATGGAAGCTAGGGACCCCAAGCGATAACAGTGTGTCAATGGAGGGTCATCCGTTCTAACAAATGTAGCCTCTGATCATGGGGGGCTGTGCTTGTGTGGGGGCAGGAGGTGTATGGGAAATCCCTGTACCTTCCTTTCAGTATTGCTGTGAACCCAAAACAGCTCTAAACAAATAAGGCTTTAAAAAAAAAAATCAAAAGAAGAAGAATAGTTTGTGATGCATGAAAATGATATGAAATGTAAATTTCGGTGTCCATAAATAAGGTTGAATTGGAACACAGCCATGCTCATTTGTCTCTGTGTTGTCCTGCCTGCTTTTATGCTACAACAGCAGAGCTGAGTGGTTCTAACAGAGCCTTTGTGACCCTAAAGCCTGAACTGTTCACCACCTGGCCTTTTCCGGAAACAGGTTGCCATCTCCTGCGTTTGCCAGTTCCCACTCCCAACCATATTCCTGTTCTCCCTCTCTCTCTTTTTGTTTCCCTCTCCATCTCCCTACTGTCCCCTTTGTGGTCATGGAGGGGAAGAAGGATGATGGCTATGTGGAGTTGTAGGTTGCCTTTAAGGTGATTGAGGGTGTGTGTGTGTGTGTGTGTGTGAATTTGATAAGGCTTTATTTCTTTTTTGGTTTTTTTGCTCAAGGAATAGATTTCAGTCTCTGGAAATCCCATCCTCTGACGTAGACACTGAGACAGACACTGTGTTAATCAGGTACACATTCACTCCTCCGCAGGTAATGCCCACTGGATAAAGTTGTAATGGACCCACACGATTTCAGGCTCACCTAGACATAGGAGCAGGGGTCTGAACAAAAAGGAGAGTCAGGATGATTTGAGCCTCTACCTCAGTTCAGGTCCTGGTCCCAGGATCCTGGGGTTGAGTCCCACATCAGGCTCCCTGCTCAGTGGAGAGCCTGCTTCTCCCTCTGTCTCTGCCTCCGCTCTGCCTACTTGTGCTCTCTCTCTCTCTCTCATCAAGTAAATAAATAAAATCTTAAAAAGAAAGGAAAAAAAAAGAAAAGAAAAGAAAAGAGGAGGGACATCATTATCCAGAGAGACGGCACACACTGTGTGATTGTACCACCAACTGGGGACCCTCCCAAGGCTCGAACAGCCTTCTCTGGGGGACCACGATAGATGATGCAATCCGAGTCTGTTGGGAGGAAAGCCCTTTCCAGGTATGAAATGCTGTGGTTGGCACTGCCTTCAAAGGGCTACACTTTCACTGTCTGTCTTAGTCCCACACACATGGGCCTGGCACTGGGGGACCAGGGTGAGGAGGGGACAGCCCATCCCAGTCCATTATTAGCTCCAGGAGGAAGAGTCAGTCACATGTCCTTCTCAGGGCTCCACACTCTGGGCTGCTTTCCGTATACTGCCACGCATGGCACCATATCCCCTTTGGCTTGGTTGGCTCTGAGAATTCTACCTCTTGCCACCTTTCAAGAATTTAGAGTTCCTCCTTGACATTTCAGGCTTTGTCACACACCTGTGGACCACCTCTCCTGGGTCCTCACCAAGCCACAGGGGTTGGTGATTTCAAGTTTCATTCTCCCAGGAATTTCCATGTCCCTTCCATACTGACGACTCCAAAATCTACATAATTAGTCTAGAACCTTCTCTAGAGCAAGCAACGTATGTTTCCAATGCATTTGTTCACTCACTTGTTATTCATTGAGAACTTGCCCCTCTCCAGCACTGAGTTGAGCACCATGATAGAATGGTGCTCCCGCAGATATGAGCCTTGTCCTGGGGGGAGAAGGAAGGCAGAGTAACCAAGTGGTTGCACAAAATATAATTATTTTATACAAAGTATCACAGCACATCATGTTATAAAGTGGGTAACAAGGGGACTTGTAATAATAATAATTCAGAGGGAGGTCTGGAACTTTACCAAGGAATGGGATTTCAAGCTAAAATCTGAAAAACTCAAAAGCATTAACAAGATAAAGTAGACAGAGTTCTGGCTAGCAGGAACAAAATGAAAACCCAGAGGTGGGAAGGAGCCTAGCATCCTCAGGGGAGGGAGGAAGGTCATGAAGGAGTTGTTTGAGAACAAAGGGAGAGTGTTTTCAGATGCTGCTGTGGGGCAGGCTCCAGACAGATGAAGCGAGGTCTCTTTATCAGAGTGCTTCTGGCTGCAAGTACAGCAACCTAACCTCACTTTCCCGGGCTTCAGAAAGAAGACAATGTATCATTTTTTTGACTGAAAGCCCTCACCACAAGCAACCTGCTGAACTGACAACCTAATGACGTCGTTTTAGTTAAGAACTGCTGTGTAACAAATTACCCCTAAACGTAGAAGCTGAAAATATTATCGTTTCCTTCCCAGGTTTTGGCACCACCACCCCCCAAAACAAACAAACAAACAAAGAAAAACAACAACAACAACAACACGTTATCGTCTCACACTGTCTCTGGGTCAGGAATCTGAGAAGAGCTTAGTTGTGGGCCCCTGGTCCCAGATCTTTCTTGAGGTTGCTGCCAAGCTGACTGGGGCTCCAGTGATCACCAACCCAGATCCAGGGATCTGCTTCCAGGATGGGTCACAGGATGAGGCTGAGAACCTCCGTTCCTCACCATGGGATCCTTTCCACAGGGGTGCTCACAGCCTGGAACCTGCTTTCCCCGGTGCAAGGGAGCTTAGAGAGAGAGAGCGCAAGGACTGACTCTACTTGCCTGGTTCATTCTTGGGAGAGGAGCAAGAAGCAGGGCAGTTCAGTCATGAAGGCTGTGGGTCTGGGTTAGCCAGTCCTGGTTTCCCATTCTGGCTCTCACAGTTATACACTGCGTGATTTTAAGAAGTTACTTAACGTCACTGAAACTCAGAGAGGTTTCCTCACTATAACATTGGTCGTGGCGACATGTGTGTGTGTGTGTCTGTGTGTGTGTGTGTGTATGCATGTGCGTGGGCAGGGTCCTGACAGGGACTTGGGGCAGGTGAGTGTGTGGCAGGGTACCTGGAGCCCGGTGGTTGACATGAAACCAGGTGCTCCATAAGTGGTAGCTGATTACTATTAAAGTTTCTAATAAAATCACCATGGAAACATCCCCTTATTAAATCTCAACTCCTCCAGGCTAAATGCGTTAAACATTTCATGTGGATAATTCACAGAGCTCACTATGTTTATACTAAGTTTCCTTTGACTTCAGAGCAGAAATTAATTTAGCAGTTCTTCCCTCTCCTCATGGAAGACTCAGTGCCCTCCAGTGCCCACGTGGGGGTCTTTGGCACCGGGCAGGCAGGGCACCCTCTGGCTCAAGTGGGCAGGCCATGGGTGTGTCTGGGGTTGACTGCTGGCCTGGCTCACCCACTCTATCGGCTCTCAGACAAGGCTGGCTCTAGGGGGCTGCTGGTGAGGAGCTAGGGACCCCGGGCCTCTGAGGGCAGAGACCCACCCAGACCTCCTCCACAGAGGCCTCCGCACAGAGGCCTCCGCCATCTTCCTTTGCTCCTTCAACCCGCACCCCCAGGGAGGTCCAGACCTCCTCTCTTTCCTGTTCTGCCACCTGCTATTTCCGACAGGTTTTGTCTCTGCCTGTTTAACTGCAGAACAGATGGCAGGACACCTTAAAGGAGGGTCCACACACACGTTGCCCCGAAGCAAATCCCCAGTCCTTTGAGTTTCTAAGATTTGTTGTGGCCAATTACAAAGATCATATTCTGAGGTGAAAAACTTCAGTTCTTCCATTTTCTCTCCCTCTCCCCCACCCCCCTGCCCCCTCACTCCTTCCTTTTGTCTTTCCTTCCCTGGGCTCTCCCTCTTCCTGTCTCCCTCCCTCCCTCTCCCTCACCCCTTCCTTCTCTCTCTTCCTCTCTGCACCCCTAACCCTAACCAGCCTCTTTCCAGTCCAAGAAGAGTCCTCAAACACCTGTTGGGGCACAGAGAAGACGAACAGTGATATTTGTCTCTGTCCTTTCTGTTTTCTTCCATGATCCTGGGATGCTGGGTGGGGTTTCTAGGTTGAGTATGACAAGAATCGCTTTGCTTGCATAAAACAGGAAAACCTCTGCCAAGTGAGCCTGGCAGATTTCTAGCTTTCACTCTGAAGACATGGGAAGGTGTGAACGCGCTCCAGCACTGTGTTTGAGGTCTTGGCTCAAAGTTCTATTTCTTCCAGGAAACCTGGTCCAGGTGAGGGGTGGAGGTGGGAGCGGAAGGTCGGAGCGGAAGGTCGGAGCTATGTGTTAGCCTGACGTGGGGCTTTACTCCTGATTTCTGTGTTGTGTGAATTTGGACATGATTTTTTTTTTTTTTAATTTGATGAAGTGATTGGTCATGGATCTCGCTGCACATCTGTTATTATGTAGTGACATGTAGACTCAAGAGAAGTAGGTGTTTTCTGCAATTACACATCCTGTGCTGTGGTCACTGAAAGGGGACCCCTAGTGTTGGGGCTCTGGTGTTATTAACCACATGCGGCAAGTGAAACCCACGCGTCTGGAACTATGCAAAGCAAGGCCTGCCTGTACATATTTGCTGCTAGCCAGCTCCACTGAGAAAAACAACAAGAACAACAAGCACTTAAACCTTGTCGTCTGTCCCTTGAAACCCGCTTTCCTCTCTGACTGCCCGCTGCAGCTTCCTCCAAGGCACAGAGGTGAGGAACTTGGGGATCCTTTCATCTCTGGACCCTACTCATTCTACCTCCCAACCAGAACCCAGCCCTCTAATTCCAGCTCCTAAATATTTCACACACCCTTTCTCACCTCTCCACCACCCTCGCTCGAGGCCCCCGCTTGTTTGCAGGGACACAGTGAGAGTCTCATCTCACAGCCTCTGCAGGGGCACCTTCGGTCAGTCCACTATACAACAGTCATGAGCTAGAACATAGAGCTGATGCTATGATGTCCTTGCACAAAGCTCCTGGTGTTACCTCCTTGCCTAGAAAACAGACTCCAGCAAGGTCTTCTGGCCTGCGGTCCTCTGTTCTCTCCTCATTCCCTGTCAGTACTGAATGCTTTAGAACCATGAACTATGGTGTGGCTGGTTTCCATTCTTCTGTTCACTTCCTTTTTCCAGGATGCCACCTCCCCCAGCTCCACTCTTCACCTCCAACATATTTAAGACTTAGCCCAAGGATTTCCTTCTCCTTCTTCCCCCTGGACTGGGTCAGGTCCCCTCCTCAGTTCTCTCATCGTTCTTTTACAAGGCCCTATCACTGCTTTCAGCACACAGCTTTCTAATTAAGACCTTCTGTGTGCATCTTCTCTACCAAAAGGCAGGGGCCGGATCTTACCTTTGTGTTCCAGATGCATGGTATACAGCAGGTGCTCAATAAATTCTCCTTGTGCAATGGAATCAGAAGTCTGGACATCTTTGTACAAAGTTGGGATCTGTACTGGACCAACTCGAATGGAAAGTTATGGCATGCAAAATGATTCACTTATTGTAACAGATGAGAAAAGGGAGGTTCAGGAAACCTTAGTGGTTTACCCAGTGTCACGTGTCTTTTATGTGGCAGACTTCTCTCTCTCAGACCTGGAGCTCTGACAGCTGTCAGCCCTGACCTTGCCCGTTGGCTAAGTGTTGGGGGTGGGCTTCATGGAGACCAGGTGTGTTGCTCATTTTGTCCATGGTTTTTCCAGTGCCTCGAACCAATTGTAGACACTCAATATGTATTCATTGAATTAATTCATGAGTTAGTAAATTTGGCATGACATAAAGTTTTGTTGATTGGAACGGAGGAGCCAGGCATTTGGGAATTCCAAACAATGGCATAAAAGAGATATCAAAAGAGCCTCAGTTCTAGGAGCAACAGGGAGAAAGAGGATCACTTTCTCTCCCAAACCCAGATAATCAGTTGTCTGTGGGGTCCCTCAGGGCTGAACCCCCAATACTCTGGTCTCACTGAACAGGTGAAAGGGAGCATTAGCAGGCAGCCGGCTCCTACCACCCCAAGAGTGGGGTTCTTGGAAAGGTATTATCACTCCTGGCTGTCAGGACGGGACTGGAGCACATCGCCTTCCAAGAATGTGACTGACGGCAAATTCGAGTTCAAAAGAAGATTGGATTTCAAGGCAACTGGAAGCTATTCAGTCAAAGCCAAGTTTTACAGGGAGGAAACTCTCCTCTCCTGTCTCCTCTCCTGTCCTCCTCCTCCCTCCAGGGCAGCCCGGGCTTGTTGAGACCTGAAAGCGAACTGACAGTGCCTGACTGTTTCCCTAATTGAGAAAAGGAGATACAGAAAACCAGACTCTGGACTTGTTTATGAGCCCAGGCAGGATCCAAGAAATACCTCTCCCTGGGCATCCTAGTGAACTGGCTGTTCAGAGTCTGCCCAACATGGCAGCCAGGAGATGGTCCTGTGGATGCCTGGGCTGGGCCTCCAGACTCGTGTGCAACCCTCGGCAGCCTCCCTCAGGAAAGAAGCCTTTGCCATGCACCCTATTGATTATAAGGGGGGACAAAGGGGGCCTCTAACAACAAATTGAATTCTTATATTTGTACAGAATTTTCCAGTTGGCTACCACAACAAGTAGGTTGAAACAGCTATGCAGGTGCCCCCATAAACTCTGCGGTAAAGAAATCTGGGCAAGGAGAAGTTACAGGACTCGGCCATGGTCACATAGCCAGCAAATAGTGGTACAGGTTTAAAACCAGGGTCCGTGACAGAAGGCAGGAACTGGTGACTGAAGCCTTCCTCGACCCCAGCACACTGTGCACACATTAAGCCCTTAATCCTCACAGTAAGCCTATGAAACAGATGCCATTTTTATTCCCATTTTATAAATGAAGAAACAGAGGTTCAGAAACATTCAGGAAATTGCTGAAGACCATACAACCATTAATAGTGAAGCCAGAATTTGGTTTTCAAGCACAGATAGCCTGATTCCAAAGTCAATTATATAACCACCAATTGATTGTGAATTTCCAAACTCAGAGGAGCACCTCCTCCAGTGTTTTGGGGGTGGTCCCCATGTTTGAACTTGGAAGATGTCACGACTGTCCCCTTCCTGGTCCTCATCAGATCCTCCCCAAGGCAGCTGTCATTCTTGGCCACAGAAGGTGGAGGGCCCTACAAGACCCCAACCGGAAGGCACCAAGCACACAAATGTGACTGCCAGTTTGCCAATGGTCAGATGGCAGGGGACAAATGGAAATCAAAGAAATGCAGTGACAGGAGGGCAAGCAAGGAAGGATGTGCAGAGGCCACGTGGCCAGTCCCACATGGCTCAGAAGTCTGGAGGAGATGGAATGGGCAAAAGAAAGGGGTGGTTTCTGAGAAGCACAGATTCCGTCTGCTTGTTGATTTCAGTGCACTCTTGGGTACTGATTGTGTGTCCTGTTCTTCCAGGTGCAAATTTATTTAAACCTCAGGTGAGATTTTTCATAGAAACTGAGTTCTGAGGGTCCGAGTTATCACCCACTAGTCCTGCTAGAGTGTTAGCAAAAACTTCCTGGCTGTCGACATAAAATGATCTAAATTCTAAACTATTATTATAATTTCCCAAGGTTGGGGCGCCTGGGTGGCTCAGTGGGTTAAAGCCTCTGCCTTTGGCTCATGTCATGATCCCAGGGTCCAGGATAGAGCCCCACATCAGAGTCTCTGCTCAGCAGGGAGCCTGCTTTCCCCTCCCCTGCCTGCCTCTCTGCCTACTTGTGATCTCTCTCTCTCTCTGTCAAATAAATAAAATCTTTAAAAAAAAAAAAATTTCCAAGATTGCCACTGGCCGTCAAAAGAGCATAGCATATGCACCATTCCTGTCTACGAGGAGCTGGCAAATTCATCGGGAAAGACTCCAGTCAAGTTCATCTTTACATCTAGTTACCAACAGCAGATGAACCGGTGTTTTGTTTGAATTAGCAAAGCAGAGTGTTTTCAGCACAGAAAACTCTAGATATAAAGCACTGAAAACAAAACAAAACATAACAAACAAACAAACAAGTGGAAATAGCTTTTTATTCCCTCATTAGTACAAACTTTAAAACATCTATTAATAGTCATAAAACAAGAGTACTGAACATACACCCCTCATTACGAAATAAGGAGGAACATAAGCTGTTCAAAAGTCTAGTGCAGAGGAATGGTGACATGCCTTTGCAAAGAAGTGATACAATCCTCTAACCACTTAGTTAATTAAACTTAATTTTATTTACGGATTCCTCCTGGCCTTTCTCTTGTTTGGGTTCTTTTCCCAACAGAATGCATCCAGTTTTCTCCAGTCCATCTACTGGGCAGTTTTTCTCTGGGCTTGCGGCCCCTTTGGGTCTTCTGGAGAAAACTCCTTCATTCTTCCCAAGTCTGGCCCAAGGGGAAGCCAAATAAACAAACCAACAAAACACAGCTTGCTTCGCAAGGACACACGTGACGAAATAAAACAAGAATTCACACAGTAAATGCTCTGTATCAGATGAAGGCTCTAGACCTGAGGTTCCCAAACTTTCTCTAAGAGCCCTTAGGACTTCAGTGACATTTTGATGGTGCCCCCGGGGCCAAAAGAAATACCAACAGTTCCATTTATTAAATAATTAAGTAATTAGGTCCAAACAACTTAATAAGTATTTATGGCTTAACAACTTAGTAGCCACTTGGAAAATTAATACTCAAAAGATTGAAAGAGAAAATATTTATGTTTCACTATTAAATAATTACAATCATTTATGCATGCAGCACAACTCTTCCGACCATGGAATCAAGTGTGATACAACATTGCCAGCCTCATTTCCTATCGCACATTGATTTTCACGTGATACTTTATTTTTTTAAAATCATCCTAAGTGCAAAACTACATTGTCAGAAGGAATGTGCCACTATAAAGTGGAGACCCTAAGCTAATAGTTTGCAGGGCATCTAACATATATTTCTTGGAGAGAAATCTAAAATATTCCCCAGCACCCTGTGAACTTGCTGCGGTGCCCCCGGGGACCCCAGCACACAGTTTGAGAACCACAGCTGCATCTCATAAACGCCATGAGCGTTCATTGCGTCGCAAGGGTTCACAGAGGATTTCATGGAGGAGGAGAAACGGGAGCTGGCTGGCTGGCGTGGCCGGGTGAAAGGAAGGGATGGGAGCACACAGGCATAGAAAGGGGTGTCTGTAGAGAGGGTAGTGTGCAAAGTGCAAGGAAGCCAGCAGAGTTCCACTGGCCGTGGTTTCTGGGCAAAATCTGGGTGAGCAGGAGGAAGGCAGAGTAGAAAGCAGGCTGCACAGAGAGCCGAGGGTCCCAGCCGTCAGGAGTAGGGCTCAGCTGGCTCAGCCTTCCTGTGGGCCATTCCCCAGGCCTCCCCTTTACTGAATTCTTCCCAGTTTGTCTCCGCAGCAAGACTGACAGCTCTGCCCTTACAGGGCTTGCTAACACCCGGGCCTTTGCAGACCCGGCCAGAGTTCTAGCACCAGGCGGGGCTGCTGAGTTCCCTCCGATTCCTGCTGCACATTCCCACGAGGCGAGTTTGCGGGAAGTGAGAGGTGAGACCGGGCCCGTGTTGTTTTCGAGAGTAAAATGGAAAGTGCCAAGAATGATCATTTCCAGATCTCTTATCGGCTGCATCTCCCAAGTTTTACCAGGAGGGCAGATTCTCGGGAATGCACTTGCTGCCAGCCCGGCCTCCCTAACATGCCCGTTCCCACGAGGCAGCCCAGATGTGACAGTAGCTCCTCAGAGAGCTGTTTGTGTCTTTCTTATTTACACTGTAAACAGCATTTAGGCTGCAGCTTTGGAAGGCCTCCCTCTATTTGTTCGGGTAAATCCGTGGCCCTGGATGTGGTTTCCGCGTGAGATCTCAGGCCATGAAGGCGCAGGAGGTGTTTGCACAGTGGCTTCTGGATTGTTCCTCTGCCCTGGCCATTGCATTGCTCTTAAACAGAGTTGGCCAGGAGCAAAGATGGGGCTTGCCTTTCTGCACCACCGTTCTTTCCTTCTGGAACTCAGCACTGCTTAGAATAACAAGTCTCTTGGGAACAGAGCTTTATAACGAAGTTCACTGTATCCAAAGCAGAGTCAACACTAACAAATGAAATTTTCATAATCAGGGACTGCAGGGCAAACTGCGTCTGCCGCTGTGCAGCCCAGATGTCTCTGTTTCTGATACAGCTGTGTCCTTGGAGTTTACTGGCTTCGGTATACATAATGGTACAATTGTCATTGGTGGTACCTTTTACTTTGCGAAAGAGCTGAATTCTAGCAAAACTAACGCATAATGGATTCTGCTTCAAAAGAAGCCTATTGTTTTCCTGTTAATTCCCTTCATAAAATTGAAAATGCTTTCTCTGCTTCTCACGGTCTCTTTAAGGTCTGGGTTTACAAAGTAGCAATCAAGAGACATTTCAATTCCTCCTAGGTATTTTGTCCTCAATTAGAGTAAATTACCACTAGTTGGATAGTAATGCTTCATGATTCAACCACCCAAGCTTCTCATGGGGTCCTGAGCCTAGAGAAAAATTTACATACTTTTCCTTTAAACGTGCCTTTTGGGGCACCTGGCTGGCTCAGTGGATCAAAGCCTCTGCCTTCAGCTCAGGTCATGATCTCAGGGTCCTAGGATTGAGCCCTGCATCGGGCTCTCTGCTCAGCGGGGAGCCTGCTTCCCCCCCTCCGCCTGCTGCTCTGCCTACTTGTGATCTCTGTCTGTCAAATAAATAAAATTGTTAAAAAAAATGCCACTGAATTTCCGAAGTGTACCATTTTTTTTACTGTGCTTCAAATAAATAGAAAAAATAGTTAAAAAAATAAAAAATGAAAAAAATGTGCCTTTTAAAGTAAAAACTGTAACATCAGTTGTGACCACCAAGCAACATTGACAGAGAAGACAAAAAGAAAAGCCAGTCCAGATAAAATTTGGAAATTCCCTCCAAATTCTTTTTGTTATTAACCGATATGTAAGAGAAATCAGACTTTCAGGTTGCCTGGGTGGCTCAGTTGGATGAGTGTCCGACTCTTGGTTTCGGCTTAGGTTCTGAACTCAGGGTCATGAGATCAAGGCCTGTGTCAGACTCTGTGCTGGGTGCAGAGTCTGCCTCAGATTCTCTCCCTCTCCCTTTGCCACTCCCCACCACGTGCACTCTCTCTCTCTCTCCAATAAACAAATAAATCTTTAAAAAGAGGGGTGTGGGTACCAGGGTGGTTCAGTCGGTAAAGTGTCTGCGTTTGGCTCAGATCATGATCCCAGGGTCCTGGGATTAAGTCCCACATCAGGCTCCTTGCTCAATAGTGAGTCTGCTTCTCTGTCTTCCCCTCCCCACCTTATGCTCAATCTCTCTCTCTCAAATAGATAAGTAAAATCTGAAAGAAAGAAAGAAAGAAAGAAAGAAAGAAAGAAAGAAAGAGGAAAGAAAGAGGAAAGAAAGATAAGAACAAAAGGGAGAGAAAGGAAAGGAAGGAAGAAAAGAACAGAAAGCTTAAAGAGAAAGAATTCAACTTTTTGTTTTCCTCCAAGGCAGAATACAGGACTTTTTTTTTTTTTAATTTTTATTTATTTGACAGAGAGAAATCACAACTAGGCAGAAAGGCAGGCAGAGAGAGAGGAGGAAGCAGGCTCCCCGCGGAGCAGAGAGCCCGATGCGGGGCTCAATCCCAGGACCCTGGGATCATGACCTGAGCCGAAGGCAGAGGCTTTAACCCACTGAGCCACCGAGGCGCCCCAGAATACAGGACTTTTAACTCACCCTGGATGTTAACACTTCAACTCAAAGCCATTCGTGGGTGGTGATTTAAATTTTCTTCGAGCTGGGCATTAAAAACAATGACAAGCAAATGAAACTCTGGCTTTGGTTCTGTTTTCCAGTTACCGGCTCTGGTGAACTCCTTCCCAGTAGAACACAAGCCCCTTGAAGGCAGGGATTTCACCTGTGTGGTTCACTGGTTTACCCTGAGGGCTTTGCAGGAGAGCCTGGCATACCCTCTGTGCTCAGGAGAGCCTTCCTGAGGAAGGACCGAAGCAGGCAGCACCTGGAGAGAAGTGCTACAAGGCATAGAAGGGACAAAACAGGCTGAGCAGTGCTCAGATCCCGCTCAGTTTTCTTTCCCTCCCTTCCCAGCAGCCCCTTAAATCGTGAAAGATCAGTCCCCTTTCCCAGACCATTCACCAACCACTGCTTTACCTTGACTGTGGTGGAACCCATTGTCTGTGGCTGCCACTGCAAATTACCACAAGCCGGGGGCTGAACACGACAGAAATGGGTTCTCTCACAGTTCTGGGAGCCAGAAGTGCCAAATCAAGGTGTTGGCCGAGCTGCACGTCCTCCAAAGGCTTTAAGGGAGCAATCCAATCCTTTGCTGTCTCTTACGGGCTCTGGGGGCTCCTGGCAATCCTTTGAGCACCTTGCCCTGCCACAGCACCATGCCAGTCCCTGCGTCCCTCTTCACACTGCCTTCCCCTCTTTTTGGAAGGACATCTGTCCCTGGACCTTGGACCCGCCCTAAATCCAGATGACCTCCCTTAATTCACCTTAACTTGATAATACCTACAAAGAACCTTTTCCATATTCTGAGTCCTGGGGGTACCATTTAGCCCACGACAATGAGAACAAATGAGGTCTCAGTGCTGCCCACCACAGTGAGACCATCGCTCAGATGACCTCATGACTTAATAAATGCTAAGATTTTTACATGTTTCAGTTGCCAAGAACATCACTGGCTCACATAAACTTTGTCATCATGCGAACACTGATTTTACGTGAACACTGCGAAGCCAGACCTCCCCAACTTCCTTCGTGTCTTTGTTCATTAAGCAAACAGAGGGCATCTTATTTCCTGTTGGTTTCATGCAGAGGATGTTGGGAGCCTTAACCTCATGGTCCCTCATTGTTACCTAAGCTGTAAGTCAATGTATCGAACACAAGGGAGCCAAAAAGAGCCGTTTGGGGAAGTTAACTAGAATTGTATCCCTTTCAAGCACTCATTTAATGAATATGTATGGTGTTTTCACACTGAGTGAGATGCTACACTGGGCTTTCTGAATGATTCCAAATTAAGATACAGTTGAGAGTACACAATATTACAGAAAGCTCACAAAGCCACTGATTGAATATTTTTTAGATAAACTCGAAGAACTCAACTAAAACCACATGCTTTTGTATTATTTATAACAAACATAAATAGTAAATATTTAAAATTATAAATTTAAAATTTATAAATGTAAAATAAAAGTATAACTATTAATGTTTAAAATTTTAAAATATTTAAACTTTATTTATTTATTTTTAAGATTTTATTTATTTATTCAACAGAGAGAAAGAGATAACAAGAAGGCAGAGAGGCAGGCAGAGAGAAGGGAGAGGCAGGCTCCCTACTGAGCAGAGAGCCCAGTGTGGGGCTCGATCCCAGGATCCTGAGATCATGACCTGAGCCAAAGGCAGAGCCTTAACCCACTGAGCCACCCAGGTGCCCCTAAAATTATGTTATTAAAAAAATAATAAATTTTTTATTAAAAATAAAGGAAACTTGTCAAATGCCTTGCTTGACATTTGTGTCGAGATATATTATCTCTACCAATTTGCCAGGTGGATAACCAGTCTTAACAGGAAGAGGGTTTTGATTGGCAGGCCTTATTTTCAGTGACCCTACATCAGTTCCTGATGATCACTGTTGAAAGACTGATTTGAAAATGTTGCTGTTGGCAGATAGCAAGCCTATCAGACTAAAACTTAAAAAAAAACAAACAAAAAACCAAAAAGCAAAAAAACCCAACCCTATAAGGTAGAAACTACCTGTTATGCCTTCTTTACAGATAGGGAAACTAGCTGAAGCAAAACTGGGTGACAAGAAATATTTTGTCATGAAAGCTGGACATTTTAAAGGAAACATTCTTTTTGCTCAAAGGAAATAGGAACAGAAAATGCTTTTAAACAATTAATCAGTTAATTAATTAAACAAGTAAGGTCAATGGTTCATATTAAAGTCATTAGAGAGAACTTCATACAACAACCACCATAAAGTTATAGCTAAGCCCTTCACCAGACTAATTAAAAAGGGTCAGTAGGAGTGAGGCAGAGAATCAACATTTTTAAAAGCCTTCTGGGTGATTCTCATGTGCAGCCAAGGTTCTGAACCACAGATTGAAGAACAGCTCATCTAAAGGCTGCGATCAGAGTCTTTCAGCCTTCAGTGTGAGTTAAAACTACCCAGGAGCTTGTTAAAAATGCAGATGCACGATTGTTGCCACGAGAGACTCGGACTCCAGAGTGGGGTCCAGGAATCTGTATTTTTAACCAGCATCTCGGGTGCTTTTAATGCACATACCCCTTGACCACATTTTAAAAAACAAGATGGCAAACAAGCAAAACAAAAAACAACAAGGCATGGTGTCCTCTTTTGGCCTATCCTGGGCTAAAAATGGTTTTTCTTGGTCTTCCCTCTCCAATGTGAGGATCATCTTATTTCTAAAAATATTTAAGTAGACTACATGTCGCATTCGCCAGGTTGGGTTCTGCTGCAGTAACAAACACATTCTCACACTTGAGGAGTTTTATAGGAAGTTTACGTCTGGTTAGACACCATGACTTTCACATGGGGAGGTCTGCTCCATCTGGTCATTTGGGGACCCAAGCCGATGGAGATGCCACTCTCTGAGAACACAGCCGTATTCGCAGGTGAGGGGCAGAGGACGGAGAACACTGCAGAAAACTCACAATGGCTTGAGGTCCCTCAGATGGAAAGTGACCCTGGCATTGCTACTCACAATGCATTGGCCAGAACTAGTCACATGACCCCCAAGAGGGCGATGAGGGAATGCAGGGGAGCTTGGACAACAGTCAGCAAGGCTAACTGTCTCTTCCATGGGATTAGAAGAGCTGTGCCTTATCTCTGGCTGCTTTCATCTGTTGACAACGTATTCTCTTTCTCAATCCAGCAAGCATTTATTAAGCCCCAACTCTGCGATCAGGACCGTGCCAGAAAATAATCGAAGACAGGCTCCAAAAGAAATAAAAAATAGGCCTCCTAGTCGTTGAGATTTCTTAGGGCGATAACGCAGATAAGAAGGAGGCAGTGAACAATAGGCAATGTTGCACCATCGGGGGCCAAATTATGTGGGCGGCTCTGCAGGCAGTCGCTGCTCAGAAAGGGTGAGATCATGAGACCTGGGTTGGTCAGAGGAGACCTGATCAGGATGGTACTTGGAAGAGGTCTAGGTAACAGCTTAGAGAGAAGGTCTAGGAACGATTGAGCATGAATCTTCTAGAAGGATCAAGGTGTTAAGTGTCCAGGGAGCCCTGACTGGGGTACACTCACTACTTCTATTTTGGTTTCTATTAAAGCCCATAATGAACTGAACTCAGGCTGTCAGTGAAAGTCAACCTTTGCCAAAGCACAAAGTTGCAAATTCGAGTGGCTTGGAGGTAGGACTAACTTCCACCTGTTCCCTACTTTAGAGGGGAAGTGCCGGGACAAGGTCCTCAGATCGGGAGACTCTGAGGAGCTTGCCTGTGACAGCCTCTGTCACACCCCTCGCATAGTGGCTTCTCCTCTGATGACCGGAGGTAGAGTGTCCCAAGGAGGAGCTGACTGCTTGGAGTTCACCTGTCCCATGGGACGTGGGGTCATCTCTTAGGACTCGATGCTGTCCCACTGCTGCTACCGCTGACGCCTTTTGGATTTCCTGAACGGTGCCATCTGCGAGCTCCCAAGGCTTTCTCACCAAAGACAGGACTCTGTCAGCCCAATAAATCAGCAGAAAAATAATAAATAGATGCTCTCACTGCCCGTCCAGGGGAGGTGTGTGCAATTCTCCCCCACCCCCTGGGCCCATGCTACTGTCACCGCTCCTGCCTGGGACCCGGGAAGACTGGGGAGGGAGGGCGTGGGTGCCTGCCTCCCCGGAGACAAAGAGCCAAGTCTCCGAGAGGGCTGAGCATGGGGCTGGAGGCAGCGCCTGAGGATGGGGTGGGCTGGGAAGATTGGGATCTGCGGGGCTGTGTTGAAACTGAGTCTCGTGCTGGGCCTGGAGGAACAGAGCGTCTGCAGATAAGCGGGCTGGGCTGGAAGTCTGGGTCAGGATGGGGCTCACCTCTGAGAACAGCCTGCTTGGCGGTGCTGTGAGAACCGAGGTTTGGACATGCCTCCTCGCTTGTGGCTTTGGCCCCCACAGCAAGACGCGGGGGGAGGGGATGAAGGGGAGGAAAGTGTTGAAATATCAACAGGGAGGCTGAGGCGGTTCTCATGGGTGGCTGCGTCAGGGTGGCCGTGAGGGCAAGAAAGGAGAACCGGGACCTGGGGTCTGGGAGGAGCTGCTTCCGAGGGAATGCAGAGGGGGAGAACTTGGGGCCCAGGTTAGACCACCTGTGGCTCCTCTGCCTTGTAAGTCACCTCTGTGAGGCCTGGAGAAGGAGCCGGCCCACCCAGGTCACACATCTCTTGAGCACAGAGTCAGCACGGTTCCATTCTCCGGGCTCACAGTCTGCCCCACACACCTCCTCAGCCTCTCCAGCTTCCCTCTGAGGCTACACAGGGCCTTTTTCCAGCAAGAGATCCTTCATCTCCTATCACAGGTGAACTTCTGATTTTTAGGGAAGGTTCCATTTGGTCAGCTGAGAGGTAACCCCCTGGCATAGCTTTGGTGTGACCACAAAGAGATCTCTGACACACCAAAGTGCCAATAGGATCCCTTGGACTTGGGACAAGGTCTTCCTGGAATTATTTTGGGGTGGAGTGGGGACAGGGCTGCTCACTGGATAGGCATCATCGAAATGGACACCCAAAGTCATTTCATGACTCTAGAGAAGTGACGTGTTGAGGATCACCCCGGGGAAGGGGTTAAGAGGGAGAGGCTCAAGGGCGGCTGGGACAAAGAGGAGAGGCCCAACACCCACACCTCAATCAGCCAACGGTGACAGGCCCCCAGGCGTCGGAGGGGGTGTCTTCTGTGTGGGCTCTGCGGGAAAATGCCACACGCTCCCTGGACTCCACACTCTGCTTTCCTTACCAGTCCCTTCCAGCCTTGCTGGCCCCATGCCCATGACTGGTCTTCAGGCACTGGATGGAGAGAATGTGGGTCCAGTGGCTAGAGACATACAGACTCTGCAGCCAGACTGCTCAGGGCACGTCTCAGCCCCACCATTCAGTGGCAGTGATCTTTTTTTTTTTTTTTAAAGATTTTATTTATTTATTTGACAGAGAGAGACACAGTGAGAGAGGAAACAAAAACAGGGGGAGTGGGAGAGGGAGAAGCAGGCTTCCCGCTGAGCAGGGAGTCTGATGTGGGGTTCGATCCCAGGACCCTAGGATAATGACCTGAGCCGAAGGCAGACGCTTAACAACTGAGCCTCCCCGGTGCCCCCAGCGACAGTGATCTTGAGGGAGTTACTTGACCTTTATTCCTCAGGTCCCTTATCTCCAAAATGAGAATAATAATAGTACCTACCTTAGAGGGTAATTATTGAGGATGCTATTAATTATGCAAAGTACTTAAAAGAATATAGGGCCACATGTTACCTTATTATAATCAGCGTTTCCTCTTTTAGACATAAAACTATTTTTTTTTGTTTTGTGAGTGGAGCCAGCATGAGAGAGAGACTATGGATTAAAGTAACAAAAGCTTCCCAAGCTCACTCATTCATTCATTCACTCATTCGTTCAGCGTGCATCGTGGCTCTGCCTTTTCTTTTTAAGTAAAAAAGCCACGGATAAAATACAATCATTCAAATATAGCTTCAGGCACAGCTTAGCTTGCACTTTCTTCTCCGGGCTCTCCAGCTGTTCTCCACAGACCTGTAATTGTCCCAGCTGCTTTCTGAAAACATCAGCCCAGCCCCTCTCCCAGGTGAGTGATGGCAGCGGCTGGCACGCCCGGGTCCCACCTGGGCACCCAGCGGGAGCATTTGCATCCTTCCGAGTCTCTTCTTTTGAAATTCCACACCAATAATTAAGGATTTCTAATTCTGTAGTAATTGAGCACTATTTGGGACTGATTAAGTAGATACTATCTAAATAATTATCTATTACCGCGTGGCTTTCTTTTGTGTGGGCTGTGAATGGCTTGTCCAAAGTGAACATAAAATCTCTCTCCCACCTGGCTCTTACCATGTCTCTGCATTCTCTCTCCCGGGTCCCTCACTGTTTCCTTCTCTTTCTGTCTTTTCTCTGCTCCTGTTTCTCTTTCCTTCTTTCCTTCTTTTGCCAGGCTTTGCCGCAGGGACACATGATCCCGTCATTCTGGTAATTTGGGGATAACATCAACTCCAGAATTTGCTCTATCAAATTCCAAACCAAATAGTAACACTGGTTTTTATTTTCAATGGTAAAGTTGACTGGTGGTGAGGGGACCCTCTTCGTATCATGTCCAGGAGTCAGGCACTTTATGAAAGGCAGTTTAATTTGTTGTATCTAATTTAATTAAACCATCACGACCATCCAGCAAACTCTGTGTATTTCACCAATTAAGAAATGGAGGCAGAGGAAATAAAGGAGATTGCCCATGGGTGATACACACATAACACACACTAACATGTGTGATAATGGAGGACGTATGTTCATAACGCACAGAAAAACGAGCCCCCTGTTCTTTTCAAGTCACTTCCGGAGCGAGGCAGACCACAGATGCCCCTCCCTGCCCCAAGCCTGCAGGTCTTGTCACTTCACCCTTCCAGCCGTGGTGAGGTCCCCTGGCAGCCAGAGGCCCCTGGCCCCTTACATTCCCAGTAAGAGCCTGCAGGGAAGGGCCAGGCCCACATCCTATCTGCCTCCATCCATGTCTTCACACCAGGCCTGTGCTCAACGCAGATCAGGTCCGCAGTGCATTTTTGTGAATACCTTGAAAGGTTCCAAGGGCCTTCTGTTTGCAGGTATCTTTGTGCTTCCAGTTGCTGCCCACTGGTTTGGACACTAGTGGGAAGCTTACACTAACCGTTTCACCTCTTACTGTCTTGTCTGTCGGATAACAAACAGCACGCGCTCCTTTCCTCATCCACTACGGAGTCAGCAGGTGCTGGGGAAACAGCAGGTCCTCAAAAGGTCCTTGCCGAATTAGACTGAATTACTAGTGGATGACAGCTCTAGGGCAGTTTTTTTTTTTTTAAGAATTTATTTATTGATTTGACAGAGAAATCACAAGTAGGCAGAGAGGCAGGCAGAGAGAGAGGGGGAAGCAGGCTCCCCGCTAAGCAGAGAGCCCGATGCGGGGCTTGACCCCAGGATCCTGAGATCATGACCTGAGCTGAAGGCAGAGGCTTAACCCACTGAGCCACCCAGGCGCCCCTCTAGGGCAGTTTTTTAAAGAAAAATAAGGGTGCTTGTCTCGTCTCTGAGCTGAAAGCTCCGGAGGATGCCCAGCATGCCCACCTGTCCATCAGGCTCACCTGTCAGCACAGATTGTTGCTCATGGAGTCATAGTTTCTGCAAAGTACACATAGTTAATTAATGGTTGACAGGCCCACGTATCTCACATTTTAGTGACTCCAAGAATTCCCAGGCTGTGGCCCTTTCCCTTGGGCTGATCCCTCATCAATAGACTTCCAGTTGCTAAAACCATCCCTGCAGCAGGGGTGAAGATGTAGCAAACATCTTTTGTTTGTGATCTGAGCTAGCTTGGAAATGAGAGACATTTGTCCGTGTAAATATGAGACATCCTAGGAGCATATGTCTGGGTCTCCAGAGGCCATATTCTCTAGAAAGAGTCCCCTCAAGCTCTCTCTGCATCCTGGGATGGGTTACTGCATATCTTGAAGCTTTTTTTTTTTTTTTTTCTTCTTCTGAGGATTTTTTTTTTTCTTCGCAGTCTTGTCCACACATCCAGCCTACTAAGATTCCATGACAGTGGGGATGGTACGAGAATGAGTCATGAGACTCAGGAGAAGTCGTGAGAAGTTTGACTACATAGGATCCAAAGCAACACTAGGAGAGAAAGCCTGGGAGACTCCAGTTCTGGGCAGGAAGGATGAACAAAAGATGAATGGAAGAAATAGGCAGTGGTAGAAGAGACTAGAAAGGACTCAAGGTAACAAGGGAGGCGGTGGGCACCCGGAGTTGGGGTGTGTGGACTGTGAGGTAGGTTAGGCCCTTAAGAGGAGGGGAAAGTTCCTGAGAGCAGGCAGGAGCTCGAGGCAGCACCTGGGAACGCCACAGAACTTCCTGGGGAGTTTATTAAAACTATAGGTGCCCATGGGGCACCTGGGTGGCTCAATCAGTCAAGGGACTGACTCTTGATTTCAGCTCAGGCCCTAATCTCAGGGTTGTGAGATCGAGCCCCATGTTGGGCTCTACACTCAGTGGGGAGTCTGCTCAAGATTCTCTGTCTCCCTCTGCCCTTCCCTCTGCTTGCATACTCTCTAAACAAATAAGTAAATAAAATCTTTAAAAAACAAAAACAAAAACCAACCAACCACTATAGATGTCCCTCACCCCAGCCCTGGGGATTCAGTACCAGCAAATTTGAAGTCAGCCATGAAAACATTTTTAAATATAAGCCCCAGGTATTCTCACACAGCAACCTGACCTTTGGGTCTGGTGTTAAAGCTAAAAGGCTAAGAGGACTTCCAAGGGCGGGTGGGGGAAGTGCGTTGGCTGCAGAACTGCGGGATTAACCGTGTCTACTTGTCTAGGTGTGAAGCTGGGCTTACACTATAGGAAAGAAAAGCTGATTCTCTTCCTGGGCATCTGTAATTTGTCAGCATGTAGAAAACGTGTAGAAAATCCCAAGATTCCTCAGGCTCTGGCTGATGTTCATGCATTTTTGTATGAGGACTTGGGGGGTACAGGGGGGAGGGGAGCTGCACAGTTCCAA
Source organism: Meles meles (assembly GCF_922984935.1). Classification (NCBI taxonomy): domain Eukaryota; kingdom Metazoa; phylum Chordata; class Mammalia; order Carnivora; family Mustelidae; genus Meles; species Meles meles. The sequence continues at coordinate 39,032,411 of NC_060080.1, read as the reverse complement.
AGAGATGCTTCCTTGTGCTTTACAACAGAGTATCCAGAACTACCTTTCTCTTTTAAGAGGCCTAAATAGAGGCATGAAGCATACACAATCTAGAGCCAGAGAGCCTGAACTTGGATCTCAGGTAGGGTTGCCAATGTAGCAAAGAAAAATACAGGACATCCGGTAAAAACTGAATTCCAGTGCTATATTGTATCTGGCAATGCTAATCCCAGCTCCAGCACTTACTAGCCATGGGACAGTGGGCACTGTTGAGCCTCCCTGTACCTCAGCTCCCCCCTCTAGGAAATGGGACATTAGTAATACTCAGCTCATAGCACCACTATGAGGATTCAATAGGTTAAAATTTGTTAAGTGCTTAAGACCATGCCTGGCATATGCCAAGTGCCGGGTAAATGTTAGCTTTCGCTAGAATTTGATGGCACCCTTCCACTGTTTTCATCCCCAAACCAGGCCAGGAGCAGACGGTTAGCATTTGTGAAGTAACAATATCCTTACTTTTGCCCCAAATGATAAGATCCAATCCAAGATCACTTCCTTTGTGAGCGGATAGGAGTCTACGTGGTCGAAAGCTGCATCATAAATTCTGAGCGGATGTGCCTCTAGTTGCTGTTCTTGGCCACAAAGTGAGTTTACTAGCCAAGAGTGGACCAGTTCACTGCGCCCATCTCGCTGGCAGAGATCAGCTGTCCCCAGGGCACGTCTCACGGGTGTGAGTAGTGATGCTCCCATAGCAGAAACAAACAAAACAGAACTGAATTGTTCAGAAGGCTTTAGGATGATCTAATTCAATCACTGGCAGCACCACACAATAGAACTTTCTGCCACAATGGAGACAGTCTACATCTGCCCCCGCCAACGTGATGGCCCCAAGCTCCATGTGGCTCTTGAGCACAGAAAATGTAGCTGGTGCAGGGCAGAGACTGAATTTTTAGTTTAGCTTCATGTGGTGAGCAGCTGCTTGAGTAGACAACCCAGGAAAGGAAGCATCTGGAACCCAGAAAGGTAAACTTGTTTCCCCAGGCCTCCCAGTCAGTGACGCATAAGGTGAGGGTGAGGACCCAGGTCTCCTGACTCCTTTTCCGGTGTTCCTTCCGGCTGGAGTCCTTCCCAACACATGCTGTGTGGTAGGGAGACAGTTCCTCTGCCTAGAAAGCCTCATAACATTAAACTAGATTACGGAGCCTTCTTCCCTCTAAAACCCTGGGAATACTCTATCAGGAACAAGGAGGATAAGATGCAGAAATGCGGCCTGCAGAGTTACAGACATTTCTTAAGGCTCTAATCCTCAAATAAACAGCTCTGCTCTTTCATCTCCTCCAGAAGACACCTCCTTTGTTAAAGCTGTCAAACTCCGTGACACCTTAAGCCTGACCGGCTACATTAGCGGGCATGCTGCTGGGGGCCCACCTGCTTGGGTCACGGCTCCACGTGTGCTGGGCCTGCCCAGCTCCAGAGGCACAGGCCCTTTATGTCCTTCGGAACGGCCACATTCCTAGGGGTCCCATCTGGGTGGGACAGGATGAGGCTGATCACTGAGAGCAGTGGAAGCAGTAAAGTGGGTTGGGCTCTGGAGCTGGCCAGGATGCCTGGGTTCAAATCCTAGTGCTGCCAATCGCCACATGTCAGCTGAGTGACCTTGGGCAAGTCACTTAACCTCTCTGGGCCTCTCTCTCCTCGTCTGTGAAATATGAGACAATAACCATACCCATTTTACAGGGTTGTTGTAGGAGTAACAGAATTAATACACATAAGGTACTTAGAACCATCTCTGGCATGGAGGGGAAACATTTGACAAACATTTGACTGGGTGTTTTTTAGAGTGGGTCTTAACAGGGAGTTGTGGTCGAGGGGGTGGTACTTTGCAGACTAACCTCTGAGCAGGGGTCATTTACTGTTTCTGTTTTAAGTCTAAATGACGAGAATAGGGAGGTTTCCCGGTTAAGAGAAGGAGAGATAACAGCAAGGAGGGAGTTCAAGGAACAACCACAGTTTTATGGGACTGTGAGGTGTTTAAATCGCTTTTTCTCCTAATAATAGCCTCTTAGAAGTTCAGGAGGTCCGACTTTCCTACTTCAGGGCAGTGACCACACCTTACGTCCGTCTCACAGACCCTTCCAGAAGGTGAGATCTTGGAGTCTAAAGAGTAGAAGCTGGGGCCCACCGGGCAAATCCAGGCTGCCAATGTGTTTTGCTTGGCCTGCTGCGAAGACCCAACTATATTTTTAAAATGTTTAATTAGTTGCCAACATTAAAAACAACAACAACAACAACAACAACAACAAACCCGAGATATTTCACATTTAAAAAATCCGGGTTTCCAGCCACTCTTGCAAAGCCTGATACTACGGCAACACCGGTCCCTCCATCAAGCCAGGCAACAGCAGCTGGCTCAGGGCAAGGCCCTCTTGGGGGTGACATTCCCAAGCTGGCCCACCTCACTCTGTGTTACCTGCCTGGCTCCAGCCAGCAGCGTCCCCTGATCTAGTCCAACCCTCCTTTCTACTGATGGGAAGATGGAAAAGCCCAGTTTCCCAGCCCCCAGACCGGTGCCCTGCCTTAGCACCAGTGGTTTTTGAACTTGAGCGGGGAGCAGAATCACCCAGAGGACCTGCTGAAACACAGATTGCTGGGTGGAGGTTTCTGAGCAATAGGTTTGCGTCTCTAACCAGTTCCTGGGTGATGCTGATGCCATTGGTCCTGGGAAGAACCACTGTTTCACGTCCAATCACTTTTTACTTGGGAACTTATCATCCTGGCACCGACCCAGCAACTAACGTTCCCCTTGATCGCACCCCTCTTTTCCCACTATCCTTTTCCCCTTTGCATTTTTCTTTTTTTCTTCTTAGCCTTTTTTTTTAACCTGCACCCTCACTTTTCTCAGTTACCTATTTTCTGGAGGTCGGCTGTGGCAGTACCAGGCAGCCCTCTCCCCATCATCTGCCCGGCACCCCCAAACTGCCCCGCTTCTGACGCCCAGCTGCCACTCCGCCTGCCGACCCTGCCAGGGGCAAATGTCGCCCTTCTGTTCAGTCCCGGAACCTCGGGTCCAAGGCGGGGAACCACGGGGGTCCTCAGAGCCCTGGCTTCCTTGGAGAAGCCTTCGCGCCTCGGTGCCAGAGCTCCGGGGAGGCAATGCGCATCCCCGCAGTCATGGCCAAAGCACCACCTCATCCTGCTTCCCTCCAAACTCCTTCTGTATTCGCAGAGATTTGAGCCTTCGGGCCAGGCGCCAAGCAGCGCCGTGGGAATCGCGCGGCCCCGGGCGCCCCCAGATGCCCGGCGGCCTCCTAGGAGCTGCGGAGTTAGCCAGGACAGCGGCTGCTGGGGAAAACCAAGGCGATCGCCGTCCTTAACCTAGGAATTTTCTTTTCTCCTGAGAGAAGCCCAAACGTGCGGGTCGGCCGGTCTTTGGCGGGTGGGCTCCGGCCCCGTTCCCCCCCTGGGTCCCCCCCCCCCGCGCCCCCTCGTGCCTTTGATGTCGCCTCCCGCTTGGCCCGCAGCGCCCGCCAAGTTTGGGCTCGGGGATGCTCCCCATGCTGTCTGCCAATCCGCAGGCGCACCTCCCCCCAGGCCGGTCCCAGTACCCGCTTTGCACCTGGAAGGGGCCCCAAGCTCCTTTGGTGAGATTCTCTCCCCCAGGTGGCTCAGGGTTGGTGGGGTGTCTGGGTCAGGGGGAGGCCCCAGGTAGATAATAAGCAAGGAGACAGGTGAGAACTTTCTTTCCGGGAGGGAGAAGAGACGGAGTGGAGGGGACTTGGCACCTTCTCTCATGGCTTCTGGGGCCGCCACCAACAGAAGCAAGAAGCAGATCCATCTGGAGTCTCAGCATGTGCCGAGTACTTGCCCAAGTCATTGGCAGAGCAGGGCTTTTTCCATTCACCCCTTGCTCCCAGCGGACCTGGTGTTTTCACTTTGCCCCGTGCCCACCAAGCAAGGGTGAAAAGGGAGGATTTCTGGATCAAAAGGCCCATAGGCAGCTGCTCACCATTCTGCCTGCTGCTCACCACACAAGTCCTGAGGCCAACTTGCCTACAGAGTATCAAGGAATGGTGAATCCTATAAAAAGGGGCTGTGGGGAGAACTGGTGGCAGACAGGAGTCTGGGGGAAGGGGAGGGTCTTCTGCCATAAGACTTATCTAGTCTACCAAGATTCAGTAACCAGCAGTTGCTGCTCTCTGATGAGCACTCACTGTTCTCTGGACACTGTGCCAGGTCATGGCTGGCTTTCTCTCAATTAAACCTGTTGCCCTATAAAATAGGCACCTATTGTACAGACGAGGAAGCGAAGGCTGGGGCTGGATGAGCTTCACTGGGTTTGAGTAAAGTAATAAGGTTGTTTTTTTGTTATTGTTTTCTTTTTAAGGAATAGAATAAGAGACTATTTAATGGCTAAATGTTCAAAAATTTCAGGCCCATCCTCATGGCCAAGAGTTTGTCCTGGTGTACCTAGTAATGAAAATATCTCAGACAAATTGTTATCTGGAATCCAAATCGCCAGGCAGAGTTCTTTTCAACAGGAAACCTTCCTGAGAGTCCCACCTCTTGACATAAAAAGAAATTTCCTGTATCCTAGGAGCTTTCCCTCTGTCAAGAGAAGGTGCTGGCGAAAGGAATGGGCTCATCTTCATTTCACCATCACTCAGACAAAACTTTTATGAGGCTATGTTGAGGTTTCCTGGAAGCCTGTAACATTCTTTTATTTGTTTGTTTGTTTTTGATGATTTCTATTTCCCTATAGTGATTTACAGGAATACCTTGAGAATTAAAAGTGACTGTACAGATTATATCATCAAACTCCTAATTTTACAGGTGAACTCAGTGAGGCAAAGGGACTCGTGACCCAAGATGGACCCATTAGGCACTGGTCAAGGTGGAGCTAGAACCTGGAGTTGGGGCATCATGGTCCAGCCTGGGGTAGATGCCCTCCAGGGAAATGTTAACAGCTCTTGTGCTCCTTACCTGGGGTGTGTGTTGGGGTGGAGGGGGATGCTAGGGGGTGGGAATGTCGATCTCAGGAATCCTAGGAAGTAGTGTAGGCTGTGGCTAGAAATAGAGGAGGAGTCCTGGGAGAAGAGAGGAGAGCAAAGAAGCTGGGCTGGCCCCAGAGGGCATGGAAGCCACATGTGTCCCCAGCTGGTACACATCACCAAGGGTCCTCAGAAGAACAGTCACTCCTTGTTCAGGTCGTTTGGCTCAGGTATAAAGTATGAGCAAAACCTTCCAGGCACTCCCGGTCATCCCTTCCCTTTAGTCCGCAGATCCTTCCTGTGTCAAAACCCACACCCCCGGGTTCTGTCCTTCTGACTTCTCAGTCCTTCCATTCTCCTATTCCCATGCAGCCTCCCCTGTGGACTTGGGCTGAGAGGACTACGCTTCTGCTGGAAGCCTGCAGAGAACACTCCTGTCATCTCCCCTCGAGTTTTTCCCTGTCTCTGGTGATGCTGTCGGCCCCATAGAGAGCCACTGCCCTTCAGAGGGGCCGGGTGGTTGTTCTGAGACTCTGGGAGAGGAGGGATGCCATTGATGACAAAGCAGAGAGCAAGTTCCCCCGCTGTGTTCTAGTCTCCTTTCAGACTTGCTGTTCCACCCTGACACCCCGCCAAACAAAACAAACAAAAAGTGCCTCTTTCAAGATCAAAGTCAAACTTCCTTCAGAAATTACCAGAGTTTTGACTTATTCTTAATAAAGAAAAATGATTTGCCTTTTAAACATTAAGAATGTTTGAGTTTTAAGGAAGATAGGAAAAAGGACTGTGATGGGTTTTAAAAGTTTAAGAAAAGCAGATTTAGCTACTGTGGTCTTCTAGGGTCTGGGCACCTGGCTTTGCTGTGGCTTGCTTCTCCCGCCTGCCTGTTCCTAATACTCATTTGGATATTTGGAATGTGTATCCATTAGGACTGCTTGCCCTAAGGTCTATGTAACAACTACTCAAGTCTGCCTTTCTACTCAGCTCATGATCCCAGGGTTATGGGATCAAGTCCCACATCAGGCTCTCAGCTCAGCAAGGAGTCTGCTGTTCCCCCTGCTTGTGCTCTCTCTCTCTCTCTCTGTCTCTCTCTCTGACAAACAAATAAATGAATAATCTTAAAAACAAAACAGAACAAAACTCTGCCTTTCTAGCATGAAAACAGCCATTATGTGAATCAGTGGCTGTGACTGTGTTGCAATAAAACTTTATTTGCAAACACAGTCTGCCCTTAGGCATAGTTTACCAACCCGTGGTGTAAAACAACAAAGGTTTGCTCCATGCTTGCGTTCTGTGCTCACCATGGGTAAGTGGGGCCTCTGCTTCACAGGACAATCACTCTTGATCCACAGCCCAGCTCGAGGGAGGAGCCTCTACGTGGAACAGCACTAATCACCTAAGCCGCGGGAAAGAAACCTGCAAAGTGTGTATGACTTCCGAAAGCTTCTGTGCCCATGTGACGTATCTATTCTGCTCACGTTTTATTGCCCAAAGCAAGTCACGCGGACCCACCTGAGTTCAACAGGCAGAGAAGTATAATCTACTCTAGCAGAAGGAGAACCAAACGTGTGTGACTAGCCATTGTGTTCAGCAGAGAACGCATAGCTGTAGGTGAAAGGAAATTTCGATCTTGCCTAAGAAAGTTCAGTCATTCTGCATGCAGTCGTTGAATGCTTCTACTCAAGGACCGAAGACACCGAGCCCCTTTACAGTGGCTGTAAATCTCCAGCAGTAAGAGACAAACAGTGTCGTCAGAATGGATAGAGAAAAAGAAACTCATGAAGAAAAACGGCTGGAGAAAAGAGCAAGAAAAATCAAGAAAGCCATCGTGCAACAAGATAAGGGAGATGGGTATGGTAGACAGATAAATGGGTGGAGAGCAAAAGGACTGAAAGGAAGTTCATCAGAATGTTGCCAGTGGCTAGTTCCAGATAGTCCGGATTACTTCATTTTGGTTTTTATGTTTTTCAGTATCCTCCAACTTTTCTTCAATGATTAAAGCATTAATTTTGTATTGTCGTATTGTATTATTCTTTACTTTCTTGTGCTTCCCAGCTATGGCAGGGACTTTTTTTTTTTTTCCCCCACTGATTGAAGTTCATGGCAACCTGTGTTGAGCAAAACTGTTGACACAATTTTTCCAACAGCATTGGCTCCTTTCTTGTCTCTGGGTCACGTTTTGGTAATTCTAGCAATATTTCAGACTTTTTCATTATTATTATTATATTTGTGTGGTGATCTGTGATCAGTGACTTTTTTCCCTCTCTTTTTAAAGATTTATTTATTTATTTTAGAGAAAGCAAGAAAGGGTCGGTAAACTATGCCTAAGGGCGGACTGTGTTTGTAAGTAAAGTTTTATTGCAACACAGTCACAGCCATTGATTCATACGATGGCTGTTTACATGCTGGAAAGGCAGAGTTTTGTTTTGTTTTGTTCTTAATATTTTTTATGTAGTTATTTGTCAGAGAGAGAGAACACAAGTGGAAGGGACAGAGGGAGAGGGAGAGAGGGTCTCCAGCTGACTCCATACTCACTGTGGAGCCCAGCTTGGGGCTCGATATCATGACCTGAGCCAAAGCCAAGAGTTGGACACCTAACCGACTGCACCACCCGGGTGCCCCTGATCAGTGATCGTTGATGTTATTATTGTGATTGTTTTGGAGCACCACAAACCATACTTCTATAAGATGGTGAACTTAACTGATACATATATGTTCTGACTATTCACTTGTCTGTCTCTCTCCCTCCCCTCAGGCCTCCCTGTTCCCTGAGACACAATATTTTGTATTCAGATAGATGCTGCGTTAGTGCACCATGCTTGGTACAATACATGCGTTCCCCAAAATTTCTGTATTTTTTTTTTTGCAAGTCAAATTCTATTTGCATTGCCCCACACAATACTACTACCTAAAGGCACCCTCTAGGCACCTTAGTAGTGCAAATATCTTGTAATCTATCCATAGTTTATCTGATTCAAGTTTAAGATACTTATAATCATTTTCTGAAATCAAACCCTTCTACATTTTGTGTGTTCCTTCTGGTACTATGGTGCTTTACATGGACCATCTGAGCCAGGTTTTTGGTGTCTGTGTCAGTGACTGGTCTTTGGTTCAAAGAAGGAATCAAAGAACCTGGAATCCTGTGGGCAGAGCCTTACTCAAACCAGTAGAGGAAATGAGCTCTGCCCATTCTTTAGCCATGTGACTTGTATTGCTTCTTTCTTATTGTCATGGCTTTAAAGTCCTGCAGAAAAGCCTGCTTCTAGACACCCTTACCCTGTCTGGAGTATTACAATTTCTGAAGGCCACTCAGGGCAGTAGTGGGGGGTGTAGAATCTAAAAAGGTCTCCCTAGTAGGGTAATAATAAAAGAGGAAGAAGAAAAAGAAGAAGTGGAGGGGAGGAGGAGAAGAAGAAGGGGTGGAAGAAAAGGAAGAAGAAGAAGGAAAAGGAGGAGGAGGGGAGGAGAAGAGGAAGAGAGGAGAAGGAGAGGTGGAGGAGGAGAGGAGGAGAAGAAGAAGAAGAAGAGAAGGGGGAGGAGGAGGAGGAGGAGGAAGAAGGAGGAGGAGGAGGAAGGAGAAGGAGGAGGAGGAGAAAAATGAAGAAGGAAGAAGGAAGAAGAAGAAGAAGAAGAAGAAAAGAAGAAGGAGGAGAAGGAGAAGAAGAAGAAGAATGGGGAGGGGGAGGAGGAGAAGAAGTTGTTTAAGAGTTCTTGAAGAACTTTAGACAACTTTTGGCTGAAGAAACCAAGGAAGTCTTGATATTATAGGAGGTAAATTTTGAAGAAGGACTTGACACCCAAAAAGAATTTTGGCTGTTGGAGATTAGTGGAGGAAGCATTCTAGGTAGAGGGAATGGGTAAATGGGATTCTGGAAAAAGGAGTGGTCCTCCAGCTAAAACAGCAAAAAGTTGACTCCCCATGGAGCAGGGACCCAAGGAGGGAATCCTGGAATCTTCCATTGAAAATGCAGACTAGGGGCGCCTGGGTGGCTCAGTGGATTGGGCCGCTGCCTTCGGCTCGGGTCGTGGTCTCGGGGTCCTGGGATCGAGCCCCGCGTCGGGCTCTCTGCTCCGCGGGAAGCCTGCTTCCTCCTCTCTCTCTCCCTCTCTCTCTGCCTGCGTCTCTGCCTACTTGTGATCTCTCTCTCTGTCAAATAAATAAATTAATTAATTAAAAAAAAAAAAGAAAATGCAGACTATTTCAGATGCATATAAAAATATCTTCCTAGTTAGATGCTGACCTGTTCCTAGGTCTTTTCCTTCTTTAATAGCTTCAATCCCCCAGTCCTACTGATAGCCAGACTATAACCAAATTGGATAAGAATATTTTGTCCTTGATCTCACCTTTTTTTTTTAAAGATTTTATTTATTTATTTGACAGACAGAGATCACAAGCAGGCAGAGAGGCAGGCAGAGAGAGAGAGGGAAGCAGGCTCCCTCCTGAGCAGAGAGCCCAACATGGGGCTTGATCCCAAAACCCCGAGACCATGACCGGAGCCGAAGGCAGAGGCTTAACTCACTGAGCCACTCAGACGCCCCCTTGACCTCACCTTTTAAATCAGCTGGTGCTCTCTCCCTCCCCTTCCCTCTCCCTCCTTGCTGGTGTTCACTTTCCCCCTGAGTACTCAAGGTCTGTGAAAGAACAGCTCATGTGACCACTAGCCTTTGTTTCTACCGGACGTGCGTCACTGTTCTGTACGCATGGGACTTTTACTAGATACACTTCTCCACAGGAAGGAGAAAAGAGAGATGCCACCTGGGAGCGGAGACTGGAGCAGGGCTGGGGCTGAGAACCTGGGCTGAGACAGGTTTGTGCTCTCATTGGGATCTGGCTGATGTCAATAATCTCTGCTATGCAAATGAGCCAAAAAACCAAATATCTTGTCTAGACCAGAAACCAGACCTCAGTGGGAGGTCGCTAAAGGGTGTGGTGCGGCTGGAAACAGAAAAATTCGTTTCATCTGGCCTTGAACAGAACAGGATATTCATCAGACTAGCTTCGGGGAGGCAGGTAACAACACAGAGCCCAGAGGCCTCACAGATGAGAGGCCAAAAAGTTGCTAATAGAGAGTCCAAGACCCAGTGCGCAGAGCCTCTGTTTCAGGCAAATGTGGGCTGGGAGTTAGATCACTAGCATCAGGAGGAGCCTGCACTTGGCAGACCCACTTTGGTTATGATTTCTATTTCCTTGCTTGCCCTTTGGAGACACCTGACGCCGAAGTGGGTCTTGGAGGCTGCCCGGCAATCACATTGGTCTTCTTCCCAAGCCCATTCATGCTCCCACTCTCCTAGAGGCTCATTCTGCACCTTTCTCTGCAAATCTCCGAGAAAACGGAGCAAGCAGAAGAGAAGGTCAAAGACTCTGGCTGCCATGACCACCCAGCTACCAGCCACAAGAGCCGCGGTGTCCTGCTTTCCTGACAGTCCCCATGCCCTGTCCTGGAAAGCTGATTCTAACCGTACCAGCTGCTGCTCTGTTCCCCCAGCAGGTCTCTGCCCTCTGCGTTACTCCCTTTCTCCAGATTACTCCAATTAGTTTACAAACACACTGTTCCTTCTCCCGTTTTAAACAACCCCAGCGACTGCAAACATCCCTTAAGGACCATCCTGTTTCTTTGTTCCTCCCGGCAGAAGACTTTTCGGAGAATCACCCCTCACTGTCCTAAGACTGATGGTGGAATCTCCATCCTCATCCTATGTGACCTTAAGCGGTATACGACCCAGCCTCCGGCTGCCTCCTCCTTGGCTCCCAGGACACCCTGTTCTTTGTTTTCTTCTCACCCCACGGGCTGCCCCCTCAGCTGCTTCCTCTTCTCTTCCCCCCTTCATTATTCGTAAATAAATAAAATCTTTAAAAAAAAATTTTAAAAATTGACTTTAAATAAATAAATAAATAAAATAGAAATAAATAAAAAGCATAGAGAATAATATCCACCACACTCTACAAGGTAGATTTATGAAAGTCAAGCAATCTGTGCCATATTTATGTCAAATTTTCTTTTCTCTTTTTTTAACTGTAACATTTAATTTAATTTCTTTATTTTTATTATTTATTTATTTATTTGACAGACAGAGATCACAAGTAGGCAGAGAGGCAGGCAGAGAGAGAGAGAAGGAAGCAGGCTCCCTGCTGAACAGAGAACCAGATATGGGGCTCGATCCCAGGAACCTGGGATCATGACCTGAGCTGAAGGCAGAGGTTTTAACCCACTGAGCCACCCAGTCGCCCCAATTTTTTTTATTTTTTAAAAAGATTATTTATTTATTTATTTGACAGAGAGATAAATCACAAGTAGGCAGAGAGGCAGGCAGGGGAGGGAGCGGGGGGGGAGTAGGCTCCCTGCCGAGCAGAGATCCTGATGTAGGGCTTGATCCCAAGACCCTGAGATCATGACCAGAGCCAAAGGCAGAGAGGTTCAACCCACTGAGCCACCCAGGCACCCCTCAAATTTTCTTTAAGAAATAAAGTGTCATCAACACAATTGAACCTCTGTGTGTCCTTCTGCATTCCATTTCCCTTCCCTTCCTCCCCAGAAGCATCTGCTCTCTTGATTTTGGTGTCTACCATTCACACATCTATTTCATAATTTTTATTGGTGTTTTAAAAGCTCCCCCTCTGCCTTGTTGTTCTAATGCGTTCATCAAGATGAAGCCTTCAAAGTCCTGAGAGACCAAGACTTTCCCAAGGTCACAGAGCAAGGTGAAGCCAAGAAAGAACAAGAGCCTAAGACTTCGGACCTTAGTTCAGTGTCTTCCCAATGCACCATGGTGTATCTTTTCAAAATGTATATAAATGAAATATATACCATCTACTATGTTCCTGAAACAGTACTAGACTCCTTTTAAAAATACATTCATTCATCTAACCTCACAGATGAGAAAACTGAGGCTCAGAGAGTAGTCGTTTTTCCAGTGTCACCCAGATAGCAGGCAGCACAGGTAAAATTGGTGCCCAGGACGGCCGGGCTTCGAATGCTGCCCTCTAGTGGGCATCATGGGAAAGGCACAGGTTTTGTAAGCAGAAACCCCTATCCTGTGTTCTGGTTCCATGACTTGCTGACCAAGTGAACCTAGATAAGGTAAGTCAATTAAAACTACTATTCAATGAACGTTCACTAAGCCCCAGAAATTTTCAGTAATCATCTTAAACACATTCAGAGATAGATGTAATTTAATCTTTAGAGGGAAAAACTGAGACTCCAAGAGGTCATGCCACTAACAAGAGCAGAACCAGAAGCTGAATTCAGGATTACCAGCTCTCCCCACCTTTTTTACCTTCCTCTCTTGGCTTATATGCATTTTTAATTTTATTTTTTTTTAAATTATCATTTGGTTAGGAGCACCTGGTTGGCTCACACAGTGGAGCATGTGACTCTTGATCTCAGGGTTGTGAGTTCAAGCCCTGGACTGGGTATAGAGATTACTTAAAAATAAAATATTTAGGGATGCCTGGGTGGTCAGTCATTAAGCATCTGGGCTCAGGTCATGATCCCAGGGTCCTAAGATCGAGTTCCACATTGGGCTCCCTACTCAGCAGGAAACCTGCTTCTTCCTCTCCCACTCCCCCTGCTTGTGTTCCCCCCTCTCTCTCTCTCAGTCAAATAAATAAATAAAATCTTCAAAAAAATCAAATAAAATATTTAAATTATCATTTGGTTGGGCATCACATATCTGATAAAGACTTGTGTACAAAATATACAAAGAACCATAAAAACTCAACAATAAGAAATGAACACCCCAATTAAAAATGAGCAAGAGGGGGCGCCTGGGTGGCTCAGTGGATTAAGCCGCTGCCTTCAGCTCGGGTCGTGATCTCAGGGTCCTGGGATCGAGCCCCGCATCGGGCTCTCTGCTCCACGGGGAGCCTGCTTCCTCCTCTCTCTCTGCCTGCCTCTCTGCCTACTTGTGATCTCTCTCTCTCTGTCAAATAAATAAATAAAATCTTTAAAAAAAAAAATAAAAAAAAAAAATAAAAAAAAAAATGAGCAAGAGATCTAAACAGACACTTCATTAAAGAAGATGTATGGGGACACCCAGGTGGCTCAGTGGGCTGAGCATCTGATTCTTGACACTTGATTCAGCTCAGGTATTGATCTCTGGGTCATGAGTTCTGGTCCCACATTGGACTCCATGCTGGGTGTGAAGCCTACTTTAAAAAAAAAAAAGTCCCTATGGAAAATAAGTGTAAGAAAAGATATCAACATCATTGTCATTATGGAAATGCAAATTAAGACAAAAATGAAATGTTACTATATATCTTTCAGAGTGTCTAAAATCCATAGATCTGAAAATATCAATTTCTATCAAAGATGCAGAGAAAGAGGAATTCTCATTCCTTCCTGGTGAAAATTCAAAATGGTAGAATCACTTTGGCAAATATTTGGCAGTTCCTAAAATGTTAAACATAAATGTACCTTATGACCATCAATTCTACTCCTAGATGTATAGCCAAGGGAAATGAAAATTATGTTCACACACAATTTGCACACAAAATGTTCATGGTAACATTGTTCATAACAGCAAAAAGTGGAAGCAACCTAAATGTTCATCAACTGATGAATGGATAAACAAAATATGGTATAGCCATACAGTGGAATATTATTCAGCCACAAGAAAGAATGAAGGGTTCATTCATGCTCCAACATGGGTGAACTATGGAAACATTACACTAAGTGAAAGGAGTCATTTACTAAAGGCTACAGATTGTCTGATTCCATTTATATGCAATGTCCAGGAGAGACAAATCCATAGGGACAGAAAACATTTTAGTGGTTGTCTAGGGTTGGAGGGAGGGGAAAAGGTGAGTGAGCTATTTTGGACTTCTAACTTCCAGAACTGTGAGATAATAAATTTGTGTTGTTTAAAGGCACTAAGTTAAAGCAGCAACAGGAAATGGACACATTCCTATATACTCAGACAACATTTGTCTCCTTGAACAGCAAGCTTATGTATTATTATGCAATGTGTATGGTAGAAATAGTATGTTCGTGTAAATCAATAGCCTAAAATTAAGTATTACAACTCTTAAACCACATGTTTCAATTAAAACATTTATATCGAATGCTCCTCCAATACTGATACTAATCAGTACTCTACTCCTGCCTAGAGCTCAGGGAAAGAAGCTGGAAGGACTGAAGGATCCTGGGGATGCTGACCTGAGGCACCTCCCAATCAGGACAGGCTGTAGTGTTACCCCCAAATGTCTAACAGCAAGTTGGAAATCACAGGCCCTAGCACTTGGCCTAGATGCATTAAGCTAGCTGGTTTCTGGAGGTCTCAGTTCTAGCTTCTTCCTGATGCTAAGGACAAGTCCCAAAAGGGCCATAGATGTGGGCTCCAGGGTGGAGCGCAACAGCTCCTCACTACCCAGCTGGACTGGGGTTATTGGAGACCCCGCTTTGTCCTATGGGCCTGCCCCAGAGTGCAGATGGCCAGCAGCATCGCTTAAACATTCCCGTGTGGCTTCTCCCTGGAGAAGAGCAAGGGAAAGCCGTGTCCCTGCCACCCCACACAAATCTGCCTGATGACTGGGCCCGGTGGGGAGGGGATTTGCCCAGCAGGCTGGATGGAAGTTGCCCTGCCAGATAACCCCAGCTCCAATTAAAGCCATTAATGAGAAATGAAGCCAAGGACCATTATCCCTTGTTAGGCCCCTTTCCCCTAAAGTCTGGGCTTGAAATCACAGTGGGGCAACCTAGAAGCAAATACTCCATGAGGCACTTTCCTTCGAATCATTCCCCTGTCAAATTCTGGTTGGCTTCTAGAGTGACCAACCATCCAGGTTTGCCTGGGATCAAGGAATTTTCCAGGAGAGGCGATCCCAGAATCAAACTGGGATGAGTTGGTTCCCTTCCCTTCCAACCTTGATGCTGCGGTTTTGTGTAGACCTCCAGCTGAGAAGACAAAGCACAGATCCCTGAACTATTTTCCTGAGCTATCGGAACTCATTATGAATCAGCAACGTAGCCCTAATTCTCCTAGATGCAAGGCTCCTCCCCTAAATTTCTTGGTTACAACAGCTCCCCTTTATCGAGGGCTTACACCAGGAAACGCTGAAAGCAGTCTCCTCTATGATTTCTGTTAATCCGCTTCCTAATCCTAAGAGACAAGCAATTTTATTTTTATCTTACAGATGATGAAACTCTGGCCATGAGAGCTTAAATAATGGCTCAAGGTCATACCGAAAGCGGGAGGCAGACCCAGAAGAGCGTCAGGTGTCTCTGACTGCAGAACAGGCTCTCAAGTACTCCTGTGCCCTTGGCCTTTAAAGGGACTGACCCAGACGACAGTGGGAACCCGTCTTTCCGGGAGGGAGCTTTTGTCTTGCAGCCGGCACAGTAATATGTTCATAGGGCAGACGCTTTCCTAAGGCCATTTGGGACCCCAGGCTGCTGTGGCTTCGTTTTATGGAAGAAGGCTATCCTTGGCCAGACACAAATTTTCTGAGGACTGGAAAAATCAGAGCGAGCGCACAGGGCCACAGTAGCCCGTTCCAGTCGCAGAAGGGCCCTGATGCTGCGCCCGCGCCCGCACGACCCTCTGGAGACCTCATCTCTGGGATCCTTCCCCTTGCGGTCAGAGATTGGCGGCTCTCCGCGTCGGGCAAGTGCGGATTCCCAGCCACAGCCGCACTCCGGAGCTCAAGATCCCCCGCCGGCAGCCCCCGTGGCAGCTCCAGGCACCTCTGCTTGCAGTAAACATGACCTTTGCCTTCTGCCACCAACATGACATTGGCATGTCGCTGCTGATCTGTAAACACAATTGTGTTTTCAATCTTCTGACTGAATTTCGTTCCCGGGATCCTAACAGGCAGCAGGTCTCTGTTTATCTGTAAACAGCAGCCCCATTCCCTTAGCAGAGAGGTTAGGATGCTGTTTGTTTTTATTACATTACAGTAAGGAGAAAAGGTGGCTTGGGACAGGCATCCACGCTACCCCTCCCTCTCCTGGGTGTCTGAGAAGATAATCTCTCTCTGTCTCTCCCTGAACACAGAGATCTATATACCAGGTCAAGAGGAAAAGTGAAATCGGTCTTGTTCTGCCTTATAGCATCTCATGAGAGGACACTGAAGAATCTGGGGGAAATCATGCAGATAATAAATGTCTTGTTCTGTGTGGCACAACCAGCGCAGTCTCCTGTGCGGAGGAAGGAACTCTCGTCCATAGCTCCCCAGGAACCTCAGCCTCAGAGCCCACAATCCCCAGGTTCTGGGTTTTTTTTTGGTTTTTGTTTTGTTTTTTAAAGAGTTTATTTATTTATTTGACACAGGAAGAGAGACCTTGTGGTCTCAGGCAGAGAGGCGGGGGCGGGGTGGGGGGAAGCAGGCCCTCCACTGAGCGGAGAGCTTGATTCAGGACTTGATCCCAGGACCCGGAGACCATGACCCAAGCGGAAGGCAGAGGCTTAACCCACTGAGCCATCCAGGCGCCCCCCCGCCCTTCAAGGTTCTGTTTTTGTTTTTTGTTTTTTTTATTTTTATTTGTTTATTTTCAGCGTAACAGCGTTCATTGTTTTTGTACCACACCCAGTGCTCCATGCAGTACGTGCCCTCCCTATTACCCACCACCTGGTTCCTCAACCTCCCACCCCCCGCCCCTTCAAAACCCTCTGGTTGTTTTTCAGAGTCCACAGTCTCTCATGGTTCATCTCCCCCTCCAGTTTCCCTCAACTCCCTCTCCTCTCCATCTCCCCATGTCCTCCGTGTTCTTTGTTATGCTCCACAAATAAGTGAGACCATATGATACTTGACTCTCTCTGCTTGACTTATTTCGCTCAGCATAATCTCTTCCAGTCCTGTCCATGTTGCTACAAAAGTTGGGTATTCATCCCAAGGTGACTCACCGTGGGCAGCCCTGCGTCCCGTGTGTGCCTTGAGAAACATCTGTATTTCTACCTGTCTCCAGTGGAGTGTCTTCCTGTCAAACTCAAGTTTTCCACTAAAACGGGTAGATTTGCTTTCCCCCAAAGTTTGTGTTCTAGCTAAAAGAATGTGATCTTTTAATAGAATGCAGAAATAAGCTGGTGAATTGAAGTTTTGTGTTTTTATTTTTAAAGATTCTATTTATTTATTTATTTGAGACAGAAAGAGAGAGATCAGCATGTGCAAGAGAGCACAAGCAGGGGGAGCAGCAGAGGGAGAGGAAGAGCAGGCTGGATCCCAGGACCCCAGGATCATGACCTGAGGCAAAGGCAGACGCTTAACCCACTGAGCCACCCAGGTGCCCTGAACTGAAGTTTTTAAAGAAAATTTCCAAAGTATTGATTAACATATAAAAGGTATAGCTATTAGATATAATTTCAGTTTTCATTAACTCTAACAATGGAATACAAAAGTCAGATTTTTATCTCTTCTACTAAGCTATCAGGGACATTGTAATTTAGGAAAATTTATAAGGTTTCACAGGTGTCATAAGGTAGAGAAAGTGATGGAAAAGGAAATTAAAGTATTTATTCTTATTAGATGAGAAAAGCAAAAAAAAAAGAATCATTACAATTCAAATAGTAAAGTACTGGAAGATGAGGAAGAACATATGACTAATTGAATTACAATAGAATATTCAAAATCAAGTTTTTTAATAGGAATAATTATTCCAGTTAATTAAAATGGGAACTTGGATGTTTCTTTTTTCTTCCACTGTTCTAAAGGAATCTTCTTTTTAACTAGGGTTATTAAAATAATTTGATTGGGTTATCAAAATAGTTCTTTTTTAAAAATTTATTTTCAATGTTCCAGAATTCATTGTTTATGCACCACACCCAGTGCTCCATACAATAGGTGTCCTCCATAATACCCACCACCAGGCTCACCCAACCCCACCCCTATCCCCTCAAAAACCCTCAGTTTGTTTCTCAAAGTCCAGTCTCTCATGGTTCGCCTCCCCCTCCAATTTCCCCCAACTCACTTCTCCTCTCCATCTCCCCATGTCCTCCATGTTATTCCTTATCAAAATAGTTCTTTAAATAAAGAGTTATGTTTTATTGAGGTAGAGAAATGGAATGAACAATTTCCTGTAAGAGTAAATTCAGTTGAAATCTACGAATCAAAACTTAGAAAGTAATAAAACATCAAGTTCAACATGATGGGTTGAACGTATGCATTTAAGTGAAATAATGGGCTGCGTAATTTTCAAATAAATTTAGAACATCTGGAAAATAAGACATGGTGCCATCAACACAAAAATTTAAAAGAGGTTGGCGGAAATTGGAAAACAGATGCAATCAGGTCCATGGACATAGCTCATCTGAGGCAGATACAGTGAAGAATTCCCCTTTGGAAGGTCGCTAAGGAAACTCTGACTCTTCCTCTCAAAGTGCAGAGACCAGGTGGGATGTCCAGAGGCAATCACAGGAATAACTAGTTAAAGATCCCCAGTGCAACTCCTTCTTCTCAGAGCAGCTGAGGAGGGCATCATCCACAAGAACTGAGCACTGCTCTCGAATGAACTGGAGGATCTGCAGAGGGAAGCTCTGGGACATGGTATTAGAGCCAGAAGAAGCAAAGCCAAGCCTAGTACCTCTGCACATCCATGATGGGTGGACAGAAGCTGAGAGATACTCAGGTCTCCTTCCCCACCTCCCCCTGCAATGAAATACACTGAAGTGTTTCTCCTGCTTCGGAAAGCCTTCTCCTTTGACAATTCTGAGGACTCCTGGCAGCCTGCCAGCCTGCTGGTCCCCAGGCATGTGCTCTGTAGGCGTTATCTACTCAGCCTCCCATTCAAGTCTGCTGGGGAAACAGACTTGAATACTGGCAGGGGAACTTGTCATAGCTACAAACACTTAGTAAGGATCTTTCATTTAGAAATATGAATGGATGACCAAGGATCACCAGAGACCTTACTAGTCTCTGGTGACCTCTTTATTGTTGGAGAATCATATTATTCTCCAACAGTATAAAACGGAAAGATCAAGATGAACAAACAGGACAAGCAATCTTGAAAGGAATGGATGTGGGGTGCCTGGGTGGCTTGGTCGGTTAAGCGTCAGACTCTTGGTTTTGGCTCAGGTCATAATCTCAGGGTGGTGAAATCAAGCCCCACATTGGGCTCCACACTCAGCATGGAGTCTTCTTGTCCCTCTCTGCTCTTCCCCTTGCTCATACTCTCTATCCCTCTCTGAAATGATAAAGTCTTTAAAAAAACATGTCATGTAGCCATGAAGCAAGTCTCAGCAAATGTGAAAGAATAGTTAGCATATAGACCACTGCTTTTCAAACTAATAGGTACACAAATCATCCAAAGATCTTGTTGTTGTTGTTTTAAGATTTTATTTATTTGTCAGAGAGAGAGTGAGCAAGCAGGGCGAGCGGCAGGCAGAGGGAGGAGCAGACTCCCTGCTGAGCAAGGAGCCCCATATGGGACTCGATCCCAGGACCCTGGGATCGTGACCTGAGCCCAAAGCAGATGCTTAACTGACTGAGCCCCAGGTGTCCCCAAAGATCTTTTTATAATGGAGATTATAATTCTGGTGATGATGCCTGAGATTCTGCTCTTTTATTAAGTCTCCAAGCGATGTCTGATGCTACTGGTCTGCAGACTATACTTTGTGTAGCAAGAATTACAGACAATGTTCTTCAACTACAACTTCTGTCTTAGTTTGAGTTCCCCTAGAAGTGGACCCAAAGATAAAGATAAAGATCCAAGAACCATTTTATAGGAAAAACTACCAAACCAGAATTTTATATCTAGCAAAAATATCCTTCAAGAATGCAGGTAAAATACAGACTTCTTGGCCAGTAGACTCTCACCACAAAAATAGTAAGGAATTTCTTCATGCTGAATGAAAATATTACCAGATGTAAACAAACATCTTTAGAAATGAATAGAGAGCATTGGAAAAGGTATATATCTGGGTAAATTAAAAGACTGATTTTGTTTTGTTTTCTCTTCATTTCTTTATATACATGACTGTCGAAAGCAAAATTCATAACATTTTTGGTGGGATTCATAACCTGTATAGATATAGGACATATGACAGCTATAACTTAAAGGAAGGAGGTAAGAGACATATATGGTTACAAGGTTTCTGCTTTTTTTTTCAGGAAGTAAAAAATCAATAGCTACAAGTGGTTGGTGAAAAGATAAAAATGTGTATTATGATCCCAGAACAACCATTAAAAACAGTGCAGAGAAGTATAACTTAAAAAAACAAGAAGAAGGGGTGCCCAGCTGGCTCAGTCAGTTAAGTGTCTGCCTTTGAGCTCAGGTCATGATCCTAGAGTCCTGGGATTGAGCCCCGCATTGGGCTTCCTGCTCAGCAGGGAGCCTGCTTCTCCCTCTCCCTCTGCCATTTGCCCTGTTTGCGCTCTCTGGCTCTCACTATCTCTCTGTCAAATAAACAAAATCTTAAAAAGAAAAGAGATTAAACTGGAATTCTAAAATATATTCAAGTAATGAAAAAAAAAAGAGGAACAAGAAAAGAGGAAAAGAAAAAAAAAGCAGAGAGATAGAGAAAACAAATTATAAAATGATATATCAACCATTACATTGAAGGTCAATGAACTGAACTTCTTAAAGAGCAGGAATTATCAAAAGAATAAAAAAATACAAGACCCAGTCACTGTGGACTCAGCTGTGCCCCTCAACCCAAATTCATATGTTGAAGCTCTAGCCCCACAGAGTGTGGCTATATTTGGAATAATAAATTAATCAAGGTTAAATAAGGTCATAAGGGTGGAATCCTGATCTGAAAAGATTAGTGTTCTAATCAGAGAAGACTGAAGAATTTGTTCTCTCTCTTCTCCATCATGTGAGAACACAGCAAGAGGGTGGCCACCTACCAGACAGCAAGAAAGTCCTTACCAGCAACTGACTGGCCAACACCTTGATCGTGGCATTCTCAGCCTCCAGGACTATGAGAAAGTAAATGTCTGTGGTTTAAGCCATCCAGTCTATGGTATTTGGTTAGGGCAGCCCAAGCTGACTAAGACAACGACTACATGTTTTCTTTAGAAGACACACAGAGGCTGAAAATAAATGGTGGAGGAAGTTTATGCCATTCAAACAGTAAGCAGAATAAAGCTGAGGGGCTATAACATCGGGTAAGAAACATTTCAAGACAAAGTACTATGGGACGAAGAGGAACATTTCAAAATAACAAAAAGATCAATTCATTAGGAAGACTTAATGGTCATAAACATGTGTAGACCTAATTATAGAACTTCAAGATACATGAAGTAAAATTAACCAAAATTAAAGAGAGAATAAGACAATCCCATTCTCATATTTGGAGGTGTTAAGACGTCTCTCTCAGCAATGAATAGATCAGATAAAATAAAACCAACAAATGCACAGATGAAATGGGCAACACTATCAACTCCCTTGACCTAACTGATATCAATAAAACATCACACCCACCAAATGAGAACATAAATTCTTTTCAAGTGCACATGATATGTTCACCAGAATAGACCACCCATTGAGCCATACAACCCATCTCAATAAAATCTAAAAATTAAATCATATCAAGTATTTCCTATGACCACAATGGAATTAAATTAGAAATCAGTAGCAGTAAGATAACTAGGGGGAAAAAAAAAACCTATTTTGGGAAATGAAACAACATACATAAAAAAAAATCAACATACTTTTATATCAGGGCTTTTCTACCTTAGGCTGGAAAATTCCTTGTTGTGCATGGCCATTCTGTGCTTAGCAGCATCCCTGGATCTCCCACCCAGATGCCACTTGTACCTCTCCAGTTGTAACAGCTAAAATTCCAGACATTGCCAAATTGTCTCTGGAGGGGAATTAAACTTAAAAATAAATTAAAATTTCCTGAGGCATCTATGTACAGGCTAGGAAAACCAATAACTTGGCAAGATTGTACAGTACCACGTGAATATACAAAAATCCTTTGCATTTTTGCATTATAGCAGCTAACACTTAGAAAATGAACCTAACTCCATTAATTGACACCATACAAACTGCAATGAAGAAACTAAAAATGTGGGGCGCCTGGGTGGCTCAGTGGGTTAAAGCCTCTGCCTTCAGCTCAGGTCATGATCCCAGGGTCCTGGGATTGAGCCCCGCATCGGGCTCTCTGCTCAGAGGGGAGCCTGCTTCTCCCTCTCTCTCTGCCTGCCTCTCTGTCTACTTGTGATTTCTCTCTCTGCCAAATAAATAAATAAAATCTTAAAAAAAAAAAACTAAAAATGCTCAAAAAATAAGTATAATGGAGATATGCAAGATCTGTATACTGAAGGCTACAGAATCTTGCAAAAAGAAATTAAAGCAGACCTAAGTCAATGGACAGATGTATTATGTTTGTAGACTGGGAGATCAATGGCGTCCAGATAGATGCTACCTGTGACACAGGCTAATTAATACACAAAGCCTCATCTTATTTTGGACATTTATTTTTTTCAAGCCCAATCTTTTTATGCACCTCCTTCCCCTAGTCCCTTTTATCCATTCACCCCCTTCCACAGATAAATAAAAATAAATAAATAAATAAATACACACATACATATGAACATAAATATGTGCCTGTAAATGTATGTATATGTTCTATTACATTATATATTAACAATATTCATTACCTTTAATTGTTTGGTTAAGGGTAGAATTTTGTCCTTCCCCTTTACCACCACCTCACTCCTGCCTCCCTCCCTGGCCCCACACTGCTTAGCTCGATGCCAAATGACTATAGTTAATTTAATTGTGCACATAGTATCCAGCCACTAACACTTCCTCCATAGTTTGCTTCATGATCTGGCCTACTGACTACTTAATAGTCAACATATTGGTCCGTTCTATTTACTTGTTTTTTTGTCTTTACCTGCCCCTATCACATAACCTAGCAATATTTTATTTTCCTTGTTCTACAGATGAGGTCCTCAGGTTCCAAGAAGCAGGGGGATTTGTCCAAATTTACCATGTGCTTGCAGGTGCCCTTCCCCAAGTTCCCATAGACTGCACTCTGGATTTTCTATTTCTTCACCTGACCAAAGCTTGTCCTCCTCAGCTATAGTCCAAAGACTTACTCGTTTTCTTTATTAAAATCTATCTCTCCGGGGCACCTGGATGACTCAGTCAGTTAAGTGGTTGACCTTGGCTTGATCTTGGGGTCCTGGGATCAAGCCCCGCCTCCTGCTCCCCACTCAGCAGGGAGTCTGCTCAGCCCTCTGCCCCTCCCCCCAACTCATGCTCTCTCTCTCTCAAATAAATAAATTAAATATATTTTTATAAAGATTTTATTCATTTATTTGACAGACAGAGATCATAAGTAGGTGGAGAGGCAGGCAGAGAGAGAGGAGGAAGCAGGCTCCCTGCTGAGCAGAGAGCCCGATGCGGGTCTCGATCCCAGGACCCTGGGACCATGACCCGAGCCGAAGGCAGAGGCTTTAACCCACTGAGCCACCCAGACACCCCAATAAATTAAATATTTTTTTAAAAATCTATCCTTCGTAGCTAATTTCTATCAAACACCTTCATGCTAAGAAACCAAATTAAAGTTAATAGTTTAATGAGTACCATGCGTATTTCCACCTGTGGCTTTAACACAAACCCCAGGAGTAAGATGGGAGACAGATTACCAGTCTCATTACAGGCTGTAGGTGTTTGGGGACTGCAGGGATGGACAGAAGAAATCCAGTCACTTGGGGACTCGCAGTCTTGCAGGACCCAAAGATCACAAGCTTAGGGCCCTGGGAGTTACAGATGTTGCAAAGTCCCAGGCACAGAAGGTTCCCCTCCTTCCCTTCTCCTCCCGGAAGTCTGTCCGATCGCCAGACGGCTCTGTTACCCAACACCCAGCCCAGGAGCAGCCAGCCGCCCAGCCTAGTCCCAGTCGATGCTGTCGGTGATCTCATTAGAACGAGATGAGTCAACATTCACACAAAGACCTTCTGGCCTGCAATCTGAGAACAGGTTTAGGAAGAACAAAGCAAAAGGGAGAAACCTAACCAAGAACTATCTCTTTATTGCTTTTGAGTTGTTTAAGGGGGTTTTAAGGGATTAAGGCTAAAGAAATGTTGACTGTAGGGAGAGGCGCAGGATATCGGTTGAACAGAATAGAGGCCTTTGTGCTGACTAAGAGGGGATGCACATTAAAGGAAAATCACATCAGCCCCGCTGCAGCAGCGGGACAGGGCTGCAAGTCAAAGGTGAGAAAGAATGCCAGTTTCTAGCGGGGAGGAGTCAAGGCACAGAAGCATCTTTGGGGTCCCCCCTGGTTATGCATAGACAACCAAGGGGCTGCCAGAGGTCACCTGGCCCCGCCTTTCGACCTGTAACGAATTTCTGGGAGAAAGCTCATCATGAGCACCGGACACCAAAAGGGGCTAAGGCCGGGGAGGTGTGGAAGCAGTGTGCCAGAGATGTGTCTAGAAGCCCAGAGAGCCGCAAAAATATCAGAGAGGCATATAAATTGGACTTGGAGTAGAATAGGTCCCCACCCCATTCTTTTCTTCTTTTTCCTACTTCTCCCCTCCCTATAGGACCTTCCTGTTTCTCTCGTCGTGTCAGTCAGTGTCCCTGCTTTGCCCTCTCCCTGTGTGTCATTCATGTCTGTTTCTCCGTTATTCTGTGGGGATGTTCCTCCCCACACAGCCACTGTGGATACAACCCCCATCTCCCTCAAATGGATGCCTGACCAAGAGGGGATTTCCACTGAGGAAAAATTTCCTCACCTTCTCTATCCCCACCTGCTACACACCCACAGTCAAAGGCACAAAGAACAGATAAGGGCTCTGGGCGAAGGAATGATTTATTCTCCTCTTTCAAGTGAGCAGCCTCAAAAAGCCCAATAATACTTTCTATTTTTATCCCTCAGCAGATGTTACCTTTCCATTCTTCCAGCACCCCTGCCAGATAGAGTTTTCCTTCACTGGGAAAATCATCAGAGCTGCAGAGGCGGGGGAGGGGGTGTGGTGCGGGTAAGAGGAGGGAATGCCTCTTGCCTTTGCCCCTCACTGACCTTCCCCAGGACTGGTCTTCCTTCAAAACACCCGTATTTATTTCCTCCCTTCTCCCCTTCAGAATTTTCCTTATTGTTAGAAGTTCCACCTCTTGGGTTAGGGAATCATTGTGCCACGATAAATTCTGCTTTCCTTCTGCCCCATTCATTCAGAGCGCTGAGCTGAGGCCCTGGCTTTGACAGTAGGAAGTTGTGTGAGCGGGGATGATGGTGCTGACTCCTCTGGGCCTCTTTTTCTCCACCTTCAAATGAGATGTGATAGGAGGTGTGAGTTTCTGATTCTAGTTGGAGTTCTGCTTGGCTTCTTTGAGGGCGGGAACCCTTAAACCACTCCTAGGAAGCCTTGTAAAGCATCCCATCTTATCCAGGATGTTAGAGACATTAGAATCACTCATGAAGGGACGCCTGGGTGGCTCAGTCAGTTAAGCGTCTGCCTTCGGCTCAGGTCATGATCCCAGAGTCCCGGGATTGAGCCCCACATTGGGCTCCCTGCTCAATAAGGAGCCTGCTTCCCCTCTCTCTCTGCCTCTCCCCACTGCTTGTGCACGTGTGCTCTCTCTCTCTCTCTCTCCGATAAATAAATAAAATCTTAAAAAAAAAAACTCACTCATGAAGCTTTTAAATCATAATTTCACATAAAAATCTCTTCAGCATAAGAAATTCTGATTCCATGGCTTTAAAGCCAAACTTGGAGAGAATTCATTTTCATTTTCTTTTTTTTCTTTTAAACTTCCCTAATGTTTCCTGATTGACTGACAGACCAACCGACATAGATCTCCTTGCTTGTGTCTCCAATACAAAGTGAAACGGATGTATCTAGTTATTATCTCATTATTAAGTTCACCTGAACAACCACAACTACCAAAGAGGATAATTCCTGACAGAAAAAAGAAACCCACAGGCTGTCTTCTGCACCCCGATCTTTTGCTGAAAACTCGGGTAAGGTTTCAAATTACAACAGCCAGAATCAAAACAATCACACTCAGAGAGGTTAGTGTATCCGCTCTGACAGAAGCTTTCATGTCAGAAGTCAGGGGAGCTGGAGCATGACAAAGGACAAAGACAAACGGCTTCTCTGTTTCCTCTGTGTTGTAATTCTCTGGGAATCGATAGAAAGACTTGCCCGCTATTGAGAGTCTGTAATAAGGTGCTATGGGATGAACAGAGGTGAGCTGGGTTGAGCCCCAGGAGCTGTTAGTCATCTTCAAGATGACTGCAGGTCAGGGGGGAAATGGGTAGCGGAGAGTCGGTTCACTGTGGCTGAGACCACCAGGGACCAGCTTGGGAGATGCCGAGCGTTAGGGTTTCCTCTCTGCATCTCCCCCTGTTTAGGCTCTGCTCCTGCGATGTAGCCCTTGGACTCTCACAAACGTCTCAGCCTCAAGAGGAAAGGCAGGGAGGAAGTGACATGAGAGGGGTCGGAGTGATGGTCAGGGATTTGATATGGTAAGGCTTTGTAGACTGGGATAAAGCATGTTCATTTCACGATGTGTATGTTAGGGAATCTTTAGAGGGATTTAAAGGTGAATTATGGGGGCACCTCAGTGACTCAGTGGGTTAAAGCCTCTGCCTCCGGCTCAGGTCATGATCCAGGGTCCTGGGATCTAGCCTGGCATTGGGCTCTCTGCTCAGCAGGGAGCCTGCTTCCCCCCCCCCCCCCCTGCCTGCCTCTCTGCCTACTTGTGATCTCTGTCTGTCAAATAAATAAAATAAAAATCTTTAAAAAAAAAAGCTGAATTATGTATCTAAAAGATCTTTCTGGTTACCATATAGAGGATCAGGGGCAGGGAATTCACAAGAATGCGATAAGGAATGGAATACCTTCTAGAAGCCTACTGCAGATGTCAGGGTTAAGGAATGTGGTGGCTTGGACCAGAGTGGTAGTGAAGGACATGGTGAGATGTAGCTGTATTTTACAGACCAAAGTATATACTGGAGACATCTTTATTAGGCCTTGCTGATGGATTAGACGTAGAGAGTAAGGGGAAGAAAGAAATCAAGATGTCTATGCTTTTTTACATGAAGAACTGTCTGGATGGTTGTGTAATTTACTGCAAAGGAGAAAACCTAGGGAGAAGCAGGCTGAGTAGGTGGTATGAAGGAAGTAACAGAATCACGAGTTCTGTCTTGGCCACATTAAGCTTGAGATACTTAACTAAATTGTCAAGTGACAATGTCCAGTGGATAGGAAAATATATGTCTGGATTTCTGGTGCGGGCCAGGGCCAGAGATATGACTTTGGGAGTCACTGGCATATAAGTAAGTTTTTAAAGCCACAGACAACATTAACTAAAGTGAGAGCTGGAGGGGCGCCTGAGTGGCTCAGTGGGTTAAGCCGCTGCCTTCGGCTCAGGTCATGATCTCAGGGTCCTGGGATCGAGTCCCGCATCGGGCTCTCTGCTCAGCAGGGAGCCTGCTTCCTCCTCTCTCTCTCTGCCTGCCCCTCTGCCTGCTTGTGATCTCTGTCTGTCTAATAAGTAAATAAAATCTTTAAAAAAATTAATAAAGTGAGAGGTGGGATATAGAAAAGAGGCAAACTTGGGATTCAGCCCTGGTTTACTCCAAAATTTCAAACAGACCGAAGGGTCTGCATCAGTCGAGGAAAGAGAAGGGGTAAGTCAATCTGTACACACACAGGCAAGTGAAGCAGCACAGATGTCTAGCTCTGGTAGTCTTACTTCTGGAAATGGTCGCGAAGATGTAGCTGTCATTTATGAACTTCCTTCTCCACGGCCCCTTCTAGGTTTCCTTTCACCTGGCCAAGTGACACAAACGTTCATTCTCGAAAGGTCTGAATCTTCAGTGTCCTTGTCATTTTGGGGGGTTGTCGACATTTTCATTGACTTTTACCATTGCACATGGAAGTGGAGAGATATCCCAGAGGTTCTCTTGGGTTCCAGACGTGTCCTGCCTGCTCCCGTGTTGCAGCAACAACTCCGTTCCTTCTTAGTATTGAGATCAATCACCCATTAATCTCCACAAAGAACAGTAACACTTTTCCTCGTCTTCAGAGTCTTTGTCAGGAGAGGACCAAAATGGCCAGGTGGCAGTTTCATCTGCTAGTTCAGTGGAATTGCTAACGTGTCCTTTGGTGGAAGCATTTCCCACCCCCCCCCCTTGAGAATTAAGACTGTAAAACCAATAGAGCTCAATATGGGGGAGATGGGAAGCAAAAATTCTGCAAGTGGGTTATTAGATAGAACAGTGAAAGGCCCCACTTTATTTCTACCTCCTGATTATCCATACCCA
The DNA here is from genome assembly GCF_922984935.1 of Meles meles. NCBI lineage: Eukaryota > Metazoa > Chordata > Mammalia > Carnivora > Mustelidae > Meles > Meles meles. The sequence continues at coordinate 39,004,278 of NC_060080.1, read as the reverse complement.
ATTTCTGTATCAGGCAGGAGCCATCCAGATGACAGAAATAGCACCATTATTTAAATAGAAAAATGTAATATTAAAAAATGTTACCTAGGTATACATTTGTTAACTAGGTGAATGAAAGGGTAAACCCGAACCCTCAAGGCATCAAGATGGTAAGAATTACAGGAAGCTTCTATCAATCCCAGGGCTGAGGGAACACAGGAAAGAGGTTAAAAATATGAATGCCTGGAATTTAGAGAGGAGGGATACTAAGGAGCTGAAACTCAAAATCCTAAGAAGAGGCAATGCTTAACGAGTCCTGGTATCCCTGAGCTCAGAGAAGGGTCCTTGTGAGCCTGGGAACCAGACCCTTTGGAGAGTCAGCACTAGCCGGCTGATGTTGCGGTTTCTAAAGTGAGACACTATAAAGCTAGTTCTGTAAGTTTTAAGTCATTTTCATCCTTATCTCATATGCAAAGCACTTCTCATAATGCAAATACAAACTCTTATAAGTAGTAAGCATGATAGTTACATGGTACATGATGGGTTCCTAATAAATGATGACTGTTTTTAATGTTCGTTTCTGTCTCCCTGAACAAGCATTAAACTTCAGACCAGGGGCACCTGGGTGGCTCAGTGGGCTAAGGCTCTGCCTTCGGCTCAGGTTGTGATCTCAGGGTCCTGGGATTGAGCCCCACATCAGGCTCTCTGCTCAGCAGGGACCCTGCTTCCCCCTCCCATGCCCCACCCCCCTGCCTACCTCTCTGCCTACTTGTGATCTCTCTCTCAAATAAATAAATAAAATCTTAAAAAAAAAAAAAAAACAAAACAAACACTTCAGACAAAAAGCTCACCAAGGTTTACTAAATAGAGTATCTGAATGTGCCCACTTGAGGAACCCCAGGCTTAACCACTTTTATCCTTCTTTTAGCCCTTAACGAACCTTGCAGGAGGCCAAATAGTGATCTAGAAAGATGTCTGCATTTTCATCTTTGGAAACTGTGAGTTTGTTACTTTACATGACAAAAGGGACTTCACAGATATGATGAAGTTAAGGATCTTGAGATGGGGAGATTACATGGGATTGCTGAGGTAAACTGCTAAGGTCTGAATGTTTGTGTCCCTCCAAAATTCCTATGTTGAAATCCAACCCCCAAGGTAAGGGTATTAGGAATGGAGTCTTTGGGGTGATGAGGTCATAGGGCTGAGCGCTTGTGAGCAGGGATTAGTCCCCTTACAAAAGAGACCTCTTCCTCCACCTGAGGATACAAGAAGTCTTTGACGGGGAAGAGGGCAGGGCCTTCACCAGCATGCAGCGGGCGGCCCCAGCCCCCAGAACCGGAAACAAATTTCTGTTCTTCAGAAGCTCCTCAGTCTGTGGTATTTTACTGCAGCATCCCTGTCTAAGACATGGGCCCAATTTCATCACATGGGTCCTTAGAAGTGGAGACCCTTTCCCAACTGCTGTCAGAGGGAGACGTTACCGCAGAAGAATCAGAGAGCTGACAGCGTGAGAAGGACTTACCCCGCCATTGCTGGTTAAAGATGGTTAAAGCTAGAAGTTAGAAAAGTCAAGGAAATTAATCTTCCTATGGGGCCTCTAGAAGGGAATTCAGCTCTGCCAATATCTTGATCTCAACCCAACCAGAGTCATGTCTGCTTTCTGACCTCCAGAACCCTAAGATCATAAATCTATGTTTTTTTAAGGTTTTATTTATTTATTTGACAGAGAGAGAGAGAGAGAGAGAGAGAGCAGGAGCACAAGCAGGGGGGAGTGAGAGAGGAAGAAGCAGGCTTCCTGCTAAGCAGGGAGCCTGATGTGGGACTCGATCCCAGGATCCTGGGATCATGACCCAAGCCAAAGACAGATGCTTAACGACTGAGCCAACCAGGCGCCCCCTAAATCTGTGTTGTTATAAGCTACCTAGCTTGTTGTATTACAGCACCAGGACACGAATACCAGCACTGCCGTTCCCTTTATTCTCTTCCTGGGCTCTCAGTCCCTACTCCCAGCAGCGGCCACAGAGGACTCTGAGGTCCCTGGGGCTGAGATTCAATTTTAGGAGGAAGCAAGTGGCCATTTCTTCCCTGTGTCCCCAGTAGTGGCAGAGGGGTCCTGGTTGGGGCGGCAAACAGACGAAGGGCTCATCACCAGACACTGTCCAGACCCTCACAGGGAGAGCGAGCATGCTTTCCATCAACCACGGTGTCTGTGCATTTATTACCCTTGTTCAGCACCATGGTGACTAAACTCTACCTTTAGCTTATTAAAATCAAACTTCTTGCTGTGGTCTCTAAGGCCTGTAATGTCTAGCCTCCCCCCATCAACTTTCCTTCATACCATGCCTCACATCATCACTATCAGCAACTCCCTCTCTTTTTCTCCAATGGGCCTCGCGATGTCCTACCTCAGGGCCTTTGCACCTGTACCTCCCTCTGGAACACTCACCTGCCACTCTTTACATGGTGGCTGCTTCTCACTCTTTACATTCCAGCTCAAATCTCACCCTTTGGATCCCCCCACCTGCCAAGACATTCTCTGTCAGATCAGCTGTTTATTTCTTTCACAGCGTTTATCACAATTAGAAGCTCATTGGTTTGCTTTCGTGTCTACTCATTTACTTCTCTGTTTACTGCATTTATTAGAATGTAAGTTCCCATGCCATCAGGACCCTTGTCTGGCTTGTTTGCTACTCTATTCCCAATGCCTAGAATAGCACCTGGCAAATCACTGACATTCAACAAATACTTCGAAAAAGAGAGAAGGGAAAGAAAAAATCCTGGTTATATCCCCATTTCCTGATCTAGTATGAGTCTCAAAAATCATTTAGGGTCTACCCAAAGACTGTCCCAGCTGAGGTCAGAATTGAGCACCTCCCTTGGCTTCTGGAAACTGTCTGCTGGTGGGTCTGGCCCTTGACCCCAGGCCTGGTCCAGTATTGGAGCTCTAACAGTAGATCAGGAAAATCCTGATTTAGAAGTTACCCTGTTCTGGTTCTGCCTGACTCTTAGAACAGGACCCTGACTTGGGAATTGAGACCACAGAGCACCATTACTCATGAACAGAGTCTTGTTTTGATAGTTAGGCTGTGCAGTGAGCAGGCTGCAAATATTGGAGTCGGAGAATTGCAGTATGAATCATGTCCACACCATCTTCTCTTGCCTTAGTCAGCTGCCATGACGAAATACCAGAGACTGAATGGCTCAAACAACAGAAGCTGATTTCCTCACACTTCTGCAGATCAAAAGTCCAAAAGTCCAAGATCAAGATGCCACTGAGGTTGGTTTCTGGTGAAACTTCTCTTCCTGGCTTTGAGATGACTACCTCCTCACTGTGTCCTCATATGGCTTCTCCTCTGTGTGCACACCGGGGAAGACGACAAGAGACCTTCTGGTGTCTCTTCCTCTTCCTAAAAGAACACCAGTCCTAACAGATACAGCCTCATTTAACCTTAATTATCTCCCTAAGGCTCTGACTCCAAATACCATCACATGGCAGGGGTTAGAGCTTCAACATATGAATTTGGGGAGGACACAAGTCAGTCCATAACATCTTGTGACTAATTTCTTCTGAGCCTTGCTTTTCTTGCCTATAACTTAGGGAGGGTGAAACACACCTCTTATGGTTACTGACGGGGCATTACATGTGGTGAAAAAACAAGTGTGTTTCAACTATCTGATACCGCACAACAGGCCACTCCAAAATTTGGTGACCTAAAATAACATTTTTTTGCTCACGAGTCTGCAGTCCAGGCAGGGCTTGGCAGGGACAGCTCATCTCTGCCCCATTTGGCAGCAGCTGGAGAGGCCAAGGGGTGCGAGCTGGAGCTATCTGAAGGTCACTCAATCCCATGTCTGGCATGTGGGCAGGAAAGATTCAAACATCTGGGGACTGGAACATGTGGGGCTCCACGAGCATCTCTCTCGATATTGATAGAGGTGATGACGATACAGGGACAGGAATAGGTAGACAGTCTTTCCAGGTGGGAGTTTCAGGATGACTGAACGTCTTAAATACCAGTTCGGGGCTCCCAGGTGCCAAGAGAGGAAGTCAAATGGCAGCTGTATCACTTCTAATGACGAAGCCTTGGAAATCAGGGATCATCACTTTCGCTTATCAGATGAGACTCCTAAGGCCGGCCCTTGTTCAAGGCGGGGTGTGGGGGTGTGGAAATAGTCAGCATCTCTTGATTGGAGAGAGACAAGCTTCTGGAAGGCGGGTGAGACTGAAAACACTGTTGTGGTCATTTTTAGAAAACGCAGCCTGCCACTGTACTCAAATCTATGACGTGCTTTGAATACAATTTTCAGATTGCTAGGCCTAGTCCTCTGTCAGCCCTTGGCTCCTTGTGAGAGCAGTAAAGCCTGGGATACACCTGGGTCCAGAAGACACAGGGACAGGTCTCCGGGTCTGGAACCAAAGTGGTCATTTTGCTGACTTCTTTGCACCCGTGGAGTTCCTGTGGCTTGTCATATTGCTGTTCATTCAGAAGTCTTTCAGAGATGAGAAAAATCTAGGATCATTTTCCAGCTGAAATCTCTCACCCATCATATCCTATCCCAGCTGGAAGACACAGGCCCAGCTGTGCTGGCCTGAGGGCTGGAACTGTAGCCCAGGCTCTATTTTTTTTTTTTTTTTTTTTTATTTGACAGAGAGAGTGAGATCACAAGTAGTCAAAGCAGCAGGCAGAGAGAAGGGGGAAGCAGGTACCCTGCTTGAGCAGAGAGCCCGATGCGGGGCTCGATCCCAGGATCCTGAGATCATGACCTGAGCCGAAGGCAGAGGCCTAACCCACTGAGACACCCAGGTGCCTCTAGCCCAGGCTCTTTTACACCCCAGGAGGGAGGTCTATGCGCACCCTCCCCCCTCCACTGCACCTCGGGGACCTCTCCTGGTACCCGTCATGATCAGCTCCATTGCTACCGACCTGCTCACCACACCTTGCACAGGGTTCTTTGACTCAAAGAAATGCTCCTCTAATGAGAGGTCAGGTGAGAGCCCATGGCCACCCCATCTCCTCTTTCTGCCTCTCTTTGCTGATACTCTTCACTTACTCTCTCCTTCTGTACCACCCCTTGTTCAAGAACACAGCCGTGGCCCCCTCTGTTGTAGACCCCGAAGAGGTGAGACACACCCTCCCTGCTTCCTGGACACATGGCTCAGGGCCAAAGGGGCCTGCAGACCTCCCTGGTTTTTCCCCTTCTTGCATTTTTTCTTGAACTGTGCTGGGCTCTGCCCAAAACTGTCAGTCCCTGAGTGCCAGCTCTCTCCTCTGCTTGGCCTGATCCAGGAGAAAAAATACAGAAAACTCCCTTTGCCCTCACTTCACAGAGATAAAGATAAACTTTTCAGATGGATCTTCTATGTAGCTCTAGAGCAAAGCAACAGGAAGAACTACAGCCTCTATCCTACATCTCACTCTTATTTTGGCTACCTCCTGGCTGAAGGCTGGCCTGTCCACAGCCAGCCCTCACCATCTCCCTCTCTGGAGCAACAGCTGGGCCAGGCACAAAGCAAGGAAAATGTGCAATATCTCCTTGCGGTTGGGGCCCAGGCTGCCATCCTGAGCACTAGACCAGGAGCAGCCACTGGCCGGCCCTCTGATCACATTAGAGGGTATTCCAAAATACTGATTTGTGAGCGGTACTAATCTGAGAAGGTCATGCATGGCTCTGTTATAAAATAATTCTGACAGAGGGGCACCTGGGTGGTTCAGCTGGTTGAGTGTCTGCCTTTGGCTCAGGTCATGATCCCAGGGTTCTGGGATCGAGTCCAGCGTGGTCGGGCTCCCTGCTCAGCAGGGAGTCTGCTTCTCTCTCTCTCTCTCTCCCTCTGCCTGTGCGCTCTCTCAAATAAAATAATAATCATAATAATTCCGACAAACAAGTTATAAAAAGTAAACAAGTAACGCATCCACCAGCTGGAGAACTGGGAAGGGCATGTAACAGCTCTGGGCTTTGGTTTCCTCATCCGCCAGATAAAGAACTTGGAAGCAAGAGAACCTATGAGCAAGGCTCAGGCTGACAGGATAAAGGGGCCTCCTGTGTGCCCTCTGTGGTCCATTCTTTGCCTGAAAGCCCCTGAAGAAGTCTATCACCAACTATTTCTTTTCCCGGATAGCTTTGCTTCTGTCGGGCGGGGGTGGGGGAGGGCTGGGAACTGCAGGTGGGGAGGGAGTCCGGGGATGAGAGGAAGGCGCTTTGGGGGAACTTTAGAAATCGGTTGTGTGCCACCGTCTCTCCCCCGGTGGCCGCTCCGCTTGGAGGTCTGGGTGGAGCGCTCCTCCCCGGGGCACAGGCTGCCAGGCTCCCACCCACCGCCAGCGGCCAAGCCCCCGGGAGACCGCGGAGCAGCAGGAATTCAAAGGAACCTTCCCAGGTACAGGTGTGTGCATTCCTGGCCTGACAGCCGCCTCCTCCGCCCCGATCTAGGGCCGTTTGTCCGAAGGCATTATGCAAAATAAAGCTGCCTTGTTTCCCACCCCCCACCCCGCCTGGCAATCCCGGCCTCCGCGAGGCCTTCGCGGTGGGAGGGAGGATCAGAGAGCGGGAGCTGCCGGGGTCCCTGCGGGCTGAGCCTTTCTCCCCTTCACCCGGGGCGGGCGGAGGTGGGAATTCGCAATGGGAAGCAGCGAAGGGAACCCTCTCCCCGGCTCCTACCTCAGCAAGTGGGACCCCGGAGCTCTCAGGTTAGGCAGCCCCTCACCGAAGATTCCACCACGGACCCCCGCACCGCGCGGGAGGGTCTCCACGCCGGCAGAAGGAACTGGAATTCAAGCCCGGGACCGGTTTGCGGGAGGAGGACTTCCGCCGTCCGCCTCTAGGTGGCATGAGTCTGCTCAAGAGCCGGCAATGAACCCTGGCTGGCGAGGGCTGGGCTGCAGAACAGGGGCTGAGGTCTGGGACGGGCGCAGGACACAGACCAGACAGCCCATTTCCTTTCCACGTAGATCAAGTCCCCACATGAGCGGCCGGCAGAAAGCCCTGCGGATAGGAGGTCCCTGCTGGAGTTCAGCATCTTGGCAGAAAAGCCACGGTCCTAGGTCTGAGGTCTGCTTCTAGCTCTTCCTGCCTCGTGGGCTCCCCCGGTCTTCGTGGCTCACTCCCTCGCTTGTCTGCATCAACCACCAAAAATGCAGAAGAGGGAAGACTTAGGTGAATAAGGGCTTCATTCTTCTGTCATCCACATAGAACTTTTCCAACTTGACTCTTAGCCTAGAGAAGAAATGTATGCTTTTTTTTTCTGAGTGTCCTGAGGGAAAGCAGTTTTATAAGCAGATAATTATAATGCCGTTTAGTATGGTTGTAATAAAGGCATATACAAAGTTTTATGGAAGTTCGAGGAGAGGGATTTTAATTTTTCCTGCGAAGTTGAAAGAAGTCTCACAGAGAAATTAAGTCTTGATGAAGAGAATGCTTTTAGGAAATGTGAATGATGGCAATTCAGACAATTAAGAACAAAATCAAAGACCTTAAGGCAGGAATGTACAGACTACATTTGGAGAACAGTATCACTATTTTCAGATCACTTGAGTGTCTAAACCGAAAGTACAAAAGAATCATCTGAAAAATTATTAGGGCTTATGAGTATTTGGCAAAGTGGCTTGTTAAAAAACATACCTGTGAGGGGCACCTGGGTGGCTCAGTGGGTTAAAGCCTCTGCCTTTAGCTTGGGTCATGATCCCAGGGTCCTGGGATCGAGCCCCACATCGGGCTTTCTGCTCAGCAAGGAGCCTGCTTTCCCACCCCCTGCCTGTCTCTGCCTACTTGTCATCTGTGTCTGTCAAATAAATAAATAAAATCTTTAAAAAACAAACAAAGCATACGTGAGAAAAATTAGTCATTTTCTTCTCTTTAATTTTAGAAGTAAGTAGTTAGTAAATATAATGGAGGAAAGTCTCCTTTCGGCACCAAGAGCAGTAACAAACAGAAGACCAAAAAAATAAACAAAATAATAAACAGGCAGGATGTACATGAAGAGAACTTCAGCGCTTTTTGAAGGATGCTTGAAGAACTAGAGACACACATTATAATGCTGGAAAGACACAAATATACATAAAGCTTCAGCATGTGACAAGAGAAGGTTTCCACATATTACAGATGTTCCTCAAGAAAAAGCTAAGGGATAAGTGGATGGATAGTCGCTGTAACAACAAAATGTGATCCTTATCTGACATCATTCTCCAAAATAAATCCCCCAAAGAGTCTGATTTTTCTCCTCTCCACTTTGTCACACCATAACTTCTTGCCAGAGTCCTCGGGGAGCCAGTCCGAGTATCTCTAAGTGAGCCCTCCGCCAAGGGCTGACCCTTGGACTCCGCTGTCGCGTGAGGCCATTAGTGAGGGAAACTTGGAGAAATTCTTTTGCCTTTTTGAAGAGTTGAGCTGTTGTAGCCTCAGACATGGAGGCCGAGAGGACGATGGAAGCTAACAACAGCAGCTGACCTCTAGCCAGATTGTAGAAGAATGAACAGATATGATAGATCTTTTACTTATCCTTTCCCACCCTGTCATGAGTTGAATTATGTCCCCTAAAAAGATATGTTGAAGTCCTCTCACCTAGGACTTAAGAATGTGACTTTATTTGGACCAACAGTAACTGTAGATGAAATTAGTGACGCTGAAATGCGGTCACACTGCATTAAGGTGGGGCCTTAATTCAGTGTGACTGACATCCTTATAAAAAGATGGCCAGGTGAGGACAGAGACCCAAGGAGATGCTTTGTGAGGACAGAGGTGGAGATTGGAGGGATACATCTAATGAGCAGATGCCCAAGATGGCTGCCAACACCGAAGGAACCAAGCCTGCTAACCGTCTAGATGTTGGACTTCACACCTCCAGAACTGTTTAAGAAGACAATTCTGTTGTTTTAAGTCATCCAGCCTGTGGGACGTTGTTATAGCAGCCCTAGGAAACAAACAAACTCTCCAAAAAGGGAGAAATATTATTCAGGCATCATCGAACGAGTTCTTTCAAAGTCTGCTAACCAACAAGTCTTTCATTTTTAATGGAGTCGTTCAACTTGTATTTTTAACTCTAAATAGATGGCTGGTGGCAGGGGCGTACAAGGCTATTGGCAGGCACATGAAGAGGGCTGAGCCCTCCCTCTCCTCAGCCCCTCGCCCCAACCTGTACCCTGGCTTCCCCTCAGAAGACCAAAAGGCAACTTGGCTGGCTTCCCAGGCAGCTGCCCCCCAAGGGAAAGCCACCCAAGCTCCCTCAGCTACTTTGGAGCTGGATTTATCTGACAAGGAAAATGCCTCCCAAACAACACAAGAAAAGGAAGGTGGGACATTTGAGCAGAGGAATCCGAAGGTGTGGCATTGATCACTCAGATCGCGGCCCACTTACTCGAAATTTTATATTCTTGGAGCCTAAATCCAAGGTTATCCAGAAGCCTGTGGACAGTTTAGGTTTTCCAGCCTCGATTTCCTAACTGGTGCAGTGAGACTAGCTGTCCGCTGTTGAAGAGGTGCGGAAGAGGCCTTTGTACATCCTGGAACTTTGGCAAAGATAAGAGAGGCTGGGTGGGGAGATCACAGTGAAGACTTCAGTGTGGTGGAAATCTCAGGGCTCCAGCCCAGCCTCTCTGGTGAGGCCGGATGGACTAGGTCTCTCCCTCTGCCTCATCCTGGGCCCTCTGACACCACTCCAGGTTTTGTTCCTTCCCTCTGTGCCGCAGACTTCAGGCCCATGTTTTCTCTGGTTGGAACACTCCTCCCCAATTCCAAACCACCGCCTCCTCCCCACTCGTCTGGGCCCCCTTCCTACTCACCAGCTGGGTCTCAGGTTTAACATCATCTCCGGGAGCAGATCTCCCTCAGACACCTTTTTTGCTCAAACATTCCCTCTGTCCAAACTTGTAGCTAGGGGATAGTTCAAAGGAAGTTCTCAAACTGGGTTTCTACGTATCAGTTCAGGGTTTCCAGAAATAGAGTCAATATACTGAAATCCTCCAGGACAAAACAGTTCCACACTTTCAAGTGCACGGGTTTGTAAAAAGGAAAAATTAACATGAAAGGGGAAATCCTAGGGAGAAGAGGCAATGCAAGATAATCACCAGTGGAAGCTATCCTGCTCACCCCAGGCTCTTAGCACAGAGACCACACGCGGAGAACTGGACACAAGTCTCCAGAGCAAGGAGTGAGATCAGAGACCGCTTTTTAAAGCTGGACTCCTACAAAGGGTCACACCTTATGGAAACGAGGAATTAGGAGAAAAAAAACTGGCACCAGGAGAAGGCAGTACAGGAGAGTTTGTCATGGCCTGACTCTTGGTGAGGAGTCCCTGGAGAGTTTCCTCAGAAAATTGGCAAAAGCCTGAGTGACTACAGATATGGGCTTGTCTTCACATTATTTACAAGGTCAAAAAAATTCTCATTTAATTTAAAATGAGATAGCAGTTGGGCCATCTGGGTGGCTCAGTCAGTTAAGCATCTGCCTTTGGCTCAGGTCAGGATCCCAGGACCCGGGGCTTGAGTCCCACATTAGGCTTTCTGCTCAGCTCCCTGCTTTTCCTTCTGCCTGCTTGTGTGCTCGAGCTCTCTCTTTCATAAATAAATAAATAAAATCCTTAAAATGAGATAGCAAAAAGAAAAAAATAAACCTTAATCCAATCAAGTGTTTAAAACTCATGTCAAATACACCAGAGGGTTGCCTGCAACAAGCGCTAGACTGTGGGAAACTCTACTGGACAAAGAGTCCGTTTTGTTTTTTTTTTTGATGAATGGATTACAAGAAGAAAAAAAAGATGGAGGGAAAACTTATACATGAAGGAAGTTAATATACATATCAACCAACTGCGATGTGAAGGCCTTGTTTAGGTCATGGTTCAAATAAATATACAGACAAAAATATGACTTTCGCAATCAGAGAAAGACAACTATCATATATCTCACTGATATGAGGAAGTGGAGATGCAACATGAGGGGTTTGGGGGTAGGAAAAGAATAAATGGAACAAGATGGGATCAGGAGGGAGACAAACCCTAAGAGACTCTTAATCTCAAAAAACAAACTGAGGGTTGCAGTGGGGAGGGGGTAGGGAGAGGGTGGTGGGTTTATGGGCTTTGGGGAGGGTATGTGCTATGGTGAGTGCTGTGAAGTGTGTAAACCTGGCAATTCACAGACTTGTACCCCTGGGGATAAAAATACAGTATATGTTTATAAAAAAATAAAAAAATATTAAAAATATGACTTTCATAATATAATTGGAATTGAATACTCTCTGAATATTCAATATTAAGGAACTACTGTTCATTTTTTGGCATGTGATAATGGTACTGTGGTTTTGGTCTTTTAAAGTACTTACCTATTAGAGATATGTAGTGAAATATTTATGGACACAATTATATGATGTTGGAATTTACTCATAATGATATGTGAGGGGCATGTGGATGGATGTTTAGCAATGAAATTTGATTGGCCATGAGCTGACAATTGTCAAAGCTGGGGATTAAATACTATTTTTTTTTGAAAATTTCTTATTTACTTATTTATTTGATAGAGAGAGAGCACAAGCGGGGGGAACAGAGAGGGAGAATAGGCTCCCTGCTGAGCAAGAAGCCCCATGTGGGACTTGAACCCAGGACCCTAGGATCATGACCTGAGCTGACGCTTAACAGACTCCACTCAGGCCCCCCTGTTTGAAATTTTCTATCATGAGTTAAAAAGTAAACTAAAATGGACCATACCTGGCAATGTCTCAAGTTGTTTCCAGAAAATAATGCAAATTCTTTCTGAAGGCATGTACCTCCTTCAGAAACCTCAGAAGGTTCTCATTGGTAGCCTTCCAACAAATATGAGTTTACAGTTGAAATACACATGACAAAACAAGGTTTTAAGACCAAGAGTCAGCAGAACAAGCTGTAGAGCCAACATAAATATATTTAAGATATTTAAAGAAATTAAAGAGATCATTGAAAACATGAAAAAGGATTAAGAAACCATAAAAAAAAAAGGCTGGATAATTCTATCAATAGCAGCTCATGTTATTGTAGACCAGCCTTTCCATTAAAAAGCTATGAAGAAATCTGTCTGAAGGCACTAGAGATCTACCAAAGCTACGGTAGATCATCTGTAGATCCAAAAAGCTAAAATGATAATAGAATTAATAATCATAATTATAAACAGGGGTGCCTGTGTGGCTCAGTAGGTTAAGTGTCTGACTTTTGGTTTCAGCTCAGGTCATGATCTTGAGGTCTTGAGATTGAATCCCAGCTTGGGCTCCATACTCAGTGGGATGTCTGCTTGTCCTTCTCCCCCTCCTCTGCTCCTTCCCCTGTGCTCTCTCTCTCTAAAATACATAAATAACTTTTTAAAAAATAAAACAACACAGTTATTAACAAAACCAGTTTGTTTCTCTTCTTTCTAATTTTTATTTGGGAAAATTGCAAACATACCTAGAAATAGAAAAAAATCATATAGTGAAACCTCGCGTATGCATCATCTGACTTCAGCAAATTCCAACTCATGGAAGGTCTCTCTCTCTATACCTTTACCTACTTCCTTATCCCCATTGTTTTGAAGCAAAACTGACAATATATCAGTCCATTTGGAAATATTTTATTATTAGATGTAATCATATTCAACCATGAAATGAATTACTAAACTACAATCACTCTCAACTGTCCATTTCTCTCATGGAAGACATTCCAAACTTGTCTGTAAAAATAAAATTTTGCATGTATATTTAGAACTTTCTCCATGAGTACCAGGAAAAATTATAAAATGCATCATTATCAATTTATCAGAATAATTTTTAATCTGGTCTTATTAACAAGTTGCCTTCAAGAGTTACAGATACAGAGATAGATATAGGTAGATAGATAGTTGGATGGATAGATAGATAGATAACAGAGAGATGTATAGGCAGAAACAGATTTATTTTTCAAGAACTGACTCACACAATTGGGGTGACTTACAAACCCAAGATCTATAGGACCACAGGCTGTCAGGCTGGAGAATCTTAAGTCCAGATACTGCAAGGCAGCAGGGAAAAAGCTCAGGCTGGGTTTCCACATTTGAGTGTTGAGAAGAAATCCATCTTTGAGGAAAACTGTCTTTGCTGTAAAGGTCAATTGACTGGATGAAGCCTACCCACATTGTGGGGGGTAATCTGCTTAACTCCAAGTCTCCTGATTCAAATGCTCATCACATCTAGCAAGATCTTCATCCTGGTGTTTGGCTAACCAAGTCGGCACCAGAGGCTAGCCAAGTGGACACATAAACTTAACCTTCACGGCCATAGAAAAATGAACTTATTGGCAGACAAAAAAAAACCTGTGTTTTAAATAAATGTTTGTTATATTTAATAAATATCAAATTTTGGATTCTTTTATGATGTTTGGATCAATTAGGTTTTAATAATCAGTAGAAATAACATATTTTAATGGAAAGATTTATTATTATCGAACATTAAGAAAGTAACATAAATATGTTTACTGCAGAGATATATGAGAGTGAACAGTCAGTAAAAGAGTTTTAAGCAAAAATTACCTGAAGACTGGGGTGCCTGGGTGGCGCAGTGGGTTAAAGCCTCTGCCTTCAGATCAGGTCATGATCCCAGGGTCCTGGGATCAAGCCTCTCTGCTCAGCAGGGAACCTGCTTCCTCTTCTCTCTCTGCCTGCCTCTCTCCCTACTTGTGATCTCTGTCAAATCAATCAATCAATCAATCAATCAATCGATCAATCAATCTTTTTAAAAATTACCTGAAGATAAGGTTCAGGGAAGAAAAGTGGGATGTAAAATTTCCAACTCTACAAAAGAGTTTATGCATTTTTTAAAAAGATTTTATTTATTTATTTAACACAGAGAGAGAGAGAGAGAGATCACAAGGAGGCAGAGAGGCAGGCAGAGAGAGAGGGGAAGTAGGCTCCCCGAGGAGCAGAGAGCCCGATGCGGGGCTCGATCCCAGGACTCTGGGATGATGACCTGACCTGAAGACAGAGGCTTAACCCACTGAGCCACCCAGGTGCCCCAAGTTTATGCATTTTTTAAACAGCTGATCAATATGGAATGTAGATTACAGTAGATAAATTTAAATGACATAATTACATTTTTAAGTCTCATTGTAAGTGTCTACGCTATGTATGTATGTGTGTGTGTGTGTGTGTGTGTGTGTATTCAGAAATTCCATTTTTCCAACTAAACAAATAAGAAATGTTTAATGTCAACTTAAAAAGTATATAAAAGAGTACACAGCTTTTCAAAATTCTCTTATAGGGTACATGAGCAAAGAAGTTTGAAAGTCACTCCCTCAAGATGCTCTGGTTTCAGGACAGCATAGAATCTTGGGAACTCCCTTCTCAAGACATCTGTCTTGGAAGAGTTCCTCCTTTTTCTAAGCTCTTTTTTTTCCAGGATTTCTTACCACAACGAACTACATGATCTACTCAATCAACTTCAGGTTCTCTTCCTTTCCTTGATTCACTGGAATTTCCCTCCTCCTCCCCAGGGTCCCTTCAAACCATCTTAAAGCCAAAGGCTCTGTTTGAGCCTGGTTAGAGCATGAAACCTCAAAGGATTAGTGGCCCCATAACTTCAACTCAGAACCAACTTGTACTGCATCCTCTGAGTCATTTAGTTGAAAAGTATTGGGAACTTGGCTCAATCAGGTTATCTTCAGAACACTCCATGTAGTCCCCCTGTATCTTCGTGTGTGTGTGTGTGTGTGTGTGTGTGTGTGTGTCTATGAATGACCTAACCCTGAAGATTGGCTTTGACTTCAAGGTGAATGCCTTAAGGCACTCTGTAATCAGAGATCTCCATCAATAGAGCCACTCTTGTTTAATACTCTTCGATGGCTCTAAATAGCATTTACAAAAAATGTAATCCCCCCAATGGCCCTCTTTGACCCTGTCAAGCTTATCTCGCTAACCTCAGCTGAGGCCCCTCTCCTCTTCTTCACTAAATCCAGTCACCCCATCTTCCTTCAGTTCTTAGAAAAGGTCTATCTCTCTTCTGCCCCGGGGCCTTTGCCTTCAGGGTCTTTTAGCCTGGTATGTTCCCCATACTCCTTCACGGGAGGAGCTGCCCTCTTTTCAGGTTCGTTACAGTTTGAAAATACCTCAAAGTGTAAGAGATCTGCCCATGGACCCATGAAAAATAATTCTAGAAATCCATTCTGAAGGAATGGTTCTATAGTACCCAACAACCTATATAAAAGGATATTTATGGTAGCATTGTTAGGAGTAAAAAGTTGTTAAGAATTTAAATGTCCTTCGAGAGAAGAATGGTCAAATTGTGGTACTATACAGCCATTGAAAAGAATAAGGTAGGGGTGCTTAATGGCTCAGTCAGTTAAGTGTCTACCTTCAGTTCAGGTCATGATCCCAGGGTCCTGGGATAGAGCCCCGCATCAGGCTCCCTGCTCAGTGTGTTGCCTGCTTTTCTTTCTCCCTCTGCTGCTCCTCCTGCTTGTGTACTCTCTCTCTCAAATAAATACATAAAAATATTAAAAAATAATAAGGTAGGTCTATAGGTTTTGATGTGGACAGAGGTCTACTGTATATTGTATGTGAAAAAAGTCACAGAACACTATGGGCCATGTAGGCCCATTTACATAAGTAAAACAAAGTCACAACACCCATGTGCCTATAGAAAAGAAGGCCTCACACCAACTGGGAATGGAAGGATGGGGGGAGGAGAACATTACTCTTTTCCACTACTCATGCTTATTTTGTGCAAAAGTCTTTCAGCAACTATTGCTTATGTAATAACTTAACAGTCCATTAAATCTCTTAAAAGTTTAAATAAAATTGAGGAGGAGGAACTGTCTACAATTTGGTGTCATGCTAGGGAAACAGTCTTTCAAAGAGATGCCTAACAATTTAAGGCAGCTTCCTGCACCTTCTCTGAGAAGAGCAGAGTTACTGTCCTGATGCTGGGACTGGCAGTCAGATGTTTATCGCCCGGGGCCTGGACTCCATCTTTTGATGGAGGTCTGTTTGACAGTGCAGCTGGTTCACCACATTTGTGGACGTCATTATGGTTAGAAATGCTTCATTTCTTCTAGTAGGGCAGTTCCAGGCACAGGGAAGCTTGTTCTGCCTGTGCCTTGGCAGAAGGTCAAGAAAAGGAGATGGGAGGAGAGAGAAAGCAAGAGAGATGAGGAAACAGACGTTGAAGAGTAAATGAGTGCGGGGAGTGAAGAAGAGAGGACAATAAGGAGGCAGAGGGGTGAAGAGAGAAGGACAGGGGATGGCAGAGGGAACGGAAGAGGAGTGGAGAAGTAGGGGGAACAAAGCTGAGGGAAAGAGAGAAGATGATAGTGAACACTTACTGGATGTTTAGTATATGCCAGCCATTCCAAGCACTGTGTGGGTTTTTATGTTGTCCTCTCCAGTGAGGGTGGTGGTATTACTCTCTTGCTGTTTTACTGCTCAGGAAAATGGAGCCCAAGGCTCAGAGATGTAAAAACCTTCCCCAAGTTCACTCGCCTTGTAAGTTCTGAAGCAAGAGTTCAAACCCATGTAGTCAGAGCACCTGTTCTTATCTCTGGAAACTTGAGAAGAAGAGGGCTTATGGCAGAGAAAGGGAGGAAGGAAGGAAAAGGAAAGAGGAAGGAAGAAGGAGCAAGAATAAAAACATGGTCTGATGGTAACTGCTATTCTAATTTCTACGCATTCTAGGAGGGGAGATTAAATATGCACAATAGATCATTTCTGAACAGTTGACATATAGGAATGCTTTGTTCTCCTGCCTCGACCAGTCTGGATAAACCAAGGTGCTATTACAGCACAACGAATTATCCCCAAACTTAGTAGCTTCAAATAACAAACATTCAGCATCCCCCAGTTTCTGAGAGTTAGGAATCAAGAGGCAGCTAAGATGGGTGGTTGCAGCTCAAGGTCTTTCATGAAGTTGCAGTCAAGATGACAGCCGGAGCCACATCATCTGAAGGCTGGACTGGGGCTGGGGGATCTGTTTTTAAGATGGTTTATTCAAACAGACTGGAGATCTCAGCTGGTTGCTCCCTGGGTTTCTCCATAGAGCTACTTGCAGTCCTTACAACATGGCAACTGGTTTCCAATAGAAGGAGTGACCCAAGGAAGCCAGGTAGAAACCACAATTTCTTTTATGACCTAGCCTTGGAAATCATTACGCATCACTTCCCTCAGATTCTATTGGCTACACTGACCATCCCTGACATAGTGTGAGAGGGGATGACTGAAAAGTGTAAATATCAGAAGGTAGGGATAACTCCGGGCCATCTTGGAGGCTGGTTACAACATAAAGTAGCAGATTGGTTTCTCCTCTGGCCATCTACAATGACTTAACAACTAGTCTTGTCAGATCTCTCTGGGAGGCTTCTCGCCCAGCAGTCTCTCTGCTAGCTACATCCTATGGAGATATGTGTATTTATGAACAAGACTGTCCTTAGAGACATTGTTTGTAATGGTCAGAAATGTCCAATAGCCCAAGCACAATCCAACAACTGAATACATATCTTGTGCCACATTCATAGGATAGAATACCCCATAGCAACAGTGGAGTCACGTGAAAAATGTAAATGAATCTTACAATGTGGGGCAAAAGAAACCAGGTAATACATCCTGTATGAATTCCCCATTTACATACAGGTCAAAAACAGGCAAAACTAAACTCATGTTTAGGAATGCCTACTTAGGTAGTGAAACTATTAAAAAAAAAAAAAAGCAAGGAAATTATTAGCATAAAAGTCAGGGGTGTGGTTGCCTTTAGGGGTGAAGAAAAGTGTTGTGATCGGGACAGGGCAGGATGGGGCTTCTGGCAAAGTTCAGTTTCTTTACCTGACTGCTGCTTACAGGTGTTCTCTTTTTAATAATACCCCCAGCTGTACATTTATGTTTGATGCACTTTTCTGTATATTTGCCATATGTCACAGTAAACAAACAAACAAAAAAGGCTTTCAAAAATATCTGTGGAATGGTTTCAGTGATAGATTCTGGGTTTAATGCTCTAAGATCCTGTCTCAGAAAATAAATCATCAGCATTTATTAGGGTAATTATTAGTCTAAATATTCACAATGGGCCGTGTTCCTGTATCAGTGTGGGTGATGGGGATTTACAGTGAGCTTAAGAGGTGATCCCTTAGATCAGTGGCACATAGCCATCACTATGGAGCCTCCCATTTAGACACTGGGAACTCAACCCCTATCATGGTAACTTCTGAACTTCTTCTAGAAACCAAGGTCCTGGCGGAATTTCAGTCTGGTGCTACCATCATGGGCTCTCCCCACCCCCATCCATCTTTGCCTGCTCCCTTCCAACCCTTCCTAGTCTAGCTTTCCTGAATTTCTTTTGTTAAACTGACAGAAGCCATAATTGAACCCACTGACAAGAGCTGGACTGTGCTTTTCTCTCTTTTCTTTCTTTCTTTTTTTTTAACCATCTACAAAGAGCCTTCCAAGTTCATTACCACAAATGGTCTTGGTCAGGACCCAGGGGCTGGTGGCAGAAGCTTATTATCCAGCTTCAGGGACAGTGAGAGCTGGCTGGCGGCCGCAGTCATTCTGAAGCAGTCATGTCCAATTAGAAGGAACATTAGGCACTTTCCTTCTGGAGGCCCATTAACAAATTAGTCCTACCACAAACTGAGAGGGACTGGATGGGCCCGAATACCTTTTGACCACAGGATAATTTGATAATTTGGAGAAGAAACGGTGCAGAACACTGGTGTGTGTGTGAGTGTGTGAGTGAGTTGGCGGTAGAGGGTAGGCAGGTGGCGAGGGAGGATTGGTCCTGCATTCCTGTCCCACCCAGGAACTGAACCTTTCTAACACCTGTTATTGGGTTACAATAGTCAGGGAACTGGGAAGAATGGCCATCTTTCCTGAGGTTACTACTTCCCCCATGGCTGACACAGTGGGCTGGGGGAGCAGTCGCACTTGCCCTCAGCCAGGGCATTGTCTCCTTAGGTATTTTTGCAAGTCTGAGTTCCAGAAAGTTCACCGGGAGAGAGCTGGTGGAAGCCTTGTCTCGTGTACCTGCTGTGGTAAAATCACCTTAACTCGTGATCTAAGGTTATGTTATGTTTTCAAAGTATTGGTTATAAATGGATTGCTCCATGAAAAACCCTAATTAGACCTCTGAGACCTCTAAGAGTCTGAATCACAAATAAATTTTTGTGGCTAAGGAAACAACTCCATTCAAATTCCCATTGCAAATTCCAGTCGCCATTTTAGGTTTATTTGCAATAGAGCTAAAGACTGGAGCAAGTCCTCCAAAAAGGCGAGCAGGAAAGGAAAGGAAGAGGAAAGGATGTGGCAATAGGTGAGAAAAGTATTCCAGTCTCCTATCTACAGCTGAAGAGCTAAGAATCTACAAGGGGAGGACCACAGAGAAGACTCATCCTGTCTCTTTTCCCATGACAGTTTGTTAACCCTGGAATTTCCCACTGGAAAGATTCTTAGAGATTTTCTGCCAACTCCCACTCAGTGCAGGAGTGCTCTTTTTATTCGCAATACATCCTGTGGCTATAAACAAATATTCTGAAGATATTATGAATAACTTCATTCAATATAATAAAAAACCTTGATAAAATGGATAAATTCTCCAACCCCCCACCAAAAATGGATAAATACCTTCAAAAACATAACTTAGCAAAACAGACAAAGGAGAAATAAAAAAAAAAATCTAAATAGCTCCCTATCTATTAAATAGGCTGAACTTATAATTAAAACCCACAGAGAAATCTCCAGGACCAAATGACTTCACTGGTTAATTCCATCAAACATTAAAGAGAGAAATAATACCGTTGTACACAAACTCTTCCCGAAAAATAAAACGGGAAGAAACACTTCTCAACTTGTTTTATGAGTCCAGTATAAGCCTGATACTAAATCTTCAGTAGATGCAGAAAAACAATTTGACAAAATGGAACACCTTTCACAATCAAAGCTGTCAGCGAGCTAAGAGAAGGGCGCTTCCTCAGCTTGATGAAAGGAATGATAAAAATTATAGTTAATATCATAGTTCATGGTGAATTAAACCCTTTCCCACCAAGTCTGAGAACAAGGCAAAGATACCTACTTTTGCCAGTTTTATTCAAAATTGAGCGCCCCCTCCCCCCAAAAAAGAAATAAAAAGCATAGGGGCTGGAAAGAGAAAACTGAAGCTGTTGATATTTATAGACAACTTGATTGTGTGTACATAGAAAACCTTACAAAACTCTACAGAACAAGTACTAGATCTTATAAGTGAATTGAACAAGATTGCAAAATACAAGGTCATATGCAAAAATTAATTGTATTTCTAGGTATTAACAACAAGCAAAAATTAAAAATTTTAAATGTACTATTTATGATAACATTAAAAAACATCAACTATCTGGGATGAAATTTAGCAAAAGGTGTGTAAGACTTCTACACTGAAAACAACAAAACACTGCTGAAATTAAAGACCTATGAAATGGAATGGAATGCTACGTTCATGGATTAGAAACCTCTAATGTTGCTAATATTTCCATTCTCCCAGAAAAACTGAACAGAGTTAAAAAATGAACCCACCTATATGTGACCAATCAATTTTCAACTGTAATGTCTTCATTCAGTGGAGAAAGGAAAGTCTTTCTAACAAATGGTGTTGAAACAACTGTATATATTTGAGGGGGGAAAAATGAATCTCAACCCCAATCTTACTCTATACATAAAATTAACTTGAAATAAACAGACCAAACAGAAAAGCCCAAACTATAAAGCTTTTAAGGGAAAAAGAAAAAGAAAAAAAAAAAGCAGTCTTGGAGTGAACTAAGATTTCTTGGACAGAACACAAAAAGTATTAACAACTAAAGAAGAAAGAAGTAAATGTGACTTCATCAATACTTCTATTCTTCAAAGAGTGGAGAAAAGCAAGCCACAGAGTGGGAGAAAATATTCCCAATGCATATCTGTGACAAAAGTCTTGAATTCCAATTTAAAAGAATCCAGGGGTGCCTGGGTGGCTCAGTCAATTAAGCGTCTGACTTTGGCTCAGATCATGATCTCTGGGTCCTGGGATCAAGTCCCAAGTTGGGCTCCAAGCTCAATGGGGAGTCTGCTTCTCCTTCTTACTAACCCCCTGCCACACTCTGCTCATGCTCTCTCTCTCAAATAAATTTTAAAAACTAAAAAAAAAAAAAAAAAAAAGAATCCATACAACTCAACAATAAGAAGACAACCCAATTTTTTTAAATGGTCAAACTTTTGACCAAAGATTTCTCCAAAGAACATATACACATGGCTAATAAGCACATGAGATTGTATCCAACATGATGAGTTACCAAGGAAATGCATATGAAAATGCAACTGTAGCGAATTTTTAAACGGCTGATAATTACCACAGTTGACAAGGTGGTGAAACAACCAAAATCTCATTCAAAGATGATAGGAGAGTAAAATGGTATAAGTCATTTTGAAAACCAGATTGTGACTTTATAATAAATAAATAATAAATAAATTTATAATATTACCTCTCCCGAATCCAGTAAATTCTATTTCTAGGTAGAAACATGTCCACAAAATGACTTTTCTATTAATATTCTTGGTAACTTTATCCATGAGAGCCAAAACCTGGAAACAATCAAACATTTATCAGTAGGTGAACGGATTAACCAGCAGAGGCACATGTACACGAGGAGATAGGAGTTAGCAACACAGAACAATGACCTGTTCATGTGTGCGGTAACATGGATGGATCTCACTATTACAGTGAGTGACAAAAGCCAGACAAAAGGAATACATACCATGTATTTCTGTCCTTTTTCTTTCTTCCTTTTTAATTTTTTTAGAGGGGGCCGAGGGAGAGAAAGAATCTCAAGCAGTCTCCAAGCCCAGCGCAGAGTCCCAAGTGGGGCTCGATCTCATAACCCTGAGATCATGAGTCGGAACCAAAACCAAAAGTCGCTTAACCAACTGAGCCACGCAGGAGCCCCTATGTATTCCTTTTATGGGAAGTTCTAAAATAGGCAACAGGGATGCATGGTGGTAGAAATCAGATCATGGTTAGCTGGGGTGGGCAGTGACCACAAAGGGTCATGGGGGATTCTCGGCTCCAAATGGAATGAATCCTGAAGAGGAACCTTCAGGTGATGGGGCCAAGGGCACGGTATCTCACGGAGGCAATGGGAAAGAGAAGTATGTTTGACACCCTCCCCGCGGATCATTTCCATGGTTAAGAATTCAGGTTTCCCTCCCCGCCTCCCTCCCTTCCTTTCTTCCTTCTCCATCTCTTCTTTTCCATTTTCATCCCATTGAAACCTGTGGGAAATGCTGGGATCCTCCTGAGCCGAAACCTTTTAAAAATTTTTTCATCTGATTTCAGAGAGGCATCTGTTGATCCCTCCATTGTCTGTGATGGAGCAAAATCTCAGACCCGTAATTATCTCTTCTCCTGGCAGGCCTTAAGATGAAACAGACAGGAAGACCTGAACGGATTCTTCTCAGATGCCACCTCTTAGCACTGGGCTTTGGGAGCCTGTTATTTGGGGCACTGCAGAAGGCAGGGCCCTATCCCGCCAAGGATCAATGGGAAAATAAGCGGTTGCTCGTGCATAGACTGCGGTCTCCTGCAGTTGTCGGGCTTCCTTGGTAATGGCTATTTATCCCCACTTAATTGCTACCTGGGCTCCCCCTCGTTCTGCGCTGCCTGGCACTTCCCACCACTGCCACCCCGGGCCAACTCCCAGAGGAACAGCACGCCTGCCCGGCACCCCTTCTCGGAGACCGGGTGTTGCCCACGGAGACCTCGGCCAGGCTGAGAGAGATGCCACCTTCCCTGACTCTCTCCTGGGCAGTGGCCTCTGATCTCCCGTGCCTGGTGACCGCTGTACCAGCGCAGCCCTGGGATCTGCTCACTGTGGCGCTAAGCGTCCAGGCGTTTTGCAGGAAGGGCGGAGGGATAGGGTAGGCAGTTCTCTGACAACAGACAGACTGAAAAAAAATCAGCCAGTATTCTCAGAGAGTGGGAGAGACTGAGAACCTCACAGAAAGAGAACCTCAAGTCTACCTACCTCTGGACTTCTTGCTGTGTGGGAGGCTAAATGGGTAACTTTTCTTAAAGAGAAGAAGAAACACGTTAGCACATAAGCAGAAATCCTACCCAAAATATTATAATCCAAGCCAGGCATTACATAATAAGCACATTATATCACGAACAAATTTGCCCAATGCAAACTAGTGTAAACTTGGAAAATCAAATACTGTAATTCATAATTTAACCCTATTTAAAGAAAAAGCTTAAGATTAAAAATAAAAAGCCTTTGTTCACTTGTTGGACTCTCTGGGAAAGCTACATAATCACGTAACTTGCCATATTACTTTGGGGATTCATTCTGATTCCGCAGAGTTAGGCAAGCAAGTTTCGTTTTTATTCCCATCTACACAGAGTGCCTGCTGTGCCTCGAGTCCAGTGTTGGGGAAGATGGGGAGATCGTCTGCAGGCAGGCAGGGAAGGGGGCCAGGATCAATCCATGAGCTATGCTGGGGCCCTGGGGTGGCAGGAAATGGTGCCCACACCCTGTGTCACCTGGTAAGGTCGCCTACATTGGAGAGTATAGAACACTCTCTTCTTGGGAAATGTCTTCTTGGGAAAGAATCACCCTGTTAGCCCAGTCCTGCACACCAGACAGTGGAGACCAGAGCAACAAACTGTAAACCCTCATTGGTTAAGCTGTTTGTCAGTATTCCTGAGTTGACTTAGTCCAGTCCAGGGGTAAATGGGGACACAGCTAGGTACCCAAGCTCCTGAAAAAAAGTTTTTCTTCTTTGAATGAATTGTAAAGTTTTACCTCTTACATTTAAAGAAAAAAAAAAGAGCTTCAATTACTCAGAATCCCACTTTAATTCAACAAACGTATTTACCTACTTATTGGGTAAAAGGAGGACCTATGCTAGGTCCTATACAGAATAACATTTTATTTTATTTATTTTTTTTCCATTTTATTTATTTTTTCAGCGTAACAGTATTGTTTTTGCACAACACCCAGTGCTCCATGCAAAACGTGCCCTCCCCATTACCCACCACCTGTTCCCCCAACCTCCCACCCCTGACCCTTCAGGTTGTTTTTCAGAGTCCATAGTCTCTTATGGTTCGCCTCCCCTTCCAAATTTTTTTTTTTAATAAACATATAATGTATTTTTATCCCCAGGGGTACAGGTCTGTGAATCGCCAGGTTTATACACTTCACAGCACTCACGATAGCACATACCCTCCCCAATGTCCATAGCCCGCTCCCCCTCTCCCAATCCCACCTCCCGCCAGCAACCCCCAGTTTGTTTTGTGAGATTAAGAGTCATTTATGGTTTGTCTCCCTCCCAATCCCATCTTGTTTCATTTATTCTTCTCCTATCCCCCTAACCCCCCATGTTGCTTCTCCATGTCCTCATATCAGGGAGATCCTATGATAGTTGTCTTTCTCCGATTGACTTATTTCACTAAGCATGATACGCTCTAGTTCCATCCACGTCGTCGCAAATGGCAAGATTTCATTTCTTTTGATGGCTGCATAGTATTCCATTGTGTATATATACCACATCTTCTTTATCCATTCATCTGTTGATGGACATCTAGGTTCTTTCCATAGTTTAGCTATTGTAGACATTGCTGCTATAAACATTCGGGTACACGTGCCCCTTCGGATCACTATGTTTGTATCTTTAGGGTAAATACCCAGTAGTGCAATTGCTGGGTCATACGGTAGTTCTATTTTCAATTTCTATTTTCAATTCTATTTTGAGGAAACTCCATGCTGTTTTCCAGAGTGGTTGCACCAGCTTGCATTCCCACCAACAGTGGAGGAGGGTTCCCCTTTCTCCACATCCTCGCCAACATCTGTCATTTCCTGACTTGTTAATTTTAGCCATTCTGACTGGTGTGAGGTGATATCTCATTGTGGTTTTGATTTGTATTTCCCTGATGCCGAGTGACGTGGAGCACTTTTTCATGTGTCTGTTGGCCATCTGAATGTCTTCTTTGCAGAAATGTCTGTTCATGTCTTCTGCCCATTTCTTGATTGGATTGTTTGTTCTTTGGGTGTTGAGTTTGCTAAATTCCTTATAGATTTTGGATACTAGCCCTTTATCTGATATGTCGTTTGCAAATATCTTCTCCCATTCTGTCAGTTGTCTTTTGGTTTTGTGAACTGTTTCCTTTGCTGTGCAAAAGTTTTTGATCTTGATGAAATCCCAATAGTTCATTTTTGCCCTTGCTTCCCTTGCCTTTGCCGTTGTTCCTAGGAAGATGTTGCTACGGCTGAGGTCGAAGAGGTTGCTGCCTGCATTGTCCTCAAGGATTTTGATGGATTCCTTTCTCACATTGAGGTCCTTCATCCATTTGGAGTCTATTTTCGTGTGTGGTGTAAGGAAGTGGTCCAATTTCATTTTTCTGCATGTGGCTGTCCAATTTTCCCAGCACCATTTATTGAAGAGGCTGTCTTTTTTCCATTGGACATTCTTTCCTGCTTTGTCGAAGATTAGTTGACCATAGAGTTGCAGAATAACATTTTAAAAGTCTAAGTCATTGTGCCAAGACCTTCGATGGGGAAAGAATGTTTATTTTCAATGAATGAGTTGAAACACCTGGATATCCACATGCAAATAAATAAATTTGGACCTCTATCTACACCAGATACAAAAATTTACTTAAAATAGATCAAAGACCAAAATATAAGAATGAAAACCATAAAATTCTTAGGACAAAGCATAGATGTGAATGCTCATTACCTTGAATTTGGCAGTAATTTCTTTACTATGACATCAAAAGCAGGAGCCACAAAAGAATAGAATAGATAAATAGGACTTCATCAAATTAAAAATTTTTTGTTCTTCTAAGGACACCATCACGACAACAAAACAGGAGAAAATACTTGCACGTTACGTATCTTATAATAGTCTAGTATCCAGAATATATAAAGAACAATGATGGCTCAACAGTAAAAAGACAACCTGATTTTTAAAAATTTGCATAAACATTTCTCCAAAGGAAATATACAAATGGCCTCTAAGCCCATGAAAAGATGCTCAATATCATTAGTCATTAGGAAACGCAAATTGAAACCTCAGTGAAACACTACTTCACATCTACTAGAATGGCTATCATCAAACAGATGGACAATAACAAGTGTTGACAGGGTGTGGAGAAACTGGAACCCTCATTCATTGCTGCTGGGAATGAAAAACAGTGACAAGAATTCTACTCCTTGATACATATCTGAAAGAACTGAAAATGTTTATCCACACAAAAAGTTGGGGATGAATATTCATAGCCAACCCCAATGTCCATTAACTGATGAATGGATAAATAAAGAGTGGTATATCCAAGCAATAGAATAGTATGTAGCCTTAAAAAGGAATTTGGTACTGATACATGCTATAACATGGAGGAACTTTAAAAACATGCTAAGTTGGGGCGTCTGGGTGGCTCAGTTGGTTAAGCGTCTGATTGTTTATCTCAGGGTCTTGAGTTCAGGTTCCAAGTTAGGCATAGAGCCTACTAAAAAAAAAAAAAAAAAAAAAAAAAAAACCTCTCATGTTCTTATTTGTTCATTCATTCCTCAAAACTTTATTGATTATTATAATCTGCTGGGCCTGGGGGAGAGACTGTGAGTTCCCTCAAGGAGTTTCCCCAAGGAGTTCACTGTGTAAGATAAGAGGAAAGGCTGGATACAAATCCCTGTAAGACCACACTAGGAGAGCCATCAAAGAGCTATGTGTAGGCCCAGCTGTGGCCCATCCCATGGAGCAATGTCTTTGCTTGCAAAATTTACGGGACACATAAAATATATTTAAGGGACCCAGAATCAGTTCAGCATTGGACTGCATTTCCTGTTTCACCACCAGCATTATGTTATTACCAAAAATCAGCAAACGGCAGCACAATCTTGATCTCAGCAATGTAGTACAAACTTCAAACAAATTGTCAACATGTAAAAGTCAGGAGGTTTCAAATAAACATCAAAACATCTACCTTCTTTTAAAAACATGGCAGGTTCTGGCTCTCTGCTCTGCAGGGAGCCTGCTTCCTCCTCTCTCTCTGCCTGCCTCTCTGCCTAGTTGTGATTTCTCTCTGTCAAATAAATAAAATATAAAAAAAAAAATGGCAGGGCTGGCATATTCTCGCATATAATTTTCAGGTGGGGGGGCCTAGTGTCTGCTCCCACTCACAGGTACAAAATGGGCAAGAAGCTCCTGAACTGGATGGGATTGATGAGCTGCCTAATGGGCTCAAAGGCTTTATTCTACTATTCCCTTTATTTTGTATGTTTAGATGTCCATAATCAAAGGTTAAGCAAAAATTGGGGGATATGCATTCTCCAACTGGCCCTAGTCCCCACCGTACTCTATTGTCATTGGGCACAATGATAGTTACCATACACTAGGCTTAAGCTACTCTTTTTCTTAGTAGTATTAAAAGGCAACCAAACTCTTTCCCACACTTCTCTTGTCTGCCTCATCTTCCTCATCCGTGCAAGGCCCCTGCTGGCATCTGAGTACTGTCTCTAAAAAAAGCCTTAAGTTAGGGAGCCTGGGTGGCTCAGTGGGTTAAAGCCTCTGCCTTCGGCTCTGGGATTGAGCCCTGCATCGGGATCTCTGCTCAGCGGGGAGCCTCCTTCTCTTCCTGCTTGTGATCTCTGTCTGTCAAATAAATAAATAAATAAAATCTTAAAAAATAAGAAAAAGAAAGATCAGCTCTTATTAAAAAAAAAAAAAAAAAAGCCTTAATCCGAGGGCACAGCCTCGTGGCCAATGGTCACACTTGGCCCACACAGGTGTTTTTGTTTGGCCCAAAGAATGTTCCTCACTAGGAGTTCAATGATAAATGTCACTTGCCAAATATCTCCAGTCTTCACCTCCTACGACGTTATTTCTGGCCTAGTAATGTTTTTTTGTTCCTCATTTGCCTCTGGAGGTATTTGAATTTTAAAATCTAAGACAGGAGGGACAGTGGTTTTATTCCGTATGTATGCTGGCTTGTAGGTTGGCACTGCCAGGCTTCGGGAGTCTTGAAACCCTGTCTGTCCACCACACTTTCCATGTAGTGGCTTTTGTGGAAGTCTTCCTATTTGGGGAGTTTTTTGTTTTTTTGTTTTTTTGTTTTTTTTTAAGATTGTATTTATTTACCTAACAGAGATCATCAAGTAGGCAGAGAAGTTTGATGGTTTGATGACAAACATTTAAAAGGATAGTATTCCGTGACTATAAGAAAACAAGTACACATATATATTACTCCAGTAGCCGCAAATTGGTTGGATAAGTAACTTGCAAATGTTACAAGAGCTGTGGTCACACAATTCTATTTGGGAAATAAACTTCCAAGGAAATAACCAAAAAAATGAAAGGTACAAAGCTATTCCCACTAGTGCCATTTACAAGATAGAGACAAATGCAAACCAACCGCCACCGCCAAAACCCAATAATAAACAGAAAACTCTCGCTTATTAACAGGACAGCAAACTACAAATTCTTCAAACGGCAAGAATGTCTCCTAGGGTCAATACATAATGAGCCAGGGAGAGAGAAGGATAAGTGACAAAAACGAAATGAAACTGAGAACAGTTTCACACTGATTTCATATGAATAAGCGTAATCATTGGAAAAGGTCAGAAGAGAATATGCAGAGGTGCCCGGTGTTTGGGTTTGAAGTTCATCTACACTACAAACGAACAGTTTCAAAGGGAAAGGCAGACTCGGATTGGGGAGGTAGATGAAGATGTTGATGGTGTTTTCATGGTAGAGACGAGGGGACAGAAGACAGAAGACGCGTGGGGAAGAGCAGCCCATCAGCCTGGAGGAGTGCGGAAGAGTTTCAGGGAACTCTGCTGGCACCGAACCATCCAGAAGCTAACAGTCACTGCTGCTTATACAAACCAGGCATGGGCTTCGCTTGTGGATTGAATTTCTTAGGGTGTAAGGTAAGAATTAACCATTTCCCTCTCTTGCTTTTCATAAATTTGCTAACAGTCTCTATCAAAGGTGCTGATGGCGTAGATAGGAGGGAACAGGGAATTCAGCCACTGGCAGGAGAATGCCATAGAGAGTACTCAGAAAACCGCAGAGGAGGTGACATTTGAAGTGGGCCCTGAAGGATAAGCCGCAATGTGTCAAGAAGACCAGAGGAAAGGGTGCCGTAGGGAGAAGGAGCACCCTGGAAAAGACACGGAAATCTAGTGTTTGGGAAGGGCTAACAGGCAGAAAGTGAGCAGGTTTGGAACTACAAGTTTTTAGCACAGAAAGATTTGCTGACCACCCACAATCTACTCCGTGTAGTTCATGACTACTTGCACCCCGTAAAGCCAACCAAGGATAAAAATAATATAAACAAATACACTAAATAAAGCTTGAACCATAGCACCCCCTGGCATGTAAAACAACTACAGACTCTCTTTGTTTGTTCTTTGTTTCTATGAGTGTGTCTTGTCAGCCCGACGCAACTGTAAACACATTTCTTGGGAAGAGTAACTGGTGCCCAATAGTTTGTGCAGTGCATATCCTACGCAACTGTTCCTACCCACCCTGATTATGGTTAGTATTAAATGTGGAGATTAAAAGGATGTCCTGGCTCTGCGATGCTCTTGCTGTAGAGTCTTTGCCTGAGTTCTCTGATCAATCTGTTCCTAAGAGATATAAGAAAACATTCCTCTTCTCAGAATGACCTGACGCTATCCTACCATCTTTTAAGTAGACTGCTATTGATTATTTAATTCATTAGATAACTTCTTTAACAAGCATTATTTGAGTAACAAATATGGGCCAGGCTCTGTGCCCAAGCAAGAGAAAAAAATCAAACCAACAACAAGAAAGTAAGATATGAGCTCGTCCTCATGGGGCCTAGAAAATGAAAGTGAAAAGGGTCAAATATCTCTCTCCTTTATTTTCTACTTGGAATAATACACAAACTTCCCATAGCCTTTTTAGACTTCTCACTTTAAGCAGTATCTATCCAATCCTCTTTTTTATCTACAAAATGAGGGTAGAGATGTGAATAATCTCTATTTCATTAGTAACGGGCTATATAACCAAAAAACAACAAACCAGGGGATGGAGACAGTTCATGATCAAATGAACTCGGAAAGTGGGTCAAGTCATACTCCATCTTAGAGATTTAAGTTCAGGTTCACTAATTAAAGGGTCTGCAAAAGAACTTTTCACCTTTGGCTAATCTAGGATTTCTAAAACTTATCTGAGCATGGAGCGTTCCATGGAAATGGTTCCGAAGAACCATTTTCCTAAAAAAATTATTTATTTATTTGAAAGACAGAAAGCAAGAGCAGGGAGAGGGGCAGAGGGAGAGGGAGAAGTAGACTCCCCGCTGAGCAGGGAGCCCAATATGGGGCTCAATCCCAGGACCCCGGGATGGTGACTTGAGCCAAAGACAGACGCTTAATTGACTGAGCCACTCAAGTGTCCCACAACTATTTTTTGTCATAGATTTTCTTTCTTTCTTTTTTTTTCCATAGATTTTTCCAACACTAAATTTAGGGAATCATTCTTAGAGTGTGAGCAAGTCATGGACATTCTGCATCGGAGTCATCTGAGGGCACATTATCAAAATCCTACAGAGAGTTCAAGGGTGTCAGGTAACACTGTAGGTCATTAATGCTTTACAGGCAATAGTGAGTTAATGGCTGGCAGGACTGGTAGCCAGTCACAGAGCTGTGCAGAACTGAATGCAGGCAGTGTCCCAAGGAGACTCTGGGCTGGGAACAGTAGGACAGAATTAGACATCAATCACCTTAGTTCTGGTCCTGGTGATCCCTTGGATTCAGTGTGATCTGGCAGAAGTCTCTTCCCTCTAAGACCATCTGTGAAATTCCGGGTTTGGAATTAGACTCATAGGCATTGTGGAAATGTACGAAGATGTTTATTTTGGTCAGTGATCGGGGCTCACTACTGACATAGAATATGTAGGGACTGTGAGTGCTAGAGGTCGGTGGTGTGCAGGGTATTTTCTTACCTTGAGTTCTCTTGCCTATTGCATGACTTTATGATGTTCCTCTGGACATTCAGATAAGAGGAGAAAAACCTACTACCACTTATCTAGTCAAGAAGTGCACATAAATGGTTTAACATGCACTGAAGTTTCCAGGAATGCAACTACAATCTTCAAGAGAAGATTATACTGTGTGCAGTTAGAATCTTACCAAGAACTTGACCGCCACTTTGGAAAATCACATCACCAATGGTAACAATATTCATAGGCTTTAATTAAATTGCTACTGTTACATGCCTTGCAGCTGTCACATTCATGTTGACTCTATAGTGCAAGCATTCAATGACTTCATTATGTCATCTACAGCAAGTCTACTTGACATGCCAGTGTGCCTCTTGATAAGGACCGTGCACCAGGGCGTATATCAATATCTCACTTTCTTCATCAGGAAAGTCTTGCCATGAAAAAAAAAGTCAATTAAACTAAATAGTGTTCTGGGGCGCCTGGGTGGCTCAGTGGTTTAAGCCTCTGCCTTCGGCTCAGGTCATGATCCCAGGGTCCTGGGATCCAGTCCCGCATCGGGCTCTCTGCTTGGCGGGGAGCCTGCTTCCTCCTCTCTCTCTCTCTCTCTCTCTGCTTGCTTCTCTGCCTACTTGTGATCTCTCTCTGTCGAATAAATAAATAAAATCTTAAAAAAATATATTATAAAAAAAAACAAAACTAAATAGTGTTCTTAGTGATATAGTCGATTTTCATTTCCAGTATCAGTTTAATGTCACTGAAGATCAGTAACAGTATATTTCAGGTATGTCATATGATCTTTCCATAGTCATAGATATAAATAAACCTTATTATCAACGTATTTTATTTCAGGAAGGGGAAGGGGACATTACAAATATTGGTTGTAAAAAAAGAAAATTGGGTCCAACATATTTGGTGATCATTGGATGAAATGATTGCTAAGGGCAGCGTTGGTTGATGGGCTTTCATTTGCCCACAGCACCATCAGCTGCCTCACTCCGTTCTCTGAGAAGACAATGAAGACTTCTGAGTCTTGCCTAAAGTGAGTGCTGGTCAGCTGCCACTTTGGGACACCCCTTTCAACCAGAACACAAGCCCCACCTATGGAGAAAGACTGGAGTACCTGCTAAGGATCTCAGCGGTCTTTTTCAGACTTTTAAAAAACTCATTTCTGTGTGTTTTGAGTTTTGCAACTCTGTCCCTTGGCCCATCTA
The DNA here is from genome assembly GCF_922984935.1 of Meles meles. Taxonomy (NCBI): domain Eukaryota; kingdom Metazoa; phylum Chordata; class Mammalia; order Carnivora; family Mustelidae; genus Meles; species Meles meles. Next base: position 38,972,182 of record NC_060080.1, on the reverse strand, counting down.
AACGGCTGCCCCCAAGCCACAGAAAGAGTTGGTCCTGCTCCATCAGGGGCGCAATTCAATGCCTTCTCCCCCACAAAACCGGGACAGTTACCTTCTCTACCTCTCCAGCCCCTAGATGTGTACTAGATGGTTGATGAGAGTAAAATTTCTTTCCTTCACAGTTCAGTGCAACTCAGTCCAGCAGGGGTTAAAGCTGGCTTCTTGTCTCTGCTGGGGAGCCAAGCGAGATGGGGCTCCTCCTGTGATGGACGCAGATGCCGCCATGCTTTGTTGATTACAGTCTCCCACACCAAGGAAGCTTTGACTAGGTTTGACATAATCAGCTCACAGCCTCTGCCTGCACTCTTTCACAAACAGGCCATTTTCACATCTTTTTCATGGAATCCGACAAGCGGAAAAATAATTAATGTTACCTCAGCCCAACAATGACCCTGGCTCTGATTCAAAAAGAAGGCATGTTGCATAAACTGCCCTTTAATTGAGGGTTGGGGGCAGACCCCACATACTCCTGTATCGGTTCTGCCTCCCTGGCCAAGGCTGATTAAGGCTTTCCTAAGATTGGGGATCCATGGTCACTGAGAACTACTCAGTTTCAGGTTCAAAGAGTTTCTGTGAAAGAATTCTGTTCACGGTATTTAGCAAGCACAGACCTGTAGTGCCTGTCAGAGAATTCCAGATGGTACCGTTGGTTGTTCCCATTTTATTGATAAAGACAAAGTGACTGGCTCTTTGCAGAAGGTCCAGCATTAGATTTCGGTATGTTTCTCTCCTTTCTTTTGAAAAAGAAAATACAAATGTATTTTAGTATAGACGTCTACACGGTCGTTTACACCGTTGTGAGTGGTACAGCCATTCAAGTGGCAAAATGGTGGAGGCGCTTTGATACAGAATCCAGCAGACCCTCAAATGGGGGGATACAGAATTACCTGCTGACCCAGCAATTCCACTCCTAGGAATTCTCCCAAGAGAGTTGAAAATAGATGTCCACAAAAATTCTTGTATGTGAACATTCGTGGCAGCATTATCCATAGTGGCACGGAAGTGGAAACAAGACACATGTCTCTCAACTGACAAGTGGATAAACAAAAGTGGTGTAGTCATATGATAGAATATTATTTGGTATGAAAATGGAATGAAATATATGATGTAATATGAATGAATCTTGAAAATATTATGCTAAGAAGCCAGTCGCACATAAGCAACATTTACTACATGACTCCATGTATGTGAAATGCCCAGAATGGGCAAATATAAAGAGATAGAAAGTAAATTAGTGATTGCTTAGGGCTGGGGAGAATGCAGGGCTGGGGACTAGATGGCTAAGGGATGTAGGGTTTCTTTCCGACACGATGAAACTATGTTTTAAAATTGTGATGTTCGTTGTGCAACTCCATAAATATACTAAAAGGCATTGAATTGTACACTTTGTCAAAAAAGTGTGTAATTTGCTAATCTTCTTCCAGAAAAATGATCGTCGAATTGCAGGCCAAGGAACCTGGTAATTTTCAAGATCTTTTCAGGATGTCTGTGAATCCATACCTTTCTAACTATATATCCATGTGAGGCTGGATTTTTCTTTTCATCTTCTTCTTCCTCTTTTTTTTTTAGTGGCATTTTACATTTTAATAGCATAAGGAAATACCATGTATATATATAGCAATGCATGTAAGACATTTATAAGGTATAACAATCTTCAGTGACATATGGATTATAAATAAAAAGCATATAACCAAAAAAATTTTTGTGGCTGTCACTCATGAACATTACATTTTAACTTCTGGGTGTTTATAGAATTTTGTTTACTTTGAAAAAAACCTCCTCAGTTATATTTTGGGTTTTACTTTCCATGCAATGATTTCTAACAATAAAGAAGAACTGCCTTTTGTGTACACAAATGTTCTTCATGAAGGGCTAAACAAATGGGCTTCAAGTCCTGAAATAACTGATAATGACTTTTTAGGTAATCTTATTTTCTCTCTGTTTGAATGGCCAGTTCATGAAAGAGTTTTCTGAATGGATTGTGCATGTTAATACCATAGTTTCCTCTACCCAGGAACCTCGTTTCTTTTTCTATTAGCATTGAAATTATTCACTGTTTTTCCCTTCCATATTTTACAGCAAGGGTGGGGTTTTATGGTCACGTTCTTCTAGCATCTTTTATTAAAAAACCTGAACCATATTCTCCTAGGACAGAAGTAAAGGCTATTTGAGGTATATCATATAGCGTTATTCTCCAAAGGTCCTCCTTGCCAACAATGACCATTTGCTCCAGGAAAATGTCCAGAGTGGATTTTTCTTTATATATTCAGCAACACAGTATAGCGCAATCGACTGAATAGAAAAAGTAGATGTGAGGGGCGCCTGGGTGGCTCAGTGGGTTAAAGCCTCTGCCTTCGGCTCAGGTCATGGTCCCAGGGTCCTGGGAATGAGCCCCACATCGGGCTTTCTGCTTAACAGGGAGCTTGCTTCCCTTCCTCTCTCTCTGCCTGCCTCTCAGTCTACTTGTAATCTCTATCTGTCAAATAAATAAATAAAATCTTTTTTTTAAAAAAAAGAAAGAAAAGAAAAGCAGATGTGAGAATCGAGCTATTTTTGATCAAACCATAGAAAAGATTTTCAAACATAGAAAAAAAACCTCTACATGGTCACTAGAAAATCTGGAAAAATATGGAAAAGTAGAAGACAGTAAGTAACTTTAGTGATTTGGCCAACCACAGATGACTACTGCTTGCATTTCGGCACATTTCCTCTCGGTCTTTTTTTCTCACTCCTTGAGTTCTGAGTCTTGTGAAGGGGCAAAGCTCTAGAAAGAGCTCTGTTGAGCAAGCCCCTTCCCTCCATTGGTCCTTGGGAGTTTGGTGAGGGTTTGGTGAAGAGGAATCCTGATTATACTTCCTCAAGGCCATGTTTACTTACTGACTCCAAAAGTAGCGTGTGGTCATTATAAAAGAAAATACTCTGTGGGTGTGTATGTGTGTGTGTGCGTGCACACAAATGCAGGTACACACGCATGCACACGTGTGTGTATCATGAATATAAAAAGCAGAAAACAGGATGAGCTGGGGTATTGGATCAAGGTGGCAGATGAGAACACACATTCCTTAAAATGACAGAAAAGTGATTTACATAGAGAAAAAGCTTATCGTAGGAAATGAGAACAGATATCATTGGCAGACAGGGATCATGAGGAATTCCTAGAAGACAGAATGAAGAAAGGAAACAGATGAATAAGAACAAATAAATGAGAGGAGAAACTCCAAACATGCTCAGGCAAAGCTGTAAGTGAGGAAAAACAAATACACAGACACACCAAACTCCGAGTCAGATAACGAAGATTCACCGTCTCATTTTTGCTGTTCCTAAATCCAAAAGCTCTCAAAACAGAAAGCAGGTTTTTTCCCCCTACGTCTGGCACAAACTCGTTTGCAGCAAAACCTGACCAGAAATGATTGAAACTATTTTTAGACTCTATCCATCTTGCTTTGTATGAATATTCATTAATTTCTTTGCAAAAAAAAAAAAGTATCTGCTTATAGGGTGCTGCACCAGGTCCTGCTAGGAGTGTTTTGAAATATTCAGTAAGTACAACGAACTATCTTTTTAAAATCCAAAAAATTCAGAATCCCAAAACATGGCTGGGATCCTAGGGATCTGGATAAAGAGTGTAAATTTGTCCTGGTATCAGAAGAGGCCAGTGACAGAAAGTAAGGACTGGTTTCCTATTAAGAGGAGAATAAATAAGTTGCAGTATATTCCAGTGCAAGTAAAGATACACAGATTGGAAAGGAAGAAATAAACTGTCCCTATTGCAGAGAACATGATTGTCTGGAAAAACTCCAAGGGCTCTACCAAAAAAAACCCCAAAACCATGAAAAACAAAAACCACCACCATGATCTAGAACTGGTGAGTTTAGCAGATTCTCATGATTCAAAGTCAACACACAAAAAGCGATCATGTTAACAATGCTATCAGTGAGCAAGTGAAAACAGAAATTAAAGCACAATAATGTAGCCGATCTGTATAAAAACTACAAAATACTGATGAAATAAGAAAAAAGAAGCTGAATAAATGGAGACAAACTACGCTCACTAATTAAAAGACCCAACAAAGTAAAAATGGCAATTAACCCTAAATTAATCTATTCAAGTGCCAGCAAGATTCTTCGTAGATATAGACAAACTAATCCTAAAATTTATATGGAAAGACAAAGAAACTAGAATAGCTAAAACAATTTTGAAAAAGAATAAAGTGGACAAATCCCACTACATGCTTTTAAGACTGACTTACACACCTACTACGACTACTACTACACCTACTACTATTAAGACAGGGCAGCGTTGGTTGAGGGATAGATGCTTAGGTCATAGAACAGAGTGGAGTCTAGAAATAGATGGGCACAAGTTTTGCCAACTGATTTTTGACAAAGGTACAAAAGCAAGTCAATGGAAGAAGGATAATCTTGATAGTAAATGGTGTTGAAAATATTGGATATTTGTAGAACCTTGACCTCAGTCTTACAACTTATAAAAAAAAATAGCTCAAAATAGATCATAGACTTAAATGCCATGCTTAAAACTATACAACTTTTAGAAGAAAACAGGAGAACATCTTCATCCCCTGAGGTCAGGTGAAATGTTTTGAGACATGACTATGATTCTGTTTATACAATAATTCTCGAAGTGACAAAATGGCAGTGATGGAAAAGAGATCAACAGTCATTAGAGTTGTAGTCCTATTGCAGTTGTGCCGATGGCTACTGTAATCTAAATCTACACAGAACAGTGCTTGCTTCGGCAGCACATATACTAAATCTACACAGAACGAAATTTCATACAGCTGTTTACACACGCACACAAGAGTGCGTATAAAACTGGTGAGATCCAGGGTGCCTGGGTGGCTCAGTGGTTTAAGCCTCTGCCTTCGGCTCAGGTCATGGTCCCAGGGTCCTGGGATCGAGCCCCGCATCAGGCTCTCTGCTCAGTGAGGAGCCTGTTTCTCCCTCTCTCTCTGACTGCCTCTCTGCCTGCTTGTGATCTCTGTCTGTCAAATAAATAAATAAAATCTTTAAAAAATAAAAAAAATAAAACTGGTGAGATCCAAATAAGGTCAGTACCTGAGTTTATTCTATTACACTAACCTTAGCTTTTGGGCTTTGGTGATGTACACTGCTTATGTAAAATATTACCAGTGTGGAAAGCTAAGTCAATGGTACACTGGAGCTCTCTCTGTTTTTTTTCACAGCTTTTTCAGAGTCTGAAACAATTTAAAAAGCTAATATAAAGTTATTAAAAGAAAAGCAATGAAATCATCATTGCAAAACTTCAGAAAGTGTTTCTCTAAGGACAGATGCAAGAAAATAGAATAACAAATATGAAAATAGATGTAGGTTACTAGTTATGTTGTAGTTCTGGGTTTGCTAGTATATCTGTGGCTCCTCATTGCCTTGCCATGCTTTCCACAGATGGAGGTGTGGGTGTAGGCATTGATCAATACTGATCGAGATTTTGATAGATGTCAATGTAGGTATGGAAACAGGGAGAGAGACAGAGATCTTATGCATTACTTCCCTGCTCATCAAGACAATATTCTCTTGGGAGAATTGGGTTTTATCACATCACTGACATATGTTCTTTCTGAAATAGACACTAATTCTGCATATGGATGTGCCTTCCTGCCCACAACGCTTCTGCTGAAAGCACCACCTGGGGAGTTAGACAGTGCCTTGTCCACCTGTACTCACACAGCACTGCTCCTGACCAAGGGATGTTTCGTTTTATGGCAAATGAGGCCAGCAATGGGCTTATGAACATAGAAATCCCTTGTCTTACCGTGCTCCCTGTCATTCAAAAGCAGAGGCTTCATAGAACAATTGGTGGCCTTTTGAGGACTCCGTTGTGTCATCAGCATGGGTGACATTTCTGGTAGAGCTAGGGCCAGGCGTGCTCTAAATCAGTGAGTGAGCCCCATACTGCCCTTTCTTCCACGGTCAGGGTTCACAGGCCAGGGGATCAAGAGGTGGAAATGGCAGGGGCTCCTCTCACTATTATCCCTCGTGACCCATAAGCAGCGTTCGGCTTCCCACCTCCCACCTCCACTTCCCACCCCATGACTTTGGGCCCCGCTGGCCAAGAGCTCTTCGTTGCCAAGGAGGAGTTCCAGAGGGGACACGGGAGGGCGTCTACAAAAGTGGAAGCTGGACCTCCCCCCTGGCTGTGGTGGCTCTTCACTCCAGTGATCAACAAGCAAAGGGGTCGGGTCGCTGTACTGTTTGGGGTGATTGATCCTGACTCTCAAGAGAAAATCAGGCTGCATCCACACAATGGAGGTCAGGAGGAATATGTCTGGAATGTGGGGGCTTCCCTGGGGCTGTGATAAAATTCAATGGAAAACTACAGCAGCCCAGTTCAGGCAGGACTCTGCTATTGGCTCAGGTCCTTCAGGAAGAAAGGATCAGGCCACTTCACCAGGCTGGCGGCCTGGACCAGCCAAGATCTCTGCGAGGGCAGAAGGACTATGGAATGAGCTGTGCCACCCAACCTGGCCAAAGACTAAGAGAAGTTGAACTAGCTGCTGGCCCCAAGGTTGTCAAGTTTTTCTGGACAAACAGAACGCTAAAATCCCCTAGCACAGTGGTTCTCCAATTCTGGTGTGTGTTTGAATCACTGGGGAAAGCATTTTTTAAAAATGCTGGGTCTAGAGTCCTCTGCTAAGCTTCCAGCTCAGAACCTTCCAGGTGCAGTCAGGACACCTCACAGTTAGTTCCCAAGATGATTCTGACACACCACTGCAGCCAAGACCATTGTATTGGGAGGTGGGTGTGTGGGGGAGCATTCCTGCATGGCTGCTTTGTTCCCCAGCTGCCCAATATAATGATTCATGTGATATTCCAAATAAGTGACGCCCCCTGGAGCATAGCCCTATAGATGATAAGATGTACGAAACTCCAAAGTTTTGAAACTCAGAATCTTCCCCCAGTCAGTCCTCATGTATTTTGCTTCAATTAGTAAAATAGAAAAATTTAAATTAGTAAATAGAAAACTTTAAATAGAAATACCTTACCCACTGGTCAAGGTACTCTTTTATCTTGCTTATGATTTTCAAGCTTTCAATAGACCTTCAGCTGTCTTCTGACGTGGAGATTTTGTGAGATGATAAGAGATCTCGGCAGGGGTTGTGCAGATTGAGATGTGATTAAGAAGGAAGCATGAGGAGATCTCTTCTTTGTGCTCAGTTGCTAGCTCCAAGAATCCGGGTGCCATGACATCGTATCCTATCAAGGCCCATAAGGATGAGACCTCCTCATCCCTGGAGGCAAGAGGTTGGGTTTCTCTGCTGAAAGGTAGAATCATTTCTGGCACCCGTAGGCTGGTGAAAAGGTCCCGTCCCTTTGCTCAAAGATACCATTACTCCCAGAGTCAGTGGCCTCTTTTGTTCACATCTTTCTTTAAATAGTGGTAATAAATTTGTGATATTCATTGTCAACTTCTCTACTGACCAGTGGTAACCTTTTCAAGATGCAAATCTGTTAGGGCTGCTTTCCGGGAGGGTTCAACTTTCACCTGCAGAAAGACCCTCCTCTATGTCTTCCCATCTCTGGCGACTTCCTCCATTTAATCAAATGTGCCATACTCTTGAAATTCCCTGGTGCCTGACTCCACCATCCAAGGTGAGTGGCCATTTGGCTGATAATTTAACCCTATCTATGTGGTTGTAGGTGGTAAATCAATAGTAAAAATAGGGGGTGCCTGCGTGGCTCAGTCATTAAGTGTCTGCCTTTGTCTCGGGTAGTGATCCCTGGGATCAAGCCCTGCACTGGGCTCCCTGCTCCGTGGGAAGCCTTCTCCCTGTCCCACCTCCCCTGCTTGTGTTCCCTCTCTCACTGTGTCTCTCTGTCAAATAAATAAATAAAACTCTTTTTAAAAATAGCAAAAATGCTAATATACAAAGCACAGAACTTCCTCTGACATTAGCACCCCGTAGGGGTGGAATTGTCTCCATTTTAAAGAAGAGAAAACTGAAACGAAAGGCCCCACACAATCCAAAAGCAGAAAGGACAAGGTTAGAACCAAGGACTGCCTGCTCCCCAGTCCACTCATCTCAGTGTCCCTGCTAAGATGTTTATCCCTGCCTCAAACTCCCCCAGCACCCCCCCACCACATATGTGTCATACCTGGTATCTCTGGAAAATACAATCTTTTCTGTTTTGTTCTGTTCACTGCAGTCCATGCTTCGTTCAGGTTTTTTAAGTTTTTACCTCATGTTATTTTAAGGAAAATACAATTTCTTAAGTCTTAAGTTTCCCAAATTGGGTCGATGATAAGAATTTATCAAATACAAACCTATGAAAAATACAACCTTTGAAATCCCAGCCTAGAGCACTGAATTTGAGTCATGAGCACAGCGCCCAGGGAAGCTGCATTTGGAATCGGACATCCCCACTTTTGAACGATCATCATAATCAGAGGGATTTCTACCCGCTCGAGAGTTGGACAAGGTAAATTATTGGGGGGTGGGGTCCTTAAGTAGTTCACAAGTCCCGCTGGATACAATCCTCCAGGAAACACCCTAGAAGGAAACAGGGGAAATGAGAGCATAGAGTGCAGGTTTCCTACCCTGAAGCTTGATCTTGGCTTAAGTTCCACAAATGACTAAATAATGACCTTTTCTTTGAGAATTGGCTCCTCAACTTCACAACTTTGTGAGCTCGGACAGGTTGCCTGATTTCTCTGGGTCCCCACTTTCCCATCAATGAAATGGGGGTAATATTTGTAACTTCCACCTAAAGATGCTGTCAGAAGAAAATAACATGAGACTTAAAATAGTGTTCGGTACATAGTAAGTATTCAACAGATGTTATTTGTTATTATGGTCTTAGATAATAATATCAAATGGTAAGAATGTTACTACTCAAGCTCCACTTTGTAGAACGCTCAGAGCACAAATGACTTTTATTTCTTCATTTTCTTAACCGACCATATATGAACTTCTAAAATAAGTCTGATTGTGTCCAGTGCTTTATGTGTAATTTTAAAATTTCTATTTTGAAGTTAGTTAGATCCATGGAAAGTGGCCAACACAGTACAGAGAGGCCTGTGTAGGGTTCCTATAGCGTCCCCCAATAACATCCTACATAATACCATTTTTTGTCAAGATGAAACTTTCCAGAAAAAGAAACTGAAGCCAGGTCAAGCAACTTGCCTAAAGACAGACGAACTCAAGGTCTTCACTGAAAGAATAATACTGCTCTTAATTTTGGGGGACTGGAGGGAGTAAGGGCCAGAGAAGAAACAATCAGAAGATAGGGAATTCTCCTTTTGAAGAGGACTGAGCACTCTCACTGATAAAATATTTCACCTTTTTGGACATAGTTATCTATTTTAACCCATTTAATTCCTGCAAACACCTTTAAGAGAGAGCAGGGCAGATCATTCCAACTCAGCATAAGAGGAAAGTGACATTTAAACAATTTGTCTCAAGTCACATGGCAGACTCAGATACAGTTGCCTTAAAAAGTGTCCAGAAAAATGGTTACCTAAACAGGAACTGAGTCCAGGGTTCCATTCCGTACCCTCCAAGCTGCCACCGGGAAATAAACAAGCCAGGAGTTGTCATCTCTCAATGAACAGTTTGCTTGGGAGGAGAGCAGAACCGCCGGTGGGCTGGATATCTGGAGACCCTTCCCTGTTTCCTCCTAAACTCCTCTCAAATGATAGCAAGCAGCACTGTAATGAGACACAGACCCCTGAACTCCTGCTTTCAGCCTGGAAGGCATGGCGCAGGGACCGCAGGAAAGAGAAGCAACGCTGGCCTTTCAGCAGCCCGAACCCCTCCCAAGAAGCTTTTCTGTTGGAAAGCATAAAAGTGAATTTGGCTCCCTCTTAAAAACCCATGGACCAAACTGGATTTACTCTCTGAGTGCAGGAAACTTTACCAAGATTATGGAAACAGAAAAGAATTCGAGATGAACACATACTGTACATTTCAGTACAGGTGACAGGACAATTAGAAATCTAGTTAAGCTATAGAAAATCTCCATAAATCTGGGAGGGATTTAGGTCTTGGTGTGCTTTGGTGTAACCCATCATCAGACGCATGTTGTACTCGGTCCCCGTGCGTACAGACTCCCCAGGTGCGGGGAAGATGATGTAAAGGGGAAGAATAAAGAAGTGATTTTTCTCTGATCCACCTTTTGTGTGGGGCAAACAATTATGTGGCACCGGTACGTATGAGTGGAACTGAGCGAGTCCCTGAACGCTGCCTGGTGGCTCTGTTTTGCAAGTGTTGCATGTTCCTTTTCAAAATAACTAATAAGAACCGTCCTGCAGAATTGAAAAACGGCTAAGAGGGAAGAAACAAAAATGCTCAAAACCAAAGACTAACCTTGTCGTAGCTTCTTTGGCTACCTTATTGGTGTATTCTCCAAAATAAAATAATAATAATACATTTTTCATTAAGCAGAGGTCTACCTACCTGTAAAACCTATTCTCTTTCACTGATGCCAAATCAAGGACTCTACCTTATGTATGATCTCAACCAAAAGTCGGCACACTTTTCCTGTAAAGTGCCCCAAAGTAAACATTTCAGGGGCACCTGGGTGGCTCAGTCGTTAAGCGTCTGCCTTTGGCTCAGGTCATGAACCCAGGGTCCTGGGATGGAGCCCTGCATCGGCTCCCTGCTCCACGGGGAGCCTACTTCTCCCTCTCCCACTCCCCCTGCTTGTGCTCCCTCTCTCATTGTGTCTCTCTCTGTCAAATAAATAAATTAATTTAAAAAAAAAGTAAGTAAATATTCAGGCTCGAAGGAATCCATGGTCTCTGTCCACCGCTCAGCTCCGCAGTGGGAGCCCCACCACAGTTTTGGATGATATGCAAATGAAAATCAATAAAACTTAGCTTAAATGCTGGTACTTTGGATTTCATAGAATGCTCATGTGTCATGAACGAGTATTCTGATTTTTTCCAGCATGTAAACGTGAAGAAACCACTCTTGTTCTCAGGCTGTATAAAAATCAGCCTCCGGTGGGATTTGGCTGGAGGGCTGTAGTCCACTAACACTTGATCTCGACCTACTCCACCTCTCAGATCTCTATGCAGAGATTCCCTACAAGGCTGAGGAACGCAGAGGCAACCCAGGTCTGTGGACGGGTCTGATCCCCAGTTTGCTGGGGCCACGGTCCTTTCTTCCAGACATTCTGACCTCCTGTGCCATCCACTAGGCTTGAGCTCCTGTGATAGGATTCCCCTTCCGCTCCATGATTACTGTTTCTAAGCGTGGGTAAAACGTAACACACACTTAAGGGTGTCTTGTAAAGCAGCTTTAACCAGGGACCCCAAAATGGCTTCCCAGCCTCTCTAGAGGTCATACTGGGCACCCTCCTGAACCCCGCATTTTGGGCAGGGTGATGATGTTCCTGAGCTAGATCAGGCTGAAAGAAGACCTTTCTCTGACAAAGAGAGTTCAGAAGAAGAAAGCCCCCTGCCCTCTTTATCAGGGATTTCTGTTGGGTGGAATGAAAGACTGCCTTAGGGTACTTTGGGAATTAGATGTTTATCTGCTAGAGCAGTTTCCCCAATGAGAGGCCGGAAAACAAACCTTGAATGTCAGAGAATGGAGTGTCCTGCAGGGAGAGTTTGCAAATCTTTCCAAATTCCAACCAAGCCCTGGAGATTCAGCCCTGTGCCTTACACCTGGAATAGTCCCAACCCTGGGGAGTCTAGGCTGGTAGCTGCAGACTTCCCTATACTCCCAAGGTCAAGCCTAGGATAGGAAGAGAGAGTTTTGCCTTGTCTGGGTGGGGGACCACCAGTGAGAGGGAAGCCCTGGATAGGAGGCAATGAAAAAAAAAACAAAAACTTTCAAGCATTTGTCAGTCTAAAGAGGGGCAAATACAAAGGCAATGCCCAGAAAGTACTGATGATAGGGCCTCCAGTGACTAGGGAAGCCACAAATATACCAGAAGTATATGCTTCCGGAGTAACAAGTCCAAATTCCTCTGTGTTAGGGTGGAGCTCATGGCCGCATTCCCTCCCACAGAGCTGGCCGGGATGCTTGTGCCTCTGGTCTAGACAGAACGAGGGTGAAGTAGGGAGAAGGAAGGTCAAGGTAGGGTGAACTGAAGATGGGGGTGGGGGGTGGGGTTGCAGGGGTGAAGGGGTAGGGATCCTGGGGATGGGGGTGGGGGGCTGAAGGGGTAGGGGAGCCTTCCAACAAGGCAGTTCTATCCAGGCTCTGATATTGGCCCGACCAGCCCCTGAGCCTTTCTCTGTGTGATTTTGCCAGAAGTGAGGGATTTGGTTTGGTTGGTTGATTGGGTGCTGTCTAGTTGTTCCACTAGTAGAAAGTGTTTAAAGCCTCAAAGTAAGCCAAACTGGGCAGTCCTTTCTCCATGCAAAGGTCTGGCAGGCAATCAGGAGTAGGAGTTCATTGTTCTGACAGGAACCAATTACCAACGGTTAGCACAGGGCAGGCAGAAGCCCAGAGGGAAAAGGGTCCTCTCTCCCTTGAAGACTGAAGAAACCCGGTTCAGGAGCAGAAGTTTTTAACCCAGTAAAGCCTTCCTAAGGAGCTGTCAGGAAGCAAAGACGAGGCCCCGAGAGACAGGAAATAAATATGATGATTTTCATTTTGCCAAAGATGAAACCGAGACCCCGAGTTGAGGCGGCAGGACTGAAGTAGGATCGATAAACAGGGAGAGAAAGAAAAGAAGACGGATTTGTGAGTTTGTCCTCATGGTCCAATGTAAAAATGAAGCAGAACAAAACAGCAAAGAAGAAAAATAATTAAATAAGGTGACAGAAATAAGATGAAACCTGTATGAAATGAATGTGGGTGTGAGAAGCTCACCTACAAAAGAATGAGGTTTTCAGAATGTTTCGGATACGAAATCCGTGGTATGCTGTGAGAAAGTCATAACTTAAAGAAAAACTGGCTTCCAAAGGTTATGGCTGTGGAAGGCAGATCCACAGACGCTATGAAGTGCTGCTGGGAAAAAAAGATCAAGGTTTCGTGTGAATAGCAGACGCCACCTGCACACATCTTAGAGTGGCTGCTGAAATAATTTCGTAGAAGTGGAATTTCTGGGTCAAAAATAAGTGTAGTTTAAATTTTGATATATACGGCCATTGGAATTGCTAAATAGTAGAACAAATTTATGTTGGTACTGGTAATGTACGAGACTACGCATCACCAGCGTTGAAATTATCGATCTTTTTCAATTTAATACGAATAAAAAACACACCAGTATTTGTTTTCATTCACATGTCCCTGACTGCCAATGAGGCTGAATATCTTTATGTAGGTAGTAGCATCTTGTATTTCTTCTGGGAATTGCCTGCTCTGTATTTGTTTTTGATGGATTTGTTGTTAAAATATATGGAAAGGACTAACTGTTCATATGCAACTATTTCCAAGGTTATGAAAAAATCTTTACATCATCTTGTAATATTTCAAACTGTTGTATTTGTTTTTATTAATTTCCTTTTTAACTCATCTGGACTTTGTTTTTATATACATCATACATAAGCGTTTAAATGTATGTTTCTTTTTTTTTTAAATGTATGTTTCTATACGGAATCCAGTGGCTCTAACTCTTTGTTTTGAGTGTTTTTCCTTTTCCCGCTGGTTTGAAATGCCATTTTGATGATATTTTAAATTCCAGTGTGTGGATGGGTCCCCTTGTAGAATCTACAAACTGTCTCCTTGATTCATTCATATTTTCCTGCACTTACTGATACTTACTGTTTTGGAGTCTGTAAATGTTATGTCTTAATAACTGGCCAGGGGAGAGCGGAAATACATGTATCTTCTTTTTCCAAAATTGTCTCATATATTTCCTACTCCAGGTAAGCACTGGAATTCATTGCTTGCGTTACAAAACTCTTTTGGGACTTCAACTGGCATTGCATTAAATTTATTGATTGTCTCAGGGGGGACAATGACATCTTTATATAGTGAGTTTTCTTACTTAAGAACATAGTATTTTTTTATGACATTCAGTAATATTTTCTGGATTTTAATAAAAATATTTACATATAATGTGGAGCCTGCCTTTTCTGTGTCAAGTTATTCCTAGGAATTTTATAGATTTTTATTGTTATTGAGAATGGACTCTTCATTTTTATTTTCTAATTGATTATTATTCTAGTTAGGAAAGCCATGACTTTTTCGTGTGTAAATCTTATATCTGATTGTGATCATGTTACTGAACTACTTCACTAGTTGTTGTTTTTTTTAAGATTTTATTTATTTATTTGAGAGAGAGAGAGCAAGAGCACAAGTGGGGGGAGTGGCAGGGGGAGAAGCAGACTCCTAGCTGAACTGGGAGCCCAACTGGGGACACTCAATCCCAGGACCCTGGGATCATGACCTGAGCCAAAGGCAGACGCTCAACCGACTGAGCCACCTGGGAGCCACATTTCATTAGTTTTAATAGATTTTTAGATGATTCTCTTGTATTGTTTAGAGAGTACTATTGCCCACCAACAAAACAGCAAATCTCTTTCTCTCCTTTTTCAATATTTATGACTCCTGTTTATTGGTCTTACTAACTAGTTAACTCCAGTTCGATGCTGAATAGTATAGGTAGCAGTGTAAACTTTTTCCTCATTCCCGTCTTTAATGAGAATGCTTTAAAAGTATTGCTGTGGGGTGCCTGGGTGGCTCAGTGGGTTGAGCCTCTGCCTTCAGCTCAGGTCATGATCTCAGGGTCCTGGGATCGAGCCCCACATCGGGCTCTCTGCTCAGCAGGGAACCTGCTTCCCCCTCTTTCTCTGCCTGTCTCTCTCCCTACTTGTGATCTCTCTCTCTCTGTCTGTGTCAAGTAAATAAATAAAATCTTTAAAAAAATAAAAATATTGCTGTTAGTTCCTGGTAAAATCCTGTTTATTTTTTTTAAGACTTTATTTATTTATTTGCTCGACAGAGATCATAAGTAGGCAGAGAGGCAGACAGAGAGAGAGGGGGAAGCCGACTCCCCGCTGAGCAGAGAGCTCGATGTGGGGCTCTATCCCAGGACCCAGAGGCTTTAACCGACTGAGCCACCCAGGTGCCCCAAAATCATGTTCTTAAACTAAGGAATGTTTCTTTTATTCTTAGCTTAATGAGAAATAGTTTTGTTCATGTTCACTGATTTGTTTAGCTTTAATGAGATCTAAGTCACTTTCTTTTTTAAAGATTTTAATTTATTTATTTCACAGAGACAGAGCGCATGAGAGAGCACAAGCAGGGGGAGCAGCAGAGGGAAAGAGAGAAGCAGGCTTTAGGCTGAGCAGGGAGCCTGATGCGGAACTCGATCCCAGGACCTGGGATCATGACCTGAGCTGAAGGCAGATGCTTAACCAACTGAGCCACCCAGGCGCCCAAGAGCTATGTGATTTTAAGAACACATGATTTTTCAGCATATGCTTCATTTTATTGTCCTTTAATAGTCAGCTACATTAATAGATTTTTTGATGATGATAAACTTGACTAACTAGAATAAACCCTATTGTGTCATCATATATGCTCTTTTAACACTGAATTCAGCCCACTAATAACCTATTTAAGACCTAACTGAGAATGTAAAAGGTCTGAGTTTTTCTCGTTGATTGCAAGTTAACAAGTTAGCTTGTCATTGCATCGCACGAGCTGACAGAATACAAGAGACTCCTGGGTCCGAGACAAAGGACTTAAGTGTCACACAGCCAAGAAACTCTGGGCTTCCCTTTTATAAAGGGAAATAAGCAAAACTATTAGAGGGAGACATTATTTTCATCATACGTGACAGTAAGCAAAACGGCTCTCTATTCCAGAGGGAGGTTCTACTGGTATCTTCCAAGGCTGTTCACTGTACAAACATCATTGAAAATACAGTCTGGAGCAGAAGAGTCGTTAGCACTTCTGTGTGCAAGACATGTAGAAACCCAAGAGCTCCTCAGAGTCCGTCTCCCAGCAGGCATTGGTCTGCACTGGCATTTATTTATAAGTGAAATTTGTGTACAGGTTTTTTTGGAGCTATCCAGATTAAGAGATATCAGGATCCTGCCGACTTCATGGAACAAATGAGTAAGTTTTCACATTTGTGCATGTTTAAAAGGAACATGGGGGTCATATGGTCTTTGAAACGTTGGTAGAGCTTATGCATAAGTCTATCTTGACCTAGTGCCTTTCACTGATGCAGATTTTTGACTACTATTCAAATTTCTTCTATGAGTATTTGTCTATTCAGGGCTTCTACTTCTTTTGTGTCAGTTGCATTAATTGATATATTTCTAGAAATTTTTCCATTTCATCTTGATTTACGTGTTCACTGTAATACAGCATTCACGATGCAGGAATTTACTCTTTCATGTTACTTTTTATTTTTTATTTTTTAAGATTTTTTAAGATTTTATTTACTTATTTGATAGAGAGAACACAAGTTGGCAGAGTGGTAGACAGAGGGAGTGGGAGAGGGAGAAGCAGCCTCCTCACTGAGCAGAGAGTCTGATGCGAGGGTTGATCCCAGGACCCTGAGATCATGACTTAAAAGACAGATGCCCAAAGGACTGAGCCACCCAGGCACCCCTATGTTACTTTTTAAATGGGGAACATTGTAGAACTTTATCTTCTGGGCAGAACATAATTTTAAATCTGGTTTAATTTACTGATAAGGATACAGTTAAAGAGACTTTCACCCAGTGTGTTAGCTCGGACAGACGACTAAAACTGTAATAATTTACTACGGAGACTCACGTAAACCTGGATTAATTCTAACCCATACTAAATAATATTGAGATACCAGAGACCTGTGACACAACAAAGATGCAAGTTTGATTATACTTTTCATATTCACGTTTAGCTTTCCAAGTTAGGTGAGTATAAAAAGTGAGGGGCTTGGATAATAGTAGTATATGATTATAAACTTAATCTGATCATTGATAACAGTAATCTAGATGTTTCTACTAGAGAAAATCAATATAGCCTTTGATATCTGATATGGAAGTATTTATTGCACAATATTTTTCTTTATTCTCTAAACAGAAAATTAGAAATGATTCATTTTCTTCTGTCAGGGATAGCTATGGACCTTTACAATGCTACCTAGGATATAAGCTAATTCTCTAAGCACACAGTGTAGGTATTATGGGCTGCTAACTGCACCATTTTGTCATCTCACAGAACATCATGCTAGTACTCTCCCTTAGTGACATAACAATAATGAAAAGCAAGAAGTAGCTATTCATACCTGTTTTTATAAGATACACCTATGGGAGAAAGCAAAAAAATTAGTCTACAAAAACACATAGGGCCGCTATCTAGTGAAGTTTCTATAGGACGTAATCTGTAGCATGACAAAATATCTACTCCAAAGCAAGAACAAATCTGAGTAATTTGTATCCTCTGTAACTAAAAAAGCAGCCCGGTGCTCGATGGGTCAACATATGGTTCAACCCTACTCCAAGGGTGAACCTACAATCTGACATCTTGGAGTGGAGCGCAGAGAAAGAGAAAGCTCTCTAGTTTGCCGCACAGTGGATCATGAGTGGCTCTACTTCTCATGTGTCTCAACATATGCATGTTGCTTGATGTGTCCAAGGCAGATTAGAACTTATGACAAGCGGTTGCAGGAGGATGCTTGAAGTGACTAAAATTTTAGAGCAAAAGTGTGTTCCACTCAGTATGTAACTTTTCTTGTAAGATGCAGCTCCTGTCCTATGGGTGAAATTAGGGAGACACTTAATACCCAATCATGGAGTATCCGTTGATGATGGGACCTGAGCCACCCACCATGACTGAGGGCTATCAGATCTAACTAACCCAAGTGTTAGGCTTGCTCACAACAACCCTTCAAGTTGTAATGAAAGACACAGAGCAGGGATTTGGCAGGGAGTAGGCCTTGTGAAGTGGGCTTCTTGTGGAGGCATAAGAAGCTATGTGCATCCAAGTACATACTCTCTAAGTGTGAGCAACATGGCCTCAAGGGAAGTTGATTAAGGACAAGAAGAACTTAGGCCTGATTTTCAGATGGCTATGCCCAATACTACAGCATCACCCAGAAACGTCTGATTTCATCCTTATACCTCCACACAGGTGGAGCCCTGAAAGATGGTAGAGAATGGGAATTCTCCCAAAAGACAAAACTTCAAGAAATAGATCTCACAGTCGGCTTTGCCTAAAGAAGAGAATATAGGAGAGGAGAACCTTATTGATTCTTTTCTTTTAAAAATTTTTTTGAAGATTTATTTATTTGAGAGAAGGTGAGAGAGCACGTGGGGACGGGATGGGCAGTGAGGAGTAAGGTGGGGTGCGGAGAGGGAGAAAATTTCAAGCAGATTCCCACTAATTGCAGAGCAAGGAGTCTGATGTGGGGCTTGATCTCATGACCCTGAGATCATGACCTGAGCCAAAGCCAAGAGTCGGGCACTCATCCGACTCAACCGGGTGCCCTAACCTTACTGATTCTTGATAACTGACGACACAGAAAATGGGCATAGTAAGATCGCTCCTAGTGTTTCCTAAGATAGATTTTGGTAGTGAGGGCATAAGGGCTGGGGTGTGAAGAGGGCACAAACTAGAATCTTTGTCCTTAAACAGCACTTTTTTTTTTAAAGATTTTATTTATTGGGGCGCCTGGGTGGCTCAGTGGGTTAAAGCCTCTGCCTTCAGCTCAGGTCATGATCTCAGGGTCCTGGGATCAAGCCCCACATTGGGCTCTCTGCTCCGTGGAGAGCCTGCTTCCCTCTCTCTCTCTCTGCCTGTCTCTCTGCCTACTTGTGATCTCTCCCTCTGTCAAATAAATAAATAAATAACCTTAAAAAAAAGATTTTATTTATTTATTTGACAGACAGAGATCACAAGTAGGCAGAGAGAGAGGAGAAGTAAGCTCCTGCTGAGCAGAGAGCCTGATGTGAGGCTTGATCCCAGGACCCTGGGATCATGACCTGAGCTGAAGGCAGAGGCTTTAACCCACTGAACCACCCAGGCGCCCCTTAAACAGCACTTTTGTTATGTTCTAAGTCCACAGCTGTTTAGATTTACCTAAATGTTCATCATTTTCTTTGTTCACCGCCTTCTTTGAGATTTCTTCACAGATGCTCTCTTTTTTACTGAAGTAAATCATAGAGATGTTCTTTCAGTTCTCTGGCCATGCCTCCCTCGGCCTTGATTAATATAGGAATGTTTCCTTTTGCCCTTGTACTTGAATAATGGTAGGTTTTCAGGACACAGATATCTACGTGGACAGTTGTATCTTTCAACCCTCCAAGGATGTTATTTCATGTCTTTTGGCTTCTGTTATCAGCTGTCTGAGTGAGTGTGTCTCCTCTGGGGAGGGTCTCGCACTAGCCCCTTCTTCTGCTTTACCTGTCTCACAGCCAGCACACATGAGTGTAGACAAATCCAGGCTCCTGATTCACGCAGACACTGACCATTGCTCCTCCTTGAGCACAACTGCTGTGCACTAAGCTGTGCCCTGTGGGAACCTAGGCATGGGTGGGGACCTATCCATGGTCCCTACCACCATCTATAACTACAGGACACACTTACTCATAGATCCGCAAGCCCTGCTCAAAATTTTGGAGGCTAATGTGTTTTGTAATCCTGAATCTTTCAAATTTTAGAAAGGAATAGTATGCCTATATGGTACATCAAACACCACCACAAGTGGTCCCAGGGCAGCCCCTGCAACCCTGTCCTCTCAGCTATGTGGCTATTCTCACCCTTGTGTCTCCAGCCCAGAGCATAGGGCCTAATGCAGAGTAGCTGCTAAGAAATATTTATTAAACGATTAAATTAAATCTTTCACCCACATTCTGACACCTTCCAGATTTACATAGCCAGCCCTGCCCTGCCACCTAATCTCAACCTAATGGCTCCAACTTCTGCTGGAAAGTTCCTCTTGGGTGACCTACAGACAGTCCCTCCTCTCCTGGAACGTCCTGATCTGGTGAACCTCTCACCCCATTACTTCACCCCCTTACCCAACAGTCATCTAGGAGTCTTCCTTCTGCCCCAACCACCACTCTCAGGAAATCACAAAGCCTCCCCTTTCTACTTCCTAAGTGTCTCTAAGACCTCCCACTGTTTTCTTCCCTGTAGTCCCTGCCCCACTTCACATGGCCATCACCTCTTGCTTGTTTTTCTACAGTAGCTTCTAGAGGGGTCTCTCTTAGAAGATCTTGTCCTTCCAGAGGATTCTCCAAAAGAACTCTATTTGAAATACAAACATCTTTCTTTCTTTTTTTTTAAGATTTTATTTGCTCATTTGAGACATGGAGATTCAGAGAGAGAGAGAGAGAGCACGAGCAGGTGGGGAGGAACCAAGGGAGAGGGAGGAGCAGACTCCCTGCTGAGTCAGAAGCCTGACAATGTCGGGCTCCATCCCAGGACCTAGAGATCGTGACCTGAGCCTAAGGCAGATACTTAACCACCTAAGCCACTCAGGTGCCCCACAAACATCACTCTCTTTTTTTTTTTTTTGTAAGATTTTATTTTTTTATTTATTCATATGAAAGAGAGAGAAAGCACAAGTAGGGGAAGCAGTGGGGAGAGGGAGAAGCAGGCTCACTGCTGAGCAGGGAGCCTGATGCAGGACTCGATCCCAGGACCCTGGGACCATGACCTGAGCTGAAGGCAGCCGCTTAACTGACTGAGCCACCCAGCACCCCACAAATATCACTCTTAAGATGAAATTTAATTCATCCCTATCTGTTCTGCTCTGCCCGATTCTACTCTATGGATGGGCTTTATCAGACTCTAGGTTCACCTTGTACCTTCTCCACTGCCTCTCCCCTCCTGAAACTGCTGAGTGCCACCTGCTTGCAAGTGCAGCTTCTCTCTGTTCCTTATAGGAGTCATGGCCTCTCGTTTTCAGGCCCCCACTCTGCTTCCACGCCCCACCCCCACCCCCACCACCTGTTTCTTCCCTCTCTGTTCTCTTCACATCAGTAACTCCTACTCAGGTCAGGGCTGGGACGTCTCCCAGAGATTCCCAGGGCACCCCACACTTCTCTGATCAAGGCACTTGTCACCCCGCTGTTCTCCCCTCTGCTGCTTCTCCTCCACTAGAATGTAAGTAGAGATCTTGATTTTAGCATGTTTCCTAACAGGTATAGAAAGTGGTTAATGAAAACCGCTGAGCGGAGGAAGGGACACTAAATTTGGAAGCACTGGAATGAACTGTGATGCTGACTTTGGAGGAATCTTAGCACCTAAGATGCTGGGAAGAAGGATTATTGGCCATGCGAGTGCCAGCCCCGCTCTGACTTCATCAATGGTAATATATGGTATTACCCTAATATATACGGTAGGACAAGGATGCCATTCTCAGTAGTTCCTGATCCAAGAACCGTAGATACAGCAGGACATTGGCCCATAACCTGAGCAGACAGGGGAAGTTGCTGGTGTTCTGTGGCTGACATTGCCATTGTGCGTGGCAATCATTGTCGTTAATCCCATTGAAGGAAGGTTTTACAAAGTCTGCCGAAGTAGCAATTCTTTGGCCCTTACCACCAGTATGCAAGGAGGGGTGCAGGGTAACCCCGGCTATGGGTGTTTCCCCCTTTCCCAAGCCCAGTAAAGGGGAGACCTTGAAAGTCTTCTGGCTGAAAGGGAGAGGACAGCCAATGCTGCTGAGCAAAGACTACAGGTGTTTGGCTGAGACTCAGGACACAGGGGAGGTAGGAACGCAGGGAGGGAGAAGTGATGGGGAAGGCTGCGTTCTAAATCCAGGCTGAACATAGCAAAAATTCTTGGGGTTTTGCCCACTTAAAACTGAAGGAGAAAGACAACCTTTCCTATTTTATGTACTGACTGATGCCACGATGGGGAAGTGAGGTGTATCACAAATCAGTCCTGGGAAAGTGGTTGCTCTGTGCCTTGGTTTCCCCAAATGGCAAGAAGGAACAATGTGCTTTTCTCATATGATCAGTAAGACAATCGTTTCACTCGGACATAGGCTTTCTTTTTTAAAACAGGAGGAGACAGACATGAATGAGGTCAACTGCGAATGTCCATGCCAGTCCCTGTTCCTCTGCTTACCCCTCGTCCCCAGAAATAACCTTATTCACATAATGCTTTTGTTTTATTTTTAAATCAAAGATTTAGTTAAGGTGGGAAGAAGAATGTACAAAAGGCAGCCTGAGGGTATGGGGACGGTTAGATGCTCAGGGACAGCTGCTCTGAAGACTGGCTTTTGAGAAGAAACCTGCCAAGATCTGGAGCATTAAGCTTTTGCCCCAGAAGCAACAACCATAAAGACCCTAAAACAGAAGCATCTGGAATGTCTGAGGGGTTCCAAGCAGTGAATGGCTAGAGCCAAGTAAAAAGGGAAGATGGGGCGAGCGGAGGGAGCTTGTTCTTGCCGGGCCACAGAGTTTGCTAGAGTTTGTTGGAGTTTACTAGTCATAGAAGTTCCGGAAAGGTTCTAAGCAGGAAAGCAGTATAATCATTATCTATTGTTTCAAAGATGACTCCGGCTGCCAAGTAAAGAATGAGCTCAGAACAGCAAGGTTGAAGGCAATGGGAACAGCAGGGAGCCAGGGGCTGAGGCCGGGAGACCAGTTAGGAGGCTGCCGTGCCTTCTGGGCACAGACCTGGTACCTCAGGTGAACTGGTGTGAGGTCATGGGCTGGAAACCAGTTTTGAATACGAGAGCCGGTTCTTGTTCCAGGCTTGGGTGTGGGCTGTGAGGCAAACAGAGGAAGCAAAAGAAGACTTGGTGGGTGTTCAGTACACTTATGCACTGACGGACCGTGACCTGGAGTCCCTGCAGACGTGCCTTCCTCTTTCCTGTAAGACTTCCTCCACACCGGGCGGCCGGCTGCTTGCTGTGCTTCGTGCGCTGTGTGGCCCTTCTGGAATATGAGGCTAATAATACACCCCCCTCTGAGCCCATTGGGCAAACAAGTGGGTAATACCACCCTCAGACTTTCTGAGGAGAGACAGAGGAAGCTCTGGGAGTGGATGCTGAGGCCCTTCTGGAGGCTGTCGTGGGGCGAGCACACAGATGCAACACGAAATAGATGCATTAGTCCTCTCAGGGACCCCATGAAGCAGGGGTTTTGCAGAGGAGAAGGCTGAGGCCCCGAGAGTGTGTGTGTGTCTGGCCCGGATCACACAGTGCCTACGGGCCAGCCAAGGAAAGGAGAATTGGAGGAGGCCAGCTACAGAATGGAGTCAGTTGATTTCATCCTTGGAGATGAGAAGGAAGGAAATCCTCTTGCTTGTGAGTGCCCCCCCTTCCTGACCCCAGCATGGAACAGAAGGATCCCCAAGGCTGTGCTTTGCTTAATGCATGTCAGGAGGGTAAACCGGGGAGGAGAAAACCCACCACTCGGCCACAGTTGCTGCAGCTGCTTCCGTCAGTCCAGAGGCACCCCTGCTTTGAGGAACAGCTTGGTCCTTGTCTTGTAGCACACGCCACAGGACGGCAAAGGAGGGCAGGGCTCACAGACTCTCAGGCAGGAACCGGGGGACCTGTTGGCTGCTCTTCCCGAAGGTTAAGCTGCCCTATTTCTCTCTGGGGGGGAGTTGAGGGGGGCGGCCGGCAGTCTGGTGGGAGAAGGCAGGCTGACCCTGTGCATCACCACCCCCGCACCCCCTCATTCCTCCCCTGCACCACCACCCCCCGACCTCTGCTCTAGCCTGCCTCTGGCCACACACTTGCTAAGGGTGCGGGGGGGGGGGGGGGGTCTGAGTCCTCTGGATATTTTCAGTGCCCAGCATGGGGCCTGGTGCCCAAAGGGATTTGCTGAGTCTCTGTCCGAGGTTCCAAACCAGTGTCTCCAACGTCTAGCTTCTCTGGGCAGCTTCAGAGTCCAAGATCTGGCTGGGCCTTTGACCTGGCTTCTGGCTTCCTTCCCACTGCGGACCTTATCCCCCAGATGGGAAAACCAATCTCAGGGAGCATCCAGAGGAAATGCCTCAAGGGAACATCTCTGAGGAGGGCAGGAGCCTGGCTTCTAAGCCCCCAAATCTGCAACCAACAAGCGTGGCCTTGGGCGAGTTGCTTAACCTCTCTGTGCCTCTCCTTTCTCATCTTCAAAATGGGGAGACAGTAGAGCAGTGTAAGGGCAGGTGGGTCCTGACATCGGGCGACTTGATTTTGAATCTCCGTTCCACCACTTGTCTGCAGTGGCTACTTAGATTTTTGGCCATGGCCCAGTTATACAAACTGTGTGAAGAGTGAAATGGATAATAGTGTCGGGAGAACGTGCGACTTTTGATCTCGGGGTCATGAGTTTGAGTGCCATACGGGGGATAGACTTTACTTAGAATCAAAACCAAAAACAAAACAGTGTCTACCTCATAGAGTTGTTGTGTTAAGATACCTGTTTTATACTTAATATATATCTTTATATATTTTAGGACAATTCCTGGCACCTCGTGAGTTATTATTATTGTAATGTTTGCCTTTTTTAAAATAATAAAAGGCAGCTCTCCAGGCCTCCCGGGGCTTTGGTGAGGATCCCCTGACATCTTGAATAAAAAAGCAGGGAGGAATTCAGTAGGTAGCTGGTCTTTTTGACCTTTTTTGTTTTCAAATCTGACAGGAAATTCCTTCCTTCTCCGGCGATGCCTGCCACCCAGCCACCCGCCCCAGCTGACTGCTTTCCATGACAAAAGGCAAGGCCCTGCTGGCGAACGGTTCTCTGCCCCAGAAACCAGCAAATCCCTGCCTCAGGTAAACCACTGGAGTTTCTTCTTCCTTAACAATCTCAGGGTTTTGCTACTACAGCAGCTAAAGAAAACAAAAAACCAGTTAGATGCTGCACACTTAGCCTCTCTCCGAGTTTTGGGTGGTTGCAGGGAGGAAGAGGAGTAGTTTCAGTGACATTCCTCATGGCCCGACCTTGACCCAGTTTGCCCTGGGACTTGACAGTGCCCTGGGAGCTGGAGAAGTTGGGGTGCAAAGGCTAATAGTTCTCAAAGCCTCTGGGTGTCCCCTTTCCTAGTAAATTTGAGAATGGGATAAAAAGGGGGGCACCTGGGTGCTTCAGTTGGTGAAGCGTCCAGCTCTTGGTCTTAGCTCAGGTCTTGATCTCAGATCTGTGTGTTCAAGCCCCGCCTTGGGCTTTGTGCTGGGTGTGGAGCCTACTTTAAAAAAAAAAAAATGGGATAAAGTTTCTCAAAGTACTTAGAAGGAAACCTAAGTCTAGTTTCTTGGTTTTTAAAATTCTTCTCTGCCCCGTCTTATCCTGGAAGGTACATGAGATTCCAGAAGGCTTGGAAAGCACTTGCTTTCAGTTTTATGTGTGCCCAAAGGGCCTCAGCCTGGGCTGCAGCTCTCCATCAGCCCCCGGTCCCCTGGCCAACCCAGAGAATGAAGGACACTCGTGTAGATCCCACATCTTTCCCTCTGCACTGTCCCAAACAACGGGAAGTGAAATCTAGCTCAGATCCAGAATTTCTGACCTGGTTCCCAGGCAGAAAGTGTCACAGATGCAGGAAATCGGTGCCAGTTGGGGGGCGGGGAGGGGGAGCTGGTGCAGACTTTGACCTGGAAACATCACCGCACAGGCAGCTTCATCCTTCTGCCCTCTGCCTGTTCCATGCCCAGCAGGAGGCAGCTCCCCGATGGAGGCTGATCCTGGGAGTGGAGATGGGAGCCACCCAGCTGCCCTCTCTAGTGGTTCAGCGGGAGATTGGAGGGGATTCTTCTTTTCGCCTTTGTTCTCATAAACACCATTGTTCTGGCATTTAGTGACAACCACTCATATAGATATTTCCAAACACAAGTCACTCAAGTTCTTTTTACCTTTCTTTCCAAGAAATCATATGCCTGTCTCCATAGCTCTCCCACCCCGCCTATCCCCACCAAAAAAATAACCCAGGTAGTTTGTTGGCCCATAGTACTCCAGCCTAGGTCTCTGTTAGTAGAAATAGACGCCAAGAAGGAAGAATCTATGATCAGCAACGCAAATACTCAAAAATTTATCTCCAACGTGACATGGCAAACTGGAGGGTCTATTTTGAGAAATGCCTCTGGTGCCAGGCTGCTCCTGCTCAGGACTGATTTTCTTGAGGGCAAAGGCATCCCATAGGACAGAAACTGTCCTATACCAGAAACCCCGGTGGCCCCATTCATTTGGGGCTCAACAATGCCCTGAATAAGTAAGGGAGCAGGTTTCCTGTTGGCAAATTGTAGGTGTCAGTCTAGATCGGGGGTTTCTCCAGCAGAGTTGATTTTGCCCCACCCCTCCTCATCGGAAGACATTTGTCAATGTCTGGAAAATACTTTTGGTTGTCGTGTGGCCCCAGCCAGGAGGAGAGGGGGGGTGCTTTGAGGATCAAACAGGTAGAGACCAGGGACGCTGAGCTGAAATGTCCTGATGCACACAGAGTAAGCTCTTCAACCCATTACCCACCCCCCAAATACCATATGCTGAGGCCAAGAAACCTGGTCTGGAAACCTCAGCTTTCAGGTTTCCTCTACAAGGAGCCCAGTTCAACAGTTTCCTATTTCCTTGGAAATAATGGGCTACCCGTGGCCCTCAAGAGGGCCATTGCACCCAAGGCTGCAGAGCCCCACCTGTGGACTGCTGCCAGCTGGTGAGACCTCACAGCAGCATTTCATTCCGGAAGAGATTGTCTGTGCACTTAGTTTGATCAAAGACAGAACTGTTACTCTGCTAAAAATCCTTAAACTGCTCATCGGCCTACAGACCATCCCCATGGAGTAACTGCTTGGTTCCAGCCTTTCAGATGTGGGCAGGTGGGACAAATCCGACAATAAACCGCTTGCTTTCACTCTCAACAAAATCCGTCATGGCTTCAGTGCCAGGCCCCTCACACCTCTCTTCCTTTAGAAGAAGCTGAAGACAGAAAAACAAATGCCTAAAAGTGGCCAGAAATCATCCCACTTAGAGTTTATTTCATGTGATTTTCAGCATGCAGTGTACTTTCTTGGGAAAAAAAAAAGGTTTGTCCCAGTTCACATTATAAATTAATTTACAAATATAGAATTGTGTTAGAAGCAATATTTATAAAAGTCCATACGATTTTTCACATAGAAAAATATCCACAGAAATTGGTTTTTGTACATACAATCTGGGGGTAGGTAGTCTCTTTGGTTGTCTTTCTCTGTAATGTTTAAAAAGTAATGGTGATGTTATTTAAACCTCGATAAACTGTTTAAAAAATAATTTTCTGTATTGTGTATTTCAAAATAAAAATTTAAGAATAATGCTGTGAGTCTCAGAAAAGAATACACAGAGAAAAGTTGAAATTTTTTTTACAATGTACGTGTGGTCCTTTTTCTAAAAAAAAAAAAAAAAAAAAAAAATTAAATCCCCAAACCAACAATGTTCCTATCAAAGACCCAACAACATGGTACAAAGGCAATTCAGGACATTCTATTCATCTTAATGGAGGCTGTTCCAATAAATCAACAATCATCCCCATTTTAATTAGCACCTCTTAGATAAGTTCAAACAATGGCTGAGCTCTGGCTGGGCCCTGGGAGGGTGACCATGAACACCATTCAAATGAAGATACCTTTTGAGAAGTAAAAGGGAGTGCCAAAAATAAATTATATTAATAATTTTTTGACAACAAATGTTTTATTAAGAAACTATAAAAATTCCGCTTAAAAAACTATTTTAAATAAAATTCTAATATTTTGTTTTAAAAATGAGAAATCCAGGACACATGCTAAAAGGGATAGGACATCAAGTTAATGAGGACCATGGTCACCCTGGACCTCAGGCACATGGCCGAAGGCAGAGGCGGTGCCTATCCTTATGCTCAGCTCAAGTAATACTTATTTCAACCAGAAATCTTTGGTTAAATGAGACCTAGTTCATTCCTACCCCTAGACGCTATGTCTGTCTATGGACAATGGCACCTTCTTTTTTTTAGAACCAGAACAGACCTTCCAGCACTAGTTCTGGAGCCAGACTGCGTGGACCCCATCCGGCTCCACAACTTACTATCTGTGTGACCTTGGGGGAGTCACCTGACATCTGAACAGGAGGGGTAGTAACCATACCTAGCTCCCAAGGTTGTTGTGAGGATTAAATGACCTAATACAACCTCGAGTGTCCGTCTGAAAGAGCGCCGGTCACCCAGGGCTCTCAGGGGCAGCTTCCCGGCTATTAGTATCTACCAGGGCCCAGGCACGGAGCGGAAGCGGAGGTGACGCGTGAGCTGCGTAGAGCTCAGAGGACCTGCGCTGCGGTAGGACCCAGCACAGGATTTAAAACTTTAATTCGTGGCCAAAACCTGCAAATGGAGGTTTCCTATAAATATCCAGATATCTGACTTTTCTAGACAAATGAGGATGCTGCCAGGCAGGAAAGTAACAAATGGCCCACAGCAGCCTTTTGCCGGTCTGCTGGAGCGCTCCCTTACCTGCTTCAAGGGACCAACTGCTACCTCTTTCCTACTGGATCAGCTTCATTCTTTTGCTCTTTGGCCGGCCCTTGGACACATCTGAGCTCATAACCCTGCGCTACAGTGAAGAACAGAACAGACATGGTCCCTGCCCTCACGCGGGGCTCACAGGCACTGTCCCCAACTAAGTGAGGTGGCTTTCTCTCCTGAGAAACCTGTAGAAGCGCGCGGGACTGCAGGAAGAGTTATCTACTGCTCCTATCTGGCCACAGGAGCACCTGGGCCTCCAGAGGAATGCAGAAGCCCACTTCCTGTCCCATGAAATCTGCATGTCACGAGACCTCGGGTATGCATATTCAGGTCTGGAGGGCGGCTGTCGCAGGCTGTCCTAGACCTCGGAGCCCTCACGGGGGTAGATGAGGCTGTTGACCATGCTGAAGTTGTAGAAGGAGCTGCTGAAGGGGCTGCTCTGACCCCCGCCGCTGCTGGCGGGGAAGGGGCTGTAGTAGGAGGACCTCTGGCTGCTGCTGCCGTTGCTGGCACCATTGCTCAGCGGCAAGCTGTCAGGTGGGGCTTCTGGGATGGAGCTGGCGGGAAACGTGCTGCTGGAGGCCAGGGGGCCCCCCTGGATCCCTAGGTGGCGGCTGGCGGGGACCGCCCGCGGGGCACTCCCGCTGCTGCTGACGCTCAGGGTGCTCAGGCTGCTGAAGAAGGTGTTGAGGCAAGGGGTGGAGGAGAGCAGGGACCCTCCTGGGGAGGAGGCAGTACTCTTGGCGCCCTCGGGGGACTCTGGGGACTGGGGCGGCCTTAGCAACGCGGGGGGGCTGTCTCCGTCGGGCTTCCCACCCACGCCGGACCCCAGTCCCGAGGAGAGCCCTTCCTCTGATTTTGCGGTCCCTGCGGCCACCGTGGAGGTGCCGCTGGCTTCAGAGCGGCGCTTGCGCTTCCGTCGGAAGTTCCCGTTGTCAAACATTTTCTCACAGTTCGGATCCAGGGTCCAGTAATTCCCTTTCCCTGTGGAGAGGAGAAAGGCACACAAGTCAGAGAAGCGCCCAGTTCAGGCCCATGCAGTCAGCTTCAGTTCTGCAAGTAGGAGCACAGACTCTCATAAATGCGGACCGAGAAGAAGCTTATCCTTTCGGGGAGACCTTGCTCCTCACCTTCAACAAGAAATCTAGAACAAAGGTGTTCTGGCCATTTCTACCTCCCCCTGGCAGTGTCTGCTACCTAAATCTTAAGACCTAATTCTAGGCCCAAGACACTTTTAATTACCCAATGCCTTCCCCTCCGGATCCATACGATGTACCCTTGCAAAATCTTGCTGCTGCTTAAATTCGAGCCTACATTTCTTTATTTACAGAAGTAGGCGTAAGGATAATGCCCCTTTCATAGACTGATGCGAGGGTTAAATGCTGTCTCCACAGAGTAGCTGGCACAGTCAGCAGTGAAAATCACTATCCGTTATCATTGTTCTTGGCTGAAAGGTACACTATTTGCCCCTAAAACAAATAAAACACACACACACACACTCCACTAGAAAAAGCAACCTCAAATACCCAATCATTTGTCTTGCCAAACAAAAATTACAAAAGTCACCACTGAGCCATCAGTCGTTTTAACAACTTGGGTAACATTGTTCATGGTACAGGAAGCTCCTGCAGTCTACACGCCCCCACCCCCTCACCTTGAGCAGCAGAGGCCCTGCACCCCTCACCTCGCAGTTCTCAGATCAGAGCCTCAGGGAATGCATGCAGAGCCAGTCTTCCGCTTAAAAAACTTCCCCCACTACCTAGTACAACTGAGGTAAAAAAAAAAAAAAAAAAAAAAAAAAAAAAAAGACCTGTCACTTGGAGGATTTTCTCTCTCAGTAACTTTTATCACTTCCAGTAAATAGAATCTTTGCCATGGGAAAGCAGTGCTCAGCACTTATCCCGTCAAGTGCTTTTACATGGACAACTTCTGCTGCCCCTCACAGCTCTGTGGAGGCAGCACTCTCAGTGCCTCCATTTTTCAGATGGCGAAACTGAGGGGCGGACGGGTTAGTAACCTGCAGTATTCCCAGTTGGCAATGGGGATTTAAGGGATTTAAGCAGGCTGATTCTAGACTCAGCACTCTTACCTAACCACTGTGTTAGGTTGCCTGCACAAACCAGCACACACCCCTCCAAGCCCATTATCTTCATTAACACATTTTTTGCAAATAGTTGCAAAAAGAAAAAATTCTTATTCCTACAACTATCATCTAGATGGTAGTACCTGCACCTATAAGGATATCTGATATTGGGCCCCTAAGTCCCAAAGGCTTTGACACCAACTAAAGACACCAACTTTTTAGAAAGTCTAAAAGAATATCCATGACAATTAATGTGATAATCTCGGGTGATTCAGAGGCCAGACTGGGAAGCTGCACCTTCCAGAACTGTGCGTCCTGTCCAATACAGTAACCACTTGCCACACATGGCTGTTGGGCACTTGAAAAGTGGGTAGTCCAAAATGCCAAGTGGAATCAAACACACACAGGATTCTGGAATACTTAATACAAAAAAAAAAGGTATCTCAGTAAAAATTTTTATATTTGGTTTATGTTGAAACAGTAGTTTGGGTGACTTAAAAATAGTAAAAATAATTTCATCAGTTTCTTTTTACCTTTTTAAATGTGGCTACCAGATAATTTGCCATCACACGTGATTTATACTGTATTTCCATTGGAAAGCTCCCCTCTAGAATACGTTGGGGGGGGGACACTCCAGAGCATTTTACACAAAATCCTGGATCTCTGCAGCGTGCAACTGAAACCATTTCATTTCTCTTTTGCCCATCACACCTCTGTCCCCTTCCTGGTTGCCAGAGTCTTCTGAAAACCTCAAGTATGATCGTGTTTCCCTTCTTTTTGGGTGCCCCCCACCCCTTCTCAGGTAGAGGAAAACCACTCACAGCACTCCACTGTAATCCAGCCCTCCCCAGCGGAGGGCTTAGATCAAAACGCAGCAAATTTGGGGTTTTCATTTTTACATTTGGAAACGGTTAAGGCACCAAAACCACAATTTGCAGGACCCCAGCTAAAGCTCTCTGATTCCTCTTGGCCCTGTGTCCCGATGCCTGTGCCACTACCCTCATAACATTTCTCTCAAGGTAGGCGCTTGTTTCATGAAGGACACTGCTGATCAAGTCTTAGGAACCTGGGGCAGGAAGAAGGGCATCCAGGGACAGCCTGAAAGGCCTGCTGTTGCTTGGTCTCTCACCACCTCTTCCGTGCAATGGGATGTGATTCTCGGCTCACCTGAATCCCTTTACAGTTGTCCCTTATCTGAGATCGCACCGCGGGTTCTTATTCTAACCTACCTCCCTGTGCCTTGACCGTCCCTTCAATCGGCATGATGACCACCACCCAGGGGTGGCTTCCCGTCTGAAGATACGGTCTTTTTCCTTCTTCTCTAACTGTCCAGCCTCCGCGCTCGCGCGCGTGTGTGTATGTGCGAGCGTGTGGGGGGGTGTAGGTGTAAGGGGCGAGCTCCACCCCCACCAGCTCCCCAATCTGAGGACTCTCTGATGGTTCCCTTTGTCCTCCGGCCAGACGAGGTCGGAGTTTCGGGTGGTGGTTCCCCACCACGGCTCCCGTCCCCAGTTAGAGAGGACTCTGCGTGGAGCTTCAAGTCAAGCCCCATGCCAACGCGACCCCTGCCCGCGCGCCGCTGCCCCCCACTCCCGGGCCGGGCAGCAGCTGTCCGGCGCCCTCACCTGGGTCGTCCTCGTCGCGGGGCACCTTCTTGAAGCAGTCGTTGAGCGACAGGTTGTGGCGGATGGAGTTCTGCCAGCCGGCCTTGCTGCGCTGGTAGAAGGGGAAGCTGTCGGCCACGAACTGGTAGATGTGGCTGAGCGTGAGCTTGCGCTCGGGCGCGCTCTGAATGGCCATGGCGATGAGCGCCGAGTACGAGTAGGGCGGCCGCACCATCTTCATCAGGTCCTCGCGGCTGGCCATGGACAGCCAGCCCAGCTCCCCCGGCGCGGCGGGCCCGGCGGGCGAGGCGGGCGCGGCGGGCGCGGGCTGAGCGAAGGCCCGCTGCGCGCAGCCGAAGGTGCCGGCGGCGGCGGGCGGCTGCAGGAAGGGCCCGGCGGCGCCCCCGGGGGGCGGGGGAGGCGGCGGCGGGGCGCCCAGGTACGCCGCGGCGGCGGCGGCAGCGGCGGCGGCGGGCGGGCCGCCCACGCCCGGCCCGTTGAGCCACAGGTAGGGGTTGGCGGCGGCGGCGGGCGGCGCGGCGTAGTCTGCCAGCCCGTAGGGCGCCCTGGCGGCCGGAGGGGCGCCCGGGGCGGCGGCGGCGGCGGCAGCGGCAGGCGGGGGCAGGCCGGGCTGCGAGTAGACGCTGAAGTTGTCGCCGCAGTAGAGAGCCATGTCGGTGGCCGTCGGCGGGTGCGGCGCGGCGGCGGCGGCGAGGGGCGAGCGGGGCTGGTCTCGCCGCTCGGGCGAGAGCATCCCTTTGGGGGCCCACCCCGCGGCCCCGCCTCGGCCCTCCCTGGGCGACCGGTGCTCGGGGTGGGGGTGGGGGGGTCGGCGGCAGCGCGCGGAACGCCTGCGGTTCGGCTTCTTATAACCGTCTGCTGCGCTGCTCCTCCCGGGCCGGCCGGGGCTGGGCGGCGGCCCGCGGACCGGGGCTCTCCACGCCCCCGCCACGCCCCACCTGCCCGCGCAGCCCCGCGGAGCGCGCCCCAGCCCTCGCGCCGCCCGCTCGCCCCCGGAGCTCCCCCGCCCCGCCCCCAGAGCCCCCCGTCCCGCCCCCGGAGCCCCCCCTCCACCCCGAGCTCCTCCTCGGCGCGCGCGGGGAACCCGGGAGCCCGGGGGAGGCCGGCGCCTCCAGGTTGAAGGCGAAAGGCACCTCATTCCCAGCCGAAGCGTTCTTAGCTCAGGAGAAGAAAGGAAATAACTAATATTGAAACCCAGAGAAGAGAACCCAAACAGTACAACTGTTTTCCAAAAAGTCCCCCAGAGGAGTTCGGGTGGCCGCGCAGACCACCTGCCTGGCCCCCTGTGGTTTTTCTACCTCAAGTTTCTGCACCTTTTGTCATTGAGTCACTGGATTCCCGGCCAGTCCCAACAGATCGGCTTCTAGCCGAAAATAATAGAAGCAATTAACAACTCTCTGGGGTATACGGTAGATTTTATTACCGGGCATCCTTGGAGTGTCCCCTTCTCCCTCGGGGATTCTGTGACGCGAGGGACTGAAATCGGTTTTTAATTTTTCTAACCGTGTCGCTAAACACATAACTATACGTTCGTTCACATTCGGTAAGTATTTGTTCGTTTTAAGTCCGGTTTTGCAGTCCTTTAGTGTGATTTGTTTTCTTCAACAGAAGGGTGTGTGTTTTCAGAGACATTTAAATAAGTGGGTTCGGAATTAGCATTTTAAAGCCAACTGTAATTTAAACTGTGCCAGAAGCGCTCATTTACAAAAATGGTCTCAACGAATTATGGCATAGGACTTGCTTTCTACTTTTCTAAGTTTTGAAATGCGGTTCCTCCCTGGAAAAACAAGCGAAACAGGTAAAATACTGTGGCGACCCCACGTGCCCCGCAATCGTTTTTTATTCTCTCCGAACAATAAAAAGAAAATTTTTCTCTTGCAGTTTAAAATTATTCCTAAATGTGTTCTTAACAGGTGACACGTCTGAGAGCTTCACTTAAGCGGGAAGAGGGGGAGGAAAGAGCTTTTCTGTTTGCCAACTGCAGACGGAGAGTTAAGAATATTTACTAATTCAGAAATCTACACCCCCCCTACTCCGCATTTATTTTCGTGTTATAAATTTAGTTATGTACTTTACAGAAAACTATTATCTTCTGTTATCTCGTTCCTTTAAAAATGACATCCAGAGATATTTAACTAGTAAATCGTGATACCTAAAATGCAAACCACGGTACAAATGTAACTATTTTTCTTTTCTGGAACCAGAAAAGAATTATTCTCACCTCAAAATTTAGGGCGCTGTTTCTTTCAATCTCTTGGCAAATGCTATAGAATGGAGTAGTGTTTGTTTAAGGGTCTAAATTTTCTTTATGTAGGTAAGCACAGTGTTGTGGATTTTTTTTCCTTCCTTCCCAAAATAGTCTCAAACAAGGTGGTTTTGTGACTTTTCTTGGGATGTTAATAATGATGACAACTATAACCCATGAAATTTGAAAGCAATTTTTTAATAAGTTATAATGCCCCAATTTAACATTTGTTCTTAAGTTTAAAGGTCTAAATATAAAAGAGAAAGTCCAAAAGAAAAGCTAGGAACCAAGATGGCAATAAATTAGAAAACATTTGAGATCATCTCCCCTTTCATAACTGATGTCCTTACGCCTATCACACCTTCTTTTACTTTTTAACAAATTGCTTGTGTATACATACTTTGCAGTTTTTCAGGGTTGTTGTTTTGTTGTTTGTCTAATTCTTAACCCAGTAGCTCCAAATTATTCTGACTAAGAGGCCATGATTGTAGATTATTGTTTCTTGCTTTGATTAAAGGTTCTAACTACTAGTTATTTTTGTTCCTTAACTACAGTATTATCTTTAGCGGACTTTAGTTTTACTTAAAAATGACAGAGCCATCTAGCGGCTCTTTGCCTCTGTTACAGCAGACATCTGGCAGGGATCTGTAAGGTGGACAACCCCTCTAGGGTTTGGAAGTTTACTTTTCTGTTTTCAATCACGTCTTAATTAGATAAGCTTAAAACTATTATTGGTCAATAGCCTGCGGCTTTTCAATGTCAAAGTTAAAATAATTTTTAATCCCTATTTTTAAAAAGGATTTATTTATTTGAGAGAGAGTCGGGGAGGGGCAGGGGAGAGGGAGAATCTCAAGCAGATGTCCACTGAGTGAGAATCCGACTCTGGGTTCAATCCCATGACCCATGAGATCATGACCTGAGCCAAAACCAGGAGTCGGAGGCGTAACCAACTGAGCCACCCACGTGCCCCAATCCCAATTTTTTAAAATTAAATTTTAAACATTCGGTGTACTTAAAAAAAAAAATCAACAGGATAAAAAATGTGCTTGAAATGCAAACTCCCCATTATAAGATTTGTCAAATTGCCTTTTCACAAAAAGATGAGTCAAGGCCATTGATTAATGCTTCTACGCCAGTGTGAAGTAGGGAGCTTATCACATGTTTTCATCACTGGCAAGTAAAACGCTTGGGAAAATATGATAAGCGGTAAACTCTGGTGCCAGTGGAGATGAAAAAGGAAACAGAGGAGGTGAGCAAAGAACTCAAGAAAACTCAAATTGTAACTAGAAAACATAGTTTTGGGAATCATGGAGAGAGGATAATACTACCATATAAGCCAAAATATAAAAGATTAATTAGTGCATTTATTATTTTGGTGATTTAATAAAGGATGTTGAGGGGCATCTGGGTGGCTCAGTCGGTTAAGCGTCTGCCTTCAGTTCAGGGCATGATTTTAGGATCCTGGTATTGAGCCCCACGTCATAGGGCTCCCTGAGGCCTTCTCAAATGAAGGCTGCCCTCCACCCCCCTTCCTTCCTGGGGGCCCAGGGGGTGTTCAATCCCTGCTCTCACACATTAGCGGGTGGCTCACCCCACCCTTTGCCTCCTCATTTCCAATCACCCAACTCCTGCCCCTCCCCAAATCTGTTACCCAGGAGAGTGGGTGTTCTGGAGGATAGGGACTGTGTCATTCCCTGCTCCCTTTCTTCCAGCGCTAACAATTAAGGAACGCGAACCAAATACCTAACTCTGTGTTAAGTCCCTTACCTGCATCATCTCATTGAATTCTCATAGCCATCCTGTGAAATAAGAAAGAAACCATATTTTATGGCTGAAGCCACAGAGAGAAAAGTTAAGTAATTTACCTGTGGTCTCCCAACTTCTAAGAGTGCAGCCAGGATTCCAGTCCAGGTTGGCCGGCTGAGGGGCTCGCTGAGAATCACGCTCAGCTGTAACAGACTCCTGCATTATTTCCCCAGAGCCTGGTCCAGTGCCCGACTTTGGGACATGCTCAGTGATCATGTGCTGCTTGAATAAATTGAACAGCTAAAAACCGTTAGATGGTATCAGCTCTATATACCGTAGATGGTGTAATCCTTAGAACATTAAATGGTGCCACCTCTTACCCTCTCTCTTTACAGTGGCTCTCTAATCAAAGGCAACCACTTGCCAGCAGTGTCTTATGCTCTCCTCCAGAAAACATTTCAAGGTACTTACTGGTCCAACTCTGTATGCATTTAAAAATGTCCAAGAATGGAATCTGTGCTACTCACTTGGCTATGCACTTCATCCTTGCATTAATATATTTTGAAGAACCTTCAAAAACAGCCCATATGTCCGTATGTTTTGTTCATCTGGTGTTCCCTTTCCTAGGATATTCCGTGGGGACCCACCAGTATGGCTGTGTAGATGGTTTCTAGCCTGTGTCTGTTCTAAATGGGGGGTACCCCTCTGGGCCTGCTAGGCAATATTTTGAATGTAACCTACTTTTGACGGATCTCTGGATTATTTCTTCTTCTTTTTTTTTTGAAGTAAGCTCTGCACCCAACATGGGGCTTGAATTCAGAACCCCGAAATCAAGAGTTATATACTCAACTGACTGAGCCAGCCAGGGTGGCTCAGTGGATTAAGCCGCTGCCTTCGGCTCGGGTCATGATCTCAGAGTCCTGGGATCGAGCCCCGCATCGGGCTCTCTGCTCCTTGGGGAGCCTGCTTCCTCCTCTCTCTCTGCCTGCCTCTCTGCCTACTTGTGATCTCTGTCTGTTAAATAAATAAATAAAAAATCTTTAAAAAAAAAAAAAAAGATGAATTAATTTACTTGCAATAGTAAATTCCTTGCTGGGTCACAGGATATGTACCTTTAAATGTTTGATTCTGACAAATTGCTCTACCACAAGGTGGCCCAGTTTATAGGACCCCTAGGTTCCCCATGGATGCCTACTTCCCTTCCCCTTGGCTAAGGCTGGATTTATTCAGTTCTTTTGATTTTTGCCAATCTTAAAAGTACAGAGGCCTATTTTGAAAATGTTTTGGTTTTTTTTTTTTCCTTATGAATGAATTTAAGTACCTAGTCATTTTAATTTCTTTTTTTCTTTTTTAAGGTTTTATTTATTTCAGAGAGAGTGAGAAAGCATGAGCCAGGGGGAGGGACAGAGGCAGAGAGAGAAGCAGGCTCCCTGCTGAGCAGGGAGCCAGGTGTGGGACTCAAGCCCAGGACCCTGAGATCATGACCTGAGTGGAAGGTAGACGCTTAACTGACTAAGCCACGCAGGTGCCCCTTTAACTTCTTTTATATGAATTGCCTGTCGTGATCTTTCACCCATGTTTCTACATTTTTAAAAAGTGGATGTTTCTGAGCTCCTTGCAGTTAAGGACATGAACCCTTTTTACTCCAAGGTGTTGCAAATCATTTCTTCATTAAAACTGTCTCTTCTCTTGGTGTATGCCGTAACGCATTGTCCTGGTTTTCTTTCTTTCTCTTCTGTATCTACCAAAAGGACATGTTTCTCATCTCATTCTTTGAATATGGTTTTTTGTTCCCTCAGATTCCGAAACTTGGCCCTCTTCTTTTCCTCTATACATTCTTCATGGGTTGTCACATCTAATCCCATGGCTTTATTCACTGGGGTAGACATGACTTGTTGTAGCTGTTATTGCCTGTTTGGCAACTCTATTAAAATAACACCCCTCCATTACTTGAGGGGTCTTGAGGTTTGCATGGGATGGACTGTTGGGCAGGGGTGGGCCATTGGGCTGGAGACTCAGACATAGCCCTTGCCAATGTTATTTTTTTCCTACACTAATGATTTGTTTGAGGTGGGTGAGTGATTTGAGGTAAGTCATTTAAGACCTTTCTCAGAACTTCTACTGGGATTATCAGGAAGAAGCTCCTTTCTTCACATGGATTGGTTGCTGTACAGAGGTTATAATCCTGAAATGGCCATCTTTGGTATTATAAGGGAGAGTTTGCCTGAGAATGTGGGTGACACCAAGTAAACCTGAGTGACAGAAAGGGAAGACTCATCCTGGATCCAAGACTTGAATCCCTTTACCTGGGATCCTCCGTCATCCCCTTGGTTTCTTCAGCCAACAAATTTCCTTTTAGATTCAGCAAGTTAGGATGGTGTTATAGGCTGAATTGTGTTCCCCCAAATTAATATGTTGATATTCCAACCTCTGGTACCTCCGAATGTAACTGGAGATAGGGTCTTTAAAGAGTCATTAAAGTGGACCTTAATCCAACATATTTAGTGTCTTTACAGAAGAGGGGTGTTTAGGACACAGACATGTATACACAGAGGACAGACCATGTGAAGACACTGGAAGAAAATGATCATCTACAAGCCCAGAGGAGAGGCCCTCTGAGGAAGTCAACCCTGCTGATACCTTCATCTTAGACTTCTAACCTCCAGAACTATGAGGAAAGAAGTTTCTGGTAGTTAAGCCACTCAGTCTGTAGTATTTTGTTTTGGCTGCCCTAGCAACTAATACAGGTGAGTTTTTATCCCTTTCAAAAGTAAGTGTTGGTGATTTGCTAATTTCTCACATGAGCTCCTGGCCCAGTGATCAACTCCTACTGGACCCATCCTCTTCATTTTTTTATAAATCACCTCAAATCCAACATCTAAGCAGGTCATCCCAATTCTCCTAAAGTCCACTTCCTCTGTATTCTGTATCTCTGTGAAGCCCTCTCCCCCACTGACCTGTTACCTCAACCAGAAACCAGAGGTTCCTCTGCCTCATTGACGAGGCTTGCCATGGTCACTCTTTACTCTCTGTCCTACTGGCAACACCGAGGGTTAAACCATCATTTTCTCTCTCCTGATTATTGCAGTTGGCTCCTCACTGATCTCCCAAGCTCCTTTTGTCCTTTCCAATCCTCCCTCCACACCCCCCTCTTAATGTTTTTTTTTAAATGGCAAATCCAATCATGACACTCCCCTGCTTTCCACTCTACTGCTCCTACGATCCAAGCTCCATAGAATGGCAGATGTGATCCGAGGAGAGGTAACTCCCATTGTTAGCCAGCCTCTCTCCCTCGTCTACCCTCCATGCTCGCTCTGATCTCTCTTCTAAAGCTCAGCGTTCCCCCAAATCCGGTCATTCTGATATGTTCTTCATGATTCTCTGTATCACGTATGCTCGACTCCTTAACGTTTTCTCTCTTTTTTTTTTTTTTTAAGATTTTATTTATTTATTTGACAGACAGAGATCACAAGCAGGCAGAGAGGCAGGTAGAGAGAGAGGAAGAAGCAGGCTCCCCGCTGAGCAAAGAGCCCGATGCGGGGCTCGATCCCAGGACTCTGGGATCATGACCTGAGCTGAAGGCAGAGGCTTTAACCCACTGAGCCACCCAGGCACCCCAGCATTATCTCTTAATTGATTCAATGTTTGAAATTAAATTCCAATAGGGAAGGTGGGTGGGGGAGGGTAAAATAGGTAATGGGAATTAAGGAATGCACTTGTCCTGATGAGTACCTGGTGATAGTATGGAAATGAATCACTGTATTTACACCTGAAACGAATCTAACACTGCAGGTTAAGTGTCCTGGAACACAAATTAATTAATTAAATCCCATCATTTGGAAAGGCAACCATATAGCATTGCTGTAGAAATTATACTCTAAATTTTAATATTATACAGAGAGAGAGAGAATCTCGGTCGTATATAGAAGGTAAACTATTTAAATGAATCATTAATATTACTGATAAAATTGGTCTCTTAAGTAATGGTGATAAATTTTAAGAAAATTTTAAATAAAAATATAAACAGTGTAGGGCCACCTAGAGGGCTCAGTCAGAAGAGGGTGGGACTCTTGATCTCAGGGGTGATGAGTTTGAACCCCACACTGGGTGTAGAGAGT
This sequence comes from Meles meles, assembly GCF_922984935.1. Lineage (NCBI taxonomy): Eukaryota > Metazoa > Chordata > Mammalia > Carnivora > Mustelidae > Meles > Meles meles. The sequence goes on along the minus strand of NC_060080.1, from coordinate 38,932,044 downwards.
ACTAAAATAAATAAATAAATAAACTTAAAAAAGCATAGATAAAGTAATACAAGTAAGGGTAAATGTAATTTCATTAACAAAAACCTAATCTGAAAATAAATTCCTCAATAAGAACATCACTATTTATAATCATTTTAGTAACAAAGAGATGTTCAGTTTAATGATTTTTTTTAATCAAGATTAACACAAAGTTCTACATTATTAAAAAAAATATGTTTTGGGGGGTGCCTGGGTGGCTCAGTGGGTTAAAAGCCTCTGCCTTCTGCTCTGGTCATAATCCCAGGGTCCTGGGATCGAGCCCTGGGTCAGGCTGTCTGCTCAGCAGGGAGCCTGCTTCCGTTCCAGGCTCTGCCTGCCTCTCTGCCTACTTGGGATCTCTCTTGGTCAAATAAAAAAATTTAAAAAAAATAAATATTTTTTTCAACTTTTTTTAACCAACATAAAGAATTGCAGCTTACATGTGTTTACATGTGAATGGAAAAAGGTATTAAATTGCTCCATGTGATAGGTTTGGCTAACTTTTATTTTAAAATGTTTGATTCAGGAAAGCATCTGAAATAATCCTTAGGATCTATTGTAAATTTAGGAAGGTATTAGCCAAGAAAATATCCAAAAAGAAACAGAAAGGATTTCTTGTGCCGTGACTACTGTCACTGGACAATGTTATAAAGTATTTTTATCAACCTTGTCCAAGTTGCTTTTTTCATGCCCTACAAAATATTTTCAGCGAGTATTTCAGGTTAATTTGTAACGAGGTTCATTTATGAGTTCCAGAAATATATACTGAGCGTGACAGACCCTGGCCCTGGCTCCAGACAGGATACATCATGAATCCTTGCACCCACACAGTGTCGGAGAGTGGAAAGTACCCACTCTGTATGACCCAGAGGACCAAGGAACCCAGAAGACCCAGGCTACAAGCTTACAGTTCTCAAGGTCACTTTATCTTGCCTTGAAATACTGAAATAAGCATGTCTTTTAAGGATAAATTAGGCTTTCAAGTGAGCAAAACTTATCTATAAGATATGCTAATTCATCAACCCTCGCCCAGCCGTGCCTACGATGTCTAGGCAGATAGAAGGGCTCTTCTAGGAGGACTTAATTCTTCTCCTATCTTGAAAGGTCAGCTGTGGGGGCACCTGGGTGGCTCAGTCCCTAAGCATCTGCGGTGGGCGCAGGTCATGATCCCAGAGTCCTGGGATCGAGTCCCAAACCGGGCCCTTGCTCAGTGGGGAGACTGCTTCCGTCTCTCCTCCAGCTCATGCTCTCCCTCGCCACCTCTCTCTCTCTCAAATAAGTAAATAAAGTCTCTTTTTAAAATGATAAAAGAAAAAAAAAGGAAGAAAAGAAAAGACAAGACAGATGTGGAGCAAAAGTATGAAGCAGTTGTCACTGCCCAACATTTTATAAAATTGAAACGGCTGAGAATTCAGTGACCTATGTTTAACGTAATTAATAATTTTTAAAAAGATTTTATTTATTTATTTGACAAAGAAAGAGAGATCACAAGTAGGTGGAGAGGCCAGCGGAGGGGGAGGGAGGAAGCAGGCCCCCTGCTGAGCAGAGAGCCCAGTGCAGGGCTCTATCCTAGGACCCTGAGATCATGACCTGAGCCACAGGCAGAGGCTTAACCCATTGAGCCACGCAGGTGCCCCTAACATAATTAATAATTTTAAGTGCCTCCTGGAATATCCTGCCTATGTTCTGTGATCAAGATCTCTCCAATGCACACAACAATAGATAGTCTTGGCTCTCCAGCCTGAACAAAAGGAGTCTATTATCCTTTTGAAGGAGCATGGCCCTAGCGCCCTCTCATTGTTTGCCCAATGCATTGCTCCTAAGCCATGCCTGGTTTGCCATGAATGAATCAATAAGTTTAAAAACCAGTTCTCTTTATCACATGTGTCACAGGTCAAGATACAACTATGGTCTTAATTTTCAACCTGTGTTGGCCTTTCATATAAGAAGCACTCTGTAGATGGTTTTTGATGGTGATGATGATGATGACGTTGATGTTATGATAATCTTGACCCTATGGCTGCTCCTGAATCTTCTTGAGTTGACCCTACCCAGTCAGGTCTGAGATTGGAGAAGCGGGACTTAACCTAATTAAGGTTCCAAGTCCTGCATCCAAGTCCCCCAGACAGCTTGTTAAAATGCAGATTCCTTGGCTCCGCCCACAGGAGCCTGAACCCCTAGGGCGGGGTGCCTGCAGGCCGTGTCCTTTTTAATCTTCATTCTCAGTGATCTTGAGGTTTGAGTTTGGGAGCATAATTACCTATCCGGAACTTTAAAAATGAGGAAAAATGCTGTTTTGTAGGTACACATAAACGGAACAGCAATGATTCACAAGTTGGAGAGATCAGTGAGCGGTAACAGAATCCATCAGTCTTGTTGAAATAATAGGAGTCCTGCCCTTGTCTCATTTGGAGATGATACGGAGAGCCAGGAGCAGCAGGGATGCGCCTGTAGCATCCCTCAGGAGTGGAGAGGCATCGGGGGCAGCTAGGAGCCACGCTAAGGAGCCAAGAATATACCAGTTCTGGAAAAATCAAGGAACACTTCATATGAACACGTTAATACATATCTTTGGGAAAAAAGAAGTCGTTTGAGGGGGAAGTGAAGTCTATGTCAAATGGAGACTTGGGAGATGAAAATGGAATGAACTTGAATTCAGAGAGCACACATCATTGTGGGGTGCTACTTAGTTCTGCCCTTCTAAGGCAGAACCTCCCGCGAACCTCTGACAGAAGGCCTCAGAAGCATTTTTGGCAATGGCGCAGAAAGATTCAGTTCTCTGGTTTCCGTGGTCAGAGAGACCTGGGCTCCCATCCCAGCTTTGCTGTGTATTAAGCTTAGGAAGTAATACCACCAGCTAAATACTACTTGAATCTCTGAATCTTGATTTTTCTTGTGTTTGAAATATGGATGGCAGTACCTAAATTGTTTGAAGGATTAAATGTGACAATGTGTGTAAAGTGCTAAGCATTCCATAAATGATGGCTTTTATTTTCTGAATGCTTATCTTTTATTTTCGGAATGGATAAACCTGGAAATGAAGTGTATTGCCTTTGTTCATGGATAATTCACAGGATAGAAACACATAAAGATAAACTGACACTTTCTTGCTAAAAGAAAAAAAAATTAAAATATGTGATTTCCCCTGTAGAGCATTGTTTGGACCAGTCTTATTGTATGAGAGCATTTGGCAGAATGGTTGCAAATGAAACATTAGACATTTCAGTATATAACATACGATACTTCTTAATTTGGCAAAAAATTTAATGAAGCGCCAAAGATGGGCCAGACCCTGGAGAAAAGAGAGTTTCTGCCCTCAAGTTGCCCCCAGCTACAGAAAAACAAAAAAGGAAAGTAGTTAGGCTGGAAGTAGCTTCTGTGGGAGTTGTAACAATTTTGTCTTTTAAGATACTAGTAGTTTTCTCATCAGTTTCTAGGAGCGCCATCCATTATGGGGAGATTGAGGCTTTTGTCTCTAATATGAGATACAGTATTCCCCCCCATACTCTCTCTTTGACTTTGTTTCAGTGTTTTGTTTTATCATGCGGATATCATTGTCATCCCAGCAAATATTAGTATCTTATTTTTTTCATTCGACAAGTATTTTTTTTTATTTATTTATTTTCAGCGTAACAGTGTTCATTGTTTTTGCACCACACCCAGTGCTCCATGCAGTACATGCCCTTCTTAATACCCACCACCTGGTTCCTCAACCTCCCACCCCCCCCACCCCCTGTCCCTTCAAAACCCTCTGGTTGTTTTTCAGAGTCCATAGTCTCTCATGGTTCATCTCCCCTTCCAGTTTCCCTCAAATCCCTCTCCTCTCCATCTCCCCATGTCCTCCATGTTCTTTGTTATGCTCCACACAAATAAGTGAGACCATATGATACTTGACTCTCTCTGCTTGACTTATTTCGCTCAGCATAATCTCTTCCAGTCCCGTCCATGTTGCTACAAAAGTTGGGTATTCATCCTTTCTGATGGAGGCATAATACTCCATCATGTATATGTACCACATCTTCCTTATCCATTCATCCGTTGAAGGGCATCTTGGTTCTTTCCACAGTTTGGCGACCGTGGCCATTGCTGCAATAAACATTGGGGTACAGATGGCTCTTCTTTTCACTACATCTGTATCTTTGGGGTAAATACCCAGCAGTGCAATTGCAGGGTCACAGGGAAGCTCTATTTTTAATTTCTTGAGGAATCTCCACACTGTTCTCCAGAGTGGCTGCACTAACTTGCATTCCCACCAACAGTGTAAGAGGGTTCCCCTTTCTCCACATCCTCTCCAACACACGTTGTTTCCTGTCTTGCTAATTTTGGCCATTCTAACTGGTGTCAGGTGGTATCTCAATGTGGTTTTAATTTGAATCTCCCTAATGGCTAGTGATGATGAACATTTTTTCATGTGTCTGATAGCCATTTGTATGTCTTCATTGGAGAAGTGTCTGTTCATATCTTCTGCCCATTTTTTGATATAATTATCTGTTTTGTGTGTGTTGAGTTTGAGAAGTTCTTTATAGATCCTGGATATCAACCTTTTGTCTGTACTGTCATTTGCCAATATCTTCTCCCATTCCGTGGGTTGCCTCTTTGTTTTGTTGACTGTTTCCTTTGCTGTGCAGAAGCTTTTGATCTTGATGAAGTCCCAAAAGTTCATTTTTGCTTTTGTTTCCTTTGCCTTTGGAGACATATCTTGAAAGAAGTTGCTGTGGCTGATATCGAAGAGGTTACTGCCTATGTTCTCCTCTAGGATTCTGATGGATTCCTGTCTCACGTTGAGGTCTTTTATCCATTTCGAGTTTATCTTTGTGTACGGTGTAAGAGAATGGTCGAGTTTCATTCTTCTACATATCGCTGTCCAGTTTTCCCAGCACCATTTATTGAAGAGACTGTCTTTTTCCATTGTATATTTTTTCCTGTTTTGTCGAAGATTATTTGACCATAGAGTTGAGTGTCCATATCTGGGCTCTCCACTCTGTTCCACTGGTCAATGTGTCTGTTTTTATGCCAGTACCACGCTGTCTTGGTGATCACAGCTTTGTAGTAAAGCTTGAAATCGGGTAACGTGATGCCGCCAGTTTTGTTTTCGTTTTTCAACATTTCCTTAGCAATTCGGGGTCTCTTCTGATTCCATACAAATTTTAGGATTATTTGCTCCAGCTCTTTGAAAAATACCGGTGGAATTTTGATCAGAATGGCATTAAAAGTATAGATTGCTCTAGGCAGTATAGACATTTTAACAATGTTTATTCTTCCAATCCAAGAGCATGGAACGGTCTTCCATCTTTTTGTGTCTTCTTCAATTTCTTTCATGAGTGTTCTGTAGTTCCTCGAGTACAGGTCCTTTCCCTCTTTGGTTAGGTTTATTCCCAGGTATCTTATGGTTCTTGGTGCTATAGTAAATGGAATCGATTCTCTAATTTCCCTTTCTGTATTTTCATTGTTAGTGTATAAGAAAGCCACTGAATTCTGTACATTGACTTTGTATCCTGCCACGTTACTGAATTGCTGTATGAGTTCTAGTAGTTTGGGGGTGGAGTCTTTGGGGTTTTCCATATAAAGAATCATGTCATCTGCGAAGAGAGAGAGTTTGACTTCTTCCTTGCCAATTTGGATACCTTTTCTTTCTCTTTGTTGTCTGGTTGCCGTTGCTAGGACTTCTCAAATATTAGTATCTTCTTCAAGAGCTTCTAGATTTTGTCATAGCTGTCAGGCCTTCCGGTTCTGAGATTATAAAATAATTCTCCCATGTTTTATTTTTTGTTTTTATTTTTTAAGATTTTATTTATTTGCCAGAGAGAGAGAGAGAGAGCATGAGCAAGGGGAGGGGCAGAGGAAGAGGCAGAAGCAGACTCCCCGCTGAGCAAGGAGCCCAATGTGGGACTGGATCTTAGGACCCTGGGATCATGAACTGAGTTGAAGGTCACTGACTGAGGAAACAGGCGTCCCTCCTGTTTTCTACTAGTACTTTAACAATGCCATTTTTTTATATTCAAAACTTTGACCCATTGTCATTATCTGGATGAGAGATGAAGATCCAACTTGATTTTCTCCAGAAGGTCACCTGGATGTCCCAACATCATTTATTGAATGGTCCCCTTAATTTATATGGGTTTGTAGATAATATAAAACAATCTGATGTTGCATTCTGAGATGAAAGAGTCATTGGTATTTAATAATAATGTGCTTCTTCCTCTCCCTCTTCTCCTGCTTGTGCGTGCTCTCTCAAATAAATAAATAAAATCTTAAAAATAGATATATAGGGATGCCTGGGTGGCTCAGTCCGTTAAGTGGCTACCTTCGGCTCAGGTCATGATCCCAGTATCCTGGGATCGAGTCCTGCATCGGGCTCCTTGCTCCGAGGGAAGCCTGCTTCTCCCTCTGCCTCTGCCTGCCTGTGCTCTCTTTCTCTCTCACTCTAACTAATAAATAAATAAAATCTTTTAAGAAATAGATATATAAAATAAAATAAAATAATTTTTTTAAAATAACAACCCCGAGTCTTTAACAAAAGATTAAATTACGTTGGGTAGTCTTTGTTAAGAGACAAGGGGAGTGAATGCTTTATATGGCATAATTTTAAGCACTCATATTAACATCTCTTGTGGTTGTTGCTCAAAGCAATAATTTGAAAAGTTTGCATCTTATCTCCCACTAGCCAAGATAAATAAGTTGGTAAGTAAAGTTAAAATAAATATGAAAGCCTCAGAGAAAGCCTGCCTGGAGTGAGGAGCCAGTGTCTGTCCAGATGGCATGTCCATCCAGGACCAGCTGGCTAGTCATTCACACGACTGCAGTTATCCTACGTCAGAAACCCTGAGTATGTAAAACATTTTTTTTTTTTTAATTCAATGATTAGTTCTGAACTTCGGGGTTAGAGGAAGCCTCATGCTAGTTAACAGGCCCATCAGCAGTGTGAGAGACTCTTTCCTCTCACCCTTATTCAAGATTCAGTATAACCAAAGTGTACTAATGTCATTGATGAAAGATATCTCCTGTTGTTTTCACATTCACTTCTTTAATTAGGTGTAAGTTTGTCTCTCTTTTCACATGTGTATTCTTTATGGGGGGGGGACATACAGTGTACTTTGCAAATTTTGTTGGATTGCGTGATTTTTTGTTGTTTTTTAGAATCTTTGCACTAATCCCATCTTAGACAAATCACAGCCTCTCCAAGCATGTTTTCTCATCTGGCGAAGGAAAGCAGTAATGCTGATGTGAATGATAACTACTGGACCGGGCACCTATGTCAGGTACTTTACTAAGTAAGCATCAGCTCATGTCAGGGTCCTAGTCCATAGGGCACCTTTGTGCCAGTAAGCAAAGGCAGCCCTTCCCTGTGCTGGCTCAGCCTGGCCAACTCTCTGAGCAACGCTGTCTCATCTAATTTTCATAAATAATCCTAGGAAGAAGGTACTATTATCCTTATTTCAGGTCACTTCCCCAAAGCCGCACAGCGAGTCAGCGGGGAATTTGGAGCCCCGTGATTAATCCCTGCTCCTACCTCCCAAGGTTCTAGTCACTATTGATCAGCACAGTCTCATAAAGCAGTCAGCACAGCACCTGACAAGTGGTAAACAGCCGCTAAGTTATGTGTGATGCTAGCCTTTGTCCTGACACGTGTTGCCGATACTGTTTTCCGTTGAAAACATTGAATTTGGCTTGTGGTGTTAGTTAACCAACATTTTTATATGATCAGATTTATTGTTTAAGTATGATTTTGGTTATGCCTTTTGTTTTGGCTGGCATTATAAGGACAAAATAATTGGGTAAGATAACCACTCACATGACAGTGGGACATGTGAGGGGACAGACTAACTTAGACAGAGACCCAATACAAGATGGCGTTTGCCTTCTCAGCCATGGACCATGTCCTGATGTGGGACATGGCTCTGCAGCCCGGGCTTCCCGGGTTCCAGCCACCTGGGTGCTTTCGGGCACTTAGAACAGAACATGGGAAGGGGGAAGGGGGAGGAACTGGAAAACACACCATCTCCCTTAAAGGAAGCTGTCTTCATTTCCAGTTAAATCCCCTTGGAACTTAGGTGGACACACCTGGCATGGGAGGAAGCTAGAAAATGTAGTCTCAGCTGGGTGGCCTGAGCTCCCCAGAAACAAGGGGTGCAGTGGGCAGGGGCAGGGCTTTTGTACAAAAAGCCAGGAGACAGTGTCCGAGTACAAGCCGCTGTCTGTAGTCTACCTTCCCAAACCCGATGGCCTCATATGGGAAGTTCCTCCCTTCCTGAACTTACTTCTGGATAACTTTTGCTCAGTAAAGAATTTCAGTGCTTGTGGATGCAGTTTTTTTTTTTTAATTTTTTTTTCCCGAGCTCTTTTTGTTGGGGATAATTATAAGAAATAACTCTGAGTTAAGAAAAGAGAAATAATACTCCTTGCCTCCTGAGGGTCTTGGCAAATTCTCCTTCCTGGGTCTGGACCACTTTCCAGTCTTTCAGCCAGTTAATTGCTACCTGCCCTTCAGATGCCAGCTCACGGCCCCATCCTCCCCAAAGGGGCCCTGGATCTTCCTCTTCACTCCCTCACCAAATAGATGAGGGTTTCTTTATAATGGGCTCTTATTACTTTGTATTCACAGCGCTTTCACGGTTGGTAAGTAGGATGCGTTACCGGCACTGTTCGGCAGACAGGGCCCGGGTGGCCCAGGACTGTGGCTTTGCAGGAGGCAGGGGGTCACCTCCAGCACCAGGCACAGAGTAGATGTTCAATAAATGTTTGCTGGATGAATGACCCAATGTTGAGAGGAAGGCAGATGGATTCCGGAAGAAAGGGAGGAGGCGGGCTGAGACGGTGGTATTTACCTTAGCCCGTCAGCGGTGGCCGGTAAGAGCCGAGGAGCTGCACCTGGGGAAGGGGCAGGTGGAGCCAGGACCGGCCTGACAGACAGATGTCAGACAGACAGATGTCTGTAGGGAGGACTGAGAAGATGAAAGCCTTTGCAGGGCAGGGGGCTGGGGCGGGGTGTGGGCGGGGGGAGAAATACCTGCTCAACTCTGGTGCAGGGGTTTTGGCCTCTGACCCTTTAGAAGAGACACCCGCATTTAAGAGCTGATCGTTGAATTAATGAACTGTTACGTGTTGGAATTTCCCTGCCTTTTCCGTGAAATAAAATTACACGTTCCATAACTTCACTCATTTTTCCAGAGTGAAGTTCGATCTTCTGTCAGACACTTATTTAGACAATTTGCGTTTCAGTCTGAAAGCGCTACTTGAGGAAGATCTGAATCAGGAGTGGGGGTAAAACAAAAGTAATGGGATTTCATCATTTCCCCTTGTCGCTGCACTTTTGGACGTTAAGAGTGACATTGACAAGGGTCCTAACCAGGAAGGTATATAGCGTACTGACCACCAAATTAAAATGCAGAGCCCCTGTTTCATCTTGGACAGGTATGGGCTACATTATCTATATTGCCTTAATCAGCCTCTCTTTTTTTGTAACCTAGATTGGTAAAAATTTCTGCTTCTTTTGTAGGAATGGTAAGTCAACCAAAAGCAAAGATAATAGGAAAAAAAAAAAACAAACCCAGTTTGGAAAGCATGCAGAAAAGGCAGTTGACACTGAGTCACTTACAGGATGGAATCTCAGGGAGGGAGCAAAAATGCACCTTTGGTCGACTTTTTTTTTTTTTTTTTAATTCTTCATTTGGCTTCCTGTCCGATTGCACATGGAAATAACAGCTGCCAAGAGAGGTATAGAGTTGGAGAAGTTTTGGGGACAATCAGAGGGTCCGGGATATACTCTGGAAGTTTGTTGGCCTTCCCTTTCTGGTCTCACTGTCATCTATCCCTGTCACAAAGGAAGGCGAGTAACCATGGCAACCACTGGTGGACACATGGCCTAACATTTTCTTGACCAACGAAGAATCTTTGCACTTAATTCCATTTGGAACGTGAAAGCACTCCACAGTCTCCCCGCTTGCTGCCTAGGCTTTCTCCTGTCAGATGATTTCAGCTTCAAGGAGGCGAAGAAACAAAAAAGCCAGAACGGATGGGTCATCGGTTCCTCCAACCCTCACTCCGTTCCACCACATAATCAAGGGGCCATTGGTTCTTGTAGAAATTATTTCTAAGAAATAATTTTATTAATAAAATTTTTATTTCTAAGAAATAATTTCTTGTAGAAATTATTAGAAGATGAAGATGCGACTCTAACTTTCCCATATGAACATATCTACTTGGTTTTATTGCCCGGAATCAGTTCATTTTTACCGCTGACATTATTTACGAGGAGTACTTGGAGGAAAGGTGAAAATGAGACTGGTAGCATCAGCCTGATTCATCCGAGGACGCTTTTGTACCTTTGTGGGGTTGTAAGTGTCTCACAATGTTTGAATTGCAGCTGCTTCAAAAGAAGCAGCATCCCTCCTCCCAAGCATGTGAAGACGCATCTCGGTGTCACTATGTCTTCAAGTCTCACGTGGCCAAAGAGTTAGATCTGAAGAAGAGAGAAGTAATTTCAAGTTTAAAGAAAGCGATGGGGCAGAGCAGGAGGACGAGGGCTAGAAGCCCCAGCCTCCGACGACTGACACACGAAAGCTGTTTTTCCGTGAGCAGCTTAATGCATTTTCAGAAGAAACTCACATCAGAGGCTTGGCTGGATCCGCGCCTCTAGACTTGAAGGAAGGGGAGATGAAGTCGCTCTATGCTTTTCACAAAGCTCAGAAGAACCTGGCGGGAGCCCAACACCTTTGTCAGGTGCACTTTCTCTATTGTTCCCCAAATGGCGAGGGATTAAGATGAGGGGGTTGGAGTGGCAATTTTTTCATGACTCTTCCTAAGCCAGAAGAGACACTTTTCTTAGAGAGCTGTGGGAAGGAATGCAGACTGCTGAGTGCTTTGGGAAGCTTGTTTCCAAACACCTGGAGTGTGTGTGTAATCCATACTTTAAAACAGCTGACTTCTGCTTCCTCAAAACCCCCTCCTCGCCCCTCCCTTCCCTTCAGGCTGCTCTGCCTCCAGCCTCCAAAGCCTTGCTCTTTGGATTTTGGGAATAAAAGGAGCCCCACGCTCACTACTGCTGCAAGAGGAATCCAGTCTCCTTTATGTATGTGAACGGGGAAGCTCTGCCTCCCTCCTTCCCAACCACCGAGGTTCCAGGCAAGAAGAAGAGTTGGATTTTCAAAATGATGTGTGCTTAGCCTCTCATAGTGCCCAGGACTGCAGTTCATACAAATGTTTATGTAAATGCTTATGCAAATGCGGATCTCAGGCTTCTGGGAAGTTAGGAGACCTCTGGTCTTAATATGATTATTTATCAGCCCCTTCAAGCCCTCAGAGAAAAGCCGGGTGGCTCAGTGGGTTAGAGCCTCTGCCTTCGGCTCGGGTCATGATCCCAGGGTCCTGGGATTGAGCCCCGCATCGGACTCTCTGCTTGGCAGGGAGCCTGCTTCCTCCTCTCTCTCTCTCTGCCTGCCTCTCTCCCTACTTGTGATCTCTGTCAAATAAATAAATAAAATCTTTAAAAAAAAAAAAAAAGAAAGAAAGAAATACAGAGAACAGAAGCTGGCTTCTCCAACTGCACCTGGCCACACTTTTTATTGGTCGATTCATTCCCTAGAAGTGCCGAGAGCCAGATTACCGTGTTCCACAAGCATCATTTTAAATTTTTAAATTTCAGGAATTTCCCCCCTTTCCATTTGGGGTCAGCAGGCTAGGCACTAAAATAAATCTCCTGTACAGCTGCCTTCTCTCTAAGCTCTAAAAAATCATAGCTGCCAACAGGGATGCTCTGAGATTGAAAGCTGCCTAAAAACACTTTAAGTTTCTCAGAAACAAAACTGGTTCTATAAGTAGCATGTAAAGAATCAGCCCTGCTCCAGAGAGAAGGAAAAGCAGCAAGACAACCCCGGACTGGTCAGCTCTACTCTGTCCACCCCGTGCAAAAAAGCCTGGTGCTCAGCGTCTCACGCAGCTTTGGAGTCCCAATGTGTGCAGTGCCCAAGGCAGTAGGCACGGGTGCTCCCCTGGGGAGACCCCTTCCCTCCACAATTAGCAGGTTACCAGGGCCTGGGTCATGACTGCTGTGTCCCCTGCTCCGACATGGAGCCTCGCACGCTGACCACTTGCTAAGTAAAGACTGCCCGGTGTGTGGGGTGCCTGGGTGGCTCAATGGGTTAAAGCCTCTGCCTTCGGCTCAGGTCATGATCTCAGAGTCCTGGGATCGAGCCCCACATCGGGCCTCTGCTCAGCGGGGAGCCTGCTTCCCCCTCTCTCTCTGCCTGCTTCTCTGCCTACTTGTGATCTGTCTGTCAAATAAATAAATAAAATCTTGAAAAAACAACAAAAAAAGACTGCCTGGTGTGCCTTGGGATTAATCGGGAGAGGCTCTATGATGCCGTACCCCCTCAACTGTGTTCATTTAGCTTCCTAAAAATCTGCTTCTGGGAAACGGTAAGGTGTGTTTATTTCTAATCTCGAGCTTATCCTTGAAGGAAACTGTAATTGATGATGGCACTGAAGGTGGCAGTTTGCCTGTATTCTATTTTCCCCATGAAATATGCATGGTGGTTATTAGATGATGGCCCGCGCAGTGGCAGGTCGTGGGCTTTCTGTGGAAATAGGCATGTTCAGTTGTGTGGGGAAATTGTATATTCTCAGCCCTTTCTACCCTCCTGATCCTTCCCTATAAATCTTGTGTCTTTTTGCTGTAAGATTTTTACATAAAATGGGGAAAATTGAAACCATTTTTCTGCCAGATCATTCCAGGTTTGCATTTTAAAGCAGATTTCAAAATACATATTTTCAGTAAAATAAATCAGCTGTACTCATTTAACTCACTACTTTGTAATATATTCCGCTGCACAAATGAGATTAATCCTAGGTAGTAAATTTTAAAATGCATAAGAAAGGGGCACCTGGGTGGCTCAGGCTCAGCTGGTTAAGAATCCGACTCTTGATTTCCACTCAGGTCAGGATCTCAGGGTCTTGAGATTGAGCTCTGCATTGGGCTCTGAGCTCAGATCAGGATCTCAGGGTCTTGAGATTGAGCTCTGCGTTGGGCTCTGAGCTCAGCTCAGAGTCTGCTTGAGATTCTCTCTCCCTCTGTCCCTTCCCACACACTTTCTCTCTCTCTCTCTCAAATAAATAAAATCTTTAAAAAATAAAATGCATGGGAAGAAAGAATTGAAGACTAAATACCGTAGGGCTTTGCCATGGTTTATGTTTAGAACCCTGAGATCCTAGGACCTGGATGCAGTAGTGTTACAGAATTCAAATCTAATTGTTAATTGAACTGGAAAAACAACTACTTGGAAGGGGAAAAGTCATTGCCAGAAAAAAAATAACATGCGATCCCGTGTTTCTGTCTTACCAAGCAGAGACAGTGAGAATATAGCTGACCCTTGAGCAATATGGCTTTGAACTGGGCAGGTCCCCTTACATGAGGATTTTCCCCAGTAATGTATTTATGCTTTCTTATGATTTCCATAGTATTTTCTTCTCTGTCGCTTTCTTTATTGTAAGAATGCAGTATATAATGCATGTAACAGACAATAGGTGTTGGTTGTGTATGTCACTGGTAAGGCTAATCAACCTAAGCTATTAGTAGTTGCATTTGGGGGGAGTCAAAATTATTCATGGATTTTGACTGTTCAGGAGGGTCGGCACCCCACATTATTCAAGGGTCAACTGTATCTCTTTCTCTCTCTCTTTAAAGATTTTATTTATTCATTTGACAGAAAGAGAGAGGGAAAGAGCACAAGCACAGGGAGCAGCAGGAAAAAGAGCCTGATGCAGGACTCGATCCCATGACCCTGGGATCATGACCTGAGCCAACAGCAGAGCTTAACCAAGTGAGCCACCCAGGCATCCTTTGCCTATGTATTTCAACTGACCCAGTATCTCCAGATTACAGACAAACTCAGGGAGGAGTTCTAGGTAAACCAATTCATTATTTATGCAAAGCCTAAGCAAGAGCTCTAACGTGGTCCCGCTGCCTGTCCCTGGGCAGCTGTAACAGCACAGAGTGGGAAGGCAAGAGAGGGAAGCAAGCCAGCTTGCTCTATACGGGAACAGCACTTCCCTAGAGATGTCTGAAAGAACAACCAACTTAGTGAAGCACCACCTCTAAATCACAAAAGAAAAAGAAAAAAAAAAGCAAACTGAGTAAATTAACAGTGTTAGACAGGATAAGGTATGACGTTCTCCAAGAGGTCACCCCTGCAGAAAAATGCAAAACTCAAAAGTAATGCAGAAACAGTTATGGGATCCGTCATCCTTCAGTAGAAATGTTCCTCTCTTAAAAATGATGATGGGATGGGGCGCCTGGGTGGCTCAGTCGGTTAAGCGTCCGACTCTTATCTCAGTTCAGGTCTTGATCTCGGGTTTGAGCCCTGTGTTGAGTGTGGAGCCTACTTTAAAAAAAAGGCCAATAGAGAAAAAAAATGAGGATGAGGAATCTCTTACAGGGGACACAGGAATACTTTCTCCCTGAGCATGATGTGTGGCCAGCATTTGAGTTTAGTATTTTTATGGGCTATGTTAGCAGACTGGGATCAGACCTGGGCTTGATGTAGGGTATGTCTTTTACTATGAAAATGCATAATATATCACACCTTGTGTTAATAAAAACAATAATGATCAGAAGTAAATAAAACTCACAGTCTTAAAGGCAAATCCAAAACATGGAGAAACATTAACAGGCAATTCTGAACTAACCACACCTCAAGAGCAAGCAACGGAGAATACTGAAACATAGTTTATTTACTTCTTTTTTCTCCCTGTGGGAGTTTGGTTGAAGCATGTCATGGATTCCCATGAAATGACAGTAATATCTGCGTCTCAGTGGTCAAAGCCATCTCCACTCACTACAAGCTAAAACGTGGCCCATTCTGTTGGAGCAGAGCAAGCGGCCCCAGCTTCACAGTGGAAGTAGTTTAAATAATTTCCGAAAAGCATAGATGCAGAATCACTGTACAGATGGTTAGGGGACGCGGGATGAAACCCGTCCTCTGTCATCACAAAGCTTTGTTTGGGGAAGGTTGAGTCCACTGGTTCGCATCATAGGATCAGTAACAGTACCCACTGCTGTCCCTGTTGCTGCAAACATTTATACGGGTTTTTACAGAAGACGAACATTTTGCTATCCCATTTGCACTTCCAGACAACCGTTCATGATTGATGACCATTTTAATCTGAAAATACACACACACACACACTAACACACACACCAGTTTACCAGACAGTTTAGAAAGTGAAGTGGAAAGAACTTCCCAGAAATTAGCACAAAAGTACAAAATGAAAAATAGGAGAGGATAAGAAAATTAGAGTAGTAAGAAAGAAGTCTAACGTCCAATAATATGAATTCCAAAAATCATCAGGAAAATGGGAGGAAGGAAGGAATAAAGAAATAATACAAGAAAATGTCCCAGTTTTGAAGTCTCGGGAGTCTAAATGACAAGGGTCACTTGAGCAGCCAGGACATTGGACAATAAATGGCCCACCAGGGCACACCATCACAGAATTTTAGCATTAGGAATAGAAATAATATTAATAATATAAATATAACATTAATATATAATATATATTAGAATATATATCATATTATATATAAATATATGTTATATAAAAATAAATATATTAATTATATTAATAATATAAATGAGTAATATTCTGAAAGCTGATAGAATAAAAGTTAGAAGTCACACACAAAGGATTGTATCAGACTGCAGTAATAGCTGGTCAGTAGAGGAAGATGCATAGAAGTATCTTCAAAATTCACAGGGATAGCCAGAAAAAGGAGAAACAAGTCAAGGACCCATTCACTGATGAATGGTTAAATCAAAATGGTTTAGGGCTACAAGGCTACCTTGTTTGGCAGTAAAAAAGAATGAAGCAGTTACATGCTTCAACATGGATGAGATTTGCAAGCATGACGCTCAGGGGCACCTGCGTGGCTCAGATGGTTAAGCATCTGCCTTTGGTTCAGGTCATGATCCCAGGGTCCTGGGATCAAGTACTGCATTGGGCTCCCTGCTTGGCAGGGGGCCTGCTTCTCCTCCCTTTGCTGCTCCCCTTGCTTGTCCTCTTCCACTCTCTCTCTCAAGAAATAAAATCTTAAAAAAAAAAAAAAAAAGCATGATGCTCACGAGACAGTTGCAATGATGACATATTGTAGGATTCCATTTATTGGGGTGCAGAGGGGGATGGGGAATGACTGCTCATGGATATGTGGTTTCTTTGGGGGAAATGAAAATGCTTTCCCCTGGATTTTCAGGGTCATTCACTGTTCCAGTTTGATCATGTGATCTACTCATTTGACGATGATACCTTTGTTCTGCATGCTAAAACCTCTTCAAGAATCATCAGACTCGGGGCCCCTGGGTGGCTCAGTGGGTTAAAGCCTCTGTCTTCAGCTCAGGTCATGATCTCAGGGTCCTGGGATTGAGCCCCGCATCAGGCTCTCTGCTCAGCAGGGAGCCTGCTTCCCCCTCTCTCTCGGCCTGCCTCTCTGCCTGCTTGTGATCTGTCTGTCAAATAGATAAATAAAATCTTAAAAAAAAAAAAAAAAAGAATCATCAGACTCAATGCTAATGTGTCCTTGAAATGGCTACACTTTATTATTAATGAACACATCAGTTATCAGTTAATCCCTCATTAGAGTTTAGCTGCCTGGTAGCATGTGAGAACCTCCCAGGTCCAAGATGGCCGGTCAAAGATGCTTGTACCTACTCACCTGTCCTCCAAAGGCCAATGATGAGTGGTGGGAAGGAGTCTTCAGAGTGGCTGAAAAATGAAATGGTAGGGAAAGCACTCAGCTCTCCCTCCAGTGGAGGCAACAAAGAGGACAATGTTTCTTTTCTCTGTACTTGCAAAGACATTTGAATCATGTATCCACCCATCATTTTGCTTGCCACCACCTGGAAGCAGGTACTGTGCCAGAGGCAGGAATAGAGAGAGAATAAGCTATCAGCTGCCTCCCAGGGAGCTCTCGATCTCTTGAGAAAAGTAGGGGGATGCTTGAAACAAGGTTCCTTGTACTTTTGTTCCTCCTATTTCTGCCAAACTTGGTCTATCCCAGTAAGAGTTGATTGCCCTTCCTCAACTCTACCCCTTTGGTGTCATTAATTGAAAATGAAGGCAACTTCTCATTGCATAGTAATATCATGGCATGGAAGGATTACATGACTGTGCTCTGTGCCCCCCAGTTGTCTGGGATGACACATCCCAGTAGGCTGGCTGAGTCTGCATCAGTCAAGAAGTATTTCTCAAGCTGCTTCTACGGGCCACTTTCATGGAACAAGAAAGATGAGATCCCTTCACTTTGGCTGGAGGAGGAGAGAGGTGAAGTGGGGGCTCCCTTCGATAGAATGAGCGAGGGCAGGCCTCTCTTGGGGATGAGAATGAGACAGCCAGGCTGTGAGATGGAGAACAAGTATTTCCAACCACACTGCGCAGGGGGAGGCATTATCAGTCCTGCTCTGCAGGGGAGGAGGCCGATCCTTAGAGGATGACAAAATAGATTTTCGGCTGGCAAAATAGATTTTCAACCCCACTCGCTCCCCCTCCACCCTAGCCATTCTCTGTCTCCCACCCCCCGTGTCAGCTGGCGGTGAGACAACAGGGGACCATGAAGTCCGATTGGAGAGGGAAAGAGACCCAAGCTGAATGGTAAAGGACAAGAAGGAAGTAGAGGTGGCCCTGAGGAACAGGATTGGGCTGAAAGCAGGGGTCTCCTTGTTTCTCTGCTGCTCTCTGGTCACCTTCCCAAAGCACAGCACCTCTCCAAAGGATGGAGACTTACTCTTGCCCCAAGAGAAGGCTCAAATAAAACATTTTGCTCATCTTTGAGCCTTTGAGAAGTGTGTGGGAATCTCCCCCACCCAAGCTGGCCAGCCAAGAATGCTTGTATCTCCTTACCCGTCCCTCAAAGGCCAATGGCAGGTGGTGGAAACTAGTCTTTTCAGATGACTGAGGAGGGAGGAGTTGGGGAAACACACACCTCTCTCTGAGCGGGAGGTAACAGATAGGAAAGGCTCCCATGTTGTGCCTGCAAACACGAACGCACATTCATAAAAAGCTGGGCTTTCACAAAGCATGAGGCCCTCAGTCTGTCATCGGCCAGGCTGGGATACTGGGGTCCCACCTGAGCCATCCTTCTTCTTCTGGACACTTCACCAACCGGACCTCTGAGAACCATAAATAAAGATCACCGCGAATGGCTTTTCTGTCTGACCCTTTAACCTGAAATAAAAATAAAGCTTGGAGAATGTAATCCCGACTCAAGTCTCCTTTGTGGGCTCCTCCTTCCCTTACCTGTTGACAGGTGCCTGCCGGACCTCACAGTTACCTTTGATTTAGCTGTAATGGCATCTCCACACTTAGCCAAGGTCTGCCCTGTAATCCTTTCCAAAGCTTAAGTCAATTTATATGGTAACCTGAGAGCCATTTCTGCTTCCAGATGATGTCACTGTCTGTTAACACATACTGGAATGATCTCTAAACTCAGGCTTAGGGCAACAGAACAGATCACTCTCGAAGTCAGAGCTGGGTTAAAACAAATGTTTGACGAATTTTCAAAATAAAAAAGTTACTTCATTCCCATGGGCCTTTTTGTAAGCTCCTACGATATTGCAATACTTCTTTTCAGAGAATGGAGAGTGGTTTTTCTGAATCAAAAATCTGCACCTGGGAAGTTGCCATGTATTCATGGAGATAAGGGGGCGAATCTGAAACTGGAGCAGAGAATCACAGGCTTACTGATCAAAATCTCCAAATGAATTTTAAAACACACATTTTTCTGCATTTGAACCCTGAAATGAGTTTGCATTAATAAAAGTTATCCCTAGCATCTGTTTATTTGAGCACAGTTCTGGGTACAAAAGGGTTTTCTTTGTTCCAAGTTTATTTGGGATCCTAGGGTGAACAGTGTAACAATTTCTTTGTGTTAAATGGTATCTGCTAACCACAGCAAACTTAGGACCATTTAGTTATAGGATAGATGGACTATATTGATGAAATGGTGGAGAGAGATTTGTTTTCATGTACACCTGTTCATATTTTGTTTTGTTTTAAATGTATGAAAATGATTAAAGAGTCTTTGGGGAGTGCCTAGGTGGCTCCGTTGATTGAGCAGCTGCCTTCTGCTCATGTCATGATCTCAGGGTCCTGGGATCGAGCCCCACATCGGGCTCTCTGCTCCGCGGGGAGCCTGCTTCTCCCTCTATCTCTGCCACTCCCCCTGCTTGTGCTTGCTCTCTCTAGATCTCTGTCAAATAAATAAACAGAATCTTAACACAACAAAAACAATATTTGAAAAAAGAGTCTTAGGCTTTAAATGTTATGAATACCTCTAATTCCAAAATATCAATGTTCTCCTTCTCTGCTGTATTGTTTTCCTATTGCTGCTATAATAAGTTACTACAAACTTAGTGATTTAGAGCAATATAAATTTATTTTGTTGTAGTGCTGGGAGTCAAAAATCTGAAATCAAGGTGTCATCAGGGCTATGTTCCTTCCAGAGTTTTCAGGGGGAGAATCCGTTTCCTTGCCTTCCCCAGCTTCTAGTGGTCACCTATTTCCTAGGCTCCCGATCCGTTCCCTCTGAGTTCTAAGCACATCACTCCAACCTCTGCTTCTATCCTCGCTGCTTTTTCTGACTCTGATCCTCCTCCCAGTCCCCCTTCCAGGCACCCTGGGATTCCTCTGGGCCCACCCAAATAATCTGAGATGATCTCGCATCTCAAGAGCCTTAACTTAACCACACCTGCAAATCCCCCTTTAACCTGTAAGTAGCATATTCCCAAATTCAGGGGATTAGAACCCCAGGCATCTTGAAGGGGCATTATCCAACCTACCACACCCACTTTCACAAGTATTTCCAAACCAGGAAGCTGGAAGTTGGGCTTCCAGAAGGATCACCCAGATGCTGCTGAAGAGCTACGGACACCCCCTGTGGAAGAGCTGCGGACGCACTCCAGGAGAGAGAGCTCGTCGTCTGCAACAGGGTCATGGCTGCTCTGTGCGGGGGGGCAGGGCAAAAGGACGCTGGACTTGGTGGGGCTTTACTCAAGACCATTTAACCTCTCTGAGCGCAGTTTCCGCATGTATGGAAGGGAAATAACGACATACACTTGTCACGGACTCGAGGGTGAATAATGCCGGTGCTAAAAATGCTTTGTCCACTGTAAAGACTTTGTAAGCACCTACTCCAGCAGGACTCATTTTAAGGTACATTTTCTGTCACCAAGAGGTCACTGGAGGAAGAAGAGACCTTTGAGATCAGGCATTCCAAACCTTCAGGACAGATGTTACAGCTGGGGCTTGTGTGGCTTCATCAGTCACACTCGGTCACACTGTGTAGCTCATTCCCAGATGGGCCATGATGGGTCCAGTGTTCTTTCCATTGCAACCCAATGGAATGGTAATATGTCCCACTCAGTACCTGCTGAGCCTTTCACCAGGCTTCTGTCCCCAGGTGCGTCCTGAGTCCCCCTCCGTGGTCACTGCTGACCAGACTTCTGCCCCAACGCCCTGCAGCATTGATGAGGCCAAATGAAGAGCCACGGGTGGCAGCCCCTGTTTTATTCTCTCGAGTCTGTATCTTTCTTCTCTGTTTCTCACACCTGATGTCCATTCAATCCTCTCTTCTCCAACATCTACTCTGCATGTCTTAAACCCTTACTGGTTTCTTGTTTTTCGCCATCTTCTAGTTTCTTAAGACAGAAGCTGATATCATTGATTCAGATAGGTGGCATGATGGCAAATAAGATGCTTGGTTGAATTTTAATTTCAGATAAATACTTTTTTTAGTATAAGCATATCTCAAACATTTCATGGGGCATGTCTCTACTAAATAAAATTTCAGCAGTTATTTGAAATTCAAAGTCAGCCAGATATCCTGTATTTTTAGTAACAAATGATAGAAGAGACCCCTGAAGGTCTAGTCTTTATGCTGTATTTTTATTTGCTAAGTCTGGCAACCCTATCTCAAGACCTTTCTTCATTTCTAATAAATAAGTATTTAATGTTATAACTTTCTCTCTAAGCTTGATCTGCATCACACCAATTTCAATGTGACCTTTTCATTTTCATTTAGTTTAAAATCCTTTTTAATTTCCCTTTTTATTTCATCTTCAGTTATTTAAAAGTATGTTATTTAGTTTTCAAATATTTGGAGATTTACCAGAGATATTTGACTTGATTTCTATTTTAATTCCACAGAGTATAAGCTTTGCCTGATTTTAATCCTTTTAAAATTATTGAAGCTTATTTATGGCCCAAAACATAGTCCACCAGGGTAAATAAATAGTTCACGTGGATTTGAAAAAGAAAACACATTCTGCTATCATTGGTTGGAGTGTTCTAAAATGTCAGTTAGTCAAGTTGGTGGATCATACTGACCAAGTCTTCATACTGATTTTCAGTCTACTTGTTCTGTTGAATATGGTTAGAAGCATATTGAAATTTCCAACTTTAACTGCAGATTCATCTATTTCTCCTTGTAGTTCTCTCGGTTTTTGTTTCTGTTTTGAAGCTCTGAAATTAGATGCATAAACACTTAGGATTGTCCTGTCTTCTTGATGAATTGACCATTTCATCATTATGACATGATTCTCTTGGAATCTGGAATCTTCATTGTTTGATATTAATATAACCATACTAACTTTAAAAAAATTTTTTTTAATTTACTCATTTACTTGAGGGGTGCCTGGGTGGCTCAGTGGGTTGGGCCTCTGCTTTCAGCTCAGGTCATGATCCTGGGGTCCTGGGATCAAGTCCCGGATAGGACTCTCTGCTTGGCGGGGAGCCTGCTTCCTCCTCTCTCTCTGCCTGCCTTTCTTCCTACTTGTGATCTCTCTCTGTCAAATAAATAAATAAAATCTTTTTTAAAAAATAAATTTACTTATTTATTTGAGAGAGAGAGTGTGTGCACACTCAGTGGAGGGGCAGAGGGAAAGAAGAGGCAGAGAATCTTAAGCAGACTCTGCCCTGAGCACAGAGCCCAACATGGAGCTTGATCTCACAAACCCTGAGATCATGACTTGAGCTGAAATCAAGAGTCAGATGCTTAACTGACTGGCAACCCAGGTGCCCCTCAACCTTTTCATTTTAGTGTTAGCATGGTATATGTTTTTCCATACTTTTAATTCATTGTATATTTATTTAAATGGGCAAAAAATGGGTTTTAAATTTTAAAATGGGTTTCTTATAGACAACATCTAGTTGCCTTTTATTTGGTCTGAAAGTCTCTGACTTTTAATTCTGATGTTTAAGGGGTTTTCCTGTATTTACGTGTCAGACATTTAAAGTAGCTCTTTTGCCGGAAAGAAGGAATACCAATATCCCATACATTGAGCAGAAGGGCTGGCCTTAAGTGCTATAAAAAAAAATAAGTAAAATGTTTTCAAGACCCACATTTCATTCTTGATGTATCTATTTCCTTGCATTGGTTCTTAAATCAACCCAAAATTGTGTCTATTTTTTTTAAAGATTTTATTTATTTATTTATCTATCTATTTGAGAAGGAGAGGGTGAGAACACATGCACAAGCAGGGGGAGAAACAGAGGGAGAGAGAGGGAGAAGAAGACTCCCCACTGAGTAAGGAGTCCAATGTGGGGCTCGATCCCAGAACCCTGGGATCATGATCTGAGCTGAAGGCAGTCACTAAACCGAGTGAGCCCCCCAGGTGCCCTGGCCACCAGGTTTTCAAATTTAGGTTCCTGGGACCCACTCCCAATGAGTCTGATCCAGGTCTTGTCCTGGAGCCTGTGCTTCATGACCCAAACTGCGCCCCCCCCCCCGCCCCCCCTGCCATCACTGTGGTAACACCACCAATGCAAGAAGCTCAGATCACAACTGGAGGAATATTTCATGGAAAGCAGCCAGGCTCACTGGATGTACCATTTTTCTTTTGGTGGGGGGGGGTATCAAAAATAGTGAGTGACTGATTATAATGGAGTTTGCCTTCCCATTCCCAGCTGTGGCACAGAGTGAGCCAGTTTCCTTTTAACTCAAGCCAATTTCCATGGACATAAGTTGAACCCTTTAGGGAAGCAAATTTATTCTTCAGGGCTAGATCTCCATCCTTTGGCAGAACCTGTGTTACCGAGAAATGGAAGAGAAGAAGGCAGCTACTCAAATGAAATCTGAGTTATATGAAGACAAAAGGTATTGATGATTTATTTAATTGCAACAATAAGAGCATATGTATCATGGAAGAGTATCCGCATTTGCCATTTTGAAACCTGTTGTTGTTGCTGGTGCTGGAGGTGGGCGTGTTAGAGTTTTTTTTGCTCAGGCAGATTTTCCCCTCTGCAGTGTTCCTTCCCACCTCTCACCTATCATGGCTCACCTGAATCTTGCCCAATCTTCAGGGCCAGCTCAAATAAGTCCTTTCCTACAATTCTGCTTCTCGGACTTACTTCTCAGACTCAGAATTGATTATGCAGATTTCGTAAATTGATTTTCA
Organism: Meles meles; assembly: GCF_922984935.1. NCBI lineage: Eukaryota > Metazoa > Chordata > Mammalia > Carnivora > Mustelidae > Meles > Meles meles. Next base: position 38,908,594 of record NC_060080.1, on the reverse strand, counting down.
ATCACTTGGTCTGCTGAGCCCATGACTTGACAACAATTCCACTTCGGAAGCCAGATGTCACATGAGGAGAAGAAATGATGATCTGGGCCCATAAAGTAGGGAAAGTGAGTATTGGTTCCCTGGATGCTAGGATGGATGAGAGTAGGTGCTGAGAAGGAGCAGCAGGTAGGAGGAGAGAGTCCCACCAAATGCAAGGAACTAGAGTAGAAGAAATTTTCTTCCTTGTGTGAGTAAACGTGTATGTAAATAAATTCAATTCGCTTGTACTTAACATTCTAGCAGCAAAAAAATCATTCAGTCTCTCCCATACTGGGAGGTCTCTAATGCAGTCTCAGCCAGTTTGGCACAAGAGTCAGACACATGAGAAGACCTTGCAGTGAAAATCTGGGGGCACCCAGAAGAGGCTTCTGGGGAAGATGGCATAGGAGTAGGGTGGCCTCTAAAAGAAGAATGGGCATTTCTGATGGAGATTTTTATGGGGATGATGGAAGCGGCAGATGAGGTTGCCAAGGTGGGAGGTTGGGCTGGTACCAGACCAAGAAGGGCCATAGATGTCAGAAGTTTGAAAGTCATAAGAAGCCAGGATCTTTCAGGATGACAGTGGGACCTCTTCAACTCATCCAGGGCCTCAGTGGAGCGGTGCAGGGACACAGACGCAATCTCTTGCATTGGACAGCAATTCAATTTGCAGTTGATTTTGGTTGCTGTTGTTTTAATGCTCATCGAGGTTCCTAGGCCGTCTCCCCAATGATGGGCAGTGATCCGTGCACAAGCCAATCACTGCAAGAAGATAGATCACCCAGAGAAGGGGCTCTGTTTACCCACAAACACCTTGACAACTCGCCATGATGGAAAAGAAGACACCGGCAAAATGTCAGGTAGAACAGGCAACAGTTAAACTGGCAAACGTTTTCCTCACCTCCCTCCACTTTGGTCTTTCCGTGGCCGTGTTTCTGCAGCCTGTGATGGCTCCATATTCTATGGGAATGACCCCAGTGCAGAGATCTTTTCCAAGGGTTGCTCTCTGCACATGTTTATGTGCTATCGAAAATGATCTAGGCAGGTTCAATCTCGGCAGGAACGAGCACACGAAGAGGAATAAGGATATCAGACTTTTCTAAACTCTGTCCCTCAAATCTGTGCCTCTCTGTGGTGTCACCCCAGCTGCCATCTAAAACTATGCCTGAGTCCCTTTTCGTCCTCATGTGACTCCTATGTCTTACAAATAATATAGCTGCTCAATGTTCAATAGTAAAGGACTTCCTGTGGTGGTGGTTTGAATCTATTCCTGATATTGGGATGCTTCTCATGAAAATATAAAATAAGAAAGCCTCTGGAAGACAATACTAGACAGAATGGATGTATGTTTTAAACATTGGCTAAGATGATGAGTGAGTTGTTTCTATTATTATTATGCCCAAGATGGGGCTTGAACTCATGATTCTGAGATCAAGAGTTGCACACTCTACCAACTGAGCCAGCTAGGCGCCCCTGAATTGTTTCCTTCAGAATAAAGTTTACACAATGAAGTATTATAAATTAACACAAGTACAGTACAGAAAACTCAGGAAACCCTCAAATGTTGAAAGAAAAAGAATATGTAGTTGCACCAATCGAATACATTTGTTGTTAGCATTTGCTGATTTCCTTTCAGACTTTTTAAAAAATTATTTTTATTAACATATAATGTATTATTTGCCCCAGGGGTACAGGTCTGCGAATCATCAGGCTTACACACTTCACAGCACTCACCATAGCACATACCCTCCCCAATGTCCATAACCCAGCCACCCTATCCCTAAACCCCTCCTCCCAGCAACCCTCAGTTTGTTTTGTGAGATTAAGAGTCTCTCGTGGTTCATCTCCCTCCTGATCCTATCTTGCTTCATTTTTTCCTTCCCTACCCCCCAAAGCCCCCCCGCCCTGCCCCTCAAAGTCCTCATATCAGAGAGATCACATGATAATTGTCTTTCTCTGATTGACTTATTTCGCTCAGTATAATACCCTCTAGGTCCACCCAGATCGTTGCAAATGGCAAGATTTTATTTCTTTTGATGGCTGCATAGTATTCCATGGTATACGTATACCATCTCTTCTTTATCCAGTCATCTGTTGATGGACGTCTAGGCTTTTTCCATAGTTTGGCTATTGTGGACATTGCTGCTATAAACATTCGGGTGCACATGCCCCTTCGGTTCACTACATTTGTGTCTTTAGGGTAAATACCCAGTAGTGCAATTGCTGGATTGTAGGGTAGCTCTATTTTCAACTTTTTGAGGAACCTCCATGCTATTTTCCAGAGTGGCTGCACCAGGTTGCATTCCTACCAACAGCGTAGGAAGGTTCCCCTTTCTCCACATCCTTGCCAACACCTGTCATTTCCCGACTTGTTAATTTTAACCATTCTGACTGGCATGAGGGAGTATCTCATTGTGGTTTTGATTTGTATTTCCCTGATGCTGAGTGATGTGGAGCACTTTTTCATGTGTCTGTTGGCCATCTGGATGTCTTCTTCTTTTTTTTTTTAGTATTTTATTTATCTGACAGAGAGAAATCACAACTAAGCAGGCAGAGAGAGAGAAGGAAGCAGGCTCCCCGCGGAGCAGAGAGCCCGATGTCGGGCTCGATCCCAGGACCTTGGGATCATGACCTGAGCCGAAGGCAGAGGCTTTAACCCACTGAGCCACCCAGGCGCCCCCATCTGGATGTCTTCTTTGGAGAAATGTCTGTTCATGTCCTCTGCCCATTTCTTGATTGGATTATTTGTTCTTTGGGTGTTGAGTTTGGGTGTGGAATTTGATAAGTTCTTTATAGATTTTGGATACTAGTCCTTTATCTGATATCTTCTCCCATTCTTCAGAATTTTTTTTAACACACAGTTTTGACATCTTTCTTAAATAAGAAAATAAGCTTCTGTCAAAAGTGTCAAGGGAGCCCCCAGAATTCCTGAGAATTACTTTTTAAATGAGAGAAACACGCTTAGCCTGATGTCACTGAGCTTCTGGGTAGGCCAGTAGAAACATTTTGTCATCCGAAGCCTTAAGACTAAAAAGAATTTAGGCCGTTATTTCCTTTGTCAACATTGAACCCCTCTTCTGTGGTGTGCATAGTGTCAGGCTCAAGCTAAGTTAAAAATTACCCAATTCTCCAGATAGCTGGGTATGAAAACCAAGAAGGTGTGCTGAGTCAAAACTCATGAGCACTGAATTCGGACATGTTCATTAGTCAAAGCCTAGTCGACAAGAGGATTTGCGTGAGGACAGGGACAATGACCTAGTCTGGAAGACAAATGAATATTTTCAACTTAAAAAAAAATTAGTATGTGATTAATGCTCCAGGATATAATAGGATTACATGCTGAAGGGCAGGACTGAATTGTCCCTTCGGGTAAACTTCCTTTGATTTCTGGATAAAGTGAGTGGCAGAAGGATGTCTTAGTGGGAAGCAAACTGCCTTCAGAGGAACCTTGTTGCTTGTCGTGAAGTGGGAACTGTGTGGAGACAACGCAGCCCAGTGAGAAGTCAGCAACTTTACTTCTCCCCCCAGCTACTCTGGACATGAATAATATCACTTGCACTTATGAATGACAGCTGAACTCCAGAGAGGTCCAGGAACGCCTGCGAGCCCACAACCCAGAGAAGTCTGAAGCCAGGATTCAAACAGTCCTTGCTACTCTTGAAAAAAAAAAAAAAGAAATGCCTCATCTCTTTGAGTCAAGGGCTTGCACTGTTGGCAGGCTAGAGAACATACCTGTCACCCTATCAGGTTCCCAAAAAAGCCCGTATCTACAAATCAAAGAGCAGTATCTCCACATCTGAGTCAGCTACTTCCACAGTGAAGAGCTAATCAGTGTCACCTTCAAATCACAATGGCAAATATTTTATTTCCCGATTCCATAGGATAAGAAACAGAAACCTCAAGTTCTAGAGAGCCAGTGTTTTTGTCTACAGGCACCTGCCTCTGAAGGAATACTAGTGACACCTCTGCTCATTTCCACGATGTCTGATGTATAAAATCAGGTTAAAAGTATTCTGGGCTTAGCCAAACTGGGGGAAAGTTTCCTGGCATAGCCACTCTGGTTCCACAGTGGGTTTTATTTTATTATTATTATTTTTTAAATCTCTGCTCTGGCTAATCACTTTGAAATTAGTGGGGTTTTGGGGCCTTGCAGTTGGGGGGTGGCATAAAGATGCACAAAGGGAGAATTTCACATTTTACTGCCTTGCCAATGAATGGTATGAAGTCATAGGAGGGAAACAAACAAAAAGATAAAGCTTATCTCATCTTCAGAGGAGAAAAATCATTGGAGATCTTCATGAGCCTTTCCCTCAGCCTCCCAAGGCAGATAAAAAACCCTCTTTTGCATAACTGTGCTTATCTGTAGGATCTTCAATTCGTGGTCATATTCATGGAGGAATGGACAAAGGAGCAGCAGGCTGTAACTGAAGGGTTACACAAAAAGCCATTCCTTTTAATTAATATTATGATGATTTTCAGTAGTATGGAGACATTGCCTGTAGATTCTGGTACCAAAAGATTGAGCCACACTTTAAAAAAAAAATCAGAGAAGCCTCAAAAAACCCCACAGCATGCTTCAGAGCACACCGATCTCATGGTATTTCAGAAAGTGCTGACTTCATTTTGAGCCTCTGCAAGCCTTGGGAAGAGCCCGCTAATTCCAAGGCAGGCTCATTAAGGAACACAGAGGGTAGATTTTCAGGAGAGAGGAAGTGAGACGGGATGTCTGGGGAAAAGCAAACACTTCACACTTCAAGGTGGACTGAAATTTCTCTCTTGCCCTACCCCTCTTCTCCCATGACCCCTAAGACGCTTGATGTACCTTAGCTGAAGTACAGATCAAAGGCAGACAGTGACTCTTGACACAAACTGAAACCATCCAGTTGTTTAATTATCTCTTGATGCAAAAGGCTGGGTCTTGCTTTGCTTGTCCGTCAAGGTAGGCAGGTGGTTGGTTAGGACCGTGGCATTTATTTTCCGGGGGAGGCTTATGTTACCTAACAGCACAAAAGCAGGCCAGTGACAGAAAATCTTGGACTTAATTATACATTTTGGGAGGATTGAATTCATGACTCATTTTGGAACCAATAAAATACTTTTAAGCATATGAAATGTAAGCATTACACTTAAAAAAAAGATTTTACTTATTATTTGACAGTGAAAGAGAGACAGAGAAGGAGAGCACAAGCAGGTGGAGTGGCAGGCAGAAGGAGAGGGAGAAGCAGGCTCCCCGCTGAGCAGAGAGCCTGCCGTGGGGCTCGATCTGAGGACCTGAACAGACATTTTTCTAAAGAAGACATGCAGATAGCCAACAGACACATGAAAAAATGCTCAACATCACTCATCATCAGGGAGATGCAAAGTAAAACCACAATGCGATATCAGAATGGCTAAAATAAAAAACACAATAAACAACAAATGTTGGCGAGGATGTGGAGAAAAAGGAACTCTCCTGCACTGTTGGTAGGAATGCAACTTGGTGCAGCCACTGTGGAAAATACTATGGAGGTCCCTCAAAAAATTAAAAATAAAGTTAGTCTATGGTTCAGTAATTCCACTACTGGGTATTTACCCCAAGAAAATAAAAACACTATTTCCAAAAGGTAATATGCACCCCCAGTTTTATTGCAGCATTATTTACAAGAGCCAAGGTAGCCAAGATAGGACCAAGCGTCCATCCATAGACGAGTGGATAAAGAAGAGATGGTATAGTTGTAGGATGGAATATTATGCAGTCATAAAAAGAATGAAATTTTGCCATTTGCAACAACATGGATAGATCTAGAGGGTATAATGCTAAGTGAAATAAGTCAGTCAGAGAAAGACAAACACCGTATCATTTCATTCATGTGTGGAATTTAAAAAATAAAACAAATGAACAAACAAACAAAAGACAAATAAAAAACCAAACTCTTAAATATACAGAACAAACTGGGGGTTGCCAGAGACGGGGTGGGTGGGGGATGGGTGAAATTGATGAAGGGGATGACACTTACCATGGTGAGCACTGAGAAATGTATAGAATTGTTGAATCATTATATTGTGCACCTGAAACTAATATAACATTATGTTAATTATACTTGAGTTAAAAAAATTTACTAAGACAAAAAAAAAATAGATGCTAACTGCATATTTAGTTTTTTTTAAAAAAAAGGTCTACAATTAAATTGGTCAAATTTCTTACTTACTACAACATGAAACTAGAATATTGTCTGCTAGTTCTGCTTGAATGTCCCCTTTCCCTGGGTTAACTTCAAGTTTTAGGAACATGAGGAATTTCAGTAAAGGCAGCCCTGTTCAAGGATAAAGTGAACATTTCCACTTGCAAACGGTGGGAAGATGCTTTATAAACATGGGTCCAAGTCCAGATTGAGGCCAAAGAGGTAATGTGATAGCTGAAAAAGAGTGGACAGGCTCCTTTCTAGCTGTGTGATCTTGGGTTTCAATTTCCTTATCTGTAAAATTGGTGTTCTGATATATTTTGGGGTTGTCGTGAGGATTAATGTTAATACACATGGAGTAGGAAGCACATGATCACTTTCTAAGTGAACTTGGGTAAAGATTATAACAACAGCATTTTAAAGTTATATCATAATATACCATATCATGGTTCACCAATTAGTGCCCAGATTTTAAAATGCAAGCCTGGTAAATTTGGGAATCACAAGAGTCGTGCTATCACATCAAATTTTGACCCACCAATGAGATATTATGCCTGAAGTAAAGTATGTCTGAAGCACTTTTAAATCCAGAGACTCCTGCAAATAGTAACCAGAAGAAATGACTGCATTGTCATCCATTTGTATTTCTCTTAGAAGAACAGGTGTGGAGGGGCGCCTGGGTGGCTCAGTGGATTAAGCCACTGCCTTCGGCTCCGGTCATGATCTCAGGGTCCTGGGATCGAGCCCCGCATCGGGCTCTCTGCTCCACAGGGAGCCTGCTTCCTCCTCTCTTTGCCTGCCTCTCTGCCTACTTGTGATCTCTCTCTCTGTCAAATGAATAAATAAAATCTTTAAAAAAAAAAAAAAAAAAAAAAAAGAAGAACAGGTGTGGAACCCATCCCAACTGCCCCCTGCAACGCATCTGCTTTTTATAGCTCTGGAACTGTAGCAATACTGAACATATACTGCAGGAAATCTACAAGCCAGGTCAAAGGCAAGTTTAAATTAAAAATTAAAGGTCCTTACATCAGCTGCAGTATCAGTTTAGCCAAGTGATGTAGCTAAAGTTTTGTTTATGTTTTATGAGATCCAAGGGTTTGTTAGAGTAACATTCGTTTGAAACCCAGGATATAAAGAATCAAGAACTGCTCTGTGATTAAAAAAAACGAATAGGCAATGGTGCCAGCTCACAAGACAATATACCATGATATGTGTGGGGGGGGCAGGGAGAGCCAGAGAGAGCATTAGTTATAAAATACAAATCAGAGGAGGAACATGTGCTTCACAAAGGATTCCTCAAGAAGTGATTTATCACTGGAGTCCACAGATGGGCCTCCAGGACTCTCGAAACTGCTTAGAGGTGTAGGTATGAGTTTTTGCATGTAAATATCCATGTTTCTGGAGAAAGTGTCTATGGCTTTCATCTGATTATTACAAAAAAAAAAAAAAAGAAATGGGGAGAGTAGGCAGTAACGGTTGCTTTAATATTGAAACTTTATTTTATATTTAATTTTTTTAAAGTTAAAAAAAATTTTAAGTAATCTCTACACCCAATATGGGGCTTGAACTCAGAACCCTGAGGTCTACAAACCAGGGCAAGCGTCACATGCTCCACCAACTGAGCCAGCCAGGTGTCCCTCAATATTGAAATTTTTTAAAAAACATTTCAAGTGAGTTTTGTTACCTATTCATGGGAACTGTTAACCCTGACTGTAAATAGCCCTCATATTATGGTTCATCAATGAACACCTTAATTTTAAATGCAAGTCAAGGGAATTTGGGGACCATATGAGTTGTGATTTCATATCAAATTTGAACCACCCATTGGATATAATTCTGTAAGTGAAAAAGAGAAAAATAACAAAAGTAAAGTAATAATGGTTTCTGTTACTGCTGGTCATCTGTAAGATGCTATTTGCAGAACAGACCTGCTTTTCTCCGGGAGTGGTAGGGTAAGTGATCAAGACCATACCGAGATTAAGCCCTGCCTCTGTTACTGTTGTGTGATTCTGGACAGTGACTTGACCTTGCTGGGATCAGGATTGCTGGTTCTCCCGGGAGAGCCCTGTGAGGATTAACCAGGCATGCATTTGGATTCTTAGAACAGTTTCCGGCTCAGAGAAAATACTCGAGGTTGTCTGCTGCGGTCCTGCAAAGCATCAGATAGGAAAAACCTCATGCAGGACATCTCCCGGAGAAACAGCAGGGTTATTTTCCCCTTAACATCTCCCGTGAGCATCCAGGTCTGTGAAGCTGGACATTATTAGTTGTTTTAGGTCAAACAAATAAAATTCACTAAGTGGTATGTAAAATAGAAATGTCCCCTCTGGCATGGGTACCCCCATGAGGAGTCTTGGAAATATGCCTCACAGCGGGTTTCTCTGGCTCCCGACCAGGAAGACCAGCCAGCACCGAGCTGGGAGCTGCTATGGACGCCAGCTAGCGGAACCCCGTCACTGAACTGAATTCCGCCGGAGTGGAGGCTTCGTGGGAGGCCACGAAGCAGAGGGAAGTCAACCAAGTTTGACACTTGGTGTGGTACTTCATTACCTTTGTGACTTAGGGCAACTTTTTTAACTCTCTGGGCCTCGATGTCCTCATCTGTAGGATGAGCGTGATAGTGGGACCTCTCCTGCTTAGTGCTGTCACAAGGGTGAAAGGAGATAAGCCTTCCAGGGCATTTTGCACAGCGTCTGGCACCTACCACATAGTAAATATTAAGTTGTGTGAGGTTTAAAAAGCACCTACTGCATGCCTGGCTCGATGCTGATTTTTTTTTTTTTTTTAAAGATCTTATTTATTTAATTGACAGAGAGGGACACAAGGAGAGAGGGAACACAGCAGAGGGAGTGGGAGAGGGAGAAGCAGGCTTCCCTCCGAGCAGGAAGCTCTCTCTCGATGCTGAGCTCAATCCCAGGACCCTGAGATTATGACCTGAGCTGAAGGCAGACACTCAGCGGCTGAGCCACCCAGTCACCCCAAAGATACTGAATTTTTTAAACCTGAATTAGCTCTTGTAAAGTATTTCTGAGATAAGTGCTAGTAATATTTCTATTTTATAGATGAGGAATCTGGGCACAAGGTGTTTGAGAAAGCAGCCCAAGATCAAGCAACTAGAGAAGCAAGAAGGCAGATTCATCTCCAAGGATCCCCACTGTACCCACTGCCCTCTGGGCCGGGTCTTGTTAGATCCGGAGTCCTCTGCGCCTGCCACTGGCCTTGAGCTTCCAAGTCCCTCCACATTTGTGGTGGTGGGGAAAGGCGGACGGCGAGCAAATCACTTGGCCCAGAAAACTGTCCCTAGGTCACTCAGATCCCACAAAATGTACCAAATGGACACAAAACAGAGACGTCTTGGGTTTGTCCAGCAGCATCTATACGCGGGCATATAAAAATCTGTGCATACGGTCTTTGCGTGTTGGAGGAACCTGGAGGAAAGCACTGCTGTAAGCCCTGGTGGGGGGATGCTGGTGAGAGGGTGGGAGCACTCAGAGAAAAGGATCACCTGCAGCCTGGAGGGGCAAGCCTCACTTCAAGGTCTGGTTTGCCTAAGGCAGGATCTGAAGGAAGTTTTAAAGAAGTTGCCTCATAATTGCAGGATGACTCCCCACCCTTCCGCAGCCACCAGGCTCTGCTTTCTTTGTTGGCCCAATCAGTGTCCTAGGAGTTAACAGTAGGGGGCATGGCCTTTGTGACCCTCCCCAGCCCAACAATCCTATCTATCCGGCTATTAGTGGAGGTATGGGAGTAAATGCCTTCTTCCCTCGCTGGAGCCGTTCATTTGGCCACGCGGGTGGGCCTTGTCATTTTAATGAGATCGAGGCACTGGGAACTGGAGACTGGCTGTCCCAGGACAGCCAGCGTGGAAACAGCATTCCGTCTTAGCTGTTCACACCTCCCAGTCTTAAGAGCAGAAGTAAGGTGTTCTGCACACCCACTGATGGCTTGAATCACGTTCAAGTTATTTTTCTGGAAATACGTATGGAAATAAACTTGATATTTCAGACTTTACAAGGGGTCCAATGAAGCAAAGGGAATAGCAAAGCAGAAAGGCCATCAGTGAGGCAAGACGGTAGTAAAGTCTTGTGCAAATATTTGTAATATTGAAGTGTACATAAGGGTGTCCTGGATGTCTCTCCCTCCAGCCTCAGGGCAGGATTGGCTTTAAAGGATGTGAGGAATGGGCTGTATTCAAAAGCTGCCTAAGATGTTAGAAGGAACTTGAGAAGTCTTTGAATGCAAACTGTCACTTGGAGGTGTCATGTCCTGTCAGACTGACCATGGCCAATGCATGCTTGGGGAATCAACTAGAGAGAAATTCAAGGAGGCAATATGCTAAAATCAGGGTATAAAATAAAATAAAATAATAAAATAAAATAAGGGTATCAGCTACCTGGGTGGGGAGGGATATTTGTGATTAGGAAGAAACTTGGAAGACTGGGTGATTTGCAGGGTTCTATTTCTTGACCTGAGTAGAGGTTATAGCCATATAATGTGTTAAAGTAATTCATTAAATGGTATGTGTATCTCTGTCTTTTTTTTTTTTAAGATTTTATTTATTCGACAGAGAGAGAGAGATCACAAGTAGGCAGAGAGGCAGACAGAGAGAGAGGAGGAAGCTGGCTCCCCGCTGAGCAGAGAGTCCAATGGGGGGCTCGATTCCAGGACCCTGAGATCATGACATGAGCCGAAAGCAGAGGCTCTAACCCACTGAGCCACCCAGGCACCCCGGTATGTGTATCTCTTAAGCATTTTTCTTTGTGTGGACATTTTTACAATGACCAAAAAAGGAAGATATTACCCACACAAGCCTAAGCCTCCCTCTACTCTCTACCATTTCAGTAATCCTTGGCAGCACTGTTGAAGACCAAAGGCCTGACCATTATTTTTGACTCTGTTTCCTTGCCTTTCCTTTGATACCTCCGTCCATCCCATCAGCTGCCCAGAAAGTTCTCTATCCTAGCTCCCGGCCTCAGCACCTCCCCCGCTCACACCTTGTCCAACTCCGCCAAGTCTTGCATGGATCGCTGGGTCTTCTCATCCACTCTGCCTTCCCATACAGACATTGAACTTCTAAAAATACGTTCCATTTAAAATGATTATAGGTTCATAGGAAGTTGTAAACATAGTGGAGAGAGGTCTCACGTGTCTCCGGTTGTCCCCAGTGTTAATTTCTTCTCTAACTACATTGTACCGCCAACACCAGGAAGCTTGTATGGGTATAATCCACAGGGCTTGTTTGGATTTTACCAGTCTTTTTATTTCTTTTAAGATTTTATTTGTTTGGGGGGTGCCTGGGATGGCTCAGTCGTTCAGTGTCTGCCTTCAGTTCGGGTCATGATCCCAGGGTCCTGGGATCAACCCCTGCGTCCAGCTCCTTGCTTGGTGGGAAGCCTGCTTCTCCCTCTCCCACTCCCCATGCTTGTGTTCCCTCTCTCGCAGTCTCTTTCTCTGTCAAATAAACAAAATCTTTTTTTTTTTTTGAGATTTTATTTATTTGACAGAGAGAGTGAGAGGACACAAGAAGGGGGAACAGCAGGCAGAGGCAGAAGCAGGCTCTGTGCCAAGCATGGGGCCCCCATGTGGGACTCAATCCCAGGACCCCAGGATCATGACATGAGCCAAGGCAGACACTTAATCAACTGAGCCACCCAGGCACCCCTGGATTTTACCAGTCTTACTTGCTCTCATCTGTGTGTGGAGTGTGCGTGTGTGAGTGGGCAGATGGGTCTCTATGTAACTGTATTACGAGTGTAAATTCATGTAACCGTGTAACCACACCGCAGTCAAGATGCAGCACTGACCCGTCACCGCAGACATCTTCCCCATACTTTCCCCTACAGTCCCGGCCAGGCTTCGGCCGCTTCACCTTGTGCCTAAGCCGTGGCAACCACGATTCTTCTCCATCTCTAGAATTCTGTCCTTTTGAGAATGTCGTACACATGGAATCATGCGGTGTGTCACCTTTGACATTGGCTTTTTCTTTTTCACTCCATGTAACACCCTGGAGATCCATTCATGGTGCTGTGTGTATCCGTAATTGGGGGTGGTCCAGCAGTTTACACTTCACAAGCCCTCTAGGTAATCGTGACGCACGCAGAGGTTCAAGAACGGTCCTTGGAAGTATCAGATCACACCCGGGGAGCTGGGGGTGGAGGCTATCCTACCCAGACTGCATTATCCGTTATGTAGTGGCAGAAGGACAGAAGGGTCATGGGGCAGCAACCCCAGTGGCCTTACCTTTAGTGGTTACAACTACCATGGCAGCTAGCTTTTACTGAATATTTATTACAGTCCCATATGTGCACAATCTCATTTGATCCTCACCACAACCCTGTGAGATAGGTACTATCATTATCTGTGACGGTCGAGGAAACTGGGGTCCCGTGCAGGTAAGTAGAACTATTTAAGGCTTTATAGCAAAATATCAGGGCTGGAGTTTCAGACTGTGTGCTAATTAGCCTCCACCTGCCACGACACATGACAAATATCGCAACCCAGGAAGTGCAGATGTGTTAGGAGCACAGGGGAGGCACCTGACATGCTCTAGTAGGGGAGGTCACAGAGGGCTTCCTGAAGGAAGTGACAAGCTGGAGAGGAGCTTGCTAGCTAGGTAAAGAGGAGGAGGAAGAGTGTGCAGAGGCCTGGATGCCAGAGATGGCTTGCCGTGCCCGAGGGACCGGCTTCCATGTGATGTTGGAGGTGAGAGGCAGGGAGGGGTGACAGAGAGGTGGGCAGAGGCTACACCTAGAAGGATCCTGGGGACAAAATGAAGAGGTTCAGTTTTATCCTATGGATAGTAGGAAACACAGGGTATTCTAACCCCAAGGGATGAATACTTGGGACAAGGTCTTTAAAAAGATGATCTCCTTTGCAAGGTAGAGAATTGAGCAAAAGCAGAAAAGCTAATTCGAAACCCTTGCAGGCAGGGGTCCATCTCTATAAAAATGACGGTGGCTGGAAAAAGGGTATGGAGAAAAATTTGAGGACTTGGTGATTAACTGGGTGGCTGTTGATTGCCTGGCTTGGACTAATGTGTGACCTTCTTCCCAGAGATGAGAAAGAGAAGTTTTGGGGGAGTGAAGCTCAGTTTTTAACCTGATAGATTTACTAAGAATTTCAATGAATTGTATATGTAGGGTTTTTATTATTATAATTATTCAGTATAATTAACATACAGTGTTATATTAGTTTCAGGTGCACAATATAATGACTCAACAACTCTCTACATTTCTCAGTGCTCACCATGGTAAGTGCACTCTTCATCCCCTTCATCTGTGTCACCCATCCCCCACCCACCCCCTCTCTGCCAACCTCCAGTTTGTTCTGTACATTTAAGAGCTAGGATTTTTGTCTCTTTTTCTTTGTTTATTTGTTTTGTTTTGTTTTGTTTTTAAATTCCACACATGAATGAAATGATACGGTGTTTGTCTTTCTCTGACTGACTTATTTCACTTAGCATTATACCCTCTAGATCTATCCATGTTGTTGCAAATGGCAAGATTTCATTCCTTTTATGACTGCATAATATTCCATTGTACAAATATACCATCTCTTCTTTGTCCACTCATCTATGGATGACACTTGGTCCTATTTTGGCTACCTTGGCTATGGTAAATAATGCTGCAATAAACTTTGGGGAAGCTTTTTGAATTCGTGTTTTTATTTTCTTTGGGTAAATACCCAGTAGTGGAATTACTAGATCATATGGTGATTTTATTTTTAATTTTTTGAGGGACGTACACACTTTTCCACAGTGACTGTGCCGAGTCGCATGCCTACCAACAGTGCAGGAGGGTTCCTTTTTCTCCACATCCTTGCCAACACTTTTTCTTTATCATGATTTTGATTTTAGCCATTCTGACAGGTGTAAAGTGATATCTCATCGTGATTTTACTTTGCATCTCCCTGATGGTGAGTGATGCTGAACATTTTTTCATGATTCTTTTGACCATCTGCATGTCTTCTTTGGGAAAATGGCTGTTGAGGTCTTCTGTCCATTTTTAATCAGATTATTTGTCTTTATATATTTTGTATATTAATCCTGTATCATATATTCATTTGCAGATATCTGTGGTGAAAAAAGTTGAAGATGAAACAAACAAATGGAAAGATATTCTATACTCATGGATTAGAAAAATCAATGTTGTTGGAATGTCCATACTACCCAAAGCAATCTACAGATTTAATACAATCTCTATCAAAATATCAACAGCATTTTTTTACAGAACCAGAACAAGTAATCTTAATGTTCAAATGGAACCCCAGGATAGGGGTTCCATTTATAGCCAAGCAATCTTGAAAAAGAACAAAGCTCCAGGTTTCACAATCCCAGATTTCAAGGTATACTACAAAGCTGGTACTGGCATAAAAGTAGACATAGATCAATGGAACAGAATAAATAACCCAGAAATGAACCCAGATTATATGGTCAATCAGTCTTCTACAAAGCAGGCAAGAATATGCAGTGGGGAAAGTCTCTTCAAAAAATGCTGCTGGGAAAACTGGACAGCAACATGCAAAAGAATGAGACTAGACCACTTTCTTACACCATACACAAAAATAAACTCAAATGGATTAAAGACCTAAATGTGAGGTGCAAAACTGCAAAAGTCCTAGAAGAAAACATAGGCAGGAATTTCTTTGATATTGCCATAGAAATATTTTTCTAGATATGTCTTCTCTGGCAAGGGAAACAAAAGCAAAATGTGTAGATTTAAAGAAATTCAATTAGCCAACATATAGTAAGTACATCATTAGTTTCAAATGTAGGGTTCAATAATTCATCAGTCGCATATAACACCCAGTGCTCATCACATCCTGCTTTCAGGATTTTCTCTTTATCTCTGAAATTTGCAAGCTTCACTATTATATGTTGGGGTACTGATCTACTTTTACTGATTTTGAGGGGATGTTCTCTCTACGTCTTTCACTTGAATACCTGTCTCCTTCCCCAGATTAGGGAAGTTCTCAGTTATGATTTACTCGGATATACCTTCTGTCCCTCTCTCTTTCTTCTTCCTCTGGGATCCCAATAATTCTAATATTGTTTCACTTTATGGTATCACTGATTCCCCAAAGCTTCCCTTCATGGTCCATTTGTTGTTTTTCTCTCTTTTTGTCAGCTTCCTTCTTTTCCATCATCTTGTCTTCTATGTCACTGACTTTCTCTTCTGCCTTGTTTACACTGTTAGAGCATCCAACTTAGACTGCATCTCAGTTAAGACATTTTTAATCTCAGTATGATTAGATTTTATTTCTGCATTAAGAGATTCTCTAGTGTCTTTTATGCTTTTTTCAAGCCCAGCCAGTAACTTTATAATCATTATCCTGAATTTCAGCTCTGATATTTTACTTATATCCATATTGATTCGATCTGTGGCAGAGTATTACCTCTGGTTCTTTCCTTTGTTGTGAATTCTTCCTTCTAGTCATTTTGTCCAGAGAAGAATGGATTAATGAGAGAACAAAATAAAAAATATCAACCATGACCCAAACAAAATATACACTAGACAAATCCAAAGAGGTCAGAAACCAAAACAGAAAAGAAAAAGAAAGGAAGATGGGGGATAAGAGAGAATATAACCATAACCTCCCAGGCGGACAAAACAGGGTGATCCCCTTGGTCCTGGGTGTATTTTGGTCTGTTTGTTAGAAGACACTAAATCCCAAAATTGTAAAGGAAACAAAACTTACATATATATATATATACATATATATATATATACATACACATATATATATATATATAGATATAGATATAGATATAGATATATATAGATATATATATAAAATTGATTACAGTGAAAGGAAGCCAAAAGTGAAGAATACAATATAATCTATAAAATGTAAATGTAAAAATGAAAGCTTAAAAAAAAGGTTTAAAAACAAAGAGCTGATAAAATAAGAAACCAGTTGAAAAGGATGAAAAGGAAAATTTTAAACTGAAAGATAAAAGAGTCATGAGGAAAAAAACCTTGAATTTTATAAACTATTTTCCTCTAGCACTGGAATTTTGCATTTCCGTGTGCTCCAAAAAGTTGGTATTCCCTTGATGGTCCAGCTGGTGTTCTGGAGGAGGGGCCTGTTACCCTGATTCTCAGGTGTCTTCGCCTGTGTGAAATTGCATTGCCCCTTGCTAGGGAGCCCGGCTCAGTGCAAGTTGCTTCTGGTTGTTCTGGTTGCTTTTGTTCCCTGAAGGCTTTCCATGCCACTTTAGAGGAGGAAAGCAAAAATGGCTGCACCCCAGTCTCCAGCTCTGGAGCTGAAAGATCACAGCCTTCCTCTCTTTTGGTAAACCCTCAGAAAAGAACAGTCTTTGCTTTTGTGTGGGCCAAACTCTGCAGACTCCTGCAGTGCATGCCTGCACTGATTCCCCCCAGGGGAAAGTGGAGAGTCACTGTGTTTCTGCCCTCTATAGGACACCCACATGGAGAGCGGTCACCTGATTGTGCTACAGTTTGTGGTTTATGGCAAACTGAGCTGAAGCCCACTTGGAGGCTCGCTAACCATAGCCAGTTTCACTCTCTGATGCCTGGGAACTCTGGCAGCTCAGGCACCCCCATTCTTTCTGTGACCCTAGGGATCCCGAGACCACACTGTCCCATCCAGGATTCTGCCCCCACTTCACCACCTGAGCACCTTTCAGGCAGGGAGGTATCTCCCTAGAGCAGACTTCTAGAAGTCCCAATTTTGCACTCCAGGATAGATCACTTTCTGGTATCTGGCTTATGGAGGCTCCCAGCCCCCCTCCCCTATTTATCTTCCCATATATCCCCTCAGATTCAAGTCTCTGCACCTCCTACCTGGCAGAAAGTGGTGGCTTGTCTATTTGTAGAATTTCAGCAATTCTTTTCTCACATGTCAGGTTGAATTCATAGGTGTTCAGAATGGTTGGATAGGTATTTAGCTAGACTCGAGGGACCAGATGAAATAAGGTCTCCCACTCTTCCACCATCTTGCCTCCCTCAAAAATATGTAGTTTAAAAAAAAAAAATCTTTATTTTTTAAATTATTTTTATTTTAAAAAATAATTTATTTATTTATTTGACAGAGAGAGATACAACAAGAGAGGGAACACAAGCAGAGAGGGAGTGGGAGAGGGAGAAGCAGGCTTCCCATTGAGCAGGGGCTCAATCCCAGGATCCTGGGATCTTGACCTGTGCCAAAGGCAGACCCTTAATGGCTGAACCACCCAGACGCCCCCAAAGTATATAGTTCTTTAAAAAAAATAAGGTTGGAGTTTTTTCTGGGGGGGATGACTATCAGTTGTTGTGCTTTTACTGTGTACCAGATAGAAATACATATATATATATGTATTTCTATATATGGAAATATATTTCTAATGTATTCAGTTACTCTATAAGGAAGGCATTCTTTTTTAAAATTCTTTATTAAAATTTAATTTAATTAGCATGTAGTGTATTAGTAGTTTCAGAGGTAGAATTTAGTGATTAATCAGTTGTTTATAACACCCGGTGCTCATTACATCACATGCCTTCCTTAATGCCCACTGCCCAGTTCTCCCATCCCCCACCCACCTCCCCTTCAACAATCCTGTTTGTTTCCTAGTTAAGAGTCTCTTAGGGTTTGTCTCCCTCTCTGCTTTTGTCTTATTTTATTTTTTTTTCTCCTTCTCTATGTTCATCTGTTTTAGTTCTTAAATTCCACATATGAAGGAAATGATATGGGATTTGTCTTTCTCTGACTGACATATTTCACTTAGCATAATACTCTCTAGTTCTATCCATGTCCTTGCAAATGACAAGGGTTCTTTTTTTTGAGGGCTGAGTAATATTCCATTGTGTATGTATATTATATCTTCTTTTATCCATTCATCCATCGATGGATGTCCAGGCTCTTTCCATAATTTGGCCATTGTGGACACTGCTTCTTTAAACCTTGGGGTGCATGTGCCCCTTGAAATTACTATGTTTATATCCTTTGGATAAATACCTAGTAGTGTAATTGCTGGGTCATAAGGTAGCCCTTTTAACTTTTTGAGGCACCTCCATGCTGCTTTCCAGAGTGGCTGCACCAGTTGAGGCAGACATTCTTATCTGCAAGAGGTTGCAGAGCTCAAGAGCCTGCCTGGGAATCACATGCAGACAGGGTAGGAGGCTGAGCTGATTCTAAATCTGCATTCCATGCAGGGAGTCACACTGCTTCCCCAAACCACAGCCACCACCGGGGCCTACTCTGGGTCAAGTGTGTTCATGAGTTATTACTAATCATTTCTGTGGTTATACTTACATGATTAGTTATATCTATAAAACCCATCCCAGAAAGTAGAAAGGGTAGGGCATGTCCTTTGTTCACTAATACATGCCCAATGTCAGGCATATATCAGGTGCTCAATAAATATTTGTAGAAAGGAAAGAATGAAGAGAAGGAGGGAGGAAATGGTGAAGGTTCTGGGTGTTGTTACACCTGGGTGGTAAATCGGTTTTAACCAGTGAAGCAGTCACATTCAAGGTTCTGGTAGAAAGAGTAGGGAAAACAAAATTCTACCTGTATGTACTAGATGTTACAAATGAATGCAAACAGTAAATTTCTGGGAACTGAAGATAAGTTCTTTTTTTCCATCAAGTTTTAAAAGTTTTTTTTTTAAACAAATTCTTGTATATAGCTCTGAGCTGTTTCACTGTTTCATGTTTGCTAATTAAGTGAATCAGTAAATGGCATGTATTCTACACAAAATGCCTTGAAATCTTCTTATTTCTTGCCCTAAATGTTGTTGTTTCTGGTGTTATGTCTGAGATTGCTGGAATTAATTAAGTGGGAAGAGGTTCCCACTTAAATCAAGGTTCATCTGTTTTTTAATTATTCTCTACACGAGGGGAATGGAATGGATATAGGGTCACTTGACTGCTTGACTGCTTGCAAAAATGCTTCACAAAAAGATATAATCGGTCATAATGGGATCCTGAAATACTTGCCTATGGGCAAAACATCACTAAGGTCTTCCTCAGTTGTCCCCAAACTTCAGGGCACAAAAGAATTCCCTGAGAGTGAGTTTCACATGCTGATCCCCATGCCTGACCCTAGTCCCCCAACAAATTCTGATTTGGAAGATATGCGGTGAGGTCTTTTTCTTAGCAATCACTTCGGGAGGTCCAAGGGCCACACTTTAAGATCCACTAAGTTATCTAGAAAGTGTTTGTAACCAGAAAAGTCTTTCTCAACCTCCCACTGCCAGGTTCCTTATGAGGTGTGAAGGGCCTGACCTCGGATTGACTGGCCCATCTGTCAGCGCGATTCCTAGGAAAGATGTTCCTCTCGGCACTTCATTCCAGCGTGATGGCATGAAGGGAGATCCCCTCGTAGATTACACGGCCGGTGCCAGGTCAGGCAGCGAGGGACTGAGGTGTGACTTACTGGTCACCTTGCCCTTTCAACATCTAAATGGTCCGACCCACCACTGACCCCAGACTCACAGCCCAAGGGCATTTGAAAGAACTTAGAAAAGTTGACAGAGGTCCAAGAAGATAAAATAAGGGCTGTTAGTATGTGTCGGTATCTGCTGGCAGAGTAAGGTCTGTAAGGGACAATCTTCTCCTTATTCTCTCGGGCAGAGAATCTTCCCCATTACCATCTTCATCTTCATCATCATCATCAACAATCACAATAATCAATAGTTACTGAGCACCCAGAGAAGGCATCTTTGATTTGCAATGGGCAAGAGACCCTGGAGGTTATAAATTTCCATTATTTCCATTCCATTTCCAGGCCCTTGGGCAAAAGCATTTTATCCAGCTGTCTCCTAGGGTAAAAAATCATTCTTCAGTATCGCCACAGAAATGGTTTCTCCTTCCATTTCAGTTCATCTGAAGATATATCTATTTTTCTTTAAATACCTACTAGTATTTCACAGTGTGGGTAGACCCGTATCTATTTAATCAGCTCCTGCTGATAATAGAGTTGGCTTGTTGCCCGTATTTGTTACTTGAAGCAACACCATGGTGAATGTGTGTCATGCCTATCTTTGCAAATGTGAGCGATCATTGATGTAAGGGCAACATCTAAACATACAATTGCCAGGACACCTGGGTGGCTCAGTGGGTTAAGCCTCTGCCTTTAGCTCAGGCTCTGATCTTAGAGTCCTGGGATAGAGCCCTGCATCCAGCTGCTCAGCAGGGAGCCTACCCCCCCCACCCCCCGCTTGGGATCTCTGTCAAATAAATAAATAAAGCTTAAAAAAAATAAAAATGTAATTGCCAAAGGTCGAAAAGTATAGCCATTTCTTAATTTTTGACAGATACCTCTGATTGCCTTCAGAAAGATTATGGCCGCTTATACCCATAACAAGAGTGTATGAGGAAGGGCCTGTTTTCCTCACACCAGGACTGGAAATTATATTGAAAGCTTTTTTTGGCACTCTGGTAGATAGAAAATTGCATATGTTTGTTTGCATTCCTTTTGATTTGATTCTGATGATGCGTTTATGGGTCGTTTGTGTACTTCAATTCGGAGAAATGCCTGCTTTTCTACTAAACAGGAAAAAATTTTAAATTATTAAACAAGCTAATTTTTTGGAAATGCATCATTTAAAAAATAGTAGGCTTCATTTACTGAGACTATGTGGCCGCTGAGCACCTCACCCCTCACTTATATCACATATTTTGAGTCTTATTGTAGTAAAATAGAAGCTGATAATCTGGATGGATTTTTTTTAAATGTTTTTGAGCATGACTGAAATAACAATAAAATAAAACAAATTAAGAATTGTAGTTTGCGGGGTGCCTGGGTGGCTCAGTGGGTTAAACGGCTCAGGTCATGATCTCAGGGTCCTGGGACAGAGCCCAGCATTGGGCTCTCTGCTCAGCAGGGAGCCTGCTTCCCTTTCTCTCTCTCTGCCTGCCTCTGCCTACTTGTGATCTCTGTCTGTCAAATAAATAAATAAAATCTTAAAAAAAGAAAGAAAGAAAGAATTGTAGTTTGAGCTTTCTCCACCAGTCACCAGGCTGGACGTGGCCTTGTGTCTTAATAATTCTTTGATGTTGGTAAGATTCTCATCCTCACTTCAATAGAGAATTCATGTCCCTTTCTATGGGAGAGATTAGAGAAACAAAAACGAAGCAGCCAAAGATGAGGACAGTGACCCTTTCCCTGGCCTGACAAAGATTTGGCTTCTGACTGGGAGAGGTAGTCTGGGAAATGGCTTGCATGCTAAAACACTGGGATTTCCAGAGAGACGTCAATGACTTCCAACCAAAGACCATCAGGAATCTACAGGGACTTGAACAAGTTGGGGTTCTGTCCAGTTGCAAAGAGGGAACTTCTAACAGGAAGCTGTTAGAAGAATAAGGTATCCAAAAAGTTTTTATTTCTAGGGTATTTAGCATGATTTGTTGTTATCTAGTTGTGTTCAAGGGACAAGACCAGCCTAGGATCCCCCTATTACACCGCCATCTGTCCCATATGCTTTCAAAACAATTATTTATTATAGGATTTGGGTCTGTATTAGGAGATCTGAGGGTGGGCTCAAGGAAGTGTGGCTTTCCTCTAAATTGGACATTTTCAGGAAGCAGATGGCTCTGTAATGGGCTATCTTAAGAATTCCTGTCTATCAGGCGGGAGGAATATGTTTCGGCCTCAGAAGCAGCAGAGGCTCATTAGCTGGCATAGGGCGGTGTTTGGTCATTTTGGGGTTTAGGACAATGCTCCTGTTTGTGTGTGTTCAAACATAATTATCCAGCTGTCTTGTTTTTCACATGACCCATCGTGATCACCGTGGTCTTGTCCAACATGGCATTGCGTGAAAGGGTTTATTTCGACCAAAGAGCACCATGCCCTCAGTGTGAGAGCGAGCCTCTGGTTCAGGAGCCACTTTCCATTCCGGCATATAACTTGCCCTCTTTAGAACCCCATCCTATTTCTCTCCAGGGGTTCGAAGCCATATGGCCCAGTGATTGAAAACATGAACTCCGGCCTGAGGCAGCTGGGGCTGAAATCCTGCCTCTGTCACTTAATACCTGTGTGGAACCGTAAGCAAGTTGCTAATCCTTTCTGTGCCTCATTTACCAGGTGAAGAGCATAGGGAGGATCTATAGGGTAGGGTTTTGGCAAAGCTGTCGGGACAAACCCCAGGACAGAGAATGTGTTCAGTCGTTAACACTATCACCAAATATCCAGTCAGTTCTCCAGTGCCTGGCCGGTGGTAAGAGCCTCCAGCTGCTATCAGTTCTTTTTCGCCCTCCTCCTCCCTGTCTGTGCTGTGCCCTTCCCCCACACTGGTCTTCTTTTTTTTAAAAAAAAAAGTCCCTTTCATCACGTCCTGTGGAGAGACAGTCTCCACACTCACTCTTATTTATTGACGGTGGGCTAGGGGCCAGGGGCCAGGCTGAGACCGGCATTTACAGGATTGTAGTCCATTCTCTTGCCAAGCAGGTGTTTTTAAATCCCCATTTTACCACTTGAGAAGGAAACTGAGGAGATAACATAAGGAACTTACACAAGGACACCTGGTTGGTAAGTGGCAGAGCTGGGTTCAAGAGCAAACTCATCTGACTCTCAAAGTCTTTGGGGTCTATACTCAGCCTGCCCTCTGAGCATCCATACTCCGTAGCCCCGCATGGAAGGTGTTCAGTGTGCAGCCCCCGCCGGACCTTTAGAAAGCCCGCAAACAAGCCAAGAACACATTGGAGGGTCTAGCATTTACCAGTCTAGCCTGCCAGGCTCAGGAGAGGCCAAAGACTTCCCCCAAAGTCTTTCGGGGGAAGAAAAAAAGCACATACCTAAACAAAGACATGGAAATGGGATCAATTAAGAATCAGAGCTCTGTGGGAGTGTCATAAATGTTCAGAGAGAAGGGACGTGGGTGACCGCTATTGGGCAGGAAGTGGTTTCCACCAGAGGTTGAGGGTTGCCTGAACTTTCAGAGATGGGCCAGATTTGGACCAAAGGAGGCTCTTCGTTTTAGACTTGATTTCTTCGCGTCCTCTCTGCCACAGGTCTATTCCCCTCTTATCCCCAATGGCCTTCACTTCTGGAACCCCTACCTGTGCTTGCTCACTCTCTCTTTGGGTGCTTCCTCCCTCCTCCCCCTCACCAGTCTACCAAGTTCTAGATGGCAGGAACCCTGTGTTTTCCATCTTGTATTATCACCCTGACAATGTCCCCTTCTTCCCTCTGCACCCGGGGACACACACGGCATCGCTCGCCATGCCTTACTCACCTAAGGCCGCCGACAGTTGCCTGTTGAACAAATGAAGCAGAAGACCCTACATTCTTATCCCAGGTTCACAATTTCACAAGCTTTTTTGGTATCAGTTCTCGCATACTGAGCACATCTACCACCCACGTGCGTCCCAGGCCGGGGCCTGATTGGCTCTCTGTGCTGGTACAAGTCCCTGGAAGGCTCTGGTCCTCACCTCCCTCCTCTATAAAGAGCTACAGATGGCCCGGCTATAGTTTTCTTGTAGGTGAGTGTAAGAATCATGAGAATCTCCAGGGAAGCTTGTCTAAAGGCAGATTCTGGGCTTGGCTCCTTCTCCCAGAGCTTCTGACACAGAAGGTAGCGGCAGAAATCTAGGTTTTATTTTATTTTATTTTTTAAAAGTTTTTATTTATTTATTTGGCAGAGAGAGACACAGAGAGAGTGGAAACACAAGCCGGTCGAGTGGGAGGGGGCTTCCCACCAAGCAGGGGGCCCTACATGGGGCTCGATCCCAGGACCCCGGGATCATGACCTGAGCCGAAGGCAGACGCTTAACAGCTGACCCACCCAGATGCCCCAGAAATCTAGGTTTTCATATGTATCCGGGGGTCTCTGAAGCAGGTGCTCCCTGGGCTGCACAAGGTGAGCCAGCTATGGCTATGAAGCTAGAATGGAAGAAGTTGACAGGCCCAGTGTTTAGGGCCAATGAAGGCATCTGTGTGAGGACAGACCCCTCCAAAACACAAACAGTTCTTAATTTTCAGAGTCGTCTACTTGAAAGCTAACAACCCGGTTGTGTGAGTCCCCAGGGCAAATCTAGAAGAGGAAACTGCAGGACAATCCAGCATCCGGCATCCCTCTCCAAGAAGTGGTCCTTCCGCTCGGGCCCTCTTGCCCCCTGAGCTGTAGGGCAGGGGCTGATTCTGATTAAGTCCACGGATCTGTTTTTGTTTGTTTGTTTGTTCTCCACGTGAAGGGGTGTCCATTTCTTGCAGGGCCCTCCCAGCTAAGGCACCCTGTTTGGGAAAGGCAGCGTTTGCTAAGCCCTTTGGAGGCTCCTGGCTCCTGGAGAGGGATTGGTATCCCCATTGCTCTGGGAGGAGGCCTTTGTAGTGTCGACTTGCTGTTTGTGTTTCGGGCTCTAAGGGAAGGTTTGCTCCTAATTAAAGGCGTAAATGCTTTAATCCCTGGCCTGAGGGCTTCCCATAGCGCATTAGCCGTATTAGGAAGGAAATGGATTGTAATCCCTTTAATATAAGCCTGGAGGAACTCGAAGGCTTCTGGTTTGGGAAAAGAATTTCCTCCTGTGATTTAATAATATTAACATGCTGAATTTGCATAGACAGAAACCTGGGGCCCAGCTTTCCCTCCAGAGACAAGCAGATTCTCTCTCAGATGAATGAATGTTGCAATAATTAAGCTCCTACAGCATACCAGACCCAATGCCAAGGCATTGTACATATTTTTCTCCTTTAGTTTTGTCCTTCAACCCTGTCCACATGTATTTTGTCACTAAGGAAATGAAGCTAGAGAGGTGATTATTCCCACCAGAGGAAGGGGACAAGGATCTCAGTGAGAGCCGTTGGTGTGCCCTGTGCTTTGTATATACCGTTCATGGATCGCTGTCCACACGATGTTTTCTGTGTGTGCTTTTAGACATATACTTCCCCCTAACCATGCTTTTAGAAATACACTCCTACCAGTTTTTATTGTGCAATGAATTTAGTTTGTCTTTCCCTACACAATTTGAACCCAATGCTTGTATTTAGGCTTAAAAACAAACAAACAGGATTTGCTTTCTGGTTTATTTTTCATCCCTGATAAATGTTGAAAAGATTCCCCTTGCCTGCTGCTAAAGGAGACAGCGGGAACCATGAGAAACGTAGCTGTGTTGCTTCAGAAAAGAACATGGATCACACCACGAAAAGGTAAACGTTGGTACATGGGGGTTTTGCCATGCTTTGGGGTGAGCTTACCAAAGTTCCTAACAAGACTGATGACTCACAGAACTGTACCCCTGAAACAAATAATACATAAATGTTAATTAAAAAAAAAGAGTATCCTAGGAACATTGAAGAGTGTTTTCAGAAGAAAAAAAAAGTTCTTAACAGTGCTTTACTGTGGATGGAGGAAGTCTCCACGTTTCATTTCTCAGGACGAAAGGAGGGCACTGAGGCTGGCGCAATGGACCTGCCCACGACGTGTGGCCACAGGTGGCCCATCTGAGGCCCCGCCCGTCTCCTGCAGGTTGCTGGGTGGACGCCGCTGCATTCACTCTGAGAAGGTGCAGAAACGTGACTGCGGTGAAATCGACAAGCACCGGAAACCAAAAAGAAGCCAGCGTAGGTGGACCCCTTCACCCTTTCCCTCCTGTGACCTGATTTCCCTTCCTGCTGCCCTTGAACACCGTTTTAGGGAGGCAGCAGAAAGTTCTTCAGGACAGCCTCGCACTGTGCGGCCGTGTGGGAGGGAGGCTATGCTCCCCGAATACAGCAGACTCTCTTAGCTTCAAATACCGCCTATATCACCAGCAATTCCAGAGTGTCCAGAGCTTTCTTCCCGGGGCTCTAGATCCTCCTACCCAGGTGTGTATCCGGCTTCTCTACCTGGAAGCCAGGCCGCACAAAGGCAGTATGGTGGTCTTACTCCTCAAGCTGGCTCCTCCGACCCCATTTCCTACCTCACCAAAGGGCGACCAATCCCCAGCGGCTCATTCCAAAAATCTGGGAATCATCTTTGATACCTCTCTCTGTCACGCCTCTGCCTCTCCCTTGCCCCTGCTGATTCCCAATAACGATTAAAGTCTGTAGGGTTTACTTCCAAAACACCTCTTGAATCCACCCAGGCTTCTCCCTTCATGTCACTGCCATCTCCTCCAGCCTGTCCCAGCCACCATCATCAGCCAGTGGCCCGACCGCTGGGATCCTGCTTTGTCCTCCCCCCAGGCCATTGTCCACCAGTGATCTTTTTTTTTTTTAAGATTTTACTTATTTGAAAAAGAGATAGCACAAGTAGGCAAAGCAGCAGGCGGAGGAGAAGCAGACTCTCCACTGAGCGGGGAGCCTGATGCAGGGCTTGATCCCATGACCCTGGGATTATGACCTGAGCCAAAGGCAGACGGTTAACTGAGCCACCCAGGCGCCCCACCAGTGATCTCTGATATGTTGCTTTATCCTTCTGCTTAAACTCCCTGGTATTTCCCATTATTTCCAGGATAAAACCCACCGATCCTCCTGTACCCTGCTGGATGAACCACCCCCACTCCCAGATTCACCTGGAGCCACACGTGTCCCTCTTGTTCTGCACTAACAGAACAGCCTCTGTCTTCCACACAAGACCAGGCTCCCTTTGGTCCTACAGTGGTCACACAGGTCAGAGCATCCTCCTGCCTCCCCAGTTCCGAGGTATGATGTCACTACTTGATGCAAGTCTTCCCTCCAGGACCGGATCAGGTCCTCACATCCCATTTCTCTTCCATGACATTGTCACAGCTGTAATTAAAGACTCACTTGGGCAAATACTTACCTGTCATCACCCTGTAACTTCAAGAAGGCAGAGGCCACTCCGGGATTTCTTCCCTACCCTGATTACAGGGCCCTGTACCATGTCTGGCAAGGAGCAGAAAGTCAGACAATGCGAGTGAACCCTGGCCTGAAGAACACCAAGGGCCACCACAGACACATCCGTTTGACTTTCTGCATCCACTTCCCGTGGATATCACGTACCCATTTTACAGCAGGTGATCACATTGACTTCTATTGAACTTGTATGATTTATCGAAGGGCAAGAAGATAACAAATATCAGGATTTAAAGTCAGGACTCCAAAAGCTACTTGGTAATGTTTTCCTGAAAATATATTCTTGAGGCACAAAAAATCATTTGTTATGGCCCAGCTATCCCTCTACTTTCATCTCTGCGGCCATTCTGTTCTTTACCCGTTCTTTGTCATTTCCTTCAGGATTATTATATTCACAAACACTTCTTAAATCCCTACATATAAGTGACAGTGCACTGGGATAAAAAGGTGACTAAGACCAAGTTCTTTACCTGAAGGATACCACAGTTGGTTAGGAGAAGGAAACGTTAGCTCTCCAACCTTGAATTTGTTGTAACTCTTCAGCTCTAACTTATATAAACTCAACTAAAACTGGCTCCAGTAGGAAAAGGAATGTATTGGCACACATAAACCACGAGGTCCGGATGTAGTTAAGCTTCAGGCATGGCTGTATCCAGGGGCTTAGTTAGTATCCTCATGATGCAGTCACTCTCTGTCTTCATCTCTTGGGTCTTCTTTTCTTTGCTGATTTTATTTGTGGCCAGGCTTCATACAGCTCCAGGCTCCCACAGTTCTTAGTGACTACTATCTTAGAAAGAGAGAGACTGTGCTCGGAGCTGAGGATGACACTTATCAACCCACCTCCAGTCATGAGCCTCTCCTTGCATCAATCGGGTGGCCTAGGGGACAGACTATTCTGGGAACAACACATCCGTTTAGAGCTGGAGTAGGGTTAGTACCACACAAATCACATCATCCCCACAGGGGAGAGAAATAGTTCTCCAAAGGGAAACTGGCATGCCACTACAGAAAGGCGAAAGTCAGAGATTCACAACCCCCTTGCTCTTGGCCTCTTGCCCTTTCCCACTCCTTTCCTGGGCCCCCCTCACTCCCCCTTGTTTCTGTCTTACAGGCTTTGCACTTGCTGACATGTGCTGAGAAGCCCTATCTTCCAGATCATTCCATGACTGGTTCTGACACTTCAGACCTCCGTTGTAATGCCACCCTTTCTGAGAGGCCTTCTCGGACTCCCCTAAAGTGCCACTCAGTCATTCCCTCAGACTTCACTTTGTTTATCTGCTGGATCTAATAGAGCAGGTGAGGAATTATTACTTGTTTGCTGGGTGTTTTGCTCTCATCGGAATGTAAACTCTGCTGTCAGGCGGATTCCCATCTATCTGGTTCACTTGTTCAATCTGCAGCATTAAGAACAGCGCTCAACACGAAACAGTGCTCAATAAATATTAGTTGCATAAATGAAAGGCATCTGTGATGGCACCCAGTGAGAGACCAAGGAGAGCTTCATGGAAGAGGGGGCCCTTAAAGAAAGTGAATGATTTTTATTGTGGTAAATATATATAACATAAAAATTCACCATTTTACCCATTCAAAGCATACAAATTAGTGCTTTAAATTCATTAACAATGTTGTGCAATCATCATCACCCCTATTCTTTTCCCAAAAGTTTTTCTCTTTTTACAACTCTACCCTTTCCTCCAAGTCCCCTGGCAACCACAACTCTGCTTCCTGTCTCTATGAACTTGAGGAGCTTAGGCACCTCATGTAAGTGGAATATAGGGTCTTGTTTATTTTACTTACCATGTTTGCAAGGTTCCTTCATGTTGTAGCATGTGCTAAATTTCTTTTAAAACTGAATAATATTTGAACAAAGGAAAAAAAAAAGACAAACCAAAAAAACAGACTTATAACAATAGGGAACAAACAGCTGATTATCAGAGGGGAGGCAGGTGGGGGGTGGGGGACCTAGGTGATGGGGATTAAGGAGGGTACTTGCCAGCGAGGAGCGCTGAGAAATGTAGATTGTCCACCTGAAATTAATCTAACACCATACGGCAACCATACTGGAATTAGACATCTTTTAAACTTTTTTTTAAAAAAGATTTTATTTATTTATTTGACAGAGAGAGATCACAAGTAGGCAGAGAGGCAGGCAGAGAGAGTGAGAAGGAAGCAGGCTCCCTGCCGAGCAGAGAGCCGGATGCGGGACTCGATTCCAGGACCCTGAGATCATGACCTGAGCCAAAGGCAGCGGCTTAAACCACTGAGCCACCCAGGCGCCCCATCTTTTAAACTTTTTAAAAACAGAATAACGGGCACCTGGGTGGCTCAGTCGGTTAAGTGTCTACCTTGGGCCAGGTCATGATCCCGGGGTCCTGGAATTGAGCCCTGCATCAGGCTTCCTGCTCAGCGGGCAGCCTGCTTCTCCCTCTCCCACTCTCCCTGCTTGTGTTCCCTCTCTCCCTCTTTCTTTATGTCAAATACATAAATAAAGTCTTAAAAAACAAAACAGAATAGTATTTCATCATATGTAAACACCACATTTTGTTTATTCACTCACCAGTTGACGAATATTGGGGTTGTTTCTATCTCTTGGTCACTCTGAATGCTGCTGCTATGAACATAGTCGCACAGGTACGTGTTCGAGCCCCTGCTTTCACTTCTCTGGGGCACGCACTCAAAGGAGAATTGCAGGATCGTACGGCAATTCTATGTTGACATGTAATTTTCTGAGCAACCACCGTACCATTTTCCACGGTGGCTGCACCAATTTACATTCCCATCAGCAGCACAGGAGGGCTCCAATTTCTCCATATCCTCATCAGCACTTATTTCATTTTTTGGATCACAGCCAGCCTCAAGGGTGTGGAAGAGGGTGAAATTCTGACAGAGGAGGGACAAGCCAGCCTTTCAGGCAACAAAGACCCTGGCAGCGGCGGGGGAGAGGCGAGGGCTGGTTGCGGTGTGCAGTGAATCGAGTCACCCACTGTCTGATGTCAAAATCCATGTGGGGTAGGGGCGCCTGGGTGGCTCAGTGGTTTAAAGCCTCTGCCTTTGGTTCAGGTCATGATCCCAGAATCCTGGGATGGAGCCCCGCATGGGCTCTCTGCTCAGTGGGGAGCCTGCTTCCCCCTCTCTCTCTGCCTGCCTCTCTGCCTACTTGTGATCTCTGTCTGTCAAATAAATAAATAAAAAATCTTAAAAAAAAATCCATGTGGGGTTCTCTTGACCCCCCTCTCCTGGAAACGACCGATTCTGTAGAGTATTGGCTAGCGCCCACCTCCCTAAAACCTCCTAATGCCACTGCTGGGGTTCATGTTGGCTCAAATGTTCTGGAACGCCAGCAGCTTGCCATGAGATGGTGAGCCAGGGACCGGGGGACTGCCACACAGGAGATGAGTCAGTCACCCCATCACAATGACCAGGGACTGTGACCAAAGCAGCCTGCGTCACGTAGGTGAGGGTTCATCTCCAGGACAGGTGTGGCAATGGGACACAGCAGCGGCACTCTTCATGCAGCGGGGGCACCTGGAGTGGGAAGGGCAGGACCATCGTCATCCTCTTGGTAGCAGGAGGGGTAGGTGCTGTTTTTCACTGAAGCTGGCCCCCAGCCCCAGGAGGGGAGCTGCCCATGCACAAAACGCAGGGGACACAGGGACAATTTGAGGTTTGGCAGCCGCCGTGCTGGGCTACAGCACATGGAATGGAGTGAGGTTCAGGGCAGTGGTCCGTGGGAATGAAGTGGAGGACCGGCCCAGAACTGGGAGCTCAGATTGCTCCCCAGTGGCCAGCTGTAAGGCTCCCCACTAGGACTTCAGGGCTAGGGAACGAGGGACAGGATTGGATGTATCTGCTGCTATTATTTAACTGGGAACGCAGAGCCTCACAAAATTTTCCACCCTGGATACCCCCAACCCCACTAGAAAACGTGGTTTGTGCTTCTGACTCAGGGTGCCAGTAAGTCCTAGGCCTGCTGCCTGCTTCCTCAGGGCAGCTCAGAGCCCTGGTTCAGGGACACCCGAGAGTTCGAGTCCGCTCGGTAGATGCTACCAACCACTGTTGATTATTTGCCTCAAAAAGGCTGTTGTTAAAGATTTATTAGCACACTACCTGCCTTGCTTGAGAGGTGAATCTGCTGTTTTCCTCAGTTCTGATTCCTTCTGGGACCTGCTCCTGCCCCTTGGTCCCAGGACCCCTGCCCACCAGCCCCTTGATCTGTGCGGCTGCCTTCAAGCTCTGGGTGACTGAGTAATGTGCAGGGGGTGCTAAGAGGACTGGGGCGGTTTGCTTGCTTGACACGGCTTTGGGGACAACGGTTGCTTCCCCTAGCCTGGTTGGAGGAAGCAGGTCTAACCAGCTTGTCTGTGTCTAGGTTGTCTGCTATGGCAGGTGTGGTGTACCCCGGACAGGTGAGTGTTGTGGGTGTCTGTCCCCTGTGACCACCTCAAGGTCGAGCAGCTTGAGCAAACAGCCCCAGGTGTCGTGGGGGTCCCTCTGGTCCTCATTCTGGAATGGTGTGTGTGTGTGTGTGTGTGGTGTTTAATAGGCAAAGAGGAAAGCAAGCATATACAATTTTCTGGGAGTTCATTTATTTATTATTTATTGTTATTATTATTTATTACTATTTATTATTTATTTATTACATTCATTTATCCAGCATGCATTTATAAGGCACCCTCAGCCCTGTGCTGGGCTTCAAGGCTGCAGAGATACCAAAGGTTAGGTCCTGATCTAGTATACTTCATTCAATCAATTATAATCCCCCTGCTAAGTCTGTAACGAGGGGGACAAAATGTACTATGAAAGCAGAGGAGAAAGAGTTTAATTTGGGGGAGGTGAGGAGTAAAAGGATGGGATAGCTGTTGGGGAGAAGAAATTCAGCTGGGTTTTGGAGGATGTGTAGGAGTTTGTCAGTCCTGGAGGAGTACCCCTAGTGTTTCCAGGAGGAGATAAGAGCATGCATGTCTGTGAAAAGTTGAGTTTTGTGAGGCTGGAGTGCAGAGGGCATGGAGCGGTGTCAAGCAGGGTGAGCTGGCAAAGGTCAGTAGAAGCCAGATCATGAGGGGCTCCGAATGCTGGGTCCCTAAGTTGGTCTGGGTCCTATGGACAATGAGAAACCATCGAATGCCTTTAGGTGGAAGAATGGCAAGATGGGATCTCTTGTTTTGTAATCTCCCTTGCCCTTCAGGCCCCTGTGGATTTAGACATATACAAGAGCTCCTACATGGTTGACTACCAACCCTACGGGAAGCACAAGTACTCCAGAGTCACACCACAAGAGGTAAGAAGTCACTCAGTCTTGTCTTCTGTTCAGTGGCCCATGGAAATCACCTTTACTCCATCTTTATTATGTGTGGCTATGGGGGCACTTCTTTAGGACAGTGTCTGATGGTGGGAGAGCTAAAGAAATCTTTTATGTGTGTGCATTGTGTGTATGTTTTAAAATGTACATCAACCCGGGGTGCCTGGGTGGCTCAGTCTGGGATTGAGCCCCGCATCAGGCTTCCTGCTCAGCGGGAAGCCAGCTTCTCCCTCTCCCACTCCCCCTGCTTGTGTTCCCTCTCTTGCTGTGTCTCTCTCTGTCAAATAAATAAAATCTTTAAAAAAATGTACATCAACCCTAAGCCATGCACACAAGAGTATAAATGATATACATTCACGGTTTGAATAACATTGACAAAACAAACACCAGTGTGCCCATTATCAGCCCCCAGAATGAAAACATAGCACATTAGAAGTAACCTAGAGCCCCCAGGAGACCCTTCTCTGCCCCCCTCCCCCTTAAGAGGTAGCTACTATTCTGAATTTGGGGTTAATCATTCCCTTGGTGTCTTTTAAAAACAGTTGTACTCTATAGGTATGCATCCCTGTAAACTGTTGAGGTTTGCCTTTTTGAGCTCTGTTACACACTGGATCATACTATTTGTATTCTGTGACTTTTGCTTTTTGCTGAGTATTATGTTATTTATAATATGTTATTCATTTTCTGCTGTGTCTTATTATGTTGCATGAACATGCCACCATATATTTGTCCCCTCTCCTGTTGGACATCTGGGTTTTTACTTGGCTGGTCCTCCCACTGCCCCGTGTTGCAATGAGGATTCCACAGCCTAAGTTTTAGGAGTCTGCTACCCCAGGAGGGGAATTGCTTGTCCCAGGGAACATCGTGACTTGCCAAAGTGGCTGTGTCACTGGAGCGGGGGCCCGTCCCTTCTTTGGCTCTCCAACCCTGCCATCAACTTGGTGTTGAAAGACTTTCTGATTTTGGCTAATTTGGTGGGTTTGAAATAATATCTTCTTGTGCTCTGGTTTAGCATCTTTTCATATGTTTATGGATATTCATTATTCTGGGAGGTGTCTGTCATGTCTTGGGTCCTGTTGTTAGTGGGATGCTTGTCTTTTTTCTTCTGAATTTGTAGGAGTTCTGTAGAGATCCTAGACATGTTTCATTTGTCAGTTATAGCAATGGCAACACTCTTCACGGGCTGTGGTTTGTCTTTTCCCTCCCTTTCAGCGAATAGAAATTTTTACTTTAATAAAGTCGGATTAGCAGACTTTCCCTTTATCATTTGCCTTTTTTAAGTCTTGTTCAAGAAATCCTTTCCTATCTCCAGGTAGCTCCACTAAAAATAAGAAGAAAATCTGCACAAACAAGAAACAATTTCTGGGATATAGTATTTAGTGGAAGCAAATGCAGAGTGGGGTCATAATATGCATCTGTTGAGGACAAGCCGGGGGTATAAAACTCCATTATACGTTTTTTTTTTTTTTTTTAAGATTTTATTCATTTGACAGAGAGAGAGAGAGAGAGAGAGAGAGAGATCACAAGTAGGCAGAGCAGGAGGCAGAGAGAAGGGGAAGTAGGCTCCCTGCTGAGCAGAGAGGCTGACTCGGGGCTCGATCCCAGGACCCTGAGATCAAGACCTGAGCTGAAGGCAGAGGCTTAACCCACTGAGCCACCCAGGCGCCCCTCCATTATATGTTTATAGGAACATAAACTATGTCTAGAAAGATAGAAAAAACTCTTACCTCAGTGAATATGTCTGGAGATGGGAACCAAGGGAGAAGGAGAAGTGGGAAAGAGACAGACTTTTCTCGAGAAACCCTGTTCTATTCTTTCAGTATTTCCCTGGGTCATATATACCACCATTCAAAAACCAGTTTAAACTTTTTTAACTAAAGAGAAGTGTGCTCTGTCCTGGATGAGGCCAAGGAATCTTCGCCTTTCCGCTGTCTCAGCCGTCCATTCCTGTGTGATTTATTTCCACAGCAAGCAAAGCTGGATGCCCAACTCCGGGAGAAAGAATTTTATAGGGCCATCCCCAGCTCTAAGCCCAAGCTAGAGGATGGATACCCCGCCTTCAGAAAACCCCACATGACCGCCAAAGACCTGGGACAGCCGGGCTTCTTCCCCCCGCAGGACCAGGACCGCGTGACCACAGCGGAGGACGAGTGCAGGTTCACCAGTATCTGCCATTCTGTGTACCCCGTTTCGCACGCCCTGTACCTGGCCCAGGGTACCCCTAACAGGGTCCGCCAGAGTGCCGGCTTTCCGTGCCTCCTGGAGCCTGAGCTCCAGCCTGCGCCCGAGGAGGGCAAGGGCTACTTTCTACTGCCTGGCTGCCTATGTCCATATCACCATAAAGTCAAGTTCCCCATCTTGAACCGATGGGGGCCCTTGATGCCATTTTACCAGTAGGAAGGGTGAGAGCGCCCTCGGGGGCCCTAGGGACATCCTCCCTCTCACAAGGCAGTCCCTGCACGGCACGGGGAGAACGGACAGGAGGGCTGAAAATAAAACCCTGGAAAGACAGCACTGAGGGTGCTTGTTCTACCCGGTTCCCTGGCCTGCGCTGGGACAGCATCCAGCATCCGCCCCTTCCCACCACCTGTGGAGGGGAGGGGCCGATGGGGGGCGGAAGCGGGGAGGGAGGAAAACTGGTGTGTCGGGAGGCTGGAATTTGCGGGATGTCTCCTGACAGCGAAGAGTCCTGCTGGAAAGATTCTTGTTGTTTTAGGCATTTACTTACAAAATGGGACAAGTGCAGTTTCCCACAGTTGTCTCAAGTTGAGTGAATGCTGTTGGGGAGATTTCCTCATGTGTTTCGTTGGCTCACCACGCCCACCCTGTAGCAATCAGCAGTAACCATCTCGAGGGCATCCTTTTACACTTTCCTTCTTGCTCAGCGGAGTTTTGATCAACATATCCACATATGCGTGAGTTAGGGAGCCGCTGGAGCTGTGGAAGCAAGGAACCTGGGTGCAGTGGCTTGAACCACACCCTAGTTTCTTCCCCATCTAACAGTTCAGAGGTAGGCAGCCGAGGGGGTGAGGCACCACTGCTGTGGCTCCCATCTCTGTGTTCCTGGCGCCACCATAAGCTAAATTGTGCCCCCCCCTCCCCAAAATTCATAGGCTGAAGCCTTGACCCCCAATGTGACTATATTTGGAGATAGAGCTTTTGGAGGTAATTAAGGTCCAATGAGGTCATAAGGGTGGGACCCTGTTCTGATAGGATTGGTGGCTGGGCGGGCATGCACACACACACAGACACACACACACACACACACACACGCACACACACACACACACACTCAGGAACAGCCAAGTGAAGACACAGCGGGGAAGGCAGCCATCTGCAAGCCAGGAAGAGAAGCCTCACCAGAGACCA
This sequence comes from Meles meles, assembly GCF_922984935.1. Lineage (NCBI taxonomy): Eukaryota > Metazoa > Chordata > Mammalia > Carnivora > Mustelidae > Meles > Meles meles. Next base: position 38,873,011 of record NC_060080.1, on the reverse strand, counting down.
GCCTCGGCCAGACCTTGATCGTGGACTTCTAGCCTCCAGAACTGTGAGAAAATAAATTCCAGTTGTTGAACCCCCGCGGTCTGTGGTATTTTGTTACGGTGGTCCAAGCTGAGATAGTGACTCATTCAGTTGTCGACATTTTCCTGTGAGCAGAAAGCAAGAAACATCCAGACGAATACAGGTGGATTCCCTTTTAGGGGTGCAAGACAGACATGATATTCCTCACTTCCAGTCCTGTCCTCTTGGCTAGAGTGCAGCACATGGTCCCAACAAATTGAAAGGAAGGCTGGGAAACTCGCCTTTAAGCCATGGGTGCAGCAAAAAACGAGAAGTTTGTAGAATAGAAGGAGAGGATTATTCGGATGGAAAACTATCCATTTTTGCCACAACACATGAAAAGGCTTTTCCGTGGGAATCACCCTACACACCAGTGCTTCCCTAGGAGATCTTGTTAAAATGCAGGTTCTGAGTCACTTGGTCTTTTCCATTGAACTGATGGATCTTGATTTATGAAACTATTTCCTTACTGGGAGGAGGCAGTCATGCTTTTCCAATTTCTTTCCTGCAAATTATGCAGCAATAACAATTCGTGAGCATATATCCTTACAAGTGATACTTTTATCTCTGTAAGTCAGAGTCTTCCAAGTGCTGGGTCAAACAGGGTAGATGTTTGGTGCTCATAGATAACACCAGAACAGCCCCCTTCCTCCTTCCCATCTCCTCACCAGCGCATGGATATTAACAATCTTTTTGGTTTTTGCCAATTTCATGAATAGGAAATGATACCTCATCACGGCTTCGGTCTGCGATTACTTGGCCGCTAGTGAGATACAGGATCTATTCTATCTCATTAGCCACTGGGTTTTTGAGTCACATTTTTGGCCCTGAATTATGTATTGTCTTACCAATTTATAGGAATTTTTTTCACATGGCCCTGTTAGCTCTTTACCTACCTTTATCTAGCACGTGTTCCAAACATGTTCTGTCTTAACTTTTAAATACATGATTTAAAATATGTAATTTGAACATATTTTGTTCTAACATAAAATTAGTACCTTCAGTAGCAAATGATGCATAGTGAAGAAAGGTGTGAAGAGGGGCGCCTGGGTGGCTCAGTGGGTTAAGCCTCTGCCTTTGGCTCCGGTCATTATCCCAGGGTCCTGGGATAGAGCCCACATAGGGGCTCTCTGCTCAGCAGGGAGCCTGCTCCCCCCCAGCCCCCCCACCCCCCGCCTGCCTCTCTGCCTACTTGTGATCTCTGTCTGTGGAATAAATAAAGAAAAATCTTAAAGAGAAAAGAAAAGAAAGGTGTGAAGATGAAAAAGAAATCACCCCTAAACCCACTCAGTCAGTGATGGCCACTGTTAACCTTTTGATGCCCAGGGTGCCAGATAACAGTCAGATCTTTGGGCTGCTGAGCTAGACAAAGGTGGGATTCCACCCATGCCCGAGTTCACATCTCAGCAGCTGAGGGGTATTCTAGAAAGTTATTTCATGTCTCTGATCAACCATGTCCTCCTCAGCAGAAGCACTAGTAACAGTCCTCCCTTTTGAGCGGACCCTGTTGGCACAGCATCTGAGATACAGTCAGTGTTCAGGGAGACCTTTCATAGGCATTGTTACAGATCTCGTACTGAATATGTAATTTCAAATCCTGCTTGGTCTTTGTGGCACTAACTGTAAACACTACCACTCAACCTCAAAACTTTATAAATATCCTTGCACGAACGTACCATAATTACTGTTGTTAGGCATTCAAGTTGTTGCCAATTATGTATTTTTCTCTTACAAATTAGGCTACAGAATAAACTTTTTTCTGTAACTAGGTGGAAAAAGAAGCAAGGTTACTGCGTCCAAGTGCATGGGTATAGTCTTAATGAGTATTACCAACCGCTTTCTAAACAGGCGTTATCTTTACTATTAAGGAATCATTTCTTAGGTGTTATGATGGCATTTGGGTTATGTCAGAGACTTCATTTTGAAATATTTACAGGAGAGATGATGTCTGAAATTTACTTTAAAATGCTGTAGCAAGAGGCGCCTGGGTGGCTCAGTCAGTTAAGTATTTCTCTTGGGCTCAGGTCATGATCCCAGAGTCCTGGGAGCAAGTCCTGCATCAGGCTCCCTGTTCAGGGGGGAGCTTGCTTCTCCTTCTCCTTCTGCCTGCTGCTCCCCCTTCTTGTGCTCTCTCTGTCGAATAAATAAATAAAATATTTAATAACTAAGTATCTAATGTTGTAGCAAAAACAGTGTTATTAGAACAAGAGAATAAATAAAATAAGATCAGTGACAAAATAAAAGCTGTAGCTGGTGATGGGTACACGGAAGTCCATTATCCTACTCTCTCCACTTTTGTGTGTGTTTGAAATTTCCCATCATAGACATTAGAGCAGGAAAGAAAGGAAGAAAAAAGAAAGATGCACCCCTTTAGAGAACTGCTAGCTATTTATAAGATGTCTAATTCATACTATCCTTGTCATCCTTGCTACTCTCAGTAAGAACAAAAAAAAAAAGGAAGGAAGGAAAGAGGAAGGAAGGAAGGAAGGAAAAGGAGAGAGGAAGGAAGGAAAGAAGGAGGGAAGGAGGAAGGGAAGGAGTATGGAAGGAGGAAGGGAGGGAGGGAAGTGTTAAAAGAGGAAGAGGGAGGGAGGGAGGGAAGAAGGGAAGGGAGAGAAGAAGGGAGGAAGAAAGGAGGGAGGGAGGAGGGAAGGAGAAAAAGAGGGATGGAGGAAGGAAAGAAGGGGAGGGATGGAGGGAAGGATTAAAAGTGGAAGGGAGGGAGGGTATGGAGATAGGGAGGGAGGAAGGAGGGAAAGGAGGAAGGGATGGAGGGAGAAAAAGAAAGTCTGTTGGCTGCATAGTATAGTCTCTGGTCCCTGGTGACTTTGAATAATTTCACAAATGATCCTTATCTCTTCATCGCTTGTAAAATGCTTTCTTACTAGTGTGCTGTCCCTTCTCCCTTACCTGTTACAACCCTTAGTCAATCTGTTTTATCCATAATGTCGTCCACAATGTCTGTAAGAGTGTCTAAGAGTGAAAGTTCACTACTTTTCAAATGTTTGTTGACAAATGACATTTTTCCAGTGCTGGGTCATGTGGATCATAGTTATTTCCACAAAATGATTTAGTTGAGGTGAAAACATTCCTAACAATACCCACTCTTTCTAGAGCACTCACCCGAGGCCAGACTCTGTGCGGCACACATCACATTATTTCGTCCTCACACACTGATGAAGAAATGGAGGGTCAGGGGAGTAAGTACCCTCCCAAAGTCACACACAGCAAAGCCAGAATGTGAATCCCAGATTTATCTGATCCTAGCCCCAGTGGCTCAGTCATGTTTAGAATGTTGCATGCCATTTTTGTTCTACATAAATCATGGACATGCCTTTCATGTGATAGCTGTCTTGCTCCCTCCTGTCCAAGTTCCCTGGATTAACCACCCCTTTTTGGGGGGAGAGGGAACAATGGCCCAACCTAGAAGATGGGCAGATTCAGAGCTCCCTCTAGATTCTGAATCCGAGCTGTTCAGGAGGTCACAGACCCCATCAGAGAGTTAAAAGGACTGCGACCTGCCTGGGTTAAGATCTAAAATGGGGCACACAGGTCCCATGACTCCATGGGAGCCAAGGCACGCAGCAGGAAGGCCAACTGGGGTCTGGGCCTCTTGGGGCTGAGCACAGGGAGGGACGGGCTCCAGCCACGAGAATGAGTGGAGAACCTGACACGCCGCCCTCCAGACGCCACCCTGTCCCACAGAAAGACTCAAGGCGACCCTGAGCTGTGTCTGGGCTAGAGCCACTGAGGTCCAGAGAGCCCGCCTCCGAAATCTCTCTCGGGCTGGGCCCTCTACCCGTCCCGCCGCAGCCGGCCTCCTCTGTCGGCATCCAGGAGCGCCCCCTGCAGGTTCTCCCCATATCTGACACCCCCCCTCCCCCAGGAATCGGAGAGCACGTGATTCATTATTTCTCATCGCCTGCGTAACCCGGCTCTGGGGCCCTTCCGACTCAGCTTCTCGCGCACACTCATCGCCCACATCTGCCCCTGTGCGCTTGCTGGTTCTTCCTGTCCACTAGAAAACCGTTTCTTCGGCTTTCCCCCAGCGGAATTACTGTCTCCTTGGCAAAGCCTGTCCGGACTTTCAGCCTGTCCCTAAATTTGCCATTCCCGGGAGTCCCCAGGTCCTGTCATTCCTACATCTCTCAGCGGGGTGCTGTAGGGATTTCCGGACCCTCCACCCCGGGCCTGGCAGAGAAGTTCAATTCTTGCTAGAAGTTTTTCATTTTCACTTTTATTGTCTTTAAAATGAATCTGGTTTTATTTCTCTCAGAGAGTGTCTTAGTTATCTTTGCTGCTCCTGGGACCTGGCATACAGTAAAGGCTCAATAAATACTGAAGGAATGAAGGGGGTACCAGAGGAAGGGCTTTCCAAGGGGAAGTCCAGCAATCAGGAGGCCCCTGGCTTGACCTCCTGGCATTTTCTGTAGCAGCTCTCCTGCTCTTACCCCGGGCAGCTTCTGGTTCCCTGCAGGGTGTGTGCCCACCTGGGGAAGCTCTCAGTACCCGGTGATGTCAGGTGAAGTTACCTCAGTGTCATTCCTGAGGGTGGTCCACAGCTTTGCCCACTGAATTCCTCTCTTAACCAGATGGAGTCATCTTTGGGAAGACTGCGGGTCTGTCGAAACTCCAAATTGGGTTTGCGCCACCCCCTGTATGTTCCCAGTCCCAACTCTGGCCTAGTGCAATAACTGTGTTTATTTATTTAAATAGGTTTTTTAAAAATATTTTATTTATTTATTTGAGAGAAAGAGGGAGAGAGAGCGAGCGAGCACAAGCAGGGGGAGAGGCAGGCAGAGGGAGAAGCAGGCTTAGGGAGCCCCATACGGGACTCAATCCCAGGACTCCGGGATCAGAACCTGAGCTGAAGGCAGTTGCTTAACTGACTGAGACACCCAGGTGCCCCCAATTACTGTGTTTAATCAGTGGATTCGGGAGAAGTCTGCTTTCGTCAGTGGACATTGTAATATTCTCAGAAGAAGATTCCTAGCTCCTTGTCCAGTTTATTCCTCGGGCAGAACATGGCTGCATGCCAGGAACCACCCCGTCTATCTTCACTCCTCTTGCAATTTTTTTTTTTAAAGATTTTATTTATTTGGCAGAGAGAATAAGAAACACAAGTAGGCAGAGCAGCAGAGGGAGAGGGAGAGGGAGAAGCAGGCTCCTCAATGAGCAGGGAGCCCGATGCGGGGCTTGATCCCAGGACCCTGGGATCATGACCTGAGTCGAAGGCAGTTGCTTAATCAACTGAGCCACCCAGACACCCCTCCTCTTGCATTTTTTAGGGTACCTGAAACATCTCAACATGAGGAAGAAAGCACAGACTTCGGAGCAAATGTTGTGGTGTGGACCCCTGGTCCCATGGGGCGTTCCAGCCTGCGTCCGGCTCAGCACAGACCTTGTCTTACTAAAAACGTGCCACAAACATGGAGTTAATACAGCTGTCGACCCCATTTTATAGCTGAAGAGAATGAGGGCTCAGACGATTCCCCTGAATGTCACAGGATTTGGAGCTAGGCTTCTTCCATTCATGAAATCTCACTTCCATAAAGACCTTCCATTTTATCATCTGTAAAAAGAGGGTAATTATGATCATCTCACAAGGTACAAACAAGAATGTGAATGAGTGGACCTAAAAAAATTGCGTTAAGGTTAACAAAGTGCACCTTTCCATGATGCCCGTGGAAGACAAGGAGTTGACACCTGTTTTGCAGCACTTGCTTGTGGATTTGCCCCCACCCCCACCCCCAGCACTGCGCCCCACCCCAGCCTGAAGTCAACCTGAAGGGATGTTTTTGTCATTCCTTGGCCTGGGGAGGAGCCCTGATTCCCGATTCTGAGGCTGCAGAAACAGGATTGGGAGGCTCCGAGATAATGCTGGCGGCCCTCACATTTGTATATTCTTCAGAGTTGACAAAACACAGCCGTAGATGGTATCTCCCAGCAATCTCATTTCATCTCCTGACACAGGAAATCTTACCCCCATTTCACAGAGGGGACAAGTAGCTAAGGCTGAGTGGGGAGGCAGACCCCAGGCTCGCACTGCACGGTGCCTTTTCTAGATCAAGCAGCCATGCACCATGGATCACTAGCTCTGAAAGACTGCCTTGCGTCCGAGCGCCTTGGTAAAATGCTGATTCCTTGGCTCCACCAGGTTTGGATGGGGCGGGGGTGGGGGGCTCACTGTGTCTGGCGCAAACTCCAAGAATCTGTCTTTTTACCCAGTTGACGTGGAGGTTTGGTCGCTGGTGCTCTATGGATCACACTTTGAGAAGCGGCAGAAGAGGATGTGGAATTCTTGGAAGTCTTCGGGCAGACCCCAGTAAATTGCTACGGGCGATCAACAGAATTGGGAGTGGGTGTGGGAGGGGTGGGTGTGTGGGGCTGGGGGTAGATCAGAGCAGGTGCGCAGGTTGAAATATCTCAAGAATGTCTGGGCCAAGTACCAGGCCAGAATGTGTTTATTAATTTCCAAACATTAAATATATAAATACATATATTCTACTTATGTGAAGTACCTCAAATAGTCAAAACAGAGACAGAGAGTAGAAGGGTGCCCACGGCTGGAGAGGGGGTGGGAGGCACAACAAAGTGAATGTACTTACTGCTACCGGATTAGACACTTAAAAATGGGTGAAATAGGGGCGCCTGGATGGCTCAGTGGGTTAAAGCCTCTGCCTTCGGCTCAGGTCATGATCCCAGGGTCCTGGGATCTAGCCTCGAATCAGGCTCCCTGCTCGGCTAGGAGCCCGCTTCCTTCTCTCTCTCTCTCTGCCCTCCTCTCTGCTTACTTGTGATCTCTCTATCTGTCAAATAAATAAATAAAATCTTTAAAAAAAAATGGGTGGAATAGGGACACCTAGGTGGCTCAGGTCATGATCCCAGGGTCCTGAGATCGAGTCCTGCCATTGGGCTCCCTGCTCAGTGGGGAGCCTGCTTCTCCCTCTCCCTCTCTCTGCCAACCCCTGCTTGTGTTCTTGCTCTCTGTCCAATAAATAAATAAAACCTTTAAAAAATGGGTGAAATGGTAAATTTTATGTTATGTGTATAATTTATCACAATAAAGATATACACACGTAAAAAAGGGAGCTTCTCTAAGTATGACCCCAAACCTGGAAACTATAAAGTTAAAAAAATCAATACATTGCCTACATAATCATCAGAATTTCTGCATGGAAAAATTATCATACACAAAATCAAAAGGCAAAGAACAAACTGGGAAAATATTTGCAATACAAATGACAAAAGCATCTGAATTCCTTGTCTACCAAGAAGAAAAAGACCAACAATGCAGAAGAAGAAAAAAATTACTTTTTAATTCAATCATTTGCTCTTTTAGCAAATATTTGTTTAACACATAAGTGCCCTACACAATTCTAAGTGCTGGGAATGTAGCAACAAACAAACTAACATACATACACAATATTAAGATGAGGAGATTCAATACTAGTTGGGGGAAATGACAATCAACTAACCCAGGAAAGTATATAATAAGTTGGAAAGGAATGAGTGATACGGAGAAAAGGAGAGCAGGCAGGTCGTGGAGGGCAAGAGAGCTGTGCCGCAGGGCATAAGTTAAGTGGCTCTTCAGAGCGGGTCTCACTGTGAAGGTGATATTTGAGCAAAGCCCCCAGGGGGAGAGAAATCTTCTCACGGTGATGAGTGGGGCCAAATGACCAGGAAAGACCCTGAAGGGTCAGGCCTAGGAGGCCATCAGGGCAGCAGAACAAGGGCTGGGAAGTCAAAGGCTCCGGCACAATTGTCTAGAGACGGGGGAGCGGGTGCAAAGGCTCTTAGTCTCTTCTTTCACATGGGATGGGAACCACGAGCAGGTAATGCGGAAAGGGATGACATACCCCAATTTTTAGTTGTTGTTTTTTTTCCAAAGATTTTTATTTACATATTTGAGAGGGGGGAGTTGGGGAGAGATTCACAGAGAGAGGGAGATGCAGACTCCCCGCTTAGCAGGGAGTCCCTCCTGGGGCTCCATCCCAGGACTCCGGGATCAAGACCTGAGCCAAAGGCAGACACTTAATGGACTGACCCACCCAGGCGCCCCCCAGTTTTTAGGTTTAAAGAGAGACTTCGGCCACTGGATTACTGAAAGACTGAGAGGGACAAAGGCAGAGGCAGAGAAATGGATTAGGATAATTGAGGCAGGAGGTGCTGATCATTGGGACCAGAGCATCAGCTGTGGAGATAATAAGTGGTTGGTTTTGGGATGCCTTTGAAGGGACAGCCAATGGAATTTATTAACAGATTGGCTGGGGGGCACCTGAAAGAAAGAGAAGCATCAAGAGGACTCCGTGTTTTGGACTTGGGCAAAGTGGAAAGGTGAGCTGCTTTTCTTTGAACTGGAGATGATAATAGTTGAAATGGGTTTTGGGGGAAGATCAGTTTGGATTCCGCCACATTAAGTTAAAAATGCCTCTAGGTATTTCTAATTGTAGATTCAAGGAGGCAACTGGCTACGTGGAAGAGGTCAGGACCAGCTGGAGATAGAAACTTGGCAGTTAAGAGCTTATGGATGATATTGAAAACCAGGAGACCTGACATCATTGCCAAGGTGTGGAAGTGGTCCAAGGATGGAGGTCTGGAGCAGGTCAAGATTGAGAAGCCAGGGGGATGGGGAAGAGCTTTGAGGAGGGAGGAAATCCAGAGCAATGTGATATTCTGGAAACCAAGTGAAGAGAGGTATCAGGGAGGAGGGAGCCATCATAGGATCCATGGGGTCAGCCGCTGCCCCAAGGCCAGGAGGCAAGACCTCCGAGGATTCCTGCTGGATGCTGTGAGGGTATGGATGACCCGGCAAGGACCCTGGGTGAGGGAAGAGGGCTGGCAAGAGAGAATGAGACAGAAGGAATGGAAGCACTGCGTGTAGAGAACTATTGAAAAGCCTTGCAGTAAAAGGGGGGGGGGGGGGCAGAAAAATGGGCAAAGACATGGAAAGTTCACAGACAAAGAAATACATATGGCTTCTAAACACATAGAAAGATGCTATACTTCATAATCAAATAACCAGAGAGATGTCATTTTATACTTATCAGATCAGGAGAAGTTAAAAGTTGATACTATATTGTTGGAAGGGCAGAGAAGTCAACAATCACCCCTTGTTTTAGGACTTAAAACTGGCACAGCCTTACTGGTTGGCAAAAATGTACTTATGGGGGCGCCTACGTGGCTCAGTGGGTTAAAGCCTCTGCCTTCAGCTCAGGTCATGATCTCAGGGTCTTGGGATGGAGCCCCGCATCGGGCTCTCTGCTCAGCAGGGAGCCTGCTTCCTCCTCTCTCTCTGCCTGCCTCTCTGACTACTTGTGATCTCTGTCTGTCAAATAAATAAATAAATAAATCTTTAGGAAAAAAATGTACTTACGCTTCCACCCCGTAATTCTACTCCTTGGAATCCCAATGCATAAAGTCCCACAGACATTCAGTGACTTTGTACAGGTATATTCACATTATTATTTATAACATTTATAATAAAACCCTGGAAGAAATCCAGATGTCCATCACCAAGCCCCATGGTGCAGCCATAAATGGAACACAAGCCTCTGTATGTAGTTAAGGCAGGATCGTTCTGGACCAGCAAACATGGAAAGCAAGGGCATATGATCTCTGATTTGTGATGAAAGGGGGGTACCTACATACATGCCTGTGTGAGTCTGAGAGACTTCTAGGAACACACACAAGAAAGCAGGGGTGACCCTGGAAGGGCGGACTAGGGTTCAAAGGTGGAGACATAGTTTACTTTCTATCCTTTTGCACTATTTGAAATTTTGCCCATGAACATATGCTATGTTAAGAATTCACTTTAGGGGCACCTGGGTGGCTCAGTGGGTTAGACCTCTGCCTTCGGCTCAGGTCATAATCTCAGGGTCCTGGGATTGAGCCCCGCATTGGGCTCTCTGCTCCGCGGGGAGCTTGCTTCCCCCTCTCTCTCTGCCTGCCTCTCTGCCTACTTGTGGACTCTCTGTCAAATAAATAAATAAAATATTTTTTTAAAAAAGAATTCACTTTAAAATAAAAACTTCTACATTGAGGTCATATCGTGCAGAGTCAGAGGGGATTTTCAGGTGACCTAACCCAGTGGTTCCCACAGCCCAAGCCCATGGTCAGCCTGCATCAGAATCACCTCAGCGCTGTGAAGACACAGAGGTGATGTGCAGAGTCATGGCCCCGTCTGGTGACACGGAAAATAGCTCCCAAGGCCATTCTGAAACACAGCCATGCTGCGAGCACTGTGCTCACCGCCGTGTACGGTTCCCCAGGGAAACCGAGAGCCTACAAGGATCAAACACTGCTCTGGGGGCTGGTTTCCCCACTGGGAACAGTTAGGCAAGAGGATCCCGGGGAGCATCCCTATCAGTAAGAAGAGACCCTTGACAAAACAATGTAACGGCTTGCACGAACTGTCTTACAGAAGATAGCTAAAGCCCTTAACAACCCTAGGAGGGCAGGCACTATTCCTATCCCCATTTTACAGATGAGAAAACAGAGGCACAGAAAAGTCACAAGAAAGTGAATGGCTAAGCTAGGATTTGGAACCCAGCAGTCTAGCTCTTAAGGTTATAAACATGATGAAAAGAAAAAAGAAAAAGATTCAGACAGAGTCGAAGAGCACATCAGACATTGTGGTTGAAGCAGACCTCTCCACGACCTGATAGACAGGAGAGGCTCCGCGGGCTGAGAGACTTAGTGGCAAACACGAGGCTGTCTGATGGAGAAGATAGCTGGGTGCACTCTCGAGACAGAAGCAGGCCAGGGCCCAGTGAGAAGGACAGACTGAGGGAACATCTGATCACCTTAAAGCATCATTCCTCTCCCGGTGTGAGCACCTCTTGAGGTGGCAGTGCTATTCTTTAGGAAATTCTTCCTTGGGCTGAGCTTCGCCGATTTCCCCCCACAGCCATTTTCTCTTCTGTATTAAGAGAACCCCTAAGTCTTTTCAGCGGGGCCATGGCCACCTGGCCTAAAGACTGCATTTCCCAGCTTCCGTGGCACAAAATGAAGCCGCCTAAGTTTCAGCCAAGGGGCCCTAAGCAGAAGTGATGTGTGCATCTTCCCCTCCTCCATCCTGGAGCTTAGGCCGATCGTGAGCAGGATGAACCTTGTGGGTGGGAAGACAAGAGAGAAGGAGGTTGGATGCCTGTGGTACACGGCAGTTCCATCAGCTCTGGAAAGTCTCACTGGAGAAAGACAAACCACCAGTCAACCTTGACTGAACATTAGACTCACCTGAAGGAGATTTTAAAAATCTATTTATTGCCTGTTCCCTCTTCCTCAACTCCTGATTTAATCAGCCTGAGGTATGGCCTGAGCATTAGATATTTTTAAAAGTTCCCAGCCACGGTTGAGAACTGATGGTTTATAACACCTAAACCTGTATCCTAACTAGTCCCAGCTCGGATGGGTTTGGACTCTTTTTTTTTTTTTAAAGATTTTATTTATTTGCTAGAGAAGAGAGACAGCAAGAGAGGGAGCACAAGCAGGGGGAGTGGGAGAGAGAAGCAGGCTTCCTGCTGAGCAGGGAGCCCGATGTGGGGCTCTATCCCAGGACCCTAGGATCATGACTTGAGCGGAAAGCCGACACTCAATGACTGAGCCACCCAGGCGTCCCTCTGATGGTTTGGGCTCTTAAACAGCTGTGCCCAGGGACACCTGGGGGGCTCAGTGAGTTAAGCCTCTGTCTTTGGCTCAGGTCATGATCTCAGGGTCCTGGGATCAAGCCCTGCATCAGACTCTCTGCTCAGTGGGGAGCCTACTTCCCCCCCACCCCTCTGCCTGACTCTCTGCCTACTTGTGATCTCTCTCTCTCTGCCAAATAAATAAATAAATAAATAAATCTTAAAAAAAAAAAAAAAAAGCTGTGCCCAGGGGACAGTCACATTGCTTTTGCTGGATGGTTCTTGAAATCTGAGGTCAAGTGACACGCCTCCCCCTAAAGTCATCTTGTTCGCCCTTCCCTGGGCTGAGGGCTGATCAGGAAGAGAGTCAGAGACTGTAATCCTGAGATCTAATCTAGGAAGCAGGGGTTTTGGAGGAGGGGAGGGTTCATGTGCACAGAGGGAGGAGAGAAGAGGTGATGAGCAGAGAAGCCAGGGAGCTGGGCAGCTTGAGGGAAGGCAAGGGGACCCATCATTATTCCTGAGCAGGGTGATCACAGGGTGGTTATTCAGGGTTAAGGCTTGGCTGATCAGCTGGTAGAGGGCCTCGTATGCCAAGCTCATGAATTCGAATTTTAAACTAAGGATGACCAGGAACCTTCAGAGGAGAGTAAGCAGGAAATAAATCGCATGGCCAGATTTGTGCTATAAAACATTCTGTCCTATCAGTGCAAAAATTGGAGGTGGGGAGCAGTTCTGAGGTCCAGTGAAAGGAGATATATAGTGAAAGGAGAATGCAACCTACTTGGGTCTGAAGTTTCGCCAGAGGCCTCACATTGTCAATTTACTTTAAGCTTTAATCATCCTAGAGTTCTGAGTGAATCCCCTTATACTGTTTCCAGCTTGGTTCTCTCCCAACCTGTGTTGGCCCAGATTTTAGGGATCTGGAGGAGGGTTATAGCTTCCTCTAGAACAGCCCATTCCCCTCAGGAGTTGCTCTAGAGATATTAGCAGAATGGCCCTACTGCTTTTTGTCCTGTTGGTGCAGCCCAGAGTTCCAGCATGTTCTCTCAGCAGTCAGGCTTGAGCTGTAGGCTACAGGAAGAAAGTTGAAGTATATCTAAAACCACACACAATCTCTATCACAAATATATATTTTTAAAGATTTTATTTATTTATTTGACAGAGATCACAAGTAGGCAGAGAGGCAGGCAGAGAGAGAGGGGGAAGCAGGCTCCCTGCCGAGTAGAGAGCCCGATGCAGGGCTTGATCCCAGCACCCTGAGATCATGACCTGAGCCGAAGGCAGAGGTTTAACTCACTGAGCCACCCAGGCGCCTCTCTATCACAAATATTAATGTGTATATGGACCACTTGGATCTCCTGGATTCTGGAATGTGGATTCTGACCCAGCAGGTCTGGGGCGGAACATGAGACTCTGCATTTCTGCTGATGTTCCCAGCCCAGCAGCCACACAAGGCCTGCTCTTCTCAGCCTTGACTGCACTGGGGAGCCACCTGGGAGCTTTAACAACTCCCAGTACCTGGGCCCCACACCCAGTGATTGAGTTCTAGGGCTGGAGTGTAGCCTGGCTGTTGGCATTTTTTAAAGAAGATCCAGTTTTTTAAAACTGCTGTCAAGATCAAGAAGAGGTGCTTCAGAATCACCTACGGAGCTTCTTAAAAATGTAGACTCTCGGGTAAGCGCTCCTGGAGATACCCCTGGCAGGTGAATGATACTTACATTTGGAAGCTCCCAGGGCCGACCCCCTTCCCCTGCTCCCCGCCCGCTACCGCTCCATGAAGATGCCTGAGGGCAGCGATTCCCCAGAAAAGGTGTGTGTGGGGGGGTGCCGATTCTCAAAATTAGCAAGTGCCCCATTGGACCCCAGGCTCCTACAGCCTCAGGGCAACAAGGAGTAAATCACATTTAAAGAAATAATCCCTTTACTTGCCTTTCCACCATGGTTGACAGATCGGTGTGATTATTTCTATAAACAGATGCTGCATGAAGAAGAATCAGCGTTCAGATGAAGGCAGCCACCGACCAAAAAAGTCATTGAAATGCATCCCAGGTAAATCTTTTGCCATCTAGTATTGGAGAAAACGAGATCCCGTTGTGGTTTTCATTTGTATTTCGCTGATGAGTAGCGACACTGAATTCTTTTCATTCATTCATTCATTCATTCAAACCTATTTACGATTCACCTCCGATTTGCCTGATTAAACTCAACGGGAATAACTCCTTAGACTTAGTAACTCCCCGTTTCCTCCCGTATAAAACGGGGGCGGTCACATCTCCCAAGGTCGCTGTGAGGCTTAGGTGAGATTTCATGAATGCGCAGTGCCCACTACAGAACTGGGTATGCGGCAGGCGGCCCAGAACCGCGTGCCTGGGAAAGCCACCAGAGGCCAGTGGTCCCGCCGCGCCCGCTGCCGCAGTCCCGGGGCGGAGCTGCTCCGCTAGGGGGCGGCGGCGAGCAGCGGTCCCCGCTCGGGGGACCCGCGGTTCCCGCCACTTCCTCGGGCTCCCGCCACCTCCTCGGGCTCCCGCGCAGCCTCTTCCCCCCGCCGCACGCCTCCTCCCCCCGCGCTCGCTGCCCAGCCCGCGCTCTGGCCGCCGCCGCACGAAGGGATCCCAAACCCCGAGCTCTCGCGGGGGAACCGGGAGCCCCAGCCTTCCCTCGGTGTCTTGTCGCCCCCGCGTGGCCAGTGTGAGCGCCTCTTCCTCCCGGAGCCCGTTCCGCCCCGACATTTCCTGGCGCGAGCCCAGACTCCCCGGCCCAGCCCGGAGAATCCCGGGCGCGCCCATACATCTTTGATCTCCAGACCCTCTGGCCACACTGCGCCCCGGCTCCCCGCGGAGGCAATCGAGGGTAGACTCGCAGGCTGCCCGGTTGATCGGCCCCTTGTGGTCAAAGTCCTGAAGAAGACAGGAATTAGCAAACCCTAGCCCCTCTCCCGGCCCCACAGGCAGCCCCAAACTCCTCCGGATAACAAAGGACGCTCCTTGGTTGCTTTAATAATAACCATACTTTCACATCTGCATAACACGGTATCCCCACGTGATCAAATGCCAGCCTCTCTAGTCCTTGTCCCAGCAAACTCAGTATCTACATTTCTGTGCAAGTTTATCTTTCCTTCTTGACCTCCTGTTTCCTTCCTTTCTGCTCCCTGAGTACCCAACAGTAATTAGCCAGCGTTTCTCTCTGTATCTTTCCCTCGGGTCTTATAATCATCGAATTGCATATAGGCACGTATCTGCGTGACTCTAACCCATACTTCTGTCATCCGGTCCTCACCGTAAGTCTTGCCCAATTATGCCCATTTTGGAGTTCAGGAAACTGAGGTCGTGATTTATCTATTTACGGAGTGCTTACTACTTCCCAGGTTCTGCGCTAAACCTTATTATATCTCTTATCTGAATCTTCACCACTTGTTATTTGCTGTTGAAACAGTGCAAGGAAAATTGTGAACAAGTAAATAGGCATGTGGCCAGCAGCGATGCCAAAACCGGGTGAGGTCTTGTCACCTGTCACTCCTCCAAATGCCCTCTGGATTGAAGGGAACTCGGGGAGGTGGAATTGTTATGCTAAGAAGGTGGTGGGATGATGAGGGCCTTATTACCGGCTCCCCGCTGTTACTCTAGTTATTTTGATAATTGTGTTCCTTCCTCACATGCAAAACAGCAACGTAAAGGTCTGAGTTGCAAAGGTCCTAGCAGAATTAAGTGAGACCATGTTAAATCCTTCTATATTATAGAGCGGGCTACAACGATGAGATCAATGAACATACTGTAGATGCTGCCTATTGGTTTCCTTTTTCTTGTCTTGTTCATTTGATATTATTAATCCTGAAAGTAGTGCATCCGTTGGAAGAAAAACAATACTGGGATGAAGTTAATTGAAGTGAATAATCTCCCCTCCTCCCTCCTCCAACCCCCACCTCCTGAAGTTAACTAGGGTGGCATTGTGGAGGGTGCGGATACTTCTAAACTTTACGCCTATGGAAATACTTCCTTTACTCTGATACAGAGGCTGTTACATTTGGTAGCACTCCTGCCGCTCCCACCTCTCTGCCACCTGCAGATTTGTCATTCATCTGCTTAATAGATAGTTCATAATTCCACTTACGCTGTCGACTCGTCTGCATATATCCATAGTATGAATGTATCGTATCCTTACTTACGAAGTCATGATCCTGAGTATTTCTTCAAATGGAGACAGAGAACATCCTTTCCGCTTCATTCCTTCTCAGTATCAAACTCTCTCCCTGCCTCTGGGCAGTTGTGTGACCTTTCTGGATAGTGAACATTTTCCCAGAGTCCTCCTGGAGGCCCCTGAGCCCTGTGCCAGCAAATGACACTGTTCTTTCTCCTCTTCCCGCCCGCATTCTTGCTCCTAGCAGGACGGGAACCGATCCCAAAGTTGCGGCTGTCCTGACAATGTTCTCTGGGTGCTCTTTAAAAGCGCACGCCCTTTCAGATGGAGGCAGATGGGGAGCCATGCCCTGAAGCACCCCCTTTGGAGAAATCCTTCAGGATGCAATATTTCAGAGCAGTGGCAAAGAATCCTCCTCTGGGCTCTTGGGGGGCCAGTGCCACTTGTATGGCTGGACAAAGGACATCTCTCAGCTCCCACTGACCTGGCTCCGGGGCCTCTTGCTCTCGTGGGTTCTCGGTCTCCAGCTAATTCTCCTTCCAGTCAATCCTTTTCCTCATTGCCACAGTAATACTGGCAATCTTCCAATATCATGATGTCCTTTTTCAGCTCAGCAACTTGCAATGGCTTCCGGTTTCCTTCAGAATAAAGCCCCAGCTTTTTACCATGGAGTCCTGGGAAACTCGTCATATTTCAAAGGGCACCTCTGTGCCCACCCTCGTTCTTCTGGATTCTATCCAAGGTCTTGCACCCGAAATCGGGGAGCCAGCTTCTCCTTCACCTGTGTTCAGTTACTGCGGGGGTCCTGGCTTTTCTGCCTCAAAAATGATTCTCAAATTCATCTATTCTCTCCACTCCCACTAAGGAGAGCTCTCTTCTTCCTTCTTCCCCTTCCTCACAAGCCTTTTCCCCTGGGCTGTTCCTGCTGCATTCCCCCATCTTTTCTTAGTGAGCCTCTGCTGCTCCCCAAAGGGGGGGGGTGCTCAGGGAGGGCTTAGGGATGCTAAGACTGTTGGAAGCAGTCGGGCACATATTGCCCCATGTTTATTGCTTTAAGTCACTTGTCCACTTGCATTTAAAACCCGCTTATGGCAAAAGCATCATGAGACACAATGTGGTTGAATTTTATCATAGTTGGTAGGTTTTTTTCAGTCACCTGTGGATACACTGTTATGTTGTTCTCATAATGTGTTGTCTGTTTGGAGGAGGGGAATAACTTTACAGGTGAAAGAATGTTTGTTTTATCCCAGACCCAACCTGTTTTGGGGTGGGGGGAGTGGTGTGAAGAGGAGCCCCCTGGGGGCAGCTACCGTAGTTGCATGGGTAGAATCTGGATAAGGAAGTGTCCTTAAGCAGTGCCTGGTAAATTTAGTTATGGAAGGAGCAAATTGTCCCCAGAGGTGGACCAGAAAACATCCAGCATTTTCTGCTTAGTCTTTGACTTTTCCAGGAGTAGGACCAAGTCCCTCTATGGCCCGTGGTTAAATTGGAAACTTGTTCCGTGTCTACGTTCTTCTAGAAATAGAATTGCTTTTGGTGCAAATGCATCCAGAGAAAAGTTATGTGTGAGAAACAATATGGAAAAAGAAAACCACCCCCAGCATCGTTAAATGTCTGCTTTTCAGCCTACCTCTGGGAGGCAGAGGGCAGAGTGGGTAGCTGGCTTTCGAAGTTCTCCCGGTCCTCCCGACCTTGGGACCAGCACTCTCTTCAGTACTGTCGTCTTCCACCAAGGCAGAGTCTGGAAGCTGGAAGCCATGGGTGCTTTCTCCTGGCACCCTGTCAGTAGGCCTGCAGAGCTCTCCCACTGCAATCCACCCCTGTGGACCTGGCTGGAGGTGCTGGATGCCAAGCCCTCTAGTGATAGCTGAGGAATGAGCCAAAGGGGGTCCCCTATCAGGCAGAGCCCCATGGTGCCAAGTGTCCCAGGCTATTGTTCCTCTCATTTAAATTAAAGCCTAAGGCCTCCTTCCTTTAGGAAGCTTCCAGGGTGTGAGACTTCTGTTTTTAGCATTAGGATTGTTCAACTCTCTTTTCCCCCATTTTTGCCAAGTATTTATTGCAGTGACCGGTGGTACATTTCTTTCTCTCCTCATCTGGCCACTTCCTGAGGGCCAACCAGATGTTCTCCGAATTCAACCCCCGGGCTTTATCATCAGACAACCAAGCTTCAGGCTACATGTTGGGGTGACAGAAGGTATGCTCCTACCCCCCAGGGCATCAGCTAGTAAGAAGGCTGATCGGCACCAGAGGACGGGCTCATCTGCAGCCGACTGATGGTAAGTGTTATTAAACACAAAGTGCTAGAAGGAGAGTCAAGTGTGGAGGCAAGGGGCTTGGAAAAGTGCCCAAAAAGCAACAACCTGAAGGGTGTGGAGTCAGGAGACAGGGTTCCGGGGGAGAATACAAGGGACTCTGTCCTGGCTACGCTGAGGACCTGCTAGGGCCCACTGGCCCAGCCCCTCCACTTCCTATCCCTGCTTTCCTGCTGGTAGCCAGCAAAGGTAAGCGCAGAATTAAAATGAAAGAAGGCCTGGGGTGCCTGGGTGGCTCTGTCAAGTTAAGGTGAAGTGGCTGACTTTAGTAGGTTTCGGCTCAGGTCATGAGATTGAGTCCTGCCTTGGGCTCCAGGCTCAGTGGGGTTTGCTTGAGATTCTCTCTCTTCTTCTCCCTCTGCCCCTCCCCCTGCTCACATTCTCTCAAAAATAAAATAAATAAATAAATCTTAAAAAAAGGTGGGGGGCAGATTTTGTCATAAAAGAAATTTGCAAATCCTTAGCTTGGTACAAGAGAGTAGGCAAAACCCTGACTGGAAACTGGAATATCTGTGTTTGGGTCCCGGTTCCGCTCTGGCTTTGTGGTCCTGGGCACATCGTAGCATCCTTTCTGGGACCCGAGTTTCACCAGAAGGGTAATAATGACATCTGCCACAGCCAGCTTCAGGGTTGTGACTGAGAGAGTCTGCAGCTGGGACTGAGTGGCGGGCTGGGAAGAGAGTGATTGGATCCCTTCCCAGAGTGAAGAGGAAAGGGGTAATGGGAACGGAGGCTGACCATGAGATGAAGAAGAGAGAGGGAGATGGGCCAGCCGGGAGCCAAGTGGAACTCCGGCAGAAGACCACGTCCAAGCTGCACCTACAAAGCAGGGTCTGAGTAGAGGGCACAGACACCTGTGACATATTTTTCTAGCTTACACACTGCTCATGACCTTTGAGGGCCAGGCATGACTTGGTATAAAATGGCAGTAATCATGCATTTTCGTCTCAAAAGGTTGTGTCCGGCTGGTGAGTGCCTCACCTGCCCATCAGGCCATGGTCCCCACGGGGGCCGTGCCAGACACACTGTGACTTCAGCATGGCTGGCATTGTCCCAGCCTTGGTCTCTGCAAGGTCTCCCTTAGGGGCGGGTTCCTCTTTCTGTCCCCAGTCTGGGGCACAGAGTAGGTCCAAGCAAACATCTCCTGGTTATGAGTCCAGTGACTTTTGAAAAAGACCGGGTTTTATTAAGTCTTTGGGAAGGAACAGAGAAGAGAAGACACATCTGCTTGGAATAGGTGAGGAAAAGTTTTCTTGAAAGTAGGGTTATGACCCTTCCTAGACCCGTGTCCCGTTTTGTAAATTTGAAAAACTACCACTTGGGGCTAATTCCCCAAAATAAGCATCAACATAAATATTTTTTTAAAGTTTTATTAAATCATTTAGACTTGAAAGAAGTCACAATACTTAATGCACTTAAGTGTGCTCTGTACACCACCAACCCAAATGGATTGAGTTCAGAATTTTTATAAATAAAAAATAAACATATTTACAGTGAAAAATAAAAACATGTTAGCAAGTTAGAGGATGAAACTGTTATCTATGATCAGTTTTGGGAAAGTACCTACCTACAGGATTACACATAAACATTTAAGATTTCATTAGGTTTAAAAAGTTCATAATTGAAGAAGTTAGTTGTAATATGATTCATGTCTTACTACGGCTTTTTACTTCCCCAAACCAGAACTTTTGGCCAATTTACACAAAAAGCTTCATTTTCCCTTTATTGGAGGTAAAAGTACAAAAAAGGTCTTCAATTCTCCCTAGAACCATCTAAGGAATAAAGCTATTTAATGCTGCAAATATCACTATAAAACTAGCTATGGACATAAACCATTATACGATTTGTGCTACTCGTCCTCCAAAATAGTGCGGATTCTTTCTTCCTTTACACACTAGAACAAAAATGGAGTCAGCTTTTTTGGAAATTAGTTTCAAAATCATCATCTTGCCTCTAGAAAGCGTATTTCTAGAACAATGTAGTTACCACATGTAGGAATTTTCTTCTGTGCTATAAAAATATTTCCCTTTTAGTTCTCTTTTTTGTTTTAGGGATTGTTTCTACCTCCCCAGGCAAAGGTCAGGGCTATCAAACTTGGCCAGCCAGTTTCAAGAGACCATTGAAGAAAAGGACCACATATGATTTACGGATAGCCCTCCCCTGGAGTTCAGCAGTTCAGAGTTGGCTCAAATTAGGTCATGTCCCCAAATCCAGTTTAAATATGACTTAGAAAAAGTAGTCCAAAATAAAATTGAGCAAAGAACAAAATTTTCAAGTTCACAATTTTGGAGAGCCACATTCCCCAGGCGGTATTCTGTGTCACCTGCTAGGGGTGCGAGCGTAAGTTAAGGCTAATTGCTTGGCAAAGGGCTCTAGGAGCTGCTGGACTGTCTTGAATGTTTTGTTCCTGATGAACTCATGGAGCGAGACCTCTGCCTGAGTACTGTTTTTCCTGGAAGCTCCAAGTCTTCAAATACAGGATTTTCAATGATGGTGGTAGCTTCCGGCCGTTCCATGGGGGATGGAGAGAGCATGTCTTGAACCATCACATACTGAAATATAATAAGCATTTTGAAATGAAGTGCCAGGTTTAGACCATGAAATAGTCCACTATATCAGGAGTCAGAACAGTTAGTTTTTCTCTAAATGTGTTAAGTTTGCAGGCCAGTTTCTGATGCAGCTTCTCAACTTTGCCGTTAAAGTACAAAAGCAGCCATAGAAAATAAGTAGACAAATGGGTACGGCTGTGTCCCAATGAAACTTTATTACAAAATTAGACAACAGGCTGCATTTGGCCTGTGGGACATAGTTTGTCAACCCCTGCTCCAAATAAACATAGACCATTTTGTGGTAATTGGTTGTTTTTTCTAACATATAACAGAGGGTCTTAAATCATATCCTTGAAATATAGATATAATCTGACTTTAAAAATAATTCCATCTTATAACTGTGTTATATAACTTAGAACATATCTATAATCATGTGAATATATAATTATCTCAATAAAAATTTTAATTAAAAATAATCATGCCAGAGATCAGTATTTAACCTCTTTCCTTGATTTTCTTTTTTTTTTTTTGAGCCCTTCTTAATGTAACATATATTCTTATAAGCCTCCCTGGAAAATGAGTCATCAGTTTTGCAAAATATATAACAAAATAATTTTTAGTAAAACGTATTTCACCCTAGCTTAGTAGTACCTCTGTATTATAAATTACTTTTTTAAAAAAATATTTTATTTTCTTTTAAGTAGGCTCCACACCCAATGTGGGGCTTAAACTCACAACCCTAAGATCAGGAGTCACTCACTCTACTGACTGAGCCAACCAGGAGCCCCTATAAAGTTCATTCTTCTAATGCAATCCTTTATTATACTTATAATCCTGAAAGATAAATTTAGACTGTTCCCAACTTGATTAATTAACAGGCAGTCTAACTTACTTCAATTTAATTATTTCAGAAAATTCAAGATGGATCCATGTGTAAATTATAAAATGATGTGTTTGTGGACCAAATATATTATGGAATAAAAATGACAAAAGTAACAAAAACAAACTTCAAAGGCTCATTATACACAATTTTTGCAATTAAAACCAGTTTAATTTACTCTTCTGAGTCATTTTACTGTGTCATTCCGAGTGCTTTAACTCCAGTTAATGGACAGTAGTGAAAACCCCTCCTTTGTAAAGAAAGAAGTCCATTTTTAAGATCCTTCCCAAATTCACTAAAATAGAGAAATCAGAGGCACAGCAGTGGCTCGATTCTCCTGAATGTGCTAGGAGTTCAACCTTACTGAAGCAAAAGGATACTACAACCTAACATCACCCAGAGGGGACCACAGAGCACCCGGCCAAAGACCCTGCCGAGGACCCCGGGCCCGGGTTCCCATCTGTGATTTTAGCAAGTTGCGTGCTCTTGGGGTCAGGCCCCTCTCCTCCCTACGCCTCTGGCTTCCTCATCTATAAAATGGGAAACTGATGAATTAACTGCTAAGAATCCTTGAAGTTCTAAATTTGATTCTCAAGAAAATAAAAGATTAGAATCATACAAACCTCCCGAGGATATTTCTGAGTAAATAGTGGTGGAAATTTGAGATTTCTTACATCAGTTAAGATCTACAAAGAAAGAAAAGTGTTACTTTTAAATGTTTTGGTATGTGGATCCATTTATTTAAATGTATTTTTTGATACTCTAATGGAATGATGAAGAAGAAAGGATGAATATTAAACAGATGGAAAACTTACCAATAGCTTTTCCTGACCTCATAATCTACAAACAGTGCTTCATGAGTACAGATCTACCTGCCACCAAATCATCAAAATCCAGAAAACAATTCAGATATAATTATGCTTGAATTGTACAAATTATACTGATGCCTGGATTTTAACTGAGAATGGACTGATTTGTGTAAAAAAATAACTCATTCATGAGTATACAATTTGTGCCCTTAAGTGAGTAATTTTTTCTATTAGTATCTATCTAGCCTCTTTGTATTGTATATGAAAGAGTATATTCTTTCTTCCTCTTTCTCTCTCTCTCTCTTTTTAGTAATCCTATGCCCAACATGGGACTCAGGCTCATGATCCCAAGGTCAAGACTCACAGGCTCTTCTGACTGAACCAGCCAGGCACCCCTCTTCATCTTCTTCTTTTTTGAGTTAAACACACACACACACACACACACACACACACACACACACACACACAGAGACACACACCCCTCAAATCAATTGTGCTAATTACTGAGTATAAAACTACACTTTTGAAAGTTCATTAGGAATTTTCATACATATTATCATTCTCTTTATGTTCCAGAAGAAAGAGATAATACTTAAAGCTAAATACACATAACTGAGATTCTCAGAGAGAAGAGAAAATACTGAATCCATGTAAAAAGAATGAAATGTTATAAAAAGGAACAATCTTGGACATTAAAACTGGATTGTTAAAATACAAAATTAGGAAATTGGAATAAATTAAGGGACTCTTGCAAAGAACAGTACACAGAGAGGCAAACAGATGGGAAGTAGGGGGAAAAAAGATTAGGCATTTATAGGATTAAGTCAGGAGTTCCAGAAAAAGAAAACAGAAAACGTGGAGAAGAATTTATCAAAAACTAACACAAATTTATTAGAACTGAGAGTCACATCTTCTAACTGAAGGGACCTACCAGTTTAAGTACAATAAATGAGGTGGGAGGGAAGACCAATGAAAGGACTAAATGTCGTAACAGCACTGATAAAGGGAGAGCCCTAACAGCTTCCATAAGGGAAAACAAAACAGTTCCAAAGATCTCATGTCAAAGGATGAGGCACTAGCTCTTCAACAGCATGAGTTGCGGGGAGGGACAGAGGCAAAGGGAGAATCAGACTCCCCGCTGGGCAGGGAACCAATGCGCAGCTGGATTCCAGGGCCCTGAGATCATGGCATGAGTTGAAGGCAGACGCTTAACTGACTGAGCCACCCAGAGGCCCCTCTATGTCTGATTTTCTAAGTAACGGTCGGACTGCTTCCATAGCAGCTGCACCATTTTACACTCGTACCGGCAATGCACGGGGTTTCTAATTTTCTACGTCTTTGTCAACATTTGTCCTTTTCTGTTTTGTTTCATTACAGCTGTCCTAAATGCTGTGAAACAGTATCTCATTGTGGTTTTGATTTGTATTTCCCTAATGAATAATGATGTTGTGCTTACTGGCCATTTGTGTATCTTCTTTGGAGAAATGTCTAGTCAAGTCCTTTGATCATTTTTTAATTGGGTTGTATGCCTTTTTGTTGAGTCATAATAGTTCTTTTTATGTTCTGGATTACTAGGCTTTTTTTTTTTTTTAAAGATTTTATTTATTTATTTGACAGAGAGAGATCACAGTAGGCAGAGAGGCAAGCAGAGAGAGAGAGAGAGAGAGAGGAGGAAGCAGGCTTCCTGCCAAGCAGAGAGCCCCATGCGGGACTCGATCCCAGGACCCTGAGATCATGACCCAAGCTAAAGGCAGAGGCTTAACCCACTGAGCCACCCAGGCGCCCTGGATTACTAGGCTTTATCCTATATGTGGTTCACAAATGCTTTTTCCCATTCTGTATGTTGTATTTTTACTTTCTTGATAGGGTTCTTTGATACACTTGTAACTACATAAATTTTGATGCCATATGATTCTGATTCTTACATATATTGGACCTGTTTCATATCCTTCTAGAAGCTTTTAGAATGTTCTGATATTTAGTCATTCTGGTTTTTAAATTTCCTTCTATTGGACAGAGCACCTGGTAGATCCCTTTGGTTAGAACATATGAGCCCTTCAGTTCTATGTGGGAACTACATCCTCTTCTGCTACGGACAGGAGTCAACAGATAACAAGTAAAATTGATACAGAAATGGTGATAAGGGCATAAACTTTGAAAATATGGAGGTATGTACCTGGGACAATGGTTAGAAATGTTGAGAGTGACCAGCTATGAACAATGGGGAAAATGTGACTGGCCTCCTTTTAAAAGACTTTCAGGAGTCTTCCTTAAAAGCCATGGTCATGGTTTATTTTGAGAGAAAAAAAAAACAAACAACTAATTATATGTAGTTTGTCAGTTTTTAGGTGTATGAGTATCTGGTCACTTGCCTTCTAGAAAATTCTTTTCTGACCAATGACCACCGTGTCACTTCCTCTCCAGCTCCATTACCCTGAGGTTCCCCTCGCTTTGCACTTATTACAAATTTACCGAGTGCAGCATATTGTATGATGAACTGAAGTGACAACAAGGAACAAACAAACAATTTTTGAAGACTGAGCTTAAAAAGGAAGCAAACAGTCTACAAACCCTCCCTGTAATGTTCACATGAACTCTTCCCCTTGCAGTGAACTACTCTCCTGGTATTAAGAATGACTAACTCTTCTTTTAAAACGTTTTCTTTTGTAAATTTAAGAATATTTTCTTTTTCTACCTGTTTTGAATGGGGGGGATGGAACTTACCCTGACTCTCTCCATTTGAGTGCCGAATGGGTACAGCAATTCAAACAGAATGAGGCCTAAAGAAAAGATGTCCACTTTATGAGAGTAGTTGTTTCCATGAATCTGAAATACCATATAAAGAAGAAATATTAGAAGAAAATTAAGAGCGATCATACGAATTGGTAACACAGCGTTAGTGAAACCCAAAGTTTGACCTAGTTACTTCCTGGGTTTAGATGTAACTGTTCAGGTAAAAAACGTTAGCAAAGAGTTAATGATCTCTGCAGCCTCTTTTCTTTAACTCCCTACAGCAAGAGTAATTAAACTACTCAGCATTACAGAAGGAAAGCCCAGGTACTGCTCAGAGATATGCATCAGCAAAATAGGCCCCGCAGAAACCTGGAGCCTTGCAATGCTAAAAAAGTTTGTGGGAGCCAGTAAAAGCGGCTCCACTGCCCCCGAGGTGAAGATTTTCAAAGCCAACACTATCTAAAGCAGATCTCTCATTTCTAATCATCTTAGGCCTCACCCATTTTTATGAGAAAATCTTCATTACTCCAAACCACTCATCAACTGCGGTTAGCCCTCATTAACACACTTAATTATGGACTACTTTGCATTCTTAGTTGTATTTTACATGTGTCCATTTCTTATTGTTCACAACCAGATTATAAAGTCCTGGAGGGAAGGAACTGCCTCTTTTGTGTTCCCATCATCCCGCACTGGGCTAAGTATAGAGAAGGCCCTCAATAAAAACTTGTTAAAATGAACAGAGGAATTACAGCCCAACTTCTCTATTAAACAAAGCCTCTTTCAAATTACAAGTGACCTCCTGAGACTTAGAAGAACTCTTTTATATGTGAAAATAAATACCTCTAGGGTACTAGGCACAGAACTTCATATTTGGCAAACGTTAGAGAAGGGCATCACTTTGAAACCGCTCCAAAGAGGCGTTTCTTAATAGGGGGACTCCAAGCCCTCCTCCACCATCTACCTCCACCACCTCCTGTCTAAAGGGTAGTTGACACCAGTCTCCCTGGCTCCTTTCGCCAGCCAGCCCACCTCTGTGTGCACAGAGTATCAGATCCAAAGTTTTAATGACCACGTCAACGGCATGACCTTTCCCTCCTTTCCTTACCTCTTGTTCTTGGGGTTTGAGAAATATTCTAAGAAAGTATGCTCAAAGACAGAGCTTACAGAGGTACGGTGAAAAGCACACCCTCATACAGTATTTGGGAAATCTAAACTAACACACCTTCATGAAAAGCAACTTAGCAATAAACGTTGACTTCCATTTAACAGTCCTATTTAATTCGTCTGCCCAAAGGTAGTGGAAAAGTGGACAGAGATTAGTACTTAGGGAGAGTTTTTTAGGTGTTACTCTTAAGGGCAAAGTTTATAAGTAACGAAAAATGTCCAAATCAAATGTTGAATAAATTCCTCAAAAGAGAGAATACTGCACACCCAAAACTATTCTCTAAAAACATTACATAATGTAGGAAATGCTTGATTTTAATATTTTTCTTAAAGATTTTATTTATTTATTTGACAGAGAGATCACAAGTAGGCAGAGAGGCAGGCAGAGAGAGAGAGTGGGTGGAAGCAGGCTCCCCACCGAGCAGAGAGCGGGACGCGGAGCTCGATCCCAGGACCCTGACATCCTGACCCGAGCTGAAGGCAGAGGTCTATCCCACCGAGCCACCCAGACACCCCTTGATTTTAATATTTTATCCAAAGTTTTCTGGACTAGAATCCCAATTTGTTTTCCAAAATAAGATATGTGTAAACACAGGTTGTAAGATGTGTATACATATACTAGAAAGAAATAATGATGACTGGTAATGTTTTAGAGATGTTTTTAAGTAAGGGATTTTTGTTTTTTTCCTTACACATTCCTATATTCCCTACATAGAGAATAGATTATATATAATGAGAAGAAGTATTTTTTTTTAAAGATTTTATTTATTTATTTGACAGAGAGAGATCACAAGTAGGCAGAGAGGAGGTGGGGGAAGCAGGCTCCCTGCTGAGCAGAAGGCCAGATGATGCAATGGGGGACTCCATCCCAGGACCCTGAGATCATGACCTGAGCGGAAGGCAGAAGCTTAACCCACTGAGCCACCCAGGCACCCTGAGAGCAAATAAATATTATTAAGTACATTTAAAAAACAAATGTAGCTTCATGAATACATACAAAGTGGTCTTTACAAAATATCTAAAAAAAAAAGGAATTAAGTGTAAAATCTCATGGTGGGTAGAATATAATATACCTTTTGAAAGTTTAAGTTGATTGCTTTATCACTGTGTAATACTAGAATGAACTGTATTTCTTGGTAATTACAACAACAACAAAAAAAGGTAGCTGGTCTCTGTTCACTTTCTCCTTGAAGGATAAGAAAATTAAGAGCTTTGATAAAATATATTTTAAAACAATGTCTTAGTACAGCTTTTGAAGCTTGGGTAAGATAATTCATAGAAGTATTCTGAGAGACTTCTAAAGGGACCCTTTATAAAGTGACAATTTCTATATTTAAGAATGTGGAAGAATACAGACTAACAAGGAAATTATTAAGAGAACTGTGGCTGTCCATTTCTAACTACCATATTTTCACTGTGCCCTGTCAACGGCAAAATTTCTCCAGCTATCCTTGATTTCTAGTATCTTCAACAACAACACACAGTTATCACTTATCATGGATCTCTTCCTTTCTCAGATGGTAGCCCTTTCCTCCAACAAACACACACCCACGTGTGTGCACATGTGTGCGCACACATCAGCTGTGAGCCGTGGTACAGTAAGCACAGTGGTGTGGGGGGTGGCCAAGACCATCTAGTGTTTCTGTTCTCACTGACATTCCCATTCACTCATCCACTAAACGTTTCTGCACACCTGCTGAATTCTAGCACCACTGCAGGTGCTGGGGATAAAGTAAAACAAGAGAAAAGCTACCTGTCTCTTCTGATAGCTTATATATTTACAGAGTCAATTTCAGAGAGTCAAAAATGCTGTGAAAAGAATAAACAGTACACTGAGAAAGATCCTGACAGGGAGTGGAGGGAGAGTCATTTATCTCAAAGCGTGTTTGGGGGTACGGTGTCGGTGGGTGAGGTGAGGGAGTGGGGGGAGGAGCTCTCCATCTACCCTGCTTTCTTAAGCACCCAGACAGGAGGCCTTTTATTTAGTGATTCCCATTTTCCTAATACTTAAAAGTGTGAAGGTGTACTTCCAGCTTCTTGAATAATTAGGAAAAAATAAAATCATACTATTAAAAGCACATTAGTATTAATTCTGGTCTGTGCCTATGTAGAAAAATTGGAAAATACAGCAAAATCCAAAATATATTTCAAAGCCTCCTACACAGAAGCAGTGGCTGCTGACATTTTCTGGCTCTTCCTTCTGATCTTTTTTCCTACGTACAGAAACATGTATTTACAGTATTTTCATATTTCATACAGTTTAATTTCTCCTTTCACCAAGTTCTGGCCACACCACTTCACTGGGATGATTCAGTTACTTGGACCAACAGCTTTCTTTTCCTCCTTAAGCCAGTCTGGATACCTTTGGTTGTGAATGATCAACTATGTTTAATAACAGTCTCAGAAATTGAAATCTCTGCTACGTGTATCCTTGCTAACTTCTAAATTTATTTGTGGTTTTTCCCTTTAAGTAGATTTGCTACAGAGGATAACTTTTTTGACTTAGGATGCTTAAAGTCTACCATCATGTGACTTTATCGTTCCACTGGTATCAGTTTGTTCTTTCTTTCTTTTTTAAAAGATTTTATTTATTTATTTGACAGAGAGATAGACAGAGAGAGCACAGGTAGGCAGAGCAGCAGGCAGAGGGAGAGGGAGAACCAGGCTCTCCACTGAGCAGGGAGCCCGATGAGGGGCTCAATCCCAGGACCCTGGGATCATGACCTGAGCTGAAGGCAGATGCCCAACCAACTGAGCTACCCAACTGCCCCTTATACTCACTTTCAATATGTAACACATTTACCTGGTTCACAAAGCAGCATATATTTTTCCCTCCCACCTGTGCCTCAAATGCTCAGTTCCCACCCCACCAGCTACTTCCCCTCTGCACAAAACCATGTTACTTGCACATCCTTCCAGAGTTCCTTTCTATAAACATAAGCAAAATACATATTTATCTTTCCCTTTTTTACACAAAAGGTTGCATACTATGCACATTATTCCTGAATCTGCTTTTTTTACTTAAAAGATTCTTTTTAACTCTTATCTATTTAATAATGCTTGATTTCTTCATACATGAGTAGCTTTGTGGCCAGATACAAGATTCATGCAGGAATTTTTTCTTCAAAATTATACATGTTGCTTTATTGTCTTCTAGCGCTGGGTGCTATAGGAAAAAGCTTAAAAACCTTCTTTTCCTACCTCAATACTTACATCATTTGTCTTTTAGCTTCGCAATTCAAGATGTCTAACTATGGGGTTCTTTATATTCTTTTTGTTTTTGTATTTTAGTAGTAAATCTATCACAAAAGAACCTCATTTTGCATGTAAAGACTCTTGATGTATGAGCAATATCCATTTATTATTAATTTTGAAATTTCCACTACAAACCCTATTTCTCAAAGACCACATTTATAAACAGAACTTTCCATTTTGAAAATGTGCTCTCATAAACATCATGTTTGAGTCTCACAAATCTGGTAAGTGCATCTAAACTTTTCTTAATTAAAAAAATAAAATATTAAACAGAACAAACACTTGGATAATATAAAAACTCAAAGAGTACAAAAGGATACTGTACAACAGTAAAATAAAATCCTTCTTTTCAAAGGCAATTCCTATGACTGATCTGTAACAGAACCTTCCAAATAGAACCTTCCAGAATATTCCAAAGATAATCTAACCCATAGATTCTCAAAGTTTGGTCTACAGATTCCTGAGGATCCCAACATCTTTTCGGGAGGTCTGCAGGGTCAAGGCTATTTCACAATAATACCAAGGCAGGATTTATCTTTTCTGTGTGCTAACATGGGTGCTGCTGGAACCTTATCGGGAAGCAAGGCAGCAACACCAAGCTGTAGTACTGGTAAGGGTGCTTCAACTCTATATACTCACAGTTAACAACAAAAAAGACAGTTTCACTCAAAATGTCTTTGCTGAAGCAGTAGAAATCCTTAATCTGATTACATCTCGACCCTTAGATACACATCTTTATAATATTCTGCATGACAAAATGGCAGGCGTTCATAAAGCATTTCTTCTGCACCATATCCAAGTACAGTGCTTGTCTCAAAACAAAGCAACTGTGCAATTGTTGGAATTACAATTTAAACCAGTCACTTTTCTCATTCGTTCACCATTTTGACTTGAAGCAACAATTGGTGATGAACTATGGTTATTCTGACTTGGATACTTTGCAGACATTTTCTTAAAGGTGAGCAAAGTGAGAATGGCATTTCAAGGAAAACTGAACAGTATTTGTAGCCAATGATAAAAATTGAACTTTGACATGAAATCAGAATTCTAGAAAAGTCATGGGGAACCTGACTGCTTCTTAATACCTAAAGCCTTTCTGGTGAGATCGGTGGTGATATTAATCAAAGTGACTTTTTTTTTTTTTTTTAAATACTATAATGAATTGTGACAACTTTTGGAGAAGTTGCATAACTTAGGGAACCAATAGTTCCCAAGTTACCGATGCATGATGCTAAAAAATTGTGCAAGAGTGAGAGATCCATTTTGCATTTCACAATGCAAAAAAGACCAAAGGATGTTAAAGTAACAGAATACAGTGATAGTGTTTTGGCAAATAACTTCTTTTTTTTTTTAAGATTTTATTTATTTATTTATCTATTTGATGGAGAAAGAGAGCAGAAGTGGGGGTGGGGGTGGCAGGCAGAGGGAGAAGCAGACTCCTTGCTGAGCAGGGAGCCAGATATGGGGCTTGATCCCAAGACCCTGCGATATGACCTGAGCTGAAGGCAGGAAGATGCTTAACTGACTGAGCCACCCAGGCTCCCCTGGCAAATAACTTTTAAGAAACTATCACTTACTGAGTTTTGATGCACTATCAAAGACAAATACCCCAAATTACCTGAAGATGCTATTAAATATTCCTCCCTTTCCAACTATCTGTGTGAGGTCAGCTTTTCTTCATTTACTTTAGCCAAAATAACAGATCAACAGATTAAATGTAAAAGTCGATATGAGAATCTAGCTCTTTTTGTTGTTCTTGTTTTAAGTAGGCTCCATGCCCAGTGTGGAGCCCAATGAGGGGCCTGAACTCATGACCCTGAGATCAACACCAGAGCTGAGATCAGAGGTGGATGCTTAACCAACTGAACCACCTAGGCTCCCAGAGAATCTAGCTCTTTTAAGTGAGATATTAAAGAGATTTATAAAAATGTAAACAAATGTGGGCACCTGTGTAGCTCAGTGGGTTAAGCCGCTGCCTTCGGCACAGATCATGATCTCAGAGTCCTGGGATCAAGTCCCGCATCGGGCTCTCTGCTTGGCGGGGAGTCTGCGAGTCTGCTTCCCCTTTTGTCTCTCTCTGCCTGCCTCTCTGCCTGCTTATGATCTCTCTCTCTGTCAAATAAATAAATAAAATCTTTAAAAAAAAATGTAAACAAATGTCACTCTTCTTGCTAATTTGTTTTTACATTGCAGAATATTTTTCATAAAAATACCTTTAAGATGTGATAGGTTTAATATTATTTTTAATAAATAAAATTTTTATGAAATTCTCAATTTTATCCTCTAATACAGCAAATTAAAAAAAAAAGATTTTATTTATTTGACAGATAGAGATCACAACTAGGCAGAGAAGCAAGCAGAGAGAGAGGAGGAAGCAGGCTCCCAGCTGAGCAGAGAGCCCAATGTGGGGTTCGTTCCCAGGACCCTGGGATCGTGACCTGAGCCGAAGGCAGAGGCTTTAACCCCCAGAGTCACCCAGGTGCCCCTACAGCAAATTTTTTTTTTTATAGCAAATATTAATAGATGAAATCCCATATGAAAAACTCTTGGGTTCCCAATCATGTTTACAAGTATAAACAGGTATGGAGACCAAAAAGTTTGAGAACTGCTAATATAGAAACATATATAAGCTTATGCTTAGCTTAGCTGGGCTGGGAATGCTTCTCTGATGCTCCCAGGATGTCCTGCTCCCACCATACTTCCAGGCTCTGTCCTGTTCACAGCACTTTTCCTTTGGAGACTAAGCATCCCCCAACATATCCCAGCCCATCTACCTCTATTTCCTGCCATGGTACATTCTAGAAATTGCTTGTGATTATTGGAATGAACAGCTCAGTACAGGACCTCTGGCTCTAGCTGGCTCTTTTCTACATAGTTTACACAAGAAAAATTGGTGTTAAATTTGGGAGAGAGGCATTCAAAGTCTTTTTCTAAATTCGGGTTGCTCTCAGGTTCTGGTTCAGGGGTGAGTGCATGTTTTATGCACTGTGTTTTTCTTAATCCATCCCCAGTTCAGGCTCTAGACATTGTACCCTAGCTGTGCTACCTGTGGACCCTACTACCAGTTTTCATAATTTTCAGATTTTATCTTATTGGTTGTTTTAAGAATGTGGATGGAGATTTACAGGGCACATCTAGCTTGGAGCCATGCTAACCAAAGATCCATTGTTAATTCAGAAGGAAAAGAAAAAACTTGCCTGCTCTGGGCTCATATACAGCTTGGTCCCCACTTGTCCTGTGTGTCTGGCATATGCTGGCATCGGGGTCAGAACCACCTGCTCCTCCTCGTCCTGGTCCATTTCGGTCACTAATCCAAAGTCTCCAACCTTGACCACATTGTCCACTGTAAAGAATATATTGGAAGGCTAGAAAAAAATAAGACAGACAAAAGCATGATAGGTGTGCATGGAGAAGGAGAGAAAGTGAAGAGAATAATTGAAATAACTACAGAAGAGAAATATAAGAAACCAGATGTTCTCAAGCATTAAACAGACTAATTAGAAAATAAAAGCAATCCTTCAATGCTGAGTAAGTATTTTTAGAGTAAGGAAAAGGGAAGGGTAGCAGAGGAAATGCACATTTATTGAACATCTATTTAAACTCTTACAGATTCACATTCTCTAGGGCCCAGTCCTCAATCTCAGTATTCTTTATACTCTCCTTTGGCAAGCTTTTTATGTTTATAACCGAAGCCATGATATAATAGTAGTAATAATAGTAAATGCATACAGAGCACTGGTAATGTGCCACAAGCTGTTCTAAGCAGTTTACTACTATTAATTCATGTAATACTTACAACCCTATTAGTCTCTTAGACCCTCATTTTACAGCTGTGAAAACTGAGGCCCAGAGAAGTTGAGTGCCCAAGGGTATCCACCTAGCAAGTGGCAGAGCAGGATTCAAACCCAAGTGGTCTGGCTCCAGAAGAAAAAGGTTCACTGCCACAGAACCAGCATTCAGTGAAGTCCTTGCCCTATGGTAGCTCATCACTTCTATTTGATGAATGAATGAAACAGACTGGCCTTTTGTTTGTGTCTGGTGGGGGGGGAAGTAGGCTACCAAGGGGAATAAGCGCTCCTCACCACAACCTTGTGCTGCCTCTTTTATACCCGTATGCTTCCACACACTCCCAGACCTGTCCTGAGTTCTATATTCTCATATGTAACTGTTTATATGACATATCCAGCCAGATTTCTCATGGGCTCCTCAAACCTCCCTGCGTGAAATAGATCATCTTTCCTTCAGCACCTACTCTAACTGTGGCTAACATAACCACCATTCAGAGCCCTTAAAATAAAGAAAAAGAGAGCCATTCAGCTCATGAAACTGAATTTCTCTGGCTTCAAATACTGCCAGACAAAAACCGCCTTATTTCCGAACTTCAAAATACGATTCTACAGTGCTGGCTTTGAAGCAATTAAGTAATTGCATATAACCAAAATCTATAGTAATAACCTCCTGCTTTCCCACAGATGACCTTATGTGAGAGAAAACACAGACTGCGATGACTTAAATTTCACATTCCCTCCTCTCTCCTATCTTCTGGTGTCAGTTGTTAGTTACTAAACACCATAATAGATTTTTTGGGGTGTGGGGGCTTCTCCAGCATCTACCCCCTGTGCTTCCATCAGAAATACCGATTTGACTTTGAGAACTCCCCTTTCCCCAACTGTGCAGCAACCTCATGCTTCAGCTGGACATTATCCCGAGGTTACATCCAGAGGTTGGAGAAGTTAATCAGCATGATTCCATCCCCTGGCCAGGAGACTGATTTAGAGATGGGTATGTGTCCTTGGCTTAGCAATTAGAAGGAAACCCAGGACTTCTGATTGATACTGGGGGAGAGAGATACTTCTTTCCCATGCTCTTTTCTCTCCATACCTATCTATCCAACCACCTCTAGAGACTTATAATGTGTAGCCCTGAAAATTGTTGGCAGCTATCCTGGGCCAGTGAAGGGAGAGCATGCCTAAAAATGGAAACAAGAGACAGTGATGGGGCAGGGGACAGCTTCCGGCTACATCACTTGATCCTAGATAAAGGATCTTGGACAGCTGAGTTACATGGACCAATAAATTTCCTTTGGGCTGCAAGCAAAAGATTATTCAAATAAAATGATATGAGTATATAGACTATGTCAGGCATTTTGACAGGAATGTAATAGGGGAACAAAATAAACACAGAAACACAGAACTGAAGGACAAATAATACAAGTGTGATGAGAATTTAAATAAGAAATACCAGGCTCTATGAGGACTCAATATACTTAAGGAACTGTGAAAAGCCCAGCTAGAGTGAAGAGAAGAGACTGGAAGGAAGTCTGGAGAATCAGAGGCTGGAGAGTGCCAATGACAACGACTAAACAAGGTACAAAAGGGGGGGAGGGCCAGAAGGTTTAACATGGAACTCAGAGACTTGAATCAGAGCGAACAGAATGCAGAGCTATTCAAACTGGGAACAGAAATCTTGGAGGTAATTTTTCTGGTACCCTAGAAATTGTTAAAAATAATGTATCATTAAAAAGGAATCAAACTTTCTGGTTTCTAGAAAAACTAGGGGAAAATTAATTTTCTTCCTAGAATTTTTTTGGTGCAGAGACAAACACAGAAAAAAATCTTTATAGACAATGTTGTAGCATTTGACAAATATTCACTAATAGCTCTTTAACATTATAAAATCAGCAGAAGGATACTCATTATCAGTGAAAACATAATTACATTGCCTTTCAACTTGGCATTTTGTATGTATAGTAAGGGCTAAGTGCAAAAAGAATGTGTAAATCAGTTAATAGTTTCTCACCAAATGATAAATGTTTACTAGTCATATAGCTAGCACCCTCTCATGTTAGTATCTGGCTTCCTGGAAGTTAGTTGTTTTCTCCTTTCCAACCAAAAGAAATCATCTCTGAACTTCTCCTTCAATGCAGAATAATTCCTGTCAGTCAGTTTAGACCCACATCAAAATCACGGAAGCACAGTGATTATATATAATTCAATTACAATTACTCCGGAAAATAGGAACTAATTCTAATTCTTGTCCTCCTTATTCCAAACTCAAGGATTAAAAGATGTACAGCTGATATGAGAAAACAATATCCAAGTAGTTACTTTTGTGCCTGAAACAAAAGTTTTTGTGGTTACATGAAACAAAACTGAAAATACTTCAATAATTTAAGCTACTTCCATCAGAAAAGTACTTATATATTTACTGTACATTTACTGATGATCACTATGAGCATACGAAATATGGCAGAAATTAGTCAAGTCAGAGTTCCATATAATTGTTTCAGAAACACATACCTAGAAATGTTGAGTATTTTAGTAAGAATCTTATACAATTTAGCATATCACATTGCCACAATATTCAATATTGTATATACTGAAAACAGAATCAAAGGCTTTAGACCTGCAAACAGTAACCTGGCTATTTGCTTTCTTTCTCCATCCAGCTTCGCATGACCTTGCCCAGGGCCTAAATAGTTCAGGAATAGGGGCAAAAAGCCTGGAGATTTGCCCCAGTTCAGAGCTGGCTACTGAAGGAAACTATGTGTCTCCTTCTACTTGGGTCCCTTTCACCATGCTACCTTGGGGTCCTCGGGAACTTACGTCAGGGTTACCCAAAGCCCTAGGAAAAACAGAGTCTATCGGCTGCTCATGGTGGCTTTGTCTTTTTTAGCTGGAGGACCGGGAATACTTTTTATGGTAAAATGAACATGAACCCATCACAGGAGAGAAGACACGCTCTGCCTCAAGTTTTCACACCACGAGACTTCCTTCTGCAGCAGGTTCCTAGGGCTACTTCCCCGGGCCTCTGCTCCCCCTCTCTGATACCCTTCCTCTCCTTTGCTCTTCAGGGCCCTTCTGTTAAAATCTGACAACGACCGAAAGTACTGCTCTCAATCACAGAGGGTCAGACCGAACCCCTTGAGTGATGTTCCACGAGTACAGACCTTGAGGTCCCTGTGCATGAGCCCTTTACTGTGCAGAAACTCCACCGCCTCCGCGATCTGCAGGAAGATGAGCAGACACGCGCTCCTCTCCCTTTCCTCTAGGGTGCACCGGCTGTTCAGCCAGTCTTTGAGGTTTTCCTTTCTGCAGAGCTGCATCTGAATGTAAAGATACACCTTCGGGGAACTGGGCTGGAGCTTTTCCGCGGTGTTTTTAGTGAGATCTAAACTTAAAGTGGTGGGTCTGGGAGGAGAAACAGAGAACGTAGGTTCAGAAGAAGACTGGCTACTGGAAGGCTCGAGGGCAGTTAGTTTATTAGTGCAGTGGTTGCCCAGATGCAGTCGCTTCGTTCTGAGCTCTTCTTTACTGGATGCGTTATCACAGCCAGAATCTTCAAATACTATAGAAGAGGATGTTCTCTCCCTTGACCTTTCATAAGGAGAAGTTCCAGAAGGACACAGTTCGAAGGAGTGACCCTCGTCATGGCCGTCCAGAGTACCATCTCCCGCATCGCAGTCTGTAAGGCAGCTGTCCCGGAGGTTGCATGCGGCATCTGCGGACTCACTGCTGTCCCCGTGGTCCGTTCCTAAAAATTCCAGCGGAGAGAACTGGCTCTCGGAAGAACTCGTCTGGCCACAGGAAATCCCTACTGAAAAAGACCTCCTTTGTGAAGAAGGAGCTATGATTTCAATATGTTCCTTTGTAGAGAAAGGATCCACTTGGCGTATCTTAACTGATGGGGCATCCATTGGACTAGGAGAGCTGAGTGGCCAGTCTGTGCTGAAGGTGGGACAGACACAAAGGGAAGAGAGGGCATATGTGCTGATTAAATGATCTGAACCACAATCTTTATTCCAAAAGCTTTATCCATAAGAAAGCCAGTACCAAATGACATACAACACACAGAAGAAATAAAAAACGTACTATAGGAGACAAAGAATATTATATGCCATTCATTGCTTCTAAAAAATTTCAACTGGAAAGCTTAATTTTAGACTTGAAATAGTTACGTGGGACTGTCATGCCAGAGCAGCCAGGGCCTTTATGCAAAACACAAAGCCCTGAGAGACAGCCAAGGACAGGACTCCTCAGGGGCCACGGTTCCGAAGCCCTTATCTGATTTAGGGCAGCAGTGACCAGGGCCCTGAGCCATGGGGCCACCTCACTTGGATCTTCCGTGGTTTGGCTACTGACTGTGTCTGTAAATGTCATCTGGACAAGTTACTACATGTGGGTCTAGGGCTGTGTTCGGTATTTTAGGCAGGAATTTTACTCCCAATTATTTGGTAAACAGCCTATATGCAGCCTGCTTCCTCTCTGTTCTCATTTACTCATTTTTAAAACAGCCTTCCTTCCTATAGCAGAGCATACTTAATATGGGCATTATCTTTAGGTTGCCCAAGTTTAAGTATTTTTAACCGCAAATAGCTTTAAACTAGTTTTTTTTTAATTGTGTCAAGTTAGTTACCATAGAAAATATCATTAGTTTTTGATGCAGTGTTTCAAAATTGTTTGCTTTAAACTAGTTTAATAGTTTTAAAGGAGTTGTAAACTGTTAACTACTGAGAAACTGAAAATCGAAAATAAAAAAATGGTAACAAAAGCAGATAGAACCTCTTAAAAAGAAAGCCACACTGTAAATCCCTTAGCAATGTATAATTCATACAGCCCTATCTACAAATCATTTTTCAAATTCATAGTCTAAAATACAAACTTTTCTTTATTTTACGTAAACTTTTCAATTAACAAGTGGCTGTAGAATGTTCCAAAACATGACAGAGAACAAAATTTTTTTCTTAAATAAGCAAAACTCATCTCTAGTTATAGAGGTGATATTTTGTTCACATAAGCAAAAAAACTAGCTTTAAAAAAAGTACTAGATTTTAAGTCTATGTCTAACCAAGTTACCTTTCATCTTTCAGCCAAATTTCATCCATTTTTTCTTGCCACTTTTCTGGTGGGGCTTCCAACCAAGCATTGAAATACCTAACAATCCCTGGATGGTCAAGCTTGGCTAAGGCTTTCACTTCCCGCATTACCTTTTCCCGAGCCAACTCCCTGAAATACAGAGAAAAAGACAACACCAGAGGTCACTCTTACTTGAAAAAGTAATCATATTTTTGGTGAGAAATAAGAAAATAAAATTCTCTCTTGAATCTAAAACTAGGAACAGATGACTTTGCCTTAGTGGCACAATTCTAAAAAGCCATACAGTAGGTTTTAAAAACATGTATTTTAGGATTATTTTTTCTTCTTTTAGAAGTAAGTGCTATGAACACATTGCCTCATTCAAATAAACTTTCCTGGATGACTAAAAATGAATGACTATAGACCACTAAAGATACAAAGACCATTTAATGTTTGTTAATTCAATAGGGGGAATGAATAGGTACAAGTGAACTATTCAGAAAAGAGAGCTCAGGAGGACAGCTCAGGAGGATGGAGAATGACCATACTTGGTACATATGTAACTGGTGCATATTACCATCCAAAAAACCTGTATTAGCATGTTTATTTGTTCAAAGCAAGCCTCAAATACTGAAGTCTACGTTAGACAATGAAGTCTGGTTAGAAAAGCATCCAGATTTGATTTTCTGCTTTGATAGTTTTTCTGGTGGATCTAATCTCACATTTCTAGGGATCCCACTAACTCTTCTCTATATCACCTTCAAGTGCTTTTCCTTGAGCCTTTGTCAGGTCATTTTGTGTAGTGCCATCCCTCTGCTACACTCTGTCGAGTGAGTGACAGCCTTCTCTTGAATACCCAGCACAAATGTCACCACCTCCAAAAAGCTTGCCTTCTTCAATTTCAGTTACATCTGCACTTTTTCAAGAGAAGTTATTTACTATTCTAAGACCCCAAGTCACAACCATTATTGCACTGCAGTTATTTGTGTATATATCCAAAAGCCTAAAGAGTTATTCGTTCTTGGAGGCAAAAGCTTTGTTTAATTTCATATCCTATGTGGTGCCTGCATATATGAATACTTAAAGTACTCAAAATTATATACCAAGGAAAAGAATTAGTCCCAAGGAGAAAAATTAGTACATAAAATCCCCCCAGTCTTGTGTCCCTGACAGACTGTTTAACTACCAGTTACAAAGACAACAAAGCAGTCAGTGCACATTTAATCAAGAATCGATAGGAACTTACGGGTGCCTGGGTGGCTCAGTCAGTTAAGTGTTTGCCTTCGGCTCAGGTCATGATCAGGGTCCTGAGATTGAGCCCCGTATCAGGTTCCCTGCTTAGTGGGAGTATGCTTCTCCTCTCCCTCTGCCCCTTCTCCCTGCTCTTGCTCTCTCTCCCTCACTCTCTCTCAAATGAATAAATAAAAAATATTTTTAAAAAATCAACAGGAGCTTTCTAAAATAGATGGCGAATTCATTACTCAAAGCCCATCATCTTAAGCATGACATTGTTCTGAGTTAGAAATGCTACTTCTAGGAATCTATCCTATGAAAACAGACCTGGTCAAAAATTTATATAAAAGATGGACACTATGAAGATGTTTTTAACTGCAACAAATTTGAAACCCAAATTTTAACAATAAGAAACAGTTAAACAAAATATTTCACATGTATCAACTGGACTATTATCCAGCCATAAAATACTTTCAGTTTATTTTAGCATGTATACTCTTAGCCTATCGTTGGCATGGAAATCGCCAAGGATACAATAAAGGAAGTGACAGATTAAACTGTACTGTATTGTTAACTATGCTACTATCTAGGTAAATTTATGATCAGAAAAAAATAAAAGGAAATACCCAAAAATGGTAATAGTGAGCATTACTAGGAAGAGAAGGCACAGATGATTTTTAATACTTTTCCCTATTTTCCACAATATATGGATTGTTTTTAAATGGTGCTACATAGTAAATATGAGAGTCATCGTAAAACCACTTTGGAAAAGTCCTGAATGTTTAAGAATCAAAAATAAGGGCATATTTTTTTAAGTCGAGGAAAAGCAATCTAAATACATCACCCCTTTTCGATGGCTGGTTACCTGGTGGTGCTTAGAAGCTAAGGTTCAGAAGGTCAGAAATGATGTTTTCTATAGGATGTACAGACTATAGCAAGAAGGACATATTGCCTAAGAGATGAGCAATATGGCGCAAGTTGCAAGCCCACCCCACTAACAACACTCTCCCTTACCTGTTGGGGAGACGGATTCTCTTGATAGCATAATTGCAGTCATCTACTTTGTTTCTGGCTTCAAAGACGACTCCAAATCCACCACGACCCATGCACTGAACCGGTTCAAAATCTGTTAGATAGCTTAAAAAGAAAAAAGAAAAAAAAGAAAAAAAAGGTGGTTCAATCTTACTTTATGATATATAAAGAGTACATAGACTCAGTAAGTCTCATAAAACTTACTTTAATAGATTGTAGTTTAAATTCGACTACTAGCATTCTTTGTTCTTCTGTTTATATAAATGAAGCAAACCCATTCTAACTTTTTCCTAGGAAATTTATAAAAAATAAAAAAAGCTACTGTTTATTGGGAATTGCTTGTTAATCACTTGTTTTTATAGCAACTGTACTACTGATCTAACCTGTCCAGCACTTTCCATCACCTACCAAAATATTTTATCCTCATTCTCTAAACTTTTGCCTTCTGTCACATTTTGCACTCAATTAGAAAAACACAGCTAGGGACATCTGGATGGCTCCGTCAGTTAAGCATCCTGCTCTTGGCTTCGGCTCAGGTGCTGATCTCAGGGTCTTGGGATCAAGCTCATGTCAGGCTTTGCATTCAGTGGGGAATCTGCTTGAGGACTCTCTCTCTCTCTTTATCTCCCTCTGTCTGTCCCCCCACTCCCTACTCCCACCTGTTGCGTGCACACTCTTCCTCAAATAAATAAATAAATCTAAAAAAAAAAAAGAAAAGAAAAAGCACAGCTTAATTTTATGTCAGTCTCTATAAATTTTATGGAAAAAATGTAATCGATCCTATTAAGTATTTTTTTTTTCTTTTAGCCAGAAATCTTTCTAGGAACCAAAGCTGTGTGGAACCAGCTGGGTGGCTTCATGAGTCAGTGTGCTCACCACCAGAGGAATTCAGACAGAAGCTAACTCCACATCTGTGACTTACAGGCTGACATACACATTGTAGCCTCGTCTCCCTTCCGCGCCTGACTTCTTCACTCGGCGCTCCAGATTCCAGCCGATTGCACCAGGCTCTCTCCCAGCTTTGGGGCTTTTGCTTCTGTTATTTGCTCTACTGAGATGGCCTACTTCTTTGTACTTAACGGACCTCTGTTTTTCCTTCATTCTGGAACCTTCCTAGAGCAGTCTCAATGTTCTCATAGCACTTTGCACATAGTTTTTTGAACTATTTAAACATAATCTCAATAGCTTGCAGCTATTTGTACACAGCTCACTCTCCCCGCTGCCACTGTATTGTGGGGGCCTTGTGTGCAGGAAGGCATTCATGCTTCTTTTTGTACTTCCAGAGCTTGGCCTTTCCTGGCAAGTGGAAGGTCTAACAAATCTCAGTCAAATAATATATGAAAAAATAAATGAATGCATGCACGCTCTGGAAGTTGTTCTTCCAGTCATATGGGGGGAGAACTGAATTCGATTATCTTTACTGTCTCTCAAAAGGCTAAGTTTATTACTTTAGGATTTGCACACTCATATTCATTTAGTAGTTGGCTCAGCTGGTTACAGCACAGAGCTGGGGAGAGGCAATCGATCCCAATCCTCTGTGGGCCAATTACCTTCACAGAAGATGAAGAATGATAATCTGTGTCCCTAAAAATAGCTAGTCAAGGCTCTTTGGTACAGATCCATCTCCCCAACTACAAAGCTCATGAAATTCACATCCTACTCCTGCAGGGCCAATTGCATTATTGTCCTATATTAAAGAAAATGAATATGTCTTCTGAAAAGAGAGACATCTTATATATGATTATAGACTCTATAAAATGAAAGTATCATCTTGCCGAAGGTCCCAACTGACGATGACCAAGTTGAGACTTGAATTCATGACTGAACCCAGAGCTCAGGTTCTTCATGATGCCCACCATATAGCAGGCATTCAATAAACATTAGGCATTAGCATAGAGCCGCCTGGATTTGAAAAACAATCAACTATACTTGCCACATTGAATAAAGTGAAAGGAAAACTAAATTGAATTCAATTGCAGAGTACATTATTCCAGTTCTCCTCACAAGAGCCTTATAGATGTAAGTTTATTCATTCCACCTACTCCTCCCTGTCTTTACCTAACTCTCCCTTACTCACAATTTAAGGTTCAATGAACATGTGACCTCAGGTATGATGCCCTCTTGAATCATCACAACCAGTGACTAAGTCACTTAGTTTGCCGCTTTTTTCTTAGCTGTTTGTTTAGTCCAGTATTATCTTCCCTCATAGACTTTAAGCCCCTCTAGCACAGGCCCCGTCTTTTTATTTCTCCCAAAGCCAGAAATAAATGTCCTGCGCTCGGATGTTCAGAGTAAATGCTGAATGACCCGTGAATGGCTTCAGTGGCGGATTACCTTTGAGAGTTGTCAGGTCCCTAGTTTCTCCCTCTCTCTGCCTGCTGCTATTGCGGGCCACTGACATAATTAGTCAGCATCTTTATCAGAAAGGGTACTAAAGCCTTTGCCATTTCTTAGTCACCTGGTAAATTCTGCTCTGGGAAACTTGTAGCCAAAACAAATGGATTACAGTCAATTCTCAGCTTGTGATAATACAGTATGAATGTAGCTTAGATAAATTATGTCTACACATCATCTAAGTATCACACATTTTTTCACTGTAATTTTCAGTCTTTTCTGTCATAAAACCATTACCCTAGATATTAAGCAGTAAGGTTCTGTATCTCTTCCTTGTCCCCATATCACCAAGCACTAAGTATGATATCAAAACAAAGGGAAAATGTAGGAATAAACCATGTAATATGAAAAGGGAAACACAGCACCACTTCCTGTACCACAAAGCATAAAAACCAGTATGCCTGACCAATGCTAACAGATTCTCTACTTTTATTTTACCTTCAAATTATTTGCATTGCCTACTTTTTATGTGACTCACCTCCCTCTTCTAATTTAAAAATGACCTACTGGTGTATTTCCCCCCATTTTTCTACTTCTTATCTAGACAGAATAAAGACTAAATAAATAATTGAAGATTAAGTAACATATAGAGATTTAATCATACTCTAATAACACAGTAATAATTTGGTTCTGTTCATACCAAGCCCAGTACACAGCACACCTTCAATAATAAAGTTATCTGAATAAGAACTTAATCTTGAACTTCTGTAACACTATTTTTATACCTCTTAGGGTAAATATCGCTGTGAATAAATTTAAGTTACTTCAGGGCTAAGTCTATGTTTTACTTCCCTGGATATTGACACATTAAAGGAAAAGTTAAACAAGATCTTAATGTAGAGGTCATTTCTTCCTTGATTCAAACAGCTGTCCCCAGAAGCTGTAGCACACACGTACATACTTTATATACGACAAGACTCTTACCGTGATACATATCCAGAAATTT
Organism: Meles meles; assembly: GCF_922984935.1. NCBI lineage: Eukaryota > Metazoa > Chordata > Mammalia > Carnivora > Mustelidae > Meles > Meles meles. Next base: position 38,829,022 of record NC_060080.1, on the reverse strand, counting down.
TTATGTCATTCCAGCTACTGTCCTTAGCTTCTCCATTGACAGAATCATATTTACTTTCAGTTTGGCACTGAGTTTCAGATTCCTTCCTTTGCTAATAAGGTGGGGGAAAAAAATCACTATCAAAGCTGAACTGCAGTTAGCTAACAATCATAAGCTATAAAATAACATTTAAAAAAAAATAAATAACAGGGACAAAAAGAAAAGAATTATAAGAACACAGAATACAGCAGAAGTGCCATGGGAGGGGTGAAGGCCAGATGGGAACAGGTTGGGAAGTGAAGGGGTGGTAAGTCAGGAGAGATGAGAGGATGGGTAACACTGACTTCACGGTGAAACCTACGTAAATGTCCCCTTAGCCCCCACCACACACATACACTATTCTCCCAACACTCAAAATATGTTAGATTCTGAAAAATGTCTTACTCTGTGAGGATGAGGATGGAAAAGTCTACGCACGATAAAAGTTGTTGCTATGATACAAAACAGAATAGTTCCAACTATTTCTTTCCACCAGTGTAAGAGAAGGACAGGATCCTTTTTGCGAATGTTCTTGTTGTAATTTGTGTTATCGAGGAATCGGACTGTGATCTGTGTGCTCCGTTTGCTCCTCTCCCTCTTGTAATATGGTAGATAATAACCATTATCTTCAAAAACAAACATAAAAATACACATAAAAACAAAAAAAACCCACACAAAAATAAAAGATTATTTTTTAAAAAAGATAAACCAATACAGCATCTCCTTTAGTTATTAAAAATTATGTATTTTCCTGTCACTTCTATTACTAATTCCTTTTATTAAAGTTTCATCTCTTCCTTAGCACTTTTCAATAGCCTCATTACCCTACTTTTTCTTTTTTCCTACAAAACATATTTTCCTTTATTCCATAGCACCATAGCTTTTTTTTGTACTGAATAATAAGACTAGCAAAAAACTTTAAGGGCCACCTTATTTGTTACCTCATTAATAATCCAGTTCTTCAAATGCAAGAAAGAATTAGGCAGTACTCAATCTTCCTTCAAGGTTTGTAAGCTTTACTCTCATTTGGCAACAATGATATAAATTTTACCATAAATTATTCTTTGCAAACTCAGAAAAAAACTGCTCTAACAGTCTCCTTGGTTCATTTCAAGCTGTCAAAAGGAGGCTGTCCTAGAAAGAGGCCTGCCTGTTTGGCTTCTATTTTGTAGTACGTGGACAGACTACATAATTCTCTCTTATCTTGTATTTGGATCAGCATCAGATAAAGACTGTTGCTTCTAGGTCAGAGTCCTGTGTTTTTGTCAATTTAAATTTTACAATAACTTCCCATTATTGGCGTCTAAGGTGAACCCTTAAGGAGTCTCTTTTTGTCTAACGAAGATCTGACAGGTTTTTTTTTATATCTAACTATTCAAAGTCCTTCCATGGCTGAATGCATCCTAACTTTAAATACCCTGGAATGTATTTCCGGTCAAATTTCACCTACTCTTGACTTTTGCACTAATTTCTCTTGTTGGAGGACAAAATTAAAATCCCCTCATTTTATAGTGTTTTCTTTTAGCATTATAGGAAACACCTATTTTCTTCATTACTCAGGCTGATATTATATAGATTACATTAAACAGGCTGATAACTAAATGAAAGCTAATCACAAGAATTAATGCTTACTGAACACTTACTATTTGCCAGACACAGTGCTAGTTAAGATTATACATACATTATCTCATTTAGAAGTTATAACAATCCAATAAGTAAATATCAGGATTACTATCCTTGCTTTACAGATGAAGGAACCACGACGCAGTAAGTTAGGTGTGCCCAACCTAGCATGTGGCAAAACTGGGATTTGAACCCTGGCAATCTAACTCTGGAATTCACCCCTTTGGCCACCATTCATACTATTCCTCCGAGGATATTTTCAACCTTCCAAATGACTACCGTTCATTTGAATTCTACTAATTAATTTCAAATTAATAAATAAACTAAGAGGAAAAATGAAACACAGCATTTTCAATGCAAGCTTCATCACACTTACCATACGGGTACTGCAAGATTGAAAGTGCGCCATTACTGTACTCTTCATGAGAAAACTTATCGTTACTAAGACATTTGTCAAATTCATCAGACCCTACCAAGACAGGAGTTCTGGAAGGAGAATCTAAAAGAAAATGGTAAAATCTTAACTGTTAAAACTTCAGTGAAAATGCATGTACTTCATCCATTCAAAAAAACAGGTTTTCAACCACAGTTCTGTTCAAATATGTTAAGTAAATGGCTCAAGGTTCCTTCCCCTTGAAAAGCAGTCTTTTAGTGGGTTAAAGCCTCTGCCTTTGGCTCAGGTCATGATCCCAGGGTTCTGGGATGGAGCCCTGCATCAGACTCCCTGCTGAGCAGAGAGCCTGCCTCCTCCTCTCTCTCTGCCTACTTGTGATCTGTCTGTCAAATAAATAAATAAAATCTTTAAAAAAAAAAAAAAGTAGTCTTGTAGAGAAGATGAGTCATTTAAATAAGTAATTAAAATAGGATGTGACATATGCAGTAAAAACCCTATGCAAACTATGGAAAGATAACTGAAGGAAATAGGGCTTACTATTTGACTTCAACTCATTTAAATGTCTCAAAGAATATGATGTAATAACCAGATAATGTTTCATAAATATTCTTAAAAAATTTTTTTTATTGAGTAACAGAGAGAGAGAGCATGTGGGTGAGCACAGGGGGTGGGGAGAGGGTGAGGGAGCGAAAGAATCTCAGGCAGGCTCCATGCCCAGCACAGAGCCCAAAGTGGGGCTCAATCCCAGAACCCTGAGATCATGACCCAAGCCAAAATCAAGAGTTGGAAACTCAACCAACTGAGTCTCCAGTGCCCTTGCTTCATAAATATGAAACAGGTGCCCCTGTTCCATAAATATTCTTAAATATGTTAAGAGCTAAATGATACTTAGTCATAGTCAGCGAATGGTTAAGAGTATTCCTATGTTGTCTAGAGAAATACTTTATTAACACTGATTTCTTTAGAAGCAGTTTTGTTTTTTTTTTAAAGATTTTTATTTATTTATTTGTCAGAGAGAGAGAGAGAGAGCGAGCACAGGCAGACAGAGTGGCAGGCAGAGACAGAGAGAGAAGCAGGCTCCCCGCCGAGCACGGAGCCCGATGTGGGACTCGATCCCAGGACGCTGGGATCATGACCTGAGCCGAAGGCAGCCGCTTAACCAACTGAGCCACCCAGGCGTCCCGAAGCAGCTGCTGTTTTAATGAAATCAATCTGTAAAAGATAATTCGAATCCCCTGACATCTGAAATACCTTCCTAGTGTGTCAGAAAATAAAGAGTATGTAACAGTTGTAATCTCTGTGGTATTCAATACTAGGACAAAGATAGTCATGATAAGGCCTCTGAACACCTCAATAATATTACAAAAGTTCATAATTCACTTACGAATTAAGGGTTTCCATTTGATTGTTGGCAAAGGCATAATTGCATTCTCATTATTGACAGATTCCAAGGCCTTGGGACTTGTAGGAAACTTTTCTGAAATTCTGACTGATGACTGCAGATACAGCTGACCTCGGAACATTCCTGAATCAATGAGAACATTGTCAATTATATTTAGAATCAAGCACCATTTTTTTTCAAAAAGGTTCATTTTCATTTAGTACAGTTAGATTCATTCATTATTTCTTCATGTGCTTCATAACTCTTTTCAAAGAAGAATCTGGTCTCAAATACTCGAATGCAACTCAAAGGTTATTTAGCAAAAATAGGAAAGGAAAGTTATACACAAGTTACAATGTTTCTCACTAAATAGTAATTGTCAATAGTTACTGGAACACTTCCAGTAAGGAAGTTCAAAGAAATCAATGGACACTTATAAAACTAACAGCTTAGATGAAGTAACTTTCTTTTTAAGGAAACCAAAACACCTGTAATTCCAGAGGTACTGCTAACACATCAGTTAAATACTATCATGATACATGTGTGACGTATTATTCTTCCAAATGCTTGCATTTGGGATTTGAGATTTGAGGAGTGGGTAGCACACTGACAGAGCTTAAAAGAATTTTATGAATATCTGACCACCAACACTAGTGCAAATAATGAGACTCAAAGGTTCACAAATTTTATTTTGTAAAGGCCTCCAATTGCCCAGGCACACAAGAATTTTGTTACTATTTTTCAGATAAGTTGTAAAGATACATAGAAAAAAAAACATAATCTTTAAGGGGGGGCAAATTGACATAGATGCAAATACAAATGTAGAAAGTTTTAGAATCTGAGGATATATGAGTAATTCACAGCATGTTGTATCATGGAAACAGTTCTTTTTTTTTTTTTTTTTAAATATTTTATTTATTTGACAGAGAGAAATCACAACTAGGCAGAGAGGCAGGCAGAGAGAGAGGAGGAAGCAGGCTCCCCGCAGAGCAGAGAGCCCGATGTGGGGCTCGATCCCAGGACCCTGGGATCATGACCTGAGCCGAAGGCAGAGGCTTTAACCCACTGAGCCACCCAGGTGCCCCCATGGAAACATTTCTAAGCCTAACATTTCTAGGGTCTCAGAGGAAAAGAATATACCAGAGTAATTCAAAGTTTCAGAACTGGATAAATGGAAAAAACCCAGCAGGAATGGAAATCAAAGTATAAATCTTAAGGGCAATCTAAGCCAGGGGATGTATTTAGGAATTAAAACTGCTATAGGCATACTTGAGGTAGAAAAGAACAATGCAGGAGTAAAATCTAAATGTCATTAAGTCCTATCACTACATAAGAGACATCTACTCACCCAGATAAACGCTGTTTTCTGTGGCTCCTCGAGCAGCTTCTACAATGTCTTCTTCATCTTCTAAAACTTCACTGTTAGATGCATAACTTGTATCATCAAAAAGACTGATGGGAATGACTTTCCCGTCCTTAACCAACCAAGCAGATGCAATCGGAGTACAAAACTAAACAAAAATAGAAAAGAAATTTTACATTATTTCAAGCAGTGTTTATGTAATTCAACTCCTAAAATGGCATTTAAAAACCACAAATTTTAAAATTTTTTCCAGCTTTTCCATGTATAACTGATAAATAAAAATGTATATATTTACAGTATACAATGCCATATTTTGACATATGTATACATTATGAAATGATTAGCACAATCAAGCACCTAGGTGGCTCAGTCAGTTAAGCATCTGCCTTCGGCTCACGTCATAATCCCAGAGTCCTGGGATTAAGCCCCAAATTGGGTTCTTTCCTTAGTGGGGAGCCTGCTTCTCCCCCTCCTTCTGCCTGCTGCTCTGCCCACTTATGCTCTCTCTCTGTCAAATAAATAAAATCTTAAAAAAAATCTACCCTCTTCATTTCACAATGTATATGCATATCAAATTCTCATGCTATACACCTCAAATATATATAACTTTTATTCATCAATTACACCTCAACAGATAACAAAAAAACATTTTTTTTAAAGATCTACCCTTGGGGCACCTGGGTAGCTCAGTCGGTTAAGTGTCCGTCCAGCTCTTGATCTCTGCTTAGGTCCTGGTTTCGGGGTCGTGAGTTCAAGCCCTGCATTGAGATCTACTCTAAGCAAATTTCAAATATATAATATAGCATTGTTAACTATAGTCACCACACTGTACATTACATCTCCAGAACTTATTCATCGTGCATAACTGAAATCTTGTACCCTTTGACCAATATCTCTCCATTTCTCCTACCACCATCCCCTCCAGCCCTTGGCAACTACCATTCCACTGTTCTGTGAATTCAACTTCTTAAAATTCCACGAGTAAGTAAGATCATGAACTATTTATCCTTCTATGCCTGGCTTATTTCATTTAGCATAATGTCCTCCAGGTTCATCCATGTTTTTGCAAATGACAGCATTTCCCTCTTCCAGGCTGGATAATCTTCCACTGTGTACATATACACACCCCATTTTCTTTATCCATTCATTTACTGATGGACACTTGGGCTCCTTCCATACCTTGGCTATTGTGAATAACAAAGCACTGAACATGGCAGTACAGTTACCTCCTCAAGATACTGATTTGACTCCCTTTGACTATCTTCCCAGAAATGGGATGGCTGGATCATAGGGTAGTCCTCTTTTCAATTTTTCGAAAGTACCGCCATACTCTTCTCCCCAGTGGCTGCACCACTTCACACCCCCAGCAGCAGGGCACAGAGATACAAACATCCTCACCAGCACTTGTTTTCTGTGGTCTTTTTCAGAAGAGTCATTCTAACAGGTGTGACTTTTTTAAAGCACTTCTTAAAGCAGAGAGAACAGGCGGAGAATCCAAAATGACAGTTTTTTTTCCCTCTACCCAAAAAGTCTGGTCAAACCGGGAAAGGAAAAAATGTATTTATAAAAGCTCAGTGGTCTCTGGTACCTGGTATTCCCATTCCAGATGTCCTCCCTTCTTGCTAAACGCCATAACCTTCCAGTCAGCAACTGAGACCTTTATCACTGTGTCCATCATGGCGGCTTCCTGGTCTTCCACATCTGAAATAATTTTAGACCCTTCTTTGTTCCCACTGGGCTTTAGGGTGCTTTCAATAAATCCGGCTCTAGTTTCCATGTCTGGAATATACCGAAGTTCAAAGTGGCCAACACTGAAATTCCACCTTAAATTTACAAAGGTTTGTTTTAGAAATTTATACTTAAGTAAATGGACCAAATAATACAGAACGGTTCTAGATTCAAGAAGTGAACACTAAAATGTTGCGATGAGAAAAAGAAAAACAGCATTTTCTGGAAGTGCTCTGCTGGTTTAAGCCACAAGAGGGCATCACTTCGTTCTGATCCTTTAGAAACAATGGTTCTAAGTTATAAACCAACAATGGTGGTAGGACAGATTTTTCCTCAAAAATTAACAAATGTTCACATTTCCAAATCAGAATGATTTTCTCCAGACACATCAAAGTCACCTTAAAATGTGGGTAGCATCAGTCTGCTTTCTTTACTAAAGTCTGGGCACATTTCATTCAAGTGCAGAGAAATTAATACATCCCAATAAATCAATTACACAGCAAGTTGAATGCATCAATTTTGTATTTATATGAAAACATAGCCCTGAAAGGCAATGTCACCCAGTGCACCAAGCCTGAAGGTCAGACCACCTCAGTTCCAATCTGAGATCTCTCCTGAGATCTTGCAAGTCACGAACCTTTCTTGTGTTTCAGTGTCCTCATTCAAAAAGTGGCAGTAATAATGTTCCCACTATAATCAATATACAGAAAAATCACTTAACTATTGCCAATATAATAACCTGTTACTTAGATATAAAATGGCTTAATAATCCTGACATCTATTAAAAAAATATACTCAAGGAACATTGATCTTAGACCCCAGACTCTTCCCATTCTGGTGACTCAAAATTCTGTTAAGCTGGACATCTGCTTTTATTGGTGGCTGGACACCCAGCAGGCACTCAAATACTTAAGGAAACAAAATCCCATCAGGATAAAGAAGGTCAGGTACCAGCAGATGCAAAGCCCTATTCACAGTCCAGTGAACACAGAAATATTTTCTTAACTGAGTTTGAGAAAACAGGAAAGGAAATTGAATTATATTGCATCAGATTAGACAAAATCTGAAAGTTTGGTTCACTTTCAAAAGATAGAAAGATGAGATCTCAAATGATTTTTACTACAGCAAGTTAAAATTTAAAGAAGTTTAAAAGAAAAATCCAGCATGTGATTTAGGACCAGCACTTGTTATCTAATCATATTACTTTTTAATCACATATTTAAATGTAAAAATTACATAAAGAATTCATTATTTGAAAAGGGAAACAAAAAGGCACTTGACCAAACTGAAATGTGTTCTAAAAATGGGGTTGTCAAACACACTATGAAACTACTTACTAGACAGAACTACAGTTAGAGACCCAAGTTGAAATAAAGCACATAAACTTTGTCTTAAGAGTGCTCTGCATTCAAAGAACTTTGATCAGTGAAGTTGTCACTGTATGGGCCTCACCTGGTTACTGCCTCGAGCCTAGGGTGGGATTCAACTCGGAATCTGTTAATCATGAGACCATTTTTAATTTAGGGCCTACATTTCTCTTAAAAGAGTTGTATGTTTTTAGGACATGAACAGAGTTCAGGAAATCTCCATAAAGGAAAATTGGATAAATTTGGGGTTTGCTGAACTTGTAATTATCAACAGGAACGTTCTCTGAACACATACTTCTCGTTGCCACTGCGAGGTCCGACAGCTCTGACAGTTTTCTGGGAGCGTTGCAGAAGAAGGATGTCTTCTTGTTCCATATCATCATTATCCCATTGGCGACAACCCAAAGCTGAACAGATGTACCTCACCTGAAAAGACAGACACAAATTTTGTGAAGAATATAAGTTACAGGAGATCAGAGACATTAAAAGAATCAAGATAATTTGTAAAAAACTGCGATCTCTAAGAAATACCCAAGTATTAAGAGGCATCAATTAGACTACCAACTCCTAAAAGGAGTTACTTAGAACCATAAAGGAAACAGGAAATATTTAGTTCAGGGAATGATTTTGAGGATTTAGATAATTTTAGTTTTATTTGGGGCATTTCTATGGAACACATGAAAAGAAACAGAGAACCAGTTGTGATCTCCTAACAATAATATCATTAATAAAATTCCAGGTGAGTTTAAAAAGATCAGCCTCAGAGTTTCCATTTGATGGAAGTATTAGGTTGTTTAAAGACTTAAACCTTACCGAACAGATATAGTATTTTAAAGTACCTCCTTCAAAAAAAAAAAAAGGCGCCTCCTTCAAATCTTCATTAGAAAGAAAAAGGAATCTTCGCATGATCTGACCTAAAATCCTCCCATAAAACAGCATACCTGCTAGGCTACCAGAAATTTGTAGCAGCACATCAAATCAGAGAACCAGATGATTGGGTTCAATCCCACTGTTTTACAAATGAGAATACTGAAGGTATCCTAAAAACTAACATTAGAGAAAATCTAGGTCTTAACAGTATAACTTTATCATCAGACAGACCTAAGTCAAATTTAACCTCAGACATTTCTGAACTTTTTAGTCTCAGTTTTCTCATCTGTAAAATGAGTACATCTTTCCTCTTGGATTACAGGATCAAACTAGATAAATAAATTGGTAGCTATTATTCTTATTATTCTGTTATTCAGGATCATTAATATTTGGAGGAGTCCTCATCTGTCCAAATGGAGACAAAAATGTATGACCTTTAAGAATATTGTAAAGGTTTCAAAATAATGTATGTAAAATGCAACTGACACACACTAGACATTATTGATTAATTCTCTTCCTCCTGCTATTCCTGGCTCTGCTGTTCATTCTGTTGTCTTGGATACATTTAGTTTCCTTAATAATATTTTGCTCTTTCTACTTTGCAGTGTTTTTATTAAAACAAATGATATCCTTGGGGAATAAATAATAATAAACTTCAACCAGTAATAGTATAGCTTAATACATTATTTCTTCTATCCCTATTTATTCTGATTTCTCCCCAAATAATTCAACATTTTCACTTACCTTTCCACTGTACGCGCTGAGTCCATATGTCGTGAGAGACTTTCCTCCAACCAAAACAACATCATCTCCAAATTTATAAGAAGATTCAAGAAGTGATTCAACTGTAAAAGGAACTGTTTCCATGCTCTCACGGTCCCGGTCCCATTGGAAGAGGTGTCCATCCAGAGAAGGAATGATCATCTTATTACCAAATACCTAAAACAAAAGCTAACTTTTAAAGGCATAATAACTTTAGTAACTAAGAGCTGGAGTCTTGAGCCTGACTTTCTCTGGTCTCCTTCAACAGTATGCAAGTTGAGGTGGTTCATCAACCAAAATACAATTTGAAACAATGGCCAGTCTCTCCTGGGGCCTACATACAATACTCTAGTATTCTCAAACTCTGCTTGCTATGGGGGTCCCATAATGGTAAGCGAGCTGCCAAAAGGAAGTTTTGTGATCAAGTGAGTTCAAGAAGGGGTTATTACAGGAGTTCTTGCAGCAGTTAAGATGCTAATATATGGGGCGCCTGAGTGGCTCAGTTGGTTAGGTCCTGCAGAGAAAGTAACATCTGAGCAAAACCTTAACTTGGGGAAGTTAACCATATCTGGGGAAGAGCCTCTGTAAAGACCTTAAGGTGCAAGACAGTCCTTCACGTTGGAGGAAGCACAAGAAGTGGGAACAAGGCTATGGGGCCAGGGTGGAGGCAGGGAGAGCAAGAGATGATGATGGCTCCGACTCAGGCGATAGCACTGGAGGTGTTGTAGGCAGTCAGATTTGGGATATAAGAGGAAGGCAAAGCCAACAGGATTTCATGGAGGAGTCCCTGTATAGTATAAGCAAAAGCACAGAGTTCAGGACAACTCTAAAGTTTTTGGCCATGAACATCTTGTTTCTTGAGAAAGAGTTATTAATACATGGCTTTGTAACATTGACCTTTTAGCATTTAAAAATATATACATCTTGATTTACTTCAGCTAATGACACAACTATTTCCCTAACCGGGCTCAGAACTTTGGAAAAAAGGAATATAAAGAAGTATGAGTTTAATAAGCAAACAAACAAAAAACCCCCCAAAACAAGGGGCACCTGGGTGCTCAGTCAGTTAAATGTCTGACTCTTGATTTTGGCTCAGGTCATGATGTCAGGGTTGTGAGATCGAGCCCTATGTCCAGCTCTGGGCTCAGCAGGGAGTCTGCTTGAGATTCTCTCCCTCACTTTCTGCCCCTCTCAAAATAAATAAATGTTAAAAAGAAAAAGTCCAAAAGTGATCTTAACTTTTTTTTACAGTAAAATTTCTCTATATACTTCTTTGTTTCTCAAGTAGAATCCTATCTTCAAAGGGATACTTACCTGAATATGCCCATATAGTCACTACAAGTGCTTACACATTCTCCCTTCCCTCTAGCTTGGCCCCACACCTCGGATTCTCAAGGGCTGGCAAAAAACCACTCTTCTCATCCACTTCTTTCATCTTCTAGTTCAAATCCCTGTACCTCCTGCCTGAACTATTATAATAGCCTCTTTACAGTTCTAAACTGGCAGTTTCCTCAATCTAAACTCTACGGTATCTTCTAGATTAATCTCTGAGTCAGAGTTAAGCTTGTTATGACATTATTCAAAAGACTTCAACAGTTCTCCATTATCTTCTTCTTAAAGACCCCAAATCCCAAGTCTGACATTTTCAAAGTCCTCTAAACATGACCTCAAACAACCTTTTCTTCCTTGTCTTCCACTTTCCCCCACATGGGCAGAAATCAGGTCTCACCTCTTAGGCGTGATATTTAATATACTATTACTGTTATCGTTCAGTGATGTCATTGTCAATGTCACCTCTTCTCCTTGGAACACCCTCTGGTACCAACACTGCCCACTGAAATCCCAGCTGGCCTTCAAGTTAGCCTCACTTACACTTTTGCTTTCAAGTCCAAGAAAATTTTTAGCAGCGTAAGGTTGCTGACAAAGATCTTCCAGTTCCTTAACACTGCACGTATTGCTGTAACTATAAACTGAGATAGCATTACGTTCTCAAAAATTGTTTACTGTGCCTCTAAGAAATACTTACCAGATACACTGATCTTTCTACAGTTTTTATACCGTGGCTATAGAAACAATGCACCAAAACTTAGTGCCCACACTTTGTTTTCCAATTCCACTGCCCACTGAAGGAATCAAGGCTTCTCACAGAAATGTCTGATTCCAGGGCTGGGGCATGGGAGGGAAAAGATGAGACTTCAACATCTTATTATTCTAGAGAGTAAGGATGTGCACAAAAAAGAAGTACAGGGACACCTGGGTGGCTCAGTTGGTTAAATGTCTGCCTTTAGCTCAGGTCAGGATCTCAGGATCCTGGGATCGAGTCCCACATCAGGCTCCTTGCTCAGCAGAGAGCCTGCTTCACCCTCTGCCTGTCACTACCCAGCTTGTGCTCTCTCTCTGAAAAATAAATAAATAGGGGCACCTGAGTGGCTCAGTGGGTTAAGTAAGCCTCTGCCTTCGGCTCAGGTCATGATCTCAGTCCTGGGATTGAACCCGACATCAGGCTTTCTGCTCAGCGGGGAACCAGCTTCCCCCTTTCTCTCTGCCTACTCGTGAGCTCTCTGTGTCAAATATAAAATCTTTAAAAAATAAAAAAAAGGAAAAGGAAAAGAAAAAATAAAATCTTACAAAAAAAAAAAAAAAAAAAGAAGTATACCACTGACCAAATCTGGAACAACTTAAGTACCAAAATAATAAAGTACTGAATTATAAAGTACTAAAGGAAAAAAAAAAAAGAATTCATGAGGCCTACTGATAATAAACAGATAAACAAAACATGGCGGAGAAGGGAGGGCTCTTACTGCAATTAAATGCCTTTAAATATGAAGGGAGGGATGAAGTTGGAAAAATCAAAATTTTGCAAACATTGTAGTGAAGACTGCATCAAGCAAAAATCAGGAATGGTGTTAAATCTAGGAAGGTGGAAATTTTGATGAGGAGTAGGATAACTGCACGGTCTTCAAGCATCTGCCCATGGACTGCTTATTAGTTATAAGAAACTAAAAACAGAAACAAACAACAAAAAACCCCAGTAATTATACAGTGGAGAATTTAGATAATACCCTGACCAAATGCTCAAAATCAACATCATCAAAGAGTGACAGATGTGACACCCTGATAGAGGGCACTTCCCCTGTGTAGGATTCTAAGCTAAGAATTAACAACCGAAATCTAATCACGAGGGAACACTGGACAAGCACACAATGAAATTTCTTTTTTCTTTTTCTTTTTTGAGAGAGGGAATGCATGTGGGAATGTGCATGCATACGTGGCCGGGGGAGGCAGAGGGGCGGTGGGCAGAGGGAGAGGGAGAGGGAGAGAGAGAATCTTCAGTAGACTCCATGCCCAGCTCTGAGCCTATCATGGGGCTTGAACTCATGACCCTGAGATCACGACCTGAGCTGAAAGCAAGAGTTGGACACTTAATCTATTGAGTCACCCAGGTATCCCGAAATGAAGAAATTTCCTTTCCTTTTTTTTTTTTTTAAAGATTTTGTTTATTTATTTGACAGAGAGAAATCACAAGTAGGCAGAGAGGCAGGCAGAGAGAGAGGAGGAAGCAGGCTCCCTGCTGAGCAGAGAGCCCAACACGGGACTCGATCCCAGGACCCTGAGGTCATGACCTGGGCCAAAGGCAGAGGCTTAACCCACTGAGCCACCCAGGCGCCCCTCCTTTTCTTTTTAATAAAAGAGTAGAGAGACTGTATTCTTCAGAATGTCAATATCATAAAAGACGAAGTCTTGGGTAAATCTAGATAAAAGAGTCTAACAAGACAAATAAATGTACTACCTGACCCCAGACCAGAAGGTGTACTGGAGGTAAAAGACCTTATAAAAGATATTACAGCATCCTTTGGGGTATTGTGGGTTGGTTCCACCTCAATAAAATGAGTCAAATGAATTTTTGGTTTCTCAGTGCCTGTAAAAGTTACGTTTATGCTATACTGTAGTCTATTAAAAGTGCCCTAGCATTCTGTCTACAAAATCATGTACACAACTGAAATAAAAAATACTTTTTTGTTAAAAAAAATGCCAACCATCATCTGAGCTTTCACTTAGTCACAATCACTGATCACAGATCACCTTAACAAATACAATGAAAAAGTCTGAAATACTGTGAGAATTACTGGTGGTGATACAGAAACATGAAGTGAGCAAATGCTGTTGGAAAAATGGTGCTGACAGACTTGCTCGATGCAGGGTTGTCACAGACCCTCAATCTGTAAAAATGCAGTATCTGCAAAATATAGTAAGATGAGCTATGCCTGTATGAGGTCGATTCACAAAACTGCAGAATGGATGGCAGGTTAAAGTAGCAATATAAATTTATGAAGTTGACAACTATGCTGTGATTACGTTAAGAGAATATCTCTGTTAGGAATAGATACTGAAGTATTTGAGAGTAAAGGACCCCAATGGATGAATAGCTGATTTATCTCCAAATGTTTTAGGGGAAAAAAAAAAGTGTAGGAGAGGTTGGGGGAAAGAAAAAGTAAGAAAGAGAGATAACTCAAAAGATAAAGCAAACAAGGTTTGGGGTAGGTAGACCTCAGTATATAATGATTGGTCCCTTTTTTGGGGGGGTATCATTTTTACTTGTGTAACTTTTTGTAGTTTGAAATTATTTCCAAATAAAAGGTTGAAAAGAAAAGGACGGTACTCAAGAGCCTTACAAGAGCTCTGTAATTAAACTCAGAAGGCTATATCATGAAAACAAATGTTCATCATAATTCTGGGTATTTAAAGATCACTATTACTCTTTACTGAAAAAACATCTGGGGGTGCCTGGGTGGCTTAGTGTGTTAAAGCCTCTGCCTTCGGCTCAGTTCATGATCCCAGAGTCCTGGGATTGAGCCCGTATCAGGCTCTCTGCTCAGCAGGGAGCCTGCTTCCCTTCCTCTCTCTGCCTGCCTTTCTGACTACTTGTGATCTCTGTCAAAAAAAAAACCAAAAAAAAAAAAAAAAAAACCTTTAAAAAGAAAAAACATCTGATTTTTAATAAACTCTCAAATGGGATCAGTATACTGCCTCATACAGTTTTCACATTACTATCTTATTCTTTGCTTTCTTACTTTGTTTTTTAAAAATTAAAACTTTTCATCTTTTGTAAAATGTCCATCTTGAAGCTGTCATTAAGAACTGAGTTAGGTCATTAGTATACATACACTATGAAAACAGTATGTAGCCAATATGATCTCCCATTTTGAGTTACCTATCAGTTAGAAAATCAAGTATTTACTGCTTCCTACCCTTTATCTTATGTTAGGTATTCTTTATTTTATTCACTAGAACAGTAAATTCAAATTATGATAAAGTTAAAAAATAGGTATTTCAGTCGTCTGGTTATATCAACAGTAGTTCTAGTTAAGTACAAACAAGGAAAGCAGGTGCGCATCACTAAAAGAAAGAGGAAGAGGAGTCAGAGGGTCTGTAGGAAACAGACAAAATTTATTTTTACTTGTTTCCTCTTCCATTAACCACCTCTTTTCTCCTAAAGTAGTAACAGATCCTTAAGAAACATAATTAAGTGCTGCAAAAACCCCCCAAACTAAAAAACAAACAAAAAACTGTCAAAGTAATACGGACTACAATTCATCTCTGCTATAAGATGGATTTACATGCCTCCAAATGTAAAAGAAAACAAACTTTTCCACAGTTAAAAGTAAGGTTTAGTGCTCACTTTGGCCACACATATACTAAAAAAAAAATTATACATGTACATACATACATACAGATATGTGGTTTAAACAACCAAGAAGATTTGACGTGATGGACCATACTGAGAAAAGCTGCCTTGTTTATAAAAGTGAAATCTTCAGCAGCATCAACTCGGTGAGAAAAGTGCAAAACCCAAAGCAATAAAAAAGCCTTCTGATTTAATACTTAATTATCATGTCATATTTCTGGATTATGATTTTAAAAGCTCACTTTGAAATAGCTGCTCTTTGCTAATTGGCTGCTTATGAGTCATCCCCACGGCTGCTAACCTTTGCACCAATCCTTGTGAAGTCTTTCAGGCTGCATATGTGAAAGCAGATGGTGCTTTTCCTTGACAGCCACAAGAAATGCTATATGCATGCCGTTCAGGTAGTGAGATGACATCAGCCCTCACCAGAGCATTACCTCACCCTCCCAGCACAGGAATGAGTCACTCGGAGAGTCAGCTGCAAATCTCTTGGTAGAAAAAAATGTAGGTTACGGTGAAGTGATGCATTTTCACATTCCACTGATTCGTCTCTGTGAGCAGCTGTTTGCTTGGATTCGCTGCTCTGCCTCTCAGGCTAATTGCGTGACTTGCTTCCTCTTGCAGTCATTTTTTAAAAATAAAAATTCTTGTTATTTTATGGGCTTTTTTCCCCTCTTCCATTTGTTTGTTCCTGTTCATAATTTTAAAATAAAAGGTTGTCACATCTGTTGGCAAACTCAGTGCCAAAGAGCCAATCAAGATCTTTATCCCTGCAATCGCAAAGCAGTCTGGTAAAATAATTCAATTTCTATTTCTGAACAAAACCTAAATGGCATAATGAATACCAGTGGCACATGTAATCAGGGAGCACTATTTGAAATTAGAGTGTGAAAATAAAAATTCCATTGCTAAGTGACAGAAGGAATGTCAACTGAGAAAAATGTAGGATGTGCTACTACTAAAATGAATATAACCAGCAATAAAAACAAAAATTCTTGAAACTGTGTAAAATATATTTAAAGTTTGGTTTTTCCTTCTTTTTCTATGTACCTCCACCCCTCATCATGGACACATATACTTTTTAATTTTAACTTATTCTGAACATTCTGAAACATACAAAGTATAAAGAGACTAATAAACTCTCATACATCTATCACTCAGTTTCAACAAGTAGCAAATTTTGCCAATTGTTTCATCCATTCTCCATCCACCCAGGACATATATTTGTTTACTAGGATGTTTTAAGGTAAATCCCAGACATCATGCCATTTCACCTATAAATACTTCAGGATTCATTGCTGAGAAATAACTACCATGCCAATATCATATCTAACAGAACCGAGAGTAATGCCTTAAAATCATCTAAAATTTAAATTTCCCTGATTGTCTCAAGGATATACAATTGGTTTGCTCCAACAAGGAATTCAAACTCCATGTATTAAATTTGATTCTTTTCTTCCCTCGTAGGAACCCCTCTAACTCCCTCTTTTACGCACTGATTTGCTTGAGAAACCAGAATATTATTTATCCCGCAGACTGTCCCAGAGTCTGGCTTTTGCATGTCATTTAACTTGTTCCTTTATCCTCTGTATTTTCTTGAAAGTGTGTTATTAAACCTGGAACTTTGATGTGATGCAGGTTTGGTTTTCTTATGAGATTACTTCATAGGTGGGACACCTGGGTGGCTCAGTCAGTTGAGCATCTGCCTTCAGCTCAGGTCATGATCCCTGGGTGCTGGGATCAAGTCCCACATCGGCCTCCTTGCTCAGCCAGAAGCCTGCTTCTCCTTCTGCCTGCTCTGCCTGCCACTCCCCCTGCTTGTGCTCTCTTTGACACCCCCCCCCAAAAAAAAGACTACTTCATAAGTGGCACTATATACTTTCTGTTACATCGAAGGCCAGCAAGCTACAGCTTAGAATCCAAACCTGACCCACTGCCTGTTTTTGTAAGTAAAGCCTTATAGGGCCACAGTCACACCCATTTATTTATGTATTGTCGATGACTGCTTTCTCCCACAACTACATAGACCATCAGGCCCACAAAGCCCAAGATACTCACTGTCTAGCCCTTTATAGAAAAAGTTTGCCAACCCTGTGTTATGTCATATTTGTTACTATTAATCAGTAGATTTGGGGAAGTCAGCCCGATCTCTCCATTTTAAAGTGTTCCATCACCTTTTCACCATCTGACTATCAACTGATGACCTACTATTTCAGTAAAGGAACAAAACCATGATATCTAATTCTATATCTTCCTGCATTTATTAGTGAGAGTTTTTCTATAAACAAGAAGTTTCTCTCCTATAGCCTTGGAAGCTAGATTTATATACATTATTATTTTCTCAAGGGGTGATTCAGACGTTAAATCCTTTCAAATCTAAAGAGTTGCATCCAGTGTTCCCTGACCAGGAGAGAGGGGAAAAGAATACGCTGGTCCTGAGAGCTACAAAAGCCAAGTCCCAAGTACAAGCTAAGAAGCAATAAAGTTAAAAGGGAAGAGAGGGTGAACAAAAGGGGTCATAAATAGCATGTGGTAAGACTCAGACTTGCCAAGAGTACAGATAAGGAAGAAGAACAAAGGCTATGAGAAAGGACAGGAAAAAACTATTCTAGAATATTCACTAAAGCGGCACATCTCAAGAACTTGTCCCACCTCAAGAACTCTAAGCATCTCTAGAATAACACATGAGTTGATGCTTCCAATGATGATCTCAAGGAATAAAAAGAAAAAATTCATGAAGACTGGGAAGATGTAAAGTACAAGAAAAACATTCCAATGGGAGTGTTGAACTGTTGACTTTTTTATTAGATGGAAATCCCCTTTTCCTTGAACAACTACTTTCCTGGCCATGCTGGCTGTTTTGCTAACATGGGGCCACACAGGCATCCAACAAATGAAATGGAGCTGTGTGCACATGGTAATGAGCGCACGTCATCCAGCTTCATTCCTGGGTCCCTGATTCTGCATGCCACTTGCTATGTGACCTTAGACAAAACCAACACTACACTGTTTTATAAAACTCCCCACACTGGGGCGCCTGGGTGGCTCAGTGGGTTAAAAGCCTCCGCCTTTGGCTCTCAGGTCATGATCCCAGAACCCTGGGATCAAGCCCCGCATCAGGCTCTCTGCTCAGCAGGAAGCCTGCTTCCTCCATTCTCTCTCTGTCTACTTGTGATCTCTGTCAAATAAATAAATAAAAGCTTAAAAAAAAAACCTCCCTACATTAACTTACTGTACTTGATCCTCAAATTTAGTCTCCATGGCTATTTTTTTTTTAAAAGATTTTATTTATTTGAAACAGAGAGAGAGAGCGAGCACAAGGGGAGAGAAGGGGCAGAGGGAGAGGGAGAAGCAGACTCCCCGCTGAGCATGGAGCCCAACATGGGGCTCAATCCCAGGACCCTGAGATCAGGACCTGAGCCAAAGTCAGACACTTAGGGGACTGAGACATCCAGCTGCCCCTCCATGGCTATTTTAAAAGGTGTATCTTTTGGTCCCCAGACAGCTGATATTTCTACCTCTCTGGGGATCCATAGGCCTCCTGATTTTCTCCACTCCTATCCCTGTTGTCCCAATTCCTCCACAGTCAAAACAGAAAGGGATTTTGACAATCTCTGGAATTAAATAAAGACCAAAGGAGGATTTAGGAGTCACTTAAGAACAGGTACAGAAAGGAAGAACAGGAGTATGTTTACATAAGGTGAGTTCTGAGTGACTGAGAGAGCTCTCTGGGCAGAGATGTTAAGGAGGCATTTGCCTGTACAGGTCTGCAGCTTAGAGGAAAAGAGAAAAGTAAGAATTGCTGCTGTCATAGGAACAGAGACACAATCTCCCTGAAAGAGAATAGGGTGAGAAGGTGACCTATACCCAAACTTCTAGAATTCTAACATTTAAAAATTCCGGCAGAGTGATGAGTCAGAGAAAAAAGTGCTTCAAGTGATTGGTTCTAGTAGAATTTTAGGAACTTTGCTATTTTCTTCCAGGTTGCCCCAACTGCTAGTTGGTGTGAATACTTTGTGAAGGTTTATAAATATAAATACTTCCACAGTTAGAGATAACTGGCTGTAATACAAATGCCTCACAAAGAAACCATCCGATTCATCACAGTCTCATGGAAAGTCTCAAAGCAGAAAAGAATGTCAAGAAACATTTTCCATTTTGAATGTGGAGGAATCTCTCCCACTTAAAATCTTTCATTGGTTTCCAATGGCTCAGGATAAAATCCAAAGTACTCAACACAGCTTCCTAGGCCCTATTATTAGCAGACTCCGGCGTCCCTCAACAGGCTAATCTCTCCTACCATCACCCAGCCCGCATGCTTGTTATCATCCTCCGCTTGTTGCCGTCCTCCGGTAATTCTCACCGCCAAGGCCTCCACACCGGCCATTTCCTCTCCCAGAGCAGTCTTTCCCTGCTGCTCTGCCCATCTCTTGCCTGGGCAGCTCCTTCTCCTCTTGGGATCTCGGTTGTAAACACTGTCTCTTCTGAGAAGGCTTCTCTGGCCTCCTATCTACTAAGGCCAGGCCTCCGTGCTAAGTCTCTTCATTCCACCCATCCATGTGGCCATTTCCACAACTACATTATTTACACTGTAATTATTCCAGCTGGCTCCACATGATGCCACGTGAGTTCAAGGGCAAGGATCCCATGTGTCCTGGGCACTGCTGTACAGTGCACAGTCCTGCCAAACTCCCACCCCACTAAGGAGGGGTTCCGTTTGGGATGTGTTAAGTTCAGGTACCTTTGACCCCCCCCCCCCCCCACTAGGGATGTCTAAGAGGCATTAAGTGCTCACGATATGCTGAGCAGCATGCTAAGTCTGCTATATACATGATGTCTTTCAGCAAATCTGGGTAAAGCACATTAAGAATTATAACTATTATTATAGAAAATGCAAATACATAAGTACTGAAGTATTTCAAAAAGCATGAAGCACTGTTGTTCAAGATACTGAATGAAGCCACTCTGGACAGAACACATGAGAGAGGAGAAAAGAGGACAAGGGACAGGCCCAGAGCTCAAAGTCTGACCAGCTCCGGAAGGACCCAGTAGGGAATGGTAAGCAAGTTGAACCTTATTTTAAATGTAATAGGGAACCACCGGGGGCTTTAGGCAGAGGAGAAACAGGTTGATGTAGTCTTTTAACATCATTCAGATGGCAGCATGGAGACTGATGATAGCAGACAACAGAGGAAATAGGGGAGCAATTGGGAGGCCTGTGCAGTGGTCCAATGGAGGTGGTGGGGGCTTGCATCATGAGGAGCAATGATGCTGAAGAGAGTAAATGGATTGATGGTATGTTTCAGAGGGAGAGCAAAGGGACTTGTTAATGGAGCAAGTCTGGAAGACAATGAAATGAAAGGAACTCAAGGATGACTTGTAGGTTTCACCTAAGCCACAGGGAAGACTGAGGTTGAGGTTGCAGATACTGCGCCCTCTACATAGAGATGTGAAGTCAGCCATCAGCTCTACCAGCAGAGATGTATCTGGGGTGTCAACAGCACACAGGTTCTGTTTAAATCCAAGAGCCCAGAGATCATAATTTATTAACCAGTATCCTTTTGAAATACAAAAAATGTTCATCATAGTGTTATTCATGATTTTAAAATTTAGAAACAACCTGTAACCAACACCTTTTAAGGAACATACAAGTTGTTTCTAAATTTTAAAATTATGAATAACACTATGATGAACATCTTTTATATTCCAGATTCTTTCTTTAGGAAAGACTGCCAGAAAGGAACTCCTGGGAATTTCCCCCCAATGTATAGATTTTTTAAAAATTGTAATTTGAAATAATTTTAGATTGAGAGAAAAGTTGCAAATTAGTACAAAGAGTTTCTATAAACCTTTCATCTAGCTTCCCTTAATGTTACCATCTTGAACTTTAGAAATTGGAAGAATGCCATTAGTAAATTATAGACTGTATTTAAATTTCACGAGTATTTTCACTAATGTCCTTTTTCTGGTCCAGGATCCAGTTTAGGGTTACATATTGTATTTTCATATTTTTCTGTTTCCTACAATCTGTGACAGTTCCTTAGTCCTGCTGTTGTTCAAAGCCTTAGACCTTAAGGCTTTTGAAGAGCACCAGTCAGGTGTTTTGTAGAATGCCTCTAAATGTGATTTTGCCCAATGGCTTTTCATGATTAGATCGAAGTTACGCATTTTTGGCAAGAAAACTACAGGAGTGATGTTGTACCCTTCTCACTGCATTGCATCAGGAGGTTCCTAAGGATGATAAGTCGTCTTTTCGTTGATGTTAACCTTGATCACTTGGTTAAGGAGATGTCTGGTATCTGCTGGGTTTCCCCACTGTACAATTCCCTTTTTTCCCTTCTAAAGAATAAATATTTGGATGATGGGAGATTTTTTAAGACTATGCAAAAAAAAAAAAAAAAAAAAGCATGAAGCATCAGAAAGAGGACAAGGACTTGTCCAAAGATCTAGGTTTGAGTCTTGGCTTTATCATATCAGACAGATCTCTGACCCATTTGGGGCCCTAATTTTGTCATCTGAAAAACAGGAGTTAATAAGAATATTTATTTTATGGGGCACCTGGGTGGCTCAGTAGATTAAGTGTCTCTGACTCTTGATTTCAGCTCAGGTCATGATCTGAGTCTTGAGATTAAGCCCTGAGTTGGGCTCCACGCTGGGCGTGAAGCTTGCTTAGGATCCGCCCCCACCCCCTCACGTGCACGCTTTTTCTAAAATAACATTTAAAAAGAATAGTTTACAAGGTTATGTAAGGATTAAATAAGAATGGCTTTGGTATCACTTTATACACTATAAAATACTAATAAAACAAAAGTTGTTATGTATACGTAATGCTACTCTGAAACTCTAACGTAATTCATGTGTATATGCATATATATGTATACTTATTAAAGAAAAACGTTTAAAACAAAAATATAAACTCTTCATCTGAATAGTTATGCATTCATCATGAACCTTCCTTTATTCTCTACAAGGTAACTTGAGAAAGTAACTATGGTTATTGAACACCAAATTTCAAAAATTGCAAAAAAAAAAAAAAAAAAAAGCTTTTAGCATTTAAATAGCTTCTCCAAAAGTAAATTCAAGGAGAAAGCAGAAAGCTTAACTATGCCATATCAATTATTTCTTCCCCAATCCTGGATTTATAACACCCATTTAAAAACAAAGCCTCAAAGGTAAATAAAGATGAATTCAATACACCAAACTGTACCAGTCTTAATTTACCAGAATTCTCTATCAATCCTAAAATGCTCCTTTATCACATAGAAGTTCTGAAGGATTGTAAACTACTTTATTTATCACAAAGATGAACAATATTAAAGTTAACAGGCATATTTTTGTATATTTTGTTTCTTTAAAAATGATACACTGTGTATTCAACATAAAATGGTTAACTTTTAATAAACAAAACCCAGTAAGTGACTAGATGACTAGATGCCAGAATTGACTTTTTGTGACTTTAAGAGAAAAAAAATGTTCTAGCATTGTGCTAAGGAAATACTTTTTTTACTTCCCAGAAAACCTTGAAATTATCATGATAGGGAGAATAAAGAAAGCTTTTCTGCTGAAAGTAAGGTTTCCTGGGAATCATACCTCACAAACTAAGGAAGGGGGCAGGGTTATCAACTACTAGATGATTTAACATGAGAGATTATGAGGTCTTTCAGTACATCTGGGTATTAGAGAAGGCATTCCGCGTGACATGCTTAAGAGGAAATGTAGACTTTTTTTTTCTTAAAAAAGGAAATGCTGAAGAAAAAACAAATCCTGAAGCCATTTGGTTATTTCTTGTCATCAAAGATTGTGAATTAACACCCAGAGCAGTGAGATGCCAAGGAGATAATGACTATTCCATTCATTTTTTTTTTTAAATCAAAGATTTTATTTATTTATTTATTTATTTATTTATTTATTTATTTATTTATTTGAAAGAGACTGTGAGAGAGGGAACACAAGCAGGGGGAGTGGGAAAGGCAGAAGCAGGCTTCCTGCTGAGCAGAGAGTCCGATGTGGGGCTTGATCCCAGGACACTGGGATCATGACCGAAGCCGAAGACAGATGCTTAACGACTGAGCTACCCAGGCACCCCTAAGCCACCCAGGTGCCCCTATTTCATTCTTTCTTTCCTCAAACTACAGTCAACCTATAGAACAAAATACCTCAAGGAGTATTGAGGTAAAAGTTAGTTTTAGGCATACTTTTCACGTTCATGATGAAAAACACAGATTTTAGAACTTCCTCTCCCTTCATTTAGATTATATATTCATGAAGTACGTAACATGCATGCGAGTCAATTTCCTAAAAAATAAGGTCAAATCAATTTCTCATTTAGCAACATGCATGCTAGAGTAAACTGGTTTAGTTCACAGCAACGCTTTCACCCATGCTAAAGGATTAATAAAACAAAATTAAATCAAAGCACTGTTTCATTTCTATAATTAAAAGAAAAGCAATTAACCCAAGCAATTATTTACATATTGCCTTGCTACATGACTGAATTGAGAGTAACTTTTCCAAATAAATCGCAATCTTCAAGGATAATCCAAGCTCAAAATGTGCTGGTTTATGTACAAATGAAAAAATACAAAATGACCAGACATCTTTCAGTGTAAATTAGAGAATTTTAAAAGAGATTACGGATCTTCTCTTAATAAAATCACTACCCTAACTGTCTACTAATGAACTCTTTGTGAGCAAATCAAGTTAACCATTAAGGGTATATATACCCTTTTCTAAGGTTCCCTGCCCCCACCACCACCTATGAAGGCCCTTCTCAATGAATGCAATCTGATGAGGGGTGAGGAAGAGGCTGGAAAGCTCTAGCATCATAGCTGTCTGTTTCTGCACCTGTCTGAAACAGAAAGGCGGCGTCCCTTGGGGAGAAACATGCCGAAAATAAAACAAAACCCCAAACTCTAACTATAGACTTATAATAGAGTTGTTTGTTCTTTTTAAGAGGCGGAAGAAAAAGGCATTTTAACAGAAAACTGAAACAAAAAACAGATATGGTATCTCTAAATAAAGAAAAGGTATAGGTATTACCTAAGGACAAACTAGTTACATGTATATGATTATAACATGCATTCTAAATAAAGATAAGGAAGGTCTCACTCAGTGTGCTTACGAATGTGCTCCAAACACAGAAAAGTGGATAGTTCAAGAATATTATATCTACTTAGATTTGAAGTGTGATCCAAATGTCACCCACAGACCCCAAAGAAAAACTATGCTAATATGTTACATAACAAAAATTTTTTTTTTTTTTTAAGATTTTATTTATTTATTTGACAGAGAGAGATCACAAGCAGACAGAGAGGCAGGCAGAGAGAGAGAGAGGGAAGCAGGCTCGCCGCTGAGCAGAGAGCCCGATGCGGGACTCGATCCCAGGACCCTGAGATCATGACCTGAGCCGAAGGCAGCGGCTTAACCCACTGAGCCACCCAGGCGCCCACATAACAAAATTTTAAGACAACCAACGAGAGGTGCCTGGGTGGCTCAGTTGGTTAAGTGTCTGCCTTTGTCTTAGGTCATGCTTCTGGGGTCCTGGGTTCAAGCCCCATACCAGGCTTCCTGTTCAGTGGGGAGTCTGCTTCTCTCTCTGCCCCTCCCTCTGCTGGTACAAACACATACACACACACACACACACACACACACACACTCTCTCTCTCTCTCTCTTTCTCTCAAATAAATAAATAAAATCTTTAAAAAGAAAATAAGACAACCAATTAAGAACCACAGCCAGACCTCCTCAATGCTTTTTCTAGGTTTAATCTGCATATGAATTACCAGAGGAAAGCAAATCAGACTTCACCTCAGGCGGTCTTTTCAAAAATTAAAAACAAAATACTAAGCTACTATTATGTATGTAATAGGCTTAAAACCTAGGGCACATCTGTTACAGCTAATGGAGTAAACTTATACACACACACACACACACACACACACACACACACACAGTTTTAGCTTGGTTTATTATCATTATTTTTTTGAGGAAGTTTGTAAATACCTAATCAAGAGGAAAGAGATCAGATCTGTGTCCCAAGACACCTCAACCTTCCAATGTCAAACCATTCTAAATATAATGTGAGACGCTTGTTTAATGAAACCATCAATCTCTCTTATCCTCTAGGAATTTATTTTTTCATTGACATAATCAAAACACCACTAAAGCAACATAATACACTATTTTATAAGCTTTTGGATCAGAGAAGGTTAAGGATAGTATCAGAACAGGCCAGGAGACAATAACATATGCACCTAATGGTAATTTCTAATGAACTGAGTGCTTTATTTTTTTTAAAGAATCCTTAAATGTAGTTTAAAAAAGGGGAGGGGGTAGGAGTTGAAAACTCCCTCTAGATAATTTATTTACATGTATCATGTATCTGATGGTATTTGATCCCTAAAGTTGCAAAAATCTTTAAGATTTACTACAATCCCATAATTTTACAGAGAAGGATATTAAAGCTCTATTGAACTGAAGAATTTAGCTGGGCCATCTAGTCAGTTAATGGAAGAACCCTGACGTTCTAGAACTCAAGACCCTGAATCCCAGCTCCTCCTCCACAATCCTACACAGTTTAAGAAGTTCCTGTGTGGCTTTATTTTATTATTTCAGCAAAAGTACATGTGACTCATCAGCAACTGCTCTATCATTAATAACTTAAATTTTTAAAAAAAGTATTTATTTGAGAGAAAAAGAAAGATAGCGAGAGAAAGTATGAGCAGGGGTAGGGGAGAGGGAGAGGGAGAAGTAGGCTCCCCGCTGAGCAGGAAGCCTAACCCAGGATTGGATCACAGGACCCTGGGATCATGGCCTGAGCCAAAGGCAGATGCCCAATCAACTGAGCCACCCAAGTGCCCCAGTAACTTAAAAATTTTTATACGGTTGGGGCACCTGGCTGGATCAGTTGGAAGAGCACGCAACTCTTGATCTTGGGGATGTGATTCAAACCCCACGGCGGGGGGGAGGGGGTGGTGGTGGAGATTACTCAATAAATAAAAGTTTAAAAAATTATGACACAGTCTATCAAATCCTTTTCATTAGATTAATAAGTGGCTTTACTAATTGCTCCACAGGGAATATATCTTCCCTGACCTTCTAGGTTTTATCTATTTCATCTTCATAGCACTCCTGATGAAAGCATGGAAAGAGTGACATTCTAATACAGAGGTCCCCACGTGGAGCCATGGAGCTACCTACCGTCATCTGGGTGGTTTTGCCTTTATCTCTGTACCAAACACTGGGCTTCAGACCGAGAAAATTAACTATTTTTCACAAAAAGTTAGGGCCCCTCATAAAATACCGGATCAGATGCATTTAAAAAGGTAATATAGCTCTACGCATCATATTCAGGGCATTTCAAATAGCAATTTTTGATCTTCTTTCTATGGTATTTTAAGATTTTATTTATTTATTTGAGAGAGTGAGAGAGAGAGAGTGAGTGGGAGAATGAGCAGGGAGGAGGGGCAGAGGAAGAGGGAGAAACAAGAGCTGAAGGCAGACACATAACCGACTGAGCCACCCATGCGTCCTTTTTGTGGTATTTTGTCCAACTTCGGAACACAACTTGTAGATGGTGAGCAACGCACACCTTGCTGAGGAACAGATGACTCAAGCTCACAATACATTCCTGTTCATCTTACACAAATATTCTTATAATATTTCTATCCCATACTAGATCAGCAATTCTCAAACTGTGGTCTGTATATGCTTTCAGAGGTGTAGAGAGTCAAGAAGCTTTGCTACTAAGGTGTTATTTGCTTTCTTACTGCAGTGATATTTGCACTGAGGGTATAAAAGCAATGGTGACTAGCGGCGCCTGGGTGGTTCAGGCAGTTAAGCGTCTGACTCCTGATCTCAGCTCAGGTCTTGAACTCAGGGTCATAAGTTAAAGCCTCAGTGCTGGGCTCCATGCCCTCCTTTAAAAAAAAAAAAAAAGAAAGAAAGAAAAGAAAAAGAAAAAGAAAAAGCAATGGTGACTAAAACTGCTGGTGCCTTAGCATGAAAATCAAGAGAACCAAGCACCAAACTAGCAGTCATTGTACTTTTCACTGGTATATACTCACAGCAAGAAGAAAAAAAAAAAAAAAAGAAAGAAAGAAAAGAAAAAGGGAAAGAGAAAAGTTTCCCTTAAGAATGTTCTGATTAAGCAATAGAAAGTATTAATTTCATTCTTTTGGCACCTGAGCACACATCTTTTTACTCTTCTGGCATGCCCACAGAGGAAGTATGCACCAGCACCCTGCCACATACTGAATGAAACACATCTTGTGTGGTCGAGTTGTGAACTGTCTGTTCACAGAGCTCTGTTTCTACTTAAAAAAACTGAGGGGAAAAAGATGTTTATGAGACTTGGGTATCTGTCAGATATTTTTTCAAAAATACACAAAGTCACCCTCTCACTTGAAGGAAAACAATAGATTATATTTGTGATACAATTCAAGTTTTCAAGTGAAAATTAGAATTTGGGAAAACCTCTCCCTACCAGAGTGAGCTCAACAGTTTCCCAGGACTAACAGACTTTTCTGATGAGATCAGTGGTAATAAGAGCAAATTTGATTTTTAAAATATTCTACCAAAAATAGGTCAACATCTGAAAGATCTGATTAACTTGTTGAATCAACACTTATCAAATGTTGTTAGAACATCATGCATGAGTAAAAGGCAAGACAGACATATGGATGTTGACGTAACAGAGTACAGAATGTTCACTGTTATGGCTTCAGATCCGACAGTGCAACTAACCTTAAAGAAATTTCCACTTGTTTTGGTATAGTATCAAAAAAGAATGATCCAATCATTCCGAAAAGGCTTCTAAAATACATCTTCCTTTTCTAACTACATATATGCATGTGCCTAGATTTTCTTCTTCATATAGTTCAACCAGAACAATGCAACGGATTGAATGCAGAAGCAGATATGAAAACCATTTTCTTCTATTAAACTAGAAATTAAAGAGCTTTATAAAAGTATAAAACAATGCCACCACTCTTCTCACTAAAATATTTTTAAACTAGAAACAATTCTTCATAAAAATATGTTTTTATGCTATCATCAATGGGTTCATTTTTTAAAATGATTTCGTAACAAGTCTTTAAAATTTCTTTTTTAATCTCCAACATGATTTAAGTCTAGATAGACATAACCTATGGAAAAAGCTCTTTGGAACTCTCCATAATTTTTAAGAATGGAAAGGGTCCTGGGACAATACAGTCTGAGCCCTGCTCTACTAGATAAGCAGTCTGAGTTTGTAATGCAGAGGTGTACCCACAATGGGGAGATGGCCCCAGAGCAGGCAGAATGGAGCACAGTCAGGCAAGCCCGGGTTCAACTGCAGCTTTATCATCCAGCCGGTCTGCAATTTCAAGCAGATAACTTCTCTGATCTTCCATTTCCTCTTCTACAAAACGATACCAACACATCAACCTCAGGAGGATCTTTATGAGGATTATACTTTGTGTAAAGTACATAAAGTGTATATTACAACTCCGAAAACAGTGTTGTTTCAAGAAATGGTATCAAGAACCTGGGGCAGCAGTAAAGTCTAGTAAACCTGTCATTTTACCCCAGAGGGTCAGTATCTTTAGATTTTCTATTTTTTTCCCATAAAATAGAAAATGAAAATCTGGATAATGCAAAGAGGCCTCAGGATTCTTCTCCTGCACGGAAGGTGGCCAATGAGCTTTTCATTTATTGTGTAAGAGTGACACAATGAAACTTCACGAATATACTAGAGATTCAACATTTCACAAGTATTCCAGCCAAAGGATCTAGGGTTTGCAGTGGGTGGAAAGAGGGGCACTTAAAGAGAGCCCTAATAAACCAGAGAAAATGGTATGGACTAGAAACAATGAGAAAGTTGAACTGTACTTAAAAAAATGGCTAACATATTTTAAACACACTCAATAGCACTCAAGATAAAACCATGCAATTTATCTTTTGTTCATGTGTCTATTTTACTTTGCAAACACACACATGCTTTGTACCACTAAGACACACCATAATATTACCTCAGATGTAAACAGCTTATAATCTTCTGATTTTGTTGATCATCTTTTTTATCTAGTTTAAAAAATAAAGCAAAACATGCATACCCAAGCATAATCCCAGCAGAACACAAATCAATGAATGTTTAGCTTAAATGGCAATTCATCTGAATATTATATGTGATTCAAATTTATTAATGTAATTTACAATAAAATTGCTATTTATATTAATTTATATTAATAATTCATAATACAACAGAAGTTCAGTATTCTTCACAGGTATTTTCACCAAACTGTATGGTTTGATAAATAGTAAGTTCTTTGAAATCCTCGTCAGGGCTTAACATACACAGAGGTGGGCAGTGCTGTTTCCCTAAGAACCTCCCTGGGTGCTCTAGGAAAGCATCTAGGCTGAATTTACAGAAGAGCAGATGGGGTACTGGTAGCAGTATTCCCATCAAGAAAATTCCATCACCACTAATCAGGTCATTCTTAAGTCCCTCATGTTAGGTTTTGTCTTTTTCAAAGTTGATACCAGCAGGAAAGCTTTTTGTTTTGTTTTGTTTTTAAGTAGGCTCCATACCCAGTGTGGAGCCCAATGAAGGGCTTGAACTCATGACCCTGAGATCAAGACCTGAGCTGAGATAAAGAGTCGGATGTTTCTCTGACTAAGCCGCTCAGGGGCCCCTAGAAAGCTTTCTGAAAGGGAACAATTGATGATGAAAGAAAAAACAAAAAAACAAACAAAAAAAAAATGAACATCCAGAGAGAGTGTCCCAGAGGAACAGACTGGATAGAAGGCTGAGGGTATTCTGGAAAACAGAGGTGACAGCTTCCATGTTAGCAGTTACAACTCAAAAGAGGGACTGACTTAGTTTAATGACTTAAACTAGAGAATAAGGCTCTAGAAGAGGATAGAAACTTCATCTATCAGAGTCAAGACAAAAGGCGAGAAAAATAAACTTTTCTCATTTAACCCACCCCGAACCTCAACAAAATAGGCAGTGTCCTTACTTATTGATGAGGACACTAAAGCTCTGAGGAGCTAAGTTGCTGCCCAAGTCTTGAAGTCACGTGTCAGTGGAGTTTTTAGAAGCACCAGCTCTCTTTTTGTTTTTGCAAATAATCAAATTTATCTAAAATAACATTCTTAGAAAATTTCATGCTTACAATTAGGATGTGTGCTTAAGGCAAAACACGGGGAATAATTTATGGGATTTTGCACTATGTATTTCTAACTCTTAAGATGCAGTTAATAAGTTACTTATATTTGTTTTGTTATTCCTAGGTACCTTGCGATAATAAGGGGGAAGAAACGATGATCATATTATAGCTCAGGTAATGAGCTAAACTGATTGGTATAACAGGTAGTATTCTCAGTCACTCGTGTACATGATTAACTCATTTAATATTCAAAACCATCCTAAGAAGTAGATGATATCAGCCACCCATTTTAAAGAAGGGGAACTGAGGAACAGAAAAGTTAAGTAGTTTCCAGAAGGTGATAAAGTTCATAAAAGGCAGACTGGCCTGACACCTAGGCCATCAGGCCCTGAGCCCCAGCTGTACCAGCAAATACATACTACAAGTATCAGCAATTGCTCATTATAGCTTTTTTGAACCAACATTTAATAGAAAATTCTTACCTCTGGTTTGCTGAGGCTGGATGAAACCAAGGAACCGGATCCCACGTCCAAATCCCACTGTTTTTTACCATGATTCTCAGGATCCAAGGCAGCAATTCGCCCATCTAAAGTGCTGATAATCACTAATGATCTATAAATTTAAAAATTAATAAGACAAAGTTTAAAAGGTATTTCTGGTATTAAGCACTTACAGTATACACTGGAAAGAAAACCAGGCCGTCCCCACACCTCTGGCTGCTGGGGGAGAGGCACCACCTCCTCACAACACTTGCAGTCTTGCTATCGCTATTGGTTAAAGCCCACCAAGACCACTGCAATACAGCCTTTATCTGTTTATGTCACTTATGAAAAGCCCCAGACTCCTGAGTCACCACTTGTTCTCACACTGTAATCCCCACATGGAATTCAGTATTCCCAGTGCTGTCCTCTTCTTCCTTTCCCCAATCCCTGAAACCAGAAACCGTTTTCCTTGAATGTTCACTTGCCTTCTTGCTTGAGTAGAAACCTGGATCTTCCTGAGAATGTCACTTCCGAAGCAAAGAGACCACTTTTCAGACCACCTTCTTTCTCTCCTCTCTAAAAATCCTCAGGATCAGATTGCTCTAGCCACTACCCTTCCCAGTAACTGTCTACTGATCCTTGGGTCACTAGCCTCACTCCTTGAGGATTTCAGCTCCCGATTTTAACTGTAACTATTAACACATCCTTTGAGTTTCCATTATCTGTTAACCCTGGCTCATCCACTTGCCATGGCAAGGTCCTAGCCCATGGCATTACCAATTGCCACAACTCCCCTGCCCCACTGAAATTTCAAGCATTCCAGCCCCTGCCACCAATGCCTTTCTAGCTCATTTCCTCTGCTTCCCACTAATCTCTGACCCCACCAGAGCCTACAAGCCATCAATCTGACACTTTTACCCGAAGCTTCACCACCATTAGGCCCTCACTTCTTTTTTTACCGAGTTTAAATCCCACAGTCCTTCATTTTGACCACTTCCTGGCCCCTCACTCATCACACTTAGCAGAACTCCAACTCTGGTTAAATTCAATGATCTGCATTTTCTCACTCTTGCTTCCGTGCAGTTGAATGTGGCCAAAGTAAAACATAATCATGCTGACTGGACTCACTTTAATCATGGCCACCAATGTGAAAAGGGCTATTAATGCTGCCCCACCATCACAGCATACTACCTTGGTCTATCTACTCAACCAATGGCCTAGGTTAAACTATGTTATTTCTCCTTTCTCCTGAATTTCCAACACTAGCTCTTTCAAGCTCATTCATCTCAGCAATAATCAAAAGAAATTCCACCATCAAGTCTTTCTTTATACTACCTGGACCCATGAATTCTACCTTTCCTCCAATTACCGCAGGTGAATTGTTCATGGTCCCATGCACTACCCACACTTCTGCCCAGACAGCAGATCCCTATTTGCCAGTCTTCACATCTCTCCTCATGCTCTTATATCAACTATTTCCCCTCTACCAGAGCATTCCTCTCAGTGTTCACACCTGCTAAAAACCAAACCAGTTAAACAAAATGAACCACTCTCCCCCCTCTAAGCTTCCAGACTACTCCATTTCGCCTCTGGAACAAAACTCCTTAAAAGAGTTCATAGACTTTCTGTCTCCAAATCTTCTCCCCTTCTTCTGTCTTGAACTATTTCTAATCAAGATTTTGCTTCTGCTACTTCACTTGAAAGGTTCTTGTTGGAGTCACTGATGACCTTCACCTTGAAAAATCCCATGGTCAGGTCTCAGTTCACTTAACCTGTTCTAGCAGCACCTGTCCAGCAACATCTCCCGCATTGCATGTTTCATGCAACATACTCTTTGTGTGGCTTCCAGGACACTGTACTATCCTGATTTTTGTTTCTTAGTTGTAGGTTACTCTTCGTCAGTTCTATTTTCTGGTTCTTCCTCACTGCTTCTATCTCTCAAAGTGTTCTCTACCCACATGTACTTTTTTTGATGGCCTCATCCAGTCTCATAGCTTAAAATACCATCTATATGCTGGCAACTCTCAAATTTGTATCTCTCCCTGAACTCTGGACTTACCAACCTAACTGCCTACCAGACTTATATGGTAGAATGGCTTCTCCAGAATGACTTCTCTAATTCCTCAAACACCTCATGATTTTCCCTCAGGGCCTTTGCAGCTACTGTTCCTTCTGCCTGGAAGAAATCCTCCTAGATATATAACAGGCCCACCCAAAATATCTGTTGAATGAAAGAATGTGTTATACAGTTGTTCTAGGAATTTGTTAGGTATATTTGTCTGCTTCAAAGGCCATGCAAATTCCAAATACACACATTTATGTTCCACTTTAGGATTAAAAACACAACTTTCATCTTTTCTATTTCGCTTGAAATGCAATGTATACAAATTCAAAGTGAAGCTATAAGTTGACCAAGACAAAACAGTTCAATAAACTCATTTGAAACCTTTCAAAGAACTTAATTGTTTATTAAATGAATAAATTTACCAAGTGAATAAATAAAATTGTTAATTTACTTCCCAAACTATATACTAATTCTCATTCTGAATTTTTCAAATGGTAACTCTAAGTCTAATTTGTGAAAATAAAGATTTTGACACATTACGAACTCTAGTAATTTTAGATAACTAACCAAAATGAAAGGAACAACTCAACTACCCTCCCTACACATCACCCTGCTTTCTAAAGAGAGATAGCAGGAACTAGGGGGGAAGATGGATACTGTGAGGAAGAAAATTATTTTATAATGAAGGGCATAAAAAATTCATACCTTAGATGTGCCAATTTACAAATAAATGCAATGGAATCTAATTAAGTTAGTGATCCAAGGTTCAGAGCCAAGTTAAATCTTTCCTAGTACACTGTAGAAATGTCTAATTATTCTGTTCAGTAACCATTAACCACAAATAAATGGCTGAATGAAAACCACTCTAATTGAAATAAAACTTAGTATAAGCAGTGTTACCCCAAGAAAAATTTAGATCACTGCAACACTTCAGATACTATTTTTTGTTTTAAATTCGGAATGAACATTGTTTATCACCCTAGCCATTCTACTTACAACAACAACAACAACAACAAAACCCTGTAATTTTTCTGAGTATGTAATTTTTCTGAGCAGAGAAGAATGGTAAAATTCTAGGTCTCATCTTCAAAAGAAAGAAAAATCCAACAATAAAATATGCATATGTGTCTATATGTGTGTATATAAAAACCACATTTTAATAAGTCACTTCGAGTTTAATATCTAACAATTCTTTCACTGACAACTTATTGCATTTAACTGAGTCAAGAATTCTGTTTTTTTAAACAAGATAGTTTTAGATTTTATACTATATCTAGAGAATAAGTGTAAATTTGAGTAACGAAAGAAATACAAACATGGGGGCAGGAACAATTAAGTATATTATTCTCTTAACTGCTTTTGATATTTAGTGTAATCTGGTTCTTAGATTTGAAAGAAAAGAAATTAATTCTTAATTAATTAATTAATTAATTCTCTTAATGGGAATAAGAGTAAATCCCCTACAACTCCATCAGGCATTAAAACAAACAAACAAAAAACCCTTCACTTTCTAGTCTGCTACAAGCTAGCCATAATATTCACTGTGGGCTCCTTCCCAAGCATGTCTCTGGAAGGAAGTACCCCTTCTGCTGTGGCTGACAGCAGCATGACAGGGCGTAAAAGATGCTACGATTTAGACTATTACACCTAATCACATTCTAAAAGAGAGATGCTCATGGACATACTACCGACTGAGAAAAGCATCAAGTAGACAGATAATGCTGAATGCAGGGATAAACAGAGGATAGCAGTGAGTGTTCAAAACAAACATCAATCAGAGAAGAAAAATGAACCCCCCTCCCCAAATAGGGAGAATATAAGGCCATTTTATATCCCCACAATCCATTTGCTCCATTTCAGGTTTCTATGAACAAGATAAAAGCCCTTAACATATTCAAGAATTGAAGGGACTGCAGAGGCAGCATTTCCCGTGGCGAGAACTGGAGCTCTGAAATCAGACCAGTGTTTACATCCCCATGACTCTGCACTTGTTCTGCTCACAGCTTCATTCCACCTGCTTTCTCACAGGTAAGATCTGACTACTTCCCTGGGTCAGCATAACTCAAACTGGCCTGATCATAAAAATCATCTGGGGTGCTGGTTAAAAGCCAGTAAACATTCCTGGGTCCCATCCCAGACGGGGCTTGGGAGCCAGAGCTTGACAAGTACCCAAGCTGAGTTTTGCAATAAGACCAGCTTGGCCGAGACTGACTTGTACCTCAAAGGGCTATTTCCTTAGAGTAAAAAAATAATCTATTACCTGGATGAAGAAGGCCTATTGGCCAACTCTGCCAATAAACTCTTTAGAAACTTCTATCTCTCCCTTACACCTTGCTCTAGTTTACAAAGGCATTTGTTTGGATGATTCAACAGCAAGCACTGTTCTCTTACGCATGACCCAATTCTTCGAAGCTATTCTCAAGGTTTTCAACAAACTCCTTCTGCCAGATCCATTCTCCTCATCAAATCTGTCTGCAGCAGAAGCTGAAAAAGTGCCAGACTCCTTATTCTAGACCTTCTCTTTACCCTGGCTTCTACAAGGCTACTTCCCTTCATCCCATCATTCCTAGCGCTCTCAAACTCCAGGAAGCAGGCCATGGAATTCTGGCTTTAGCCATTGCTCACAGCTTTGACTTCACCTGTAACATGACAGCTCCCAAACCTATATGGTGTTTACAGTCCCCCGACTCTCTCCCTGCTCTAGTTCTGCATTATCAGCAGGGCATGCTTGTTACCCCACAATGTGTTCAGATAAATCTCCTCTCCTACCTCGTGCTCCACGTACTCTGTCACTTAACATTTACATCAGACAAGTCTGCCTTCTCCCTCACGCTCTACATTTAAACAACAGTCAGCTACTATTGATTCTATTTCTGAAGCTTTTGAATCTTTTCCTTCTTCTTCATTACCACTGCCTTTGCCCTAGAACTGATTCTCACTTCTCATCAGAACACCTTCAAAAGCCTTTCTGGCATCTTGTCCTGCCTCAGGTCTCTGTCCCCTCTGCAGTTCCAACAGTTTTGTTTCTATAATAGAAATCCGATAAACTTCTGAAGCTTCCTGTGCTCACAGAATAAAGGCCACACTGCTTGGTATAGCACATAGAGCCTTTCATAATCAGGCAAAATCCCCTACCCCACTGCCCCCCCCCCCCCGTTTCTTAAATTTTCAACAAAGTTCCTTTTCAATTTATCCTTTACCTCACATCTTAAACAATTTCATTTTAACCAATAAACATTATTTCTAATGAACTCCCCCATTTCTAGAGGAAATATTTAAGTACCAATCAAAATACTGAAGATTTCTGAGAAGACACAGCTAAGATTACTATATATATATATTTTTTTAAAGATTTTATTTATTTGACAGAGATCATAAGTAGACAGAGAGGCAGGCAGAGAGAGAGGAGGGGAAGCAGGTTCCCTGCTGAGCAGAGAGCCCGACGTGGGGCTCGATCCCAGGACCCTGGGATCAGGACCTGAGCCAAAGGCAGAGGCTTAACCCACTGAGCCACCCAGGCGCCCCTAAGATTACTATATTAAGTTTGATACAATTCTAGTTCAAAGCCAAGAAACTTGACTGTTTAATTAGCCTTCTCCTCACTGGATATTCAATTCTGTCCGGTTATTTAAAAATACTGACAATCTCATGGATCCCCATTTGTACCTTTGCAGATCCATAGATGTCCAGGAGCCCTGGCTTGGAAATCACTGCTCTGGGTTCTGCTGCCTAGACTAGCCTTGACACTTGACATTCAAGAACTCACTCACTTGATACTTCCATTGTCTTTACTCTCAAACTGCTCCTGTGTCACTCACTATCCATTCTCGTGTAGTTAATTCTTTAACACAATGATCTCCCTGTGAGACTTAGGGCTCAAGGGCTAGCTCAGCGGCCCATTTATCTACTCCGGGCATCAAACAGTGCCTAGTCCCTAAATGAAGTGCAATAAATGTTCGTTGAATGAAAATGAAACATCTTAGTAGGGCAGACACTATGATACATGTAAAACAAAAACAAAACAGAAGCTGAGAAAGATGGGAAAAGATGTGACTTGCCTCAAGTCATGCACCAAATAAGAGGTTTTAGACAGAAGCATGAATTTAGGTTTTTAAACCTCCATCATTCTGTTAACAGCAAGTTTTCATTAAGTAGCAACTACTATATTACTATAATGTGCAGCTTTTATTCATTCTCATCAAGAAGCCATTTATCCTGTTACTGCTCTGATTTACCCTCAACCAAGCAAACATGACCTTATGCCAATGAAGATCCTATTTAAGAAAAACTGTTTGCTCTGACTTAAATTACCCAGAATACCTGCCTATTTACAATTAAGCTTATCAGAGTCTGAGAAGTAGATGCTGAATTCTTTGATACAATAATTCTAAAGGAGGCTTACTACTGGTAAAAATTTCCCATGTGAAAGAGAAGCAGGTGACAGGAGAACATTACAGTGAGTGAATAGTTCTACATTAACAACTGCTTATTTTTAAATTGCACATTTTCTTTCTTTGCAGAGAGGAGGAGAGGGAAAAAAGCTCTAGAAAATTAAAAATGTGATTTGGTTAAACCTGCTTTTTGATAGATGTAGCCAAGAATCCTCCATCTAAACACATGCTGTTAGTCAAGAAAGCATA
This sequence comes from Meles meles, assembly GCF_922984935.1. Lineage (NCBI taxonomy): Eukaryota > Metazoa > Chordata > Mammalia > Carnivora > Mustelidae > Meles > Meles meles. Next base: position 38,791,493 of record NC_060080.1, on the reverse strand, counting down.
TGTTCTTGTTCAAAAACAAACTAGTACTAATTGGACTGTACTTCTCAGTCCTCACCTACTAAGTAAATCTTCAAATCAAACTTCCTTTATTTAAACATATCACAAGACTAGCCTTGCCCCAAATCAAAACAAATATGTCAAATACTACCAAATAGACTGTGTAACTTTGACATATCAGCTATACCTTAAAGAAATACCATTTAAGTTTTCAATGTTATAGACAATCTGAGCGACATATATTCTTTCTCTATCAGATTAAAACAATTTTGGACATACATTTTCAACTTTGTTCTAGGAAAGATTTTTAATCAGAATGGTCATTTACAAACAAAACAGTGTGAAAAAATAAAAAACAAAGTTAACCCCCCACACACATTTAGTTCTGTAACTTACAAGTTCTCCTCTCTGTATTTTAAAATATTTTGTTGCAAAAATGTTCAGTAGCTTCTCTCTCACAAAAAAGAGGGAAAAAATCAGATGGGAGTTCTCAGGCAGTATTTAAGAAATGAAGAGGTGGGGGGCGCCTGGGTGGCTCAGTGGGTTAAGCCACTGCCTTCGGCTCAGGTCATGATCTCAGGGTCCTGGGATCCAGCCCCGCATTGGGCTCTCTGCTCAGCAGGAGGCCTGCTTCCTCCTCTCTCTCTCTCTGCCTGCCTCTCTGCCTACTTGTGATCTCTGTGTGTCAAATAAATAAATAAAATCTTTAAAAAAAAAAAAAAAAGAAGAGGTGTGTTGAAGCTACAGCTCACAGCAGCTGATGAAGACCAAGTCCCTTTCGGCAAAATGCCTAGGTGTGTAAAGGCTTCAGAGTTCGAATAAAGAAAGGAGTCTCTTCAGTCTTCTCACATATCGTATCTAGAGCCCAGGTGTCAATAAAGCTAAAAAGACAACTGTAGACAGGAAGGATAATTCATTACTTGCCCCCATGTTTATTTTGGCTTACAAATTGCCTTGAAAGTTATGCGTAAGTTCTTTTTTTTTTTCAATTAATTTTTTGAAAGATTTTACTTATTTATTTGACAGAGATCACAAATAGGCAGAGAGGCAGGCGGGGGGGGGGGGGGGCGGGGCGGGGAAGCAGGCTAGGCTCCCTTATGAGCAGAGAGCCCAATGATGCTGATGTGGGGCTTGATTCCAGCGCCCTGATCATGACCTGAGCCAAAGGCAGAGGCTTAACCCACTGAGTCACCCAGGCGCCCCTTGATTGTTCTTTAAATGTGATTTCTAGTTAACTTTAAAAGTCGGGGTCAGAAAAGTGAGTAGTACTGGGACCAGATGACTGAGTTCTCTTTCAACACTGTATGCTGAGATTCTATTATTCAATGGGTATATTAGCTTAAAAAAAAAAAGCCTAATTATGAATCTGAAAATCTGAGGATGACCAGATTCCATACCACGACTCACAGGCAATCAGTTTGTGAAAGGACAGACAGGAGAGAGAAATAAATGAAATAATCTTACATTTGCAAAACACTTTCATGTTATCTCATTAAATACAAAGAATTCAGTTCAGAGATGACAAATTAAAGAAACACCACAGATTAACATTAAATTTAGTAATACTGTTGTTAGAGAGGAATTAGAAGGGGGGCGGGGGGAGGTAGAAATAGGTTACAAATTAGTGTGACAGTTCAGATAAAATTAGTTCTTTACAACTCCTGAGGTCATCAGAGGCAGTCACTATGAAGACGCCCATCCCATCCCCAAAACCCCAAGTAACACTTAGCACTTTGCCGGTCTGCGTTGGAGTCAGGAAACAGGGAATTCGTAACTATGCCAATGTGCACAAAATCTAGCAGTGAGGCGAGACTGCAACTTTCTTCCCAGCTTTCCTTAGGGAGCATCCCATTTAAATTTTAACTAAATGTAACGTTCAACAGAAGCACTGACAAGGCCGCTATCAGAAAAAACAAGTTTATTTTAGCTACTTTTTAAAGAAAAAAATGTTTATTCACTCATTTCCATGCTCTTGAGATGTAGAGAAAAGAAGTTAGGATAAAACCAATGAGAAGTGCCTGGGTGGCTCAGTGGTTTAAGCCACTGCCTTCGGCTCAGGTCATGATCTCAGGGTCCTGGGATCGAGTCCCGCATCGGGCCCTCTGCTTGGCAAGGAGCCTGCTTCCCTCTCACTCTCTCTGCCTGCCTCTCTGCCTACTTATGATCTCTCTCTGTCAAATAAATAAATAAAATCTTAAAAAAAAAAAAAAAAGAAGTTAGGATAAAACCAATGAGAAGTGCCTGGGTGGCTCAGTGGGTTAAAGCCTCTGCCTTCAGCTCAGGTCATGATCCCAGGGTCCTGGGATTGAGCCCCACATTGGGCTCTCTGCTCCGCAAGGAGCCTGCTTCCCTCCCTCTCTCTGCCTGCCTCTCTGCTTGCCTCTCTGCCTAGTTGTGATTTCTCTCTGTCAAATAAAAACAAAACAAACAAAAACAATGAAAACTCCATCAAGGGAAGAAAAATGAACCAGAAAGTCTATATTGCTTCCTGGGCATCAAAAGACAACATGCAAAAAGAGTAACTTTAATTCCCCACCTCCCTCTTTTTAAAACAGTTTGGCAAGTACCATAGTTCTTCACAGCTGTTTGTGAGAAATGCTTGGTTAATTCATGTCTGTTCCCCTAATCCTCTTCCTTTAAACAAACAGGATATTGGTCTGTTATTATGGAACATTGACAGTCTCTGGTTTTTCACTTTTTAAAAGAGCACTCAGGAAGAAGTTTTATAAACTTTGCATATTAATCTTTTGTTGAAACTATCAATTTACTTATCCAAGGCTTCTCAAACTTTCCACATTATCTCAAGCTACCAGGCACACCCCTAAACACCCGCCTATCTCTTCTTAGAGAATTCTGTTAGCAGAAGATCATTTATGCTCTGCCAGGCCCAACTCTTCTATTTTCACTCTCATTTCTGAAGAGGAAGTGGTCCTCCTGCTTGCCAAGGAGATCCTCTTCAACTACCTCCACTCCCTCCTCCATTCCTTTCTTTTTCAACGTGTCTATGCAGGCTCCTTCCTCTGAATGTATATACTTGCCCGCTGTCAGGTTGAATAGGGCTGGAAGGAGAAGTGGGGCTTTAGCAGGAAGAATCCTTACCGTCTTACAATCTGAGTGCGCTCTGCTGCTTGACTTGAATTCTTACGTATGCTCACCTCCAAATCCCTCCTCATTCTTCTCAGCCCTCACCCGACACCTCCAATCCAGCCAGCTGGATTTCTGTCTCCTCTGCTGGCTCATCTTCTCTAAAATATAAGGCATTCATTAAGGTCTCATCATGAGCCTCCTCTTTCTCACACCTTCACCTCTTTACCCTGATCCCCCTCCAACTACAGTCGGTCTCTTCTACCTGTCTCCCAAATCTCTCCCTCTGGGTGGCCTGCCTGTACCTCCAAGTCACCATGTCCAACAACGAGCCCCTGATCATTTCTTTCCTGTTCTCCTCAATCTGCCCACTTTCCCGTGTGTGCTCCCATCTTCTGACCATCTCATCTCAATCTGTGGGTGGGGGTGTCACCGAGGAGGAATCAGTTCATTTGCCAAGAATGAAGATTCTGCCTCAAATCTTTCAAATCTCTCCCGTCTGTTCTAGACCCACTTAACAACAAACTGTAATCAGACATCACATTCAAGATACCCTAAACAACACTTCTCAAACAATAACTCTCAAACTGCCACGTGCCTGGGAATCATCTGGTAATCCTGTCAATATGCATATACTCCTCCAGTGGATCTTGGGTACGCCGGCTTCTGATTTCTAACACGTCCCAGGTGATGACGATGCTAGTGGTGTTAAGACTCGACACATATGATCCGGTCCTAACCTATTGTTCTAGTTTCATCTTCTACAACTCCCTGCCCAGCACACATGTGCATGTCTGTATCTCCCTCATGTACACAGAGCACGCACACGCACGCACACACAGAGGAATACAAACAAAAATGTTCCCTAAACATACTTTCCAGCTTCTGTGCCTCTCTTGCTGTTTCTTCAAG